>NC_141700.1:223678391-226078391 GCF_964263255.1 Lissotriton vulgaris | reverse complement strand
TTTGGGGTGGGGGCTGGCAGATGACTTCTTCTTTGGGGGATGGTGGTAGTCGACAGACACGACTTGCTCTCCTCCACCAACCCCCAAAACAGTGCCGCTTAGGTCAGACCACACTCGCCCTACTAGCTACGCCACTGGAGCAAATTACTCTCAGCCCTTCTCCCGTCTTTCAAGGGTTATTTCAGGGGAATATTCATTAACTGCGAGGCTCTGCCTTGAGTATGAGTTGTCTTCTGAACAGTTTTCAGTGACAAACTTTGTACGTGGTTTTAAGGTTGACAATAGGCCGCAAATGTTTTAGTGGTACTTGTTCATTGATGGTGTGTTGATAATATTGCAGCTCCACTGGGACAAGTCTAAGGAGTTAAGGGGATAGGTAATGGGGGGAGGGGGGAGGAAAGCTGAACAGGAATAGTGGTTGAAAGGGAAGTAGTATTTTTGCTAGTGTTGGTATACCTGTCATCATGCACCATGAGAAGGAATAGTCTCTAAATAGACCTGGATGTACAGCAGAAGAAGGGAGATGCATTTGGTCTGAGAGGGAAGAGAGATGGGAGGAGTTCTATGGTATGTAAAGTATTGAGTGTTCAAGGTGAGAGGAGAAAGGGAGGAGAAAAAATAGTGGATATGGCTAGGAGATGCTGGACTGGGAGAGAGTGGCACTGGTGCCTTAGTTTATGAGGCTGGTTAAAGCAGGGTGGGGTGTGTGTTAAAGGAGCAGGAGGTGGAGGATTGATGGGTCTGAAGTGTCCAAAATGGAACAAAGGAAACCCCCTCAAAATACATACACAAATCACCTTCTATAACCTCATCAAATGGTCCTTAGATGTCCCTTCTGTAGATCTATTATTCTTTTTCAAAGTTAATGAAGGGAAATCTCCACCTCAGGTTCATCCTCTGGCACTACTACCACAAACATTGGTACCTAGCAACTGCAGAGAAGATTTAGGGCATAGGCAAAATGGCAAATTGGCCAGGGACCTGAACTTCCAAGTTCCCCCCGGAACTTTCTTTCTATTTATCTCACCTATGTTTATTTCCTTATCTCAATAGCTCACCTTTGTGTTTAGTCTGCCGATGAGTCTATCTCTCTTTGCCCAATCTCATCTTAAAAATGTTTTGTAGGCCTTGGAATGACATATATAATTTAACTGATTTTATTACAAGACCAGAGTGTCATATTATACTGTGTCTTCTTCCTCTTTATTAAATAGCAGCCAAGTGAAAACAAAACTACATTACCCAGAAACCTGGATAAAGAACTACAAGCAATGACATCACAATAGAAGCACCAATGACACATCGAGTAACACAATAATTATCTTGACTGAGAGCATCAATTCCTCATTTCTTGCTGCTCGTAGTCAAGATAAATTTTGTTTTCAACTTTTCTCATTGATATTTGCAGTTTTTCAGGACTTATTACATTTAATGTGGTTATTGTGCTTCAAAATTTGAGCTAATATTGTTGCTTTTTCACCGATTGTCTCGCGTGCGCTCTCTGGCAACGCACAGTTTTCCCTGAGCTTGTTTTCTGTTTCCTAGCTCCTGCCCTCAGTGGTTCAGCTTGCCTTCCTCAGACACATGTCACCTTTGCTGGCCTCCCGCAGTGCTCTCATGCTCTTCAAGAGACTCTTTCCATCATGCTGGTCAAGAGACTCTTTCCTTCACCACTGAGCGGTAACATTCTCTTTGGCTGTACTCCTCCCGTTGACACTCCTCTTTGCCCAGGGAACTCCCATTAAAACTCCCCTAGGCTCTTTGCCTCTCAGTTAACCCTTACCTTTCCATTTGAAGAAATTATATAGCTTATTTCTTTACAATAGTTTTGCTAGGGATTTTTTTTCCTAAATGTTCTCAGTTTTAGTTATAATTAGTTTTTTCTCACTATGTTTGAAGAAGAATACACTCAGGTGATTAAAAACAACTTAAAATCCGTTATTAAGTTTTCTGTTGAGCAGACTGTAGCAGTTTCTTTGCTGGATGTGTCAAAGAATTTAGAGGCGCCCCTTCCTAAAATGCTCACCTCCTCTGAAGGTCCCTCTAAGAAGGGCAAGAGATCTGCAGTCACCTCTGGTGTTGCTAATAAAAGCGTTTCTCTGAACACAACTCATCAAACCCAAGAGGTTTCTTTTTCGGGGCTCACTTTGTCTCTCCTTCAAGCTACCTATCTTAAAGACACAGATGAGGATAACAATGTTGTAGTGAGTATCACTAACAATTTTAATGGATTTCCAGATCCTACAAATTATGGGCCTCCGGAGAAAAGGCGTACAATTTCTCCTGATAATGGTGGTGCTTCTCACCCAGTTTCTAATGATTTAGTGGACCATCTTGGGGAACCCATGTTTGACTTCTCCCTCATTCACCACCCCAACTCTATTCAGTGCTTTCCATCGGAGCATGTGGCTGATTATGTGTCCTTTTACCTTCACCACACTCTTGATAAATCTTCACGTAACAAATTGAAGTCGTACTGTCACCGGCCTTCCCTTCCCAACTACATTACTTCTACTCCCATTATTGATCTCAATAGGTTAATTTTTTTACAAAGTATGGGAAAGACCCAAACAAAGGAGTTGACAGAGCCTGATCCAAATTTCAAGATCGAATCTTCGATTTCGTTGGGCCTCTGACCAGAATTTTGGATTTTGTCGAAGAGGCAAAGATGGAAGGCATGCATGTGGGTCCAGACACTTCATCAAACTGGGCACAATGAGCTATATGCATTTTGGGAAATGCCAACGCCCATACCCCATAGGAGAGGAGGAAAAGCCTACTATCTAAAATAGATCCTAAACTTAGTAGTCTGGCCACTACAGAAGAAGGTCCTTTGGCTAATGGCCTTTTATTTGGAGATTCCGTTATTGAGGAACTTGGAAAATATGTCTACACCTTTGCCACAATGGACAAGGCCCAGCTTTCCCGCAAGAAAATGTTTTCTTCTTGGTTTCTTGCCAGGGCCAGCAAAGGTAGGAGTCACTTTGCCAGCCATTATCCCACAAGGGGTCTATCCCTCAATAGAGGCTTCTTCGACCAGCAGTCCCAGGTCAACGTCTGCACTGGCAACAAACCCCAGTTCTAGCCCCGTTTATCCAGAGGGTTCCAAGGGATACAGGAACAAAGGATAACAGTTTTTCAGGTAAGACTTTCCAAATTTGGTCTACATTCCGCAGGAGGTAGATTAGCTGTTTGTCTAAATGCTCGGTTTTCTCTCACCACAGATCCCTGGGTAGTTTAGACCGTTCAAGGCTATCAAATAGTACTCTATCAACCTCCACTGCAATCACATCTTCTTTCTCCTCTTATTACAGGACCAATCACTTCTAATTCAGGACAATATTCATTCTCTTCTAGCCAAACCGGTGATCGAACAAACAGAGCTCGATCCATCAGGTTTTCTCAGCATCATCTTTCAGGTGCAGATAAAAACCAAAAACAAATTGTCTTGTGTTAAATTTTAAAGTTTTCAACAATTTTAGTTATGAACCACCATTTCAAGATGGAAACTATTCTCCATCCCAGAGATATTTTACTTCAGGATGATTGGTTAGTCATATTAGACATTCAAGATGCTTATCTGTCAATTCTAATGCATCTTTCTCAAAGAAAATATCTCCAATACCAATGGGAAATTTCCTTCTTCTGCTTCAAATCTCTCTCTTTTGACCTTTCTTCAGCTCCTTGGTGTTTCACCAAGATTCTCAAACCTGTTATAGCTTTTCTCCAAGCACAAGAATTCAGACTGATTGATTACCTTGACGATTTTCTGATAATGGCCCAGAACAAGAATGTGTTGATTTCTCATTTATAAATTTGCATAGACCTGCTTCTTCACCTGATATTTCTAATCAATGTTCAAAAGTCTGCTCTGGTTCCGTCTCCTCAGATAGAATTTCTAGGTTTCCTGATAGATACCTCTCGGTCCATCCTGCAACTCCCTCAATACAAGGTCACCCTCATCAAAAAGGAAATCTATCACTCCCTTTCTCTGACATATTTTTCACACAGATCTTTGACCCTTCTGGAGGGCCTTCTAGCTTCCTTGATTCTGGTGATTTTTCCAGACTTTCTTCTCTATTGGACCTTCAGAGATTAAAGATCTGACATCTGCGCAGAGGTCTCACTTATTCTAACCCCTTTTCTTTAGATCTAGAGTCCAAAGAAGAACTTCTTTGGTGGCTGATTCATTTAGATGCCTGGAAGGGGAGAAGGATTTTCTCTGCCCCTCCCCCACCCCCCCAGATCTTGTCTTAAAATCTGATGCAAGTCAGAAATGTTGGGGAGCAAGATGCCGTCAAATCTCGAGTGAAGGTACATGGTCTCCACAGGAGTCATTCTTACATATCAACAGTTTAGAGATGCTTGCAAGTTCCTTTGCCATCCAGTCCTTTACAAAAGACAAAGCAAAGTGTGCCATTCTCTTACAGATGGACAATCTGACAGCAGTGTAATAGATAAACCATCTTTGGGCACAAGGTCTAGAGTTCTGGCGGATATTGCCAAACGTCTTTGGTAATTATAGGCCTGATTCACAAAGGCCTCTGCACTCATGGAGGATGCCCACGGTCGTGGGGGAGTCTTTACACTCGGGGTGGAATCCCCACAAGGAGAATTCACATTGCAGAAATTCTGCCGCAAAGTAGAGACTCCCCAAGACTGTGGGGCCTCCGCCACGAGTGTGGAGGCCCTTTGTGAATCAGGCCCATTGTCTTCAGTGACAAATCTATGTCAGAGCAGTTTATCTCCCTAGAAACGTGAATGTCGTAGAAGATTGGCACTCCAGACACCTTCAAGATTCAAGCGATTGGTAGCTGCACCCTTCAGTATTCACTAGTTTTTCTTCCATCTTTGGCACCATGTCAATTGACCTTTTACCCCCAGACTCAATACCCAACTTCATTATTTTTCTTAGTTGGAGACCAAGGGCCCGATGTAGGTAAATCTAATTTACCACTTCTAAAATACCGAATCATACCGATTCGGTATTTAAGAAGTGGTAAATTAGAGGGGGGGAAATGTAGGTAAATCAGAATCGGTAAATACCGAATCGGTAAGATTCGGTATTTACCGATTCTGTAAATACCGAATCGGTATCCCCCATTGATTCCTATGGGCCTTGAAGCCCAAAGGAATCAATGGGGAATACCGAATCGGTATTTACCGATTCGGTAAATTCCGATTGTTGCAAGGGTGCAGGGGGTGTCACTTTGACACTATTAGCACCCCAATTCCGGACTTGTGTGCCATGTGGCAGACAGACATGCCCTAAGGGCAAATACCGAATACAGGTGTGCATGCACATCTGTGCATGCACACCTGTATTCGGTATTTTACCATCCAATTGGATTGGGTGGTAAAATACAGATTCTTAAAGCCCTGTGGCACTCTGACATGTGAAAGTCAAAAGGGCAATCCCTGGAAACTATTTTCACAGAGGCCAACTCTAGCCACAGTTATAATAACATCCACTCACCTCAAGCATTCAAAGTGTCAGCTAAATCACCGGTCACAGACTAGATCATAACGTTTACAGTCTATTTTATTAAAAATATATTTGTTAAAAATTCAGTAATAATTCTAATTGAATCTACTGAACACATCAATATAAGAAAATCTCATGAGAAAATTATTAAAAAAACAGAAGAGAACCTAATACATTTTCATATATAAAATATAAAGAAGAGACAGTACATATATATATCATATTAAAAAAGGAAAACACAATACATTTCTCAAATCCTAACAGAGTAATTATACAATATACCGCAAATCAAACAAAACCAAATATGTAACCCCTTTAAATTCAATTGAGCACTCGATGTTGCTACTGATTAATCGATTCAAAAAACCCTTTTCAGATATTTGGGGGAGTCCTCGTATATTGCAGTGAAAATATCTTAGGGGCCCCTTAGGTAAATTTGAATTCTGTGCAAAAAAGTGCGTCGACGTGTTTCGGTGTGGTAGCCCGTTGATATGGTCACACCTTCCTCAGGACAGTTTTTTATTGGGGTCTTCAAAGACAAGCGACCGTTTCCTCTCTCTAGAATGTATACTATGGATTCCTTACGTTCACCACGTCTTTCGTTCGTTACTTCATACGTAGTAGGCAGAAAGTCCTCTATTCCTCGGCCAGAAAAAAGACTGTGTATTCAGTTCTTTTGTTGCTTTACTTTTTGCGGCGAATAATTCGATACTCCAGTTGATACAGTTAGAATTCGTTTCATATAAGTTCCTTCAAATATTAAAAAGTCCTCGTTCCCCATGGTAAGACTATCTTTCCGGACCGCCTCTCGCGTCCTGGTGCAGATTTATTAAACTCGATGGTTTCTCTTTCGCATCGGTTCTTCGCTTCCACGGGTACGTCTCGTCTCTCTTCGGCACTCTGACATGTGCCAGCTACATCTGCATTTACAGAATCGGTCTTTTACCGAGTCTGTATTTACCGATTCTGTAATTTTACCAAATCGGTAAATACAGAATCGGTAAAATACCGATTCTGTAAATGCATGCCCTACATCTGAAAACCGTAATACCGGTCGGAAACGGACGAATTCGGCCGTTTCCGACCGGTATTAGGGCACCTACATCGGGCCCTAGATCCTCTAGCTCTAGCCACTGATGTGTTTCTTCAATCCTGGCCGCAGAATGTTCTCTACGCTTTTCCTCCCTTCCTATGGATTGTACGAGACCTGGCTCAGGCTCACAGGCAGCTTTTTTTTCCTTTTGGCAAGCTCAACCATGGATCCCAACTCTGTTGGATATGTCCTTGGACTTCCCAGTTTGGTTCCCTCAATTACCCAATTTGTTACTCAATCATTAGGGTCTTCAACTCAATTTGATTCTAGAGGGATCTCTGTTTTTCTCATCATTTGGCAGATTTTGGATCTTCCTGGCAAACCCCAGAAATTTCAGAGGATTTTAACCTCATTGAATAATGTGGGGCTCCTGGCACTTCCAAACTCTACTAATCTGCCTGGTTGGCCTGGTGGAGCTTGTGCCTGGACACAGATTCAGATCCAGTTTTAGCAGATGTGACTCTTATGTCAACTTTTTAGCCTCCTTGGATCTCAGGAAAAAGCTTATTGCACGATCAATACTTAAAGGTCAGCCATTTCTGCTAAACACCTTAGAGTGGATGGAAGACCTATTGATATTGGTGAACATCCTTTGAATTGTCATCTGTAAAAGGGAGTATGTTATTCTAATCTTCCGGTACCCAAATGCAATACATTTTGGATGTTAATTTGGTTTTATATATGTTCTCATGGCATCATAATGTGTACCTCTCTCTCAAACAATTATCTGCTAAATTGACAATGCCCTTGAGTTTAATTTCCATGAAATGTTTTTCTGATGTTAAAGCTTTAGATGTGTCCTGCTTCCATTACTCTCCTCTTGGTGTTTATTTTTAGGTTCATAGGCATACCAAGACTAATTTATCTACGATTCTTTATCCTTTTTCCCTTCTTAACCAAAATGATGTGTTGGAAATTGTCTAGAATCTTACGTTTTCCAAACTGCAGATTTGAGATCTCCCTCTGCTACCCGGTTGTTTATTTCTTTAGAGAAACCCCATAAACCTCTCTCTTATCCCTTTTAAGCCCACTGCTTAAAATGGAGTATGTCCTTGGCTGGTATTGATGTTGCTTCCTTTGGTGCCCATTCGACTAGAGGGGCTATGGGCTCTAGAGCCTTTTGGGCATGTGCTAGTTTGCATGCCATTCTCAAACCTGCAAATTGGTCGAAAGTTAAGACTTTCAGAACATCTTATAGTAAACCTATTGCACATATATCTTATACTGTTATTATTTCAATGATTTGAACAGGCATAATATGACCATCTGGTATTGTAAAAAAATTGCGACTTTCCTAGCTTTGGTGTCAGAAAGGCTAGATTTTATAAAAGACACGGAGGCGAGTATTATCCCACCACTTTTCATGAACCCATCTGCAGAGTCAAATGGTGCAATAAAACTTTTTTATTTGCAGCAATGGGAACACCATAACAACCACATGATAGCCAACCTTCCTTCCACTCCAACTGCTCCAGCTGCACTGGACAACGGCTCGAGAAAGCGCAGAGAAGATGGATTAGTAGCAAGGTTTCACAAGTAAACATATGATGCATGCAAGGTCATGTGCCATAATATACACAGTGAAACATTAGAACACGACACATCTTCCTCTTTAAAGAAAAAAATAAATAATGTGATTCTTCCGTATTGCAAACAAAATCATCCAACCATTTAGGTTTGTTGCATGCTCTAGAATGTCTATCTAAAGATCTTATGTTGACAGAATTAACCTCAAACCCACGATCTTCAGAAACCTCTTCATTCCCACTATTAGGAATTCTGTTAGGCACAATGACAATGTTATTACAAAGTTTATTTCCTTCTGGACCCTTCCTGACTTCTATTAAGGAAGAACCAGGACTGTTACCTGCAACCAGGTCACTTATGACCTAATTCTCTATATTTTCTGTTGGATTGACACCATCAGATTGATCATGTGTCTTCTCTCCAGAATTCTCACAAACAAAATCTTTAAAACATTCATCAGAGAAAGTAGAAGTAAAAACCACACCCGAAGGTCTAGTATATACACCATGTTCCCCTTTCAGAATGGCAATTCTTTTCAGATTCCCAACTTTCCCATAATTTAGACAGACAGCATTTTGTAAAACTGAAATGACTTGAAAAGGTCTTGAAAATTGTCTTTCTCCTTTTTTTTACCTTCCACTGAAGCTTCGCTTTAACCCACGTACCTACTTTTATTTTATTCAACAAATGACCCTCTTTTTCCATCAAAGACGTTCCTGTATTTTGAGTGTTTGCCAAAAATCCTATTTGTTACATTTTCTACAGAAAGACTTGAATTATCATCTTGAATTAACCACTCTGGGTTGCATTTGGTCCTTGCATCTCAATCAAAAGGAGTAACTCCCAATGAGTCATGAACCATGGTTCCTTATTTCCAAACAGATTTGTAAAGTTGATACTCCCGATCAAAACCATTTTTGATAGCCATCTGAATACTTCCTTTTAACACCTGTTAAATCTCTCAATGATTCCATTACCACTAAGATTGTAAAGTGAAGTGGTTCTGTGTTTGATACTTAGCTTGTCAAAATAATTATTCGCTAGGTAAGATTTGAATTGCACACCATTATCGCTAATGACCTGTACTAGTAAACCCTCATTAATAAAAACAACATTGTCATAAACCTTAGCACTTCCGTGGAGTTAATATTTTCCACTAATTTGATGATGAACCACCTTGGAAAAATATCAATCATAGCTGTAACTTACCTGCGGGGTGACCCAACCGTTCCCATAATGTCTAATGCTACCGTCTGCCTACGTTTTTTTTAATAATGGGTTGACACGTGTTTGGTCTTAAGGTCTTAAGAGAGTTGTCTGAATTGGTGCATACTATGCAGGTCCTTACCAATCTCTCCACATCCATATCGATACCTGGCCACCAATACCATTTTTTGAGTCTTTGCTTCGTTTTCACCACACCGAAATGTCCATCATGACAAAGAGACAAAATGTATTTTTTGAGGGACAAAGGAGGAATTGCCCTATCTTCTCTGAAAATAGTTTAATTGTTAACCGATAACTCCTCCTTAATTTCCCAAAAACTTCTCATCTTGCCTTTCAAACCCGATTAGTTGGCCTAACCCTTTCTGATCCACTTGATGATTTGTTGTACCTCTTTAGCCTGAAAATGTTCTTTTCTCCAAACATCCTCTGACACCCTAGGAGCTCCATGGTCATGTACGAGTGCCGCACTCAAATCTTATCACTCATTTTCCTCGTACATCTGCATTTCAATAGGCACACGAGAAAGAAAATCTGCTAAGACATTACTTTTCCAAGGAATGTAGACCCTGTTGTAAATGAAATCTTGGAGACGCATGGACATTCTCGCAATTCGGACTGAAGCATTGAAGAGTCCTTCACTGGTTAAAAGTCGCACTGAGGGTTTATGGTCTGTGCGGACTGTGTAATGTCTACCCCACACAAAAGAATGGAAATGTTCCAGATCCTGTTAGAAATGCGGGTCCCTAGTTGGCAGTGGCTGGCCACAGTCCAAGTAGGGACCCTTCTTCCTAAGTCAGAGTAAGGGGGCTACACCCTTTGATAACCCCTGCTCAACCCGTGGTAACGTAGCACGAGCAGCTAGGCTTACCTCAGAGGCAGTGTGTAAAGCATTTATGATCATACACAGTAACACGGTAAGGGACACTACAAAGGAACACCACACAAGTAGTTATAAAAAATAAGTATCTTTATATATAGACTTAACACAAGACCAATACCGGTAAAAAAACACAATACTGAAAAAGAGGGGGGTACTCTCGAAAAGCTGGAAAATGAGTTCAAAGTGTTCAAATAGGGGTTCAGTTCAAAGCAGGGGTCTCTGCGACCCTTTTACTTACAAAGTACCTGGATTTCGTAGCAAAACAAGCAAAATGTCACAAACGAGCTGTAGCGATGTTTATCCCCGCACTAGGCCGGCAATGCGTTGAATCCTTGCCGCAAGGGAGGATGATGCGCCGGTCTGCGGGTGCGTGTGGGACAAAGCAACAGACTTCTTCATGCTAGGCCAGTGATGCGTTGAATCCTTGCCGCAAGGGAGGATGATGCACTGATCCTGTTGCGTGTGCGATCTTGTTGTGATGAAAGAAAAAGGCGCCCCGCGAGGGAGTGGCGATCCGGGTACGATGCGAGGAAAATGGCGGACGCACGGCGCCCGCTCTGCGATGTCGTGATGCGATGATCTAGGGTTAGCGAGCCTTTGAACAGTCCGCAAACATGCGATGCGATGATCTCTGGGGTTAGCGAGCACTTTGTGAACTGCAAGCGTGCAATGCGATGATCTTTGGTTTGCGAGCGCTCGTAGGCAGCAGCAAGATGATTTTTCTTACGCTCTTCTGCTGCGGCGGCTCGCAAACGGGCGTTAGTGACGATTTCAGCACTCTCTTCTCTGTAGTAGAACTAGAGGCCCTGGAACTCACAGGGGCATCACCTGAAGATAGAAATTCACGCTGGGAAGAATCAGGAGGCTGGTGGGGGAGTCAGATGTGCCTGTGACTCCAGCAGGAGGCTAGCTCTCTTCTAGCCCTTGGGTGATTGCTTATCAAATAAAAGTCTCTCAAAAGTCCTTTTCCCTCTTCTTCCAAGTCCAAAGAGAACTACTGCAGGCCAATCCAAGAAACAGCGCACAAGCACATGGACAGTCCTCTCCTGCAGATTCCTCCAGTAACACGGACAGAGGTTCCTCATGACATCCAGGAGCAATACAAAAATCAGGGGTATGGGCACAGATATTTATACCCCAAAAGTCTTTGTTCTCAAAAGTCTCTAGTCACTGAACCCAGCCAGAACCAGTTCTGCTCAGGCCTGGAGCACTCTGTTTATCAGGCTGCATCCTTCCTTTCAGAAAGAGGGGGTCTGCAATCAGACGCACAGTAGGAGGTGGAGCCAGCATTCAACTTGCCAGGCACAGCCCTATTCAGGCCAAGGAGCTACCCCTCCCCAGTACTCAATGCAAACCTCTCTATTCAACGGAGGTCTGGCTCAGCCTGCCTTGCCCCTCTAAATCCAGACAGCCAATACACATAACAGCAGAGCACACAGGAAGGCTTAGGCAAGAAAATACCTTCTTTCTAAAAGTGGTATTTTCAAACACAGAATGTTAAAACCAACTTCATTAAAAGATTTATTTTATCATTCTGAGTTCAGGCATACTAAACTCAAATTTCCACCATGTTCCCTGAGTCAGATAGGACTATAAGATGTAATAGCCAGTCTGCCCATTCTAGCCTATGGAGAACAGGTAGCCTTGCAGCAGTGAAAAACAAAATGGAGGTTGATTCACTACCGGGACATGCTACACATATCAAGCCATATCCTACCTTACACACACAATGCACTCACCATAGGGGTGACTGACACGATGGTAAGGGAAGGTTCAGGGGCTGGGAAGTGTGGGCACTTCACAGCCAAGATGGCAGTTCTGGACTGCACACAGACATTGCAGTGGCAGGTCTGAGGAACACTTTACAAGCTACTTCTCTGGGAGCGCAAACCAGCGCTGCAGGCCCACCAGCAGCATTTGGGTTACCAGCCCTGGGCACACACAGGCCACACTACTACGGACTAACAGGTAACTCAAATAAGCGAATAAGGGTTATACCAATTCACAGACATATTTACACAGGGAGAGCATATGCACTTTAGCACTTATCAGCAGTGGTAAAGTGCCCAGAGTCATAAAACCAACATTAACAGATCAGAAAAAATACAAGAGGAAGGCAAAAAGTTTAGGGATAAACCTGCAAAAAGGTCCATTTCCAACAGAACCCATATGCAAGCTTTCTATAACCGAAATGTTCTCTTCTGTAGGGGATAAGGCACGTGAGGCATAGGCTGTTATATTTTCATTCCCACTGCAATCAATCTGAGATAAGACACCACCAAGTCCCCTATTCCTTGCATCCACAGTAATGACATTTTCAAACCCAGTAAGTACAGGGTCTTCCGCAATGGCCTTCTTAACATCAAGAAATTCTTCTTTGCATTTATCGGACCACACAAACTTGACTTTGTTTTTTAACAGCTGCCTGATGTTGTACACTATGCTGGAAAAACTTTTCACAAATGTTTAGTACAATTCTACAAAACCTATAAAAGATCTGAGTTCATCCCTACTTGAGGGATGAGGTACATTAAGTATGGCTTCAACTAGTTTTGGTTTGGTAGCTTTCCCTTCATCTCACAAAACATCTCCCAAATAGGTCACTGACTTAACTGCAAACTTACACTTTGACTGTTCTACTGTGAGTCCATTCTTTTCTAAAACTTCAAAAACTTATTTTAAAGCTTTCTCTTGTCCAGCTCTGTCCTTACTAAAGACTAAGATATCTTCTTGAAAACATCGTACTTTAGAATGTTTACCAAAAAGCTGATAAATGATTGTTTGAACAATTGCAGCTGCTGAAGCTAATCTAAAAGGTCATCTTTTATACTGAAAGCAACTAATATGTGGTTATGAATGCAGTGATGTGTTTGCTTTCTTCCTTAAGGCAAATTTGGTGGTACGCCTCTGAAATGTCGATGGTCGAAAACCAATTAGCCCTTTTCACTAAGCTAAGCATTTCCGATATCTTAGGTAGTGGAAATTTATCAACTACAATGTTGTTATTAACGTGGCGCAAATCAATGCAAATTCTAATTTTGCCATTCCTGCATCTTGCGATGACAACAGGAGAAATCCACTCCGAAGATTCAATTGGTTCAATAACATCAGCCTCAAGTAATTTTTCCAGTTCTTTCTCCACCTCTCCCCTGAGTAGTACTGGAGTATTTCTTACTTTGTGATTTTTTTCGGAGAAAACCCCACTTGTGAAATTATTTCAGGTTAAAATGTTTTTAACATTCCAATTTTCCCATTGAAAACTTCTGGAAATTTCTTGAGTATAGCAGTTCCTGCATTTTCTCCATCATCAATAACTAAAACAGGTTCAGGGCTGTTTGGGTTGAGGATGATGTGCAAATTACGTTGGTCCTTTCAACCCAGAATGGAAGGACCCTTTTTTGCAATATAAAGTTTGCCTATGGATTCCCTGTTCTTAAGTTTGAAAACAAAAGTTCTAAAACCTATTAAATCAATCTTTTCACCTAATAATTCTTCAGGAGTAATATCTGGTTCAAATAAATTACTGCCTAATTTTTTCACAAACTTTAAATTCCAAACAGTTTCATCAACTATGCTGAAAGGAGAACCAGAATCAGCATACATTTGAAACGTCCACACCACCAATATCCATAATGCATACCGGTTTCTTTTTTCCTCAACCAGCTTATTGTTGATGTTCAAAAGAAATTAATCATGTTGAGCTTTGTTATTCATGTTGCAATGCATAATCTTCTTGACCATATCATCCTCCTCACTGGAAGTACCGTCATCAACACACTTGACTTTGATATCTTTTCTTTTCCTGCAAACCTTTGCAAAATGTCCAACCATAATACAGATTGAACATCATTGTTTAAGTGCAGGACAAAACTTATAAGAAGGTAAATGTGCAGAACTGTCACGGCGGTAACATCTGAAACCTTCCCTTTTCTTGTTATCAACAAATTTACCTTGTACTTTTTTGTTGCAATCTTGTGCCTTAGAGCCCTTGTTTCTAAATTTCTCTGAATTGTTGTTTTTTACCTTACAGATGACTTAATCACCTAAAGCTTTACTTTCAGCTTTCAAAGCTTTGGCACTATGACTAGAGAGTTCTGCTTTTCTTACAATAGCTAGAATATCTTCTAAAGCAGCATCCCCATTAATCCACAATCTTTCCAGAATTGCTGGGTCTCATGCATGCATAACCATTTGATCACGTATGAACTGCTCTTTCAAGTGATCAAATTTACAATCAGCTAATTTGTTAAGTGCAGCAATATACTCATCAATGTTTTCACTAGTCTCTTGTTTCCTCTGAAAACATTGTATTATAACAATACCAATGCACACTTTGGGAGCAAAATGGTTATCAAAATCATGTAAAGCATCTTGAAAAACATTAGAATACCCTGTTGCGGTGCATTTTTTCATTTGTTCATACATTTTTAATCCTTCTGGATCTACAGAGTGTAAGAAAAGTTTATTTTTCCTTTCCGGTTTCATTTTTCCATCTTCATCAATGGTGTCAAGGAAATTAAGGAAATAAGATTTCCATTCATCCCACTTCATACAAGGATTTGCTCCTGCAGGCCAAACTGTTTGTGAAGGCTGAATGGCAACATTTTGGTTAGCCATGGTTGAAATAACAGTGTCCGCTCTTCACCTAGGGAATGGGAACTAGTTCACTACATTAAAAGTATTATTGGTTATAATAATATGGTTAACCAGGGAATAAATGCCATAAACTAGTAACAGTGTACACACTTCACCCAGGAGAGAGGGATTAGTTCACTGTATAAAAGTACTGTTGCTTATAATAATGTTCTTTACCATGGAATAAATGCCAAAAGAATAAGTGATGTCATGAAGAATATGGTTGACAGGGAATAAAATGCCACTTTAAAATGTATTGTCACGTGTAAATTCCATAATATAAACAAATAACTTGAAATTTACTTGAATTATTATATTTTCATTGGAATTAAAGATTCTAGCCTCCGGAGGTACCTCGTGTTATTCCTTAGCATGCAGAGAAACTACATGTTGCTCGCGTCAAAACTGATGAGCTTGTGAAATTGGATTCCAAGATGGCACTCACATGGCGCTTGATGATGTGTTGACATCCACACAAAATCCGAAGGCAGGCGGGGAGTGATAAGATCAAAAAAAGGTTGTCTATGCCGTTCCTCTTCAGGTGGAGTTACAAGAATAGCAGAGGCTGCTTCCCGCTACGTTCTGTTGAGTTTATAGTGGGAAGTCCATTTGTTTGATTGTAATGCCCTCACACACCCTTTCAGGTGTCATGCTTCATCATATGGGCTGCTCCTCGTTGGGTCGGCGGTGCAAGACCCAACGGGCTCACCTCAAAGAGGGGCACTTTATCTGAGATCTTTTTCCAACAGCCGTAAGGTGAAGTGTGGGTGTGGGGCCAGAACTGTGTAGATGTGTAGTGGTGAGTTTAAAATAAGATTGGGAGTACCTGGCATGAATGTTTTATTCTGGGGGTCTCCTATCCTAGTTAAAAACAGTGAGCAAGGCACTCATCCGAGTTTTATGTCTCTATGTGGAGTGTCCTTTGTTAAAGATTGTTGGTCAACATGTTTCTCGCTTCCAGTAGATTATACTAGCGATTCTTCAGGACCGGGAAAAACAACTATCTACACTAAATATTACTACTAGGAGAATTACTCATTAGTGAATTGATTTAATTAAAAAAGTACCTGATGCGACCTGGAACTACCTGTTGTAAGGGATACAAAAGATTGTTTGGTATAGGTATCCAACAGGTGCATACAGTATACAGTAAATAGCAACACGTTTCTTGTGGTGACTCTTAAATGTATTCCTTATTGAGTGAACAGCAATGCTTCTAAGCAAATCTCGTGTTAAAATCAAGTGTAAAATCCCCATAGTGAGCTAATGTGGCTAATTGCCCCATGTGGATATTCGTTGTTGTGGCAGCAATACATACAGCAGGACTCACCCTATTCAGTACATTCCCCAGGCATCATCAGTACCCGGCGGATCACACATAAGGCTTAGCTCCTATGTGTGCATGACTAAACAGTGAGGGAAATAAAAACAATATGACAGTAAACTGACCATTGACATTGACAGTATACATTTTTAGACGGTCCTGGGAGCGTCTACCCAGTAAGACCCTGGATGTACTGGTAGCTTGGATAATCTATAAAACACTCTTTAAGAGATATTATGAGAGACCGGAGCCTGCTAATATGTATGCTTAAACCTCCCGAGACAGTGCACAAGACACGATGGACACCATTGCAAGATTGCCGCCATGGGCGATAGTGAGTGCATCACTGCAATACACAGATTAAAATACAGCTTAAGATGCATCTGCCGCCTTTAAATGCAACGATTAACTATGATAGTGTTTGGAATGAATATACGCAGTCCCAAAATTAACAGTGGAGCTGACTCGTAACTAATGCCACCCTACACCACACCATTACAATATGGCTGCAGCGAGAACACGCTAACAGAGGTCAGCCTCAGGAACCTCCTCTGGTCATGTGACACACCACCGAGTTGAAAGAATGGCAGCAAATCACCACGGCACCTCCCGGACTCGGCTTATAGGGCAGGTCATGGGTGTAACATAATGGTGAAAACCATGAGTAGATTGGACTGTATGTGTGTCGGGAATAGGATAGCAATGTGCCGAATCACGAATGATTGTCTTGAACAACCTTAATACTACCCGTGTGAAATTGTGAAGCCCTTTAGCATACCTTATTACTGGGTCGGGTATGCGGAGTACAGCCACGAGCGTAATCAGCAAGTAAGCGAGTCCAGTGGTAACTCCTTAGAACACCAACAAACACAACATGCACGGTGTCAAGATCCATAACACGTTACCTTGTGGGCCCGCAATATACTAGACGAGCAGAAATACAGTCAGAGGAACAAACGTGCAACGTGGCATTATAGAGATAAACCTTGTCAAATAGATAATTACGTGTGGCACGAGAGAAATAGTGTTAAAAATATTTGGACAACCCCCGCTACTTCTAATTTTTAGCTCACGCTACACGCAAACAAGGCAAGTCATTAGCGTGCTTACTACTAAAAAAAAAACGTTTAAAATCTACTGTCTACAATTCGAAATGGCAGAAACCGAAGCTCTTAATGGCGATCTAAAGGGGCAATAATGTAGCAAGCATCGTGCAAGGAGGCTACAAAATATGACCAAATAGGAACAAAAAAAAAGAAAAAAAGATAAGAACTAAGAAAGTTGCATTTGCTAGGAGCATTAGTGAAAGTAATCAGTTTATGAGCAATATCCCTCCAGACTCAGGCAGGAGATTTACAACTAGGATACCTGGGTTCACGAACAAGCCTCCCACAGGCAGCTTAAGGTAAACACACCCCGAGGAAACTATGGGTTATATAGGAGAGAGAGAACAGTGACAATCCCACCCTGTAAATATGCTATGGAGAATTAAATCAGACACCACAAAAATACTTTTGACCAGAAGGCAACCAGAAAATATACCAGAGATTGCTATAAAGAAATGTATACTGTCAATGTCAATGGTCAGTTTATTGTCATATTGTTTTTATTTCCCTCACTGTTTAGTCTTTGCACACATGGATGCTAAGCCTTATGCGTGATCCGCCGGGTACTGATGATGCCTGGGGAATGTACTGAATAGAGTGAGTCCTGCTGTATGTATTGCTGCCACAACAGCGAATGTCCACATGAGGCAATTAGCCACATTAACTCACTGTGGGGATTTTACACTTGTTTTTAACACGAGATTTGCTTAGAAGCATTGTCGCTCACTCAATAAGAATAAATTTAAGAGTCACCACAAGAAACGTGTTGCTATTTACTGTATACTGTATGCACCTGTTGGATACCTATACCAAAAAATCTTTTGTCTCCCTTACAACAGGTAGTTCCAGGTCGCATCAGTACATTTTTAATTAAATCAATTCACTAATGAGTAATTCTTATAGTAGTAATATTTAGCGTAGATAGTTCTTTTTCCGAGTCCTGAAGAATCGCTAGTAAAGTCTAGTGGAAGCGAGAAACATGTTGACCAACAATCTTTAACAAAGGACACTCCACATAGAGACATAACACTCAGATGAGTGCCTTGTTCAATGTTTTTAACTAGGATAGGAGACCCCCAGAATAAAATATTCATGCCAGGTACTCCCAATCCTATTTTAAACTCTCCACTACACAGCTACACAGTTCTGGCCCCACCCCTGCACTCCACCTTACGGCTGTTGGAAAAAGATCTCCGATAAAGTGCCCCTCTTTGAGGTGAGCCCGTTGGGTCTTGAACCGCCGACCCAATGAGGAGCAGCCCATATGATGAAGCATGACACCTGGAAGGGTGTGTGAGGGCATTACAGTCCAACAAATGGATTTCCGACTTTAAACTCAACAGAACGTAGCGGGAAGCAGCCTCTGCTATTCTTGTGATTCCACCATAAGAGGAATGGCATAGACAACCTTATTTTGACCCCGTTTATGCTGGACCTCCCACTCCTTGTGTAGTGGAAAAAGCCCCCACTGTCCCTCTCTTTTGTACACAGACTGGGAGTGATGTCAGAGCTGCAAAGCTGAAGTCGCTGTACACATCGCGTTCTGAGAAGTAATGCTCCGTGAAAAGAAGGCTAGGCGCGCACTCAAAGGTAATCGTTATCCATTTTTAAAAGATGCCTCATCGAGGAAATGCTTAAATCCACAGCAACTGTGCGTGAAAAAATCAGAAAGCTTACCGAGTGGAGGAAAGAGTCTTCTGTGGATGTTCCTTAATAGTTGAAATCGCAAACCAAGCGTAGATTCTTGTTATTTAAAAAACAGACGAGTAGGCAGAAATTCTGGAAAATAGTTTCCACGTGGTTCAGGTGTTCCTTTCAGGTCGCCGCCTAAATTGTACAGTCAAATGGTGCAATAAAACCTCTTTATTTGCAGGAATAGGACTACCATAACAACCACAGGATACCCAACCTTCCTTCCACTCCATCTGCTCCAGCTGCACTCGACTAAGGCTCCAGAACGCGCAGAGGAGAAGATGGAATAGAAGCAAGGTTTCACAAATAAAAATATAATGCACGCAAGGTCGTGTGCCATAATATACACAGCAAAACATTAAAACACAACACCATCCCAGTCTGTTTTTTCTGCAGTTCCGATGCAATCCTCCAATGCTTCCACCTCTACCTATTCCTTCTGGATTCTCTTCAACAATGGAACTTGATGGACCTCCTCACTGATCCTTTCTTCCTGTCCAAAGGATGTTTCCATGTATGATGTTGACCTGCCACACAGATTTATTCACTGTCCTGATTTCTTTTGATTCGGTGTTGTTGTCTTTCCATGCCTCATATTGACTAACTTGCTTGAAGAAAAGAGAAATTGTTGCTCTCATACAAGATCATTATTGGGTTACTCAACATGTCAGTGGTGCTTCTATTGTGATGTCATTCCTTGTTCTTTATCCAGGTTTCTGAGTAATGTAGTTTTGATTTTACCTGGCTACTGTTTAATAAAGAGCAAGAAAAGACAGCATAATACTCGCCTCAGTGCCTGTAATATAATCTAGCCTTCCTGACACCAAGGCTAGGAAAATCTTAATTTTGTGTGAACTCCATTTCTGAGAGTTTGATGTGGCATCATGCAGGCTTCAATTAGCAGATAATGGGTAATACAATTTAAAGTTGTTACGATCAGGGTGGTCCAAAATAGGTTTAGCCCAGCAAACCAAAATTCCATAAGAAGATACTGAACAACTATCTATACATTCCAATAATTCCCATCATCATTGACCCTATCGTACTTCCTCACTGCAAAAACATCATTTTGATGATGCTGTCTTATTTTTTCAAAATAGTATGTATTTCTTATACAGTCTCTGACATGCTGCAATTGTCTAACATTTGTAAGACTGTTTGTCACTAGGTAGTGTGGTCAGAATGCCGTTGAGTGTCAGTAACTTCAGAGCTGAAGTGTCCGGCACACAGCAGCAATGCAGGTGAAGAACAGATGAAGTTGTAGGAGTTCCCAGGGCATGTGCCATCCTCTAAAGGCATTCAAGTGGGGAACTGTGCTGTAGTGGTTTACAACTCACCTGGATCAATAGAGTACACAATTCAGGCAGGAGACTCAAGATTTTTAAGCCAAAAATTGCTTTCTTGTAGCTGCCTTCCGTCTGAAATTGCCTGTGTTTCAACAGAAGTCAATAGAAGAAATACATTCACCCGATTTGTTTTTCAAAATATCTCACTTACCTGTTTTAAAATGTTGGCATATGTGCTGGAGGGGCATTGATAAAAAGGGGAAAGAGCAACACAATGCTGTCAAACCCATGCAGCTAAAATGAATTGAAACACCCATGCTTCTCTGTGGGAAGAAGGTCAGCTCAATTGTTCTGCGCCATCTTTTAATATTGATTCTGCCTCTCTCTAGGCATTTAATTTTAGTAATTGCAAATATGATTCACTCTAGGTCTACCTTCTTATTATACTGCTTCTAGTTGATTCTGGCTTGGTTGGACACTATCATTTACATAAACTTAAATTTACACAATATATTGACCGCAGCCTAACACTGGCTTTTTTTCTGCAAGGTTTTACTCTTTCACAAGCTGCATCAGCTAATATAATGATTGGATCGTCTCCCAGGAATAAAGCAGTATTTGTTGCATATTCGCGCTTTGGGAATGCGCAATCACGTCATGCATCTGGATGAACGTTATGTGTGCCAATACCCCAGCACGCACTCACACGACTGGTTAATGGTTCTCACCAGAAACATGCGCCATTTCTATGTAGAAAGGTGTGCAAATAATGCTCGGTGCACTGTCCCGTGCGCCTTTAATTTGATCATACTTTGATTTTGTAATCCATATTCTATAACACATCAGTGCATTTGTCGCTCTAGGCCGAACACAGCAGAATTAAATTCTGCACACGACTTGCGAAAACGTAGTTCTACTGCTCTCCTAAAAGTAACTGAAAACTTTTTTTCAGAAACTTCACTTTAATTTAATAAGCTCCAAGACACATCTCTCGCCAGATCTTATTTAACAATCTTGTCATGCATAATGCAACTACACTAACACAGGCTCCGCTTGAAGCCTGTTTCCATCTCGGGAAACAAAAATGCATTTCCCTTGCAAAGTGTGTGCTTGTATAATGTGCATTATGATGCATTTTTTTGGGGTTGTACTCTTGTGTCGAGATTTGTGGATTTGTAAAGTGTATTGAACAAATATTTTGGTGGAATTTCGAACGGTCTTGCATTGCATTTATGTCCCTTTGCTTTGCTGTCACATCTTTTTATAGAAGCATGTCCTTGTTTTACATGGCCATATAGTTCAGTGAATTGAATTAAAGTCTTTAATGTATTTGTTACTCATTATATTACATAGTGCAAATGTCACACTGAATTTAAATTGATAAAATTAGCGGAACCTTTGAAATAGGCAAAAAGCTAACACAAACATAAACCATAAGAGAGTACATACCAATGAACACATGGCATGTCTTGTTTGGCTTTTTGTATCAACACCCAACCACTGCAAGCCATACAAATACCCAAGAGACCCTAAAAACAATAGAAATGGAAACAAAATGTGTGCGTTTATATTATATATATGTAAAATCAGTGCAATAGACGTGCTTTACATTCAATAAACAACATCTTTAAAAAGAGGATCGATTTTACTTTATATATGGGCTAAAGTACAATATGCTGTACATTATAAGAATATTGCAAGTCACTGAGAAGTTGCATGAACATACAGAGGAACAAGTCCAAAGGACGATTTCGTGTATAAGGCTATGGAACTTTGCAATATCGTTAACATGTACGGCAGGAGGTACTTTATTTCTAATAATACATGGTCACACCATCAACTTTCCCACAAACACCTTAAACTCTTTGTGCATAGCTCTTTCATGCGGATGAAATATGCTCTGTAACCTGACCTGCCATTGACCTCAGCTGATAGCTTTGTCAGCAGGCAAACTCAACAGCCCTGAAAAGTCACGGGCTACTTGCCCGCTTGATGAAACACGTGTCGGATGGTCATTTGCTTTTGAAGTTACCTTTCAGCAAAGGAAGGTCAAATACAATCCTTTGAAGAACAAAAAGACTTTCTATCGTGTCCATTTTGTTCCATTTACTACCTATTGTGTTCTTTTGATTAAGCATGATACATGTATACACCTTGCTTAACGTGTGCACAGGTTTCTTGTCATAATTACCGAGTGGGCCCTGGCCACTCTCTGCAGAGGTTTCGGGGTCTACTCTGACCTTGCTGCACCGTCTTCAATATTGTTGTTTTTTACCTAACACACACCGCTACCAGTTAAGGCGCCACACTTCCTGTACACGTCAAAACCCTCCACAGAACCCACAATAATTAAAACTTGTATAAACCTGACTTTGTGCCGTTTTATAAGAGAAATAATAGGCGTGTCTCCCTCTGTGGTCGGCTGAAAATAGAAACCGTAATATATGTTTTATTACATGTTATTGTTTTAAATGTCTACATTCCATTCTGTTTTACCTGCATGAAACTTGGTCACTTTTATTTGTACCTGTTGTTTTACATTGTAAAGGCTTTAAATAACCATAAACAATAAAGATCTACTTAATTAAAGCTGTACTTTAAAAAACAAAACTTGGATTTTCCTTTGTATGTTCTGTTTTTCCAGATGAGCAGTGAAATGCAGAAAGGAGATATTTATGAAAACATATTTATTTTCCCAGGCTTTAGGTAATTATAGGAAAGATAGAATATCTCTGCATGTTTCTATGCATTCTGAGCAACTGTGTTGTTTTAAATCTGACTTTTACTAAACTGAGTCGAATACCTTTTTGCAACAAACATCTAACTGCTTTTCAGTGTGTTTAATTTTGCACCAGAGATTCTAATTGTATTCTTCATGTTTACAAATATGCTATCTCTTTCATGTCAAAGAGCACCCCACCACAGATCTAGGCGGTTTGTGGGAATAGTTATAGCCTAGCCATGTATTATAAGGAATAAAGTACCTCCTGCCATACATTATAAGGAGATTGCAAGTTACCTTGGAGTTCCATGACCCTATGAAGGACCTTCTCTATATGGTCACTGAACTTGTGAGTGACTTGCAATATCTTTATAATGGATGGCAGGGGGTATTTTATCCCATGTATCATTTTTTATTGTTACAATTTTAGTCTCCTGTGAAATGCTTAGAGATAGAGGACAGTCCCCTAGCAAATACTTGCAGGACTGGAAGAATGAACTTCCGACAGTTATCTGCCACATTGTGCCCTGAATCTCGAGTGTCCCTCCAGCCACTCTTCCCGCTGTGCTCTCTCTGCAGCTGCCAATTATGTTTTCACACGTTAAGTTGGTAAATGTTTCTGAGGGGCAGTGTAGGCCAAGTGAAACCTGCTTTATGGGTAATATTTAACAACAAAGAATTTCACAGTTGCATGTGGTCAACTGGTGCCAGGTACATCAGAAGATAGGGGCAGAGGGATCATTACTCCACAGGCCTGCTCCTTTTCAGAGCCACACAATCATGCTGCAATATTGATTTCTTGGTTTTAAAGCAACACTGTTTCAAATCTTTATGCTGTTGTGCTAACATGGCTAATGCCACAAGACATTGTTGATCTGCAGCGCTTTCTCCATTCCTGAAAGACAATTTTTTTAAACTTTGAAACAGGTCACCGTTGTATACGGCACAGTTTGAGTCTGTTGACCATGGGCTGTGCAGAACTTGCGACCTCCCTGTCTAGTCCACCTCCTACATCCCCCAAGCACGTGCTGCAGAACCAACATTACTCTGCCATTCCAAAGTTTGCTAATAAATGTGTGGTCAGTACCAGCTTTGCTAGAAGCCCAAACAACTATATTTTAGCTTCTCTCAATCTCATCTGCTGGCCTTATAGTGTGCTACAGAAAACAAATGATTGACAGAATGCTGACAATGCAAACATTCTCCCCCAGTCAAAAGATCTGGGTTAAATCCATTGTTCTTTTGCCCACTATGCCACCCCAGTTTGGACCGTGCCATATGCAAATCAGTCTTGACCTTGTGCCTCATGGAAACATTCTAGACCGAACTGCCAAGCCCTCCCTGGACTGGAAACAAGCATCCTGGGACCGGTTTCAGGGTATGTTATCAGCCAGGCTAGCTTGAATCTAGTGGCACCGCAAGCAAGAGACCCGTCCCACTTAGGGTGAAAAGTGTTACAGCAAACAAATGATGGACGGAATGCTGACAATGCAAACATTCTCCCCAGTCAAAAGATCTGGGTTAAATCCATTGTTCTTTTGTCCCTTATAGTGTGCAGAATTTTCTGCAGTGATGGACTCAATCAAGGGCCAATAGGATGCACCTTTAAAATAAGCATTGCAATGGCAGTAACTTCCTCTCACAGGAAGTGTCAGTACTGGGTGTGATGCAGCGGGACAAAGCATTTTTAGGATTCTGAACTCTCCTAAGCAGAAAGAATGTGTTTCTTTACAAATTACATCTTTTTCTTCAGCGGATGAATTTGCTTGCCAGGAGATACAAAAGGAAGTGAACTAGAGCTGGCTATTAACGTCACCCTTTATGGATTCTTGGTTCATTCATATGGGTAACAACTGCTAATATTTAACATGATCTGCGCTAGCTTATCGAAACGATCCCGCTTTTCAAATGAACCGTAACATATTCCATTAGAAGGTGAAAATGCTGTTCTATATCTTCACTGATGAATCACTTGATGAAACTGTTTTGGAATTGCGTAGATTTGTGGGGAATTTGCACATTAATTGTACTAGCCATGTAATAGTTTATGATGCCATGACTTAACAAAACATACAATATATAATTCAGAGTGGACTTTGGGTCACCCTCAAAACATTCACTGTTTGAGTAATCCTCCTGCTGGCACCATGGCGGCCGGCATAGCTTTCTGGTGGCGGGGCGGGTGCAGGTGTGTGCAGGGAGGAGGGCTGAGCAATGCAAAAAAAATGCTCCTGCTCTTCTCGTCATACTCAAGGAACAGGAAGCACAGTCAGGCTCCCCTGACCAATCACAATGCTTGAATGCAGAATTGTGATTGGTTTGAGCATCCTGGTTCGACGCTCAGGCAGGAAATGGGGGGCTTGGGCATGTTCTCCACGCAGGCTGTAATGCAGAGAGCCTCCCCTGCCCTGCTCCTAGAGTAGAACAGCCTCACGCACCCAACTCAAAGTTATTATAATTTTATGTTTCCTTTAATTTTCACTGCTTAAAAACAGTGGGGTGCCACTCCTCCGCCATAGCGGAAGAGCCATTCCAGGCTGGCACTGGAGCAATGGGTTGTTATTCATGTTTGAATCAGGTGTTTACATTTTTTGCTTCTACAGTTTCCAGACGTGATAAGGAACAATATAGTTCCTCGCCAAGAAGGTTGGTGACACTTAACATGTGTGCGTGCTGTTCTTTGCACAAGGACAAGCACATATGCTCTCATAATAATAATCGGCAGTGACTTTGGCATGAGTGCTGCTACACAGAGAGCAGTGTCCTTGTCCTTGGCACATAAATGGATACACATACATTTACAATTATGTTAAAGCTTATTGCTGCTGCTTTCAGGAACAGGAGAAACAGGAGAAAGGTGCAGGTTTGTGTTAGAGTCGATAACCTGGTGGCATCTCTTTGTGCCCATTTGCTCTGCTGACAATAAACATGGAATTTCTCTTCATATGCCCTGCTCACAATATAATAACAAACCTTGCTTTTTGCTTAGGGCTCCATTGGATCAGAACGAGGAGAAAGGGGCAGCTGGGATACAGAATAGTAAATGAGCAGGAATGAGTTATGTTCTGATGATTCAAATCAAGTCAAGTCAAATAAATCTTTGCTCGGAATATTACAATCCATAAAAGGCCATTTTTAAAAAGACACTGCAAAAATACAAATACATTTGTGTTAATGATGAAAAAGATTTACACTGCCTTAAATGGGACCAATGAGGATGGACCTCAAACATAAACTATTTCTAGAAACACAGGGTGTTATTCGTGGTGATGGTTCACACTATTGTTCTCAGTAAGATAAAACTTAGAAATAAATGCACTTTAAAATGTTTAAAGGAATAATTTAGGAGGATATGAATGTGCAAAGACCCCAAAACTCTATCAAGTTACTAAAAGCAACAACAGAATTTGCATGCAGGCGTACTTGGTCTTGTTCATATACTATGCTTTCATATATCTCAAGTGATTTTCTTTTAATGATGGCACAGGTAATAAAAGCTGATACAGCACAGCAGATGTCAGCTGTCTTGACGTTACACAAGAAATTAAAAGCCTCCTGGTCAATTAATAATACATTTTCTAATATCAGAATAAAATTTACAAAAAAGAATAAAGTGCATTGCAGATGGATTTGATTTCTCATCACATGGGCACTTTGGTAAATTGTTAGAAAACATATCTATTTTCGTAATTGCAACACGTTGGTGCAAAATACCCATCCTAAATCTAGTGAGGTAAAATCTTTTCTGTCACCTTTATCAGGTATATTTGTAGACCTTGATATATTGATCCTGCCAGGTATTGAGATACAGTAGTTTTATCCATCTCTTTTGTTTCTCTCTCTAGGTTGCGTTTTTTAATACAAAACAATGTAAGTTATTTTTTACTATACTGAAGGCTGGACATTCAATTGATACCAGCGACGGCTCGTGGAGGGAGTTACGGTGGGGCAGGAGGGTGGGGAGGGGGAGGGGCAGGGTGGAGGTTGCTAAAAACCGGCATATGGATAATTGCAGGTAAGTAAACAATTTAATTAATAAAACGAATTTCGTAGTGCGCCTTGCATCGCAAAATGCAATGCAGTGCGAGCTACGAAATTCGTTTTATTAATTAAATTGTTTACTTACCTGCAATTATCCATATGCCGGTTTTTAGCAACCTCCACCCTGCCCCTCCCCCTCCCCACCCTCCTGCCCCACCGTAACTCCCTCCACGAGCCGTCGCTGATTGATACGTTTTTGCCAATTTCCTTGAGTAAGCTTCTAGCACATGTCAGCCAGGGAATCTTGTCATAATAACACAGGGCAAGGCAGTCATTTATCAGCTCTCTTGTGAATTTTGTTACCGCCTGGCTCAAAATGTTATACCACGCCACTAGAGCACAAGGGTCTAAGGTGTCCTTAAGGAAAGTAATATCCAATTCCCTATGGACATTATACGATGGTAAAGAGTGGGGAACTGCAGGAAGTCTGCACCAAAAAGATTTTTTTTGTTTTTGCTTGATTCTGGACCCCACCATGCCGCCAAGGACCGTCCCAAATGTGGCCGTTGAAATACGCTTAATCTTATACAACTGTAACATCTCACGTATGGGTTTGTGACCAATTTTAGTGAAAAATCTGAACAGTGTCTCTATGGTCCTTTTGAATGTGAGATTGGTTAAGTCTATATGGGGTCATCAGTGTCCTGATCTTGAAAAAAGCACACCTAGAAAGGAGAAGTTTTGAACCTCCTCCAGCCTATGGCCCCTCCCAGTGTGAACTTTCTTCTTTTCAGTCCCCCTCCCACTTACCATGATGAAAGTTTTTGCCAAGTTTAGTTTTAAATCTTTCTGCTCCATATAAGCAACAAAGCCTTTTATCGATTTTTGAAGTTCATTTGTGGCCCTAGATAATAGGACCGGATTATCCGTTTAGAGGAGCACAGGGGTAGGGCGAGATCCTGTGCTAGGCACGTCAGTGGCTATTTATTGTAACTTTCTCTCTACCCCATTTATATATGGAGAGAATAGAAGTAGGGCTAGGACGCATCCTTGCCTTATACCTTGTAACTTTAAATCCTGTGGCACACTCTCCTTCTCGTCCATATCTCATAAGTCATTAGTAAGGAACATAACTGAGATAAAAATTATACTATTTCCACAGGTGCGCCCATTTCGACCAACGTTTTCCAGAGTTTATTATGATTAACAAGGTCAAAAGAACTACTAAGATCCGTGAAACAAAGGTGTATTTGACCCTGCTTGGCTACTGTGTATTTGAAGATTAAAAGGTGGATGTTAATGCATTGTTCTTGCGTGCCTATATCTTTCCTGAAACCACACTGGTAGTCTGTCAAAATGTGAATATCATTTGCCCAGGAGTCTAACCTTTGCAGGATGATTCTCATCAATATTTGTGCTAAGGAATCCAGGAGCGCTATTGGTCTATAACACTTAGTATCCTCCCATTTACCTTTTTTAAAAGTAAGGACAATTACGGAGTCAGTCCAGGTGGGTGGAATACAACCCATAACCCTGCATTAAATACCTGCATCAGTATAGGTGCCCACAATGCTAAACAGGATTTAAAGACATCTACAAGGACCCCGTCGGGGTCTGGAACTTTCTTGGAAGATGATTTCCTATGGCATTCAGTATTCAGTATCCCAGGAGTCCCTGCTTCAAGGCTGCATAAGCTGTCATATCGTCACTTTGCCCTCATCTAATTTGCTATCCTTGGCATCCCGGTCAGGATTCTTTTATCTGCAGAACAACAATGCCCTAATGGACATTTGACGCCACTTTGATCTTGCTAGGGAATTTAATGCAAAATCAATCAGTTTAGGGTTTTAGTCCAATATCTTTTATTTCAAAATCTCAAAGAAAGAAAACAAAATCAGGAGTTCAAGATTATCAGGCCTCTTCTTTTCCTCTGCAGGGCCTTCGAAGTTCCTGTCCACCGGTACCCTCAACAGAAAGGAGAGGTCAGGTAAATCACTAATATAAGTGTCTTTATTTTCTTAAATGTATGCTCTGTCCAAAAACAAATAAAGTGAGGTTAACAGGAAGGTGCTCAAAATTAGATAGGGCCGCCGATAAAGTTGATCGAAGAAAAAAAACAAATCAAGAAATATTTTTAATGACAGAGTATCACTGTCTACCGTCCCCCACCCGTCCTTTTTACAAGGAACTGTAATATCCATTTGTTGTTATTCCTACCCACCTTCTTTCTGCAGCTTTCCCTCCTGCTTGTCAGCTCTAGTTTGGAACCTTTTGCGCACCTGACTAAGCCATGTTCCTCCTGGAACTTGGCTAGGAATTGAATTCAACCGGCAGACAGGATCCGTCCTCAGTTCTCCAGGTGTCGCCAAGTTCACCTGGTAGTCTGCTGGTACGACTCTTGTTGGATGCGCACATTCAAGCTCTCAGTTCTCCTCTCTTCCCAAGTCCGCGCACCTTGTCTTCTAGACGCACAGAAGTCCCAAGGGATTTCCAGTCTTTGCAGGGTTGCCTGACTTCGGGTCTCGTCGTATCGGCCCTGTAACAGAAGAAGGGCGCCGTCGGCTCCAGGAAGGTACATTGCCTTTTCGTCAACCCCAGGTTTGTGACAGCCACATTTCCCGGAGATGACATGAGCCCTGGTCCAACTGTGAAGACAGGAGTTGCTGGATGCTTGGAGATAGAGCCAAAGTTGTAGTGCCCTAAGGATGCGTGAGTGCAAAAGTAATTTCTGCTGCCAGGGACAGTTGGTTCTGTCCTTCCCGGGGCTGCTGCTGGATGGGAAGATGTCAGCGGGCATATGTAAGTGTGTAGGATCCTGCATATTATATTGTAAGGTGTTTTACCAGCCCTGCTCAGCCAGTGCATGTGCTCTAACTCATTGGAATGTTGGAGTCGGATGATGCTTCGGAATTTTGGGACTGAGAGAGGCAGAGTGACAGTTGGTCATGGGCTGAGCAGCTGAGAGGCAGCTCCTGGTGGGGCTCTGATCTACTATATAACTACATGATGTCCTGAACCTTACAACTTGTTATCTACTTGAATAAACCATCCTGAATTACAAGCTCCTGTGTGGACCTTCTTCACTACATATGTTGGCGACTGTTCAGGAGGAAATCCGTTACTCTCTTTTTCCTGTGTCTGTGTGGAGGCTGGTGTCCGTTTTGCGTTGTGCCTTGTTCTTTCTTCCCTTCCTGCCTGCCTGGCCAGTGGGTGCTTCGGGGGTTAGTCTCTGGTGCATCTGTGTCCTTCTGCCCCTTGTTGTTTCCACCTTCCTATTACTTGTTGTTTCCTCTCACCTTTTCTATGACCGTCAGTTTGAGTTTTCTCTATCGGTTTTTGCTTAACCCTTCTCTTCATCCTCCTCTTCTTATTCCTCGTTCTCTTCCTCCTGTCTCTTCGCGCTGCTTTGCTTACTCCTTTCCTTGACATTGTTTCTGTTCCTCTGCTGTTCTGCTTTGTTATCTCTTCCTTGGTTCTCTCTCGCTATTTGTTATTTACTTATTGGTTTAGGGGAACGAAAGGGGATATGTAGTTTTCTGCATATAATATTGTAAGGTGTTTTACCAGCCCTGCTCAGCCAGTGCTGTGCTCTGATTCATTATAATGTTGGAGTCTGATGATGCCTCGGAATGTTGGGACTGAGAGAGGCAGAGCGACAGTTGGTCATGGGCTGAGCAGCTGAGAGGCAGCTCCTGGTGGGGCTCTGATATACAGCTTAACTACTTGATGTCCTGAACCTTACACATTGTTATCTACTTGAATAAATCATCCTGAATTACAATCTCCTGTGTGGACCTTCTTCACTACAAAGTGATTACCCTCACCCTCACTGAGACTCTCTCAACTGGCCTGGCCAGCACTTGTCATGAGATGATGAGGTTAGTATTCTTTATTCAACCCATGATCACCTGCAATTGTTTCTAGACTCTTCCCCTCCTCAACGCTTTTTCGGCCCAAAGTAATTTCTCTTTCATGGCTCTGTGCTCCACTTGAAAGACGTCAGACCTGGTAGCTATTCTAATGCTTATTTCAGGGTATCCTGGTGGGTCTCTCATCTGAGCAGAAGCCTGGTATGCTTGTAAGGAGCCCAGTGCACCTATGCAGTAGCCCTGGAGTTTGAACAGTGTGTGGGTGTGACATACCCACCATGCCGCTTTTTATGGCCCAAAAATGTCACTTCCAACTGGAAGAAACAATGCAAATCTGAAGAAAATGAACAGCTTGCGATTTAAACCAGGTGAGTAATGCTTGGCTGCTAGCGGCACTGTTACCTGTGGTGGTACTGTTGTTGATAATGGTACTGATATCACTGCTGGTAAAGTTGTTGGTACTGGTGATTGTATTGACCCCAGTACTGCTGTTGGTACTGGTGCTGGTATCAATCCCAGGATTTGTGTTAGTACTGGTGATGGCATCTCTCCTGGTACTGCTGTTGGTGCTGGTTTCAATCCTACTACTGCGTTTGGTACTGGTGATGGTATTGCTCTTGGTATGGTACTGCTGTGGGTACTGGTGATGGTATCATTCCTGGTACTGCTGTTGGTATTGATCCTGGTATTTGTAACTGTATTTATCCTGGTGCAACTGTTGGTACTGGTGATGGTATGGCTCCAAGTATTATGTTTTAACTGGTGAAGGTTTTCTCCCAGTACTGCTGTTGATACTGGTGATTGTATCTCCCCCTGGTAGTTCTGTTGGCACTGGTGATGGTATCGCTTCAGGTATTCCTGTGGGTACTGGTGACTGTATAGCTCACAGGACTCTGTAGGTACTCATGATTGTGTCACTCCCAGTACTGCTGTGGGTACTGCTGATTGTACCACCTTTGGTACTGGTGTTGGTACTGCTGATTGTACTACCTTTGGTACTGGTGTTGGTAGTGGTGATCGTATAGTTCTTGGTACTGCTATGGGTCCTCGTGTTGTTACCATTCCTGGCACTGCTGTTGGTACTGGTATCATTCCTGGCACTATTGTGGGTACTGGTGATTGTATAGCTCCAGGCACTGCTGTTGATACTGGTGGTGGTATCACTCACCGTACTGCTGTAAGTACTGGTGAGTGTATTGATCCCGGTACTGCTGTAAGTACTGGTCAGAGTATTGCCTCTGGTACTGCTGTTGGTTCTTCTGACGCTGTTGCTCCTGTAACTGCTGTTAGCACTGCTGATGGTCTTGCTTCAGATATTGCTGTTGGTAATGGCAACAGTATCACTCCTAGTACTGCTGTTGGTACTGGTGTTGGTATCAATCCAGGTACTGCTGTTGGGGCTGTTTGTCTGTACTATCCAAACTTCATATGCATTCTCCCTGTGCCGGAGGCGAAAAGCTCAGCTGTCTCTCTGGAGCTCCAACTCTTCCTACTGTATGCAACCCTCCCCCGCACCCCTCTCCCTTGCGCTTGATGCATAAAACATTTCAGGGCGCAGTAAGGGGGCAAATCCAGGACTTAAAAAGCATTATTGCGCTTATGTTTTGAATGCATGTGCTTACTATATTACGCCTGTGTTTAGTTGTGCTTCGTTTGTATGCTTTGCCCATTGTGAATAGGGCGGGGGTCGGACTCTTGTCCGTATCTCCTGGCAAAGGAACTGAGGGAGACAGCAGACCTCAAGACTCAGCTGTCGTTCCCTTATGTCTGGGTTTGTGTAAGAATGTCCTTTATTTCCCTTCCTATTTTCTAAAATTGACCCATCCCAAAATAAGAGCAATGCAGCAGACCTCAAAACTGCTCTCAGTGGAGAAAGGCAACCCTAGTTGGCTCTCATTGCAGTCTCTTCAACGTTTATTTATATCATTGAGGATTGCTAAACAAAACTGCCTAACCTACCTCTCTATTAAGCTATCACTGTAAACGTTTTATATATATATTTGTTTTCTGATTTACAGGTGAACGAGACATTATTTTAAAATTAAGCCTGTTTAAAGATGTAATGATAGTTTTCCAGTCATCTGGAAATTAATCTAATTTCTTTCCTGTTCAGTTGTTGTCTTCTGGCTGATTGTACATTCTGGTTTTTTTTAATTAAGGCTAAAAACACATGTAAACAGAAAGTACACCATGCAAAATAACTGCAGAAGGCTAGACATATGCAGTGTAAAATGGCTGTCAGTGACACAACACAACCTATTGTGACATATGTAGTTAGACCAAATTTAAAGTAGCACTCAGAACTAGTTTTGTTTATTTTCACCTCTCCTGAATTGAGGCCTTGCTCTTGAGTAGATACATAAATCGAGAAGAAAGAGTGCATGAATGTTGGCCAGTATAGTACTGTTAACCTACTGAGTATTCTGGCAACTTGTTTGTCGTGTCCGCCTGTGGTGTCTGCAGTGTCCCTAGGACACGTCACTGTAGGGTCTGTCCTAGAGTACCACACGCCCATCCTACATACCAATCACCATTCACTTGACCCTCCCAAAGAACAGCAACAATCCTTGCCAGGGTGAACCACAAACAATCACTAAATTAACTTGTGCTTAGCCCTCTGGTGGCTTGGCACAAAAGTAGCGAGGCTTAACCGAGAGGCAATGTGTAAACTATATATGTGGCACACAAACAACAATAAGGTGTAAACACATCACAAGAAAAATCCAACACCAATTTAGAAAAATAGAGTACAATTTATTAAGTTCCTTGACATGGAAACAACAGTAACATTTAATCAGTAGACCTGGAGAATTGTAATTTCAAAATTTTAACATAAGTATAGCACCTAAAAGTGCAAAGCGCCAAGTGGGGTTATCTAGTCTAGCTGGAACAAATCACAAGTTCAGGTCAACCGCAATGGAGTGCATGGTGGATACAGGGACCAGGTTAGTCTCAATGAGAATTGTACCTTATGTCCTTGATGCAGAGCATTATGCCGCTCGGTGTTTGTCCAGACGAGGAGCTGCGTCACACTGAGTCAGTTCTTATGCTGAGTTTTGAGGGCTGCAAAGCAAGGTCCTGCGTTAAGTTTCTTGCGCTGCGTCAGTTCTGGTGAAGCCGCCGATCAGGGGCTGCATGGTGTTACAATGCGAGGTCCTGCATCACAATGCTTCAACTTGGGTCACCCTGCATTGGTTCTGATGTGGAGCTGAAAATCTGAGAGTGAAGTGAGTTTGAGTGAAGTGAGTTAGAGTGAAGTCGGATAGAGTAGAGTATTGTAGAGTGAAGTGGGGCACTGTGAAGCTGGCAGAGTGAAGTGGGGTAGAGTAGAGTGATTTCGAGTATAGTGGCGTACAGTAGAGTGGCATACAGTAAAGTGAGGTACAGTTTAGTGGAACAGAGTTAAGTGGAGTACAGTAGAGTGGCATAGAGTAGAGTCGGGTAGACCAAAGTCGGGTAGAGTGAAGTGGTTCAGTTTCATGTGTGGTAGGGTGAAATGCTTATAGTGAAGTGGGGTAGAGTAGAGGGGGGTAGAGTACAGTGGTACAGAGTGAAGTGTGCTGAAGTGGGGTGGAGTGAAGTGGGTAGAGTCCATTGGTGTAGAGTGACGTACAGTTCAGTGATGCAGAGTAGAGTGCAGTAGCATTGAGTGCAGTGGTATAAGTTGAAGTAGAGTTGAGTGGATTACAGTGGCGTAAGTACAAGGGGTTTAAATAGCGTACAGTAGAGTGGCATACAGTAGAGTTGTGTAGCGTGGCATAGTGTGATATGGGGTAGAGTGATATGGGGTAGAGTGAAGAGGGGTAGAGTAGAGTGGCAAACTGTAGAGTGGGGTACACTAAAGTGGGGTAGAGTGACATGGGGTAGAGTGTAAGTGAAGTAGAGTAAAGTGGGGTAGAGTGTAGTGGGGTACAGTGAAGTGGGGTAGAGTGGCATGGTGTACAGTAGAGTGGCATACGGTAAAGTGGGGTACAGTGAAGTGGGGAAGAGTTAAGTAGGGTAGGGGAGAGAGGCGTACAGTAAACTGGTGTAGAGTGAAGTGGTGTAGAGAATAGTGGCATTGAGCAGAGTGGCAAAGAGAAGACTGGCGTAGAGTGAAGTTGGGTAGACTGAAGTGGCGTAGAGTCAAGTGGGGTAGAGTCAAGTGGCATATAGTAGAGTGCCATAGACTGAAGTGGCATAGAGTGAGGTGGAGTAGAAAGAAGTGGGGTATAGTACCATAGAGTAGGGTGACTTGCAGTAGAGTGGCATACTGTGAGGTGGGGTAGAGAAGAGTGGCATAGTGTAGAGTGTCATTTAGCCCAGTAGCATACAGTAAAATGGGGCAGAGTGAAGTGGAGCAGAGTGAAGTAGGGTAGAATAGAGTAGGGTGGCATAGAATAGACTGGTGTAGAGTGAAGTGGGGTAGTGAGGTACAGTGAGGTGGGTTAGAGTACAGTAGTGTGCAGTGGTGCAGAGTAGAGAGCAGTGGCATATAGTGCAGTGGCGTTGAGTGGAGTAGAGTGGCATAGAGTGGAGTAAAGTAGCTTGGAGTGGCACACACTCCAGTAGAGTAATGTAGATTAGAGTGGCATAGAGGACAGTGCGGTAGAGTTGAGTGGCGTAGAGTAGAGTGATGTACAGTGAAGTAAGTTAGAGGGAAGTGGGGTAGAGAAGAGTGGTGCAGAGTAGAGGGGCATAGAGTCAAATGGGGTAGAGTAGAGTGGCCTAGAGTAGAGCGATGTAGAGTGAAGTAGGGTAGAGTCAAGTGGGGGTAAAGTGCAGTCTCGTAGAGTGAAGTGGTGTAGAGTATACTGGGATAGAGTAGAGTGTCAAAGACTGAAGTTGGATAGAATTAATTAGGGTAGAGTGGAGGTGCATTGCATAGAGTGGCATAGAGTAAAGTGGGGTAGAATGAAGTGGGATATAGTAGAGTGGCATTGAGGGGAGTGGTGTACACTTCAGTGGTGTGGAGCTAAGTGGGGCAGAGTGGCATAGAGGTGAATGATGTAGAGTGAAGTGGGGTAGAGTGAAGTGGGGGAGAGTAGACTGTGTAGAGTAAAGTGGTGTAGAGCAGAGTGGCGTAAAGTGAAGTGGGGTAGAGTAAAGTGCCATATAGTACAATTGGGTAGAGTGAAGTGGTGCAGAGTAGAGTGCAGTATTGTAGAGAGCAATGGAGTCCAGTAGAGTAAAGTGGAGTAGAGTCGTGTAGAGTGGAGTATAGTGGCTTGGAGTGGCATACAGTAGAGTGGCATAGAGTGAAGTGGCGAAGAGTGAAGTGAGGTAGAGTGAAGTGGTGTACAGTAGAGTGGTGTACAGTAGAGTGGTGTGGAGTGACATTAGATAGTGAAGTGGGGTACAGTGAATTGGGTAGAGTGGCATAGAATAGAGTGGCATAGAGTGAAGTGGGGTAGAGTGAAGATGGCTAGAGAGAAGTGGGTTTGACTAAAGTGGCGTACAATAGAGTGGTATACAGTAGAGTGGAGTACAGTAGAGTGGAGTTTTGTAGAGTGAAGTGGGGTCGAGTTGAGTGGAACAGAGTGAAATGATGAAGGTATGGCAGAGTAGAGTTGTTCAGAATAGAGCAAAGTAGCTTCAAGTGTGGTGTTGCAGAGTACCGGGCAGTAAAGTAGAGAAGAGTGGCAAAGAGTGCCATAGACTACAGTGGTGTAGAGTAGAGTGGCATAGAGGGCAGTGGTGTAAAGTAGAGTGGCATACCGTTGAGCAGCATAGAGAAAAGTAAGGTCTAGAGGAAAGTGGTGTAGAATGTAGTGGGGTAAAGTAGCATGGTGCACAGTAGAGTGGCGAGGAGTACAGAGGTGCAGAGTAGAGTACAGAGGCGTAGATTGTAGTGACATACAATGGAGCAATAATAATACTAAAGAACATTTTTAAAGTGCATGGCTACCTCAGGTGAGGTGTCCAGGTGGTCTTGCGGCAGACTACAGAGATTAATGCCCAAGCAGCTATTCCCCTTGATTAAGGAGCCAGGTTTTCAGTGCCTTTCTGAAATCCTGCACAGAGTTCAGAGGCATAGGGTGGAATGGAGTAGAGTTGAATGGCTTGGAGTGGCATAGAGTACAGTGGCATAGAGTACAGTGGTGCAAAGTAGAGTGGAGTCATGTAGAGTGCAGTGGGGTACAGCGCAGTGGCATAGAGCAAAGTGGTGCAGAATACAGGGGCGCAGAGTGCATTAGGGTATAGTGCAGTGGCATGGAGTACAGTGGTGCAGAGTGAAGCGGCATGGACTGCAGAGGCGTGGAGTGCAGTTGTGTACACTACAGTGGTGCAGAGTTGAGTAGAGTGGTCTAGTGTGCAGTGCAGTGGAGCAGAGTGCAGTGGATGGCATAGAGTAGAGTGGCATTGTGTTAACGAGAGTGATGTAGAGTGGCATTGTGTGCCACTGAGTAGAGTGAAGTGGCATGGAGTACAGTAGAATGGCATAGAGTGCAGTAGCCTAAAGTAGAGTGGTGCAAAGTAAAGTAGAGTGGTGTAGAGTGTAGTGGGCTAGAGTAGGGTGCAATGGCATAGAGTGTAGTAGCATAGAGTAGAGCTGTATAGAGTAGAGTGACATGCAGTGGCGTAGACTGCATTGGTACAGAATTAGAGTGGTGTAGAGTGCAGTGATACAGAGTAGAATGCATTGGCATAAAGTGCAGTGGTGTTGGAGTGGCGTGGCGCAAAGTAGAGTGGCATAGAGTAGATTGGTGGAGAATACAGTAGAGTGGCGTACAGTGCAGTGGTGTAGGGTGCAGTGGCATAGAGTGCAGAAGCATACGGTGCAGTGGTGTAGAAGGCAATGATGAAGAGTGCTGTGTCATACTGTTCAGTGGCATACAGTGCAATGGCATAAAGTGCAGTTGGGTACAGGTAGTGGCATTGAATCTGATCTTTTGTATTAATTCTAGTAACAGCATGCATGCAGCTTGTAAAGACCTGACCAGTCCCAAAGCACTTGAGGAGATTAGATTTTTTAGGATTCCTTTTCAGTAGGACACCAACTGCATGTGGAAGAATGGACACACATTAAGATGCTTTCTTTATGCTATGAAGGTCAGTTGTAAATGTAAATTGATAGGAATAAGTGTGATTGATCTATCTGACTCGGCTACTGCAGATAATCCAAAATGCTGCTGTCAGATTGATCTGCAGGATACCTTTCCGCCACTCGATAACCCCCACCTGAGAAACCTGCACTGGTTACCTGTAACTAGGCGCATTGAATTCAAGGCCCTTACTCTGTCTTTCAGAGCCTCCCGGGGACTAGGCCCGGCATACCTGAGAGCCAGACTTCAGCACTACCATCACGACCGGGCCCTGAGATCCAACCATCTGTGTCTCCTTGTCATTCTTTGCTGTTTTAAGGCTAGGATTGGCGGCAGAGCCGTCGGGTATGAACCACTAAACTCTGGAATTCTCCACAGCTCTCCATCTGCTCATCGGAGACAGAACTCACTTTTCAGTGTGCCTTGAAAACCTGGTTCTTCACCAACATCTGGTCCTCCTCATGCCTGTAATCAGTCGACTGCCTCAGGGTCAGGACACCGACGTTGGGGGTAGCTGCGCGCTCTACAAAAAAAAAATGAAATTGATCAGAAATACAATGAGCCTCTCTAGGTAAGTTTAAAGGGCAAGCGTTGGCTCCCATGAGAATAACCACCCCAATGGGCACTCTTTTCAATAAATTTCACAAAATGCTTTTTGTAATAGTTTCATGTAGCTGTGTTTTGTTTATTGTAGCGATTTCCTACCCAATTACCCCCACGCAGGCAATTCACCGTTACATTCCTAAGCTTGCTCCCAGGCTTACAGCACGAAAAGGCCTCCTGAACTACAGCTCCCAGCAGGCAGTGGTGCGGGTCAAAGTGATGCAAAGGGCTGGCCGAATATAAACACCTCCTCCACAAGGGGAAGGTGCTTTACAATCATTCCGAAGCCTTGGAATGGCGATGGTGTTCCCCGCCGGATTGCAGCGAGAAGCACTGCAGCATTTTCCTGTGTTTCCTGTATTCTGTGTCCTGCTCGCTTCCAGAAACTCCCGGGAGTGTGCCCACTGGGTTTCAGGTATTCTCGGAAGGAGCACGGGCACACCTCCATGTACCCGTTTTCACTGTTTGACTTTCAGTTAGAGTTGCGGTAACTCAAGAAACGCTGGAGCCCGTTATAGTTGCTGCGACTCAGTTAATTTGCATACTAGTGAGTTTCAAAACATTTGCAGTTGCAGAGAAAATCCGGGGCGCCTTCTTTGTGTAACCCAACAGTGACTGTCTGTTCAATTTAAAACTGGTGTAAGCCCTTAACCATTTGTTTTTCTCTGCTTCGCATTTTGAAGTGTCGTTATATGGAGATATCGGGAAAGGTTTACCTTGTGACTAATACCTTCCGGTACAGGCGTACCGTTTCATTTATGGTCTGTAAGCTGAATCATGCCTTGCCTTGCGATTTTCACTTTGTAATTTGAGGGCATTTCTTTCAGTTAAAGGATACAACTCCAGAGGTATCCACAAGAAGAGTTTTGTGAAAAAAGAAAACAACACTATGTAATGGTTACAGGATCTCCTTGAGTTGCTGTGGTTATAACAGTTCATTTTGTTTTCTTTACTACTCATGATTTGAGAAGTTCATATTCCCTTGCTTCTGGATACTTACCAGTTGCGTATCTTTCAATTTTTTGAATATTGTTACATTTTTTCATCTAGTGCCTTAGCTGCAGAATAACTGGTGAGTGGGGGTAGAGAGATATTAACTAGATAGCACCTGTTTTAGACAATAGAGTGAACTCCTCATGCTTGTTGTGTTGTCTTCCTGTCCTGCAGTATCACATTTCTACGGGTGCTGTGCAGTCTCCTAGGCCAGACCTTGAAAAGACCAGAGCACTTGCAGCTCATTTGTTATTTTATCCCCTTCCCTTTTTCCCCTGGGCATGATCCCACGCAGCAGGATTTCTTTCTCTGCTGGGGGTTGTGTTAAAGGGAATAGGGGCAAATTTAATCTATCATCCTCTCTGCTGGCCACAAGAGAAAGGTTGGTGGCATTTCATATATTCTTGTGCTACTGACAACCTGACATTTATTTTGTTTTCAATTCCATACTATTGCATTCATAGTATGCAAATCTTGCATCTTTTCATTTTTATTCAAATATTTCTGCCTAATGCATTTCAGGCTTGCCCTTCATCAGGGGACTTAAATTCTGAAAGCATTAAAATAAAACATTTCAATCATTGGTACAGGATGAGCTATTGTCAGTATCATTTGTAACAACCATGAAATCAAAATGCTGAATGTGAAATAAAAACAACCTGTGAGCTGTGCAAACAATTGGTAAGCTGTGTAAACAAGTGTTAGTGCCATAGAACGAGCATCCGTTGCGATAGTGTATTGGATAATGTAACCTCTGGTGAGATGCGCATTCATTAAATTTATCGATGTTTAAGTAAAATTCTAAAGTCCAAGGGTATTAGTGTGAACGGTTGATCGTGCATGTCTGTCCTGTAATATCTGAAAAATGAAACGAACAATGAAGCACGTGAAAATAAATCCGGTCATGCGTTATCTAGAAGGTGTGCTAATACGTGTGACATGAAATCATGCACAGTTATGGCTGAGATACCCGCCACCCCCTCTCAACACAATCCCCGAAAGGAGGGAAACCGGAAACAGTTCTTAAAGTTTTTGGATGTGGGAGGGAGTGACCCTCCCGGCCGTATTTATTAAAACAAAAAATTAAAACATTAAACGTTTCATGTTATGTACAATTTCATTATCACATTGCGATGTTTGGCTAACCTTAACATATTCTCTAATACAGAGGTTCTCCTAGCCGAACTAGCATCCTACAAAAACATTCTCTAGAAACACTGAAATTGTACATCCTAACGTTTAAGGGCCAACGGCAAGGTCATAACCGGTGTCAAGATCCCTAACCAGACTTACCCCTCCCACTTGGGAGGGGCGACAGCACAGAGGCTTACCTCAAGTGCAACTACTGACAATTTCCCTTGGCTTGACGGGGGCACTTAAGACTCGACGCCATTTAAAGGTCGTTCGAAGACTTGTGTGTGGTATCTAGAAGGTATCGTGGACCTCCCCCCACCCCACACAACTTACCGCATCTGCCGTCGCAGATGACACTGGCCCCGGGAAATTCCCCAGGAGGGGGCTGTAACCCCTCCTACAAAGGAAGGGGCCTTGACCGCCTTTCCTTTACTTCCGGCGACCCGCCCTTAGACGGGACCGCCTCCCCATTGAGGGGCCAATGGCCACCTCTCCCGAGCGCTCCCATCCGTGTTGGGTGACGCCCACTCATAGGGATCTACCAATTAGTGCTCACCGATCATGACCTTACCGCCTACCAACTAAATACGACAATTCTTACTCAAACCTATGAAAACATTGGTCGCTACGACCGAAAGAACATGCTTAAAAGGCAACACACATATAATCATTTTAATCGTAACAGTTTACACGATATTCACCATGCTTTATTATGATCAACAACAAACTGATACTTTCACAGCCTGTAAACGAAACGGAAAAACATACTTATAAAATTCACTTTATTGCACAACAACTTGCTGTCTTCAGGGGCTGGTGGGTGGGTCAAAATTGGCTCTTCGTTCCGTCCCGAGCTCACGGGTAGCGAGGAGGTGCAGCTTCGGAGCACAAGAACAAGAGGACGTCTTCTGGTCTTGCGTCTCTTTTTATCCGTCTTCAGGGCGGGCGAGAACCCGCCCCTGCCTGCCCCTGGGGCGGGGCTGGCTACGTCGGTGTCTAGGCCAGCCCACTCTAGGGCGGGAAAAAGCGCGCCCCGGCTACGCCGCTTCGGGCATACCAGCCGAGACGCGCCTCCCGCCCAAAAATGGCTTCCCGGGGGGATCGAGGCACTCCGCCATACGTTCGGGGGGACCGAGTGGTCGCCCCTTTCCATATGGCTGAGATACCCGCCACCCCCTCTCAACACAATCCCCGAAAGGAGGGAAACCGGAAACAGTTCTTAAAGTTTTTGGATGTGGGAGGGAGTGACCCTCCCGGCCGTATTTATTAAAACAAAAAATTAAAACATTAAACGTTTCATGTTATGTACAATTTCATTATCACATTGCGATGTTTGGCTAACCTTAACATATTCTCTAATACAGAGGTTCTCCTAGCCGAACTAGCATCCTACAAAAACATTCTCTAGAAACACTGAAATTGTACATCCTAACGTTTAAGGGCCAACGGCAAGGTCATAACCGGTGTCAAGATCCCTAACCAGACTTACCCCTCCCACTTGGGAGGGGCGACAGCACAGAGGCTTACCTCAAGTGCAACTACTGACAATTTCCCTTGGCTTGACGGGGGCACTTAAGACTCGACGCCATTTAAAGGTCGTTCGAAGACTTGTGTGTGGTATCTAGAAGGTATCGTGGACCTCCCCCCACCCCACACAACTTACCGCATCTGCCGTCGCAGATGACACTGGCCCCGGGAAATTCCCCAGGAGGGGGCTGTAACCCCTCCTACAAAGGAAGGGGCCTTGACCGCCTTTCCTTTACTTCCGGCGACCCGCCCTTAGACGGGACCGCCTCCCCATTGAGGGGCCAATGGCCACCTCTCCCGAGCGCTCCCATCCGTGTTGGGTGACGCCCACTCATAGGGATCTACCAATTAGTGCTCACCGATCATGACCTTACCGCCACAGGTCCGGATAGTTGACCGGCTATCCGGACCCCCCACAAAACTCCTACCTAAAGGTCATGTTTTAACGATTTTAACCAAGCTAAGAAGTCTCCTATGAGTAACTCATTCCCCACCCTCGACAAATGCACACCATCCCCCAGATACATACTGTCATCATTAATACAACTATGCGAGATCGAATGCAATGTCTTGGAACGGAACAACCTACTCACTTTGTTATTCAATTTTCTAACAGAATGATTCAAAGCAGGGATCGAGATAGCCCCCCGCCACACTTTTCGTGGGATCATATGAGACCACGCAATTAGGCACCCCGGAACTCTCCTCGCTAACCAACTTACCGTGGAAAGCATAGCCTCCAGGAGAAGTCGTCTACCGGTGGTGACCAAATCATTGCCCCCCAAATGCACTATGACTATGGACGGCGGTGACCTCATCCGCTCTAACAAACCCTCAAAAAAATTCCTGAAACTGGTCAATACAGAGACCGCCCCTTCCGTAGAAGGACACTCTGTACCCGTATTCCCCAGGTACGTGAATCATGTCACCTGCTTTGAATACGTCTGCGGCCCGTCTCACGTATGAGTGGCCCACGACCCACACCTCCTTCCTCACAGCCGGTGACGTGCGACCGCTGGCCTGGTGTTGGGTCGACTGCACAGTCTGCCCTGCCGCGTAGGCTTGCGCAACTGAAAACAAACAAAAGACAAGAGGCGTGAGTACATGTTTACAGCTTCACAACATGTGCAATCGCACGTACCTCTTATAACTATTGGAGGACCAGCGCCCCACACGTTTCACTTGTTCTACATTAAGACCCCTGGCTGTAGCTTCAGTGGCAGCCCCTATTCGAAAGGAATGGGTCCCAAATTCGCCCGGGTCCAAGCCCGCTGCGGCAATGGCCATTGCAAGCACCCGTTGAAACTGAAACCTCGTCAGCGGGGTGGCGTCTGCATGCCTCAACAATGTCCCCCCCCATGATGCCACTCTTTGTGCTAGGTAATCTTCTAAGCACTGTACCGGACACATGGATGACTCGGGGTTCCTGCGAATGATCGTGCAGTCCCCTCTCCCATCTTGGTCAGTCTTAGACCTGAGAAAGGAGACAATCATCGCATCACCCCTGATCTGAACATGTTCCCTGCACAAGCCCCCCGTCACATCCTGTTTGTTCCTTGCAACCAGCTCACTAACTCTCATAGCCCCGTGAAACGCCAGCGTAAATGCAGTCCGGAACAAACAGGTCTCAAAAGGGGACGAGCATGTGTTAGGGAGTGTGGCCAGTAACTGGGACAACCTGTCTAGACCTATCGGTCGTCTTACGTCTACTCTGCGACCCTCTAGGCGTTGCCACCCACGCAGTGCTTTCTGTACTGTGAAAGACGCTGTTGGGTCCAGGATGCCATGGGCCCTGGCAACAAAGGAAATGGCGGCACGATGCCTTTGGGCCGTAGCCACCGATTTCCCAGCCCTACGTAAGGACATCAGAAAAAGTACTACCCACTCTTCCTGACCCCAAAGACCCCCTCTCTCTGCCCCCAAAAAGGCTAAATAGGCCTGGAACGCCCCTTCATATGCCTTCCTTGTCCTGGGTGCTAGACTCTCTCCCACGAGGTGACGAAGTTCGGGGCACCGAGAGACCAGAGAGCTTCGGGGAAGGGTGCCGGCTCCGGGTCCGCTGGAGGAAGGAAACCCGAGAAAGCCTGCATGTGAAAACGAGACAGTGCATCAGCAGCCTGATTCATCACCCCTGGGACATGTTTTGCTCTGAATACCACGTTCAGTTGCATACACAGTAGGACAATTTCTTTGAGCAGCCTCAAAATCAATTTACAATGGGCTGCCTGACTATTGATGCATTCTACCACGGTCATATTGTCGGACCAAAACACGACAGAATGATCTCTGAAACCTTCTGGCCAGGTTCTCAGGGCCACCAGAATGGGAAATAGTTCAAGGAAAGCAATATTACTCGTTAGCCCCTTCTCGTGCCACCATAGGGGCCACCTTTGAGCAGACCATTTTGTGCCGAAGATGGCGCCAAAACCTATGCTTCCTGCTGAATCTGTCCATAGCCCAAGCTCTTCTGAGGACACGGCTGGCTTGTTCCAGACGACTCGGCCATTGAAGTCCGCCAAGAATGCTAACCAAATCCGCATGTCCTGGCGGACCTCAGCCGATAACCTCGTGCGATGATGACCCTCCTTTAGGCCAACCATCGCTTGGGCAATTGAGCGGGAAAAAGGGCGAGCCATTGGGATCACTCTCAAGGCAAAGTTCAACTTTCCCACTAATTGTTGCAACTGATGCAGTGTAACCTTAGGTGTATTCAAACATACTTGGAGGGCTGCCCTGAATTTCAACACTTTGCTAGCTGGTAAACGGAAACACCCCTCCCTTGAGTCCAACTCGATCCCCAAAAACTCGAGGCAAGTCGTGGGACCCATAGTTTTACCCGGTGCCAATGGCACGCCAAAATGACCCATCAACACACAGAATTCAGCTAAGGCCTGAGAACATTCGGGATTACCGGCGGGACCAAGGAACAAAAAGTCGTCAAGGTAGTGCATTACATTTCGGAAACCCGTTTTCTTAGTGAACACCCATTGTAGGAAAGTACTGAATTGCTCAAAATAAGCACATGATATAGAGCATCCCATTGGCATACACCTATCCATGTAAAATGACCCCTGGAACCCGAATCCCAAAAGACGCTGATCGTCTGGGTGTACCGGGAGCAACCGGAACGCTGACTCGATATCTGATTTCGCCATCAACGTCCCGGGCCCCAGGCGATTCAAGATGGCTACTGCCTCATCAAACGATGCGTATCGCACCGAACAAACTTCTGGATCAATTGCGTCGTTCACCGAAAGGCCGTGAGGAGCAGACAGATTGTGGATCAAACGAAACTCACCTGGGTCCTTCTTGGGGACCACTCCTAACGGAGAACAAACAAAATCCGGTACCGGGGGTACACTAAAAGGGCCGGCGACCCGTCCCCGGCTAACCTCTTTCTGAATTTTCTCTTGCACCACAGATGTATGTTGTAAAACAGAAAGTTGATTTTTGCAAATCCCTACACCCTGAAAGACCCCCACCGGGATGCGGAAACCATGTGTAAAACCGTTCCGCAGCACCCCGGCAGAAGTACGATCCGGGTATTCACTGAGCCAGGGAATCATTGCCAAGGTATCAATCGGGGTTGGTAACGGCGCCCCTCGGACTAGTTTAGACCTGTTTGGCGCCTCCCTTACCCCCATTCTCACCCGTTCTGGCTCTGCACGATGACTCAGGATGGGACGACCCACACGTACTACACTCATGTTTGAATTTGCACGATCCCGGAGGTCTGGTACATTTCCCTTTGTTGAAATTAAAGCAGAAACCCTTCCTCCCTGTATTGCCTGCGGGCCTCGACTGATCGTCGGTGCTCGTACTTGGTCGAAAGGGCGTCCCCACATTTTGGCGGGAGTAATCTACAACATTGCTCCCAACCAATGGCATTTTTAACATTCCTGATTCTTTCATTTTATCCCATGTTACAGAATCGTAACAATCCCAAGTCAAACCCTTGTTATGTTCCTTTTCTTTCCTGAACAGATTGTCATAACAAAACCAATGGTTACCTTGATACGCTGTCGAGTAACCCATAATTCGTGATTGATAAATGGGAAATTCAGAAAGCAACTCGGGCCTACGTTCCCCCAAAATCGATGTAAAAATACCCCACGCATTGCCCCAGTTGCCAATATTCTCATTTACCTTAAAGGCGGCCATTTTTGCGCGCCAAACACTCGGATGCATTAGGTCCTTCTGACTTTTAACATGCTCCACCTCATAATGATCAACAAGCAAGGAGAAAATATTCACGTACTCCCCAGCCCAGATCTTTTCCTTTATAGCTAAAGGCACATGTTGTCCCAATCTCTCTCTACGAGAGGGTGCTGACTCGTCCCTTGCAATCGGCAATGGCCGCTTACCTGCACCGGACGCAGCTTCGGCCGCTTGCGGCTTGTCTATTCCCGCCAACGGCGCAGTCACTTTAGCTGCATCTCTCTTCTCACGAAGCCCTTTTATCAGCGCCTGTGCCTCGGCAGCCGTGGCGCCATCACTACTATCCCCCAACCAAGCTGCTAGCTGTGCTGCCAGCTCGGGGGGCATGTCTTCTTTGGGTGTCGGGGTGACGACAACGGGGATTGGATTCCCCTCCATTGGTACTGGGGTCGGCGCCTCGAGCGGTGCAGAGGGGACCGGGACATCTCCACCGGCTGGAACTCTTCTCGGCCTCTTAGGTCTCCCTCCAGCCGGCGCAGGGCCCGCACCCTCCTCCCCGTCTCGCTCCGCCAACCGTTTCTTTATGTCGGACACCTCTTTGCAAAGGGCCCGCACCATCTGGTCGGTCGTCATTCTCTTTGCAACTTTCTTTGGCATCTCTCCGACGAAGTATCTAGAAGACAAAGAAAAAGATCAAAACGCTCAAAATTGGCTCTTCGTTCCGTCCCGAGCTCACGGGTAGCGAGGAGGTGCAGCTTCGGAGCACAAGAACAAGAGGACGTCTTCTGGTCTTGCGTCTCTTTTTATCCGTCTTCAGGGCGGGCGAGAACCCGCCCCTGCCTGCCCCTGGGGCGGGGCTGGCTACGTCGGTGTCTAGGCCAGCCCACTCTAGGGCGGGAAAAAGCGCGCCCCGGCTACGCCGCTTCGGGCATACCAGCCGAGACGCGCCTCCCGCCCAAAAATGGCTTCCCGGGGGGATCGAGGCACTCCGCCATACGTTCGGGGGGACCGAGTGGTCGCCCCTTTCCAGATATATTGTCGAAGTAATTCTGACCTTTATACTGAACACGATAATTGAAGGTGAACAGATCGCTTCGCGTTAAGAAATGCTCATGAACATCTCTATAAGTAAAATGAAAGGTAAGTGACTTTACACTTCCATCCCACACGATTTGGGTTTAACAGCAGTGGAATTTTTTTTAGTACAAAGTGACAAAGATGAAGATCTGAAACTTTTTTTGATGGAGCTACTACATTTCACGTTATTTGACAGTTATTTTAAATGGGATGAGCACCTTTTTGTTCAATTATCTAATATTTTCATGCACCGATTTGAGTTGGATCATCTATTAAACAAACTGGAATGGAACCAAAATCTTATTATGTACAAAAGGTACATTGACGATATCTTCATTCTTTGGAAAGGCACTGAAACCACACTTTTAACGGCAATCAATAAGTTGAATGAAGTCAATGACAGAATCGGTTTCAAATCCACGATTGATAAGCATGAAATATCCTTCCTGGACGTTCTGGTTACTCATCATGACGGTATTCTAAAAAGCAGTGTATTCAACAAACCTACTGACAGCTTTCACCAACCTTCATTGAAAAAGCACCTGTCATTCTCTCAATTATTACGCATTAAAAGAATTGCGTCCACGGAAGAATTTTAAAAAAGAGCCCATGACAACAACTGTTAAGAAATTTAAGCAAAGAGGATATCCGGAGGCAACCTTGAATGAAGCAACTAAGAAAGTTTAAATGTTGGAAAGAAAGGACTTGCTCACTCTCAAACAAAAAAGTGACAAAAAATGACCAGTATGTGTTTCAAATTTCTTGACAAGAAGTTACAGACTAAAAAAATCTATATTGAGACATTGGCCGTTACTTTTATTAGAAGATTTTAAAGGGATGTTTTCAACTCAACCAACATTTGCATATACAATCACACGTAATTTCAAGGAATTACTGCAAGAAAAAGAAGACAACACCACAATCAGGTACTGAGGTACCCTACGGTGTCACAATTGTGGCAACTGCAATGCCATAATGAAGGGAAATGAAATACTTCACCCAACGAAGGGAACTCCCATGAAGCTAAGAGTCACAGGTACATGCGATAGCAGCAACCTCGTCTACATGCTTAAATGCCCCTGTGGACAAGCCTACATCGGGAAAACAACGAAAAATTAAAACTCGAGTTATCGAACATACAAGCAATATAAGATTGAAAAGCACCAAATCTACAGTGGCGACTCATTTTAACTCACACAATCACAACCCGAGTCAGCTTCGCTTCTGTATATTGGAAAACTCCCTGGAAGAGACAACACATAACACCATTTGAAAAGGGAGACATTTTGGATTTATTTTATTTATAACCAATTGAACACATTATATCCTAAAGGACTCAATGAATGTTTGGAATTAAGTTGCTTTTTATAAAGTATGATTTGTACAGGGTAAAATGTTTGCAACTGATTAAATGGTTTTTAACCAACATTGTAAGTCAAACACGGGATTGGATAATACAGAAATAATTATGTCTATCATATCGATATACATGATACATTTTATGCTATTCTACAATTTTTCTCTGGAGAAAGAGCTTATTTCATATTGTTATTCATGTACACTTTATTGACCTTTAGCTGCACACAGTTTCCTGTGACGTAAACCATACACCTGCACTCATAACAGTGGTTGATCTTCATTAATCACATCGCACTGGTAGCACCTCTGGAATGACACGCGTAGAATGATAAGCGCTAATCCTTCGTTTTTGAACAACACTCACACCATTACAGCAACATTTAAACATAATTTATTTCATTATGCACACTGTTTTTAAGAATTCGAATTAATCTGTTTTCCTGTACACTTGGCCGTGCAAATAAGTCTATTTTCTATGACAATGACCACCGCACCGTTACCACTCACGTGGGATGACACACGTTTTTTTTTTTTTTAATATCATCAACATTCAACGGGCAATCCATTACATTGGGCACATAAGGCCCTTGCACGTTTTTCAAATAACCAGGACAAGTCTGTTCTTTGGTATTTTCGGTTGCGCATAAAGTCTTTTTTCCATGGCGTTAATCACCTGACTGGAACTTTTTCTATAATATTTAAGAAACGTTGTATGGCAGTCACATAGGACTAGAAAATGGACGCCATTGCCTAACAGTAAATCGCTATACCTCGGTGAGTGATAATGAGATTTCCGTATTTGCAACGCCGCCGCGCTTACGGTAAACTTTGGAGTAATCACTCCTCGTTCTTTTTCACAGGGCACATTGTACAAGTGACGTTCTTACTTCATACCTTAATTGTAAGTTGACTGCATACCTTTTGCTATAGACACTTTTTTATCACAATGTTGCCGCGATTCACTTATCTATAATTTTACTTACAGAGGTGCTGATGAGCATTTTTTATCGCGAAGCGATCTGTTCACCTTCAATTATCTTGTTCAGTATAAAGGTCAGAATTGCTTCGACAATATATCACTGTGCGTGATTTCATTTCACACATATTAGCACACCGTCTAGATAATGCATGTCCGGATTTTTTTTCACACGCTTCATTGTTCGCTTCATTTTTCGGATATTACAGGACAGACATGCACGATCACCCGTTCACACTAATAACCTTGGACTTTAGCATTTTTGTTAAACATTAATAAATTTCATGAATGCGCATCTCACCAGAGGTTACTTTATCCAATACACTATCGCAACGGATGCTCGTTCTATGGCACTAATACTTGTTTATACAGCTTACCGATTGTTTGCACAGGTTGTTTTTATTTCACATTCAGCATTTTGATTTCGTGGTTGTTATAAATGATACTAACATTAGCTCATCCTGCACCAATGATTGAAATGTTTCATTTAAATGCTTCGAGATTTTAAGTCCCCTGATGCGGGGCAAGCCCGAAATGCATTGGGCAGAAATGTTTGAATAAAAATGAAAAGATGCAGGATTTGCATACTATGAATGCAATAGTATGGAATTGAAAACAAAATAAACAAAACACAGCTACAAAAAACTACTACAAAAATCATTTTGTGACATTTATTGAAAAGGAGTGCCTATTGGGGACGTTACTCTCACGGGAGATGTAGTATTGTGGGATGCAGTCTAGTGGTTGCAGGGTGGAGTCAGGGGGAGGAGCAGGAACAGGAGGAGCCGGGGATAGGAACCAAGGGGACAGTTAGAGTAGGGACGGGGACCTGTGAGGAAGCAGAATAAAGAGTTAAGCATACCCCAGTCGTGTCCGTGTGTTACTGTGCTGGGACACGACAGCTGGCGACGAGGGTGGGATGGGCATGACCATAGCCCACGGAACCCCCCAAGAGAGCCCTGTCCCCAGGCAGCCTCGAGGAGAAGAAACGCTGCCTAAAGGAAACGAAGTTGCTGCCTGAGGCAAGAAACCAGCAGCAGGTGACCCTGTTTCCCCCAACAGGTGAGAGGGATCTAAGAGGGAGCCGAGACACTGAGCGTTAAAACGCTCGAAGAAGAAGAGACCCCTTCGCGCCAAAAAGCGCCTCACGCTGGAAGCGTGTGTCCCGGGTGAAGAGCCCGTGTGCAGGAATCGGGAGCCCACTCCGACCCTGTGGAGTGTCCAGAGAGATAAAAGAACTGCCCCAGAGTTGTGGAAGGCGTCCTTAACGTGCCGACAGCAAGCGCTGCTGAGAGCGCTGCAGTTCGAGACCGGGCGCCATCGGACGTTAGAAAACCTCACGCCTAATGCGTGAGGTCCGGCAGGTCACTGGCGAAAGAGAGAGCGGGAATTCAAGAATCGAGTTGGGAGCCCACCCCAACCCGATCTGGTGGCTGTGGTGGCCAAGAGACACATAAATCAAGGGGTGGATCGCCCCACGAAGGCCTGCTGTCGCGCGCTGCTGAGCGCGCAAGGACTGGAGCCTGGACTCCGATGTCGGAGAATCTCACGCCGGATGCGTGAGGATTAACCCGTCGCCGCCGAGGACTCTGCAAGGGAAGGCGGGAGCCCACCCCAACCTCACCTGAATACAGTGGTGACCAGAGGGAGTCGAATTGGAAAGATCCTGCTCCTGGATATGACTGCCGGTGAGTCCCGAGTGAAGAGGAGGGCTGAATGAAGAGAAAGAAAGTAGTGCCTGCAGATAACCACGGCGGCCATCTTTGAGTCAGGCAACTTTCGGGACATCCTCCCTGTGCAAACTGTAGGCGGCCATCTTTAGGTCAGGCGAGCAGTGTCTAGGAATAAGCATTGGTAAAGGACAAACAAACAAGCATTGGCCAAGACCAAACAATCATTGGCAAAGGCAAGGGACATACAAACAAGCATTGGCAATTACATGCAATCAAACATTGGCGGAAGTGAATCAACGAACACTGATACAAACAAATCAACAAACAGACCAAACGATCATTGGCAAAGACAAGAGACACACAAACAAGCATTGGCAATTGCATGCAAGCAAACAGTGGCGGAAGTGAATCAACAAACACTGATACAAGCAAATCAACAAACAGACCAAACGATCATTGGCAAAGACAAGAGACACACACAAACAAGCATTGGCAATTGCATGCAAGCAAACAGTGGCGGAAGTGAATCAACAAACATTGGTACATGCAAAGACAAAGTACTGACTAAGAATAAACAAGCAGTGATACATGCAACTAGACAAACATCGATACGTGCAAATCAACAAGCACTGGTGCGTACAAAGGAACGAGCATTGATCCCTGCAGAGAGACACAAGCATCGATACACGCAAACCAACAAGCTTTGGATAAATCACAGCCAAGAAAGAAAACAAGTATTGCTGAAAACCAAACAAGCACTGGTGAACATAACAGAATCAAGCATCAGCAAAAACCAAGCGAGCATTGGCGAAGGCCAAACAAGCATTGCTAACGTCCCAGCGCATGACTAGACCACCGGCTTTGACCAAATATAGATCAATTACGAAGACGAGAAGACAAGTGAACAGCCCGTGCTCTGCGAGCATGATTCATCAAAATCCTACTCTTATGACGGGGGAAGAAACCGCACAACAGTTCAATCCCTGTTTTGAAGCACCACCCCCAGGGATGCATACGGATACTTGGAGTCTGTGTCTCAAAAGGAACCAATGGCTGGCCACCTTGAGTGACTTCCTGGATGCCAATGGAGAACAAAGAGAGAGGAAGTGCCTAATGCTGCTCCTCCATTTGGTGGGTCCAGAAGGCCGGTGCCCAATCGAAACATTTTCTGAAGAAGACACAGACATCTACAAAAGACTCCAAGAGAAGCTCTGTGCCCGTCTCTCCGCACAAACGGAAGTGGATCGAGAGCGCATCGCTTTCAACACAGCTCGGCAGGAACCAGGTGAATCACTGCCAACCTTCATCACTCGGTTAAAAAACCTGGTACAAGGCTGTCACTTCAACACCTTTACGAATGAGGACGCCGTCCGACTCCGGATAATTGAAGGCTGCGCAAACCCCGACACGAAACTCAAGATCTTGCGAGGAAAGTGGTCACTGGAAGAAATCATCAGGAAGGCTGAAGTTGGACTGCACGTCAAGGTTAGAGGCAAATCAAAGGCCCCGAACCTGAAAGCAAATTATCAAGACGCCCGGACAGATAACCCTCAGAAAACAAACAGAACTGAAAGGAGAGAGAGGGAAGACAGACCAGCAAAAAGACAACGGGAAAGACACAGTGACAAAGAAAATAACACGGCTTACTCAGAGTCAGATTTCTCAACATCCGACTACTCAAGGTCAACCAAGGACTACTCGGAGTCAGATGACCCAGAGTCAACCATCCAAAAGACAATTCCAAAAAGCTATTCAACCCCCAGGAGTTCCTCAAAGAGTCATTCAAAGGAGGAAGAAAGAGCATCAAGTGAGACAGATCGCACTCCTGGTCAAGAAGACACCCCACACAGCAAGTGGGAGAGAAAGACTAACCAGAGAGGAAGGGGTCGCACTGGTCAACACCGACAGTCGGCGCAGGGACATCAGTCGACAAGCAGTGAAGACGAGTCCAAGGAAACATCTGGCCGGAGAACACACAAACCCCAAGTCAGAGGTGTTGGAACATCAAGCAATTGGGAAGGAGAACCAGATCACACAAGACGGACTGGTCCACGCCATGATTCATGCCTTCATGGGCCCCGAAGCATCCATGGGCCCCGCGACAACGAAGAAACAGAGCGTAGGCGGGTAACATCAGACGAGAAGGACGAAGAGGCAAAAGCTTGGGATCAAGCACAAGGATCAAGCACGGAATCTTCAAACAATCTCCCAAATGAGACAGTGCTGAAGATGTTCCAACAAAGACACATGGAGAAGCTTTTCGAAAACAATTCCGAAGGGGAAAGCAACTCGTCACGGACTACCCGGCTCCGAAGACCACCTAGTAGGACATTCCCAAATGAACACCCACAGAGGGAACTGACGGAGCACCCCTCTGATTCAGAAAGCACGTCGGTCCGGTCTCTTGATTCAGCAGAGTCATGGTCCCGACAACGACCGCGTGCAACATTTTTAAAGAAACATTCTCAGAGGGAAGTGAGGGAGATTTCCTCCGATTCAGACAACACGTCGGTCCGATCTTTTGAGTCGGCAGAGTCATGGTCCCGACAACGACCACGTGCAACATTCTTAAAGAAACATTCTCAGAGGGAAGTGAGGGAGAACTCCTCTGATTCAGACAGCATGTCGGTCCGATCCTTTGGGTCGACAGAGTCGTGGTCCCGACACCGGCCATGGCGCCAAGCACCTGAACACACCAGCGAACCAAGGGACACTCTTCACGTCGAGAGCGACGTGTCCCACACCAATATCAATGCACACTCGATCACTCCACCAGATAACCCGTCGCATCGAGCACATGTGCATCGTGACACTAATACCACACCGTCACCCCGGGTAGGGGCAGCAAGGTTGACTCGAAGGCCCTGGTCCTGGTCCTATAAAACGGAATCCGGCATCGTGGCCAAAAGCACCCAAATAAAAACGGACCAACCAGTCAATCTGCAAAGGAAGTCAGACGTGTCAGGAGAACTAAGTCATCATCGGAGGAGCACAAGACACACTAACATTCAGCCGACCCCAGAGTCTGCCTGTTCCAGGCGTGAGCAGGCGTGGGAGACACAACCCGAGACAGCAAATCAATCTCCAAGTCATACCAAGCTGACCTCCACCGTTCATACCTCACCGGCCGGCACCCCAGACTCGAAACAGGAAGACAGTGTTGTTCCTGACCTGACGAGGCAAAAGGCAGTAAAGATAAAGGCGGTGAATGAATTACTGAACCAAGCCAAGACAGTCTCATCAGACAGCACCATACCGTCTGGCATACATGACCCTGAACTGGAGGACAGTGTTGCCTTTAACCGGACAAGACAAACGGAAGCAAAAGCGGATGGGGGTGCTCGGGAGAGGACCAGAACACTATCCACCCATGAAAGAGATCGAGCACCTAAATCAACAGTAGTTACACCACGGGAAAGAGACATGCTGACTGCGGAATGTGAGAGCAGACAGCTCACACGCAACGTGATCAAGAATGCCCTGATCAAGACAACGGAAAGATCGACCAAAGTCAAGCCCACCGCGGATTCGACGCTACTGAGGCTCGAAGAGCAGGCTGTCCGCCAACCTGTGTGGCGGATTGAAGAACTGCGAACACTGGGGATATTAAGCTCATTTTGTTAAGAAAGGGGGAGATGTAGTATTGTGGGATGCAGTCTAGTGGTTGCAGGGTGGAGTCAGGGGGAGGAGCAGGAACAGGAGGAGCCGGGGATAGGAACCAAGGGGACAGTTAGAGTAGGGACGGGGACCTGTGAGGAAGCAGAATAAAGAGTTAAGCATACCCCAGTCGTGTCCGTGTGTTACTGTGCTGGGACACGACAGGAGCCAACGCTTGCCCTTTAAGTTTATTCACCCTCACGCTCAGGAGGTTTCACCAATGAGGCACCCATAAACTATTTACTTTTGATTACCTTAAATGACCAAGGAGTGCGAACATTCACGTTCCAATTGGATTTCACTGTATTACCTCTCTAGGTAAGAATATTATGTGGTACCCTGGTCTATCTCGCTGTTGTACCAAAATTGTTTATTTCCTCCGGTTAAAAGGGAGTAGACAGAAAATTAAATCACCCCCTCTCTGAACTATGTCTCTAATGGCATTATAAGAGCAAAGATTGACACTTCCTATATGCCTTCCTTTCACCCTTCACTTTCCATCCATCAATCCTTTCACCAATCCTCCCAACCCTTCACCCTTTCATCTATCTTTCTTTGAACATTTATCCACTGACTGCCCCTTCTTTTCTTTTACTCTTCTTCCTTTATTATTTCATTCCTTTCACCATTCTTCATTTCTTCTTTCCTTTTACCCATCATCTTTCCTTTTACCTTTGGTTCCTTGATTGCACCATTTCTTCTTTCTACCGATCGTCCTGTCTTTCACTCTTTTTTCCTCTTTCATTCTTCCCCCTTTCTTTCTTCTCATCATTATTTTTTTACCTTCCTAAGTTTTCACTGATCACTTTCCTATTTTCTGTCAGACTCTGCTTTCCTCTCTGTCTGTCTTTTGTTCCCCATTTCATTGTTTCTTTGTCTCTGTCTCCTTCACTGCACTTGGCAGCTTTCAAACTCCCACCCCTCAGCACTGCCATGGTACTTCCTTAAAGGAATATTTATGAGATTTGAGGCACGCATGAAGACAGAAATACCTTGCCTTTCAGTAGTCCAACATACTCAGTGGCAACTCTCACTTTAACTGTTAGAGAGGGGTATTCACAACGTCTTTGTGTGGTTATATGTAAAATAGAATTAGCAATCATAACTCTCTGTATGCTGGACCATCTATATCAGGGACATATGTTTTCCACAAAACAAGTCAATGATTGTACTCGATTTTCCTGCCTTAATTTTTTCTTACTGACAACATTCTTCTCTTTAGGCAGAAAGAGGTTAAACTGTAGTCTGCTATTTAGTAATTTGCACCAAGAGAAATTATATTAATTAGGTGAAGGAGGAAGTGACAACCCAAATGATGGAGTACTTTGACATGTCTAAGTATCACTTTCTACCTTTCACAAAGTTTCCTGGCTGATGGCCTTCAAAACATTGATCAATTACACATCTGACTGCTACTTTTGAGATTGTTGAAGGATCAGGATTTTTCAGAGTGGTTTTGGAATAGTGCTTTTCTGGATTTGCAGGAAGCAATAAAGTTAAAATACTATATATATTTCTGTCATTTGGTTGCCTCATATCCAGGCAATAATTGTCCTCCCTTTGCAATACCTGTCTCTCTTTCTGAATGGATCGATAACTTCACTGTCTTATATGCAAACAAGTCAGCCATAGTGCAACCTGAGCTGCCTGTGTTAACAATGGCAAAGTCTACTATGGATAGTGGGGAAATAACTCATCCAAATGATGAAAAAATAAAGTCTCTAATTAATAGAGCAAGATTATTGGTAACAATGAGTATGGATGAGATACCAGTCAAAGTGAATATGACCCAGAAACTTGGAGTAAATTCCTAGCTCACCTTTTCGCATCGTGCTATGACTTGGGGTGTATACCTAGTTCATGGACAGGGAACATCGTTGTCCCAATCCACACAAAAGACTCTCACTCCCTGCCTAATAACTATTGTCAAATCGCTTTGCTGAATGATACGGGGAAGATCCCGCATCCAGCACTCTGGAGCACTTAGGAGACTGGGCATACTCATCAGGGGTGATTCCAACTGTTCAAGTGGGTTTTAGACCCAATCACTCGGTGACAGACAACATAGCAATTGTTCAGTCTTTCTTTCATAATTATGTGGTGTCTAAGTCTCAAGTTCTATATTCTGTATTTGTCGACTTCTTAACGGCATTTGACGGGGTGGACAGATCCACCCTTTGGTGGAAAAAATTGAATTGTCTAGGGAAACTTTCTAAACTATTAAGATTAGTTATAGCAATCTATTTGTCTACATGGTGTAAAGCTATAATGGAGGGAAGTAAAGGGTTGTCTCCAAAGATTATTACACAACACGCCCTGAAACAGGGCTGTGTTCTGGCCCCTCTTCTGTTTTCTACCTATTTATGTGATTTTGGCCCTCTCTTAGCTAATCTTAAGAATTTCCCTCCTCACATAGCGCAACATGATTTACATGATTTATTGTACGCTGAAAATGTTGTCATTTTTTATTCTTTCACTGATTGGACTACAGCATAACTTGGATGCTCTTTTTAAATATGCAAGAGATAACTTCCTGACAGCAAACATAATTAAGACCAAGGGGATGCCGTTTAGAGGCAAGAGGTAGTATTGTCCTTTTAAAAGAAATTTGGGTGGAAGCCTTCTAATGGCTGTAAATACATATATTTATCTTGAAAGTGGCTTCTACCATTCTCTAGAAAATAGGTCCCATCTATTTGATACTGGCTCCAAAGTATTTGCCCATATTGACAAGCACTTTTAGCGGTCTACCGTGCAAAGATTCCACCCACCCTAACCAATATTTTTAAATACATCCCCCTCCATCATTGGTCTTTCGTGAACCTCTTTGAAGGCCAACTACTCTGGAATTTATCCTCTTTAAGTCAGGCACTTCCTGTCCAGACATTGACGCTGGAATTCATCTTTACAAGTACCTTTTATTACTGACTTGGCTAATATCATTAGATGGGCCAATACATTAATAAACACTGCACTGGCTACCCTAAGAGAATTACTAAAGTAGGAAGCTTTTAATGGCAAAATGCTTACTTAAACTTTTAGGGTCACTACTGCGCAATGGCACTGTACAATTGACCACCTCCAACAGTGCACCCAATCCCAACTTAAGCTTTAAAAAAAAATGCTATCATTATACTAAGTTATTCTAGCAATATCACCCATTCACCTGCCTCCACAGCCCCCACGGTGCGGGGGCCCCAAGCCCCAGGGGGCCCCTCGGCACTGCACTCTGGCCTGAGAGCTCCTGATTGATCCTGGAGGGGACCCCTCTACGTACCGTGCAGGGAGGCCCCCTCAGTTTTCGTTACGCCAGTACACCCATTGTCTTACATTAAAAACATATAGGCCTTACTGTGATAAAATGCCTCTTATGCAAACCCCCAAAAATGTATTGTTTTCTTTGGATTATCACATGATACGTTTAATAATAATATTCAGAAAGGCATTTTACCTTCAAATTATTTTACGAAACGTTGGTATGGCTCAGAAACTGTATCTGGCAATTGTGATCTTTGGCATTAGGAGTGCAGGATTTAAAACATGCACTTAGCTTGTGTCCGCACCCGAGGGTAATAGATGACAGAAACTAGTTGTTTAAAACCTCTGTATTTTAAATGTAACATTTCAAATTTTGAATCATTGTTATCATTGGCAAAGTCTCTTCCACATGAGTTTGTGCGTTATAACCTTTTTAAATTCTTTCAAATCTTTTTTTTAGATCTGTGTAATTGTAGAGATGTGATATGTAAACTGTCTGTTTTTCTTCTTTTTGCAAATATTGCAATTTCAGCGGAGATCTAAATCAATAAATTATTGACCATGAGAATAGTGCTCTTCTGTGCCTGCCAACCTATGAAGTCTGGGTCAGTATCCCAACATAAACATGTTAAAGTCTCTTGATAATTGCTGCTAGATGTCAAAGGGTACTTTGCAAAAAAAATCAGTTCTCTGGCTGCATCTGGATAGGTAAATAAGGAATTATTTAGGCATAGTGTTCTCCTTTAGTCCCCACTTGTTTCCAGTAACCTAAAAATATTTTTCAGGTATAGGCTTTTTTTACCTTTTTTTGCTCTTGATTTTCTAGTTCAATACATTTGTTGCAATATTCTGGGACGAAGGACAGAGTGTGATGTCATCTTGATTTTCTGGACTCTGCTCTCCAACATACTAATCAAACCAGCCTTTTAAACTGGTTTAGTTGTTTTTTTGTGGAATCTTGACTTCTCTTGTGGAAGCTTATGCCAGCTCACTTAATTATCTTGATTTATTTACCAAATCTATCCTCTTATGGGGCCCTTTTTGATGGAACAGGCAACTTGAAGCTATATGATTATTTGTTTGATGGATTACAGGTGGATGATGTGTTGTCAATTCCCATCAACTTTCTTCTTGAGGAAACCTACCTCGTAGACTGTTTAAATGGGGCACTCTTTTATTGGGTGTGCTGGCAACCTTCTTTCGTGTTCATTCCCATGATACAGGATGCACATCCCTTCACAGTACCCGTGTAGTGTAGTTCTTATATCTCTGATAGGCTCTGTGCATTGGAATAATATACACTATAGTTTTGGCATAGGACTGAGGTCAGTATGTCTCTATTGAGTACATTAAACTTAATTACTTGTGTGTGCCAGCTAACTCAGAGGTCACTAGAAACTTCTCGAATAAACAAAAAGGAATTCGTTTCTGACAAACGCATTAACAAGACAACTTTGTTTCCCTTAGAGTCGGAACAATCTCAGAATCGTGGAAACAATAGATAACCGTTTCACTCAGTCAATCGTGCATGCTTTGTTTCTAGAGAGTTGCACAGAAATAGATAGACAGGCATTTCAATAAAAAGGGTTTATTGAACAGTCTTAATTTCTCATGCAAGAGATATGAACTGCTACAATCGTAAGACAGAATGCGAAGTGTAATACGTACAGCGTTTGCAGCAAGATAAAATAATACTGTAATAGCATGGTTTGTAGCTATGACATATATTCATAAAAATACATACATAAATAACACAGGCTAAAATACTCATCTGGTGCTTTTAAAATAATCCTACCCCAGTGTACCTAACCTAAGTGCAGTACGAGGGAAGAAGTAGGTGCTGTTTAGCTATAATCTAGTTTAGCCAAGAGTTGCCAAAAGGTTCTCTAGGTTCTAGTCTGCTCTATACCTTAGAATGAGAGAGGTTGGATTCTCTTTCCCGGGTCTCGATCTCTAATACTCCGCAAGGGGAGTCAGAAACTCTCGAGCTGGATTCTCCGCGAGGCGGATGGCATCATCTGGTCAGTGCGTCAGTTGGCGACTTGACTTCCTTCCGAACTTGCCGTGGCGAGCCGCGTCGTGCAAGTAGGCATTTGAACCGTGGACCGAACCTTTGTTTGCCATTGCAAGTGAAGGTATATTTATACCTTGAAGGTGTTTAGGAATGCCAGTATTGACATAAAAGTCGGACAGAAGAACATCATGAATGAACCCCTAAGGAATAGATGTTGATGAATAATAAATGAGTTCTTGGAGAAATCAATATCCAAGCAAGGGGAAGTCCTAAAGGCTTAAGAGTCAGGTTTTCCAAGAACTCGTGGTGACGTAGATTAACATATGTAGGTGGCCATGCCTGTATTTGGTTAGCATGAGCTAACCAAAAAAGGCAGGATTTCTATGCCTAAATAAGGGCAATGTGAATTGTACCTATATAAGGGCATGAATCGAGAAAACTATATACGGTATCTGAATCGACACACAACACCTGTTTCATATCCCTTTTGTATTAAATATAAAATTCCCTCACTTCCCAACTTGATCAGGGAGATTTCACAATATATCCAGTCTCTGGACTCAGGCAGACCCCTCGTTCTTACATTCGTCACCTGGTTCCATCTTTCTGTTCTCATGTGTCTCTCTGAAGCATGGCGGTCTTAACAGCATTATAGGCCCCCGGGCAAAGCAGTGCATTGGGCCCTGCCTACACAACCACTCACAGGAATAAAAATGTTTAACGGACAATTTGTGTTAAATTCTGGTCTGCATGAGCACCTATGCTCGTAGGGCCCCGGGGCAACTGCTCAGTGTGCCCATGTCTCAAAACGGCACTGCTCTGAAGGATTATTAGCAGATGATCCACCCTGTGGCATTCTGGCCCTTCACTGCTACTAAGCCTAGGATTGGTCAGATGGCTTCTCTTTGACTTTTCAGCCCCATCTCAGACTCGGAGCGCCCTTTGAGGTTTGCGTCTTGAATTGGCAGCTTTAGGATCTGTCATTATTGTTATAAGCTCTTTTTCAATCTTTTAATGTTCATGCAATGTCCTGCCTTTTATTCTGTGCGTTTATGGTTGTTTTTAAAATAACTGAATAAAGCTTATTGGTTAAATAATTGACTGATTGAATTGGCAGCTCTAAATATTTTTCTTGATCATCTTGATGATCTCTCATCATCACTTTTCCCGACACCCCAAACGCTTTAACTCACAATGTAATGAACAGCATTATCTCACATTGAGTTTGCAATATTTTATGCACTTGGTGTTCATCTTTCGCTTCTGTTTGTTGGCAGTTAAATTATAGCACGTCTTTCTCTCAACGACCTTCTCGCAATTGTTGTGCTTTATGCTGCAAGTTGGCTAGACAGGTATCAGATGTTTCTTTCTTCCTAGTGCTTGCAACATATGCTTGCCTAATTTCGTTTGTGATTGTGTTAACACCGTTTTCTCACTTTTCAGTTTATCAAACAACAAACATGTCATATTGAGTGTCTAAATCGCTGAATTTACAGCTTTTGTGCTTGTTCATTTATTTGTTCTCATAGTTCTTCGTTATTTAACCTTGATGCCACTGAACATTGATTTTATCATCTCATCACATTCTGCTCTGTCTCTTTAGTTAAATAAGTCTTGTTTTGGACTGTCCCTTCCATAATTTCCTAATCAGGGCCTATTCCTAAATGATGTATAATGGAATTTCAAACCTGAGCAGTTCCTGAAAAGGCTGTCACACGTTTATGTGCCCTTTCATGCGATTTTTTAAACAATTGTAATTCAACTGTGTTTTCATCTCCAGATAAGTTTTGCGCAATTTCAAAGTACTTATCGTCTTATATTGCTAAACTTCTATTTGTACTATATTTGTACCAGACAGATTCTGTGCAAGCGACTCGCAGTGCTCTCGGAGTTTACATTGATATGGGGCTTTGGGGGCAGCTGACCGAAGGGGAGTCTGCACCCAGGGCAGATTGGGAGGGTGGTGCAGTCCAACAACTGACATTTTTTGTTGGTCTACATTAGAGCCCAAATGTAGCCCATCATATATTTAGGGAGATATTTTGGGCTACTAGCCACCCTTTAAGGTTCAGGTGACCTGGAGGCTGGTAGTCTGCCCTTAATGGTAATCTTTTTTTGTTCAAATATCTTTATTACTTTAGTTAAAATGAAATACATTTGCAATACATTAGCCATACATAAAAATCAGAAGCAAATATAATAAGGAAAAATTATAAAGGACTATTTAACAAAGAACATATGGACTGGGATGAAAATATATCAAAGGTATCATATAAAAGTGATCAGATAAATGTCGTGACAGATAACAAGTATTACAAATTCATCAAATATTAAGTCTAAATCCTAGAAAGATGGAACAGATGGAATATCTACATATATCCCAGCAAAGCCATGTGCAAGTTTGTATTGCTTCCTAAATAGAATACATCAGTAGGGAGAAAGAGAAGAGAGAATGAGGAAAGTTTATTAGAGAGAAGGAAGACAGATGAGATGTTGGGAGGGGACATCTGTTACACTTATGAACAATAAATTAAGAAATTGATTCAAAAGGATATTGAGCTACCAACCCCAGAGAAGTCAAATCCATATATCACCATACACTACTAGCAATTGATTGCGAATAGAGGTTTTTCTTCAACAAAAGTATGAGCTCCGCGAAGAAATGAAACCCATCCCCACCAGGTAGGGTAAGAAAGGTTATGAAAAGATTTCCATTCAGTGAGAATAATTTTGACAGCAATGGATAAGAGGAAATCTAATAGCTCCAAAACCATACTGTCAAGAGGTAAAGGGGGATCTATAGCCCATGGACCCAGCAAAATCATAGGTAAAGAGAGAGATATAGGTGTATTAAAGATTAATGATAAATGTTTTTGAAATGGGCCCTAACAGGAGTATAATAGCGAACATTCAAAGAAGATATATTGATGGGTGCCTGGTGCTGAGTTACAATTCCAACAAAGGTCCCTCTCTCTTAATTTCAACTTGTGCAAATGAGCATGAGTCCAGTGTAAAAGATTCAAGTCAAAGAATTTAAATTGAATCAGTGAAGGAGCAATTTTATTATGTAAAGATAATTTCCCTATCAGTTGCCATGTATCCTGTGAAATATGTTTAAAAAAGTCATCCTCAAAATGGTGAGACCATTTAACATAAGTAATTGTTGATTGTGAAGTTAGAGGAGCAGATATAAATTCGTAAATTTTAGAAGCGGTATGGCCTAAATGTACCCATATAGAAAGCTGTGAATCAGTAACCGAATCTGTAGAAAGGGATATTTTAGAGAGTTTGACTTTTAACTTCAAAATTTATAAAAATCTATGTTATTAAGATTGTATTTTTTGGCTGAGAAGGAGAAAGGAAGAGGATGATGTTTACTATCATAAAGGTCTTTCACCAGTCTGATGCCCTTGTCGGCCCATGAGAGAGCAATGTTGAGTCAAGCGTCAGCAACCAGTTTAGGATTAGACCATAAAGATATCCATCTTGACTTATGCCTAGGCTTCTAAACTTTCTGATCAATGTAGTTCAACGCATTAATCGTATCTGATATAATACTCTGAGAGTGTGCTAATGTAATTTTTGAGGCAGTCAGCAGCGATATAGTGGAAAAGGGAGCACACAAATCTCATTCTTTCTTAATCCATGGATGTCAGGTCCATGCCGGGCTCCATTAAGAGACCCCTTTCTGTCCCTACGATTAAAAGAAGAATTACTGCATTGCAACCATTTCCACTCTGGGGCTCCATTCAGAAATTAGTTCATGTCCGCAGTCAGAGTGAGGATTAGTTGCGCATCCTGAGTGTGCCACCGATTGGTAGGGTTAGCGTTCTAGTCTTTCCTATTCAGTCCGCCATTTCCTTATCCCGCGCGTTCTATGTGGCGCACTTCAACTGTTCTATTCAGGCAGTTCGACGCCCTGATTTTGGCTCCCGTCAAATCACTGCGTAATTCCAAGTTTTGCCCGATTCCCAGTCAGAATCCTTTGAGACTTCAATTCGGGACTTTGGGAGCGTGTTTCGTTCCATTTCAAGTTTGATTCCTGCATTCCGAAGAATCAGCCGAAGCTCCGCTTTTCCAGTGTTCGACGGTGTCGGCTCTATTCTTGATAGCGGCATTCTTCTGTGGACTATTCCAGTTGGCAAGTAATTCTTCCGCATCTCCTCAGACTTACGCGGTAAGAATATCCTTTCCTCAAAGACTTCTGGTGGCGCTATCTCAGTCCAGTGCAATTGGGTTTCTTCAGCGTCAGAGTTTCCATGGTCTGAAGTGTAGCTTGGTTTCCAAATAGAACTGTATATTTGTAAGGTCAATTACCGAGCTTCAGAAAAGACTCTTCAGAGATTCAGCCTATTTCGTGAAGCATAGACTTTAATCAGCTGTTCAGTATCAGTGTGATTCAACAAGTAAATGAGAGTATATATTATATGCATATGGTAATACTGTTGTCTACCACCTCTACTCACCAATTTCAACCATTCACCTATCGACACAAACAACAACAAGAGTCCTCAATCTCCATATGAACCTTTACGGGCTCTGCAAGAGAGCAGCAATTTCCACACTGAATCAGGTATGAGAGAAGTGAGCTGAGAGAGTGAGTGGGTGGTGTTTTTCCCAAAAATGGTTAGAACGTTAGTAATGATCTGTTAACTGTTTCAGGTGTTCCCCAGCTACACATCCCATAGGTAGTGACGAAGACACCAGTGTGGAAGCCTCTCTTTGTTGTTTGTTATCCACTTCCCCTTTCCCTTCCATTCCTGGGCTTGGAGCAATCCGGGTGCAGGGGTGATTGGGAATTTGGAAATAATCATCGTAGAAGCCTTGGCCACTCGCTCCCACGGAAACCTGGACAATTCAGGTACTGCTTCTGACAATGGAGGTATATGTTGGGGTACTGGTGAAAACCAAATTGCTCCCGAGCCGCTAAGAAAAAAATCTGGTATAGATTCCAATCTGGTAGGTTACATCCTCCCAATATAGGGGGTTTCCTATTTGTAATCAATTATAGCTCTCTTATCATTCCATAAAAATCTTGAAGTGATTACGTCAATCTCATGAAAGAAAGAAGAAGAAGAAAGTTTTATAGGTAGCATACAGGATAAAAAATGAATGATTGGAGTTATCATAATTTTAAGAGTTTGTAAACTACTCCACCAAGAAATATATTTAGGAGACCAAGAGGACAAAAGATCCTTAACTTGTTTTGTTATACGAGATTCATTATAAGTAACAGTATCTGTAAGATTTCTACAGAACCAAATCCCCAGATATTTAATGTGCGTAGATTGCCATTTAAAACCTGAATCCCTCAAATGACAAGGAAGACACAAAGAATTCAAAGGAAACAATTCTGTTTTCTCCTTGTTAAGAGTGTAGCCAGAAATGGCCGAAAAAGCACGAATAAGATTAGAAATAGAGTGGATCGCCAACTCAACGTCTTGTGAGAAAATAAAAACATCGTCAGCATAAGAGGCAATTTTAAGTGTATGTGAGTCAATTTGGAATTCTTTAATGTCCGGGTTTCAATCCAGGAAGTGGAGAAGTGGATCAATAGACAAAAGAAAAAGAAGGGGTGAAACTGAGCATCCTTGTCTAGTGCCCTGGTGAAGATTAAAAAATGAGGACATTGCGCCATTAATCCGAAGATTAGCTCTCGGTTGCGCATAAAGAGCCATAACCATATTAATGAAAGCGCCACTCGCCTTGTAGGAGAGAATCAAATATTCACCACCAATTACCTGGCTCGATTCCTCGTCCTGCCCGCCCCGGTCCGACTCGGCAACCAGTGCCGTTGAGCGGAGGGCGGGTCAGGCAGAGCAAGGTAACTTCCGCCCTCGTAGAGCGGTCAGCGCTCTAGCTGCTGCACCTGAGGGTACTTAGGCAGCGAGGAGCAGCGGCGCTTTGCGGGAGGGGGACAGTGAGAGCGTCTCCTCAACCCGCTGACACCAGGTACTGAGAGACTGATTAGACAGCGATCGATTTTAAAATTGTAGCATGTGACTCTTACATGTTTAGAACTCGTATTTTAATAGCGCTGTGAATTTGATCTTTAGCCCAGAAAAGCGCCACTCGCCTTGTAGGAGAGAATCAAATATTCACCACCAATTACCTGGCTCGATTCCTCGTCCTGCCCGCCCCGGTCCGACTCGGCAACCAGTGCCGTTGAGCGGAGGGCGGGTCAGGCAGAGCAAGGTAACTTCCGCCCTCGTAGAGCGGTCAGCGCTCTAGCTGCTGCACCTGAGGGTACTTAGCCCTCTCGTCACAGCAAGCGCACAGCGGTCGCGCGCAGCGAAGCGCCTGAGACGCGCCAGAGAGAAGCCCGTCTGCGCCCGTCCGCGACAGGACGGGACCAGGGGCCCCTCTCCCTACCCTGTTCCCACCATGGCCCCGACCAAAGACACTCGCATCAGGTACACCTCGCAGTCCTTGATAGCACTCCAACCACCGAGATTACGGAGGCGTGCCAGCGACAATTGGCCTTTTCCCGAAGGCCCTTTCTCTTGTCCCCTTTGCAGATTCCAAGCCACTTCCAACGGCATTATTACTGGTTCTGCTAGGGACAATGAGACCACTTTAAGAATAAAAGGTTGGAAAAGTTTTCTCCTGAATGTTCGGTCACTGCCCCCACATTATGTAGAGATTTGGGATACTATCCAAAGTCACAAACCTGAAATATGTTTCCTTACGGAAACTTGGCTGAAGCCTCACACTCTTCCTTCCATAACTTTGGGTATCCCTCAAGGATATAAAATTTTAAGACAAGACCGCCCTATAAAAACTGGTGGAGGTATTGCCATCATTTTTAAAGAAAGCATCCATATTACAGTAATGGAACAAACTATTCTACCGACTATGGAAATCATGATTTTTAAAATTCACACTAAAACTAAAGAACACTGGAAAGGTGCCCTAGTATATCGACCTCCGGGCCCCAATGCTGGCTTTTCTCTCGCCTTAACTGAAATATTAGCCCCATACTTAAGAGCTAAAGAAAATTTTATTGTTCTCGGCGATTTTAATTTCCATGTAGATATTGCGGATGATCCTAATACCAAGCTTCTCCTCGATGATCTGGCTCTTTTGGGTCTTCACCTAAGAAACTGTGGCCCTACTCACAGGAAAGGCCACACACTGGACTTGATTTTTACTAACCACCCTTCTATACACTGTCATCCCCCTACATCCATCAGCTGGTCTGACCACAGCATGTTGGAATTCTCCTTCCTGAGACTTGATAAACCCTCTGCTCCCCCGGCCACTATGAGCATCACTAAAAGAGCATGGCACAAAATTACCCCACTTACTTTTGAACAAACCTGGAAAGAACCTATCATTTCTGATTCTGATGACATCGATTTGGCTTTATCCAAATTAAATGGTTCTCTTTTTGAGACCATAAACTCTCTAGCCCCGCAAAAGACTATCAAAAAACCCCTGACCTCCAAAAAAGAAATATGGTATTCCGACTCATTGAAAATAGAGAAACAAAAATGCAGGAAATTGGAAAAGCAATGGAGAAAGGACCACTCTCCCGAGAGTAAGGCACTCTACCAGCAGGCCATATCCACCTACTATAATAACATCAAAAAAGCAAGAAAAACTAGCCTACGCTCCCAGCTTGATGAAGCCGCTAACTCCACTAGAGAACTATACAAAATTCTCAAAACTTTTACTAACCCCCTGGCATGCGAAAGTCCGGATACCTTCTCTCAAGAACTATGCAATAATATTTCCCAGTTCTTTGAGGACAAAATTGACACCATTTACAATAAAATATTGGCCAAGCACCCGAATAACCCGGAAGACTCTACTACCTTATGTCAGGAAACCCCTTCTGAGACCTTTAATATCATTCCAGAAGTCACAGAAAATGAAGTTCAAATTCTCCTGGGAAACATGAAATCTGGCTCTCCTTGTGATCTTCTCCCGGCTAGGTTAACCAATAACCTGAGTAGATCATTGTGTCCCATTATTACTAAAATCCTTAACCTTTCATTTAAAGAAGGCAAGCTTCCACAACAGTGGAAAGAGGCAACTGTGAACCCGATACGGAAAAATACCACCTCTCCCTGGACTGAACTTTCCAACCTCCGTCCTATCTCCCTCCTGCCCCTCCTGACGAAACTGGCTGAGAAACATGTTAACACTCAGATCTCCAGCTTTATCGAAGCGACAGGGGGCCTGGACCAATCCCAATCTGGGTTCAGGCCCAACTACAGCACCGAATCTGCACTCCTCTCCGTGACCGATAACATCGAGATGTCACAGGATAGAGGAGGCTCGATGATTCTGGTGCTGTTAGACCTGTCAGCTGCCTTCGATACTGTTTCTCATAAGATCTTGCTGAACCGGGTACAAGGAGCGGGCATCAGAGGTCAGGCACTTGCATGGCTGGAGAGTTTCCTTTCCGGGCGCTCACAATCTGTTAGCCTGGGCCCCTATCATTCCATCTCTAGGGCGCTCACTAAGGGGGTGCCACAGGGCTCATGCCTAAGCCCCACATTATTTAATATATATGTGGCCCCCCTTGCTGAGATTGTGAGGAAGTACGGATTCACTCCAGTGTCGTATGCCGACGACACTCAACTCCTCTACCCTTTCCATGCCCCCGACCCTAATGTTAGGGGAAATTTTGTGGAAGGTATGAGGGCCATCTCCAACTGGATGGCTGCCAACTACCTCCAGTGCAACGTCGGGAAGACCGAAGTAATGTGTTTTGGGAAAGCCAGCATGCTTTGGTCTCCTGATTGGTGGCCCCAAGACTTGGGACCTGTACCCTCCCCTAAACCGACTATCAAAAATCTGGGTGTGAAACTAGACCAAAGCCTAACCCTCAAAGAACATGCAAATGTAATTGCTGGTGCTTGTTTTCGCACTATTGGATTACTCAGGCGAGTCTTTCCCCTGCTGCCTGACACCTACAGAAAGACTCTGGTGCAAGCCCTTGTAATAAGTCGCCTTGACTATTGCAACGGGCTTCTGATACAAGCCAATGAGGATGCCATCAATCGCCTGCAGGTGGTCCAGAACACGGCGGCTAGACTGATTTTGAATGTCCCCCCTAGAACATCTTCTGGACCCTTGTTAAAAAAACTACATTGGCTTCCAATACGCCAACGGGTTAAATTTAAAATTTGCTGCACTGTACATAAGTGCTTATTTGGAAACGGCCCCAAATACCTAGCCAAACTATTCCAACCCTACATACCAGAATGAGAATTACGGTCAAGCAATCTACTCCTGCTCAAAACACCTTTTGTTAAAAAAACCAGACAAGGCGGCAGAGCCCTCTCATCTGTGGGGCCGGCCCTGTGGAACAACTTGCCCCTCAACTTAAGACAGGTCCCCAAACACCTTACCTTTAGAAAAATGCTGAAGACGAATCTGTTTGAGGAGATATAACTTTTTGGATTGCTGCCTTTACAGTTTCTTGCGACCTGCTGCTGTCAAAGCGCGGAGATAACCCTTTCGGGCTGGATTCTTGCGCTATACAAGCATATAAATAAATAAATAAATACCAAGACTGTGAGATTCTAACACAGACTGTAAAAAAAGAGCAAGATACCTTGTCCAATGCCTTTTCGATGTCAAGTACATTCGCCGCAGATGGCAATGAGGAAAGTTTTGCCTTTTCTCAAATGTGACAAAACGTACGAACATTGTCTCTAGCAAGCCTACCCTTGACAAAACCTGTTTGGAAATCATGAATGAGATTAGGAATATGACCTTCAAGACAATTTGCTAACATTTTTGCAAACATTTTTGCTTCCATAATTAACAGGGATATGGAACAGAGGTTTTTGGGATCAGAATGGTCCTTAACTTCTTTCGGTATGACTACAATAGTAGCCTCAGTACACAAAACCTTGCCAGAAAAAACAAAGTTGTCAAAATTCTTTTTAAAGTATTTAATTATGGATAAGTAAATGTTTTATAAAAGTCAATGGGAAAGTCGTCTGGCCAGCTTTTCCCGAACGGGTATCCTTAATAACCTGAATAATCTCATCAATCTGTATTGGCTTATCCAACTCAATCTAATCATCATTTGAAATAGTAGTAGTAGGAAGAAAGCTAAGAAACTGCCGGCAATTAGGCTTAGTACATTGACTTTGAGGGGTATATAAATGTTCATAAAAGTCTCAAAAACTCCAAGAATCTCTTGGGTATGAAACTTTCTCGAACAAGTTTAATTAGTAACATGAGAAATATAAGTAGTATTAGTATTCTGATGTTTAAGGGTAGCAGCTAACAACTTGCAAGCTCTATTCCATAATATTAATTGACGACATTTTTAAGCATGTAGTCCAATATAAGCTCTTTTAGTACTTATGGAATTAAAAGAGTAATTTAAATGTTTGATATCTTGCACGAGAGATTTGTCATTAGTATGTCTATATGAATCTTCTTTCCGCTTAATATCGTTCGGTAAAGATTGAAGAGATTTCTTAATATCACTATTCCTGTTGTCCATTTTTTAAAATAATGTGACCTCTTAGAGTACACCTAAACGCATCCATAGTATCATTGGAGAGTCCATTTATAATTTATTATCTTTGAATCAATGAACAATCTCGTCATTAAGTGCCTTAACCTCAGAATCATCCTCCAAGATTTCTGTGTTTAGGCACCAAATATGGGGTCCTTTAGTTTCTGTGAGATTAAGGGTGGTTAACAAAACTGCATCATGGTCAGAAACAACTATTAGATGAATTGTGACATTTTAAGTATTTTTTAACCGCATGCGCGCTAGCGGAATTCCGCTAGCGCGCTGGGTTTTTCAAAATCGCACTTTGCGTGACGAGCTGGGCTCGTCATCAGTGTGCGAGCGGGCTACACCATGACGAGCCCAGCTCGTCATCAGTGTCGAAGGGGTTAAAAGAGAAGCGTCAACCAGAAGATATTCAATGCAGGAAAATCTGGAATGAGGGGAAGAGAAAAAAGTGAAGTCGCTACCTGCAGGGTTGTGTAATCTCCAAGCATACAAAAGATGATGTGACAAACACATATTAAGCAACTATTTATGTGCCCTTGGGGGTCGAAATTTAAAAGCAGGATGCCTGTCCAAAATAGGATCAAAAGGGAGATTAAAATCTCCCCAAACAATTGTTCTTGAATTTTGTGGAATGTCTGTAAGTTTCTAATTAACTGCTTGCCAAGAATTTGGGTCATCTATATTTGGAGCATATATATTCCTAACATATAGGTCGTCCTAATCATTAGTCAGACGAGTAGGTAACCAACGTCCTTTGGTGTCATGTTCAGCTGCAACTATAGATAAACCAGCGGTAAGAGTAATAACCCAATTTGTCTTCCCAGAAGCCTCAGAGCATGTAGCATGTAGCATCTAGTACCCAGTCTTTCCTCTTAAGAGCTTCTTTAAAGCCTATCCTATTCTCTTGAAGCACAACTAAGTCGCCAGATAAACTCTTACAGTAATCTAGAATAATGGCTCTCTTAACAAGATGATGTAAACCCATAACGTTAAGGGAGACTACATTTATACCAGACATTGATATAGATCAAATATAGATAACGAATACTTCTGGTGAAAGAGTATATTAGTAGATAAAATATACTTAAAAAGCAAAAGGAGTGAAACAGAATTATGGTAAGGATAAAGGGAAAGACTGTAGAGTAGGGAAAAGAAAAGAGGTTTCAACTTCACTTCAGAAACGTCCGGAGCAACATCGAGACCCAACCCCACCAGGGGATGTCTGTAAGAGACATATTGCATGGGAAATCAACGTGGATGAGCAACAGCAGAGACTACCATCAACGGTGTAGACAACTCAAGTATGAGCAAACTGCAGAGCAGCGGCACAAATGCTATCAACTCTAATATATTACCATATGAAATACATCACTGCGGAATAAGGCTAGGTAACTAGACTGAATAAATATAATATACATGGAACATTTGCAAGGAGAAGACACTTCAAAAGCAAACAAAACATAGCTGTAATCGCATAGGGGATCCAGTGTATACATATTTCATCCCAATGATAAAGTTCATGCAAAGAACTTCCAAATTGATATGTACAATATATATAAAATAATGATCCAATAATTAAGTTAGAATAGACTATAAGAATAAATATTCAAGATGTATATCATAAATATCATAACATTAATTGCATCCCTAAGATCAGATACAAATATATAAAAATCTAAAAAGAACAGTGGAAAATAACGGAGTTCATTGGTGATCAGTGAAGCTAATACATAATATGTAACTCATAGACAAATTTCCAGAAAGACTGGAAACAAGGAAATAGGAGACCCGATAAGAGATAGAATACTTCACTATAACTAAAAAACTATAAAGTGAGGTGTAGAAGTAATAGCAGAGTAATTAAACAAACAATATCATTCAATTAGGACAAACTATTAGAGAGAAACTAAATTAATAACTAAAATGTAAGTGAAACATCAGATTTTGAGGTGACATATCATAAGCAAACAAGTCCTAATTGAAACAGTATATACAATCCAGCTGATAGATACTTCAACCTAAAAAATACAGATTTATTCAAATAAAATCCAAATTGATACGTTCAATATTATAAAATAATTATACGACTAATAAGTAATAGTCAGTCAGTCAAATAATCTTTATTTCGGTCAAAGCCCATAAAAGATGCGAAATACATAATACACTCATTAAAAAAGCATCATGACAAATATGAGTAATTGCAAAAAAGACACAGATTACATTTCTCAAAGGCTAAAAAGATAAAAGAAGTTAAAAAACGATAAAAAGGATATGTACAAGTTAAAAATATGATAAGATCAGAACGAAGGTATCACACAGTCAACAGGACTAGGCAAAACATTGACCACAAGACTAGTTCTTAATAAATGACCAGCGCCTTCGCCACATGGCATGTAAGTAGCAGGAAACAGAGAATACAATTAATTGGGAAGTATCACATTTTCAAATCCTGAGTGCCTGGTGATACTGCTTAAGCCCCAAATTTCTACATAATTTAGTAAGCCATCACTTTCGGAGGTTCTTATAAGATGGGCAGAAAAAGAAGAAATGGGGCGCAGACTCATCCTTTGCCCCACATGCTGGATATTCTAGTGATTTGTTATCAGACCATTTATGCCAAAAGGCCCTAAGGGGTAGCGTGCCATGCCTGAATTGGACGTAGAGTTTCCTTGCTTGGGTAGGGACAATCTCATCCAAAAAAGGCTCAAGTTTATACTCATCTTTATAACTCAAAAAAGTCTAAGGTTAGGGATCCCAGGGCAGAGTTGGTGACAATATCCTCCAGTTGTTGGTTACGATTGAGTCTCACTAAGTCTGCATGGGACACCTTCATACACGCTACCTCAGGCTTACTCCAGAGATCCGGGAGACCCAACCTCTTACTCTCCTTTCTTATATGGGCAAACCATTGGATTTTATCTATCCCAGGGAGTCTCATAAGTTCCTTGACTTCTTCTCTGAAGTACCTCAATTCAGGGGTTACCCATAGTCTACGCCAGTATGCTAAAGGGCGAAGACCAATTACCTCGTCTCTAGGTCTGATATTTAGGTCCATTCTTAGGGGGATAAGGGGAGTGTTAGCTGGAAGGGACAGCAGAGATCTTAAAAAACTATTTTCCACCTTAAGGATATCTTCAGTTCGACAGTGACCCCACAGTTCTGCCCCATACAAAATGGCTCCCCGGGCTTGTGCTTTATAAATTTCCAGGACAGGAGCAATCGGTTTAGCTGTCGATTCCATTGCAATTTTAGAACATGCCCTGCCAACTGCACCAGCCTATGTTTAGCCTTGGCTATCTGAGGGCCCCACTCCATAGTATCGCTGAGGTTAATGCTCAAATACTCGAACACAGTAACCCTATCCAGAGCAGTGCCATTTAGAGAGGGATTGGAGCGGGGGATCTTTGGCGGATTACAGATCATATACTTTGTTTTTTAGATGTTAATCTCCAACCCCCTTTTCTGGCAGAAACTGGCAAAACTATCTAGGGCACGCTGTATTCCCATCGGGGATTTGGACAAAAGGATGATGTCATCGGCAAACATAAGTGCCACTACCTGCTCACCACGTATCTGAGGTGCATCAATATCTTTGACCCCTTTAAGGTGGGCAATTAGGGCATTAACAAAGAGGCAGAAAAGGGTGGGCGCCAGGACGCATCCCTGCCTCACTCCTCTGTTGACCACAGACCTAGGAGTCAAGGCACCCCTCTTGCCACTACTAACCTGCGCAAAATTGTTAAAGTGGAGTCTCCTAAGAATATTCAGGAGGTAGATTGGAATCCCCATGTACACCAAGACATCCCACAAAATTTCCCGGGGTACGAGATCGAATGCCGTCTTAAGGTCGACGAAAATCAAGTAGAGGCTGCCATCCTCTACTTTAAACGTTTTCCAATATAACACTTGCAATCTTAAAAGTTGGTCAACGGTAGATGTTTTTCCCTAAATACGGCTTGATAGGGGCTCAGTATCTCCGAGTCCTCCATCCAAGTCTGGAGGAAATCGAGGATAATCTGTGCAAACAGTTTTTGACTCACGTCGATCAAGCTGATCGGGCGGTAGTTTGCAGTAATTAATGGACAGCCCTTTTTAAATACTGGGGCAATTTCCGCCCCCAGCCAAGTTTCAGGTATGGGGCAACCCTTAAGTATAGCATTAAACACCAGACAGAAATACGCAGTCCAAATCTCGGGTTAATCTTTATAATAGTCCCCGGAGATTTTATCGATGCCTGGGGCTTTTCCTGTTCGGAGTCTTCTAATCGCACCCTCCACCTCGAACAGTGTAATCTTTGTGTCTGGGGCTGATTTAAAAGTGATGAGTGCGGGTTCATCTTCCAATCTACGTTGAAGGACCTTGTGGGTATTCTGAGGAGTTCCCTTGCTCATACGAGAGCCTGCTTCCATAGAATATAGCGCCCCAAAATGCTCCCCCCATCTCTCGGGTGCAATACTCGGCTCATCTGCAACATATCCGTAGGTGTTGCCCATACTCACAATTGCCCAAAACTCCGCATATTTTTATTATCCAGGGCATATTTTATACTCTCCCATCTATTATTTTCCCATTGCTGCTTGGCCTCTACAATGGCCTGCTTGTATTCCTGCCTCCTCAGTTTGACTGAACTCCTGAATGGAGCTTTAATTGACTTAATCAAAAGAGACTTCGCCATTTTACATTTATCGTTAAACCATGACTGAGTAATAGTAGACAAAGAGCAACAATTAATAAAAATTTATCTGAGAATGACATTACATAAATTATAGTACTGAGAACAAAGCAAAAAAGAGATATAAAATAATAGGAGACCATTAATAGGAAGAAAACTATTTCATTAGTGGCCAATGAGATAACCAAAGAGTATATTCCATATACATAAACTCCCCTAAAGAAGGGAGCAAAAGAAGAAAGGAAAGAGGTCAAAGGTAGAATACTTACCTGTAACAGAATAATTATAAGAAGCAGGAAAGGAATAATAAAAAAATATTTCATGAACAAAGTCATTCAAATAGAACAATATAACTGGTATACCAACTTAATATAAGACATATCTATATGAGTATTATCCTAAGAAGATCAGAATACAACTTAAGACACTGCATGGTACTGTGTAGAATATCAATTAGAAGAGTCTGGCTTGTCCATTATATGAGAAACATCAGCATAGTTTCTGCAGGAAGTATTATAATCTCAAATGTAAACAAAAGTGCAACAAAGATTGCAAGTAAACGCACAATAGAAACAGCATAGACAAGAAACAGCATAGTTAAGGTTATGTGAAATATTATAAATATATGAGTATACAATGGAATGGTTTAAAAGTGATGAGTGCGGGTTAATCTTCCAATCTACGTTGAAGAACCTTGTGGGTATTCTGAGGAGTTCCCTGGCTCATACGAGAGCCTGCTTCCATAGAATATAGCGCCCCTAAATGCTCCAACCATCTCTCGGGTGCAATACTCGGCTCATCTGCAACATATCCGTAGGTGCTGCCCATACTCACAATTGCCCAAAACTCCTGCATATTTCTATTATCCAGGGCACATTTTATACTCTCCCATCTATTATTTTCCCATTGCTGCTTGGCCTCAACAATGGCCTGCTTGTATTCCTGCCTCCTCAGTTTGACTGAACTCCTGAATGGAGCTTTAATTGACTTAATCAAAAGAGACTTTGCCATTTTACATTTATCGTTAAACCATGACTGAGTAATAGTAGACAAAGAGCAACAATTAATAAAAATGTATCTGAGAATGACATTACATAACATATGGTACTGAGAACAAAGCAAAAAAGAGATATAAAATATTAGGAGACCATTAATAGGGAGAAACCTATTTCATTAGTGGCCAATGAGATAACCAAAGAGTATATACCATATACATAAACTCCCCTAAAGAAGGGAGCAAAGGAAGAAAGGAAAGAGGTAAAAGGCAGAATACTTACCTGTAACAAAATAATTATAAGAAGCAGTAAAGGAATAATAAAAAAATATTTCATGAACAAAGTCATTCAAATAGAACAATATAACTGGTATACCAACTTAATATAAGACATATCTATATGAGTATTATCCTAAGAAGATCAGAATACAACTTAAGACACTGCATGGTACAGTGTAGAATATCAATTAGAAGAGTCTGGCTTGTCCATTATATGAGAAACATCAGCATAGTTTCTGCTGGAAGTATTATAATCTCAAATTTAAACAAAAGTGCAACAAAGATTGCAAGTAAACATACAATAGAAACAGCATAGACAAGAAACAGCATAGACAAGGTTATGTGAAATATTATAAATATATGAGTATACAATGGAATGGTTTAAAAGTGATGAGTGCGGGTTCATCTTCCAATCTACGTTGAAGAACCTTGTGGGTATTCTGAGGAGTTCCCTGGCTCATACTAGAGTCTGCTTCCATAGAATATAGCGCCCCAAAATGCTCCACCCATCTCTTGGGTGCAATACTCGGCTCATCTGCAACATATCCGTAGGTGCTGCCCATACTCACAATTGCCCAAAACTCCCGCATAGTTCTATTATCCAGGGCACATTTTATACTCTCCCATCTATTATTTTCCCATTGCTGCTTGGCCTCAACAATGGCCTCCTTGTATTCCTGCCTCCTCAGTTTGACTGAACTCCTGAATGGAGCTTTATTTGACTTAATCAAAAGAGACTTCGCCATTTTACATTTATCGTTAAACCATGACTGAGTAATAGTAGACAAAGCGCAACTATTAATAAAAATGTATCTGAGAATGAGATTACATAAATTATGGTACTGAGAGCAAAGCAAAAAAGAAATATAAAACAATAGGAGACCATTAATAGGGAGAAACCTATTTCATTAGTGGCCAATGAGATAACCAAAGAGTATATACCATATACATAAACTCCCCTAAAGAAGGGAGCAAAAGAAGAAAGGAAAGAGGTAAAAGGCAGAATACTTACCTGTAACAAAATAATTATAAGAAGCAGGAAAGGAATAATAAAAAAATATTTCATGAACAAAGTCATTCAAATAGAACAATATAACTGGTATACAAACTTAATATAAGACATATCTATATGAGTATTATCCTAAGAAGATCAGAATACAACTTAAGACACTGCATGGTACTGTGTAGAATATCAATTAGAAGAGTCTGGCTTATCCATTATATGAGAAACATCAGCATAGTTTCTGCAAGAAGTATTATAATCTAAAATTTAAACAAAAATGCAACAAAGATTGCAAGTAAACATACAATAGAAACAGCATAGACAAGGTTATGTGAAATAATATAAATATATGAATATACAATAGAATGGTTAAATACTGGTCAGCAGCAAAAGGAAAAAAGGTGATATGAAGAACAAAGAAACAGAACAAGTCACCCTATACTGATAACTAGGAATGCGAAGTACCAGGTAGAGAGTCCGAGTCCTTCTGATAAGGGCAGTGCCATTGTCATCTTGGAGAAGAAGACATACACTGACGAATGCTTGTGCCTGCTTTCAGATTGGAGGAATTACAAAATCTTAAGGAGGGACCCCTCCACAGATATCAGCAAGGAGATTTGCTCAGTGTCTTTCACATGACTGGATTTCAAAACATGAGATGTATTACCTCAGAAAAGCCCAACCTAGAACACCCTGCTTTTACATACTCCTCAAGATACACAAACAAACACATCCCCACCCCTGGGAGGCCCATTGTATCCGGTATCGGGTCAATGTTGGAGACCATATCGCAATTTTGCGATTTCTATTTAATACCGCTGAAACAAAGGATGAAAGCATACTTGCAGGATACCTTGGATATCTTGAACCCATTGAAATATCTTGAATTTGACCCTGAGAATGAATTTCTACTGGGCCTCGACATCGAGGCTTTGTACACAAATATCCCTCAGAGAGAAACCCTCAGAGTTCTGGAAGATAATACAAAACCCTGAGACCTTTCATCCTGCATCTAGCAGAGATCGCTCTTACAAGGAACTTCTCCAAATTTTAGGGTGTTCTTTACCCACAGACACACAGGACTTCGATGGGGAGCACGTTCACCCAGAGTCTAGCTGGCCTATACGTGGGGGCCTTTGAGAATGAATACGTCTATAATGAGGACAACATATGGTCTAACAACATCAGACTATGGCGCAGATACATAGATGATGTCCTTGTGATATGGAGAGACGATGTTTCAACGGTACAAAATTACCTGAGGTGGTTGAATGAGCGCAATCCTTTGCTGAATTTTACATTTACTGTAACAAAAACTGAATTACCATTCCTCGACCTGATCAATGAACCAAAAAATGGAGGGCTCTCCACTCATGTTTTTCACAAACCAACAGACAAAAATTCCTTGCTCTCTTATGCAAGTTTTCATATGAAATCTCTTAGAGACAGTTTACCAGTGGGACAATTCTTACGCCTGAGACGTAACTGCACTGAAAAAATGGCCTTCAATGATGAAGCCGATATTCTAACTGGCAAACACCAGGATAGAGGCTATCCAACTAGGGTAGTTAAACGAGCAAAAGAGAGCCATTTCTTGGAGGACCTTATTAGGATAAGGAACTGGTATCTTTGCACCTCACAATCTATTTTAGCCTTTTCCATATTTTCCAGCTGGATCTCTGATTAACAGTGACATCTTGAGGTCTCACACATATGCCTCTCCTCCGATGGAGAAACTGTAGGGTGATTAGGGCGTATGTCCAGGGGGATGCACACTGTACCTGCATACTTTACTTTTACTGATTTCTGGGTTGAGGGACTAGGGGTATTGATTCTCTTACCACTGATGCCTTACGACTTTGTTGCTGTAATGATGTAAGATATTTATAACGTGGCTTGTACTATGAGATAGAGAGAGATTTATCTAGACATACTGTCTTTGTCTCATTGATCTGACTTTTTTGTGATACATTCCTGGTTTCTTAGCCTTGACTACAAAAGTGACCATACTCTATTGATAATAATAGACCAGCACAATTGTGGCACGCTCCTAAATACTACTGCCACTAACATCGTGGCAGGTTCACCCCTGAGGTTCTGTGAATGCTGAACCTGTTCAATAAAGGTCGTCGTATCTAGACGATTTTGGTATCAGCGAACCGCAAATGACGAGTGCGGTATGCATGAGTGTTTTCGTCATGTTACACCGATGGATTCATTGTGCATTTGAGGATTTTGTCCTGAACCTTCAGGTTCCATTTTGTGTGCGGCAGCCATTTTGTGGATTGCCCTCACATAGGCTGATGACTACAGGATGACTGTGGCCAAACAAGTCTCTAGGGACACATACACCTTAGCTGACTTCTGCGTGACCTGGCCGAACTGACTCCCTTGCCCGAGGCTAAACTTGTTGAGCCAGTTCTTTGTTAGGCAGCTGGTCAGATAGAGATCAAAGAACAGGAGATTGTAAAGTTTGATATGCACATACACACCCCTTATCCTACCTCTCATCTGTTTCTGTTCCTTTTTTATGACCTGTTTATGATCTGGGTTTGTCCAGATTGTGTGGGAAGGTATGTTGGGTTTTTTGCATGCTTGCATAAGCTAGGACTGCCCCTTACCTTTGTGCTGAGTCATGTAACTCTAAAACAGGGGTCTCCAAACCGGTCCTGGAGGGCCGGATCCATGCCAGATTTTTAAAATAACTACATGTATCTCAATGGTGAGATCCCAAAAATCTGGCATGGATCCGGCCCTCCAGGACCGGTTTGGAGACCCCTGCTCTAAAACATATATAAGACCTCTGTTATTTGTATTCCTCAGACTGCCTCATTCAATTGCTAAGGCAGTTGGGTGACGTAGCCTCACTTAATTAAGTTTAATAAAGATGTCTTTTCATATTTCAGCTTCTGTGCCAAGTTCTTTATTGATATTAGTAAGACCCCTGAGAATGAAGATTTTCCATTTCCTCAAATGGCGCAGCCAACGCGGGCTTCATCAGAGAAGTGACTTTCTGTGGGAGTGATCTTGCCAGGAGACTGAAATCTACTGAGGAGGACAGAACAGGATTCTACCAAGAAGGTACTCTGTGCACAGGGATTCTGGAGATTCTTTGATTATGCAGCCCAGTATATTTTTGATCTTCCTGATTTTGATCCTCCACGTGATGTCACTCCTGACTGAGAACCTTTTTGGCGCGAGTATTATAAAAGACCGTTAGGTCATGTAGAACTTGACAGTTAGAATTTGGATAACGTTTTGATTAGTAAAAGTAAGAGTTAAGTATAATTGGGTCGCTCCCAGTCGTTTGTTCTTTGGTTCTGTGGTTCTTTGCTTAGTTTGCTTGGTCCTTAGTTTTATTTGAAGATTGCAATTTTAAAAAACCGAGGGTCTTGTATATTTACGAGTGTATCTATAGAGATAGCCCCTTGAAGTTTGAAGCTAGATTAGTGAGCTATAAGAAGCCTGATCTTAGCAAATTTGGAGATTTGTGTTGGCCAACTTTGTATACGTTTGGATTAGCCGGCTTCCCCTAAAGGGAATATTTAAATAGGTTAGATATAAAAACATATTTCTTCCTTGGTGATTTTGTATCCCCAGGGAATTAAAATATGACATAATACAAAACAAGGATCCTTTGTTCTGCGCGGTTTTATGAATGGAGATATGCAGACCGATTTTTTTTGTGTTCTGCCAGCCAAAGCTAGTGAATTAAGTGTATTTTTGTCTTCCTGCACATACGGCGGTCTGTTGGGCTGTTTTTGCAGTCTTTTGGAACACTATTGAGAAGTGTTTCTTGTAAATATGACTTACAGCTAGTATTTACAAATGGTTTGGTTTAAGTACAGTCTGTAGGCTGTCCTGTGTTTTCGTCCTGAGTGTTGATTTGTGGGTTCAATGTGTGTTTAAATGTCTATGTGGCTTTTCTCATTAGTGTAACTTCGGTATGTGAATAGCGTTCGCGCAATTTATGAAACAAATACGTATTGCACTGTATTGTGTGTCCTGAATGTTTGAACACTTTCTGTTTCTGTCTGAAATTAGCTCAATGTGTGGTTGTGGGTTTCTTGATGTTTTCAGTCTGTTAAGTAAAATGTTAGAATAATTAATATTAGGTGGAAATTAAATGAGAATGCAGCGATTTGCCATGCGACATGCTAAAATCGCTATATGTTGCTATTTAATTTAAAGACTAAGCAAAAATGCATATGTGCAAAATGTTAAATGTTTAAAATAGACAAAGTTAAAATTCGCATTCACTAGGAATATGAAAGGCCTCAAAAATAAATTGTGTTTTTTTAGAAAAACGAATTTATAGCATTTTTGTACCTACATGCATTGTACTACATGGAAAAGGCAAACACTTCAGCTAATGTGCATTTTTGCTACATTTAAATGCATCTTATTGCACACGCATTTTAAAATTTGAAATGTCTGTTTTCAGTAAGACTGAAAGCGTGCTCAGATGTGCAAGGCTTTGCCTGCCGTTAAGGAAGCAGATGTTGTTTTTCAAAGGCCATGGATGACATCGGAATGTTTATTTAGCCAGGGTTTAGCCGTTAGTTAATGACGGTTTGAATTTTGCATTTCAGAATAGTGTTTTACAAGGTTACAAAAATAAGGTTCATTATTTTGTATCACAGGAAGACATTTCAATTGTGATTTTCCTCTTTTTAAGCATTTTTTTAAGCATTCTTGGTTCCCCAGCTAAATAAGAAAATCCTTTTATAGAAAGTGGCGCGAAAATCTGTCTTGTTTTAAGTTAGGCTTTTGTGCTTAGGCTTATAAATGAATGCGTCTAAAATGATAGGCAAGGGATGCAGCTCGCTTTTATATGTGGAATTATAAAAAATGATTGGGTTTATTAAGAATAATTAATACATTTTGAAAAATAATAATTAAAAATAAGTGCTACAAAATTCGTTTTTCACTATTTATGAAGCTTAATGCTCATACTACGACATCCTAGCATTATAATTTAATTTAAGTTGTGTTACACTGCATAATGAGGACATTAGTACTATGGAATTTTTACTTAGCGCAGGCGTACAAAACTCATTTTTCTAAGTATTTACATGGGATATGTCTGCTTAAAAAGCTCTGTAGTTTGTAAAGAACATTATGAGGATGATTAATATGTATAACAAGTATAGGATATTTATTTTTAAGTGCCCCAAACATTAAAGTCGAATTTGGGTAAAATAGTCCATTTAAAAAAGTATTTTTGCCATTTAAAATAGCTTTAAAGTGCATTAGGCCTCAGTAAATGCATACATTTAGGTATAATTTAAATTCGCAGGTTGTCCCCATTTGGGTTTACTTTTAAATGGCCCAGTGAGATCCAATTAGGGTTGCTGAAATACGTACCATTGCAACAAGCATTTGTTCTAAAAACTGGTTTGTGTGTTATTAGGTTCTGTGAATCATTCACAGTAAATGTAGTAGGCCTTCTGTCTTAGTCAGCCTCAGAATGAGCAGACACTGTAGGCTAGGAGAACAGGCTGCTCAAGTTGCGTTAAGATGCTACCTTTAGTTTTCCTGTAAACAATGGAAGAGGCTGTCATGTTGACATTTGTGACCTTTTAAATTCGAGCCTTGTCTCTGTGGAATGCAGAATGACCTTGCTAAAACAAGCCTCTGAAAGGTGGGTTTTCTGGTTTCCCCACAAGAACATCAATACAACTAAAGAACTTAATTCCAAAGGGACAATATAAAAAAACAGTTTCTTTGAAAATCTCAACATCATGACATTTGTATTTCTGCTCTAAGAAATAATGTCTGCTAGTTGCTTTATTTGACAGAAAATGATTGACATTTTGAAGGCTACATGAATAATAGAGAACGATTTGCCAATTAAGAATTATTCTTTACAGTGGAAATTGTGGCACAAGGCTAACATGGAGTATCAGTGAAAGGATTTTACTTTTGAAAAGTTAAAAGGGCTTCATGTTGCAAGGTGACTGACAAGATGGTAACAGTTAAGTAATGGAAATGTATTTTTGGGTCTGTTAATATGTATTATGTTTTGTCTTCTGATTAAAAGTTATAATTGATATTCGTTTGATTATGCCAAATGTTCCTCTTTTGTGTGTTGTGTATTTTTTTGCTTTTTCCTACAGATCATTCATGGATTGTTCTGGGTGATTTCAAGAAATCAAAACACCTGAGTTTGGTAGGTTGAAAACAGATGTGTTTTTGTGTAATTTCTTTGAAAAGAAATGTTTGTGCATTTTACGTATTCTTGCATTTTATCCTTTTATAAATTGTTCCTGCTGGTCCTGTGTGTCAGAAGTGACGCACAGTAAGTTGCATTTGACAGCCAAATCTCCACTACCTGTTGATCTGCTGTCAAAAAGGAGGGTTAGGATTTTAACACAAATTAAGATGGCCCGAATGGCCTGAATATTGGGTTTTGGGACATGGTATTGTGCGTCACCGCTCATTTACATATGTTATTGTTTTGTCTATGCTTTTTGTGCTTGATGCTTGATATACAGCAAGTATATCTGATGGCTTGACATGTGCGTTATGCATGTTTTTGTTTCATGTTGCTGCTTTTGATATAATTGCAAGTTTACCTGTGTTGTGAAGGGATATACATGACGATGTGTATCGCTACATTACAGCTGGGTTGATTTGCTAAATTTCACAAATATGATATTTTAATTTTTGTGAACAAGACACAGACAACACTTCACCAGTGTATGTCAAATTTGGCTATAAATAGTATTCAAACAAATAAAAGAGATATACAGGATCAAAATGTGTCACTTGCTCCCTCTTCCCTTAAAGGAACAGGCAGCCCTAAAATTATGTATCCTGATTGGATGTAAGGCTAACATTATAGATCTGTGACTCTTGTACATGGTGACCTAATTTCTATATTACATTATTCAGTTTTTTTCTGCTTCCTAAGTAGTGTATGGCTTTGTACAATAAAGGAAACCAGGTTTCATTTTTTTTCCTGTAGAAGGAACTGGAACATTAGCTAAGGTTACCGTATATGGTGTAGCGGCCAGCGGTAGAGTTACATTTTTATCCTATTGTGATTTATTTGTGTATCACTCACACTCTTGGTATTGTGTCACATGCTTGACTATCACCCAAGTAATTTCTTGTTCTTCCTATACATTTTTCTTTTACTACTCCCCTCACCAATGTCGCATCATGCCTAGTTATTGGGGATTTTACATGTGACCTAGTCCCATTTCTCTTTTCCATATTTCTTTCACTAGTCAGTTTTTTTTTATTATTGTTGATGTATTGTTCAGGTTCACACTTGTATGATCAGACTTTTTTTAGAATTTTCTTTAGGCCTACTTTGATGTGTCCCAGTCTAACTGTTAGGGTAGTGACGGACTGGTTAACTGACTCAATATTATAGTAAGATAAGTTTTCCACCTCAATAGGAGACACCTTACGTTTTTTTGAATATGACAAATTCAATGCCTATTCTAATTTGGTTCATAGTTCCTTTTTCTGCTGCTTTAATTTTTGATGGACCAGATGTATTTTAAATAATGGAAATACCAGGACTCTCTAGTTCTTGTCTTTTGTTTCCACATCTTGATCATTAGCTTTGTATTGTATAGTCCACCTGATGCACAATTATTAAAGTGAGGTATCTACATGTCCTTGATAAAATGTATCATGTGATCTCTCTTTTGAGGTGTTGTAGATAAGGAATTTAGGAACACCTATATGTGATCATTGAGAACAAAATGTGTTTGCACCATTAGACAATGCCACCATATGTGAAGACATCTATTTAGATAGAATTCTCATGTAGCTATCTACCCTTAGATGATGGAGGATATGCTCTCACACGGAAACCCAATTGAAAAGCCTAGAGACACTGTTTTGGCTACTGCCTTTATGTTTGTATTGCTTTTTGAGAATGACAGTGTATTCTAGACCAAAATTGTCCCATGGCGTGTGGCCACTCCAGTTTGAAGATCGCAGGCCACCTGTTTGCAGTCCCCTTGTTATACAATGAACTGTTTAAAGCATTGCACTTGCTTCATCAGAAGGCGTTCAACATCAGAAAAGAAGGAGGAGCTGGTTTTGCCACAAAACCAGAATTTTAGTACAAAAGAGCGCCTGTTATGTGCTGATTAGCCTCTGACAGTGTGCAGTTCCTTGAGCCCCTTGGCCTGAGTTTTTGGCCACACACCCCCTTTTCCTTTGCTCCAATGGAAGTGCAGTGCACCAGCGGATCCAAAATTGACAAAAGGCGCTACATTCTGGTGCCCATGAAAGAGCAGCCTGAGCGTCTTCTGACACTAAATGATGAGTGTTGCAACCTGAGAACGGTCCCGGGTCTGCACGAGATGATCTGTGCCCTTGATCAATGGAGAGCACACTACCTGTAGTGCCTGTCGCAAAGGAGAGATACTGGTGCTCTGCCTTGAGACAACGGATCATAAAAGGCCTGAATGAAGAGGCCCATGCGGAAGAAAACAACAAAAGAAGATTTGATGGACAATAGAAGCTTGTCAGAGAGGCTTTTTGAACGGACTCTGGGCGTAGTTGGTTTCACAAGAGGTTTCCGTGTGATTGTATAGACTTGGTTTTAGGAAACTGATTGTTTTGCTGGCATTGTTTTAAAGTACAATTCTGTTTAGTAAAAGCAGAATAACGTCCATTTTCTGTGGAAGAGTACCCCCTTTTTCACCTCAGAGCATTGATGAGGGTCACCACTGTTTCACCTGTACATACAAAAATTACTGAAATGCATAGGAGCCGTAAAAATGTTTCTAGATAATTTTAGGATTTTCTTTTTGCTTAGGGTTGTGAAAAATTATTATTTCATTTGTAATAGTGGTCACTACTTTCTCCCATTGTCTATATGTTCTTAATAACGTGTTTTCTAGTGTTTTTTTAAACATGACGTTGTCATATATGGGTGGGATTGTTTTTCTCTACTCAATTGACTTCTGCACCCACTTCCCAACCTATGTCTTTTCCTACTACTGCTTCTTTGCACCCTTTTCACCCTTTTCCTGAACATGGGCAGGTTAGAAGATCAGAATTCGTAAGCAATTCTTTTGTACAGCTTCTGCATCAACACCAGTTAGTAGTGAACATCACTAATTGTTGAGGTGTTTGATCTTATGCCACCTACTACAGATAAAGGTATTCCCTATTTTGTAATGCCATATGTGGCCTTTGTGCTACTTCGTGTTCGAGGAGACCTGTCCAGAGAGAGTTACTAAGTACTAGGATGATGCTACAGCAACATCTTGATGATCTGATGAATATAGACCTGGATTCAGACTGACATGAGTTTAGGTTATTGCCTATGTAAGGCCAAAAGGAGGGTCTGAGGTTCCGTGGATCCTGAACCTGTTCAATAAAGGTTGTCGTATTTAGACGATTTTGGTATCAGCGAACCGCAAATGACGAGTGCGGTATGCATGAGTGTTTTCGTCATGTTACACCGATGGATTCACTGTGCATTTGAGTATTTTGTCCTGAACCTTCGGGTTCCATTTTGTGTGCGGCAGCCATTTTGTGGATTGCCCTCACATAGGCTGATGACTACAGGATGACTGTGGCCAAACAAGTCTCTAGGGACACATACACCTTAGCTGACTTCTGTGTGACCTGGCCGAACTGACTCCCTTGCCCGAGGCTAAACTTGTTGAGCCAGTTCCTTGTTAGGCAGCTGGTCAGATAGAGATCAAAGAACAGGAGATTGTAAAGTTTGGTATGCACATACACACCCCTTATCCTACCTCTCCTCTGTTTCTGTTCCTTTTTTATGACCTGTTTACGATCTGGGTTTGTCCAGATTGTGTGGGAAGGTATGTTGGGTTTTTTGCATGCTTGCATAAGCTAGGACTGCCCCTTACTTTTGTGCTGAGTCATGTAACTCTAAAACATATATAAGACCTCTGTTATTTGTATTCCTCAGACTGCCTCATTCAATTGCTAAGGCAGTTGGGTGACATAGCCTCACTTAATTAAGTTTAATAAAGATGTCTTTTCATATTTCAGCTTCTGTGACAAGTTCTTTATTGATATTAGTAGGACCCCTGAGAATGAAGATTTTCCATTTCCTCACCCCCATTCTATAGACTTTTTAGGCGGGTGTCTGGCACTGCGTTTCTATAACGTTTTTTTGTATTTTTTAAAAACACACACAGGGTACACGCGGTGACATCAGAAGCGCTCCCTGCATGTGACAGGAACTGACACAATATGCAGGTGCGGGCATCAGAAAGCTTCACCATCTAAATGGCGAGGATCTGGAGAGTCTCTGAGGTGGTGCAATAACCTTGATGTAGTAAGGAGGAATGACTTGATTTTTTTACTCCAAACGAACTTCCATATTTTCAGGGAACGTAGGAACGTGTTTCCTGCAGGGATACCGCTAGACTTTTGCACGATCATTACGGTATGACACTTGACCACCGGACTCCCCTTTGCAAGACGCTATGGTTGTTAGACTCTTCTGTCCCACATGACATTTTAGTAAATTGTATATCGGAAACAGGAATATTTCCACTCATTTCCTGTCGATTTCGATAGCCACTACGTTACAAAGTGGGCACTTGTGCAAGTGGTTCTATATAACATAGGGGACTCAGGACCTTTTTGAGTCACCATCTTCATTCCACACAGGTGACTTACCACTGTGATGTTTTTTATTGTCTCTAGATTTATTCCACACCAGTGATTATGTGTACTTATGACATTGAGTGTATATATATATTTATATACATACACGTTTGTTTCTCCTCTAGAGTTTAACTACAGGTGGGCACTCCCACACCTCGCCAGTTCTAGAGGAATTTTCTATGAAACTCTGTGAGCCTCTTTGAACTACTATGTTACTACAATGGTATTTGGATGTTTTTAATGAATTTTTGCCTGGAACAAGTCGTATGGATTGTGTGGAAGTGTAGACTCTGCACACTGTGTGGTCGATGTCCTAGTTGGACTGTATAGTTCACACCAAGGTCTATATTTATCCTTGGGTGTGTGTTAATGAGATGTGGTCTATATTTACCCTTGGGTGCGTGTTAATGAGGTGTGTGTCATTATTTTTGTACAACCACAGCAATAACTTCAAAATAAAAATGCATTAAGCCCATTCTCTCATCTCTGAGATCACAAACTCCCAGGAACCGAGCAAAAGCAGGTAGCAGGAGTAAGAGGGGGGGGGGGTCGGTGGTGAGAAACGGACAGTGGGAGCAAAATACAAATACAGCAATAGCTTCAAAATAACAAGCATTGGCATAGCCAATAGGTCTCCCCTTTGGGACCTTATAAGTATTTAGCTATGTAGCATATTACGCTGGGTGACTGAACAGAGGCCTAGTGATTAATACCCCTGATCCGCTCAAACATTTTAGAAGTAGATAGGATTCAAAACTTGAGAGAATTGGGCGATCACAAGTGGGTGGAGACAATGGCAACCCACGTTCTCTAGCTATACTGTTGATCTTATGTCTCTTCTACTTTAAGTACTGCTATTACTATTCAGCTATGCAACTCTGCCACATGGGAAGGGCTCAGCACCCCAACTGCACAAGATATAACCTCATCGAAGGGGATTTCTTCCACAGGACCGGGGCATGACACTGAAGATGTAAGGCATGGTCAAATCATAATAAGAAATGCCATATGCATGTAAATAGTTGCTTTTGCAGATGGAGTGAGGGTGATGGTAGGTGCGTGTGTATGTAGGTAAACTTTTGCATGTATCTTTGTGTATATGCGTGAATTGTACTATGTTTGAACGAACAGTGCTATGAGGCAGTAGGAGGCGGCACTGGGTCTGCTGGGGGATGGGAAAGGAGCCAGGTGGGGCAGTGCTTGCACCAGCTGCAGTGCATCCATGCTAAGGGATTGTGATGTTGCTCCATGGATGTATTTGTGATATCAGAGCCATAAGCCCACAACATTTGCCCTCTTCGTAGTGCCACTCTATTGACCCTAAAAGACGAAAGGCGCAAGCCTGCCCAGCACTTGACGCGTGTCCCCCAGTGCAAACGACCAAAGAAGTCTTCACCCCACTGAGCCCCATTGTGGCCGTACTCTTGCCCCCATATGTTCCCCGCAGTAAAGTTCATCAGCACCAAATGCCTGTAGTAAAAAAAAATGTAAAAGCCACACTTCAAACACGCCCCTCTACGTACCTAAAAATGTATATAAAAGAGGCCCTCCTACAGCTCATTTATGGCCAGCTGTGAAAATGTAGTGACCAGGGGGGCAACGGATCTTACATTTTTAGGTGTGTAAGGGAGGAATGTAATCCAACTAGGATTGCTGTTAGCAGTACTGTGTAAATATATTCTACATTGGCTACGGGTTTACATTGTGTAATGATGAAAAAAGACTGTCTTTTAAATCAAATCTGTGACTGGTCGGACCTTTTTTAATGAGTGCTTTTAAACTATATTATAGAGAATATAAAATACTAACACTAGATAATGAAGTCAAATAGAGTTGTTAAGAGTCACAGCTTAAGTATTAAGACCTTTTCTCCTTTTTGCGGAAAGGAGTTTGCTTTATCCAGCTATTTGTAAGACACAAACCCCTAAACTTTGATACCAAAATGGATGAATACTCTGGTTTGTAGTCTTTTTCCAGCACCAATAATTCCCGTTTGTAGGGCAGTGATTTTGAATTCCAATTCAAACAGAAAGTGGCTTTCCATTCCACTGTGTCCTACGCCCTGTTGTCACTGACCACATGAGGCCCATTAACTAGATACTGGGCGTTAACTTTGGAACAGTTCTTTGGCACCATAACACCATCATTTCTCCAAGTTGGGATCACAGTTCACCTTTGGGTGATGGACTTTTGGGTCTTTAAATGTTCTTGCTCTGTAAAGGTTTTAGCTGCCTATGCTCCAATCCATTGAATTGCACCCACACCCCTTGCACCATGAACTGGTGGGAAACATATCTTAGCATTTTTCATTCTTTTTGGTGACTGTTCTACTGTGGGCATCGTAATCAAGGTGACGGGAGACCTCAGGATTTTAACGAGCAGTCTTCAATTTTCTATCTATCCCAGAGCTTGTTTCTTCAGATTGAACAGTGGCCTTCATTGAGTAACCGACTTCTAAATTTCATACCCTCCTAGATTAAGCCTTTACCATTCATCCAAACCACCCCTTATCCTGACCACTACTTGGAGACTAACTGTCCAATTATAAAAATTCTTCACCCAGCGGGAATTGCATTTATACACAAGACCCCAAAACACCATTGGTTAATGGAGGTAACTAGTTAGAGAAGTATCTGGTAATCTCTAGTTCCTCAGACCTAGAGAAAAGGCTGAACATGCCCACTAAACTTCACTGCTCAAAAATGCTTTAACATTCCACTCCAGAGGGAAGTGATCTAGTAAAATGTCACTCAAAGAAATACAAGTGTTGTGTTATTGCTTCCTTTGCCTAATTTGAAAATCACTAAATGATGCTGATCGGATTGGTTTAATTTGTTGAGGGCCCAACAAGAAGGTCACTGGATCTTCTGCTCACTGTGTTTTGCATGAACTACTGTAGATTGTTATTTTTCAAACTTTCGAGTAGTGTCTTCATACTACCTCACAAATGAAGATGATTAGGTTGTAGGTTGGCCTTATCTAGTTGAAACTGAAGGCAATTGGGATCACACTTCTATGTAAGATGAGCAGCCTTTCTGTACTTTAGCAACTGTTGAGTTGGCATGTGCCTCAAACAAACACTTGACGAATCATCACTTTCATGCTACACTAATAGAGCACATTAGACAGATGGCAAAATACATGTCCTGCCCAGATTAGACGTGCCACAATCCTTATGAGTCTGCCAGAATGGGAGAAAATTTGATCTGGTTCTGGTTGTATGAAGTGGAAGACAATAGTTTGGAGTGTGCCAGAAGGAGAAGTTTTATTACACAGGTGATGGTAAAAAATCGAGCCCTTCTGAAGAAAGTGCTGCTCTTATGTCGAGTTTAGGCCATGCTTGGCATATGCCTTTGAATACAGTTTGTGGTGCTGAAAACTGCAAATATAGTGCCTTGAAACAGGCTTGCCCTCATCTGAGTATCTTGGACAGAGCCAGAATCTACTGCGAATATGGTACAGCTACTGTTCAACGAAGGTAGTGCCAACGAAAGTGCAAGGCTGGCTGGAGAACTGTAGGGAGTAAGGCATACATGTAACATACGAGTGCTATTTTGATTTATTTCATATGAAAACATTAATTCCCACAATCAAGCCCTTGCAGTCGGAGGCGTAAGGAGAGCCTAGGTGTATGTGTACCAACTTTTCTCATGAGAACACTTCATGACTTGGAAATTAAGTTATCACTCCTGATTTAATTTTCTTTTCTATTGGGTGATCTAGTTTTATTTTTGAAGGCTCATAATACATTGGTTATGGAGGGGGTAAAATGTGCCGTTTACTAAGACAGAAAAGTGCCTTTTTCTGGAATGCATCCTGCTTTATCAGCATCCGGGCCTACATTGAGTAGCACTTATCTCTGGCAGATGACACTTACCTTTACTTTTTCTCTAACATCTCTAGCAGCGTGGTGGTCAACTAACCAGTGGATGGAGTAGTGGGACGGTCTCTTACCTTGGCTTAGGCCTCATGCAGACATGTTTAGCTGACTGCTCTTCCTGGCTCCTTTTTTCAGACTTTGAGGAACTGCAGGCTCCTTATCCATCTCGTTCCTGAAGCGAGGCTGGGATCTGCCAACCGTCCCCTTCCCCGAAATTGGGACATGGCGGTTAAGAAACAGGCAATGTTCGCAGATGGAGCAACTTCACTCCCGAAGCCTGGTTGCTTGTCTGCCTGTCAGCCACCTCATACAATACGCTGAAGGAGCTGTAAAATAGAATGCTCTGGCCAATGACTTAGTAAGAACGTTGAAGCTCAGGTTTTGAAGTTATGTTACGATACTGAGGGTTTCAATTTGACAAGTATAGTTGAAAAAAAGGAAGGACTCAACAATGCTGAATTCTAAACTACGACCCAAGTTAATATGGCCACATCGTTTCGCGTGCGTGCTAACAAGTAAGGGTGCTATTAAGAACCACAAATATTTACAGGCTAGAGACTGAAACATGAAGCGCAGCATGTGTAAGAACGGGGCACATCATCATTTACATGGTACCACGCATTTCATGCAGAGAAGCGCCAAGAGCGAGATTGCAATCAGAAGTAATAATGTGCCAGACTGCACTTACATTTCAGTAAGTTGGATTTTTATACTTAGGGAATATGTGCGCGTCCCTGCTGTAAATGTAAATTGATACTTGTATAGCGCACTACTCATCCGCAAGGGTCTCAAGGCGCTTGTACGAACACTGCTGTGGAACCCATCCTGGCTTTCCCTGTGAGGCATCCACTCCTGGGCACCCCCAAGGTGGAGGCCAGGCATCCTTAGAATTGTGGGGGCCGTTGTGGAGATTAAGCAAGCTATTGCCCAGAGTTGCAGAGTGGGACTCTATGATTGGAATAGGCACCGAGGCGAGAATTATCAGGTCCATGGAATTTTGAGCCCAAGACCCGCCGAGGCGGGGAATTGAACCCTGGTCCCGGGCTAGACCTCTGCATCAGGGTCTGCCGCTCTAACCATTGAGCCACACTTCTCCACTCTGCTCGCTCCTGCACCAATACTCCATGGGAATGAACTTGCGAGAAAAGGTAGGGCATGCACCCACCATTAGCTATTTATAGGTTATGATTTTTATTATTATTATTATGATATTATTATTATTATTATTCTTAAAGGATTCACACAAAAACCAATCCAAAGCATGGGAGGAGTCAGACACCACAAAGTACAGACAACAGATCGCCTCACAGCGCAAGTGCTGTTTAGGCTCACCCTAAAAATGCATTAAGTTCACTCTCTGATCTTTGTGATCACAAACTCCTGGGCACTGGAAAAAACAGACGACAGGAGTAGGGTGGCTGGGCATGGTGAGAAATGGACTGTGGGAAGAGAGGGCGGGTGCGGAGAAACTGAATAGGGACAGCAAAGGGCATGGGAGGAGGGCGGGCAAACAACCAACATGGAGGGAGGGTGCAAAAACAATGGATACAGCATGAAGAAGAGGTTAGAGTAAACAAGCGCATATAGCAGGAACAATGTGGGAAAAGCCCTGAGTCTGTGAGAAGATGGTCTACAGATGCACTCATATGGAGGGCTCATTAGCAAATAAAAAAAGTACTTCAGGGACTGTAGGCAGTGGAAGGACACTCATGACTAGCCAGCGGCCAGTGATCAGAAGCTGTAATAGAGCCAAGATCCACGGCATGGAGAGGCCAGCAGAGCAGGAAGTGATGACGTGTTGATCAATGAGATGCGTGTAAATTAGGGCGACATTGGAATGAACCAATGGTAAGTTCGGGTAAGTACTGGGAAGGTTCTAAGCCCCTTTTATACGTTAATAAAAAAGTACGAGATTTGCAAGCACTGCTCAAGCTCTGTGCATGCAAAACCTAGAAAGGGAAGAAAATAAAGAAAAGGATTACACAAATAATCTTCCCCCTACCAAGTCTTGTGTGGCTAATTTCTTTTTTTTTTATCTGTCCATCTCCAAAGTTATGGAAAGGGTTCATGCAAATCCATAAGTGCACAACACTTGCAAAGAAAACTATGGCTTTTGATAAGGAGAGAGTCTGGGTTATGTTATCTGTTTTCTCATAGATTGTTTCTCATTCTTTTATGTCACATTATGTGAATCCTGTGTAACTCCACAGCATAATGGACATTTTTTAGGCAAACACCTTAAATTCAGTTATTTTTGTCATTTGAGAGCCCTGGGCTTTATTGTTCTGTCTGCAGTCACTCTTCTCATCAAAACTTTCTCCTCACTCTCTTGAGCCTTTTTCCTTTACACCCTAAATGACACAAATTATAGTAAGCATATAAAGAGGAGCAATCACCCTCTCTGTTTCCTTGTGATATCTGTATCCCACCCTCTCCTCCCATTACTCGCCTGGCTTGGCCATCATCCTCTTAGGCTGGAGCATGCTTATATGTTATTGCATATCTGGGAGGTAGCCACCACTTCTTCGCTCACTTATCTAGAGCCTCTTCTCTTTCTTTGTCTTCCTTTAACTTCTGTGTCCGACTCTCTGCATCTGGTTGAGATATCCTGTTCTCGATTTGTTCTCTCTCCACCTTTCTTTCCACTACTGAGACCTTCGTTCTGTGCTTGGCATCTTCCCAACCTGCCCATAGGGAATCCTCTTCTTTAGCCCGTCTTCTCTTTTATTTACCAATGTCTTTCTTCCCTGTCTACCCCATTCTCACTCAGTTGTCCTTTCTTCCTTTCTAGGACCCTTGCCAGATCGTCCTTGGAGGCTGTGCAATGTAAGACATTAGTGCCAATTTTCATACATTTATAGGGTTTTTAACATATTCAGTCAACAATTCCATTGCTCACAGCCTTTGGTCATTCGCAACAGGAGGTTGGAAACAGGTCTAGCACCTGCTGGTGGCAAACCCACCACAGTTTTTCCTCCATGGGCAGCTTGCCACTGCTCTCCTTCTTGTCTGCCATTTTTTCTGTATCTGCATGGACCAGCACCTCCCACCTACCAGCTGCCCAACCCTGCCCCCTCTTCCCTGCCATCAGTTCCCTGTGTGTGTATAACCCTGCTCCCACTGCCTGTCCTCCATGGTTGTTAGAGCTACCTCTGCCCTGGCTGGTCTGCCCTCAATGGTCCGCTTGCTACCCTTGCCTTTGCTACTTACCCTATTCTATCTGTTCTCCATGTTCATGCCCCTGTCCCTCACTCCTGCCCACTATGGTCCAATATATTGACTCTACCCATGCTTGCCTGCTTGCCATGGTCAGATTGCTGCTTTCTGTCTGTCCTCCATTCACTATCTGCATACCCATGACCCACCCCACCAGCCCTCATTGGTCAGATTACTGCCCCTGCTGGCTTGCATAGCATTTGTGGTGATACTGTCTCTCTCTTGCCTTCTTTGCTTAGCTTGCTGCCCCGTCCACATCCTTCCTAATCTCTGTTTACTGAATCCATGCCCTTGCCCCTCCCTCCTTCCTTGCGTGGTCGAATGTGCTGCCACTGCCCCTCCTGCTTACCCTCCATAGTCAGCTTACCACTGCAACCCCACCCTGCTCTAAATTGTCCGTGTTCATGGCCTTGACCCCTCACTCCAGCTGTGGTCTGGTTTGCTGCCCCTGCCTCTCCCACCTGCCATGCGTGGGTAGCTTTCTGCCCCTTCCTTGCTCCAGCAGGCCTTCCATTGTCTGTGTGTGTGCCACTGCTCCTTGCTTCCACCCTCCATGGCCGATTGAGCTGCCACTGACTCTCCAGTCTGTCCTACATGATCCATTGTGCTGCCAGTGCCCCTCCTGGCTGTCCAGAATGATCAGCTTGCTACCCTGTCCCCTCCCCCTGTTTTTCAACACCTTAATCCATGACACCTCCCTCCTCCCTTCCATGGTCCATTGTGCTCTTCCTCTGCCCTCCCTCTATTGTCGGTATTGCTGCCATTTAATCTCCTACCTGACCTGTGTATTCTTTTGTGCTGCCACTGCCTCTCCCGCCAACCTTGATTAGTCAACCTGCTTCTGCCCCCTTTCCCCTGCCTTCTGTTGACTGAGTCCAGCCCCTAGTCCCTCCCTCTTGCCCACCATGGTCCATTGTGCTATCACTAACCCTGTCAGGTTTGATCTGGTATGCCACCACTGCCCACCCCACCTGTCATGTGTGGTCAGCTTGCTGCCCCTGTTCCTGACCCACTCATGCCTTCCATGTCATCCATGTGCATTCCTCTATACCCTCCCTCCTGGCCTCCATGGTTTGTTGTGCGTCCACTGCACCTATCCTGCATTGTCCCTCCTGCCTGCCCTGTTTGCTCAGCCTGCTGTCTTTGCCTCCCTCCCCCTGCACTCCATTGTCTGAGTCCGTGCACATACGCCCTCCCTCTTGCCATCCATGGTTAATTGTGTTGCCGCTGCCCCTCCTTCTAGCTCTGCTTGGTTGGTTGTGCAGACACTGACCTTCTCGGTTGCCAGGCGTGGCCAGCTTGCTATCCCTGTTTCCTCAACTAGGCACTCCATTACTCCAATCAAAGCCCCTACTCCCTCCGTTCTGCCTTCTATGGTCTGCCGTTTTGCCCCTTCCCCTCCCTCTTGCCCTCCATGGTCTGCTGTGCTGCCACTCGCACTTTTCCAGGCAAGTCTGGTTGTGCCACCACTTCCACTCCCGCCTGCATGGTTAGATTGTTTATCCTGCCACCTCCACTGCCCCTGCCTCCTACTCCTTCCCTCAGTTGTCTGAGTCTGTACCCATATCACCTCCCTTCTGCTCTCAATGCATTGTTGGCATGCCCCAGCCCCCCTACCTTCCCTCCATGGTCCTTTGGATGACACTGCCTCTCTTGCCTGCTCTGTGTATTCCGTTTGCTGCCCTTGCCTCCCTCCTGTCTGTCCTCCATTATCCATGTGCATGGCTATGCCCCCTCGTTCCTGCTCTACGTAGTCTGTTGTGCTGCCACTGCCATTTCTATCTGGTCACTGTGGCCAAACTTCTGCCCTTGCCCTCCTCCCTTGCCCTCTGTTGGCTATGTGCATACCCCTGTCCCCTCCCTCTTGCCCTCCATGGTTCTTTGTGCTGCCACTGCAGCCCAGTCTGCCATGTGTGGTCTATTGTGCTGCCATTACCCTTGTGGTACAAAAGGGGGTGGTGATGGACGGAGCATCTGAATCAATCAAACACTCACACCCAGTCAAAAGATCTGGGTTTAATCCATCACCGTTCTTTAGACCACTCTGCCACCCCAGTTCAGACACGGCTATATGCAAATCAGTCTGACCCTGTGCCTCATGGGAACAGTCCAGCCCGAACTGCCAAGCCATGTCTTACCTGGACCGGAAACTAGCTTCCGAGGACTGGTTTATGGCATTCCAGCCATCTTCAGCCCGGCTTGCTTGAATCCAGTGGCAAAGTGAGCAAGGGACTCACGTCTGAGCATACCCTGCCACACTTATGGCGGCCAAAAGCAGTACAAAAGGGGGTGGTGATGGACGGAGCATCTGAATCAATCAAACACTCACACCCAGTCAAAAGATCTGGGTTTAATCCATCACCGTTCTTTAGACCACTCTGCCACCCCAGTTCAGACACGGCTATATGCAAATCAGTCTAACCCTGTGCCTCATGGGAACAGTCCAGCCCGAACTGCCAAGCCATGTCTTCCCTGGACCGGAAACAAGCTTCTGAGGACCGGTTTCTGGCATTCCAGCCGTCTTCAGCCCGGCTTGCTTGAATCCAGTGGCAAAGTGAGCAAGGGACTCACGTCTGAGCATACCCTGCCACACTTATGGCGGCCAAAAGCAGTACATCACCACCCCCTTTTGTACCGCCACTACCCTTGTGGCCTGCTTTGTGTGGTCAGCTTGCTGCCGCTGCCATCTACCTCTTGCCATCCTTTGTCTGAGTCTGTGCCCCTACCCTATTCCTCCTGCCCTCCAGGGTCCATTATGCTGCCTCTGTTTCCTACTCCTGCCCTCCATGGTTTGTTTTGCGGCCTCAGCTTCTTGTGTCTACCCTACATGGTCGGCTTACTACCCTTGCCGTCTTTTATCCGGCGCTCCATGGTAAGTTGTTCTGAAACTGCCTCTCCCACCCATCATAAGTGGTCTGTTGTGCTGCCCTCCCATCTACCTGGAATGGTCTGTTTGCTGCCTTTGACATTGTTCCCACCTTGTCCACTGTTGTCCGAGTTCGTACCCCCGCCCCCTCCCTCCCCACAGTGTCCAAAAGAACAACTAGAGTGTTAACATTCTGTATTAAGGACATGAGTGTGGCACACATGAAGTCATCTTGTTTACCAGGGAGTTAACTGGCATTCTGCTGCCTGATATTAAAAGTATGTTTCAGTCTGCATATAGGAAATGATATGCAAGGAAACTTTAGAAAATGTGGAGACAATACAAAACCTTGGGTACCCTTTCAATTCTTGAAGATCAAAGGAAAGGAAAATAAAGTAGTCAATCTCTAGGGTTTTCCCACAAATATTGATACAAAAATCATATTGGTATATATAATGGGGTAAAAAGTTTCTGAGTACAAAAAATATCATTGACAACTATATCAATGTTAAGCATATTGTTTCAAACTTTTTTATAATATTATCAAAGTTTAAAATATAGTTTCCTATATTGCTTTTTATTAAATTGGTTTACTGTATTTTATTATATTTTATTTCATTATTTATGATATGAAATGTATCTTTTTCTAATGACATTATAGTAATGTATATTTTTGGGATTGTGGGCTTCTTGGGGATTGGATAGGCAGCCTTTTGAAATTATATATTAGTTCATTTTAACTGGTTCATTATTTGTTTATTTATTTTACCTGTTTAACACAGTTTTAAATTATCTATTACATTTGAATTTTGGCCTGTGGGGTTTATTGGTGTACTGGTTGAGCAGTATTTTTATTATATTATTTAATGTTAATTGATTAATGTCTTTAAATGTTATGTATGTGTTTATATTTCTAAAATTGTTTTAGACATTTTTATTTGAGGTTGGTGGGTTTATTTGAGATTGGATCGGTAGTGTAAGTAAAATGTTTTTTACATAGATAATTATTTGTTCATTATGCCATTTTTTATCTACATGTTAAAATATTTGTAGTTTATAAACCATTTACACATATATTCTTGTAAACTGTTATTTTATTTATTTTTATTTTTATGCATAGTGTTGTTTTTAGCAGTTCAAATAGGATTCTCATTCTTAAAGTGTATATAAATGATTGTTACACATTTCATATCTTAAAATTAGAATTTTCTTTATATTTTTCATTGTTTTATATTTTTGTACTATATGCGGTGTACATGAGGTATAAGAGGGGAGTTCTTTTGTTAAAGTTACTTTATTATTCATTGAAAATAATTTTTTAGCACAACAGATGTTATTACTTTATAGTTTCCTGGGGGTGGCTGAGTAATGCCGTTAATTATAATTTTGTTTATTTTTTAAAATAAAAACAGGTTTTGCAATTCTGATATTTGTTGTTTTCAAAATATATTTTATTTCTTTTTTAAATATTTAATATTGTTAGGATTTGTATATAATATATTTACATTAATCAAATCATTTTAAATATTTCTTTGTGTTTCTTGTCCTTGAATCCCTCAATATATGGACCTTCTCTATTACTTGTATACTAGACTCACGGTAGCAAATGTGATCCTTCTAATGTATGTATTTTCCCTTGTGTTTGATAGGTTGGGGTAAGAATAGGAAATCTGGGCCGACCCCATGTATAATTTCCCCAGTGTTTGACTGAGATTAAAATGGTAAATTTGATCTTGTCAATATATGTACTTTTCCCTAAGTTTTTTAAACTGGAATTAGAATAGTAAATCTTCCCCCTTTTCCTGATTTTTTAACTTTTCTCAATGCTTGTAAGATTGAAATTATAATACTAAATCTGAACCCCAAAAATGTGTTCACTTTCCCCAGTGTTTGTTAAATTCGAATTGTAATTGTAAATCAGGAATTTCCTAATGCTTGTCAGCCTGGAGTTTGAACAGAAAATGTGACCTCTCCATGTATGAACTTTCCCCAAACATTTATTATATTGGAGTTAGAATAGTAAATTGAACAAACCCAATGTATGCACATTCACCAATGTTTGCTAAACTGGAGTTGAATGCTAGATCAAATATTATTTTTGGGGAAGTTAAACTTAAGTTTGGGTGTTCTTTTTAAATTATATATATTCTGAAGAAGACTAATTTTATTAAAAAATATATTTTAAATAAGATTTTTTTTAATTTCAATGAAATTTGTATATTTACCATTATAATGCAATATTTAGACCATGATATGTTTTAACACAATATTTTAGTGCTTTACATGATAAATATGTAAAGTTGATATTTTTGTGTTTGATGCTTTCAGCACAATTATTTTGTTTTGTAGTCGATATAACGTCACATGACCATTGCCAGAACTAAATCCAACCACTTCAAAAATCATGTTACAAGGCAAAACATTTACTAAAACCCATCTTTCAAAGTATAAATCTATACACCAAACCACCAATGAAGATAGATTACATTGAACAACCCATAAAACTACAGAGTTTGCTGAGCTACAACCCTTTCACTCGACTATAGTCTCTCTATTCCGAACAGCTCAATCACTATTTGGAGTCTTTTGTTCCTTTATATATTACGTCACTCACCAAGACCACCTTCTTCACAAAGCCCTCTACCTATTCAGGAACCCAATTAGCACCATCTTTAATCAACATATGTTTTGCGGACATTCTCCCCCTTAGTCTGAACTCCTTTTTAGAAGAATACATCTTCCCAGAAGCACTCAAACCTGATCAGATGGCCCCTTCTCTAAAAAATGTCAACTTTGACCCAAACAGTCTTGAAAACTACCATTCTTACATAACTTCATCAAAAAAGTGGTGGTAAATGAGCTAATGAACCCAATATTAAACAGTGACCACAAAAACAATATTAAATTCTGCTTTGTACCCAAAACAATGAGATTTCTCTACACATTTTAAATGATTGAGTGGGAATATAGTACTTTTCTAGCCAGAACACAATCTATCTTTTAGATTTACTTCCTGACAAATACAATGTGGAGAACCTCGGGTCTCAATCCAGTGGTGGCTGGTGACATTTGAAAGTGGTGGGGCGTAAAATGATAATCGTACTCCACGATAGCGAGTGAGCGCAGCGAGCGAGCCCGAACCCCCTAAGGAGGGTTCGGGGGGATTTCCCCCCGAGAAAATTTTGAAAAAAGAGTGGACAAATGGTGCATTTTCAAGCAAATTTGAGAAAGCAGGAAGGTTAATAAAGCAATTGTGAAAGTGCAGTTATTACATTAATAAAGAGATGTCATATAACATAGATAGCTGCTTATTCAGCATAACCACAGAGCTTCATAATAGACTTTGAAACACAAAACACAATGCATTGCCGAGTACCTCACAGATGTACTTTAATAACAAACAAATAAACAGGACGCAAACTAGCAGCATTCAAACAGAGAATTCTAAATCCTTCCAGGCTGGGAGCCCGGCTGGCATCTCTCTTTCTTTCTCTGTATCTCCCTTCCTTTCCTATCTCTCTCTTCAACTGCTGTCTTTCTACCTTTTCCCTCTCTCTTTCTCTCTCTTCCTATCTCTCCCTCTTTTTCTCTGTTTCTCTCTCTCTGTTCCTCTCTCTCGCTCTCTCACTCATGCAGAACACGGGGAGGGTGAGCACAGGTCAGAGATCTCCCAGCTGCCCTGTTTGGCCTCAGCCCCTATCCCTGCATGATAGCTATGGGGGCCTCTTCCTCCTCGGGTAGGGTGTATGTCCTAGGGAGTGAAACACACAACAACACCCCTCCCCAGAGGCTATACCAATGGTGGAACCGCTTCAGGGTGGTGCTGGAACTATAGATAGGCCTGTGTGTGCGGTGTGTGCCCTTACTGCACCAGGTGTGATTTCCATGAAGGGGGCCCTGTGCCATGAAAGTGGGAGGGAACTAGAATAGAAAGAGCCCTGGAATCATTCTATGTGTATTGTTTCTTACTCAAACCCTCCTTGGCACACATCCTTCAAAGACGTACTGTCTGGCCTCCACTTCTCTCTTTCAGACGATGACTTCCTGCCCTCAGCAAACCGCAGACCCCCCAGCCCTGCGGTGAAGCTCCACAAGGGGATGTGAAGTTTCTCCTTCACACATGACGGAAGCTGTACTTGTCTGCTCTGCCCCCGTCCCTGCGTGTGCCCTTCCTCTACAAGAGCACCCTAGCGCTGCGGTCAGAGATGCCCACCTGTGCAGCATGTGATAGCATCTTTTCAAAAACATATTTTACGATAGCATCTTACAACCAATTATTCATTGCAAACCTTTGCAAAAATAAAAAAAAGAAATTCAGCTTAAAAATATATGTATTTGTAATTTGGCAACACATTTTCAAAACGGAAAATATATTTACTTTCACTTTAGATAACGATTCAATCAACTTGAGTAACCCAGTTTGCACAAATCCTGATTTCAATCAGATCCAAATCACAGACACAACTACCTAAATGATGCCCATATGCACTTGTCATTTCTAAACAGATACAAATCTATAACAAAAACCAGCATTTTGAGTTAACAAAATAATTAAGGTTGAATTTTCTGCCAGAAGACATGGTAGTTCATCTTTGTTATGTGATTTCCGTGCATCATCGGTTTTAAAAGACTGGGTGTTTTCTACGTCCCTCACATAGACAATGGGGAGACTTACACGGAAAGCTGTAAAATATGAAGGAAGTGGTGTAAACACAACACATTATGTAAATATTGGATATGTTCCTGCATTCTTCCCATTGACAGATGCAATCAATCTTTCATTAGGCTTATGATGCGTAGCGTGAGGCAGTTACAGATGCAGGTTGTGCCAGTTTTAGAAAATCCTTTTACTCGGGCACTACTCAGAAAATAACATTAATTGTATACTAGTAGGGGTATTTTAGCGCACACACCTAGCTGGAGAGCAAAGGGGTGTTTACCATGGGCCTGTGGCCAGAGAAGCAGTTTATGGTTGTTAGCGAAGAGGGAGTCAGCAAGGATTTTAGGCAAAGTATGTGAATTGGTATTTATTAATGTTAGCGAAATGGGTGTGGGTAACGTTTCAAGAAATGCATGCTCATGAACAAGTGTGTGTGCGCATACTTACAAGGGTGCTCGAAGAGCGCACACCTCACTATAAAGCAACAAACTGCTGGCCAGAAACCCTGAGACGCTGTTTTATAATTGCAGCAAATGTACATGATCGCGCACTATTTGTGTGGACATAAGTAAGTTAATTCATGGAGCACACTCCTAATTACGATGCAACAAGATGGCGATGCCAAATTTCGACGGGTGCTTCGAGGTGCAATGTAAGGTCGTTTGCACGGGGCATGAGTAATGATTTCACTCATGTAGTTTGATTTACCTCTCTCACTTTACATCTGTGCTTAGCTGGGGTGAGATTCTTGGAACACTTGGGATGGGCCGGTAAATTGAAAGCAGTTTATTTATTTGGACAAACACAGGATCCCCACGTAGCATTTTCAAAGATGATAAAAGGTCAGCAGAATTTTGAGCATAAACATATTCAAAACATATTAAAACCAGATTAATATGTACAATTTCTATATTAATCAAAAACACACTACAAGACATGAAAAGATGCCCCTGGGAGCTTGCTTGTCACGGTTTGTTTATGGTTGACAAATGAGTCCGGCTTTGTCATTACTGCAGCGAGTTGGTTGTGGAGTGTGCATAAGGTTGGAAAGGAGCCGGTGGGGTGGTAGACAATATGTACTTACTGCTCAAAAACACAGAAAGTATTAGCAGCTACTCAGTGGTGGTTCTACAAATGGATATGCTATCTGACCTCTTGCACACTATTCATCACAATTATTATAACCTCTGAAAAGCTGCATGTGTAAAGTATGAATGTTGTTAGCGCTTGCGCTTCATAGCTCAATCTGTATAGATTTATAGAAACAAGGCTAAGGACTTCGTGACTAGGCCACTGCAGCTTGAACCCGCCATTGTCACCAGCACCGTCCGTCAATTAGTGCACAAAACACAATGGCCCCACCAGAAAGTAACTCTCACACACTTAGCTCCCACCCAGAACAGCTCGCACTGAAAACAAAGCCCACCACGAAGAATACACCACACTTAAACATCTATCTCAATGACTACAGTTCATCAAACCAAGCACATCTAGTCATCTAATATCTGATAAGTCCCTCTTCGGTTTTGGGACAGCCTATCAATCATGTCATTAGGGAGCCTGTGCCCTGGAAGAGGCAGGCCTCCCCAAAGTAATAACTGCATTCATCTAATCTGTATATGCACCCAGCCAGCCACGGCAGAGTCACCATGATAAAAAAAACAATAATCTGCACTGCAGCTCGACAAATTACTTTGCAAAGACAGGTGTTTCTTTACTTTTTGGGTCTGCGTGTTCTCCGGAATGCGAGGTGACTGTGTATGGCTCGGGCATTACTACAAAGTGATATTCATTAGAATAACCTTCACTTACATTGAAGGTTAATCTAATGAATAGCAGTGCTCGGCAGCAGTACACAAGACAGGCGATGCTCACAGCTGCCACTTTGCCCAACGCTGCAGCTTTCACAAATACCTTGCGAGTCAAAGTCAAATGTATGTTCAACAACTGGGAAAATTCAACCTAAGCATTTTGCAGCGACTGTAACAATCCTCGCTTGGTCTAGAGAATGATCAAATGTTCCAGAAACATTGTCAATCCATCATACGGCGGGCACGAACAAGCCTGACCTATAAATAAGCATTGTATTCTATTCAGCTGAATTTATTGTAAAATAAGACGTCTGAATACTGTGCGTTATATACGAACTGGATTAAAGTAATTGCTCGGATACTACAGTATGGCCCCGTACTACTAGCATAATTTTTAAATGTAAATGAGACTAGTATGGTACTAGTCTCATTTACATTTGAAAATTATGAAGAGCAAAGGACTGAGACCACGTGTTGCATTGACCCAACAATGAATGGCAGATACAGCGCAATTCATTTCCTTCCCTTGTACAGCACAACTGGCACATATCATCTACCCCACACTTTTTTTTTTAACTAATCAATGCTTAGATTGTAAACAAAAAAAGTGGTGGGCCTAAACCTATTGCTGGGGTCCTGATAGGCTCAGCGAACGTATGTCAACGGGGGGATAGATTGAACATTATTAGCACTATTTAGAGAACCACGGTCCCACAGACACAAGCTGCCTGTGGCTTTCGCTCCTTTCCCCTGATATCCTGCCTAAAAATCGTTCATAATGAAGACAATAAAGGAAACCCACCTCACGGTTGTCACTAGTGTCCGCTCAATTTTCCCACAGCAAGCTCTCACAAACGTTTTGGTCCCTACCGCATACTTGAAGATAGCAGTGCTACCACAATCCCATTCTCCCACTACATACACAGCAAGCAACCAGAAATTAGATAAAGTGAGTTGGCCAGAATTGCAGGATGCTGACCTGACGCCTGTTTCCCAGCTCCATCACTGGCAGCTCTAGACATAGCGTCACATCTTCTTTTACTGTTGGGTAAGACGCTGGTGTTCTAGTTTGTAATTGGATGTCTCATTAACAACAATGCACGTGGTGTGTTGCATTCATATTTGATCCCAAATACAACGTATTGCATCTGCTACGAGAGCTCTCAACTGCCACCTGTTCATAATTTCGAAGGCAGGTGTGAGTGGCTATTACACATTCACAACCTAAGCATTCCCCTATGGCGCCAATGAATAGCCAGCGGTGGCTTGCATGAGATTGACACTTGAGTTACACTCTTCAGTTCTAATGTCATTAAAGCGAGGAACAAAACCCAGGATTCAGCTGCGTAAACAATGAAATATTTACATGAACTACACAGAAAAATGTCACACTATAATCATGCTTTCTCCTTGCTTGCACCAGGGTGGATTTGGGAAAATAATGTCACCCGTAGGTCGGGCTTATCTCTACACAAACACACTGCTATTAACTAGATGCATTTTAAGTTTTTCGTGCACAGAGCAGAGTGCGGCGAGAACGGCATTTTTTGTGAACAGGACAGAGTGGAGTATGCAGGGCTTTGTTTTATGCGCTACCAACTTTCCCGCAGGACAGTTTTTCATGCACATGTCAAAGTGTGGGTGCAGGACAGTGTTGTGTGTATACTGCATAGAGCAGCTTCAGGGGAGAATGTGGAATGCAGGGCTCCGTCGTACACAGGTCTGAGTGTAGTGTCCACTCCAGAACACTGTTCACACATAGGTCATACTGTAATTCACTTGGTAGTGTTTCGTGCACAGGTCAGAGGGTGAGAGAGAGTAGGATGTTGTTTCGTGCGCAGCCCAGGTCAGAGAGTGTGCATTGCAGGAACGTACGTGTCTCATGCTCAGGTCAGGGTCAGTGTGGAAAGTAGGAAGTATTTTGTGCACAACTAAGAAGAATGTGAACATGAACAATAGGACACTGTTTCGTGTAGTGGTCAGGGTGTTGAGAGGAGTGTTTCGTGCACAGGTTAGAGTGTGGAGACCAGGTCAGTGTTTTGGGTACAGCCAGGTCAAAGCAGTCGCGGCTCGCTTGGTGTTGTGCGGGAGGTGTGGGGGGCGGATTATTAAAACAGAGGGCACATGCGAGCACTCGCACTGCTCAGCACTTGTACAGACACAATTTAAACATGGATATGTTCCTGGATCCCCCTGTGCAAGCGTCAGCTGCTTAGATTTCACTATAGACTCAGCCCTTACCATCATATCTCTGTTACCAGCCCATCATGTCCTGATTATCTACATTGATTGCATCCCTTCTTTGGCTAAAACTGGTCCGGTGGGGGCAAGAAGACTGCTCTTTACGGGACACCATTTGTGTCCAAAGTGTTCCATTGCATCAGTTCTTAGGAAGCCCATTACTATATCTGATTTCCCCTCGAGTGCTGTGATCAGTTTTTTTAACTAATGAGTGCTAGTACCCAAAGCTCTGGTCAGAATCATGTGGCAGGCGCTATAAATGTGCGTGTGCCGAATACCAAAGCTATGTATTCGACCGATCTTTAATCCACTAAAAGAAACTTGCCGACACTTTGGGGCAGATTTACAAGCCCCTTGCTCCTCTTTTACGCCGCTGTTGCGTCTCTTTTGGGACGCAGCAGCGGCGCAAAAGATACGCCATGGTGCGGTATATTTACAACGTTAAGCATCTAGGAGATGCGTCACGTTGTAAAGCCCTTCGTCAGAAGAAGGCGTTCTGGTGCGGGGGGGGGGCGTTCTGGCGCAGGAACGCCTCCTAAAAGTGGCTGAGTGAAATCTACAAGATTTCACTCAGTCACTTTGGGGCCCATGCTGTGTCAAACCCAGGTGCCTGCTTGAAGCATGCGTAAGGATTGACGCAGCATTGTGAGAATAGGCCCCCCTAGACCATTGCTGGAGCTGCGTCGCACTTGCGACGCAACTCCAGCAATGCGCCACTTTTACGGCACAGATGCGTCAAGCATCTGTGCTGTTTTTGCTCCATGGTGCGCCTCATTGTAAATGCAGCGCATCCATGGTGGCGGAGGCATGGGCACAATAAGTGGCATATCCCTGCTGATATGCAGGGATGCGCCACTTATTGTAAATCTGCCCCTTTAACTCTTACAGGTTCCTGTTCTCTCTATTTGTGAGGCGGTTTCCTTCTTTTTTCTCTGTTTTTATCCCCTTTTGTGTTTTCCCTCTATTGCTGTCCGTAAACGTCTGATGAGGAAAAGAAGTACCAAACCCGAAAACGTGTGCTGAAAAAAATATTTAAAAACAGATTCGTTATCACGTTGAATGAGAAATTAGCTGGATGCCACACACAGATATCAGGGTCTTTTAGCATCATTTTGTGGAGAGCTTCCCTTTGTAGTTTTTACTCAATATTTGTGAAGTCGTTCGAGAGTCTTCAGTCTCTGAGGAAAGTAATGTCTCATTTCCCTGGCTAAGGAAGGGAGCACACCCACGAGGCAACTGATGTGGATTTTGTGGGCAGGTAGGTACACAGGAACAGCAAATGATTCTGTATATCCTGAGATTAGAATAATTGCATGTTTTTCCGATTAGAAACTAGGCGATTTTAGGCACAGTCTGTCCTAAGGAAGGAATTCTTCTGAAATGTGTTGACCACTCCATGTCTAAGCTACAGTTTACAATGTATGCAGGTCTGCTTAAAGTATGATTTTCTTTTTTGCACATCCATCAAGAGTGTGGGCTTTATTTAAACTATGGTGGGCTGCACTCTGCTAAACCAAGTTATCTGATAAATGTATTCTGCTTCCCTGGCAGAGTACAGGCCTGCATATTTAGCTCATCCTGTTTGCCTTCAGAAGGGGCACTGCCACGGAAACTCCTCTGAAGGCACTGAAGATTTGTTCAATGTGCCAGCCCTGCAAAGTTTTTTTATTTTCAAAACCAAACTTGAAAAAGTGGGAATTCGTTTTGGTAAAGTCCAAAAGATTGATGGTTCTGACATGCTTGGGGTTTATTCCCAGTGTTTTTTGGGCCTTTATTCATGTCTCCTGTGCGGGACGTTCAGACTTTTCAGGGTGGTCCTGAACCACAAAAAAAGTGACATCAGAAGGTGTGCCCCTGACTTAAAATCGACCGATGGGAAATTCAAATTTGGCCGATAGGGTACTCCAACAAAAATGTGGTTGAATACACTGTCAAAAAACATGAAACACGGCCTTTCGTTAGGAAGCTGCATTTTATTTAATGCTCCAAATGTTAGGATGGCTTTGACATTTCTTCTGTTAGATCCTACACTTGTCCATATACTGGGACCTGATGAACACATGTTCTTGGTCAGGTGGTCTCTGCGTGAGTTCCTATCATGGAGCCAAGAGAGGCAGAGAGTGTATTTTGGTGATGCACATTAAAGGAAACCGTGTGAATTGCCCTACACAAGATTGGTGAATATCCACAGGAAAGACCATTAATTACCTTATCAACAGCTCTTAGCTATATGTAATATATGAAAACACAAGCATAGAGACAATGCCATGCTTATATTCTCAATTTTTTCCTCTTTACTTTCACCGTCTGGTCTAATTTGTTTCTCATTCCTTTTTATATTTGTGTAATGCTGTCAACCTCAAAGATGTCCAAGCATTCTCAATGAGGTGATGCATCCAAGAGGCAATAGAAAGCATCTTTACCACAATAAGAATTGATTTTTTCATTAAACTAGGTTCGTGCGAAACTGCAAATATTTATGTGAAATTTCACAAAAATAATGCATAATTAAATGAAACTTTCCCAAATTCAATTTAGCTATATTTTGCAGGAAAAATAAATCTGAAGGCATACCTTTCATGCAGTAAGCGCACCCGACGTGCACTAGAGGACTGGAATGAGGCCAAAATGTCTTCCATGAGACATTTTCTATTTGAGCTAGTCTGTTGTAGAACATAACTGTGCGAAATTTCACAGCTGCGATGATAGCAGAATTTTGCAAACTTCACAAGCATTATCCACATTTTGTATACTTCTTCATCAAAGGAGTATTTCGAATGTCATGCGCTAAATCATTCTGTCATGCTTTTTGTTGAATTGTGGTCTTTATATGACTTTTTCCCACATGTACAGAGATATTTATTATCCCAAATGAATCATTGTTGCGCACATTGATTCGAAGAAGTTATATAAATTCCATGTGTGGAGAAAGGTATGCAGTTTTACTTCATATAGATGAGTGGATTAGGTAATGGATAGAGGTTTTTTTACAATGAACCTTGCCAAGTGGATTCGAAAAATGATAACACATTAGCATAGTTATCCTTGCAAGTAACGTTTGGCCTCCTCCACTTGCAAGTGTGAAAGTGTGAACACACAGTGGCACTCGCTATAACGCTTGAGACTTGTTCAAAAATAAGGTTATTTCAGGTTTACAAAGTAGTCTTCAACAAATGGGATATTTCCTGTGTTGTTATTCTGTTGTTTGAGTACAAATAAAGGAGTATAGGTAAAGAAACGCACGAGTCAGATGATTTACAGTGGGTACGAGGGAATAAGTATTTGATTGCAAAAATAACTGAAATATGAGTAAACAGAACTGTAGCCAGACTCAGACACGGTTCATTCCGCAGATCGGCGAGTCTCGCCTACGCACAGACAAGACAAGCATTGCATTCACAATTGAACAACAATAGCCACATGGCTTACTACTGGGCCTGACCCCGCCACATAAAATATATATTTAAACAATCCTCCTACCTGAGGTCCGACTCCTGAGCAGGCCCCGGGCCCGTTGGCGCCACTACAGACCCTCTCAGCTATATGACTTTCAGTCTTCCGAGCAGCCAACAGCCACGCGCTGCACCATCCTGCTGCAGCAGCCAATCCTGGCACCGGGTGAACAGCGTCACTGCGCCAGGATTGGATTACGAGCAGGACACTATCTGCCCTACATGAGACCAGGGCCCCGGGTCCCCCTATGTATCTGAGTGCTAAGGAGGGGGGAGGGGAGGAGGGAAGGTCTACTCTACGCATGCGTGGGTCAGTCAAAAAATTGACTACTCCGGGATTTAACATGCGCTATCTGCACCTCGCTGCCTGTCTGTGTGACCTGCCTGCCAGTCACTCTGCTGCAGCCCCGCCCCCCACGGCCCACTTCCTTCCTGATGCCCGATTCGGTCGGGCTTTTCCCGGAACAGGTAGCGCGCAGTGCGCTCGGCTCAAATTTCATTTTTAAAAGTCTGATTTATTTTTAAAAAGTAATTATTCATTGGCAGTGCAGTCGTCCATGGCTAGTGGGGCAACGCCCCAACGCCCCCAATGGACGCACCGCCACTGGCTCAATCATTTATTTATTTTCTACATGGCACCACTTAGCACTAAGGTCCATGATAAGAAAATATCTTTACATCAATACGATGCTGATACTCAACTATACCTCAAAGTTTCTGATGCCTCAGAAATCCCATCTTTCAAAAATTTTCCTGAAAATTGTATTTATTGGATGTTGCCCTTGTCTCTAAAACTAAGCCAAATAAAACTGAGTTTCTACTGCTGTCCACAAACAACTTCCCTCCACCAGACAAAAAATGGCTTTATTCCTTTCTTCCATTTGGCATTTCATCCTCTGTAGTTCCATCAGAGAAATCCCTTGGTTTCATCATCAACTTTCACCTCAACCTAAAAGAAATATCAATTAGCTAGCAAAATCAGCTTTAAAAAACTACACATCCTAAGGAAAATTAAACACTCTATTCCTCCAGTGGATTTCAGGACGGTCATTAAATCCCTTTTCCTTTCACATATCAATGGAGGCAATGAACTCATTATCCTCTACCAAAACCATCTATTGCATCTCTCAGATCCTAGCTAATAAAGGCTTTCTTCAGGCCAAGCCTGTACTTCTATATATCCAGCTGTTATCCAATGTGTGGGAAATTTTTAATGTTGCTAGCTTCCTCACCGCGGCCGTAGGAATTATGAGAAAATTTAGGTTAAGTTTAATCGGCCCAAATGCACTTTAATTGAATTAAATGAATATCTGCAACGTCTCAGTTTAGTAATAAGGTTTATGAAATTTGCCCACCGTGAGTTTGAATATATTGCACTGTCTTAAATTTTACGTAAATTGTTACTCTTTTTAATCTGTAATCAACGATTTTACAATTCTTTGGTATAACATGATAGCATGCTTTTATGGTTTTAAAACAACCCGAATAAAGTATTTTGACTGACTGGCATCTCTCAGAGCAACTGCAAACGTGGCAGCTTGATTAATCTTTAAAGCAAACAAATCAGACTACATCACCATGATCCCCAGACTACTACATTAGCTGCCTCTAGTACTTCACATCAATTTCAAAACCTAGTTAATCCACACCAGTCCTTCATTTTGTCCAAAAGACAAAGTGAAAGCATTATATCCAATAACAAATATCCTAAACAGTGAAAGGAATTGTTGCATTGAGAATTTCATTCATTTTAGATCTGATTGAGATCCATAAAGGCTGTGCACATTTAGTGTAAATTAACATACTACAACTACATTTTTTAGAAAGAAAAAACCAACACAACCCATGCTGATCATGCTCATGTTATGGCTACATATAACATTGATGATCTTGGCTGTAATGGTATCAGGTAGGTATTATATAAATATTCATACTCTGACAGTGTCCTCCATAAAGATATTTTATCTTTTTTTTAAATTAATTTTTCAAATTCAATATCCCATCTCAAGCATCTGTTGTGAGTAATTAGGATGCCTGTAAAGCTGCCCTTAAATACTTTCTCATCTTCTATGTGAGTAAGAAAAATAGTTCTTGTAATGTTGTTTTAGAAGCCCTGCAAAATCTTCATTACAAATCTTCAATATTTATATCATACCATTCTGAAATGCTTTAAGAACTTCTCTAAGACCTAATTAAATACGGTTTCAGGTCTAAGTACATTCAAAGGTCTATGGTGGGCGAATTCCATGATGGTCAGAACTAAGCTGACAGAATGCTGACCAATCATCTGAATATAATACCAGAACATAAATTGATCGCTGTCATATATGAAGATGAAAATACTGTATCTATTTCTGATATTCTAAAAATACATGTGATTCATCCTTCAGAAAATAATTGGATTGTAAGATAGATCTAAAACCTGTATCATATGATTTTAGACTATATGCTGTTCATGATGTTATTCAGTATCGTGGTCCAGATGTTTTGTCTATTCTTTTGTTTCAATATACTGACAGTTTTGCAGCAAACTTATTGGGGATATTTATTTTATAAATATACATTTTTAAACAAAATTAAATGAAACCATTCTCACTAGCATTCTGTGAGAAATTAGGTTGATGGTTTCCTGAGGTCTGAGCCCTGGTCAAGCTACAGCCACAATCCCTTGCAGGGCGAATCACAAAAAGTCACTAAATTAACCTGTGCTTAACCCTGGGCAGTTTGGCCCAAAAAGCCATCAGGTTTAACGTAGAGTCAATGTGAAAAGTATTTATGCAGCGCACAAACGGTAATAAAGTGAAACCGCAATATACATTAAAAAAACACTTTTGAAAAATAAAGTAATCTTTAATAAATTATTAGACACCAAAATAACAAACATCCAATCAATAGAACCAGAGTTATGAATTTTTAAAGTTTTTAGTGAAAATTAGCACCTAGAAATCAACTCACCAACCGTGGAAATCTATCATGCAAGACAGAGTGAAAGTAAAAAAATATGGCCGACTGTGATGGAGCGTGGTTCAGATACACAAAGTGGATTGGGCCTAGTCAGCACTTACATTGGGATTTAGAAGAAATTGTGAGATTTTTTTTTGCTGAGAAGCTAAAGTTCTGCGGGGAAAGGCTGCAGAAGGTGTTCAAGGGGGAAATGTAGATGCCCGTTAGCCTTCGGTCAAAGCTGCGGTGAAGATTTCCATGTTCAGACTTCTTAGTCTCTGAAATGGAAGTCAAAAATCTCCAGCAGGATGAGGCAGGGAGCTGTAGCCAAAGACAGTTCCATGAGGCCAGATACCCTTGGGCGAGGGAGCACTGCAAAGGAGTTCCTGCTATGGAGAACAAATTAGCTGGAAAAGCCCCAAAGCCAATCTGACTGGTGATGCACTTTAGATGGATAGGCAAGCAGGTTGGTCCTTGTCTTTAGCTTTAGTTTTTAGCCAAGAAATCCCAACTTTTGAGTTTTGGCTAGTTGGTAATCATCAGCACCACTTCCAAGTGTCCAGGACCTATGGGGCACCACTTGGAGGGTCAGGAATCACTCAAACTGGGGTCAGGAGTGGGACGAAGGGAAAGGGAGGCAAGAGGTCAGCAGGGCAGAAAGGCAGAAATCCAGCAAGGCAGCAGCAGGCCTGCAGTTAAGCAGAGTGGCAGTCATGTCAGCTTAATTTTTACGTTGAAATTATTTAATTATTTTACCAGTATTTCCTATGGGGTGAGTTGTATTAAGTCCCTACCTTGATTTATTTCTAGGAAGTGTGTTGCTGTACTTGTAAGTGGCCATGTGCAGAGCTACTAGGCTAACTTGAGAACATTTAATATTCTTTTGTGAGCTTTGGGACTGTATTAATAGAAGTGTAGTTTCTGAACAGCAATGGTCTTAATCCTTTATGGGTGGGTGCACGTATTAGCATTTCCCTCCCTAATCCACTCCTTATCCCCCATTCACCTCCTTAAAATTCCCAACCCCCCTCCTATTTAGAAGTAAGGGTTCCCAATGTTCTAGTCATTCCCCCAGTGACTACCACATTCATTAAAAAAGTATACCTATGAATGGAGCCACATTGACCGTGATCCCTACACCAAAAATATAGGAGAGGAGGAGGTCTCTGCATGTAGGTTTGAGAGCAGTCTTTTCTAGCACAAGAGTAGTACTATTCATACTTTAGCAAACACTTGGCAAACTGTCAGCATCCAGGAGTGTGGTAGAGGTGGCATGGCCACTCGCTGCCCTGGCGCCACACCCAATAGTTTTTTGCAAATGGACATCATTGGCTAAAGGGACAAAGTGTTTTATCATTTCTACAGCAAAGTCTTTAAGCATATGATTAGCCAGTGCAATCCACGGCAAGCTGTAAAATTACAAAAGAGGAAGCAGAGAACTCTGAGTAGTTTCCACATTTTCTGCTTTTGTCATTGTGCAGCTCAGCAAGGATGGCACTCGTTAATCCTATGCTTAAAAACTTTGCTACAAAAGCAACCATATAGATGTAGATATATATTTATAGAGAGAGCTATAGATATATACACACAGTCAGTCAGCCAGTCAAGTTTGAAGCCCACAAGTAATGTTTTTTTTTTAAATAGAACAGCTAAATAGAAATAAATTTAGCAGAAGGGTGTACATTGAAACCTTCTCTATGAAGGAGAGAGGCATAAACTGGATATGCATAGGAACAGACAGGAGGATATGCCTGAGGAGGAAGGGTCCTGTTTACTAAAGAAGAGGGCTGTGTTTTAGGTGGAGTAAGTAAATTGCCTTTCTCCTGGTGAAAAGTCACCACAGCATTTAGGATTAGGATGATCTTTATCAAGATGGCTTCCATAGCTTTCATCTATTAAAAAATAACATGAGTCCAAACTAAGGCTAGCAAACAAGTTGTATTTTTACAATGACGAAAAATCAGCTTGACTATGGAATGCAACTCTGTATCATCTGGAATACACATACCACGTGTCTCTAGTTGTTAAGAGATTCAACCAGGTACCTTTTAACATAGTTTACATACATTGGACAAGAGGTCTCAGGTGGACTTATAAGTTTCCTTGAGCCATACTCTAAATATCTATGTAGACACATTCACTTTCTCTAACTAAAATAATCCTTTGGGCTTTTTGTGAAAAAAGTTAAAATCTTACGGAAAATTCACGTTTGTATGCTCAATTCGTCAAAGTCAAACTTCTATTGAGAGGTGTCCAGGGCTTTCCTAATTGCGGCTAGCACATCCTACTATCTTTTATTGTTCTTAATGTCATACTCCTTTTCTATGAAAACATATTATTTGCAATATTCTGATACTAATACTAGAATAGATATTTACCACGGTTAACCTAGTCATTTCCCAATTTTCTGGTATTAGAGGTGGCATAATAAATCCGTAGGGAAAAAAGCGGGACTGGCTGGCTGTTTCTAAGAAGAACATGCTAACATGTTCCACATCATTAATTACAGTTGTTGTTTATGTGTATATATTCTTGGCTTGGCAAACTCTTTGATGAACAGCCATCAACTTGACAAAGTCCTGCATTCTGGATTGAAGCCTAACTGTTTCACTGTCTTAGAACTCTGTGTTTACTCTACTTGTTGCAGGGACTGCTGAATCTTATAGATTTCTGAAAGGATAGCTGTGCTCTTGGTACTAAGACAAAGGCAAACATTAAATGTTTCACAACCTAGCCTCTTGTGTGGGGAACCTCATGGGCAGGATTAAGTCCATTAGTCCATACCCCAAACATCCAGCAATCCAGGAAATGGGACATTAAGCAAAAGGAAACAATGAAGGGATAAAAAGATTCCATTCCGGTGGCTTGTAGGTGATGAAGTGCTTTGCTGAAAATATATGCCAATAACACATCCATCTTATACAAATGGAAACCATAACCATGTATCTCCAGCCTGAAGGACGTAAATACACAAAAAAAAGCAAAAATAATTATTGTGGTGGAAGGGCTGATTGATTTTAATTAAGAAAGGTGTCTGGTTCTAGGTCCAGACCCTTATACAATGTATGAACATTTTCCTGTTGAATACCATTTTGGAATGCCAGCAAAGCCAACACATGACCATCACAAGTCCTGTGATCTAACGCTAAGGCATTACTAGTGACCAGCAGGCGTTAACGGTCTATAATATAAGAAGCTTAAAACACTACTTACAATCCCAATATCTGAGAAAGCCCTCTGATCATTTACAGCTTCATCCACAACAAACCCAAATAGAAACGTCTTGCCCTGAGCATAGTCAGACAATCGGTTCAACAAATTTCCATTGACTTGCTCTCTGTAAGGTACCTGACGATTGAATGACTTCAAAGGGACTAAATGAAAAGAGAGTGGGTTCCTTGCTGGAACTCTTATTAATATCATAATGTATTCGAAGGGAGTATATATTACAGACGATTTAATTAACTGTAGAGACCTGCCCGCCTTCACTCAAGTTGTTGCTCGGGAACAGTTACTCAACCTTAAAGATACCTTTCTTCAAACCCAGCAATGTCAGCACTAGACCAGAAGCAGCGCTGCTATATTTGACCTTCCTTGTTCACTGTCGATGAACTTGTGCCTCATATAACATATTCGAACTTCGATTTAAATAGCCAAAAAACAGCTCCACTCTGATAGACCTTCCTAGTTTATTGTTATTTATTGTTAGAATTATAGGTCTGATTAAGTGTTTGGCGGATGACTTACTCCATCACAAATGAGACAAATATCCCACCCCTATTATATCCAGGGGTGGCTGCTGCCAATACGAGGTGGTGGGGCGAAGTAAAAATTATAAGAGAGTCTATGTTTACAAAATTTAAAGTAATGTATGACAAGAGAAGAATTACATTATGTTGTACTGCACTGAGAAAACAAGAGGCAAACAGCACTAGTATGTCTTCTATGTTTATGCTTAAAAAAACATCACATGATCACGTGCACTGTGGGCAGGCAGTCTGTATGAATTTAAAATACCACATTTGCTGCTAAAACTTTGTGTGAGCAAGAGCACGGCTGTAATCGAAACGCGTGGCAGCAGAGCGGGGAAACAATAAAATACCTTCCTGCCTGGTTCCGAGTGGTCCGTCTCCTTCATTTCCAGAAAATGGTCGTTTGGAGGATTGTTGCATACATATATACATATATATATATATATATATATATATATATATATATATATATATATTACCTACTGGCGGTCGCCAGTAGGTATATATAGTTAGGATTTTTTCTCTATGGGACTTTTGAAAATTCTATGTCTAATAACTTTGGCGTTTGTGGACGGAATCGGCTGAAATTTTCAGGAAAATGGCACATTCTGTTTCTGAGCAGCCCTTGAAAATTTGGGGGGGTTTTGTCGAGGGGGGGCCGAGAAAAAAGGGGGGTCCCAAAACGCGTTTTTCCCATGTTAATTTCCATAGGGCGGTTGGACTCACTTTTAGCTCGAACGGCTGAATGGATTTGCACGAAACTTGGCAAAATTGTAGGGACTGTTAGCCCGATGTGCCTTTGCTAGGTCTCAATATATGTGCTCCAGTAGTTTTTGAGAAATAAACGTTCAAAACAAGATATATATCTGTAACAGCGCTCCGGGCTGCGGTCCGGTTCGCTTACTTTTCGCGAAACGGAACTTTGCGCGCAGAAAGCTGATTGGCTCTCCGGTGTCTGTCAACATTCTAAACAGTCCGGAGCGGCCGCCATCTTATCTCTCGGTAGGATCGAGAGAGAAGAAGAGGTGAAAAACGAAGGGGGAATTTAATGAAAGGGGGCAAGGTATACCCCTCTTGACCCCCTAGGAATGTTGTTGGGGTTATTAAAGGGTCCCGTGGGGAAAATAAAAAAAAAATGATTTTTCACGGTAGAAGCGCTTCACGGGCCGTGAACTGGGCCGCAAACTGGTAGCGAAACGGGAATTCGCCATTTTGTGTTTCGTTTTAATTAAATTACTAGGTACAAGGGGGTGCGGGAGACGTATCCTAATCCCCTATGTTTCCTGAGGGTGGCTGAGGAGGCTCATATATGTTGATACATCTCTTCCAGCGGCTGTGCGTGAGCTTTTTTTTTTTTTGCTGCGTGACGTCTGTTAACGTTCGATTCGATGGAAATCAGGAAGTGTTGACCGCCAATTTGTCACTGCGATAAAATATTTTGTTATAAATGAATCCTTATTGATAAACATTGTCTGCGCCATCTTGCTTTTTTTCCAATGCCACAATTTTGTCGGGCACGGCAGCCATTTTAGATGCCAGGCTGGTCCCAGGCTATCACCTACCCCTGCGGATGTAGTTTATGGCCCCAGCTGTAGAGAATCTAGACATGCCAACCCTCCCGATTCAGGCGTGAGACTACTGATTTCAGTGCTAGTCTCCCGCCTCCCGATTTCTGCAAGCAAAAACCCGGGGGCATATTACCAACAGCTAGCGTTAATTTTTGTCTCTAACTTGTTTAGAGACAAAAATTATCGCCGCACATCGGCGATTTTTATCGCAGATAAACCTTGCTATTAGCAAGGTTTATCGCAAATGCGATAAAAAACGGCCGCAATGCATGAATATCGCAGAAAAGTCAGCGATATTCATGTATTATCGAGCAAATGCTCTTAGCCATGTTATCCACCTCCCATTGGATAACATGGCTAAGAACTGCTCAGGTCAGTTGTTAGCTTTTGGAGATATTCGCGCTTAGCGCGAATATCTCCAAAAGTTGATAATAGGAGATAGCGATGTTAGGGACTGTTTCCAGTCGCTAACATTTTGGCACGCCCACTTTGCATGTCATTAGTGATAAATATCACTGACATGCAAAGCGGGGCCCAAGATGGTCGCTATCTCCTTTTAGCTGTCACTAACTGGTGTTAGCGACAGCTTGGTAATAGGGAGATAATTTTATTTCCGCTTTTTGGCTTTTAAAGCCAAAAAAGCGGAGATAAACCCCCTTGATAATATGCCCCACGATTCCTCGGGGGTTTCAGCTGACAAGGCTTGGTATTGTGTTACGTGGTAATTCTTCCAGGAAACATCAGAGGGTCGATGCAGGGGTTCTAGAAGGGGTGATAAACCATTTAAGCCTCATGAACAAGCGCATGGTCTTTTAAAGATCTGTGAAGTACTCGGGGCGGCGGTGTGTGTGTGTCCTCTTTCAGGAGCGGGCGGGGGGGGGGGGCACTGCCAGCAACTTCCAGGCCAGGCAGTGTTCAACACTTGCATCACCCTTTCTCTGCCTGCTATTGCGCTCCATGCTTCGGAAAGGTAAGAAAAAGAACGTGCATTTGAGTTTGAAATGTCCGATCCTGTAGCAGTACACTTGCAAAGCCCACACATGACAATAACCCGATTCAAGGCCCCATTCACCCCTTTTGTTTTTTAAAAAAAACACTCCAACAAAGTAGGATTATAAAACTTTATTAACTTTTAAATATAACGAACGGAACAAAAACTGTAAAAACATTTAAACATTTTTCACAAAAAAAAGCAACAATGGTCAGAAGCTGTCTTTTGTGCGAATAGTCCCAAGGCAGCACAACGTGCTGAGTTCTGGACGGCACCCAGGTGATGTCACCTGGGTGCCGCACTGGTTTTTGGGATCCTACAATGCAGCAAAGAAAAACAGCGTGGGGCGTCCAGGGTGGTGCGGAGGGAGGCCTCGTCAGTAGCGGTCTGTTGTGCGAATAGTCCCAAGGCAGCAGAACGCGCTGAGATGTTGATGGCACCCAGGTGATGTCAAGTAAACTGCCGCACTGGTTTTGGTATCCTACAATGCTGCTCCGAAAATTGGCGTGGGGCGGCCCGGGGGGGGGGGGGTCGTGGGGGAGGTGGCGTGAACGGGCCTCCCCAGGTGGCGGCCATCCAGCTGTTTACCGCCCGCTCTTGCGACTACAGCGTCTCGCTCACCATGTTGTTGAGTTGCTCCCACTCTTGCAGTGCAGCGATAGGCGGCTGCCACATGACTCTTAAAATGGCGGACGGCTCTTCGGTTTTGGGCCTGGTCCACTAAAATGGCCCTGGGACACCTTGGAACTCGGACGCTTGCCTGCTAGGGCTTGGGCTCCATTCTCGAAAAGCGTCCCCTCAGCCGTGAAGATTCTACAAAAGTCTTGGGGGCCCTCGACTCCTGCAGGCTTCCGGTGGGGAGCGGCTGCCATGATTGCTCGCGGAATGACCACGACGGAGCCACGAGATGGTGGTGCTCTCATGCTGACGCCAGCTTCAGTCTGAATCATCCAGAAACAAGGTGGGGCTTTCATCGTTTGGGAAAAAAAAATGTTCTAAACCAATGAAAAGTGTTATTTTTAGGTCATATGACCAAGCCTTCCATCTTTAGGAAACCAAAAGTAAAATGAACCAATGAAAAGTTTTATAAACAAGTCACATGACCTGTTATGCGGCATAGGGCTACAAAAAGCGTAGAAAATCCGTTGGCACGTGAGGCGGCGTCAGTAGCGGACCGATGTGCGAATAGGCCGAAGGCAGCACAACGCTCCGAGATCCGGATGGCACCGAGGTGGTGTCCAGCAAATTGCCGCACTGGTGTGGCCATCCTACAATGCTGCGCCGAAAGACGGCGTGTCCAGCTGAGTTCCGGTCACTCTTGCGGTACAGTGACTCGAACGCGCCGAGATCCGGATGGCACCGAGGTTGTGTCCAGCAAGTTGCCGCACTGGTGTGGCCATCCTACAATGCTGTGCCGAAAGTCGGCGTGGGGTGCCCCGTTGGCTTATGAGGTGATGTCAGTAGTGGACCGATGTGTGAATAGGTCGGAACCAGCACAAGGCGCCAAGATTCGAATGGCAAGTCCTGGATGTTGAGTGCCATAGTTGAGAGTTCTGAGCAGTGCTTGTAAGACTATCTGAAGCTTATTTGCACCTGCTGCAGCTTCACTATTGCCCAAGGTGGTGTCCAGCAAATTGCTGCACTGGTGTGGCCATCCTACAATGCTGCGCCGAAAGACGGCGTGTTCAGCTGAGTTCCGGTCACTCTTGCGGTACAGTGACTCGAACGCGCCGAGATCCGGATGGCACCGAGGTGGTGTCCAGCAAGTTGCCGCACTGGTATGGCCATCCTACAATGCTGCGCCGAAAGACGGCGTGACCAGCTGAGTTCCGGCCACTCTTGCGGTACAGTGACTCGAACGCTCCGAGATCCGGATGGCACCGAGATGTGTCCAGCAAGTTGCCGCACTGGTGTGGCCATCCTACAATGCTGCGCCGAAAGTCAGTGTGGGGTGCCCCGTTGGCTTATGAGGTGATGTCAGTAGTGGACCGATGTGTGAATAGGTCGGAACCAGCACAAGGCGCCCTGCACTGTTGAGCTTTTTTCAATGCCTGTTTTTTGTTGTTTCACCTCCATCAAAAACAAAAAAAAAATATAAAACTGTGCAAAAATACAAAAAAATGTTTAGAAAAGCAGTGCTTGTAAGACTGTCTGAAGCTCTTTTGCACCTGCTGCAGCTTCACTATTGCCCTGGTGTGGCCAAAGATCGCCCATGACATAGGCGGCCGGCTCCCGAGGTACGGCGGAACTTTTTTCCTTTTCCTTTCTGCTTCTTGTCCCACAATCCGTTTCACCTGAAGACACGACCAGGTTCCTGAATGTGTGCAGGGGGACGCTATTGATTGAATGAAAATGGCGGCTTGACACAAAGCTGACTCAAGCGTTGCTGTTGATGCTATACAGACAAAAATTGGTTTTCAGTTTGTACATTCTTCAGGATTTTTTTTCCATCCAAGGCTGATTGAGAGTTTGTAGAAAAATGGCTTCAGATTTTCCACATATTACTCTTCAACATTCTTCCTAAATGTAACAATGTGAGACTCACTAGGAGAACGGCTGTTTATCTTTCCTTTCAAAATGCTGCCAACAATATTTTCTGAATGGAAGACACCATCTTGTAGCATAAAGGGCCGAAAGGGGTTCTGGTCTGGCCGATTGTTGGTGGAGACATTTTGACTATATCTTGGACCTGCCCGGCCTCGCCCAAAATGGCGCCGGTATAAATGGGACTCGTAACTCCTTGCCCGCAAATGTATATCTAGAAAATTTTATTGTAAGTGGCCCTGTCTTATTTTAATTACAAAATGTACGTCCACCGATTCCGCAACTGTTAGACACCTTAGTTCTTGCAACCTAATGGCCCGCTCGTTACGTTCCTCTACAGTGTAAATGTCTCCTCATCATATACGATTTCAGTTTGCTCCGTGGCCGGCCCACGTGGTTATAGGCCCGTATTTGTATACTGACATTTTCACAATAAAGGTTTTTAAAACAAAACACGGTAGTAGTATTTACATTGGTAAAGTTTTTACTTTTAGTCACTGTTTTCGAATCAGTAAAAGGCAAGTGAAATAAAGTAGTCCAATTACATGACGGATAAAAGGTATAATATGTAGGAACGTAGTAAAGATAAATGGTTAAGGGCAGTTGTGTTTTCCACTCCTGCAACATAAAGTGATCGATAAGAATCTGATAATCAGGCGTATCGGCGACTAAGACAGCAGGCCGAGTCTCTTTTACTCAACGGCTCCGTCATGGAACGAAGAAACGCCCTTTTTCTCGAAAAAGGAATATATTTTACTTGCAGGACAGTTGTAAATTTTCCGGGAAAGTACATTAGCCTGGAATATTATAACATATATGTTTAAAAAAAAAAAATGTTCGAAAACAATAAAAAGCGTAATTTTTAGGTCATATGACCAAGCTTTTCATCATTAAAATAACAAAAGTAAAATGAACCAATGAAAAGTTTTATTAACAAGTCACATGACCTGTTATGCTTACGTTACGCGCTGCGCGCCGCGCCCTGGATCACTTCCGGGTGCGCTAACGCGGCGTGTCATATAACGCATTACGCGACAACGTAGGTCAAGAATATAGTCAAAATGTCTCCACCAACAAGCGTTCGGAACACAACCCCTTTCAGCAGTCCAAAAAGTTCTGTTAAATGACAACAGAGGGGACAGGCAACAAGAACCATCAGTCAAAGAGGGGAGGGCAAGTTCTTCTCTTCCGGGTCATGTTGGGGCGCTACCGGAACTGATCGAATTGGTAGTCTACAGTGTTTCTGGATGTTTCAGAATAAAGCTGGCGTCAGCATGAGAGCACTACCATCTCGTAGCTCCGTCGTGGCCATTCCACGAGCAGACATGGCAGCCGCTCCCCACCAGAAGCCTGCGGGAGTCGGGGGCCCCCAAGACTTTTGTAGAATCTTGACGGCTGAGGGGACGCTTTCGAGAATGGGACCCAAGCCCTATCAGGGAAGCGTCCGAGTTTCAAGGTGTCCCAGGGCCATTCTAGTGGACCAGGCCCAAAACCGAAGAGCCGGCCGCCATTTTGAGAGTCCTGTGGCAGCCGCCTATCGCTGCACCGCAAGAGCGGGAGCAACTTAACTACATGGTGAGCGAGACGCTGTAGTTGCAAGAGCGGGCGGAAAACAGCTGAATGGCGGAAGAGGCACAGTGTAGCAAAAGCGGGCGGAATGGCAACTAAAACGGTAAAGGGGCGCCCCACTACAGCGTGTCTTCAGGTCAAACGGATTGTGGGACAAAGTCCAGAATAGAAGAGTCATCAAAAGGCAAAAAGTTCCGCCGGACCCCGGGAGCCGGCCGCCTATGTCGGGGGCGATCCCAGGCTACACCAGTGCTATAAGACTTGGGGAGGGGGTCGGAGCCAAGCGTCTTCTCCGAGTCCGTGCCATCACACCGCCCCTCGGGGGCCTCCGTCAAGCGGTTTAGGGAGGTACCATATAACATTGTTTTCAAATGCAGTCAGGTCCACAAACGACCCTCACTTACTTTGAGAATAGTGAAGCTGCAGTAGGTGGAAATAAGCTTCAGACAGTCTTACAAGCACTGCTTTTGTAAACATTTTTTGATTTTTTTGTATTTTTGCACAGTTTTATATTTATTTTTTGTTTTTGATGGAGGGGAAACAACAAAGCACAGGCATTGAAAAAGGCTCAAACTCAGAACTCTGAACTATGGCACCCAACATCCAGGACTTGCCATCCGGATCTTGGCGCATTGTGCTGCTTCCGACCTATTCACACATCGGTCCACTACTGACATCATCTTATAAACCAACGTTATGTAAATAGTTATTTAATAAAATGTTTTACCCTGTTTCTTTGCTGGTGTGTTGTCTATATTTTTAATATTTGCATAGGGTTTGTCGTTATTTTGGGCGGGATGGGTGACGGAGCCGAGCTGTCTTGCAGCCCTCATGGTGTGGAGCTCAGTTCATCTCACTATTTTCGTATTTCTCATGAAGGGTTGTTTATAATATTTCTATTTTAGCGAGGTCAAAAAGAGATCCAATTAGTGGCCTACTGATTTTGCTCGATTACTTTTATTTTTTTACACGATTTTTCACGATCTGCAAAGACTAAACAGAGTATTGCGACTTTGTGCTTGTTTGTAAATAGAGAATGAACCAAAGAGAATCAATTGTAAAACAGTAAATGCTTGGATAATAATCAATCAAATGGAGAGACAAGCAGGCAGGACGGATTACAACGGGGGTAAAGGCCTGCGTTAACTACTCTTCACTATCTGCAAAGAGAGAGTACTACTAAGAGAAAAGAGGGGAGGGGGGCAGCGTTCAAAGCACATCAGCGTGCATAAACACGAAAAAGTTTTTATCTATCACGTACTTGACATTTTAAAGCTTTTCATATTTGCTATTAAAAAACCATTGAAATTCACTGAAAAAACCATAGGTTATAGTCGATATATAGTTAGGAATTTGCATTTACAAAACCTTGAAAATTCAATGAAAAAACCATTGGTTTTAGGCCATATATAGTTAGGGATTTGCATTTACAAAACCTTATTTTACTCGCATAAAACCATTGAAATTCCATATATAGTTAGATGCGCTAACTATATATCGCGCACCCGCAATCCACTGCTGATGATGTCACATATTACATCATTCATGACATGGTCAGTGACATCACTGATGACATCACTGATGACAACTCAAATGACATCACTGACAACATCACAGATGACATCATTCATGTGTTAATACGATGAACCTCTACAGACTCTGATATAACCTTAGATACACTCAGTGAAAACAGACACTCACAGATTGTCACTCATCCATGGAGTTACTCATACACCTAGACAGTCATGCAAAGAATCAATCACACCTCCAATTCCTCAACTATACAGTTATGCACACCTTACTTATTGAAACATATTCTAACACATATTTACTCTCTTATACAATCACTGATACAAGTTTTCAATGATCCATGCAGCTACTCACACATTCACTGGCTCTTATGCACAGTTATTTATATATGTCAACTCTCGCATATACTGTGTTTTACATATGTACTTACTTTGACATGTAGCATTGAGATATCCAATCACTCACCAATACACTCATGCACACAGTCAACCACCCATACAGCTGTTTCCACATGCAGTTTTGAACCCATACATCTAGTGAATCAGCTGTTTACACATCCATGCACAGAGTCACACATTTCCCAGCCACTCACACACATACTCAGTCTCCCATACAAATACTTGGGCAACCAATCAATAACCCATATAGTTACTCATATAGCTACTGATCAACACATGCAGCAGTTTTCAGAACAACAGATATAATGATGCACAAATTAATACAGTTTAATCACTAACCCATGCACTCAGTGAGACACATTTAATCACTCCCTCATACAATCAGTTGCACCTACTAAATCCTTCATCCAGACATTTATACATCCACTCATTCTTCAATATGTAAGACATATTTTAACTTTACAGAAACATACAGTCACTGGATGTTGTCATCAGTGATGTCATCAGTGATGTCACTGACCATGTCATGAATGATGTAATATGTGACATCATCAGCAGTGGATTGCGGGTGCGCGATATATAGTTAGCGCATCTAACTATATATGGAATTTCAATGGTTTTATGCGAGTAAAATAAGGTTTTGTAAATGCAAATCCCTAACTATATATGGCCTAAAACCAATGGTTTTTTCATTGAATTTACAAGGTTTTGTAAATGCAAATTCCTAACTATATATCCACTATAACCTATGGTTTTTTCTGTGAATTTCATTGGTTTTTTAATAGCAAATATGAAAAGCTTTAAAATGTCAAGTACGTGATAGATAAAAACATTTTCGTATTTATGCACGCTGATGTGCTTTGAACGCTGCCCCCCCCTCCCCTCTTTTCTCTTAGTAGTACTCTCTCTTTGCAGATAGTGAACGGTAGTTAACGCAGGCCTTTGCCCCCGTTGTAATCCGTCGTGCCTGCTTGTCTCTCCATTTGATTGATTGTTATCCAAGCATTTACTGTTTTAGAATTGGTTCTCTTTGGATCATTCTCTATTTACAAACAAGCACAAAGTCGCAATACTGTGTTTAGTCTTTGCAGATAGTGAAAAATCGTGTAAAAAAATAAAAGTAATCGAGCAAAATCAGTAGACCACTAATTCGATCTCTTTTTGACCTCGGTAAAATACAAACATTAGGAACAACCCTTCATGAGAAATACGAAAATAATGAAATGAACTAAGCTCCACACCATGAGGGCTGCAAAACAGCTCGACTCCGCCACCCACACCGCCCAAAATAACGACAAACCCTATGCAAATATTATAAATATACACAACACACCAGCAAAGAAACAGAGTAAAACATTTTATTAAATAACTATTTACATAACTATTTTATACTTTTTATTGCCCGATCCGGCTAGCTCAATCGATCGAGCATGAAACTCATGCACTAATAACAAGCGTTGAGAGTTTGTAGAACGATGGCTTCAGATTTTCCACATACGGTGTAGTGGCGCGAACTGGCAGGGGGCGTTTGGATTCTACCCCTTCCCCAAATAAGATTTTCATACGTGAATGTTCGTTCATGCTTTTTGTCCCTGAGTTGCTTCCATGTCACTGCCTTACACAAATGGCATAAGTCCTGGTTGTTGAGTGCCATACTTCAGAGTTCTAAGCAGCTCTTGTAACACTGTTTAAACCTTATTTGCACCTGCTGCAGCTTCACTATTCAAAGTAAGTGGGGTCCATTTGTGGACCTGACTGCATTGGAAAACAATGTGATACGGTGCCTCCCTAAACCGCTTGACGGAGGCCCCCGAGGGGCAGTGAGATGGCGCGGACTGAGAGGGGGCGCTTGGCTCCTGCCCCCTCCCCAAGTCGTGTTGCCCTGGTGAAGCCTGAGATCGCCCCCGGCATAGGCATCCGGCTCCCGGGGTCCGGCTGAATTTTTTCCCTTTTGAAGAATCTTCCATTCTGGACCTTGTCCCACAATCCGTTTGACCTGAAGACACGCTGTCGTGGGGCGCCCCTTTACCGTTTTAGTTGCCATTCCGCCCGCTTTTGGTACTCTGTGCCTCTTCCGCCATTCAGCTGTTTACCGCCCGCTCTTGCGACTACAACGTCTCGCTCACCATGTAGTTGAGTTGCTCCCGCTCTTAAGATTTAACCGAACTTTTTGGACTGCTGAAAGCGGTTGATTTCCGACCGCTGGTTGGTGGAGACATTTTGACTATATTCTGGACCTGCATTGTCGCGTAATGCGTCATATGACGCGACGCGTTAGCGCACCCGGAAGTGCTCCGGTGCGCAAGGCGCAGCTTCCCAGAAACGATCCAGAGCGCGCCGCGCAGCGCGTAACGTAAGCATAACAGGTCATGTGACTTGTTAATAAAACTTTTCATTGGTTCATTTTACTTTTCTTTTCCTAATTATGTAAGACTAGGTCATGTGACCTAAAAATAACACTTTTCATTGGATTAAAACATTTTTTTTCCCAAACGATGAAAGCCCCACCTTGTTTCTGGATGTTTCAGACTGAAGCTGGCGTCACCATGAGAGCACCACCATCTCGTAGCTCCGTCGTGGCCATTCCGCAAGCAATCATGGCAGCCGCTCCCCACCGGAAGCCTGCGGGAGTCGACGGCCCCCAAGACTTTTGTACAATCTTCAAGGCTGAGGGGACGCTTTCGAGAATGGAATCCAAGCCCTGGCAGACAAGCGTCCGAGTTCCAAGGTGTCCCAGGGCCATTTTACTGGACCAGGCCCAAATCCGAAGAGCCGACCGCCATTTTAGGAGTCCTGTGGAAGCCGCCTATCGCTGCACCGCAAGAGTGGGAGCAACTCAACTACATGGTGAGCGAGACGCTGTAGCCGTAAGAGCGGGCGCTAAACAGCTGAATGGCGGAAAAGGCACAGTGTAGCAAAAGCGGGCGGAATGGCGACTGAAACGATAAAGGGGCGCCCCACTACAGCAGACAAGCCTCCGCCATGTGCTTCAAAACTGCATATGTATCTCGTGATATCAAGGTTGGGCAACCAGTACACAACAAGCAGTTACGAGTCCCATTTACACCGGCGCCATTTTGGGCGCGGCCGGGCAGGTCCAGGATCTACTGAAACATAACAAATGAGGCTGACGTCTCTGAAGCAGTTGACGAACAGCAGGACATAGCAAATAAACATGAACTCTCTAAAGCTGTTAACTCACTGCAGGACAAAACAAGTGAACCTGAAACCTCTGGAATAATTGTCGCTCAAAAGAACAACACACAAAACTCTGTGGAGCCTGAAGAAAAAAAAACAGAAGGGCACTGTAGTTTCAGACACACTTAACACTAATGACTAAACAAAGATATCGTCTCTTTATGAAGCAGTTATCATCTTGACAGAATTGACAAAGAAGTGTACAGACACCAATGCTATTAAGAAACACAAGGAAATCCTAACGCATCAGCATTCTCGGAAGAGGTTGACACAGATAACATCTTAAGCAACAAAGAAAGACCTGTTCACTCTTGACACCCCAGGTGCTGTGTATATTGCACTATAGTGCTGCATCGAGAAAACGGACAACCCTATTGATGTGGATTTTTCAATATTGATTATTGTAAAGAAATGGCGACTCCCCCCTTTAGCAGATTAGCTAAATGTTTGCGTAATTTAGGCATAAAAGTTATATTATTGTTGTTGTTGTTGTTATCGTTATAGTTCTGGTTAATTTAAAAAAATGGTTAAATATATTTACAGTTTTTGTTGCGTTCGTTATATTTAAATGTTAATAAAGTTTTAAAATCTAACTTTGTTGGAGTGCTATGTATGTTTAAAAAATCGGGTGAATGGGGCCTTGAATCGGGTTATTGTCATGTGTGGGCTTTGCAAGTGTACTGCTACAAGATCGGACATTTCAAACTCAAATGCACGTTCTTTTTCTTACCTTTCCGAAGCATGGAGCGCAATAGCAGGCAGAGAAAGGGTGATGCACGTGTTGAACACTGCCTGGCCTGGCAAGTTGCTGGCAGTGCCCCCCCCGCCCGCTCCTGAAAGAGGGCACACACACACCGCCGCCCCGAGTACTTCACAAATCTTTAAAAGACCATGCGCTTGTTCATGAGGCTTAAATGGTTTATCACCCCTTCTAGAACCCCTGCATCGACCCTCTGACGTTTCCTGGAAGAATTAGCACGTAACACAATACCAAGCCCTGTCAGCTGAAACCCCCGAGAAATCATGGGGCATATTATCAAGGGGGTTTATTTCCGCTTTTTTGGCTTTAAAAGCCAAAAAAAAAGAGATAAAATTATCTCCCTATTACCAAGCTGTCGCTAACACCAGTTAGTGACAGCTAAAAGGAGATAGCGACCATCTTGGGCCCCGCTTTGCATATCAGTGATATTTATCACTAATGACATGCAAAGTGGGCGTGACAAGATTTTAGCGACTGGAAACAGTCCCTAACCCTCGCTATCTCCTATTACCAACTTTTGGAGATATTCACGCTAAGCGCGAATATCTCCAAAACCTAACACCTGCCCTGAGCAGTTTTAGCCATGTTATCCAATGGGAAGTGGATAACATGGCTAAAAGCATTTGCTGGATAATGCATGAATATCGCTGACTTTTCAACGATATTCATGCATTGCGGCCGTTTTTTAACGCATTTGCGATAAACCTTGCTAATAGCAAGGTTTATGTGCGATAAAATTCGCCGAAGTGCGGCGATAATTTTTGTCTCTAAACAAGTTAGAGACAAAAATTACAGGCTAGTTGTTGGTAATATGCCCCCGGGTTTTTCCTTGCAGGAATCGGGAAGCGAAAGACTAGCACTGAAATCAGTAGTCTCACGCCTGAATCGGGAGGGTTGGCATGTCTGGATACTCTACAGCTGGGGCCATAAACTACATCCGCAGGGCTAGGTGATAGCCTAGGTCCGGCCTGGACAATCGGACACAGAGGAAGAGGAGTGTCAGAGGGTGCGGTAGTGAATAGGGTGAAAGGAAGGTGTCGGGCGGGCACAGGGTGTGATTCTCAGAGAAGAGCAGCGCAGATGGGGCGAAGTATATGTCCCATGCATGAGAGAGAGAGCGGGGGTGACCAGTGCGTGGGGGAGATGCTTGCGAGGGTGGGGAGCCGTGCTGAGTATCGGCGGCGTGCAGAGAGTGGCCCTGGTCAAGGCATCTAAAATGGCTGCCGTGCACGACAAAATTGTGGCATTGGACAAAAACGCAAGATGGCGCAGACAATGTTTATCAATAAGGATTCATTTATAACACAATATTTACTCGCAGTGACAAAATGGTGGTCAACACTTCCTGATTTCCATCGAATCGAACGTTAACAAACGTCACGCAGCAAAAAAAAAAAAAAAAGCTCACGCACAGCAGTTTTTAGCCATGTTATCCAATGGAAGGTGGATAACATGGCTAAGAGCATTTGCTGGATAATGCATGAATATCGCTGACTTTTCAGCGATATTCATGCATTGTGGCCGATGTGCGGCGATAATTTTTGTCTATTAAAACGAAGCACAAAATGGCGAATTCCCGTTTCGCTACCAGTTTGCGGCCCAGTTCGCGGCCCGTGAAGCGCTTCTACCGTGAAAAATCATTTTTTTTAAATTTTCCCCACGCGACCCTTTAATAACCCCAACAACATTCCTCGGGGGTCAAGAGGGGTATACCTTGCCCCCTTTCAATAAATTCCCCCTTCGTTTTTCACCTCTTCTTCTCTCTCGATCCTACCGAGAGATAAGATGGCGGCCGCTCCGGACTGTTTAGAATGTTGACAGACACCGGAGAGCCAATCAGCTTTCTGCGCGCAAAGTTCCGTTTCGCGAAAAGTAAGCGGACCGGATCGCTGCCCAGAGCGCTGTTACAGATATATATCTTGTTTTGAACGTTAATTTCTCAAAAACTACTGGAGCACATATATTGAGACCTAGCAAAGGCACATCGGGCTAACAGTCCCTACAATTTTGCCAAGTTTCGTGCAAATCCATTCAGCCGTTCGAGCTAAAAGTGAGTCCAACCGCCCTATGGAAAAATGAATGGGAAAAACGCGTTTTGGGACCCTCCTTTTTTCTCAGCCCCCCCTTGACGAACCCCCCCCAAATTTTCAGGGGCTGCTCAGAAACAAAATGTGCCATTTTCCTGAAAATTTCAGCCGATTCCGTCCTCAAACGCCAAAGTTATTAGACATAGAATTTTCAAAAATCCCATAGGGAATTAATCCTAACTATATATACCTACTGGCGAGACGCCAGTAGGTAATATATATATAATATATATATATATATATATATATATATATATATTACCTACTGGCGGTCGCCAGTAGGTAGTTATAGTTAGGATTTTTTTTAATGTTAAATCTCAAAATTCTATTTGGAATAACTTTGGCACCGGTTGACGAATCTGCTTGAAAATCTCCTCAAAATGGCCTCGTCGAGTTCCGGTCTTTCCCTGAAAGTTTGAGGGGGATTTGTCAAGCGGGGGCCGAGATAAAAGGGGGGTCCCAAAACACGTTTTCCCCATGTTAATTTCCATAGGGCGGTCGATTTCACTTTTAGCTCGAACGGCTGAATGGATTTACACCAAACTTGGCAAAATTGTAGGGACTAGTAGCCCGATGTGCCTTTGCTATGTCTCAAGATATGTGCTCCAGTGGATTTTGAGTAATTTAGGTTAAAAAAAATATATATCTCTATAGGCGCTCCCCGGTACGCGCACCGGGGAGCGATCCGGGCGCGCCACGCGACTTGCGCGCAGAAAGCTGATTGGCTCTTGGGTGTCTGTAAACATTCTAAACAGTCTGGAGCCGCCGCCATCTTGTGTCTCGGTAAAATCGAGACACAAGAGGTGGCAAAAACAAAGGGGGGAATTGACCATAAGGGGCCAGGGTAGACCCCCTCCTGACCCCCTAGGTTTAATGTGGGGGCTAAAATAGGGTCCCGCGGGGCATTTAAAAAAAAAAAAATTCGATTTGCGCGGGGGGAGCGCCCGGTACGCGCACCGGGAAGCGCACCGGTGAGCGAAGTAAGGGGAAAATCCAGGACCATATTTATGAAGGCCTTGCGCTGCCAGTTTTGCGCCGCCTGTGCGTCACTTTTTGTGACGCACCAGCGGTGTAAAAAAATGCGCCTTGTTACCCTATATTTAAAAAGTGACGCATCTAGGTAGATGGGTCACTTTTTAAAACCCTGCGCCACATTATACCTGCGTCAGGTATAATGTATGCAGAGGGGGCGTTCCCCCGCAAAAAGCTTGTTAATAGCGACGCAGTGAAATCTATGAGATTTCACTGCGTCACTTTTAGGATGCTGTTGCGTCAAAATCTTGCGCCTGCCTCACAGCAGGTGTAAGACTGATGCAAGACCTTTCACATCGTGCTTTCCCCATGTGAAAGGACGCATTACTGGAGTTGCGTCACTTTTGTGACGCACTCCAGCAATGCGTCACTTTTGTGTTTACAGATACGTCAGAAATACTGACGTATCCGTAACTTCTTGCGACATGATTCGTCATATATTAAATATTACACATCTGGAATGTCGTAAGGAGTGCGCACAGAAAAGTGACGCATCGCACCAGCGGTGTAAAAAAATGCGCCTCGTTGCGCTATATTTAAAAAGTGACCCATCTAGGTAGATGAGTCACTTTTTAAAACCCTGTGCCACATTATACCTGCGTCAGGTATAATGTATGCAGAGGGGGCGTTCCCCTGCAAAAAGCTTGGTAATAGCGACGCAGTGAAATCTATGAGATTTCACTGCGTCACTTTTAGGATGCTGTTGCGTCAAAATCTTGGGCCTGCCTCACAACAGGTGTAAGACTGACGCAAGACCTTTCACATGGTGCTTTCCCCATGTGAAAGGACGCATTACTGGAGTTGAGTCACTTTTGTGACGCACTCCAGCAATGCGTCACTTTTGTGTTTACAGATACGTCAGAAATACTGACGTATCTGTAACTCCTTGCGACATGATTCGTCATACATTAAATATGACACGTCTGGAATGTCGTAAGGAGTGCGCACAGAAAAGTGATGCATCGCACCAGCGGTGTAAAAAATGCGCCTCGTTGCGCTATATTTAAAAAGTGATGCATCTAGGTAGATGGGTAACTTTTTAAAACCCTGCACCACATTATATCTGCGTCAGGTATAATGTATGCAGAGGGGGCGTTCCCCTGCAAAAAGCTTGGTAATAGCGACGCAGTGAAATCTATGAGATTTCACTGCGTCACTTTTAGGATGCTGTTGCGTCAAAATCTTGCGCCTGCCTCACAGCAGGTGTAAGACTGACGCAAGACCTTTCACATGGTGCTTTCCCCATGTGAAAGGACGCATTACTGGAGTTGAGTCACTTTTGTGACGCACTCCAGCAATGCGTCACTTTTGTGTTTAACGATACGTCAGAAATACTGACGTATCTGTAACTCCTTGCGACATGATTCGTCATACATTAAATATGACACATCTGGAATGTCGTAAGGAGTGCACACAGAAAAGTGACGCATCGCACCAGGGGTGTAAAAAAATGCGCCTCTTTGCGCTATATTTAAAAAGTGACCTATCTAGGTAGATGGGTCACTTTTTAAAACCCTGTGCCACATTATACCTGCGTCAGGTATCTTGTATGCAGAGGGAGCGTTCCCCTGCAAAAAGCTTGGTAATAGCGACGCAGTGAAATCTGTGAGATTTCACTGCGTCACTTTTAGGATGCTGTTGCGTCAAAATCTTGCGCCTGCCTCACAGCAGGTGTAAGACTGACGCAAGACCTTTCACATGGTGCTTTCCCCATGTGAAAGGACGCATTACTGGAGTTGAGACACTTTTGTGACGCACTCCAGCAATGCGTCACTTTTGTGTTTACAGATACGTCAGAAATACTGACGTATCTGTAACTCCTTGCAACATGATTCGTCAAACATTAAATATGACACATCTGGAATGTCGTAAGGAGTGCGCACAGAAAAGTGACGCATCGCACCAGCGGTGTAAAAAAATGCGCCTCGTTGCGATATATTTAAAAAGTGACGCATCTAGGTTGATGGGTCACTTTTTAAAACCCTGCGCCACATTATATCTGCGTCAGGTATAATGTATGCAGAGGGGGCGTTCCCCTTCAAAAAGCTTGGTAATAGCGACGCAGTGAAATCTATGAGATTTCACTGCGTCACTTTTAGGATGCTGTTGCGTCAAAATCTTGCGCCTGCCTCACAGCAGGTGTAAGACTGACGCAAGACCTTTCACATGGTGCTTTCCCCATGTGAAAGGATGCATTACTGGAGTTGCGTCACTTTTGTGACTCACTCCAGCAATGCGTCACTTTTGTGTTTACAGATACGTCAGAAATACTGATGGGATTGGATTAACACTAGGAGGGAGAAGTGTCATGAACCATAGACCTAAATCCACTTTCAACCCCACCACTCCCCATGACAACCTGGAAACCTTTCATGAGATAGTCAATAGAGATCTCCTTGTCCTGTGGGAAAAGAGTAAGAATAGACATGCCCACAACTTGACACCACGGCAAAGGGAAGCTTTGAAAACTCTCAATGTAGATCAAAGCTTCATAATCAAACCCTAAGACAAAGGTGGCAATGTTGTTTTGTGGGATGTCAACCTGTACAGACAGGAAGCTAGGAAACAACTTGAGCTGTCAGGCAACTACAGAAGGGCGAACAGGGAGGAATATATGATGAGTATTTCTACTTACCATGACAAGTTGAGAAATTGGAGAGGCAAGAATCTGTTAGCTGAATCTGAGTTCAGGTTCCTGCATGTACAACACCCGGTTTCCCCCTGTTTTTATATGCTACCAAAGGTCCACAAGGACAGGGACGACCCACCTGGAAGGCCAATTGTATCGGCAAATGGGAGTCTCCTTGAAAGTACCTCCATTTTTCTGGACACCTTTCTCTTTCCGTATGTTTTAAATCTCCCCTCATACTGTAGAGACAGCACTGATTTTATCTCTAAGATTGAGGGTATCAGATGGGAGAACAGTTACTGTATGGTTACGATTGACGTGGTCTCTCTGTACACGTGCATTAAACACAGCGATGGTCTGAGAGCTTGTAGACACTTTATGAGGGACCGATCAATATTCTATCTTAACCAGACGGAAATGCTTTTGGAAATGCTGGAATTTTGCCTTACAAATAACTTCTTCCTGTTCGAAAATATCTGGTACAAGCAGGAGGTTGGGACTGCTATGGGGAGTTACTTTGCTCCAAGTTTTACATGCATGTTGATGGGATGGTGGGAGGAACAAATTCTATGGTCTGAGGACAATGTTGATATAACCCGCCATATTGTATTTTACACCAGGTACATAGATGACATCTTTCTGATTTGGGATGGAACAAGATCTGATTTGAACAAATTCCTTCTTAACAACAATAAAAATGATGTGAATCCTAAATTCACGAGTAAGGTAGATCCCTTAGAAATCGACTTTTTAGATGTCACAGTCAGGATAGTGGAAGGGGTGATTAAAACAGACCTATATAGGAAAACTACTTCCGGGAACAGCATTTTACATGCCAAAAGCCACCACCCTAACAGCCTAAAGGACAGCATTCCGTATGGAGAATTTTTAAGAGCCAAAAGAAACTGTAGCTCCAGTGATAATTATGAAAAGGCACAGGACACTATGATTCAAAGATTCAGAGTCAGGGGTTACTCAGACCAGACATTACTGACAGCTAAAGAAAAAGCGAAATCGAGAAAAAGGGCATCACTTCTGAACAAGAGGGTTACCAAATATCCCGATAATTCGGGGTCTAGCACCGTGAGGATGATAACAACATACAATGTCGAAGCAGGCAGTGTAAGAGGTATTTTGAGAAAGCATTGGCACATTGTAAAAAGTGATCCTACTATTGGGAAACTGGTCAACAGCTCACCACAGGTTACTTATAGAAAGGCACGGTCTCTTAAAGACATGCTTGTCAGGAGTTATTTTGAGGGTCCTGTGAAGAAAAAGAACTGGCTTAAAGAACAAAAAGGATTCTATAAATGTGGCAAATGTAAAGCCTGTGTTACCAGTAAAAATGTTAAGTCCTATCTACTCCCCACGGGAAAGACCGAAAGTATAGGCAAATTCATGAACTGCAACACTGATCACTGTGTATATGCAATTGTGTGTCCATGCTCAAAGCTCTATGTTGGAAGTACCATTTTCCCAATAAAAAAGAGAATCCTTGAGCATATGAGAGCTATCAAAAATGTTGATATGTCCTATGCTACCGCACGACATTGGTTGCGTGTCCACAATAGTGATGTTAACCAATTTTCCTTTTTTGGCATTGACAGGGTCCCAGCAAACCCCAGAGGGGGCAATCGTCTTAAACAACTACGTGTCCTGGAATCCCGCTATATCATCCACCTGGATTCGAGGAACCCCTTTGGCCTGAACGAGGATGAAGAACTGTACGTGCACATTGGCTAAAACCTTATGTTGAGCCGAAAGATCTGCCTTTATACTGCACCAGTTCAACCCATGTCCTATGAACCTTGTTTACCCAGATCCCTCAATCTGGGTGTCTGTGTTTGTCCCCTTCCCTCACTAATTGGTATCCTGCGCAGAGAGGGCTCTCTCTGACGCAGCTGGGTTAACTTCATCATTACCTTTGAACTTGAATATTGGATCATAGATATTAACTTGAACAAATCCATCTAATGTCTGGCTGTGAACTATGTTACACCAATACAATAAGAAATGATTTTTACTGTTCTAGTATGGGTACCATTGCAGATTCCACTTATTTTAATTTTCACAATCACACCATTGTGTCTGTCTCTGACATGTCTGGCTAGGCAAGTATCAGGCAACACAGGGTTCACTTTTTATAGTTCACGGGGCTGAAAGAAGTATTTCAGTACCCTCTCACCCTTCTAATTTTCTTTACTTTTTTAGTTTGCATGGAACGGCTCCTACAATACGTTGGAGAAACCCGTTATGGACTATGGGGTAATCCCCTTTCCCCCCCTTAGAGGAGGGGGGTTCTTACAGCTTAAGACTTTATGGTTTCAAGACTACCATTTTTTAAAAATTGATCTGCAGAACTGTGAATTGGCCACTTGCCCGTGATGCGATAATCTAATATGAAATTGTCAATTTCAGCTCCACCTGACGGTGTTCAGGGGTAGACGCAAATTGGACAGATAGCTGTGATAAAATCTATTGGTCTCAGAACTTGTGTTGTAAACATTTTGGGGTGAATTATTGCCACTATACATGTGATATTTAATGTCAGCATTTAATGTGATATCCTCATGAATTATGCATTATTTGAATGTGAGAAGCTAAAGGATCGTATTTAATTATTATGCTGCCTTCAAATTTCTAATATCAATTATTTACTTTTATCTCAGAAATGAGTATATTATTTGCATTTATTGGGATGAATATAATTTGTAAATACTTTTCACTTGAGACCGTTTTTTCCTCACAGTCTGTCTTCTACCTCATTTGTAGTTTATTTGAAATGTAGTCTGGTTAGAAAATGTAGTCCTACCTCAGTTTTCTTTAATTTACGGAGCACTTTTTGTTGTATAAATTGGTGATTGTGTTTTCATGTGGTTGGCTTTGGAAGAAAACCGTCTGGTCGAAACGCGTCGCCATTAAACACAATTGAAACACAGACCCTGGAGTGCGAGTCGTTTGTGTGCTTCCTGGGGGAAGAAACTCTGGTCGGGAGCCCTTTCAGACATATATATATATATATATATATATATATCTGCAAAGTGATCCTTCGACTCCGGGCGCGCAGCTGTGGGTGCTCTGCATAGGGGCCGGATCCAGGCCCAAACATTGAATTTTCTCACAAGGAATGCGGCACACAAAGTTCTGAATTATTCACAAAAGAGTTTATTACTCCAGCTCAGACCGTGAACAAAGCCTGTTCTCAGGCTGAAACGCGTTGGTCTGAGCTGGAGTAATAAACTCTTTTGTGAATAATTCAGAACTTTGTGTGCCACATTCCTTGTGAAAAAAGAAAAATATATATATATATATCTATATATCCAAACAACTCCAGTAACTGCAAATGAATTCACACTGGTGCCGCGGCCTCTGTTGATAAACGCTTTTATTTAATTTTGCAACGGGTGCCCAACGCGTTTCGCTGTTTCAGTCACAGCTTGATCACGGGTAGAGTTTCACCGATACAATGTAACATTTAAAGTGACAGAGACTAGTCCTGCCTTCAATCAATAGAAACCGTGAAAAGACTTCAGTGTTACTGCAATTTTAAACAATGAAGTTCCATGGTACAACTTCTTGATTTTAACCGTGTGCGTAAGGGGTGGCGGGGGATGGAAAGAAGCCCTAAGAAATTGGGGTTCTCGTGTCCATTAAAGCGCATTCGAAAAACGCGGAAAGAAGCGTGTTAATAACAATGGCAACGGAGAGGGCAAATAAACGTAAAGAGGCAGCTACCATGCTGTTTACTAAAACCACAACGGACACAAGAGCTCGAGAAGGAGCTCAGCTGGGAACAGTTACACCAGACAAAAAAAGGAAACTTTGGGACGCTTTATGGAAAGCCTCCAAGAAAGAACAATTCAAAGGCTGGGAAGCCATGGCATTAAGACAATATGTGGAAGTTGGAAGGGTACCAAGAGGTCTCAGAATCTATACTATCCCCACTTTTCAGAACCCGGATCCAGAAATGATAAATGAATGGATGGGTAACAACGAGGAATGTTCTGCAAATATGCTAAGAATCCTCATAAAATATGCTGAGAAAGAGTGTGATAAGCTCAATGAGGAATTTGAAGAAATAATGGGGAAGCTGAAAGACCTCTGCAGTGCCGACGAACTTGAACTTGAGCTAAGCAAAATAACCAAAAAATTGTCCAAGATTGAAGAGGAAATCAAGCAAAAAAAGCTAACAAAATTCGAACGTGATGAAGCAGATTACAAGAATGGTCAAATATTGACATTTAGCAAGAAATGTGACCACCTTAGAAAGGGAAACATGAGCAGTTCACCAGTGACAGCGGTCACAATTTCAACCGAAGAAACGGCAGGAGGGCAAGAAGGTGTCAGCAACCTGCTGGCCTCCACAAGTGGAACATCTGACCCCAAAGACACAGAAGGGGTAAAAGAAAGATTTTTAAAGGAGATCACGCTAATGGCAAAAGGGAGAGCTCAAAATATCCAGGCCGGAAGCGAAAGCCCAAGACCAAATCGTGGGCGAGGAGGCAGAGGAGGCAGAGGACGAGGTCAATCCACAGTATAGGAGAAACCCCAATGGGAATGCAAACAAGGGGAAAAACGGCGAAGAAATGAAGAAAGATACGTCGACTGTGGTAAATCTCTCAAATTATTAATTGTCTGATACTGAGCTTGATGTTCTCTCTAAAGGATTGTCCTTCTGTCCTTTGGCTAATTTTAATTACACTGAATCTCGAATTGACCTTTTTCACTTCACTAGAAAATTAAAACTGAAGAAGTGGTTCGCAACACACAAGAATAGATTGAACAAAGTCTCTCATGTTCCAACCAATCTCAATGTGCATGACATTGAAACGCTTCAAACTGTACAAGAACTTGGTAATCAAGGGGATGTTATTAATGATCCCTTCCTCAATTTGATAAATAATGACATTGACATTGAAATGATGAGTGACAGTGGCTTTAAGCCCAAATCAATATTTTTACCGCAAGTTAACTGTGATGTCATAAACTGCTTTGAAAGAGGAATGATACAAGAACTTAAAAAGTTGGATTCTGTGAAATACCGAAGTAGACAGAATCTAAACAAAGCACAAAGGGATGCCATTGTAACATTGGAGGAACACAGAGACCTTGTAATCAAAAAAGCAGACAAGGGGGGCAATGTGGTGGTTTGGCCACTACATATGTACAAAGAGGAAGGCCTAAAACAATTGAATGATGGTACTAAGTACAATGCGGCAAGTAAATCAGAGTATGATGAGTCCAATAGAATGATTTTTGACAAACTGAAACTGTGGAGGGAACAAGAACTGTTGGAGCACAGTGAATACATGTACTTATATTGTAGGGACCCAAACATTCCTTCACTGTACCTCCTTCCCAAAATACATAAAAATGCCACTAGACCACCAGGCAGACCGATAGTGTCATCCAGGGGTAGCACATTGGAAAATGTATCAAACTATGTAGATTATTTTCTACAGCCATATGTGCAGAACCTACCGGGCTACATAAAAGACACTGGGGATTTCTTAAACAAAATTAAGGGGATACAGTGGCAAGAGGATTACCTGCTCCTTAATATGGATGTGTGTAGCCTTTACACCGGGGTTGATGCTTGCAGACACTTCTTAAAACAAAGATCTTTGTCATATCTGGTTCACACAGAGATGGTACTAGATATGATTTCTCTTTGTTTGAAAAATAACTTTTTTATCTTTGACAAAATCCTGTACAGACAAACCCAGGGGACGGCAATGGGGACCTGCTTTGCCCCCAGCTTTGCAGGTCTTTACCTCGGCTGGTGGGAGGAGCAGGTGGTCCGGAACATCACATTGTACCAAGACCATGTTGTCCTCTGGACCAGGTACATAGATGACATCTTCTGTATTTGGAAGGGAGACCAATTGAAAGCAGAGGAATTTCTCCAAGTACTTAATGTGAATAGCTACAATTTACAGTTCACTAGCCAGAGCAGCAGAGAAAAAAGTATTTTCCTATATGTGGAAATTTTTATTGAGAAAAATAAAATACACAGCAGACTCCACAGGAAAAAGACAACCGGCAATAGTCTGTTACTTTCACAAAGTTGTCACCCCAGAAATCTGGTTGCCAGTATCCCGTTTGGCGAGCTTTTGCGCGCTAAACGCAATTGTAGCTCATCTGAGGACTATAACAAAGAGGAAGAAATAATGTGCAACAGATTTAGAGACAATGGGTACAAAGAAGACACTATTCTGGCGTCAGTTGAAAAGGTGAAGAATCTTAACAGGGATGAGCTTTTGAATAAATCTAAAGAAAGTAAGGAGACAGACAATAAACTCAGGTTTGTAACAACTTACCATAACCAGGCTTGGGAGGTAAGAAAAAGTTTAAACAAATTCTGGGAAATACTGAGAACAGATGAGGACCTGAATGAGTATGTGGGACTATACCCATCTGTCACTTTTAGACGGTGCAAGTCACTAAAAGATAGCCTTACAAACAGCTCTATAAAGGAAAGTAAACGAAAGAACCCTGTTGAAGGTTTTTTCACCTGCATGAGGTGCAAAGCGTGTAAGTACAGTCAGAACTGTAAGACCGGAAAACTGAGGAAAGATAAACCAGTTTATAAAATTACCAGACATTTTTCCTGTGACACTGAGTTTGCTGTGTAGGCTTTAAGATGCCCTTGTGATCTCTATTATATAGGGAGCACTACCAAGAAAGTAAAGTTACGAGTTCTTGAGCATCTTAGAGCAATTTCTCATAATGACAGCAGTACCCAGTTGCTCGCCACTTCCATGAAGCACATAATCAAAACCCTAATCTCCTCAAATTCTGTGTGTTGGATTCAGTGCCCCAAAGGGAAAGAGGGGGGAATCGCACTATTGAGTTGAGGAAACTGGAGTCTAAGATGATTATAAGGTTTAACACCATGATGCCCGCAGGGTTAAACTTTGAAGAAGAATTAGCAATTCATATGAGATGAAATGTTATTTATCATTATCTTTTTGTGTCTGAACCTTTGCGTCTATTTGCCCTTTTGATGATTTTTTAAGTGATTGTTTTTAATTCACTAAGAGAGAGTTCCTGGGCACTAAATTAGAAACCATATGTTACTTCTTTTGCAGAAAGAACTTCATGACATTTCTGAGGGTCCGGATAACGAATTATGTTTATGCTCACTTGAGCGGAACTTTATTTTTAAGGACATGAAATGTTGACAGTCGACAGCAATTAAGCAGTACAATCTGATGCAAGTTATGTTTGTTTTATCATGACGCCCACTGGGGCTATACTAAAAATCTGAGGACTTTGTAATGTTTTTCTATAAACAGGCTTAACATTGCATAATGAAGCTACGCCCACTGGGGCAAAACTTTTTTCAGTATATCATTCGCACTGGTATTTCTTGTGCTGTACTGTTTAAATCACAATTATATTTAATTTTCGGAACTTCATTGTTTAAAATTGCAGTAACACTGAAGTTTTTTCACGGTTTCTATTGATTGAAGGCGGAACTAGTCTCTGTCACTTTAAATATTACATTGTATTGGTGAAACTCTACCCGTGAACAAGCTGTGACTGAAACGCGTTGGGCACCCGTTGCAAAATTAAATAAAAGCGTTTATCAACAGAGGCCGCGGCACCAGTGTGAATTCATTTGCAGTTACTGGAGTTGTTTGGATATTTGGGAGTGGCGTCCTTGCCGCGTTGCCCGCCGCCATTGAGGCTCTTTGTTTGCCGAAACTTGGTGTTGGATATATATATATATATATATATATATATATATATATATATATATATATATATATATATATATATATATATATATATATATATATATATATATATAATATATCTCTCCAAGAAAAGACCCCCAACCCTACAGGGCGGTCTTGGCAAATACGGGAGACAGCAATTCCCGCAAGTAACATCCACACAAGAAATGCGCCGAGACCCGGTTCCTGGACAAACGTGCTGTAATTCAATTAGCGCAGGCAATCAGTCAGTTTGGCTGCCATGAACGTCTGGCCAAACCGACATGTGCACTTTGAGTGCCTACCACTACTCCCCCCCTGCTGTGTGGCACTGCTGCCTGGCCCTGCCTCGACTCCAACTACTAGAAGTAAAAATAAAATGACAATAAAATAGATTTTGTTCATTTTATTTTACTTCTGACTGCTGCATTTCAGCAGTGGGACAACGCTCCTCCACCATTACAAAGGAGCTACCCCCGATTATACCCTACAGCACTTTTAATAAGGCAGATAAGATATCTGTCACTTTAGTGATGGAGTGGCGCTCCATCAAACTCTAAATTAGGCCCTATGTTTCTAAAATATTTGCTTGCTTACACTTCTCCATCTTGCTCTTCTCTGTTGGAAACGCAGTTTATCCTGTTGTCAAAATTGACTTTGTTTTAAAAGTTATCTCTTTGGCCAGTGCTTAATTTGACCTGGTTCTTGCAGGTGGGGCCCATCAGCAATCATTTTGGGGGATTGGCACTTATTTTACAGCATCAGTCTTTGACGCAGCGCAATCGAGTGGAAAACACTCAAGGGGGAAAGAACGAGGAAAATAAAGACAAAGGAAAAGCAGAAACCTGCAAGAGTCAATTAAAGAGGGGGAGTGCCATGTGGTGGATTAAAGAGGCACGAGGTCCAATCAAGGCTAAGCAGCATCGGTATTTGGGCACGCTCTCATTCAATAGCGCCTGTCGCAGTATCCTTAGCCAGGGGCGGCTCTAGGCTCATGGTGGACCTTGGCAGGGAGCCTAGGTGGGGGACCCCGGAAGAGGGGGTCTGGGCGGTGCGGACTGCGGAGGCCAGTGAAGAGGGGTGGGGGGGGAGTCAGGGTGTTTGGAAGTGGAACAGAGCCGGAGGCCACCAAATCCCTGCCAGGGGCCACCAAGCAAATATGTATCCATCCTCAGAGGATTATTATATTGACAATATATATTGGGGTGGTGGCCCCTGGGATTTGGTGGCCCTGTGCAGGTGCACAGCTTGCACATGCCTAAGGCCGCCCCTGCCTTAGCAAAACTTTGAGCCCCGGCACTTATTCTTTTACAAATTAAGCACTGTATAATAATGTTTAATAGCAGGTTTCAAAATCTTCGTTTTCCTAAAGATGTTCTGTGGAGTTTTAGAATAATGAAAGCATACCTCTCAAATCCTGTATGAGACAATACATGACATGAGCAAAATGTAACCCTTGCAAATTTCTATAGCAGTAATTCAAAGTCGATTGGGCCACTCTATCAGCAGCCTTTATCTACTGTGTTGAGATTTTTCCATTTTTACCACGTTATTCATCCAAGAGCTTTAATAGGCTTAGGCCTCATAGCTTATCTCTTGGTTTGCAAACCGTGCTGCGCGCGTGAGCCACATTCAGGAAAGACAAGCCCTGCGGCGGTGCACCTGAAAGTATTACTTATGCAAATATGCGAATTGCTTTTTTTGTCAGGAATCAAAGGTGCAAATTGCACTCGGTTTCTCCCCGCAATTTGCAAGGCATAAATGAATGATTCACAACATTTATGCGTGTTTTAATCAACAGGCAATTTAGGGATTCTTTAAGAGTTGTTCGGAAGTCAATTCCTGAAGCAAAAGTGGCTTCACGAGAGGCCACGCGGCAAGCACGAGCTGTCACTGTGTTGAAACAAGAGAAGGGGGTGGGCCTGATCTGGGTTCAAGGACACTTGCAAGGTCCATGCGTCTGGAGTAACCCTCTTTCAAGAAGGTGGAAAAACGGCTGTTAGTCTTTCAGACAAAGTCAAGGTGTTGTTTTCGTATGGGATGAGGGATTTGTGTAACAATAGATTTCAAAGGGAGTATTGTTTTGTATTGCAGCATTACATAGCACATACTACCCTTATGTGGGGCACTGAAGCGCTTGCCTACATGAGTAGCATGCTACACCTTGTAGGGTGTGTGATTGGTAGGATGTTTTTGTTTTGATCCTAAGTGGGTAGTATGAAATGAGGAGCCTGAAGTTTGAAAAACCGAATGTTATGAAAGATGAATCAGGTAAATCATTTTAGTTCCTTAAATTATTGGTTGTGTCTTCATACGAGTGATACAACAATTCACAGGAAACCAACAATGTATCATACTGCTGATGTCACACGAAGAAAATAGAAAAAATGCTTTATAGCAGGGACATTTTCTAGGAACTCTCCGTATAAAGTTAGAACTAGGTATTTTATCGAATTTATCAAGTAGATACAATCCTTATTCAATTCACTAATATCACCAGAGCTTCCTCGGGCCTTCCGTGTTTTTCTTACTAGCCTCCATTTGATACCTTGTAAAATATTACTACACAGAGAAACATGCATGTCTAAAATCAAATACTAAGCAAATACTCTTGTTTCTTATGAGTTTTCTTGTGTCCAGAAAAGCATGGCACAGGAACAGCTTTGGAATGTGGTGTCAATAGTCCGTTCTTGCTTTGGCTGAGCAGCTTCACCAGGCGTGGCCCATCCATAGGGCTGAGGGGCCACGCCCCTCACCTTTTACCCCTCACGAAGAGTGTCTGTCGGGCAGAGCAAAGGTCAGCCTGGCGGACACTCTTCATATTCATTTCAGGCAACCAGGAGCTAGACATGCGCTAAATGTGCTGGCTCCTGGCTGCCTAAAATTACCTTTGCTGGGCTGATGATGTCACAGCTCCTCTGGGTATGACCTCTTCAGGTTAGAAGATTTCCTTGAGGACGTCCCTCTTGTGATGAGGGGGAGCGTCACTCATTGCCTTAGACCTGGGCGCTCCAATTTTAAGCACTGAAGTGCCCAGGCCCGAGTGTCAATCAGTGACACATCGTCACTGAGTGGGGTGGGGTCAGCAGTCTCACTGACCCCATCTCTTTTTTTGATAAGGTTGGGGCTGCTCCCTTCCCTCATTGGATGGCCGATTGTCAACCAATGAGGGAAGGCAGTAGTCCCAACCCTCCTGTGGTCTCCAAAGCAGAGCTGCAGGTATGTGTGCATTTTCAAAATGAATGTTCGGTGCGTGCATGCATGCAAGTGGAAGAGGTGTGGTGCAGCGGTCAGGGTATCTGGCTTCAGACAATTGGGTTCACAGTTCGACCCCCAGTGTCGGCGGCAGGTTAGCCCAGCACCATGTGGGCAATAGCTTGCCTAATCTTCCCAACGGCCCTCATTGCCTTGACACCCTTGGGTAATTGTGCGCTGTACAAATACTGGATTTAATTTAATTATATTTGAACATTTGGAAATTAGTGTTTTGAATGGATGTGTTTGCATGCGTGTGTGAATGCATGGGTGTGAGTGAGTGTGTGTGTGTCTCGTCCAACCATCTCCTTCCTAAAATTAACGTCCGCCACTGAGTTTCACTGGAGGAATATTCACTAATGCTCCAGCCAGAATAGCAGGAGATACAAAGGAATACTCAAATTTTCAGAATCCTCCCTGACATCAGGGCATTTTGTGATGTTACGTAGGCCTCAGAGATTAATGTGGTTTTACTTTTGCAACATGTAGCAATTTTCCTGGGGTAACTCCTGATTGACACACATTTGACACATTTGATTAGTAAATGATTTGCTACAATTCCACAACACCTTCTTTAAGAGTGAACATGCTTATACAAGCATTGGCATAGCCAATAGGTCTCGCTTTTGGGACCTTATAAGTATTTAGTTATGCAGCACAATATCCTTAGTGCAATAACATCAACTGTTGCATGGCTAAAACTTATAAGGTCCCAAAGGCGAGACCTATTGACTATGCAAATGCTTGTTATTATGTTTTTGCTGATGCAGTGAGAGTTGGCAAAAAGCATTAAACACTTTACTGTTTTTTCAAATGCTGAACGGCTTTGGCATAAAACTTTGGTAAAGCCAATCAGTCTGCTGCGTTGGCAGCCAAAAGCAAAAGGTGAGAACAATTGGCTTGGCAATGCTCGTATTTTTTAATGTCTTTGAACCCATGTTTGCTTGTAACAATACTTGTGATACACTGCACCTACTTACTATATTTTGTAAATAGATGTTCTGTGCAGCGCAATAGGAAACCATGTAAATAAAAATAAATAGGCCACAGGGCCTATTGGTTATTCTTCAGACCCGTACTGATTCTGTCGTGCCTGACACCTGTCCCCTCGACTCGGAGTGTGCCAGCTGCCAAGTCCTACTACCTCTGGTTCAAAGGGTCTTTTTTTCCATCCCACAGTCCTATCGCAGCAGGAGGCCTACGCCTGGGTTGCAAGGTGGTGGCGGGAGAGTACAGAGTGTGTTCGCGTGCCTGAATGCCAATAACCAAGGCCCGAACTGTGAAGGGCCCTTTAAGCGCCGGGACACCCCGTTGGGATAGCTGCGCGCTCTATAAATGACACAAAATAAAATAAAATAAAATAATTTGCAGAGCATTGAAAAGCGGGGAGCTACAAAGGGGGCCCTGTTAAACAGAGGTGGGAAAGTGACCCCCTCTGTTGGAACCACTCCCCTCTGACTAATGGGGTTCTTCACCAAGCAGCATCTGGAAGGTGGTGGGGGGCAGTGCAGGGAAAAGCTCGCAGACACCCCGTGACCTCCAAATAACGAAAGAGTAAATATGACAAGCAAGAGGTGGACCAACTCACCCCCAGTGTTCGAGGTGTTTAGGAGCGTGGGGGGGTGTGACGGCACTGGGAATGTTTGTGAGAATCGGGTGTACGTGAGAGAACAGGTGGTCTTTGAGGCAGTGGCCGAAAGTACGGGCACTTCTGAAGAGCCCGGCGTTGTATAGCGCCGTTATCACTTAAGAGCGCCTCTGGCGCTTGAAACTACTGGGGGATATTTGAGAGAATTGCTGGTGTGTAGGAAGCCTCGGAATGTTCAGACCAATGTGTACGCTGTAAATGACTGCCAATGTTTGAAAGCACGAGCTACTTTGATAGCCACGGACTGTGCTTGAATGCATAGTGCTATCTTGTAGAAATCAAAAATCCACTTCTCAGGGGTCTCACTAATACAAAGAAGTTGACACAGAAGCTGGAATATAAAATAAAATCTTTATTAAACTCAAATGAGTGAGACTACGTCACACAGAAGCCTTCGCAACTGAATGAGGCAGTCTGCTAGAATGGTCTTACTTCAAGTCTTATATACTCTTTATCCTGCCCCAGGCATGTAAGGGAGTTGTACCAATTACATTACTAAACAAATGGAAAATCTGGAGGGTCAGCAGGTGAGTAGCCTTTGGGGTTTTAGCAGGATATCGGCAAAACATTATAATTACATAGTTCACAAAGGTTAATCTGATTTAGATGGCACTGCAGGGCATGGCATGATTACATGTACAGTATCCCAACCCAAAAGCTAATCATTAAGAATGTCCCAAATTCAACCTCCAAAAGCCGGACAAACCTATAATTGAAATCATAACCCACTTAATGAAGAAACATAAAAAGAAACAGTAGCAGATGATGAACAAGATAAGGCATGTGCAAGGAAACTAAAAGTTAACGACGTCCTGAACATTGATTGGCAATTCCAGACAAAGATCGATAAGGGAAATTGGCAATGCGAGGTCAGTTTCTTACAGTTCATTTCAGAGTCAAAAAGAAACCTTAGTTAATGTATACATGAACTAAGAATGCCAGGCCACTTTATTCACTAGGCTACCTTCACAGGCCTATGTGAGGGCAACACGAAATGGTGGCACAGAACAAAATGGAGTCAGACTCGAGAATTACAGAACCTCAGACCCTCCTTTTGCCATTACGTAGGCAATAACCTAAGACTCATGTTAATCTGAATCTAGGTCTATATCGATATTCATTAGATCTTCAAGGTGTTGCTGTAACATCATCTTATTTTTCTCTACTTCTCTCGGGACAGGTCTCCAAACACACATAGTAGCACAAAGACTCACTTCTGCTGGACCATTTTTGGATGCTAGAGGCGGAACCACTTCCTCTTCCATGGCAGTTCAGTCAAATGAGAACTTAATTAACATTTACTTTATACAATTGCACTGGAATCGCTTGTGCAACTGTGCCCAAAGTCCATTCAAAGCCTCTCTGGCAGGCTTCTTTCGTCCATCAAATCTGCTTCCATTGTCTTCTTCCGCATTGGGCCTCTCGATTCAGGCCTCTTCATGAAAATAGTACGCTTAGTTGGAGTGCCCTCCTGGTAAACACTCACAGCTCACTAGAAAGTCTCAATGTCTCAAGGCAGTGCACCAGTGTCTCTCCTCTGCGGCAGACACTACAAATAATGTGCTCTTTATTGGTCATGGGCACAGATCATCTCATGCAGACCCGGGTCTACATTCTCAGGCTCCAACACTCATTATTCAGTATCGGAGGACGCTCAGGCTGCTCTTTCATGGATACCATAATGTAGTGCCTTTTTTCAATCTTGGATCCTCCGGTGCACTGCCCTTCCATTGGAGCAAAGAAAAGGGGGGGGGGTGTTTGGCCAAAACTCAGGCCAAGGGGTTCAAGAGACTGCACACTGTCAGAGGTTACCAGCACATGACAGGTAGGAAACTCAAGGCTCAAATCAACCCTGCCATCAACAGCTCCTCCTTCTTTTCTGATGTTCAACGCCTTCTGATGAAGCAAGCACGATGCTTTGGAGATACCATTGATGGCGCGCTGGCAATCACTGTCCAGCCTTGCTACTTTTCTGGGTGCTGGGACTGTAGGGCCAAGACCTCCGGCCCTCATCTGTAGCTGTCACTGATGGGAATTAGGCTTAAATCAGCGTTCTGCAGGTTATTATGACTTGATACCGCAGAACCTAGTGATGTAGGACATGTGACACAGTTGTTAGTTTCCTTCAAATTCAGTATAAAAACAGTTCATTGTATTTAACAAGGGGATTGCAAGCAGGTGGCCTGCAATCTTCAAAGGAGTGGCCATACCCCATGGGACTTCTATCTAAATGGATGTCCTCATACATGGTGACATTGTCTAATGGGGTAAACATTTTTCCTCAATGATTAAGTCTAAGTGTTCCTAAATTCCTTATCTAGAACACCTCAAAATAGAAATCACATAATACAGATTATCAGGGACATATAGATACCTCCCTTTTAATAATTGTGCATCAGGCGCACTATGCAATACAAAGGCTAATGATCAAAATGTGGAAACAAAAAGACAAGAACTAGAGAGTCCTGGTATTTACATTATTAAAACACATCTGGTCCATCAAAAATTAAAGCAACAGAAAAAAGGAACTGAAAACCAAATTAGAATAGGCAATGAATTTGTTATATTCAAAAAATAAACGTAAGGTATCTCCTATTGAGGTGGAAAACTTGTCTTACAATAATATTAAGTCAGTTAACCAGTCTATCACTACCCTGACAGTCAGACTGGAAAACATCGAAGTAGGCCTAAAGAAAATTCTTGAAAACCAGTCTGGTCATACCAAAGGGAATTATACATAATATGGGGGTCCCTGGTACATCACTGCAGTCTGGAAGTGTGAACCTGAACAATACACCAATTATAATAAATGGGCTGACTGGTGAAAGGAATACGGAAAAGGGAAATGGGAGTAGGACACAGCTAAAATCCCCAATGACTAGGCACAATGCAACATCAGTCAAGGGGAGAAGCGACAAACGAAAAATCTATAGGAAGAACAAGAAATTACTTGGATGATAGTCAGGCATGTGACACAAGACCAAGAGTACGGGTGATACACAAAAATCAAAATAGTTCACAAATGGTAGCTCTACCGCTGGCCGCTACACCATATACGGTAATCTCAGCTAATGTTCCAGTTCCTTCTTCAGGGAAAAATGAAACCTGATTTCCTTTAAGAAACAAAGCCATACACTACTTAGGAAGCAGAACAAAACTGACTAATGTAATATAGAAATTAGGTCACCTTGTACAAGAGTCACAGATCTATAATTTATCCTTACGTCCAATCAGGATACATAAATCTAGGGCTGCCTGTTCCTTGAGGGAAGGGGCAGTAACGTGACTAACTGCAGGTGACACACTTTGATTCTGTGTAACTCTTTTCATTTTCCTTCAATACCATTATAGTCAAATAGACATGCACTGCTGAAGTGCTGTCTGTCTTGTTCACAGCATGAAAATATCATATCTGTGAAATTTAGTATCAGAACAAGTTCAACCAACTGTTGCTCAAAGATGTACATCGTCATGACATCCCCTCACAACACAGGAAAACTTTTAATAGTATCAGAAGCAACAACATAAAACAAAAACATACATAAAATAAAAAAACACACTTGTCAAGCCATCAAATATACGTGCTGTATGCCAAGCACAAAAAGCATAGACAAATTACAATAGCACATGTAAATGAGCGGTGACGCGCGCACTTCATGCAGCCCAAAACCCAATATTCGGGCGTGCTTAATTTGTCAGGCTTAAAATTAAAAGTACACTTTCTTTTACTTTCCTCACCCTCCTCTTGACAACTGGTCACCAGTTAGTGGTGATCAGCTGTCAAATACAACTTACTGTGTCGCTTCTGACACACAGGACCAGCAGGAACAATTCATAGAAGGAAAAAATGCAAAAACGGGAAAACACACAAACATTTTTTCTTCAAAGGAGTCATACAAAAACTCATCTTGTTTCAACATACTGCTAACCCCCACCTTACTGACCTCAAGGTCAAAATCTGCCTCTCTTCAGCCCTCTCTCTCTTCACCCTGAAACTGTCAAAGACAAAAAGCCTTCCTAACTCTTTCTAACTTACAATAACCAACCCTATCCAAAACCACATACCATATATATTATTCCCTTTAGGGGCCACAATCCATTCCTATTCCCAGACTCAAAAACATCTACTGTGAATAATTCACAGAACACAACAACACAACATACCAGCTTTAGAACAAATGCTTGTTACCACCCTATGCAATGGTACTCATTTCATCAACCTTAAATTGATGGATGTCTCAGTAGATCCAGCTAGAGTTAAAACCTTCAACCCTGATATTAAACTCAAACCTCTGCACAGGCACATTGGCTCACTGAGCCACTAAAAGCAAACCCAAATGAGAACAACCTGCAAATTTGTATTATACCAAAATGTATGCATTTACTGAAGCCTAAGGCACTTTAAAAGCTACTCTAAATTAACAAAAATGCTGCCTAAATAATGCCCTCACCAAATTTCGACTTTGCCACCTGGGGCACTTAAAAATAAATATCCTATAATTGTGCTACATATTAATCATCCTCAGAATGTTCTTTACAGATTGCAGAGATTGGACATTAGACATATCTCATGTAATTCCTAAGAAAAATGAGTTTTTACCTCTGCGCCAAGTGAAATTCCACATACAAATGTCCTCATTATGCAGTAAAACACAACTTAAATTACATTTTAATGCTAGGAGGTCATAGTATGAGTATTAAGCTTTATAAATATTAAAAGACGAATTTAGAAGCACTTATTTTTCATAATTATTTTTCATAATTAATAATTATTTTTAATAAACTCAATCATTTTTGATAATTCCACATATAAAAGCAAGCTGCATCTCTTGCCTATCATATTTAGATGTATCCATTCATAAGCCTAAGCACAGAAGCCTAACTTGAAACATGACAAATGTTTGTGCCACTTCTTTTTTTTTTTAAAGAATAATTAGTATTTAGCAACAGAACCAAGAATATGCTTATAAAAAAATGCTTAAAGAGAGGAAAACCACAATTGAAATGTCTTCCTGTGATACAAAATAATGAACCTTACTTGTAACCTTTTAAAACACTATTCTGAAATGCAAAGTTCCAACCGTGATTAACTAACGGCAAAGTCCCAGCTAAATAAACATTCCTATGTTATTCGTGGCCTTCAAAAAGCAACATCTGCTTCCTTAACGGCAGTAAGAGCCTTCACAGTGTTGAAACCTGAGCACGGTGGCAGTCTTACTCAAAACAGACATTTCAAGTTTTCAAATACGTGTGCAATAATATGCATTTGAATTTAGCAAAAATTCACTTTAGCTGAAGTATTTGCCTGTTTACATGTAATACAATGTATGTAAGTAAAAAAATGCTATAAGTTTGTTTTTCTACAAAACACACCATTTCTTTTTGAGGCCTTTTATATTTCTAGTGAATGTGAATTTTAATTTTATCTTTTTTAAGCATTTAGCAGTTTGTACATATGCGTTTTTACTTAGTCAATAAATTAAAAAGCAACATATAGCTATTTTAGCATATCACATGGTAAATTGCTGGATTTTTATTTAATTTCTACTTAATATTAATTAATCTGACATTTTACTTAACAGACTGAAAACATAAAAAAACACAAACACACATTGAGCTCATTTCAGACATAAACAGAAAGGGTTCAAACACTCAGGACACACAATACAGCGCTTTAGCCATTTGTTTAATAAATAGCGTCATCGCTATTTACTTACAGAAGTTACACTAATGGGAAAAACCACATAGACATTTAAACACACATTTAACCCACAGATCAACACATAGGACTGAAACAAAGGACAGCCCACAGACTGTACTTAAACCAAACCTTTTGTAAATACTAGTTGAAAGTCATATTTACAAGAAGCGCTTCTCAATAGTATTCCAAAAGACTGCAAAAACAGCCCATCAGACTGTTTTATTTCCAAGAAGCGAAAATACACTCAATTCACTAGCTTTGTCTGGCAGAACACCAAAAGAAAAATCGCTCTGCATATCTCCATTCATAAAATTGCGCAGAAAAAGGATCCTTGTATGGTTGCTTTGTCATATTTTAATTCCCTGGGGATACAGAATCACCAAGGAAGAAATATGTTTTTATACCTAAACCTATTTAGATATTCCCTCAAGGGAGCCGGCTTATTTAATTCACATCTCACTAAGGTACCTCCAAAAAAAACAACACATTCTTCGATGTGTGCTTGCAACAGGCATGCCAAAAATATTGCAGAATATGCAATATTATACCCAAAGTAGTGCTTAAAGTACTCTTCGTACGTGCACCGTTCAACAAAATCAGATAGAGAAAAATCTCCTCATTACCTGCCTACACAAATTGCAATTCGCATATACAAACCTATACAAATCCAAAAGTTGGCCAACACAAATTCCAAAATTCCAACGCTATACCAAACAAATGGTTGTCCAAATTCTAACTGCCAAGTTCTAAATGACCTAACAGTCTTTTTTTTAAATATTCACGCCAAAAAGGTTCTCAGTCATGAGTGACATCATGTGGAGGATCAAAATCAGGAAGATCAGAAATATACTTGGCTGCAGAGACAAAGAATCCCCAGAACCTCCGTGCACAGAGTACCTCCTTAGTAGAGTCCTGTCCTGTCCTCCTCAGTAGATTTCTGTCTTCTAACAAGATCACTCCCTCAGATAGCCACTTCTCTGATGAGGCCCGCGTTGGCCGCACCATTTGTAGAAATCAAAATTCCACTTCCAGGGGTCTCACTAATACAAAGAAGTTGACATAGAAGCTGGAATATGAAATAACATCTTTATTAAACTCAAATGAGTGAGACTACGTCACACAGAAGCCTTAGCAACTGAATGAGGCAGTCTGCTAGAATGGTCTTACTTCAAGTCTTATATACTCTTTATCCTGCCCCAGGCATGTAAGGGAGGTGTACCAATTGCATTCCTAAACAAATGGAAAATCTGGAGGGTCAGCAGGTGAGTAGCCTTTGGGGTTTTAGCAGAATATCGGCAAAACATTATAATTACATAGTTCACAAAGGTTAATCTGATTTAGATGGCACTGCAGGCCATTGCATGATTACATGTACAGTATCCCAACCCAAAAGTTAAACATTAGGAATGTCCCAAATTCAACCTCCAAAAGCCGGACAAACCTATAATTGAAAGCATAACCCATGTAATGAAGAAACATAAAAAGAAACAGTAGCAGATGATGAACAAGATATGGCATGTGCAAGGAAACTAAAAGTTAACGATGTCTTTGAAAAAACGTCAAAACAAACTAGGCAGCAAAAACGCTCCCTGGTTCAACGATGATCTTAAGAAATCCAAGAAACTCTGTCGCTCCCTCGAGAAGGACAGGAAAAAAGACCCTAACACCAGCACCAAGGACGCCTTCAAAAACGCCACCCGCATACACCACCAACTGATCCGGACTGCCAAGAAAGCTGCACTTAAAGACCGACTAGACAGCAACGCCCACAACAGCAAGGAACTATTCAACATCGTCAAAGAATTTACCAACCCCTCAGCCAACTCCAACAACATCACTCCCTCTCAAACCCTCTGCGACTCCCTAGCCTCGTTCTTCCACAACAAAATCGCAGACATCCACAACAGCTTCGACAGCCAACACGGGGACCAACCCTCCCAACCTTCTGCCGTACCCTCACCCCCCTTGAACATCCTTAACAACTGGAACCCTATCTCCACTGAGGACACCATCCGCCTGATGAACTACATTCACTCAGGATCCCCCACAGATCCATGCCCTCACCGTATCTTCAACAAAGCTGACTCCATCATAGCACCACACCTCCGAGACGTCATCAACTGCTCCCTCAACTCCGCCACCTTCCTGGAAAGCTGGAAACACACCGAACTCAGCGCCCTTCTGAAAAAACCCACAGCTGACCCCACCGAACTCAAAAACTACTGCCCCATCTCGCTCCTTCCATTCCCGGCAAAAGTCATCGAGAAAGCTGTCAACAACCAGCTCGCCGCCTTCCTCGAAACCAACAAATCCCTCGACTCCTCACAGTCCGGCTTCCGAGCCAAACACAGCACTCATCGCAGCAACAGACGACATCCGAACCCTACTGGACAATGGAGACACAGTCGCCCTCATCCTCCTTGACCTCTCCGCAGCCTTCAACACAGTTTGTCATAGCACCCTCCTACAACGACTCAGAAACATCGGAATCCAAGGAAAAGCACTGGAATGGATCACCTCGTTCCTTACCGGAAGAACTCAGAGAGTCCGCCTTCCACCATTCAAGTCAGAGGCCACTGAAGTCATTTGCGGCGTGCCACAAGGATCCTCACTCAGCCCCACCCTCTTCAACGTATACATGAGCCCCCTCGCAACCATCGCACACCAACACAACCTCAACATCATCTCCTACGCTGATGACACTCAACTGATCCTCTCACTCACCAAAGACCCTAACACCGCCAAAACGAACCTACATGAAGGAATGAAAGAAGTAGCCGAGTGGATGAAGCTAACTTCCGCCCAATATCCTTGCTGCCCACCTTTGCAAAAATATTGGAGAAACATGTACATCGTTGCCTCACTGATTTCATTACCACTCATGATCTATTACCATCCCACCAGTCGGGATTTCGTGCAGGCTTTTCCACAGAAACTACCTTGCTGGGGGTAACCGAAAATATCCGCCGCATGGTGGACAAGGGCGAAACAGTGGCACTTGTGCTGCTCGACCTCAGCGCGGCATTCGACACCGTGTCGCATGCGGTCCTCGCCCAAACACTCCACTCCCTGGGCATCCGTGGGGCAGCTCTCAACTGGATTAGATCATTATTGGAAAACCGCACGTTCCAGGTCTTCTCGCAAACTGCCTGCTCCGATACCATGACATTCAAACACGGAGTTCCACAGGGCTCTATTCTTAGCCCGTTGCTTTTCAACGTGTATATGAGCCCCCTGGCCAAAATAGTGGAGGAAACAGGGCTTTTAATGTTTTCCTACGCTGATGATTCCCAGCTGCTTTTTTCTTTATCAGCTGCAGATTCTGATAATTCCTCCACCCTACAACTCAGACTCTGGAAAATCGCCGACTGGATGCAAAAAAACTTCCTAAAACTTAACGGCGAAAAAACCGAGTTAATCGTGTTGGGCAAAAATAAAGAACTTTGGGGACCCCAACATTGGCCAACTGAAATGGGCACCCCCCCCTACCCCGGTTACTCATGCTCGCAACCTGGGCGTCATTATTGACGACTCACTCAGTTTACATCAGCAAGCGGTAAAGACTTCAGCCACCTGCTTTGCCATATTAAAATGGCTAAAAAAGATCTGTTGGATGCTGCCTGAAAACACCAAGAAAACAGTTGTCAATGCCCTAATAACATCTAGGCTAGATTATGGCAACGTTTTGTACCTGGGGGCGAACAAAGCTACTGTCCGCAGGTTGCAATCAGGGCAAAATGCAGCAGCCAGACTACTCTGTAAAATTCCCATCTCTACTCCAACCACTAAATACATCAGGAAGTTACACTGGCTAAAAATTGAAAACCGAGTTAAATTCAAATCTCTATGTTTTATGCACAGGATTTCCACCAACACCGCTCATAAATATCTGCAAAACCTGGTGCGCCCCTACCGTCCTTCCAGATCTCTTCGGTCTTCCACGGCAAATCATTTTGAAATTCCAAGGACCAGGCTGTCACGCATGGGTGGCAAGTCCTTCTCATTCCTAGGACCTTCTCTCTGGAATTCAATGCCACATACATTGCGGTCTGAGTCGAATTACATCAAATTCAGAAAAGCCTTAAAAACATGGCTCTTTAACATCTAGTTTTCTGTAACCTCATTGCTATTGGGATCTGCCGCGCCGGGAAACCCTTTGTTGGGTAGCTGTGCGCATTACAAATATAAATAAATAAATAAATAAATAAATAAGCACAGTCGTCTGAAACTGAACTCAGACAAAACAGAAGTCCTTATCTTAGGAACCTCCCTCTCCGCCTGGGATGACTCTTGGTGGCCAGAGGCCCTTGGAAAAGCACCCATCCCGACGGACCACGCACGGAACCTAGGCGTCATCCTGGACTCCTCACTCTGGATGAACAGACAAGTCAACGCCGTTTCATCATCCTGCTTCAACATTCTTCGCATGCTCAAAAAAACATTCCGATGGATCCCTACCAAAACTAGAAAAACGGTCACCCACGCAGTGGTCACGAGCCGCCTGGACTACGGTAACACCCTATACGCCGGTACCACCGCAAAACTTCAGAAAAAACTCCAACGCATCCAGAACGCATCAGCCAGACTCATACTAGACATCCGGCGTAAAGACCACATTTCTAGTCACCTGAAAAACCTCCACTGGCTCCCCGTCAATAAGAGGATAACATTCCGCCTCCTAACCCACGCACACAAAGCACTTTACGAACTTGGACCCGAATGCCTCAACACCCGAATTTCCTTCTACACCCCCTCCCGCCAGCTTCGCTCCTCCAACCAAGCCCTTGCTGCTGTACCTCGCATCAACAAAACCACCATGGGTGGAAGATCCTTCTCCTACCTGGCAGCTAAAACTTGGAACTCTCTTCCCATTCACCTCCGCCTCACTCAGAACCACCTAGCATTCAGAAAGCAACTTGAAACTTGGATATTCGACAAGTAATTCCCCACCCTTCTTCAAGCGCCTTGAGACCCTCTGGGTATGTAGCGCGCTATATAAATTATTTGACTTGACTTGACTTGACTAACATTGATTGGCAATCTCCGGCAAAGATCGATCAGGGAAATTAGCTTTGCGAGGTCAGTTTCAGGTGAAGAGGTCAGTTTCTTACAGTTCATTTCAGAGTCAAAAAGAAACCTTAGTTAATGTATACATGAACTAAGAAGGCCAGGCCACTTTATTTACCAGGCTACCTTCACAGGCCTACGTGAGGGCAACACAAAATGGTGGCACAGAACAAAATGGAGTCAGACTCGAGAATTACAGAACCTCAATCTGTGATCCTTGTGGCTAATAAGGATCGCTGTGAAAGCAAAAGTGATCGCGATGATGCGCTAAAACACTCAAGGGTGCGCGCTTGCTTGTTGCGCGTTCTAGTAAGCTGGTCGCCGCTTTGGAAGAACTTCCCAAAGTAGCTTCTAAATGTCTCGTCGAGCAGCGCATTCGTGCTGACTCAGCGAGACCTAACAATAGTGAATTGAACTAATTGTGCTTGCCCAGTACATAGTACATTTTTCGTGGCAAATGTGATGGATTGCTTTTTGGATACAAGGACCAGGTCCAATCTGGTCACAAAGGTACCTTTGCGCTTAAAAGAGATAAATTGAACAGAATGCCTTAAGCGTGATAAGGTTACAGGCTTTGCCAAATCTGGGCTTGATGACGATGAGGAGCTGATGTCTGAGGTCTCAGTGAAGCCATTGATGAAGGCGGTAAAGCTCCAAAGAGGAAATGTTCAGGTTTCATGCCCAAAGTACAACCCCTGAAACAGATCAGATGCAGGTTGCGGTTTGTTCTGTTGATGCTTTCTACGTTCTTACTACATTCTACATTTTGAATTAGAGATTTTTCTGTAATTCAGATTTTGTCAGTTGGGCACAGCTATGACTGTAGCTGCAGAGGGTTCAACTATGTCATATGCTAGTCAATGACAGGCCAGTAAAATGGATTTGCTGCGAGGAAGAAGAATTTGAGGGAACTGCGGAAAACTTAATCCCAGTGGCCATACACCCTAGTTGGATCGGCTTGGCAGATTGGTCCTGGTTCCCCTCTGCTTATCAGGGCAAAACTTTGGCAAAAACCTTCTAATTCCCACTTTGCAGCAACCTTCAGGAGGCTTATACTTTGACACCAGCCAAGGGTCCAAACCTTGGGGACAGCACTTGGGAGTTTCTCCAGTAGAGACCAGCAGCAGGGTCCAGGGCAGGCTTTGTTGGAACTGGTCAGCTGGGAATGCAGGAAAAGACCTCTTGAAACATCTTGTGTCCTTGTAGCTCAAACAGGTCAGCCTTATGACCCTTGGAGTCCACTTCTTTATCAGGGGTACAGGAGGGTGAGCAGGTCCAATCTTCAGGGCTCTTCTCAGGATAAACTTAGCAGGTCCTCTTCTGTTCTTCCACAGCTCCTGGGTGACAGTCAGAAGCTCATACAAATGGGCTTCTAGAGGCTTAAGGCAGGTAATAGGCCACTTTGCAATATTTACTACAAATCAGGCTAATGCTTTCCTATCAAACAGTCAACCCTTCTACAGCGAGAATAGCCTTTTGAGCCTTTTCACTGTGCGGTAATAGTTAAGCTAATTATGTCAATTAGGAGCCAATGTTATCATGTTGAAGCGCGGTCGCTGAAGGTAAAGGTGGTGGGGACAGGTGAGGGGGATTTCAACAGATGACCACGAGAAAAAATTAAATAATACATTTTTCCATATGGTTGTCTTTCGAAATCCCTCCTCATCTGGCCCCACAGTTCTTACCTGCAGCGGCTGTTGAAGCAAGGACCACAGGAACTTTGCCACTGATTAGCACACAGAGCGGCATATTTACAAAGAAGTGGCGGAGCGTTTAGCTAGCCTCCTTGACTTAACAACACCCTCCGCCACTTCTGAAACACAGGGCTACACCATATTTACAAGAATATGGCGCAGCCCTGTGTTGCCCCCTGCACTGGCGCTAAGTTTAGCAGCCTAGCACCAATGCAGGCACCCTTGCACCATAGTGCAAGGGTTTCTGTGTTCAGGGGAAGATTGTTTATGTGCAGGAAGGTCCCCCTTCCTGCACGTAAATAATCTTTTAATGCCGCTTTGTAACTTCTAAGTGTGCTGCTTTTTGCAGCACACACTGAAGTTGCAAAACAGCATTCATAAAAAATTATTGTTTATGTGCAGGAAAGGGGACCTTCTTGTACATGAGCAATCATTGGCCTTTTCCTATTTTCATGTGTGCTGCACAACGCAGCAGACATGAAAACAGCAAAAACAAGGAGAAATAAAACATTTCTCCTCGTTGTGCCAGGGTAAGACCAGGTTTTCCTTGGTTTTAATTCTGGCACTGCCACCTATTTACTCCTCCCTTGTAAATAGGAGGCAGCGTCACAATCAATAGGTGTTGCGTTTGAGTGCCTACCGTAACACCCATTGCCCTCCCCTTTCACGCTAAGCATAGCTTGAAAGGGGGCCTTATTTACAAGGCAGCATTAAGTGGCTTAACGCTGCCTTGTAAATCAGGCAAGGCCCCTATCGCCATCACAACATCACTGAAAGTGACATTGTGATGGCGAAAGGGGCTTGTAAATATGTCCCAGAGTTCTATAGCTAGCAAACAGTCAAGTCAAAAATCATTTTTAAAGAACAAAGCACACAGAGAGGGTTGAGGCGAAAGCCCGCACTTGTCACTTCAAATAGCTGGCTAGTGTTGTGATGGTTCTAGGAAACCAGGAAGTGCAACCCTCTACACATCGTATGGGGATGAATCCCCCAAAACAAACACAAAAGAATTGGAATCAGCTCACATCAAATAACAATATTTTTTAAAGTCCATATCATATCAAGTGTCCTTGATGATCTGAAGAAATTGGCAGGTTCAGATTTTTCTTTGTAAACAAAAATATTTTCTTTATTGATAAATAGGTTCAGTCGTTAAAATCCAATCACACATTTCATTTAGCCATTTAGCCAACTCATTTAGTCTCAAACAAGACTTCTTCAGGGCTCTATGTTATGTAAAAGTTTTGTATCCAAGTTCCAAAAACAGTAAAAGAAATCAATGAGACACATAAAGGTATCGTGTCACAGCAGTCATCTCGATACGATGGTCATGAAGTAGAAATAGATATTAGCGGGCAAGGTGGCCAGCAGCAATCGTCTCAGCGTATGTTCACAGAATGTGCAAAATCATTTTCCCATGAAAGAATTTTTCTTTCTGAAACAGTATATTCCTCCTTCTTTTACTTGATTATGAGGGAATATACAACCTCTTTTTTAGGTGTCTTTTTGTTCTCACTTAGTCAGTCAGAAAATGTGTTACCCAGACAAGTTCAGAACAATCACTTTGCCTGACAGGGCATTCACAGCCAAGTTTCATAAGCAAATTTATATTTAGCATGCTTCCTGAACCAGTTGTGAGTGTTAAAGGTGTTGGCAATAGCAAACATACACCAAAGGCCTCATTTCAAGTAGTGTGACTAAAGGAAGTTCAGACTCAAACAGCTTTTTCTCCTGGCTTTAACACTTTGTGCCTATTTGAGATTTGTACAAATGTTGTTCACCTACCACCTTGATTGTGGAACATCTTCTAGATCCTACAAGGAGGAAATTGCTATAGCAAAACAGTGAGGTGTTAGTAGTACTTTGCAACAAAATGGTTGCAAAGACTATTTTTGCATATTATTTCCATCATAATACCACACAAGTTATCAGGTGCAAAGATGAACCTGGTACCCTGAACAGATGGTATTTCGCTAGTGGCTTTTGCACCCAACATTACTGCTTCCCTTGGAATGAGAACTTACGGGAGAACGTTTAGCTTGTTACTTTTGTGAGTTAGGAACATGACAAGTGGAGATCCTCTAAGTCGAACTTGTGAGTAATTTCTGTATCTACCAACCTGGATGCACCAGCACTATATTGACATTACTGTAAATTGTTATTAGCTGCACAAGAAGTTCTCACTTCTAGAAGTCATCCTAGTTTCTTAGCCATGTAATGGACTTGTTCTTCCTTGGTCGCAATAAAATTGACACACATGGAGCCTCATTATGAGTTGCCAAGAATCATCACTTTTATTTCCACCTTCCAGAATTACCATTAGGGGGATCCTGGTAATGGTCATGGTGTAGAAATAAAGGAGATTACAGTTTTTGGTTGATCAGATGCAGGAATCAGCATTTTAGCGCATGTTTTTCCTGTGTCTAACAATAAGGTATTGGCTGCTTTCCACAGCCAACACCTCTGTATGAAACACCAAATCTTGTAATTCTGATCGGTCATTAACTTCTAATACTGGGTCCACCAGATTGCTGGGGCACTGGTAATAATAGGCACAGTAACTAAAAATCTATTTATCTTTTGTACTGGGCCATAAACAGGGAACGCTGATTTTCGCTTAAATAAGAACACTGATTGATATCTATTCCAGATTAGATTAGAACAATGGAAATTCTACTGAATATACAAGTAGTGTTGCAGGTCTTCTGTGTTGGAGGAGATGCATGTGGAGCAGAACGTTGTTCAGTCTACCAAATGATTTTTATGCAAACCTTTTCCACCTGTAAACATTTCTTTCATATCCTGGTTGCAAAGCCAAGTCCAGTTAGTAGAGTGCAGGACTTGCTGTTTGCTGCTAACTTTGATAGGTATTACAGGTTACCCTGAGTTCTTTGGCCATACCAGACTTATTCTTAAACTTTCTTAACTAAAAATGTTAGGGGTGTCCTAGTAGAGAGTGTCTGCTTGAATCAGTATCAGCAAGACATTTTCTGTACTAGCTAGTCTCACATGGGGAAATATTTTGGGAATTTTGCACCTAGGAAATTGCACTGAATTTTACAAATTTCACCTAACATAAAATTCACCAATTTCACTCACATAAAAATAATACCACACACCCCTACTGACAGTTTGTACCGAGGGGTTGTCATATGGACACCCCTCTGGAGGAACTTACAAGTCCATAAACTGATGTGTTCTCGACTATGTGGAAAGTACACAGTCTCCACTACGATAAGCCCAACCTCCTTTAAGTGACACTTTCTTTATTTCATCTATCACCGTCATTGACATCATACAAGTGGACCAAGATTCTGTCCAACACTAAAGACAAGCAAAAACTTTTTATATACCTCTGTTGATAAACTTTTTTGAGGAGGATGGAGACGGTTCACATAGTTTCCGTTACTTAAGAAGATGACATTATTAAGTTCTTCAATGAATTGAAATAAATCATTCATTTTGCTTCTTTTATTCCTATTAATTAATGGGTTGCATTTAATGTAAAATTGTTTTTTTTTCCATAGAAAGCATTGGGAATACAGTTCTAAAGCATGGTGGAAGATCCTTAGGACGTGAAGGGATGGATACCTTTCGTCCTTGACCAATATTCCTGGCAAAGGGTATCCTTGTGCTGAGCAGGTGATAGTGCCTAGCCTGCCTATGGTAGGTTGGCTAATTGAAAAGCCAGGCCTTCAGCTTCTTTCTGAATTCAAGAAGCGAGAAGGAGGCTCTGATGTGGAGTGGAAGGCAGGGCCACTATTTGGTGGTGATGTAAGAGAATGCTGTCCTGCTGTTCTGGTTCTATTTATGGGTGGGGTGTGTGTGAGTAGGAGTCTTGCACAGGTGACTGGGGGTTGGGGGAAAGAGATGTGACTATTGAGGTAGGTGGATCTAAGTTGTGGAGGGCCTTTAGTATGTGTATGAGGAGTTTGAAATTAGCATATTTATGTATTGGAAACCAGTGGCGCTCACTGACGTGTGGTGTGATGTGAGTTCTATGTGGGTAGTTGAGGATGAGTCTGGCTGCTGAGTTCTGGAAGGGTTATAGTCTGCTAGTGAGTTGCTTGGTGATCCTGGCCTAGAGGGTGTTCCTGTAGTTCTACTTCATAGCAACTCGGGTGTGAGTGATATTTTTTCTGGTGTTGCCTGGGTGCCATTCAAAGTTTTTCCTCAGCATCTTCAGGGTGTGGAAGCATGATGCAGTGATGGTGTTGACTTATGCGTTAATTCCCAGTTGCTGTCAATGATGACTCTGATGTTCCTAGTGTGGGTGCTGGATGTGGGTTCAAGTTCAGCCCGAAAACACTTGGAGTTCCATGGTGTTGTGTTCTTGCCGAAGATCACTACTTTTGTCTTGTTGGCGTTGAGCTTGAGACAGTTGGCTTTCATCCAATTAGAGACTTTGGTCATGCAGGCGGTGAACTTATTTCCGGTGTTGGGGATCTTTCCCAAGAGGGAGAATATAAGTTCTGGGATTGTTGGCGTAGGAGAGGATGTTGATGTCATGTGCGCGGATGACGTGTGCCAGAGGGATCATGTATGCATTGACAAGGGCGGGCTGAGCGATGAATCTTGAGGCACTCCGCAGGTGAGGTTGTAGGCTACCAAAAAGTAAGGTGACAGGCTGACAGCGTATTTTCTATCCATTAAGAAGGAGCAGATCCAGCGGAGAGCAGGCCCTTGGATACCAGCCTTGTGCAGTGCCTGAAGAGGATGGGGTATGGCACCAGGCCAAATGCGGCAGAGAGTTCCGGGTGAATGAGGGCAGCTGTTTCTCTTCTGTGAAGTATCATGCAGATGTCATTGGAGCAGCGCAATTTAGGCTCCACCCTTACATGTCACGGACGTGCAAAACGTTATGTGCACCTAGCACCATATACTCTGTGTCTTAACTTTATTAACGTGGCGTCTAACATTCAGATGCACTTCTGCAGTGTATTCACTATTGAAACTAGAGACTCATGCATGTGTGTACTCTGATGTTTAGCATAATTTTGAAAAAGTTTAATTCTCGCATATATTTACATTCATGGTTCAAGTGGTATTGCATTGGTTGAAAGTGCATTGCAAATGTAAGCATGAACGCATTTATTCTTATTGCTTTTATTTTTAAGCTATACGTGCACATATAGTCATGTGTTCGAACTGTACATTACAATGTTCTACTAAATTTAGCATAACTAGGCCTGTATTTCTTAACATGAAATGTATTTTGTTGTACTGCATGTTATTTCTTCTGCAGATGCTTTCTCAAGATTTCATAGCTTAAGAAAGTAGTGTTATTTATTACAAATAGTGAGGCCTAAGAAGAGAAATCTTGGCTAGAACGGGACGATTTAATGAGCAGAAGAAGCCTCCTATACATCCTGTATCAGAAACGGAGGCAAACTCAAGGTTACCAAAGATATACGAGTTCTCTGGGATGGGAAATTTGGAGATGTTGCAACTGTACCTGTGGAGTTGAACACCATTGGTCCGTGGAGCGGTGGTGCAAGATATGACTGATGATGGGGTATCTGTGTGTTTTAATTAGCGTTCTCACTGTTAGACGAGAGAGTAGACCCTTTTGGACTTTGAGAGGTACAGACCTCTCCGCTTCCCTTTTATTCTTACATGAGTGTGGCTTTATGCTAACATTTATTTCCCCATTTTGCGAGACTTCTACTCAATTTTTTATTATGCTTACACCTTCCTGCATTTCTAAATCCCCAAGAGACCTTTCAATTCAAAACATCTTTATTCTAGGCTTAGAGCCTAACTAGATGACTTACGAATCTATTCATGTGAGGAAAAAGGAGAGGAGTATCTTGAAAGAACTCCAATTCTCGATTCTTGGCACCGGTATTATTCTGACTCTCGTTTTTTATGCTGCATGCAAACAAGTCAGAATTGGCTTTGACGCCTTAATTTGCTTGGTGTAACTCTTTACATTTATAACATTCTTGATTTTTGCATTTACTGGAATGATTATCAATTTGTAATAAACCCATTAAATGTTAGCTACAGATTTATTGTCTTTATTGTGTTGGCCAAACAGGTCACATGACCTTTATAGTGATTATTTGAATGTTGACTCCGTTTTGCCTCTCAGTCAACCAGAAAGCGGTGAGAAATGGTAACCGCTTCCTGCACACTCCCATCATCTGTGGCATCAATAAATGCTGTTTCTGTACTGTGGTTGTGCATGAACAAGGACTGAGGGGCCTCGAGGAGTTGGTGGTTGCTGGAGGGGTTGTTGAGGTGTCAGCTGATTTGGTTCTAAGACCTTTTCCAGGTATGACAGAAGGGAGTTGGATCTGTAGTTGGAAAGCGTGGTTTTGTCATCGGATGGTTTCTTCAGCAGTGGCATAATGGGGGTATGTTTCCAGGAACATGGCTGAGTTTAAGGAGGCATTTCGGATGGGTGCTAGTGCTTCAATTATTGGTAGGAGTCCTTTGGTGAAGTCATGGTGGGGGCAAGGCTCAGATGGGGCTGAAGTGGATGGACTTAATGGTAGCTGTGATTTTGACAGTGGTGATGGCAGGCCATGAGGTCAGCGTTCTCTCTTTGGCCATGAGGGGAAGTTGAGTTGTGACAGTGGAGTCCAATTAAGGAGCGAGGTTGTTGTACATGATTTTATTATAGAAGAATTCTGAGAGTTCGTTGCAAATGTCATGTGAAAGCATGATGCGGCTGGAGGCACGAAGAAATCTTTGATGATGGCGAAGATTTCCTTGCTGTTGTTAGGGCCAGCGTTGATGTAATCTGCAAGAACTGTGTGCTTGGTGTTTTTTATTTGCTGGAGGTTGGGTCTTAAGGATGATTTGAAGATGTCTTTATCTATGGTGTCTTGATTTGCTCTACATTTGCACTGCAATTGCTTGCAGTGGCATTTTGTCAGTCTGAGTTCCTCCATGTACCAGCTGGATTCGTGGATTTCAGTAAAAACTAAAGTTGTTGCCCAAATCGAGAATATCATGTAATGCTGTAATTTTACATGTGGTGTTACCGTATGCAGAATGAACTCATGTTTTTTCGGAAGTGCACATAAAATTCTATACCTGATTAAACATATCCCTGAAAAAAAAGGGCCAGTCTTTGGGAATTGCCAGTCGAAATCAGTGTAGTATCTCCAAAACCCCTATAATTTGTCATTACATAGCAGACACCTTGGAATTTTGAGGCAAATCTGCACCCCGATTGGATACAAAATCAGTGCATTGGGAATTCTGATGCACTTTGATTGAAGGCCTTAGTTGTTTTTCCTTCCGTATGCTTTGAGAGATAGGTCGAACAATCTACAGAGTGAGATATGCTTGCCTACCTTTGCAGAATCATTTATTTATGAGGATAAATTATAGTGCTGAAGAAAGCACTTGGATTTCATGTCCAGGAGCTGTTGAATGCTCACTAATTGGAATCTTTGTGTGGCCTCTCTTTGGTAGGCAATATTTGATGATTTGATGGTGATGTTTGTGCTTGATTTTACAGGACAGATATTGGATCTCCTAAATTAAAGTATTCATCCCTTTAGTTTCAAAGCTGAGCCTCAGACCATGCCATGTGTCCTCAATATGATCCTGTGACAAACTTCACACCAGATTCAGCATCACACCGCAGTCCTTAGTCTAAGAAAAGTTTCATTGAGTGGTAAAAAATGTTGTGTGCCAGAAAAACCACTGTTCCGTCTGTGGTGCAAAACGTCCTATTATGAGAGACGGGCCTGTAGAGTGGCCTCAATGATGGCATTGCCCATCATAGCAAAAAAAAATTCAGTAAGCCTTCTACTCCAGTGGAGCACAATCACTGTTTGTAAAGGAACACATACTGGAAATACGGTTTACATGCACATATCAACCAATATGAAGATCTACCAACAACAACAGCCTACCACTTGCTTGCACACTTCTGACTGCACACTATAAATGCTGTATCGGTGGTGGCTACCATTCATCTTTGGCAGGAACCAACCACTACATCAACCACAATCCACATTCAGTGGGCTGAAGTGCGTTGGTGTGTTCCAGAAGGTAAACAGGAGTGTAGAGTAGGACCACCCCCCTTCAAACCAGACAACTGAAGCTATAACAGCCTATTCTATGAGAAGGTTGAAGACAAGATATGCTATGGTGAAAATGCATCCCCAGTATTCTTATCTAGCTACATTGTCCATAATTCAATGTGCCCATTGAGCCCAGGAGGAGGGGTTCTGACAACGACATGCTTCAAAAGCACAAGATTTCTCCCTCATCAAGGGATGCAACAGTTGCTCAGAGGGCCTGGAGGACTACAATGTTCATAATTCAATATGCTCAGTAAGCTCAGGAGGAAGGGCTCCAACGAGGATGCGCTTCAAATGCATGAGGTTTCTCCCGCAGCACGAAACGAGCACGGATACTCCCTGCCGCATGTCTCCCCGGGCAAGAACGTTTCCACCAGTGCTAATCAAGGCTGGGTCGGGTCCCCCTCTCTGAAACAAAGAAAATCTCATCTTGCTGACTTCCTAGGAACCAGGCTAAAGTGGGTGAGGAAAAAACCATGAAAACACATGTTCACCTCTCAAAGAAAATGCCAGAAGCAGCACAACTGATTCATTTATAGTGCGAGTGGTGGGGTGTTAAACAAGAACATTGAAATACCTGACAGAAAACTTTCAATTGAGGGCCTTATTAAAGAGGGGGCTTATTGAACTAACCAGCCTTACAAGTGTGGTTCCTACTTGTGAGAATACAAGTAGTGTTTTTCCCATTTTTCCCCCTCGTACACTCGGCTACCACAGTTCCCAATTAATTGAGAGGGTGGTAATCAGAAGGGAAAAAAACTTGCCCATCACTCGTGAAAAGGGATTAAATATGGAAAGAGTAGTTCCCAGTTTCATTCTGTTGGAAGAGGCAATGCAGACCACATGTGTGAAAGATTAGGCAGTCTTTTATGAGCACCTCTCAAGCTAATAACATAAAGGCTGGAGTCATCCCTTGATAGGTTAGAAGCCTCAAGGAAACTGGTATCCACGATTCTAACCCTACTAGTAACTACAAGGCCAGTGCCAACGATAGAGGGAGGAACACGTGGTCTTGGGTAAGCTGTTGCAGATAGTCCCTCTTCCCCTACACCACTAAGCCTTGCAACTAAGGTCACCTGTTCACAAATGAACCCGACAGCTGTAAAATCAATGACCTGTCTGATAGTAGGCCTGACCTTCAACACCTGCTCACAATAAGCTTTCCTCCAGACACATGCCCATGTGTGCTCACCCTAGTCAATGTCACCCCATCAAAACAGGGAGTAATCAAAAAACACACACACAACTCAAGTATATTGGCTCAGCAAATATCTGTATTACAGTCTCACACTATCAGATCCAATTATTTTTGTAAGGAAAGTATCCTGGATTGGGCGAGCTAAAAAAATCTGTTGGAGATATTGTTCTTAGTAATTTCAATGGCACCCACAGTGTGAGCAGCGTGCTTTCGTGAGTATGTAATCTCCATGGCACAGATCCTGATATACTGGTTCTTCCTCTGGGCTATTATAAACCCACACTTTTTTAACACAAAATGTCCTCGAACCCTAGGTGCCCAGAAACCACAAAGACCGATAATAAGGTATTTCTACAGAATCCTTTCTCACCTTTACAAGGTGTTGTGGACATTGACGGACAGCCAGGCTATCAGCTCCAGCAGAGAAGCTAATGATTGCAAACTGAACTCAAACTGTTTAGCAAACCCCTGGGTAGTTGTGGTACCATCAAGATTGTAATCTGAAACATTGAACCTAGGCAGCCAGGACAGAGTGTAGAGCGTGGTCATCTTTTATTGAATGTGACGATATAGTGTTGTTACAAGACCCTGGGAAGTATCGATAACATGCGAAATGGCTACCGTTTTCATTCTTTCCCTGAACAGCCGTCTGGATCAGGGGAGATAATCTGTGTAAAACTGTCCCTGAACTGTGAGACTATTTCAGTTTCTGTAGACAATTGCCTAATTCAGGGCATGGTCATCAAATGCAATAATAATTTTAAACTCTGCCTAATCATTTTCTATAATCATGAATTTTCTTACTCAAATATTGTTTGTTGTAAAAATCGAGATCAGGTTGTAAATACTGTAAAAAAAGCCATTGAGTGTGTACATAATTTTATGTGGGGATTTTGGTACAGTGCTGAATGTTTACACCCATGGCCATGCTTTACCAAATATTCTATTGTGCTCAAACTACATGGGGATTGAGTTAGGTAATCTGGCTTTAGAGAGATACCTGATATGTACACACAATTTACAGACCAATGATGTATCAGGTGTTCCCACTTTTTTTTGCCAATGAGCGTTCCTCTTTTATAGATTATATTTGCATTTCTAGATCCTTAATTATCTAGTATAAACTGTGAAATTATCAGTTTGGGTTTTGGAGACCACAATGCGCTTACTGTGTCCTTTGAACTCCTTATAGCACTCTTTGTACCTATTACTGGCCCTAATACATGCTTCCGCCCCAAAGACAGCAAGTGTTGCTTGGCATAGAAACTACCGAATCTGGTACTCCTTGGAAAAAGTTAATTAGGGATAATTATTGGGCTTTTCTAATTTGTCTTACAAGTGTGAGGGACAGTAGTGCACAAATGGAGTCCTTTATTGCGATTTTACGGCAGATGAAGAAATTGCTTATGAAACTTGTACCTACCCCCGAACCCTAAATGGTTTGACTCTGCTTGTTCCTTGGAGAATCATAATCTGAGATTGGACTTGAGAATTAGGTTGAGGAACATTGACCTTATAAGTAGATGTAGGACGTGCTATAAAAGAAGTAATGAAATTAGAAAAGGGAACGTAATGGAAGCTAATAACAAGAAAGACCACAGATCTTTCTGGTTAACGATCAGTTGCCTAAGCGATAGCATAAGGAAAATTACAACACTTAGTACACATGAAACTGGTGTACATCGACTGAGTAGCAGAGAGCCTACTCCGGTACTCAGGATGCTGATGGAGGGTTGAGTAGCAGCTTGCATATTGACCTAGATAAAGTGGTGACTGCCCTTTGAGCATGTCCTTCAATAATGCCCCCAGACCAGATGAGGTACAGAACTAAAATACAATATGGACATTTGGGTGCCATTATAACTAATATCTTAACTGAATTAATTCTGCATCCTTCCCATCCTCATGGTCTTCTTCCATAATTACACCCTTTTTAAGAAGGGGAATCAATCTGACCTGAGGTGCTTCAAACTGATATACCTTATGAATTCTACTGCCAAAGTGCTGGGAGGGGTTTTTAACCAGATTACAGCATGGGCCATCAATAAGATTGTCCTAAATTTCTGTCAATACAAGTTCAGGGAGCAACTTGGTACAGTGGACAGTGTTAAAACCTTGAATTCATTATTGGTAAATACGCTGTGTCTAAACATTGCCCACTGTACCTGGCCTTTATGGACTTGTCTAGTGCTTTCGACTGTGTTAATAGGTCTAAGTTATGGTTGATAGTTACTGGGAAAGGTATGCACCCTGTCCTGGTTAATTTTCTGTCTACCTTTCATCAAAACTTAACTTTAAGGGTCAGATTTGGACTGTATGGGGAAGGTACAATGCTGTTAGGATAGAAAAGTTTGTCAAGGATATATTTGAACTCCAGTTTAATTTATCTTTTACATCATCAATCTGTGTCAATATATGACCTCTTGTGTACCACAGATTGCCAACCTACAGGTACCGGTGTTGCGATATGTAGATGGCGTGGTACATGTGACCTGTATTCCAAAGAGTCTATTGTATTTAGTTCAAAGATCTTGAAAACCTTGAAGAACTTAGATATGGATATCAACTACTAAAAATCTCTCATATTAGTTTGTGGCCCTAAGAGGTACAGATTGAGCCTCATATATGTAAACTCTAATATGTAATCGACTGTTATAAGTTTCCCATATCTGCGGATTAGATTTGAGTCATCTGGTCTGTGGCATTCCAACATAAACCACTAGGCGACTGAAATTCACCCAAACAATTAGTGTGCTTTTTTACTTGATCCCCATGATTGCTGGTAAGCAGGTAGCTGCTTTTTTTAGATATCTACAAAACACCATGTGTCGCAGTAGCTATGTATGGCTCAGGTGATTGGGGAAATGCTAACATAGATAGTGTACACATTGAAGAAAATCGCCTCTGTAAGAGACTTCTATCACCACCTCCAGGCTGCCCTCACGATGTAGAACAATCTGCGGGCAACGTTTGACCAAATGGTGGTTAGTGATTGCCTTGCTGTGATCAGGTTTGCGTATGCCATGGCTTTCCTATGCCAAAAATGCATTTTGTCAGCTGAGAAGGTGTGATCTTTTTACTAATTCTGATTGTATATAGACATCTGACAAAACTTGGCTAAAGCATGCCTTTATGAATACCAGGCGTTGCCAAAGAAATCTCAGAGAAACTACTAAGGTAGCTAATAAACAGTTTCTCAAAATCCGTTAGTGGATAAGAGAAGCACTCCTGTTTTTGCAACTTTGTAACTGTGTGAATATTATTTACTATGATTTTTTAAACTAAAAGTGCTACAGAGGTGGCACATTTGTCCTCGCCGTGCCTAAAGGTTAGATTCCTATCTTAAGTGCGTGACTCACTTAGCCTCTGTGCACTGATGCTAATGTCGTTCAGACTAAAGAACAACACTCTACGTTTTTCAAATTTTTTCTATATGACAAAATAATCAATACACTTCAATTCAACAGATTTCATTCATATTTACTCAATGAACTTCACAATATTATCTCATGTGTAAAATTATCATCAAAAACAATTCAAACCATTAATTGTATTCAATCACAATAAATCTGGTACATTTTTAACGTGATCCAAATTAAATTCAAAACATCATCCTAGACGACTCTTCTTTGTGACCAATGCATTTCAAGCTCAACGAGCTCTTCATCCGTGGCCTGTGGACTAAATATAATGTTCAATTACTCAACTTATTAATGAACTGGATATCAAAGATTCACAAGGTACAGGGCAAATAGTGCGAAGAACAAAAGGTTTAGAGAAAGAAAGAACCCTATTGCCCACCACTGTGTGCTAAAAGTAAAAGGCTATATTCACTGATCTTGTATTCGTGGACTTTCAACAATCCTAAATCATGAAAACGAAGAAATAAAATGTCAGCGATCTCAGTAAGACAACTCTACTTCGCATTTCGAAAAACTCCTCTATTCGACTGCTTAATCACAATTCAATATCCGTACATAACTTCGCTCGATGTAAACATAGTTCAAACACTAAAAAAGGACTACTCAAGACTATTAAATGATCGCGGGCGCCATCTTTGAAAGGTATATCGATGTCTGATGCAAGCACTCGGTCTAATGAAGTACTCATGGGCGTGGTTGGAAACAGGAAAAAGTGAAAGAAAGGAAATGGAAGAGAAAATGAAAGAGAAAAGAAAAGCTCAATTCATGTGAACGAATTTAACACTGTATACAATATACAAACAATTGTAATACCAGTTTACAAAATACAGGCATCAACCTTTTAGCAGTTTCAGAGTGAAATATTCATAAAAACACATCAAAAACACGTCCTTTTTATGTGTTTGAACTATGTTCACATCGAGCGAAGTTATGTACGGATATTGAATTGTGATTAGGCAGTCGAATAGAGGAGTTTTTCGAAATGCGAAGTAGAGTTGTCTTACTGAGATCGCTTAAAACAGAGGTAAGATCATAAAGAACTCATTCTATAATGGCGCTCGCGATCACCCTGCAGCTTTGAGTAGTCCCTTTCCAGTTGTGGATTATCGTTGATAGTGAGAGTAATCACGGACAGCAATGAACGAGGCATGTTGCCGAACTGTGCAGCTTTTTGAAACGCGAGGGCGAGCTGTTAAATTAGAGGCTGTTTATCACAGAGGTAAGGGTTTAGTAAACTGTTTGGTTACGAAGCATTAATCAATGGTTGCATTGGACTTGTGAGAGATTACCCAAATTCGTAGTGAGTTTGTTATTCCCATATGTTTTCAGATGACTGAACAGCCAGTGTTGTTGAGAGCTGGGTGACACTCGAGAGAAGGTTCCATTTAGAGAACATTTCTGGCAAGGTAAGACGGCCGCTTAGGCTCGGATTTTTGTAAGGAGGTGAAGTGGTTCACGCTCTGGTCATTCTGATTTTTCGTTTTCATGATTTAGGATTGTTGAAAGTCCACGAATACAAGATCAGTGAGTAAAGCCTTTTACTTTTAGCACACAGTGGTGGGCAATAGGGTTCTTTCTTTCTCTAAACCTTTTGTTCTTCGCACTATTTGCCCTGTACCTTGTGAATCTTTGCTATCCAGTTCATTAATAAGTTGAGTAATTGAACATTATATTTAGTCCACAGGCCCCTGATGAAGAGCTTGTTGAGCTTAAAATGCATTGGGCACAAAGAAGAGTCGTCTAGGATGATGTTTTGAATTTAATTTGGACCATGTTAAAAATTTACCAGATTTATTGTGATTGAATACAATTAATGGTTTGAATTGTTTTTGATGATAATTCTACACATGAGATAATATTGTGAAGTTCATTGAGTAAATATGAATGAAATCTGTTGAATTGAAGTGTATTGATTATCTTGTCATATAGAAAAAATTTGAAAAACTTAGAGTGTTGTTCTTTAGTCTGAACCACATTAGCAACAGTGCACAGAGGCTAAGTGAGACACGCACTTAAGATAGGAAGCTAATAAACAGTGTCTTCTTTTACAGACTACTTTAGGCACCAAAATGATCTATTGTATACCTCAAGCCAGTGGGAGAGGTCTCTACTGATGAGGTTTAGAACAGGTTCTATCTGGGCGTTGTTATGCTTTCCACTGGGACGTTTTAGGAGTCATAGCCACCCTGCTTACCGCTGTGACCAAGTATTGCAGAAAACTCTAATGGGTTTTGCCTTTTTTGCAAATGTTATGTAAAGTACCGCGTTGCAGTTGTGATGAGTCCAAACCCTCTGTATCTTCACCTTTTTGTGGCAGGAGTAGATACTGATTTCAGCCAAGGGTCAGGGTCTTGGCGGGGCACCTCTTGGGAATCAATTCTCACTCTTGCAGAGGCCAGCAGCAGAGCTCATGCAGGTCCAGGCAGCTCCAGTTGATGTTCGTCAGCAGGGAAGTTGCAGAGAGGCCTCTGGGAGTTTGCTGTGCCCTATAACTCAAACAGAAGGTCAGCCAACAAACCCTTGCACTCACTTCTTGAGAGCCTAGGTGCAAGGCAAGGAAGTCCAATCTTCCATCTTCAGACAGCAGGGCATTCCTTCTTCTGAATTTTCCACGGGCCCAGGAGTGTTCTGATGAGTGGTTCTGAAGATGCCATTTTTATATCTAGCTCTAGCCTTTGTGTGTGCGAGGGGATTCCTTGAAATACCACAAAACTGGTTCTGATCAGTTCTACCTGGTCGTTGCTTCAAACTGTCTAGGGGGACAAAAGCAAGGGTATGCCTTGTGTCAGGTTCCTTTGTGGGTGCTGCTGACAGGACTCTTTAAAGTGTAATCAGAGCAGGGCAAAATTCCTGCCCAGTCATCCTAACCGGAAGACCCTCTTCTTCCACACCTAGCCATCTTTTGTCTCAATGTTTGGAGGCAATAGACAATCAACAACAAGAGAGAGACATCTAGAGTCATGCGACCCTTAACACTGGCAGGAAGGCACATTTGGTTTAAGCAAAACTTTCAAAAAATGGCATTTTCAGAATAGTAACTCAAAATCTGACTTTACCATTAAAGAGGATTTTAAATTACAATTAATTTGAGTGTAAACAGCATTTTATATTCGGTCCCAAACTGACATTAGCATTTTTAAGTGTAAGAAGCTAACCCAGTATTAGTCTATGGGAGAGACATAACAGCAATAAAAAAGGACTTTAGGAGTGTTTCCCGGCCAGGACACGCAAACCTTAAACCAACATGTCCTACTTAAGAAATACTATGCATCCTGCCCTGTGAGCCTTAATGTCCATACCTTAGGGTTTACTTATAAGTATTAAAAATTAGCATCTGGGCCTAGCAAACGATTTATCCTGCCAGATCGAAATGGCAGCTTAAAACTGCAGACACAACCTGCAATGGCAGGCCTGAGAAATGTGGGTGACACAATGAGTGCTGCACCCTAATAGTGACATTTGATTTACAGGCCCTAGGTACATGTAGTATAATTTACAAGGTACCTCTAAGTAAATTAAATGTACCAATCAGGTGTATGCACATTTACTGTGATTAAACGACTAAGTACAATAACTTTGCCACTGGTTTGCCGGGGGGATGTGCCAACAAAAATGCGTTCAGCAAAAATCAGCGAGTGAAGGCAAAAAGTCTAAACCAATCCCACACCAAGGAGGTCAGGTCTACCACCGAATTATAAATCAAAATTTAAAAAATTGTAAGGGAATTACAAAAAAAGATCAGAGTCAATTGCTGAACATAAAATAAAGAATTCATAAAATTGAAACATAGTAAATCACATCCAAGCATCTCTAGTCCTGAACTCCAAAAATTAAATCCACAATATAGCCCTTCTGTAAAATGGAAAGGTCGTCCTTCAGCCTACTCAGTGTAGTGACAAATAACATAGGGAGACCAAACAGTCGCGTTTTTCCAGCAGCTGTCCCAGAGATTTTAGGCAATTTCGGCTCATGTTCCGGTTTTTAGAGAGGGTCGATTGAAAATGGTGAGAGGCACTTTTTTGGTGTTCTACAGCTGTGCTAGTTAGCAGCTGTTATAAGTAAGCAATTTTAATTAATAGGTATAATGTAGGTTGTAGAATTTACATTTTATTTATTTTCTTAATGCATCTTCTGTGATCCTGTGTTGAAGAGAGTGGTCATTCTGCGCAATTCCGTGGAGGAAAAATGGTAGTCCTTCTTCTATTTTTCCAAAATGTCCTGGTTCTCAAGATCTGGGGGTATATTACCAACAACTAGCGATAATTATCGCTATGTTGGTTTAGCGGTGATATTTTTATCGCCGAGCTGTGGCGATTTTTATCGCTTAGGAACCTTTCTATTATCAAGGTTTATCTCCTAAGCGATAAAAATCGGCCGAAATGCATGAATATCGCTGAAAAGTCAGCGATATTCATGCATCACCGAGCTAATGCTCTTAGCCATGGTATCCACCTACTATTGGATAACATGGCTAAGAACTGCTCAGTGGCAGGTGTTAGCTAAGCGCGAATATCTCCAAAAGTTGGTAATAGGAGATAGCGATGTTAGCGACTGTTTCCAGTCGCTAACATCTTGGCACGCCCACTTTGCATGTCATTAGTGATAAATATCACTGACATGCAAAGCGGGCCCAAGATGGTCGCTATCTCCTACTAGCTGTCGCTAACTGGTGTTAGCGAAAGCGAGGTAATAGGGAGATCATTTTATCTCCGCTTTCGTGGCTTTTAAAGCCAAAAAAGCGGAGATAAACCCCCTTGATAATATGCCCCTTGGTCCCCCTAAAATGACGACGTCTCTTAGAGCCGCCGTTGACGATTCTACGCTGCGTGCCACATTCTAATATTGCATACTCGTGGATTAGACTATAGTTCGGAAATGTAGTGCTCTTTTCGAGGTTTCTACGCCACTTTGGAAAATTGTCTATTAAAGGGGCAGTAAAAGAACAGCTGGGGGCGCGAGGACGATGCTCCGCAGATTTGTTGAGGATGCTCAGTTTCACGGTTTAAAGCGTCTTAAGACGTGCTCTCCTGTGGGATGAATGCGAGGGCTGCACTGTTATGACATCGTTAAATATAGGTTGACAGGCTTCCTCTAGAAATAGAAATCGTGTACCTACGTGCGATGAAAGTGGAAGCTAACACTCAGGTGAGAGGAGTTTTTTCTCCTCATAAGCGGCAACATCTGTGACAACAATCCCCATGAGAGCTGTACAGAACAACAAAACAGACACGAAAATAAGTCACAGCGCTCGTTTTTCTTGCAGGTTTGATGACTGACGCAGCGCCTAGAAATGAAGTAATTACGAGACAGAGCAAGGGGGAAGGATATCTGAAGAGAGGATGATTGACAACTTGAAAAGCTAAAAACGAGGACCACGATCAGGTGGAGGTTGTGCATAGGAAGAAAAGAAGATTCCAATTTATTTTTAGGAGGGTTGCTGGCACCTCTACCAGTGCACTAAAGAAACACAAGACATCAATAAGCATAAATAACGAGACGCGCAGTAACAAAGACTAAGGCCAAACGACTTTAGGGAGTGAAAGTGTTTCACACATTTGAAGGTTTTTTATAAAGGTCACAACATTGTTTGCGCGTCGCATTTCCCGGCAAGTAATAGAACAGGTGTGGAAAGGTGCTCCTAATTTTGCACTTGTAAACCTTGCCAAAAATGATACAGTCAGTAGAAAGTTAAGCAGCAATCAGTGCTTAGGTGTGCTGGTGGTGAGTACAAGTTGATATTTTGACCCCGAAATTGTGGTAGAAAGCCTCCTGATTGCAGGATGGTTGTCCATGGGCCAGATGTACGACCGATTTTTGTGGCCGCAAACGGGAAATCGGCCAGTTTGTGACCGCATTTACAAACACTATTTTGCGAGTCGGTTAACCTATCACTGACTTGCAAAATAGGGTTTGCGGTTCGCTATTGGGAAGGGGTGTGCCGAGGGCGTCCCTTCCTAATAGTGACTTGCACTTAAATATACAATTGTTTTGCAAGCAGTTTACCACCTACTTCAAGTAGGTGGGAGGCCACTCTCAAACAGGAAGGGGTCGCCAGGGGACCAGGCAGTGGGCCCATGGACCACTGCCTACTCTTAAAAAATGAAACCGAAAAGTTTCATTTTTATTTTTTAAATACAGCCAGTTTTCCTTTAACGATGGTGGTCTGCTGACCCAAGTCGGCCACCATCCCTGGGCGTGCTAGACATTCCCAATGGGGTTGCAAATTCCACCTGCCTCATGCATTTTAATGAGGCATGCAATTTGTGACCCCATTAGGAATCGCAAACAGTGTCTGAGACACTGTTGTAAATTACAATTTGCGAGTCGCATATTGCGAGTCGCAAAACAACCCAATTTGCGACTCGCAAATTGTAAGGGCCGTACATCTGCCCAATGTCCTTTAGCTCAAGCTAACATAACGGGAGTCAAGGGAAAAAATTTGAATTTTTGGCTTTTGAGAGAACAAGCTAATTTCACAAGGCGAGGCTGAAGTATTAACATCTCTGTAAGTTAACAGGGTGATACACACCTTTAACATCTCTAATAAAGTCCTGAACACGAACTGTAGGCCCTAGCTGCAGGTGAAGGCTTATAACAAAGGAGAGGGCCTTTAACAACCAGTATAGCGTGAGGAAAAAAGGCCATAATGCTATTAGTAAACTCCACATACTAGAAGTAAAATGTTTTATATTAAAAAGAGAGAAACAGAAAGGCAAACATTGGAATGTCTAAGCAGAAGGTCTCTACCAGGCATTATTGGCCACTGGCCATCCTCATTAGTGGATCTATAGCTGAGCCATGGCAGGGTGCTGCATCTCCCTAGTAAATGGTCCTAAACTTTGGTTTACTATTTAGGTGAATAGAAACGCTGGTAGTATAGCTTGCTTTCAAAAGCATTGGCAGGGTATATTCTAGCAAAAGGTACACTATATGGTTCTCGCAGCACATGCAGCATGGCTTCACGTATGCACATGTGCATCAACTAAGCTAAGGTAACCAGTGTGTTACATTGAAACTCATGTCTATTTGGAAATCATGGAACCATGACTCTGAATACCTTTCTACAAGTGGAAATAACACATTTATGCCCATAAGTGATACATACAGGAATAGGAACAACTGAGAATTAGGTCTACACTGATGCACATGAGAACAAAGAGAGAGGCACATAAGAGGTCAAGCCTGTGAGCTTCAACGAAGACCATATTTCATGTCATGGTATGGTGGCTATTAGTAAATTGCTTTATGCCAATATAAGAATTCCTTAATGACTGGGGAGAGGAATTGGGCAGACAAATTGGAAAAGAGGAACCAAGAGAAAAGGAAAAAAGGAGCAAGAAAGTAGTACGACTTAGGAAGGATGCTTGTGCAAGGAGTGGCTGTCTGTTAAATGATAATATCTCAGAATAGAGATACTGCTCTAAGGGTAGTGGTATTAGGTGTTTGACCAGGACCTAGGGATTAACTGAACAGGATTGGTGAAATACAGCAGAAGAGGAGAGAATTTAACATTAAGGATGTCGGTGAGGGTTTATAATGAGAAAAATAAGTAAAAGGAAGAGACTGCATGATAAACCCTATTCAGAATGTACTTGGGTGATCAGAAGTTGCTGGACCCCTGTGTTTATTAATGGGGGCCTTTTCCATCTGGTGTACTGGGGCCTATATACCACAGCTCCTCAAACTGTGGATCAAGTACTGCTAATAGAACGTGACTCTCAGGCTAGCAAGGCAGAGCTGAGCGCTAGAAACTCAGAACTCAGCAACACACAACAATACCATTGAATACAGCATTGTCCAGCAAGTGTTAGCACTTTAAAAAGAGTAAATACTTGAATTCAAACATAATTGCAGATATATACAGTATTATATTAGGGTTAAAAATAAATCCTCAAGGAGCCTTGCAGAATAATCACCTACCCTAAATATATATAATAAATTGCAATTATGCATGATTACCCACACCTACTGGATTTATCAGAAGTCAAAACAATTCTGCTAGGGAGACATGAAGCATGGCAGACCTAATACCGCACAGCACATTATGAAGTAATGAAGACATGACCATTTTCTTTGGTCAGACCTATACGTTAATAAAACTAGTAGCTACAGGACCAATCTCTTAGCCAGATTCAATTGTCTTTACCATAGGCTGGTGGACTCCAGGTCATATGCTATTTTGCTTAGAGTGATGTCCCTGGTTGCCAAACAAACCAGTACGCCAGAAGACAGGGATGTTTTTGATTTTGTAAAGCAAATACCAATGATCCAGCACACATTTACTTTTTTGATGCAGACGGTTCTGTCTCTCGGCGTTGCAGCCAACACACTGTTCCAGAAGGATCCCTTTGTGACTAATTGTGACTATGAACTTTATTGAAATCTACATCTCCCAGAATGCATTGTGGGGATTGTTGAATGGAGTGTGCTCCCCAACTCCTTAATTTTATAACTGTATATGATAAATGAAGCTGTGGGATTACAAAAAAGAATTAAACTGAACCTTGTCAGTTAACTATAAATTGATTATCTCCAGAGTAATTCCGGTAGCTATAGCAGGTTCCCTTGTATATGAGTATTGGCACCCATTTTACTTCAGCTACTTTATCGTTTTTAAGCAGGGGCAGTTTCTGTGTTAGGGCAGCTTTTCCCCACTTTTAATTATTTATAATAGGAACATATTTACTTTATTTAAAATCATGGGTGCCACAATTCAATAGTTGGCAAGGGGGCAGGCTTATGGACAACGTCACGTGACAACGATGAGCGCGCTGCTGTACCTAGTCAACAAAGTGAGTGTGCATGTGTGTTTGGCCGGCTGCCTTTCCCCAGTCAAACCAACATGTGCACTACAGGCTTCTCTGTACTGAACAATGAGTTATTGGGGCGAGTTTGCCTGCTAACGCTAGTCTAGTCTCTAGTGCAGTACGCCTTGTTTCTGCAAAGTACGCTTCTGTACGTATAGCACCGCGGGGGTGGGAGGGTCCTCCGCCTAACGTAGAAATGGCCATTCACTGTGATGGCTTACTGTAAAGCCATACAGTGATTACTTATTTCTGCCGTTGCTGGGCAGACCAGGCACCCTGAATGTCTCTCCGCTCCTCTCGGCGAGTAGAGCGAGACCCCACAGAGACGGTACCATCATGAAGAAGATCATCCGAAGGAGTCTTCCGAGTGGACAAATCTGGACACATCGATGAACAAAATCCAGTGATCCAGCCAGACTTCCAAGTTGAGTAAAAGTAAGTGAGACAGTTGCACTGGCAACTGTCGTGACAGAGTGGAAAATATGCATACCAGACTGACAGTTAAAGTTTAGTGGGGGAGGGGCTTCTCGCAGGCTCTTTGCGCGCCCTTTTGTGCTGGCGTTTCCTGTAACGTCTGACCTACCTCACCATGGATGTTCCCTCTGCCATCACTGTGAGATACCCTAATGTTATTTGTTTTCTACTTCAGGGACTGTGGTGAGGGGCATGGGCAGGGAGCCGCACCACATGTCTGTAAGCGGAGTTACATCACACGCGCAGGGGCAGTGTTTGGGAAAAGATAAGAGAATAGAATAGAGGGCAGGATGTGAATGTACCAAGCATGGGTGCAAAGGGGGAGGACTGGGACAGAGCACATAAAGGGTTTGAGCCACGCAAGATGCTATGAGCAGCGAACGATGAGCCACAGCCATGGATGACTAGTCAGATCTGAGAGCTATATTAGAAATGATCACCGAGTCCCTGAAACCAAAATAACGCTGGAATGCTCCTTCTGTCATGAAACGGTGTGTCAAAGTTTCAGATGAGGTTGAAAAAAACAAACCAAAAACAGATATCTTTGTGTCTGAATTATGAGCATGTGAGTACAGGGTCAAGGACGGTGTTTGCCATTTTTATCATAATCCACGTGGGAACATCTTTAATTTGATGCTCTCAAAATGTTCTCTTTTTCTTACAATAGATCTCATCCAACCAGTAGGCCCAGATCATGTTTCTTTTACAGGCAGAGGTCAAGGCACTCTCATTGACTTCATTGCCCTTTCCGAATATTTTAAAACTCAATCTGTGGCTTTTTCCATCCTTAAAGTTTGCTTTAGTGACCACTTTCCTCTGGCCGTTCGCTTAGAGACCCAAACTGGCTATCTCTCTGGAAAAACAAATCTACATCCCATATCTTATAATTAGGGCTCCCGGTTTTATGGTATTTATTTTTTTGACATTTCCGTCTGTATTTATCCATATTTATTTTTTGTCAACTTTATCTGTATTTATCCATATTTATCATGGGCGTTGTGAAAAAAATAAAGCTGAAACTGGTATATTTCCACATTTATTTAATTTATAAATATGCACTCATGCTTGCCAGGTTTCAGTGATATGAACACTTAAATGAAAATATGCACATTTCAGTATCAGCCTTGTGCATATCGACTGCTTTTTAAGCCTCTTTACTAAAATTCCTTTCTTTTTTAACCCCTTACCTAACAATCCACACAGCTGTTGGTCTGGCATTCATGACAGAGAGCATTTAGAATTACCCAAAAAACACCCAATTTCCGTTTTTATCCACATTTAAAAATAAATACAGACTAGAAAATAGATGGTTTTCTGTCTGTAAAAATCCGTAAAAACGGAAAACAGGGAGCCTTACTTGTAATAAAAATAAAGGCATTTTGCGCAAGTGGTCTACTGTAGATCCAGATCCGTTCTTCAACGGATTGTGACCACCAACATGAGACAAATTTTGAAGTGCCTGGAATGTAGTATAAATCCCCCATCCATGTTAAAGGCTTTTACCGTAATAACTGAGACCATTAATGTTGCTTCACGAAGTAACAATCGACCAAGACCCCAGAAGCTATGTAAATGGTTCAACAGTGGCCGCTCACAATCTCATAATTATCTTATGAAGGCACTGAAAGAAAACCACAGGATAACTTAGTGGTAAAACATCTCTGAAATAAATATAAACGGGTTCTGGAGAAACGTAAACTGTATATAAGAAAAGAGGGCTGGGAACAACTGCATGAAGCATGTCAAAATAAAGATCCTAGACTCTTCTGGAAAACTGTTAATTCTATTTTTTTCCAAAGTTCCCACAACAGGAGCATTGATGCCAGAATTATGCCAGATGCTTAGCTACAACATCTCTCCAGCCTATATAGTGCCAATGGTGAGTACAGTCTCACCTTAAATTATGGGACCTCAGAGCTGGCTTACCCAACGCTCAATGAAGTTGAAAGGGCTTTAAATCAAATTGTATAGAACAAGGCATCTGGCCCTGATGGCATGCCTGCCGACTTGTTTTTGGCCAATCCCACCCTATGGCTTCCTCTGTTGACCAACATTTTAAGCTGTGTAGCTTCTCAGGGCCCACCCCGATCATGGGCCACCGTGATCATAGTTCCCATTTTTAAAAAAGGGGCAGGTCGGACCCAAAATGCTACCGCCAAATCTCATTAATTGATTGTACTGGTAAACTGATGGGCAGGGTCAAGGGTCATACTAGATCATCTGGAGACCTGGGTAGCCAAATGTGGGAAGTTTTCGGACATACAATATGACTTCACGCAGGGCCTGGGAACTGTTGAACAGTGTCTTAATCTGCACCTTCTCATAAGCAAGTACACATTAGCCAAGACCAGATCCCTTTTTTTGGGTCATGGCTCTTACATCAGCTTTTGACTAGGTGCAGAGAGGGAAATATCGAAAAAATACTGGATTTTGGCATTGATCCATCTTTAGTCCATTTTTTTAGCCCAGATGCATCAGGATGTGACTGGGTGGGTCAGGTACGGAGTAGGTGGGGAACTTAAAGCTCACATGAAAATTAACTGTGGGGGTCGTCACGGGTGTGTCCTTGCCCCCTTTTTTTGTCTCCATATTAATGTCCTAGAAAGTTACACCAATCAAGGGAATGTGAATGCTCCTAAGATAGGTACTAGAAATCTTCTGGCATTACTTTTTTCCGATGACTGTTCTAATATCCAAAACCAGTGTGGGTCTACAGAAGCTTGTAACTAGATTTAATGATGTTATGACCGAACTGGGCCTAAAGACTAACACAGCAAAGCCCTAAACTATGGTGGCAGGTAAATCTCCCCCCTTTTTAAAATCATGTTTTATTAACAGCGAAAGGCTGTGCTATGTCCCAACTTTTTCATACTTGGGAATCCCGTTTGATCAGAAAAGCACTTGGCACCATCTAGTTGAAACAAGGGTCAGTAGTTTTAATCAAAACCTGGAGGCAGTATTCAGGTTCGAGCAGAAGCTAGGCTCAAGACTGATTAATTCAATAATTAATATTTATGCAGCTTGCTTGTGTTCTGTTACCTTGTATGGGGCTGGAGTGTGGGGCTTCTGCAATCCGGCTTGTCTCCAAGCAGCTGAGAACAACTTTATGAGACGCTTGTTGACAGTCCCCAGTAGTCTCCCCGCTACCATCTGTCACAGTGAACTTGGTTTAACCCCTTTGTGCAAAGGAGGAGCTAGCCCTTAATCGTGCAATTATCTTGGACTGTTTTAAACTTGATCACATGTGGATACCTTTGTTTAGCTACATAAAAAATAGACAATGGGGCTGGCGGACTGTTTTTACAACCTAGTGCAGATTGTAAAGATCCCAAAAATCAAATTGAAAAAGGACTTCTTGACCTGTTTAAAGTTGTCTAGTGAGCGCCTAGAGATGGTGAAAAAGAGAGTCTCTGAAAACTTGCTTCTAGTATTGTTCTCCAGGTCTTAGGCCTTATCTTTCTTTTTATTTCTGTCACCCTAAATTGTTTTATCTCATTAGATTCAGGTTTGGCATCTCGTACCTTCTTGTTTCTTATCCTCGTAAAGCCTACTGTGATGCTAAACTGGATCTTTGCCCTTGTGATTCTAAATCTACACAGAGCACACCCCACTTCCTGTTTTTTTGTCAACTTTATTCCAAGCCAAGGCACGGTTTTATTGTTCCCCTTTAAAAAAAATTAAATATCAGGAAGTGTCGGCAAGCTCTATATCACAGCCAGCTTTTAAATTATGAATTTATTTCTCTAATGGTCTACAGATCTATCTCTACAGCAGTCCATTTACCTACTGTTGTTGGGAAATGATTCCTTTTACTTGGTTTTTAATGAATTACTTTTGGATTTTATGGTCCATGGGACAGGGGCTTATCAGAAAAATCATTACATGCTGTTTGTAGGTCATGCTGCTTTTCGTCAAAAAATTAACTTAATTAATAACCTCTGTTACACTCTGATTATGAATTACCACTGTCATGAAGTGTACCATACATTGTCTGTATCATATTTTTTATCTGTTTTTTAAATTTTTTTATGATGTATGCTTTATGGCTGCTAGTCAGTCGAATACAGATATTTGACTGACTGACTGAGCATGTGAAATCAGCATATTCTACCAGAGCAGACAGTCTAGGAATAAAATCCATTTAAACATAGAGCATGTGCACTATTTGCAAGGACCACACCATTCAGGATCACTGGCTAGTGCGATGAGGATGTAAAGATAGTCATTAAGCCGCTGCGATGCAATTCTAATTGCAGACTGTGCGCCATCATGGTGGCAGTTGACAAAAAATACATGAAGAATTAGACTTTATGGGGCACGTTTAAAGAACCGGGCCATCTGGAGAGACAGACCTACATAGATAACTCAACAATACATAGGACCCCAATGGTTGCCTAGATTGCAATTGTAATGTTGTAAAGTAGAACACCGGTAATGGAAAGAAAGAAACCTAATGTGGTTTTGCAACATGTTATGATCCCTTGCTTTTATATAGCATCATTATGCTATTGTTATAGCCTTGTAACAAATTGAGCTTTCAAGAGCGTATGCGGGGGCTCTATCACCCTCTGTTTGGGTTTGTTCGGTTTCACTGCTCCTGTCCCAGAATTAGTGTCCTCTGTGCTTTCCAGACCAGTGTGTGTCCTGGGAAACATCCTTTACAACGCAACTTTTACCACGCAGTGCCTTTATGACGCAACATTTACAACGCAAACCATTACAACGCATTGCGCTGGGGGCACTCTAGGATAGGGAATAGGTTTAATTTACTATCCAACACTTTCCCTACTATCCACGGGGACTGGAGTTGGAATAGTAAATTAAACTATTCACTATCCAGCGCCCCAAAGCACTATGCGTTATAAAGGCATGCGTTGTAAAAACCGCGTTGTAAAGGCATGCGTGATAAAAGCATGCGTTGTAACGTCATACATCCGTGTGTCCTAGCTTGCTTCCCTCTGGCCCTTATCTCTTGCTTTGTTTAGTTATCGTGTCCAGACCCTTTTCTTAAGGGGCCTTGCTGCCTCCACCTTTCCTGGCGATGCGTTTCATCACCAATAGTGGTCTATGTCTGTCATGCTGGTTCTTGGCTGGGGCGCAACAGTCGGGTTCTGATCTTCGGCTTATTCTGATGGTGGCACTGGTTAATCCCAGCCATTTCACCTGGGCCAAAGGATCTCTGCATACTGCACGTAAGGGGTGTGAACCTCCCGGATGCGACACGGTCTGAGGCCCTCCAGGATTACCTAATTGATAAATGCCTTATATTCTTGCGTGCTGGACTGGGCCTAAACTGGCAACGCATGTTTGCGCTCCTTCCAGTTTTTCTGTGTTCGCATCTGGCATGTAAGTATGCTCATTATTGGGACGTTCCTGCTTCCGCACTCTGAGCTTTGCTGTGAACACAAAGTGTGTGTGTGAGGAAACTCCAGGAAGCGAATTGATTGTGTGTGTGTACTGGTTGATATACAACACACCAACATATCACATGAATACAGAGCAATACAACAAGACACGTTATTTTCGGTCACAGATTTGAATTGCAACAGAAACGGCTCAGCTTTTCATCTTCATTGTGTTGATAAAATGAAGACTAGAGTGGGTTGGCTACACTTCAGTTGTATTTTAGTTTCAAAAACATTTTTTTTGTGTGCAATTTGCACCTGACCAGAGCTAGTATGTCTTACCGACCACAGAACCAGCTGAGTTACCTTATGGCCTGGTACTCCCCCAGGTACCCTTTTTACCTTTGGTACCCACGACCAGCCCTTGCCCGGATGGGGTCTCCTTCCCTCCTTCAAGGCAAGTATTGAGACCACACCAATTTTTGGATTAGGGGGTGCAGCCCCCCGGCCGTATTTATTACAAATTTAAAAAACATTATTAATCAATATTATCTACAATTACGCAGAAAGGCTTGATACATTGTTAGACCGATGATGTCACATGGCTAACCTTAACTCTAATACACACGACACTCCTACTGTAAATCTAACAATGCATATATACTCTTTCTGCGCGTCCCCTCTAGAGCCTACGGCAAGGTCAATGACTGGCAGCCTCCTGATCCCAGCAAACTATGGGAAATTACTCCACTGGAGTCGGCTTGCGCAGGGGTACAGCTTATCGGAGGGATACTTTCCCCCGGGCCCCCCCTATGCCCTGTGCCTTAAACTCCATTTAATTCTGCATACTTGAGCACTGATGCGCATGCGCGTGCGGGGGTGGCCTCGGGCCCACTGGGAAGAAGGACTCCCCCGGCTATGCACCCCGACAGCCTACCTACCGGCTGTCACTGCCCATGGAGTTACATGTTTCTGACTGCTAAGGACCGAAGACTATGCTTACCAATCATGACCTTACCGCCTGACCGGAGACACACACAACTAAATATGACATTATTACCTGAAATCAAATAACATGTACTGAGATTTATTAAACGTTTATATATTTCAATTACATAACTCTGTATTAACCAATCCTGTACTTGACAAGCTTACAAATTGACATTTGTATTTTAAATTCACCAAAACATCATATTTACATTAACTCTATCCCCTGTGTTACCTGCAATAAAAGTGAAAGAACAAATGCAAATGCATTACTGCCAAACACATTTAAAATGTACAAATCATCAACTTTACATTACTCTTATCCCCTGAGATACCTGCAACAAAAGGAAATGAATGAACAAAACAAATACATTACTGACAAACACATTTAAGCTGTACCGAATCATCAGAATTACATGACTTCTATCTCCTGAGGTACCTGCCATAAAATTAAAAAGCACAAAACGCATACATTACCAACAAACACCATTAAAATGTAACAATCATCAAGTTTACATTAATGCTATCTCCTGAGATACCTGTAATGCAAGAAATAGTAAGAAAACAATCAAAATACATTCCTGGCCACCACATTTAAAGTGCCTGCCTTAGGGGATGGTGGGTGGGGAAAAACCAATTACGGGCCGCTGGTGGACCAGGTGCTGGGCCCGTGGGGAGCATACGAACAACAGACTGTTCTGCTCCTCAAACCCCTTTCTAAGGGGGGGGCACGGGACAGACCGGTCTAAACCGGTCAAAAACCCCCACGCTGGATACCCGTGCGAACCAGAAGCACTAAGTGCTTCCGGTTCACACCCCGCAGAACGCCGCCCCTTGGATGCTTATGGGGGGAGGTGGGAGTGCCCCCACCTCCTCCTTTCTCCCGGGGACAGGTTCGACCGCCATTAGGGCGGCGCGCACTATTTTAGCGCTCAGCCTTGTCCAATCTCAGAGTTGGACAGATTACATTTGGTATCATTTGTGAGCCTTCACTGCTATTAAATTCCGTTTTACTCTTTGGAAGCAAGAGTAAGAAACCTTTGCATCTCTCAGTAGGTGCCAATTCAGTGTTTATTTGGGAGTCAGTCGAAGACTGTTTAAGCCAAAACAAAGTATGATGATGCTAGGACAGGAAAAGCTGCCTCGTAGTGCATTAGGAAAAGTTACATAAGACAAAGAGGAATTCATGGTGCAGCTGGCGTCACATGTCATCTATACTGGTAGACAGTAGGCAGTATAGTTAAACACTGACTGGTCTGGACAGCACAAACTAATAATTTAAAACAAAGCTCTCTGATTTTGTGTTTTAACTTGACTAATAAGAAGTTCTACCCCAATGAATCCTATTTAGCGACTTCAGGATAATGACTGGAGAGCAAAAACATAACGCTCTAACCTAAGCCTTGCAGGTTTTAAACAGCTCTTTGATGACAGTTAATAGCTCTCTCTGCAATGTTAGGCTTGTAACTTTTAAACAGCAAGTAACAAAAGCATCTCTCTGACAAAAGCAGTAACTGACCCATTGAACTATCTACATGCTATGCACTTCTGTGATCTGCATGGTCCACACTGTTCGCAGCAGGCATATTAACCCTCTGCGCATTACCATTGCCCTGGGCCCAGATCCAGGATGCGGAAGTCCATGGGCAGATACAGGGTGAAGCGTGAAGGTGTATAGATCACATTACAAAATCAGAAAATCCTCTCATTTTTTAAAATCGCAATGAGTAATAGTACCCAGCACTTATGCCAATGCCTACCATTGATTTGCCAACAACACTAATCCAAAGGAAACCCTTTTCACCTAAAATGATTTTCAAAGGCATCTCTTGGCTTTGGCGTACAATTTATGTGTTTGGTTGACACAACTAAATTATGTTATATTTTGTTTTTCAGCATCTGGTAAAGCCTCAGCCTGATGCACTTTACCTAATTTTTGAGCAAACAACAAGAGAAACCAACCTCCTTTGCTGATCTTCTGCCTCTAAAACACAGTCAACAACCCCAGTGTTTAAGGTAAGGAAACTTATGCTTTATATTTTTTTACATTGTAGTTAAGGGCTATGTATGTGGTCTACATGGTGAGTGGGGTGGATGCACATCAGTATCAATTTGAGACATGGAACTGTGTAATCAAAATTAAAGATAGATTTTAAGGTTGAGCGCTCTACTGAGGAAAAAGAATTGACTCAGGGATGATAAAAGCTGGTGTAAGCCTTCTGCTCTCAATGTTTGACTTTCTGTTTCCCTCTTTTTATTTTGAAACATTCTACCGTCAGTGGACGGAATGTAATAATAGACTTTTATAGCCCACCTGCCTCTGGCGAAACATGGTTGTTAAAGGCCCTCTCTCTTACCTTGTTATAGGCCCTCACCTGTGGCTTGGGATATAGGTCTGCTTCAGTTCCTTCGCAACTGGTATGGCATTCCGAGGGAGCAGGTTATAAGGCTATATTTTCAACAGTCATATTGTGCGAAGGCAGTGCTTAATTTGTAAAATATGAAGTGCAGGTGCTCTCATTTTTTAGGAGGCCACACCCACTTCCCTGGCTCCACCCACTTCCTCAAATGGCTCCACCTACTTCCTTTATTGGCTCCATCCACATCCACAAGCCTCAACACACCAGAGCCACCTCCTCACTTCTAGAGTGCAGCAAGAAGCTGTAGACCTGGCTCTTTACATAAGCACCTCCAGTACCTCACACCTTCACACCTGCCCATTGCCCAAGCACCTGGATACCCTCTCGGGTAATTAGTGCGCTATGCAAATCAATATAATATAATATAAAATATGGAAAGTCTATAACAACAACTTATAAGTCAACTTGAATTACAGAATGTGAGTAAAGGTCAAAATGCAGCTTTAGGAAAGGTATTATAAGGACGTGAGGAAGCTTCCCAACTTAAAGACAATGTGCTTGTACTGTGCTGCTTGAAAGAAAGAAAGGAAGGGATGAGGGAAAAAATACATCAGGAAGGCAACAATAAATGCAGAGAGGAAGGGAAGTACTCGTCTGGAGTGAGGAAATAAATGAGTTACGGATGAAAGGAGGAAAAAAAGAGAATGTGGAAGAAATGAAGGACAGAGGGAAAATGGAAGCAAATGATGTGTGATGGATGACTACGAAGAAGAATGGAAAATGGAAGAAAAGCAGAAAGAATGGTTTAGGATAAGAAAGAAAGAAATTAAAGAAGGGATGAAAGGAGCAGGAAAAAGATTAAGGAAAAAAAGGAGGGAGAAGGAAGAAATACACTAAGTGTAGTGATTGAATAAAAGATCTCAGGTCCCCTTGAGACAAGTTGTACTAATGGTTGCAACTCAAAGTGATTCAAACAAGCTGCTTGTTCAGTTGCTTCTGTCTCATCTTTCACTCTGTAGTAGACCTGTGAGTCTGAAAGAATCTGACTATCTTCCAATGATTAGGACTTTAAGGACCATGATAACAAGGCTCCACTGTATGTCCCCCCTGTGAAAGAAGTGCATCCATGAACAGATTACTTCCTGGCGCTGAGAGCCAACGAGTTACATGAGCCCAGGGCTTTTTCTACGTGCTTATGTGTCATGGCATCCAGCAGAGCCATGAAAGTCGATGATATAAGGCTGTGCACCCGTCGAACACATCCTGCATGTGCATCAATTCATATTCTGCCATTAACCATTCTTTCTCAGGCTGTTACTATTGTTCGCAGAAACTATGGAAAGGCCACGGTGATGCTGCCTACATACATACAACACGAGAGCATCAAGACTTCCTTTATAGAGGGCTACCTAGGGCGGGCTATTGCCAGGTTGGGAAGGCCGTTCTCAGCACTTGGGCCTAGATGTATCAAGCCTTTTGCGATTCGTTAAGGCCGAAATTCGCAGAATTTTGGCCTTAAGGAATTGCAAACGGACATTTAGCATCTTTTGGGATGTATGGCCTAGATGTATCAAGCCTTTTGCGATTCGTTACGGCCGAAATTCGCAGAATTTCGGCCTTAAGGAATCGCAAACGGACATTTAGCATCTTTTGGGATGTATCAGAAATTAGCAAAATAAGGAATCGCAAAAAATTGCGATTCCTTATTTTGCTTATGCATTTAAGGAATCGCAATTTTGAGATTCCTTAAATGGCATGTATGACTCTTTTTAAAATTGCGAATTCGGGTTAAGGAATCGCAAATTAACACCAATTTGAGGTTCGTGTTAATTTGCGAAATCCTTTTAAAAAACAAAATATGACTATTTTGAAGGTGGCATGTGACACACATACATGCCCATAGGGCATGTATGTGTGCCATATGCACACACATGTAAGTTTCAGGGGTGCAGCAGGGTGTCCATGAGACACCCCTGCACCCTTGAAATAATTCTCAAATTGCGATTAGCAAATTGCGAATTCGCAATTTGAGAATTACTGCACAATCATTCCTATGGGCCTCCTGGCCCATAGGAATGCATGGGGAATTATTCCTTATTTGCGAATTCGCAAAATGCGAATTCGCAAATAAAGATAAATAAGGAATCGCAAAAAAAATGCAATTTTTTACATACATTCCATTTTGCGAATTCTAAATAGCGATTCGCAAAAAATCGCTATTTAAGATTCGCAAAATGGAATCTTGATACATCTAGGCCTATGTGATTTTTCGCATCGCTAATTTAGAATTCGCACCTTTTGCGTTTCCTTATTAGCGATTTTGTTGTTTTCTGCGAATTTATTTTGCGATTCTCTATTTTGCATGTTTCGTTGTTTGCGATTATCGCAAAAATGTTGCGAATTCGCAAAGAGATGTATTACTGAATCGCAATTTGCGAAAAAACGAAATTCGCAGATTAAGAATTCGCAAATAACACTAACTCAAATCAGGTGTAAACATTTTTGAAAGTATAAATGAAAGGCCCAACTGCTTTTTTGAAGAGAACAATGGCTGCACTTTACCTGATAGCTAGAAGGCTGCGCATTCAAGCTCTTGCACAGAGGAGACAGAGGCAGGAAAGGATTTTCAGACTGAGGATTACCTTATTTCAACAGACAGAAGAAGACATTTTTGAGAAATATAGACTGCATCCACATACCATTTTGGACCTCATTGTGGAGTTAAAGCCTTTCTTAGAGCATGAGACACACAGGACACATTCAATACCAACTCATGTGCAAGTACTGTGTTCCCTGCATCTTCTTGCTTCTGGATCTTTTCAAAGGGTGATTGCAGAGGTAGGAGGAGTATCCCAGAGTGCTTTTTCAAGATTTTTTAGGGTGTTTTTGGATGCAATGATGAGCAGGTTGCACCATCACATTTACCTTTCCAGCACTCCTCAAGATATCCAAATGTCTAAGTATGACTTTTATCAAATTGCTCATTTTCCACATGTTATTGGATGTATAGATGGAACACATATTGCCATTACTCCTCCTGCTGCAACTGAACATGTTTATAGGAATAGGAAAAGTTACCACTCTTTAAACATTCAAATGGTGTGTAATGCTAAGTATGTCATTACTGACATTGTTGCAAAATTCCCTGGAAGCACTCATGACTCATATATGTTTAGACACAGTGGATTACATGCCCGTTTGAGTACTGGTGAATTTGGAGATGGGTTTCTGCTTGGTAAGTGCTTTTTAAAAATACATGATCTTGATTCCAATTTTCTAATTTTAAATACAAACTAACAACTTTTCACATTACTATGCAGGAGACAGTGCGTATGCTGTTCGTGACTTTATCTTGACCCCATACCTGAATCCAACAAATGTTCATGAAAGAAGATACAATAAGGCACACCGCTCTACACGTGGAGTCATTGAGAGAACTTTTGGAATTTTGAAAAGCAGATTCAGAAGAATCCATAAAAGTGGTGGATCTTTGCAATATAAACCATCCCTGTGTTGCAAAATTATCACACGTTGTGCAATGTTACATAACATGGCAATAAGGAAAGGAACTGAATGTGAAGTGAGTGAACCTGAATCCTCAGACAATGATGATGTTCCACCACCAAGAAGATGTGCTACTGTGTTAGGAGCTGTTGCTGGTCGTCAAAGGCGTGCAGAAATTACAAACAATTATTTCTAGGTAAGAATAAAAAACTTCACAGCTGTTTTGTGAATTCAAATATTTATTTGTAGTAAGTTATAAATGCAAGTGAAAAAAGAAACCTGTTACTTCACAGGACTTACAACAATGACTGTTTTATTATATTAACATGGTATTTCCATGAAAGATATTTGAAAAAAATGTTCACTTCTTGCCCTGTCTGCTGCTTTTTCGTTGCCCTGGGCCACTTCTCCTCACAGATGTCTGTGGAGACACTTGCCTTCCACTCCTGTGGGCAGTGGTGTCCAATGTAGGTGTAGGGTTTCTGCTGCTTCCACTTCCTGTGTCCTCAGTCTCAATGGGCTCAAAGAAAGCAGTAGCAGCTTTGTTGCATGTCTTTAATAATTCAAACGAATGTGAAACCTTGTCCAGCCCTTTTGCGACATTTCTTGAGCACTCACTGACCATGCGTTGCATTGCAATGCTGCGAAGATTGCTTTGTGCTGTTACAGTGCATAGTCTGTTGATAGCAGAATAGTATTTTTGTAGCTTTATGTTATGTCTACGTGAATCTCTGGCTCTATTTGACTCAGAATTCTCAAAAGCAACACAGAGTCTGTCTAAAGAGTCAGCCATGCGCCTCATGCCATCACCCACATTGCTATTACTTTTGTTTAATTTGTTCAGTTGGGCATTGATGGACCTCAGTGCTTTGTGCTGCTTTTCTTGCACTTTAAGCATGTTGTGCTCCAAACCAGCAAATACATTTGCGTTCTCTATTGCTTCACTCCTGTTCTGTCTGGTAGTACTGACAGAGTATGATCTTCTTCTGGCAGAATCATTAACTATTTCTACATTAGTAACTGCATGTTCTGACTCTTGTACACTACTTCTTGATCCCTCAGGTTCCTCGTCTGTGTCTTGGAAAGGTTGCAGTTGTGCAACAGGTCTTCTTTTACGCCTTGTAAAAGTGATGGATTCATCATCATTATTGTCATTAAGTTCTTCAGGGGCAGTATTATTTTCTTGGGAAGATTGCCCTCCATCAATATCATGTGACTGTTCAACATGATCTAAGAATAAAGAAAGAGGCACATGAGAATTTTGCTTGTCTGTCTGTCTGCTTAATAACCATTAAAATATGCAAACAACAGATTGTGTTTTGAATTTTTACAGTTAATCATTGGCTTATTAAAAGCCAAAGTGTAATAAAGTGGAATATGTTAACAACATTTAAAAATCAAAACAGTTATTAATGTCAATCAGTAATGAAGCCCCTCAATGTCATTCCACACATTCATGCAGGACATCACAAACAACATACATATAAATTTAATCAATCTTGCATCCATCTTACCTTCTTCTGCAATTTGGTGCTCTGAACTGTCAATTGTTGACACTCCACTTATACTTTCATGTTGTATGGTTGATTCCACAAGCTCCTCATGTGGGGTTGGCTGGTCTATATTTACTGTTCCTCCTCCTGTTTTATTTGCTTCCTTCAGTCTCTCAGCAAGTTTCTCCTTTGCCCTCAGCCGCATGTCGTACCAACGCTTCTTAATTTCCTCAATTGATCTTGGGATAACTCCCACCGCATTCACTTTTTCTTGGATTTCTAGCCAAATCTTTCTTTTCCTTACATCAGGAACATATTTAGCCTGTTTCCCAAATAATAGTTCATGATTGCAGGCCATTTCCTCCACCAGGGTCTCCACCTCCCTTTCAGAAAACTTCTGTTTCCTTTTCCTTTTCTCTGCAGAGGGCCCAGCTTCTGAATTTCCTGCCTCCATTCTGCAGTAAAACAGGTCTTCTCACCAGCCAAACAGGTTTCCAACTGCCACTGGGTGTGGCTCAGGCATACAGGTGGAACTAATCAAGTTCACTTCCTGACTATGACTCAGCTATTTTTCAGTTTTCAGCAGCAGATTCACGCATTTTAGCGATTCCTTATTTTGCGAATTTCGCATTTAAAGAATCGCAAAAAATTCGCAAAAAATATGCGACATATAAGGAATCGCTAAAAAATCGCAGAAACTTACATACATCCCAATATGCGATTTCTTAATAGCGATTCGCAATGAATCGCAATTAAGAAATCGCAAACGAATTTCTTGATACATCTACCCCTTGCTCTGATAAAAAGATGCAGGAAGCTCCATCATTAAGCAGTAGTCTGTTGTTTACTGGGGATATTTCCTAATGGTGAGACTTCTCCCATTGGTTCGGACTGTGGGGAGGGGGCAAAATGAAAGAGAAAAGGCGCATTTTGCTAGAAAATAAGCATTTACCCATAGAATAGCTAGAGAACGATGCAGACATCGTATCAATATTGAGGCTTCCCAGGAAGGAATGTGGAGGTTTAAAGTTCACCTGAACGAGGCGGTGGGGAAGTTGTAAAATATAATTTGAATAGACAGTGTAGGCAGCATGAAATATAGTATAAAACCTTAAGCCGGAAGACGAAAACCAGCGTGAAGTATTAGCTATTGCAAAGTGCAGCAATTGGGAAACCAGCAGCTGCATACATGGAGCAGCGGACTGACCCCATTCAGCTACATATTGTAAACAAATAATAACAGCTCTCTTTCAGTGCAGGCAGTTAAAATGTGCTCCAGAAACTTCAGCAATTAGTTTCTTGCATCTATACTGTCAAGACGCAAATGCAGAGGCTGCACAGTTTAATACGCTACATTTACATATTTTCCCAGGCAAGGTTTAAAAGAAAATTTGACACTCCAATGGACTCACACTTACTTGTGAGTAGAGCATGGAATTCCGGTTTACGGGCCGACTGCCCGCCTCCCCAGAGTCTGGCCGCAACTTCTCTCACTCGAACGGCAAACGTGCCCCCACCCTCCCACTCACTCTGGCTCACAGCAGGCACAGCTCAGAGCGGAGCTGCGCAGTGGGCTGCTGCGCCCCCCACCGTCCAAGGGTGGGGGTCATCATTAATTTAAATTTACCGCCGCAGGTGGAGTTTTAAATTGCCTGAGGCCTGCTGCGCAACACGCAGCTTGCTTCTTCTGCTTTCAGCGTCCGATTAGTGCTGAGGCTGCACAGTATGCTGCTGGGGCAGGTGCCGCGGGCGTACATAGTGATCATTGGTCCATGTCGGGACCCATACTTCAGGATTTGCCATGGAGTGTCGGGGCCTGCGTACGAACATATGTTCCAATCGGGTAGCAGGTAGCACTACTGTGATGTATTGATGTAAGCTGAAGCAGGGTCCGAGACAGTTTCTGACAGTGTGTGTTGCATAATAGGGCGGGCGTCCACATCACCCAATTTGAAATTTGTCAAGCACAGTAACGCGAGAGATATCAGCTCTCCGCTGCTACCGGGGAGACCTGAGTGAACTCTGAGCAGGCAGCAGCTTATATCGCGTATAGACCCGGCCCTGACAAATAAGTGCCGGTGCTAAGCACCGGAAAGCACAGGCACAAATTAAGCACTGTGCGAAGGGGAGCTTTTTGAGATTCATTGCAAATGGAGAAGTGTGGCTCACTGGTTAGAGCAGGCAGACCCTGAAGCAGAGGTCAGACCCGGGACCAGGGTTCAATTCCCGACGCGGCAGGGTCTTGAGCTCAAATGTCCATGGACTCGATAATTTTCGCTTCGGTGCCTGACCTAATCATGGGTTCACACTGTGCAACTCTGGGCATTAAGCTTGCTTAATCTCCACAACGGCCCCCCGCAGCGGGATGCCTGGCTTTCACCTTGGGGATGCCCTGTAGGGGCTATCTCACAGGGGAAAGCCAGGACGGGTTCCCAAGGCAAGCGCGGAGATACCCCTTCGGGGGTCTATTCTGGCGCTATATAAGAAACATAATAATGCACAAGACATGCATCTATACAGAATTATGATGTTTTTGCACCGAACCTCATACCTTTTACTTTGATTATTAACTAGTAACTTTAATAATGGTAAGATACCATGAATACAGTAGAACAGCTACTTGCAGAGCCGTTCAATTGGACTGAGACGTGAAGATAAACTAATTGTAAAACAATTAGCACTTGACTGGCCAGACCTAAAACTACAGCAAAGTATCCAAAACAGAGGGAAGACTTACACATATACATTCTCAAACACCTGGTACACAAAAGTTGATTGGCTTACAGGGTGTACTTCAACAAATTCTCTGTTCTGCTTCCCCTTCTTGCTGTTTGGTGGTAACATTCTTTGGACAGAAGCAGGAGTAACAGACTTGAAGCATTTGTCAGATAAAATAAAGAAGCATGCACACACAAGAATCCATATGGAATACCGGACGAGACTGGGAATGTTGACAGGCAACCGATTGAAGCCCACATAAGCAACGTGTATCGAAAATCAATAAAAAAACACAATGAAGCAGTAGATAGGTTTAGACGCATACTATCAAAAATAATTGATTGCATTTGTTTCTGCGGTGTTTTGAACTGGTATTAAGAGGGCATGGTGAATCTCAAAGTTCCCCAAATCCTGGTATATTCAGAGGCCTTGTGGATTTAATAGCAAGCATAGACAGTGAAATGGAAGCACATTTAGCACGTTCTAAAGTCTTCAAGGGCACCTCTAAAATAATACAAAATGAACTGCTTGAGTGCATGCTAGAGATTGTAAAAAGCTACATCTTCCAAGAATTTAAGAACACAGACTTTTGCGCTATTCAAGCTGATGACACCACTGATGTGGCCAATACAACACAGTCTGTATTGTACCTTGGGTAGGGAGACAAAATATCGAAATTTTAATATCGATATACAATAATATCGATGTTTTAATTTTGATGGTATGGAATATCGATGTCCAAAATATCGACAGACAGAATATCGTTTTTATGGTATGTATGTTACAAATATCGAAATTTACTAATATCGAAATTATGTTTAGTGTTATGTATTTTATGATGTTGTTTATATGTTTGTTAAATATGTTATTAAATGTATGTTTGAAAATTAGTAATTTAGTTTACATTTTGCGTTTTACTATCAAAGCAGGTTGTGGGTTTATAGGGGAATAGGGTGGGAAGTAATTTATTAATAATTAATTAATTTATATATTTATTTAAATATTTTTAAATAATAATTAATTGGTAAATAATTAATAATAATTAGTTAATTAAATTAATTAGAGTTAATGTGCTAGTATATTTAATTTTTGTTATTGTTAAGTAATAATTAATTGGTAATTAATTAATATTAATTAGTTAATTACATTAATTAGAGTTATTGTGCAAATATATTGAATTTTTTGTTATTGGTAATTAATAATTAATTGGTTATTATTAATAGTAATTAGTTAATTACAATAATTAGAGTTAATGTGCTAATATAAGTAATATTTTGTTATTGTTAATTAATAATTAATTAGTAATAAAATAATATTAATTATGTGATTAAATGAATTAGAGTTGATGTGCTAATATATTAAACTTTTTGTTATTGTTAATGACTAATTAATTGGTAATTAATTATTATTAAGTGAATAAATGATATGAATTTTTATGTGTAGTGGGTTGTGTGTTTATAGGGTAATAGGGTGTAATATAATTAAATGTAATTAATTAAAGAGATTGTATTTCTTTATTGGTATTTATTGTTAATTATTTGGTAATTAATATGTGTTAATTAGTTCAATTAAAATTACATTAATTTAATAATATTATTTATTAATTGATTAATTGATATTTATATTAATTGTGTTTTTTTGTATGTGTACTGTGTTGTGTGTTAAAGGGGGAGTACTGTGTGAAGTACTATTTACCCCCATGCTATCCAACGCTTTCCCTACTGTTGCACCCTCTGGAGTGGGAATAATTATTTTAACCCCTACGCTATCCAATGCTTTCCCTACAGTTGCACCCTCTGGAGTGTGAATAGTAATTTAAACCCCTACGCTATCCAACGCTTTCCCTATTGTTGCACCCTCTGGAGTGGGAATAGTAATTTTTACCCCTACGCTATCCAACGCTTTCCCTACTGTTGCACCCTCTGAAGTGGGAATAGTAATTTTAACCCCTACGCTATCCAACGCTTTCCCTACTGTTGCACCCTCTGGAGTGGGAATAGTAATTTAAACCCCTACGCTATCAAACGCTTTCCCTACTGTTGCACCCTTTGGAGTGGGAATAGTAATTTAAACCCCTACGCTATCCAACGCTTTCCCTACTGTTGCACCCTCTGGAGTGGGAATAGTAATTTTTACCCCAACGCTATCCAACGCTTTCCCTACTGTTGCACCCTCTGGAGTGGGAATAGTAATTTTAACCCCTACACTATCCAACGCTTTCCCTACTGTTGCACCCTCTGGAGTGGGAATAGTAATTTAAACCCCTATGCTATCCAACGCTTTTCCTACTGTTGCAATATGTGGAGTAAGTATATATATTAATTTATATGTAGACTTTTTAATTTATTTTAAATGTATATGTATTACTTATTATTGTTTAAATATGTTTTAATGTTTTTATTTAATATTTGTAAAATTATATGTATTTTTAAATTATTTTTACATTATTAATAATACATTTAAAAAAACAATATTTTTAATTTCGATATTTTTGTACTACGATATTTTTTTCCCGATATCTTCTTACTTACCTTTATACAGATATAACTTCGATATTTTTGATTTCGATATTTTTGTGTCGATATTTTTGTATGTAGATATTTTGTCTGTCGATATTATGTCAGACATTCGTACCTTGACAATGACAGCAAAGTTGTGGAGAGGTTCCATGATTTCACACATTTAAGAGAGACTAGTAGAGAAAGTATTTCTTCAGCTATACTACATGAACTAAACTTGATTTTTTCAGAGCAGACTCAAAACCAAAAACTGACTGCACAATTTATGATGGTGCGTCAGTAATGAGTTTAATGTCTGGTGGAGAACAGAAAAAATTAGAGATGTGTTCCCTAATGCCCATTATGTGCACTGTTATGCCCACCAAAGTAATTTTAGTATGCAACAAACTGTAGGAAAAATCTCTGAGACACAGATTTTCTTTATGGATGTAGGAAGAATGGCAGCATTCCTCTCACTTTCCCCCAAAAGAACAGAGGTACTTCAGAAGATTGTGACCAGAAGGCTTTCAAAGGGAGCCCCAGCTCGGAGCTTTCACATATTTACAATCAGCCTAATATTCCAATCTAGGGTTGATCCTGAGAAATGTTTCCACACCATAGAAGCCAATGATGACTTTGAATTCAAAAGTTGAATCGAGGCCTGTGGCTTTGCTAAAACTTTACAACACAGGGAGTTCCATTTTTTCTGCATTTGTTTTGTTAAATTTTGTTAAATAATGCCTCATGTTGACATACTATATAACCAGTTACAAAAACGTGCAATAGATACTGTCTTTGTGGTAAGAGCTACCACTGACTTTGTCACCAGCATGAACAAAGTCAGAAAAGGGGTTGATAATTTAGATAGCAGACTGCCAAATGATTCTAGTTTTTCGAACCTCCGAAACACATAAGCAGTATGGTCCGAATTGCAAAAGAGTTATGTGACTCTATAATTGTGCAGGCAAAGGAGTGTTTTTCTTGTACCAAGCATTTGGTGAGTGCCACATTACTGCAAGTGGTCAGTTTGCAAAATATGATACTTCCTACCCTGAGCAAGCACTGAATGAGGTTGTGGAAGATTACACCATGCTCAACATAGAGGATCTGAAAACTGAGTTAACTGTACTGTACGCAATGCCTGTGTATTGGGAGGCCATTGGAGCCATTTCTTTGCTTGCTTTAATTCAGAAACTTAATATGGAAATGTCACTTACAGAGACAGTGGCTTTACTAAAAATAGTCATTACCACTCCTATGACAACAGCAGTCGTGGAACAACATTTTTTCCACTTTAAACAGAATTAAGGCATTCCTGAGGACCACCATGAGCGAGGAAAGACTGAATGCTTTGGCGATGCTCTCAATAGGGAGAGACCTTGTTAAAAGAAACCCAGAGTTTAATGTTCAAGTCAATGAGAAGTTTCCAGCTATTAAAGAGAGACATGCTGATTTCTCTACAAAAGTGAGCAATTTGATAATCCTAACATTTCTTGAAAAGTTTGTGACCATTTCTTGAATGCTGTTCGTTTGTGACCCGCCCAGTTGCTTCTCATCTGCTATATAGATATTGAAGACACTGAAATAATGGTGTATTATGCCTGACTTCAATCTGTTTAACGTTTACTTCATGGTGGTTGCTCTCAATGAGACGTGCTGTGCCTTGTAGGGTGCCCTACTACCTTTTATTGTTTATACCTTGCTGTCGTACTATATCCAGTCCAACAAATCACAATAGCTTGTACTTCCTCAGTATACTTTCATTTTTTTTCATTAAACTTTATTCGGTTCTCAAAATAAAAACCATAAAAGTTACATTTTATCATTATAAAAACAAAGCGGAAGAAATATACACAATCAGAGGAGTACAATTGGCCCGTAGATCAATCAGAAATTTAAAGGAACGGTATACATCACATTTTAATAAAATCTATTCTTAAAAATACACAGTATCCAGGTCAGTTATAAATCCAAACATTTCCTGTACCTTAAGGAGCATTTAATAAAACCAACAGTAAGCGGAATATGTTCAGGCTTTAAAAGTTGCAAATAAAAAAGAGCAGGGCAAACCTGCAAAAAGTTTAGCTTTTTTAAAAGGGATTTTAAAAACAACCTCCGGGGGCTTCATAAAAATGACAAAAAAAGACAAAGTGTAGCAGATCCTGTGGAGACACATTGTCGCAGCCACAGGGTGCTAACACCTGGCCTTTGTGGCTACCCTTGGGTATTGCTAATAAAAGGTGAAAGTAATCCAGTCTAAACCTGACCAGCAGGAATCTTTCATGCATTGACAAAGGCCACATGAGATATGGCTCCATAGCGAGAGAAGTTCTAAGCATTAGATGTTTGCGGACACCATTTTTCAACAGTTCCTGCTCCTCGCGTTTGATTTGCTTGCGCGTTGTGAAAGATTCCTTCACAAGGGCCACGTCTGCCTTGGTAATGCGGTCAGGTGTTAAAAAGAGGTCCAAACGGCCCAGCTCACTAAAACACCCCTTTAGGTAATTAAGCCATGGCATTGCAGACAAGTAGTCCAAGCTCAAGGACTCTTTCAATATTTTATGAGTAAAGACAAGATCTTTATTTAGCCAGCTTTTCAGCCAGAAAAGCAATGGGCGTAAACCCAGGGTGTCACTGATGTATGTAAGACCGGTTTCTTCACGAACGGAGAGGTTCGCTGCTCCTTGCGGGACCCCCAGCAACTGTTTTAAAAAACTGTTTTCGGTCACCTGGATCCCTTCCACTCTGGTGTATCCCCACAGCTCGCTCCCATAAGTGGAAATGGATACACTCCTGGCTTGGTAGACTTTCAGCATTGCAGCCACGGGGCGGTTGCCCATTTTTGCTGAGAAGCTGAGAATCGCTGCGTTTCACCTAGACACCTCCCCTCTCTTCTTCTTAATTAGGGCATCCCAGTTCAGACGATCATCCATTAGGACACCAAGGTAAGAAAAAGTGGGGGATATTGGTACTCTCACTCCGTTTACCATAAAGGGATACTGACGCTTTGGGCGGGGCCCAACTTGCATTATATATGATTTTGTATTATTTATGGTCAGGTCTCTCTCTGCCATAAACCCTCGAAATGAATAAAGCAGGATTTGCAGGCTTTTGGGGGTACGTGCCAGAAGACCTGCGTCATCTGCGTATAGCAAGACGGGCAGTCCCCTGCATCCCACGTACGGGAAATCAGCCCCAGTTTCCTGCAGGGTCCGGTCCAGATCATTAATGTATAAGTTAAAAAGAAAGGGGGCTAAGATACACCCCTGGCATACCCCCCTTTCTGTATTAAAATCCCTTGTGACCCTTAGGTTTTGAGAGTACCTAATATTTGCCCTGGTGTCCCTGTGTAGATCCCTCAGAAAGTCCACCAAATTAACTTCAACCCCCATGGCCTTCATGGACTGCCACAGCCTTTCCCGATTAACACAATCGAAGGCACAGGACAGGTCCATGAAGGCCATGTAGATTGTTCCCTGGCGGGCAATGGTGTACTTTCCGAGGGTGGGGTAGAGATTGACACATTGTGCCACAGTTAAGCATTCTGGGCGAAACCCAAACTGCACGTCGGATATGATCTTATTCTCTTCCGCCCAGGTGCTCAATCTGTTCAGCACTACTCTTCCCACAACTTTTACCACAGTATCAATGAGGGAGATTGGTCTATAATTCGTGGTGCAGTTGTGATCTTCCTTCTTAAAAACTCGTACTATTGTGGATGTTCCCCAAGATTCCGGGCACCCAACCTTTGCGGCCGCGTTCAACACAGCCACCAATACTGACGCCCACAGCGAGGGGTTAGATTTAAAAAGATCAGGAGGGACACCATCAGGGTCTGGAGCCTTCTCGCAGTTAAGGTTAGTGATACCGTCCTCCACTTCTTGTACAGTAAATACAATCTTGTTCCTGTACTGTGGGCTTGGCTGCAGCTCGGGCTCAGGTATTAAACTTTTAAAAATGTCGCTAAAATGGGCCACCCATTCCTACTCTGTTATGTTTGTACCTAAGTCCGCAGGCTTATCTGTTTAAAAAAGTGGACTATTATTAATGTCAGTATACTTAATTTTTAAAGGTATATCAATAAATGAAGAAATCTGTGAGGTACTCAGTATGGTTATCTCAAAGTCTGTTATGAAGTTCTGTGGTTATATTGATAAGCAGCAAGCTACGTTATCTTACGAAATCTCTTTATTGATGCCATAGATACACTTCCACAATTGCTTTGTTAACATTCTTGCTTTCTCAAATGTGCTTGAAAATGTACCGTTTGCCTGCTCTTTTTTCAAAATTTTCTCAGGGGTAGAACACTTCCCTCAAACCCACTTAATTTTTTTTTTTTTTTACCTAATGAAATATTTTTTTACTGACATTTTCGTATTACAAAAACAGATTGCATTACAATACATGTAATTTGACTTCAGTTCATGCATTTTGCACCATTGGACATTTCTATCCTTGCATTGGGTGGACATGTATCTTGTATTTTTTTCAACCCTGTCAATAAACAATTTCTACGTATAACTGGGATGCAAGAACTGGGATAGTGTTTATGGGACCTAAGGTATATGCATCGGACGGGACATCAGGGTTGGTACGAATCTCACTTGTTGGTATGTCTGAGTGCTGCTGGGGGGGTGGTCCAGCCAATATTGCCTGTCTACGTGTCCAGTTACATATTTGCTATAACAGGAGAGCTTGTGTGTGCGCTTCTGGTCGGGGTTTGTGGTTGTGGGTCCACTGGGGCATGTGGGGAACCGTCCGGGTCGTCAAATGTTGGTGGCTGTTTGAATTGGTGCAACAATAGGGTCCACCCCATGGAGATGGGGTGCTTGCATATCCCCTTCACCTCCTCCTCCCTGAGTGTTTCCTTCTCCGCTGCCACCCATTTCTGTACTGCTCCCACCCATACAGCAATAGCAGGGGGCCCGTGGGGAATCGCCAGTACATAGCTATACCTCTTTTAGCCAGCAATATTGCCAGTGAGACAAAGCGGATTGACACTTTGAGCTGCTTCTGTCTCCAAAAGATTCCTAATGCACAGGCTTATCAGGTGTTCATATGGGAAAGACCCGTGAGTGTCTTGTGAATGTTGCTCCAGTACGGCTGTAGTGTAGGGCAACTCCAGAACATGTGGTGGAAATCTGCTTCCTGTGATCGGCATCTGAGGCAGAGGAACTGGGAGTCTGGGTAAAATCGTTGGAGGCGCACCGGCGTTTGATACGCCCTGTGTAGGATGTAGAATTGTATATTTTTAGCATTAATTTCTGGACACCTTCTTTAGGTATTTGAGGGTCATCTCCCATTATTTCTCGTGTATTTAGCACCCTAGTTCCTCCTCTCAAATGGCCCGCACGACCTCCAGGGGTTTGTTTATGAGCTCCCGAATGGCTTTATAGAGCCATGTGGTCAAGTGTCGTCCCACCCCTATGTGTATGATCGTGTGGATGACTGGATGAGTTGCTGGCTCTCCCGTCAATAGGTCGTGATGTGATCGATAGCTTTCTATAATTTGCCGATGGAGTAGAAACTGGCCAGGGGGGAGGTCGTAGTCTTCCATAAGCTGGCGATATGGTCTAAGCTGTCCATCTTTAAAAAGAGACTATTTCGGTTAGGCCGTGGGCTGTCCATATGCACAGCATGTCCGTTGTGTAGTATTTCTCTTGTTTGGGCCAGCCGACCAGCTGTAGCAGAGGGGAGTACAGAGGGGTCCATGCCGACATACGTTGTATCCGTTGCATGCATTTGCGTGCTACCACCACGTGTATGGGGTATGTGCATTTTGGTTTGGTGCCTGGCAGTAGCAAGCGGCGGAGTTCTGGGATGGGTACCTGGCCTGTCGCCGCGTGCGTCTCACCTATGTGTCTGCCTGCCGTCCAGTAGGACAGCCACTATAATTGTGCTGCAAGAAGTACGATTCGAGGGATGAGGCACGCAGTCCTCCCTGTGTGGTGGGTAGTTGTAACTTCGCTAGTGCTATCCTATGTCTGCTGGTTCCCCATATGAGCGAGCTGAGGAGCGAGTCTAAGTCCTGGAAAAATGCTCTGGGAGGGATTAACATATATAAAGAAGTGGTTCTGTCGGGAAAAAAGTCAATTGCTTTGTTCAATGAAATCAGTGTATCCACAACACATTTTTGTGAAGAACATATACAATTTTGAGAAAGGTTCAACAACACTATTTAGAGAACCAAACCATAATGCTTGAACACACCACAATAGGGTGACCAATCGTCCGTAAATTTCACAGACAGTCCGTAATTTCCGCCGTCTGTCCGTTGTCCGTGAAGGATTGTTTAACGGACGCCATTTGTCCGTAATTTTGACCGGGCACCGGTCCCACCACCCTACCGCCTGCACAGCTTCCACCCCCCTCCCTTCTTGACTCCGAGGCTGTTCCAAAGCTCAGATACCCAGCAGCATTGGAGAGGCACAGCGGGGTGGCAACCCTCACACCTTCAGCCCTTGATGAACTGTTAAGAGGTGCTTGAAGGTGACTGAGAGGGAGGGGCTGCAGCTTCAGGAGTAGGGGCATCTATTCAGATGCAAACAGCCCTGAATGCGTCACGTCTCTGCAAATTAAGAGGGGGCCTAACACATTCTCTTCCTATGAAGAAAATAGGCAACGTCTGTGGGTTTTTCTACAGAAGATTGTGGTTGCCCCTAGATTAAATGCTTTAATTCTTTGAAATAGCTCAATCATTTTGCACAGGTTTGGTCTGGCTGTGATGGGAAGTAGGCCTGATTTTTATTGATTCTGCAGGGATAAAATTGAGATGCCTCGTGGCCTCCTGTTTAGCTTAGCCTCATCCACAATGTGAGTTTTCTTGGCAGGAAATGAGAAAAGTAATACAGAAGGAGGGGAGAAACCCTGGCGACTCCTTTAAAGTGGAGGCTTCCCTAACATTAAATCACAGTCACAAACTGAACTAAATATATAACAGGTGAGAAGAAGTGAAAACCCACGATCTTAGCTGAGGCTTGCTTTTTATAAAAATAGCCTCCTTGCATCCACAGATCTACAAACAAAATGCCAGTGCATGCGCTGTCCCACCACTGTGGTCCTTGTGAATGCAACAGTGAGCATTTGAGGTAAGAAGATGCATCCCTCCCATAGTCATGAAACCCTGGCTGTGCAAACATCCTAGAGCCCGCCCTGATTACACCGAGGCAGCACTTTATCTTCACAGAGCTTAATTACTGTCACTAAATTGTAAACAAACCTCGGTTCTTCAAACATGCAGTCTATAATGTAATAAAAAAAAGAAATGGCACAATCGCACCCACACTGATTAACAAAGTATGTAGGACAATCAGTTAATTGAGTTCTCTTGTAGTATCTCCTTTAAGTACTGTATATCACAGTGGGGGATGGCAAAATTAACATTTTGGAAAGAGCCTGTCTTCTCGTTGTCTTGTCCAGGAGAGGGTGAGGAGCCCTACCCCACCCTAAAAGAGACCAAGATGATACTAAAATACTGCATGTCCACCCCTGTGCCCACCCTGGTGGATCCTGTTCCCCCTCCAGTGATGGCTCTTGTACCCCCATTTGGTGGCTCCTATCCCCCCACCTGTGATGGCTCCTGTCCCCCCTGTGGTGGGTCCTGTCTCTGCCCTAGGTGGCTTCTGTCCCAGTTCTGGAATGGCTCCTGCAGCGAGGGTGAAGTTCTTGATGGGCCTCTTCTCAAAAAGGCTCAGCTCAAAATTAACATGAAAAGCTGGGCGAGTGAGTAAGTGAAGGGATGGGCGGATGGATGAATGAATTAGTGAAAGGGTGAATGGATGAATGAAAGATTGAATTGAAAGATAATGAGAGAGGATGGATGGATTGATGAGTGAGTGGAAAGATGGAAGAGAGAAAAGGTAAATAGCTGGATATATGGGTGGAAGGGTAGCTGGATGAGTGAAAAGGTGGATGATGAGTGAGTGGGTGGATGGATTGATGACTTGATAAGTGCAAGGGTGAATGGATGGACGGATGAGTGAAAGGGTGGATGTAAGGATGGATGAGTGAGTGAATGGGAGGGTAGATGGACAAAAGGATTAATAGATGAGTGAAGGAGTAGAAGGATAAATGGATGAGAGAAAGGATGGATGAGTGATAGGGTCAATGGATGGATTCATGAGCGGATGAGTAGATGGATGGGTGGGTGGATGGATGGAAGGAAGGATGGCTAAGTGAAAGGGTCGATGGAGAGAGAAAGGGAGGATGGATGGATGACTGAAAGGGTGGATGGGTGGAAGAATGAGTGACTGGGTGGATGGATGAGTAAATGAAAGGATGGCTGGATGGGTGAAAGGGTAGATGGCTCGATGGATGAGTGAATAGATGGATGGGTAGAAGAGTGGATGGATGAGTGTACAGATGCATAAGGTGAAAGGGTGGATGGATAATGGATGGATGAGTGAAATGATAGATGGAAGGATATATGATGGATAGGTTTGCAAATGGTTTAATATGTTTGGATATGACTGGGCTTACTTATATACTATTGCCTGACCTATAATGTGTCTGTAAAACGTTTTCAATTGTCCTGAAGTTTTGTCCTGAATTTTGACTTCCTGTCCTGAATTTGTGTCCTGAATTTTGTCCCTTTGTCCTAAATTTTTACACTCACCGTCCTGAATTTGCACCAATGCCAATTGGTCACCCTACACCACAAGGACAATTATTTTTTGGTCAAAAATGGCTCTTTGTATTATATGGATATTAGGTACACAAATTAATAAACATGGCTGTCCATCAAACAATATAACACAGGGTAATAAAGTGATTAAAGTGCAAAGAGTGACTTTGTGGTGATAAGTGAAAAAGTGCTATACATGAATTATACAAAAAGGTAGCACATAAAAGCAGTAATTTTGTAGTGTCCAATCTTCTCAATGCATGAATACAAGCCCCAAAAAAATGACTTTGTGTTGGGGCCTGAGAAACTGGGTGGACTATTGTGACTGCAACATCGACGTTTCGACCATAGGAATTAGCGCAGCTTATTATACGTCAAGGGCGGGTCTTCAACAGGACAGGGGGTACCTGTGTTCATGCATTGAGGAGATTGGACAGTACAACATTACTGCTTCTATGTGTTTCCTTTTTGTATAATTCCTGTATATGGTTTGGTTCTCTAAATAGTGAGGTTGAACCTTTCTCAAAATTGTATATGTTCTTCACAAAAATTGAATGTTGTGGATACATTGATTTCATTGAACAAAGCAATTGACTTTTTCCCGACAGAACCACTTCTTTATGTATCATATATACCCAGGTTCTGAGGGACACAGGGTCACCCCATTTTGTATACTGGGTGGGATTACTGGCAGATTTGTGAAGATGTACTATAGCTGCGAGACTATTATAATTTTGGCTAAGGCCACACGGCCTATCGGGGCTAGCAGGAGGTTTTTCCAAAAACCGTCCGCCGATCTGATTCTGGCCAGCGCTCTGTGGTGGTTGCCCTCAAATATGTTGGCCGGAGAGTGGTACAAATGGATCCTGAGGTAACGGGGGCACCTGCACTCCAGGTCAATTTCTGTTCACCCATCCGTACATCCCCAGGGGTGAGGTTTGGGTGAAGTGGGTTTGTCCCAGTTTACTCTGAGCCCGGATGCTCCCGCAAATTCTGTCAGTGTTGTCCAAATGGGTGTTAGATTTGCACTAATGTCTCGGATATCTAGTAAGAGGTCGTCAGTGTACATGGAGACACTATGTATGGTATCCGCTATGGGAATGCTCCAGTTTTGCCCCATCCCGTCGCAGCCGTACAGCCGGAGGCTCAACAGCAACCACAGAGAGCAGAGGCAAAAGAGGGCAGCCCTGCCTCGTGCCCCTCTTCACCTCGAATGCTGGCGATATGCATCGTCCCATGTGGATGCGCGAGGTTAGTTTGGTGTACAGGAGTTGTGTATATGCCAAGAGGGTGGGACCGATTACAGAGTATCGAAGGCCTTCTCGAAGTCTTGGATAAGACAGGCTGCTCTGGGGAATGCAGCACCCACTTGATCATGGATATGGAATATGCAACGTATATTTTGGGACATGTTTCTGCCTGGAAGGAAGCCACATTGGTCTGGTTGAACCAGGGGTCATAGGATTTGTGTATACTTTTCCGCCAATATCTTCCCTAGTATATTACAGTCGGCGGACAGAAGTATGATGGGACGGTATGATGCCATCTGTTGTGGGTCGCGATTCGGATTAGGGAAGGTCACAATAACTGATTCTCGGAGGGATCTTGGTAGCTCTCCTTTCTCCACCGTGACCGCGAACATCTCTACAAGGCGGGGGACCAACAGGGAGGAGAAGGTTGTCTAGTATTCCAGGGGAAAACCATCCAGTGCTTTGTTACGAGCCAGTGCGTGTAATGCTTAGGTGATATCAGCAGATTGTATCTCTGTGTCTAGTGCAGTTCCCTCCACCTTCATGATTTTGGGGATCGTCAATGGGTCGAGAAAGTGGTCTATCACTTCTTGCCCGGTCGGTGCTGGTCTACGGTACACCTCGGAGTAGTATTGGTGGAACACCAAGGGGATTTCCGCTTGGGGCTGTACCAAATTTCTGAGGGGGTCGAGCATTTCAGTGATGGGTTTCACGTCTGTGTCTTGTTTGGCTAGCCATGCCAACAGTGTGCCAGTTTTATCCCGCTCCTAATGCATCCGGGTGGCATATGCCCTGAAGTTGTATCTACGGAGGTCTGTGATGGCGGCCAGGTGCTCTGTCTTTGCCACCTGAGTCTTGTTTGGTGAGGGTGGCTAGCTGCGTTTCGGCTTTAGTTAGTGCTTTTTCCAGTGTTCGTTTTACCCCTACGATTTGTTTGATGCATTCTCCTCGGGCCACAACTTTGAATGCGTCCCATTCCACTAATGTAGATGTCGCCGTTCTGTGTTATTAGTGAAGTATTCCTGTATGCTTTGCCCCTGTTCGTGTTTGAAGACTTGGTCCGTCAGGCAGTTCTGTGGTAGTCGCCAAATGGGTAATGGAGGATGGGGTGTCTCCAGTGTAACCGCACAATATGAGCGTTGTGGTCAGAAATGACCCGGCCTAGGTAGTCCGTGTGTTGAATTTTGGGTATTAGCGGCACTGAGCATAAAAATCTATGTAGTCGGACCCGCAAATTATGTGGTTTGGAGTGAAACAAGTATAGTCGAGTCTGTGGATGATGCATTCTCATGCATCTATGAGTGCCCATTGCGTGACCAAAGTTTTAAACTGTTCCGTTTGCTTGTGGGCTGGAGAGTGTGTGGGTGGGGGAGGGATCGATCTAGGGCAAGATATAGTGTACAGTTATAGTCGCCCTTTAATATCCATGGTATGAATGCAAATTGGGCTAAAACACCTGTGAGGCGGTCTAAGAACCTGTCTTGCTCAACATTTGGGGTATATATACTGCCCAAAAGTACTGGTTGCCCATCTAAGAGTCCCTCCAGCAGGGCATAATTCCCCTCATTGTCCACCACTCTTCCAAGTTCCTGGAATGGGGTTCCTGGTCTGACCCAAATCAGTACCTCGCATGCGTATGTGGAGTATGACGTGGCACATATGGTCCTGCGCCATTTGGCCCGCAATTTATCTATTTCCGGAGTGGTTAGGTGCGTCTCCTGCAAGAACGCGATTCGTGCATTCTGGCATTTTATGTATGAATATATGGCGTAATGTTTGCTTGGTGTATGGAGGCCCCTAGTGTTTAGTGTTAAGATACTGATGTCTGTGTTCTGCATTGTAGTAGCCATTTGTTGTTGCCAATGCATGCTAATGCAGCGAGTATCGGCTGGAGCATAGCTCCCGATGATTCCCTAGCACTGTGATAGTCATATGTGAGGTGCAATGTCTCCCGTTCGCGTGGTGCGGTCACCCTGTTATGTGGAGGTCCACGGGCGGTGAACAGTTAACTGTGGTTGGGAAACAGTCCCAATATCAAGGACCTATCGCTGGCGTCAATAAGTCCAAACCCACTCCCATTGAAGAGGAGAGTGCAATAATATTATGTGGGGGTGGCAGTACATGTCTGCTAGGTGAGTCGCCGACCGGGCATTTGCAGGATCATTGGTCGTCGTCTGGACTGTGCGTGATAAGGCACGTGTTGTGTGCGCAAAAAGGGTAAGTCTTGGTTGCTCAGGCCATTAAGGGACCGCCAGCCGGGTCACCTTCTTTCGAGAGGTTATTAGTTTGGCCATCAAACATGGTATCAGCTGCCTGGGGGGTAACCAGGGGGGGTGTGATTGAGTCCACCCTAGAAAGCGTTCCGTTGCTGTCATTCTCTCCCTCCGAAGAGAAGAGGTGTGGAGCTCGGTCTGTGTCTTCTGCAAGTGGGGAGGCATGTAGTTCACTCACTGCTAGTAGAACCTCTCGTCAGTCCTTCATAATTTGCTTCAGGTCCAGAGAGTCTAGGGTATGGGTCCCTGCCACCATGTCTTTACCATTGCTTTGCTGTTTCGAGTTTCATCTCCTGGATCGTGGTGCCTTAAAGCGTGGGCCTCGCATGGTCTCTGCCCTGGACTGTTGTGCGCAGTGTTGATCCACCCAATCGTGTGCCTCTTTGGCGTTTGCAAAGAAGATGGCAGAGTTTTCATGAATAACTTGAGTCAGGCTGGGAAGAGCAGGGAATATTGTATATTGTCCGCCCGCAGTCGTCGTTTCACTTCCAGGAATGATGATATTTGTTGCTGCACCGCCCGTGCATAGTCATGGAAGATCATTATCTTTTTATTTTCTACATGCAGGGGGCCCCATTGTCTGGCAGCTCGTAGCACTGCGTTGCGGTCTCGAAAGTGCAAAAATTTTGCCAACATCGGTCTGGAGGTGGCTCCTGGTGGGGGTTTGCGGGCTGGGACCCTGTGAAGAATGTCATGCGGTCCGCAGTGGGAGTGAAAAATTTCACCCAGGCTTCCATGTATTCCTTCGGATTCGCACCTTCAATTCCCTTTGGGAGTCCCAGCACGAGGATGTTACAGCACCTCGAACGCCCTCCCAAATCATCCACTCGCTCCTCCATGGTGGTCAGGCGGCCCAAGACGGTTTGGAGTGTTGTCTGATGTGCCTTGACGGAGGGTTGCAGGACGACCATAATCTTCTCTCCATCTTTCACTTTGTCGGTCAGTTTTCGATGGTCGTCCCGGATGAGGCTGATGTCTGTCGTCAGGGTGCTGAGTCGCTCCTCCATAGACACCCTAGAGAGCTTGATGGCTGCCAATACTTGGTCAAGTTTGTCCAAGATAGATTAATCATACTGAGGTGCGGTTGTTTTGGCCCATGTCCGGGTATTCGGCAGGTTCTCAGTTGCAGTCTTTGGTACTGTCATGTTCTGCACGGCCCTCGGCTTCTCCATGGCGCTGTCCGGGAGGGCCTCTCACGGGGTGGGCACTGCCGGTGTCTGTGGAGCGCGCAGCAGAGCCTCCGCCTAAACAGTGCCCTGGCACTGTTCTTGGCTGTTTCGCTGGTCGCGAGGAGCGCGCTGGGTGAGGAGACGAGGACACACCGGCACAGTAGGGGGCAGGGGGGCTCCGCTCAGATCGCCCAAGCGCTTGCCCGCTTCCTCGCAGTTCTGGCTCTGTACTAGAAGAGATCGGGTGCTGCCAGGGGGGGGTGAGGGGGTGGGGGGGGTTGCAGTTCGCTGTGAACATTGCTCGTGGAGGGATTATAGGTAGGTACTGTGGCTGTTATGGTTGCTGGGTTGAGCGCCTTCCCGGGAATGCAGTCTTCAGGATGATGCAGGTGTAGTGTGGATCTCTAAGCCTCCATATTAGGGTCAGGCATTGTCTGTCCTGGGCGCACTCAATTAGCAAATGCAGCGGTAAGGGGGATCGCTCATTCAGCACCAAGCGACCTAGGGGGTCCGCCGATCACCTTTTCTTCGCCGCCACAGCGCGTCCACAATGGTCTCAGGGTCTTGTCTTCACTCACGACAGCCGCTGCGATCCTCGGGTGCCATTTTGGGGTCAGGTGGCCCTGGCGGAGAGCAGTTCTCTGGATTGCGGTAGGGTGGGGGGTGGAAACCGTCTCACCGTGTCTGGACCACTGATGTCAGGGCTGTCACTCTCAGCACCACCCGACTGCACGCTGAGCCCGGACCGTCTTCCAGATCAAGTCCGTAGCGGCAGGAATGGCCGGGCGCTTCTGGTCGCCTTCTCGATTTCCGACCCCTTTCCTGCTCTTGAGATGATTGCTGACGACGACCGAGGCCGAGTCGTCCTCTCACCGTTTCCGTGTTCCCAACCATCTGTCCCGCGGCCCACGCTTTAGTATGCACCACTCGGCCCAAGCCCGGTCTCACAGAAGTTTTAGTTAGGTGCGGGTGGGCGCCATCTTGCCACTGAGAATCGGGGTCACTAAAATTACGGTTTGTACCGTGAATCCCCTCGACTGCTGAATTGGCTGTTCACCGCTTGATGCTTCTCATGATCCGACACCAGGGTGTCGGTTTGGCAGCCAGATTTGACGCAAGGAAGCGGGCAATATGCTAGCCCGATCGTGGAGCCTCAACAGAACACGTCTGCCATCGGAGCCTGCGTGGCCACGCCCCTCTCCCGAAACCCACTTCATAAGTTCAGGCTCGCTACGCTCACTCGCCACAGTGCACTGGGCCACAACTTTTACGCCTCACCACTTTCAAATGTCACCAGCCGCCACTGTTTTTTTAAAGTAGGTAATTCAGTTAGTCAGAAAACATTTTTTGCATCATTTTTGGTGCATAAAATTCCTCCACAGAAAACATTAATCACAGTTAATGAGCACATAATAATGACGATCAAATGAAAATTATTATCCAAAAACATGATAAAACAAGAATTTAAATCCAACTTCTATGTCTGATTTGTTCCTAATTCACGTATAGTTATTTGAACATCTTAAAACCATTGTGCAACTATCAGGGAATCCCATAAATTGGGATAAAAACATCTTGGCCTAATAATTTATACTCAAATGTTCAAGGTTTCTTTATGTATATTATTCTTACCTAGCCATGGCATGTAATAGGGGGTAGGAATCAGTCAGTACAGCTAGTACAACTTCACAACGGATCTTAACTAATCATTTTCATGGGTCTCACATTCTCTGTTTAATACTCTTATAATTCGTTCCTAAGGTTCATGACTGACCAGAAGGGAGGGAGACATGATATAGGATAGCACTGCTTTTATTTCTATTTTCCTCCCATCTAGTGGATGATACACCTGCCAGGAAGAGCTGCTTCAGCTTGGCCTTAGGGAACACAATTCGCTCAGACCCAACCTTGCCAATGTGGGACCCACATTCCTCAATTAGTGGATCTTTTTAAGCAAGATGTAATTTGAGACAGTCCATTAACACAACTTGAATAAAAGGAGCTATTTCCCCCCCTCCAAATGGAGTGCCATAATAACAAGGGACCAGGTAAATCACATTGCTTATGTACAGGATACTAAGCTCGCTGTGACCGACTTAATTTGAGCAACTCTTGGGCAGTGAGAGCAAACTTTTGGCAAAAGCATCCTCCACTTGTTGTAGGTTCTCTATGTCTACCATGCCCCATACTGTCACCCTGTATGTGGGAATGGCCTTTGCTTTTGCAGCATTGATTAGCAGAATTTCAGGGCCAGGCTTATTCACATATTTCCTTGAAAAAGTTAGATAGAGCTCCAATGCTTCTCTCGAGAAGCGAGGCTCTGTTTAGGACTATGGCTTTCCATGAAAATGTTCTATGAAAACTATCCCAGGGTATAAAAATGAGTCTACCACATCTGCCTTACGGTGAGCCAGTTTAAAAACTGGGGGGGTTCTTCAAAGGTGACCCTGTGATTAAAACGTATGGTGTTCTTTCATGGACATGGTGATCGAGAGTGTCCAGAAATCTAGTCCACTCCTCTATGAGTCTCTTCCGTGCTCCATGCTTTCTAGCCAAGAACATTGCATCATCTGCATGGAGGAGTATCGGGAGGGTGTAACACCTCAATGTGTGGAACATTTTTGGTATATGTTTCTAAAATCGCCTCCACTTTATTTGTGTAAAGTGACAGCAGGAATGGAGTCAGGGCACAACCCTATTTCACTCCTCGCCCGATACCAAACAGTTATGGACATTCCCCTTCTCTACTGTACCTGACTCACCATTGCCCTTGTGTCAAGCTGTCTTATAAAATTAATTACCACTGGGTCTAATCCCATGGTCTTCATAGTTTTCCATAGCTCACTATGGACCACGCAATTGAATGCGGCAGAGAGGTAAATAACAGCCAAGTAGAGATAACCCTTCTTTGCCACTGTATACTTGGCAGCCACCATACTTAAATTAATACATTGATCAACTGTCCATTTGCCCTTCATGAACCCATACTGAGTGTTTGTCAGACATTTTCTCTCCTCTACCCAATCCTACAATCTGTTTAGTAGTAGGTGATCCATCAGTTTAGGCGTACTGTTGATCAAAGATATTGGTCTATAACTTTTGGGGTTGCCCTTATCCCCCTTTTTTATATAGGGATACTTATTGAGTGATTCCAAGATTTAAGAGGTCCCAACTAAGAGCCTGATTAGGATGCCGGTCAAGCGAGCGTGCAACCGGCATCATGTCAGAATGGAAACCGACTGACAATGAATTTGAATGCGACCACCCATGAGGCGGGTGGAAACATCCATTTTCCCATTGCGGCATGTGCAGTGGCTGAAAAAGGGCTGCAGCACAACCTGCATTGGGAAAATGGTTGTTTGCAAACATCCATGCACAGTGTGGCAGGCACCACATGGTACCTGACACAAGGTGCATGGAAGTTTAAGATGGCACCACAGGTGCCCACCAGGCCTCACAGTGGAGGCAGCGGAGGGACCAGAGCCCTGCTCGGGGCCACCAAAGTCAGATTCTGTCTGCCTTTCTAGGGTGGTTGGACCACCATCGAAAGGCAGACCGAAAGGGACATCGTATCCCCTACGGCAATGCCTGACGAGGCACTGCCTTTATTGTAGGTTTTTACAGCAGCGGTTGTTCCCTCCTCATTCTGCCTCCACCTGCATCATAATGGAGTGGGTGAAACGCAGGGGCAGATGTTGGTTGAATCACAACCGACAAGCCCTCAGTTGCGATCCGATCAACATCGTAGTCAGGCCCTTAGCTATTATAATAAAGACACTCATCAAGGGTGGACCAATAGCTCTTGGGACTCCAGGAACAGGTCTACAGGGACCCCGTCTGAACCTGGGGCTTTTAATGAAGTAGATTGTGCTAATGCCAGTGTTATCTCCGCAATTTCCAACTCTAGATGGGGGTTATTCTCACCCTCTTCTAGTGGGCTAGTAGGACTTGACATCTCTATAGGGCTTTGAAAGATGCCTCATTCTAATACTGTATGTGGCAAATGAAGCTGTAGGATTAAAAAAAAGAATTAAACTGAACCTTGTCAGTTGACTTTAAATTGACTACCTCTGGAGTAAGTCAGGTAGCTATAGCAGCTTTCCTCATATATGAGTAATGGCAAGCATTTTCCTGCAGCTACTTTATCGTTTTGAAGTAGGTAATTCAATTTTGCTGGAGACATAAACACTGCAGCACACACCATTAATCTGCTGCTGTGCTTCTGTAATAAAAGAACATGCTTTCAATTCTTTCTTTCTAGACTAGCTCTCCTCATAGTACAGCAGAGATTACATTGGTATGTAAAACAGTCTCACTGCAAATATGTTCTTTCAACAACCTCACAAATATGGGACCTTTTTCAGGTTTCCTATGGCTATCAGGGTGATGGGGCTAAAAGTGCGACACTAAAAGCCTTTTACCTTTGTGAGCCTATGGCTACCTTACTACTGGATCCTCAAATTAACACCAATTCCACCCTTTTGCACCTGACCCTCAGGATAGCTAGGTAAAGCAATGCAAGTGTTACTCATGGAGGTAATGTGATTTAGAGACTCAGAAGTCAGTCAAGCAAATGATGAAAGTTACCTACTTCTTATTCATGTCATAATTCACTTGACAAGAATGTTCTTTAGTCATGACATAAAACTCATACTGATTTGTATGTAAAGCCGACAGCTCGTAACACTTTGTTACATTTTACAAGTTACCATCCCGAGACACAAAAAACTAGCATCCCCTTTGGTCAATTACTGCACTTGTGCAGGAATTCTACCACAGTTCAGGATTTTGACACAAGAGCTGAAGAAATAAAAGTCAAATTCCTAGCGCGGGGATACCCAAAACGTTTGATACGGGATTCATATAAAACGTGCTAGATACTTTGATAGGCAACACTTATTAACTACACACCCTAGAGAAACCAATTCTAGATTAGTTTTTGTGACTAGACATTCAACTATGAATGCCAAAATACGTCACATAATCAATTCGAACTGGCATATTCTAAATGCAACAAGACCCAAAAATACCATTTTACCGAACCCTTTATATGCCTACAGAAAAAATAGGAACCTCAAGGATCTTATACTACGCTCATGCATGCAGCAAAAACTTCCCAACTTGGCACAATCCTCCATTACAGGTCTCAATCCAACCACAGGAAATTATAGGTGTCTCTAATGTGTGGCCTGTGAATTTGCCATTGAAGCGAGACAAGTCACTTTCAAAGGGGGCAATTTGAATCTTAACCAATTGCAGAACGACCAATGTGGTCTACTTATTGATATGCCCGTGTAACAAAGGTTATGTGGGCGAGACAGCACGAATGATGTCAACAAGATTATCAGAACATCGATCAGCCATTCGCACACATAAGATACAAGCCTCCACTGGTAAAACATTTCATGGAGGCAAAACACACGGCTGAAGATATACGTTGGCTCATCTTAGAGAAAATCCGCATTACTTCAGGCAGCATGAGCACAAATGCATGCAAATGCAGAGAGGTATACTGGATTTTTGTCCTAAATACCGACCTAAACGGGATGAACAATGAAATACAGTGGGATCAGGTATTGAAATACTATTATGGATGAATAGAGACCATAGTTGGCCCAACAAGGCTTTGTTGGAAATTCTCTCTATCTCCATAACTACATGATGTGACCCATTTACTATATAAGTTGACTGACTAAAACAAGGCTTTGCTATAATTTTCAGGCTCAGCTATATATAAGTGTTTGTGGAATTTGTAGATACATATAGTGAATTCGTAGTATCACAAAATTATTCGTAGAGGTCATTAATTTTAAACTCGTGGTTTTGTTATTATGTTATAATAATCCTTTCTTAGGGTTGTTTTTCTCATACGTATGTGTAAAATATGCATATATTTTACACACAACTATATTCTAACTCTTATCCAAAGCGAAGAGAGTAATATAATCTGCTCCTAAAAGTCCACTACAAGATGGCCGCCACAATCAATCAGCATTGTCGATTCACACGTAGCTATGCTCCCTCTCTGGTTCCGGGTCGTACATGTCCGTCTTGCCACACATCGGGCCAACTACTTGTGCTGAATTGATCCGCCTGACCACAGACCCCACAGATATGATCTCTATTTAGAGATACACGGTAGGCGACTTAATATTAATCAGATCGATTTGCGCTAAATGCTAGCCCCCCCTTTTTTTAACTAATATGCTCTAACGTAGTTATAAAAAATCTCAAACGCACACCCTTAAGCATATTTTTGCAACTTGTTTTATGTTGCCGATACCTGATGATCTTTGGGTCCGCCAATATACGGAACGATATTGTGAACATATGGGCTCTTAAGAATTATTCTCTCTTTGGGTAAGTTGGTATTGACACTTACCAGTTAGAGTCAGTTACATATTAACTGCTGACCTTTTTAAACCAACATTCTTTACTGCTCTGATTTATAGGCGCCTTTACCGTTCTGTTGTCTATCCATGCTTTACCCACAGTTTGGTAGGAAGTATCTCAAGGACACATGTTGGAATACATCAGGTATTTGTGCATTTGATCCGTTAAACATATAAAATCTCCCTCTTGTTTTGTAACAATTTGTGTTAAGGACATTAATATCATTCCACTAATAGTTCAACCGGCATTTGATGCAAATTATTTGTTCTTTTCGCTTCCAATGAAAAATATTGAAGTGCATTGTGCTAGCCACACCTTTTTAAAATTGTTCGAATACAAACATTGAATCTCTAGCAGAGGTTGCTGCTTCTCCCCTTCGTCCTACAAACAAAACGTCTTGTAATGGTTATGCACCTTTTCTTTTTTCGCAGAAGAGCATTTTTATCGTGTTAGCTGCCCATTCCGAAGAACTGTCTGTTTACTTACCTGGGCAGATGTCCTTGTCACAAAAATCTTAAATTAATAAAGGTAAATAGATCGCGATTACAGTCTTGTTAGTAGCTAAACAGGTGAGACATAGACATAGTCATAGTGTAACACTTTTATATTTCTCTCCTTTAGACATTACCAACATTACCGACCACTATCATAGTTCCACCAGAACTGATTTCTCTTCTTGGGCTTTATCTTTAGGGGAGCGACTTATTTCAAGTCATAGGTATGCCTGTTGTATTAGAGTCCTTTGCTTTCCTGGCCATTTGCCATCTGACTGACACATAAGGCTTAGCGCTTGCCTTTTCTATTCCTTTTCCTTTTTAAGTCATCTTGCCTTCTCTTGGTTTTACATTATCCAGTTCTTTACATATCCCTTTGGATACTCTTTCTTCTAGTTCTGGGTTACTCTAATCTTAGCCTTATTAGAGGCCATTTATAGATTATTCACTTGGTGATGGTTTGTTGTTGTTAGAAATTAAATGGTACAAACCCATTTGGGTTTTACTTTTAGGTGAGGTTGTTCAGAAGATATTTTGTTGAGACTAGTAGCAATTTTTTAATGGTCATTTGAATGTAATAGCCAATATTGACCTCGTGTTGTTAAAGAGGCATTCTTAAATGTATATAGGACCAATGCATTGTACTGATATGTATTTTAAATTATTTATATTTTGTTTAGGTTTCTTTTGAAACTCTAATCGTGGCTTTCTGATAAAGGCCGAACAGTCAATATTGACCTCATGTTGTTAAAGAGGCATTCTTAAATGTATATAGGACCAATCTATTGTACTGATATGTATTTTCAATTATTTATGTTTTGTTTAGGTTTCTTTTGAAACTCTAATCATGGCTTCCTGATGAAGGCTGAATGCCGAAACGTGCGTAGGATCTACTAAACTCTATAGCCATGACATTACTGATTATTGTTTATAATGTGTAAAAATGTATTTTGATTACATGAACTCTACAAGTCATTTTTGAACAGTAAAAATATAAATATCAACATTTATACTAGAAAATAAATAAAAAACACACAAAACAATTAAATAAATGTTGAACTTTGTTTGCTTATCATTAAAAATAATATTGTCTGATTATCAAACACTGTATTCTTTCTTTATTGTTTGGGATTATGTGTTATTGTGCTGATTGCATGGGCCCATAAGTTATTCTTTTTCCTTAATGTATTTCTTTTCACAAATGACAAAACTCATACTGTACATGAAATGAAGAGGACAAAAATAATACACCTGGTTATACTTGGAAAATAATCATTATACTGGGAAGTCAGTCATTACTGACCTAGCATAGTTCGAGACTCCTACTGGTAGGGATATCAATGACACAATCAGTGCGAAATATAACAAATTGCCCAGGACGATGAGAAGTTAACCTCAGTCTCTTTATGGACGGATTATCTAGAATTTAGAATCACAATTGTCCCAGTGTCTGTTGTAGTTCCCACAATGGCTCAATTATGTGGCTTCATCTTTAAGAAGCCCTGTGCAGGCTCTGTTGTAAACTGAGGTCTGTGGTTGTGCCACATTTGTTGTTATACATCTATGCATGATCCAAGGAGAGAGGCCACACTGACTCTGCGCTGAGCCTGAAGATTTTGCTGATGCCTTTGATCCCCACTGCTGTGTGCAGATGTGCGCCTACAAAGCTGGAAAGGCAAACTGTGTGGCAACAGGTAAGAGAAAGACTTCATTCCACTTCATCTAGTTGGGGACATGGGAAAGTATTATTGTGGATATTCTTTGGGACAAAAATCAAGCACACCACTGAAAAAGAACACCTGTGGTCGCAATAGTAATCTGACGGGAACAAGCACTTCATGGTCAGGTCTGACCTTTGACTTTCTAGGGGATCTCACTAACTATTTTCCACAGTTCTCTTTGGAGAGATCATGGGAGAATCTGTAAGTTCCCAAACTCAAGTACAGATTCAGTGAGTAAGCTGCCTTGGTCATAGGCACTCTGCAGAGAGACCAGAGTCATAAAGCTTCACTACTCATCCTGGAGACGTAGTGCCTTCTCTAGGCTACAGCAGGCCAACTTACACAGCACCTCAGGGCTATCCTCTTCTATGCAGCCTTTCCTACACACAACGGTACCTTCAGTAACCCTCCTCAGCAGATATTGGGCTCCTTCCATCAAGGTGGTTTCAAGGCAATTCTTCCGAGAAGGATGCAGAGCTTCCAGGTTCCTGTTCCCGAATCTGGTAAGGAAAGTTGGTAGTCATGAACCTCCAACTCTAGGGCTCAGATGCTTTCTCAGTTTCCACTTGTGCTGGTGGAAGATAAATCTTAGCAGAGTTACTGGGAGCTTTAGCCCCCTATATATAGCACATTTGCAGACAGAGATGTGGATTCCAAAGGCCCAGCTATGGTTCTAGTTTCAACTTGTTTTAGCCTTTTTGCGTATTACTCGGAGGCATGACAAGCAACGGTATTTGATTTCTAATCTCAGTAGGAATGTGGAATGGAGATGGGAGATCCCTGTCCGAAAGACCCAAAATACAGGCAGAAAAGAGCGAGCGGGTTCTTTACCTCTTAATTTGTTAGGGTTGACAACTTTGGGGAAGAATGGAGCAGAAAGGGGACAAGCACTGCCCTATATTTCAAAGGTGCCATCTGTCCTTCACACTAAAAAGTCTGGTCAGTTTTGAAGGACTTCAGAAATTGTTAAGATTAACTCTGTAACTCAAATTGCTGATGGCATGCTCCTTCCAACCTCCATCTTAGGCATTATTTACACAATGAAGATCCATCTGGAATTACTGGGCTACAACAGTGAAGCACAGCGTATACACTCCATGCTCATCCTACTACACGTACACAGTGTAAACATAAATGATCCATCCAAGTCTCACATGGATGGAGCACAGGATCCAGTTGTATGGAACTGGCAGATAATTTTAAACTGCCAGTACAAACCATTGCAACCATGACTGTCCTCCACCGCCAAGTGAACAGACAGTAGTCATGTTCATAAAAGGAGGGGGTGCATATGGGTTAACCTTCCAGACCAAGGAGCCCAGCTCAGCATCTCCATCAATTTTCACCTTGGCCCTGACCCTAGACACATTTCTGCTATGTGCACTGAGGCCAGAAATCATAAAACTATCCAGACTTTCTATTATAGGGACCTCAAGGCAGGGATACACACTCTCCCAACTCATGGAGGAAACCTTCTATGACCCAACATGCAGCGATGCACTTTTTCCAAACTCTTAATTTCACTAGTTGATGATTGCCACTTCAATACAAGCAGTTATTGTACCTTTAGGCTTCACAAATATCTCAGGTGAATCAAGTTTAAAATATGCTTCACATCTCCCTGGAATCCTTTTGCTGCGATTGGAATGCTGCAAATTCTCAAAACAATTCTTGTATTAAAGCAGATTTTTTTTATGCATCCTATTATATTATCTTTATTATCACATGGAAGAATACCAAAGACATTTTGGATTTTATTTTTTAAATATTGAGCCCTCTTTAGGCACTAGATCTCGATTATTGGCTGAAAGCTGCCACACAATGTAGTCCAGCACACCTCTCCTTGTGTTTTACATTGGTAGGTGGTTTGTTTTTTGTGTCAAACACAAACAGACAAACAGAGGACTGCTTATGCTGCAATTCCTGAATTAATATCAACCACTGGGAATTGTTCTGGGCTGCATTCCAGTCCTTCAATTTTCACCCATTGTGCCACCATTAAAGTGATCAGCCATTTCCAAATCAGTGTTGGTCCTGTTCCCACAAAAACAGGTCAGCTTGAAATGCCACGCTACGTCCCTTCCACTTGGGATCGCAAGCAACCCCAGATCAGTTTCTGGTTACTTCAGCCTCATTTATGAGCTGCAGCCTAAGTCACAGTGGGAAGGGATCCATTAGAGGACATGCCCATCTCAATCATATTCATCGCAGTCAGGGCAGCCAATGAAACAAATAATGAAGTAACGGAAATATTTATTGAATTAGTCTCAGCTTCAGTCCATCGTTTTTTATGAACTATGCCAGATTAGACAGGCAAGTTGCATGCAAATCGGCCTTGGCCCTGCTAATATAGGTGTAGTCGGGGCCAACAGATTGCCATTGGCTGAGATTAATGTAAGCATTATCCAATTGCTTTGTGGCAGAAGATGCTCTATATGTACACCCATCTTTAACAACCACAGGGGCTGTCCGACAACCCCGAACCCGGGACAATGAATCAATACACCTAACATAGGTTCAGGGGAAGGATCACCTAAAACTATATGTAATCCCACACATTAATTTTAGGTTTACAAACAGTAAAGAAAAAACTGTGAATCAGTGAAAAAGAAGAGAAGATAATTAGAGAAGCCCTTCAAACAATATTTCCAGTATCAAAAAGACAATATTTTTTATACATAATACAAACGTTTCTAAAAACAATTACGCTCAAGACAAAGTGCTGGTATACAAAAAAACATATCATAAACCAGACAAGTGGCAAACAAAACCTTTACATATTACGACAAAGGAACAACACAAACATAAATAATGTGTCCTAATGAAATTTTTGTCACATGATCTGAGCCACTCACTGTAGATAACTTGCACCTTGTTCACAGTGCGCCGTCTATGCTGTCTACTCCCTCACTTGCGTCGCCACCTTCACGACAGTCACTTTTGTAGAGCACCAAGTTTTATATGGTTGTCACTTAATTGAGTTTATGCAGTGCTGCCTAATAACTGTATATTGCTGACCATGCACGTATATCATAAAATAAGATGATTGATTATCTTGTCCTAAATTTGAAGAGTATTCTCCTTCTTTCCTTTCAGCAATGTGATGTGCATGCATGTTTAATTGACTGTTTATTTTTACCTATTGGGGCATTGTTTTTGATTGTACCAAAATTTAATTAGGACACATTATTTATGTTTGTGTTGTTCCTTTGCCGTAATATGTAAGGGTTTTGTTTGCCACTTGTCTGGTTTATGATATGTTTTTTTGTATACCAGAACTTTGTCTTGAGCGTAATTGTTTTTAGAAACGTTTGTATTATGTATAAAAAATATTGTCTTTTTGATACTGGAAATATTGTTTGAAGGGCTTCTCTAATTATCTTCTCTTCTTTTTCACTGAATCACTGTTTTTTCTTTACTGTTTGTAAACCTAAAATTAATGTGAGGGATTACATATAGTTTTAGGTGATCCTTCCCCTGAACCTATGTTAGGTGTATTGATTCATTGTCCCGGGTTCGGGTTGTCGGACAGCCCCTGTGGTTGTTAACGATGGGTGTACATATAGAGCATCTTCTGCAACAAAGTAATTGGATAATGCTTACATTAATCTCAGCCACTGGCAATCTCTTGGCCCCGACTGCACCTATATTAGCAGGACCAAGGCGGATTTGCATGCAACTGGCCTGTCTAGTGTGGCATAGTTAATGAAAAACAATGGACTGAAGCTGAGACTAATTCAATAATTATTTCCGTTACTTCAATATTTGTTTCATTGGCTGCCCTGACTGCGATGGATATGATTGCGATGGGCATGTCCTGTAATGGATCCCTTCCCACTGTGACTTAGGCTGCAGCTCATAAATGAGGCTGAAGTAACCAGAAGCTGATCTGGGGTTGCTTGCGTTCCCAAGTGGAAGGGACGTAGCGTGGCATTTCAAGCTGACCTATTTTTGTGGGAACAGGACCAACACTGATTTGGAAATGGCTGATCGCTTTTGATGGTGGCACAATGGGTGCAAAACGAAGGACTGGAATGCAGCCCAGAACGATTCCCAGTGGTTGATATTAATTCAGGAATTGCAGCATAAGCAGTCCTCTGTTTGTGTTTGACACAAAAAACAAACCACCTACCAATGTAAAACACAAGGAGAGGTGTGTTTGACTACATTGTGCTGCAGCTTTCAGCCAACAATCGAGATCCAGTGCCTAAAGAGGGCTCAATATTTACAAAATTAAATCTAAAATGTCTTTGGTATTCTTCCACGTGTTAATAAAGATAATATAATAGGATGCAAAAAAAAACTACTTTAATACAACAATTGTTTTGAGAAATTGTAGCATTCCAATTGCAGCAAAAGGATTCCAGGGAGATGTGAAGTATATTTCAAACTTGATTCACCTGAGATATTCATGAAGCCTAAAGTTACAATAGCTGCTTGTATTGAAGTGGCAATCATCGACTAGTGATATTAAGAGTTTGGAAAAAGTGCATAGCTGCATGTTGGGTCATAGAAGGTTTCCTCCATGAGGCCCAAGCAGAGTGAAACTTGTCTGGGGTTACTTCTGGTACTTTATGGAGGTCACTCCTCAGACAGGCAGTTCAGGGTGGACTCTCCAATAGTATATAGTTAAGAATGTACCATTTTAGGAGGGAAAAAAACACCTATTGGATTGTTAACAAGCACATTATGTATATACAATGGAGACAATATTGGACCTATTTTCTTTACAGTGTAGCTAATGATAGGCCAATGACTGGAAGTAGAAGGTTTAGATTTTGTTTAGCTTGATGGTCAGATATTTTATAAAATAATAAACAATGGTCAGGGTGAGCGGATTCATGTGATTCTGTGGCTGTAGAAATTACCATATTATTCTGGATTTTTCACTGTTGTCACATACTTTGCTACATAATTGCCATTTGCATAAAAAATGTAGGTTTTAGTTTAAATGGATCGAAATAATACTGTTGAGAATGTGCCACATAGTGCTCTTATAATTTGACTTTCTTACTGTATAATGTAGATAACCTTTCTGCATAATTTGATCTGTCATTGCAGCATAATTCTAGCAGTGGCGCTGATGATCAAGCTCTGCAGAGGAGTTTGAGGTCTGATTTCTATGAAATGTGGGGTTTTGGACCACTGCATTTACTGCAATAAAAATCGTCCATGCACATAATACGTACATAACTACAAATTATCATGTGTACTAACATGCGTTTATCAGCTTCTGGAATTAGTTTTATCGTTGAATATCATCCTTCAAAATTAAACAGCAATATGACTTCTTTGGTTTTCACTTCATTAGCAGAAAATGTGCTTTCCTTAGCCTCAGTATGTGAGATGGCCATTCCTTCTGTTTAAAATAAAGATTTATTTTATTGCTCATATTTTTTCCACATTGATGACAGTAGGTTCCATATGAGTCCATAGTAGTCCTGATGAAGGCCACCATAGTTTAAACTTCTGGGTCTGTAATGTCAAGCCACTAATTGGTTGTGGCGTGTTGTACATTAAATACACGTTTTCCAACAGCATACAGGGATTTTCATGATCAAACAATTCCTGTGTTCATTGATAAATGTTTGTATTTTTAATGCTAAAAGTTGTATGCATTTATCTATCTTACTTCTTGTAAACATTCTGAATATGACTATGCCAAAGACTCTTATATACCATCTTCAGTTTACCCACTGCTCAGCTGTGACATTCATTTTCTCTTATTGCCCTCCTGATAGCTGATTTGCAATGTCCGGTGCCTTCAAGAACTGACAAGGGAAGCACCTCTGTGCTTTGAAAATATAACTTTTTTAAGGCGATTCCAATTTGTATGCAGATAATTCTGGTGCCAAAAACTACAGCAGACTCACCGAACACCAACACATAAAGCGGGGCATTTCTTTGCTCTGATCTCTCAACACCCTTATGCTTCTACAACAATTCACACCACCATCTAGTTCAATCATTTTTTAACACATTTGATTTGGTGAGTGCAAAAATAAAGTATCCGCTCCGTAGGCTTCCGACTCTTCTGAATATAGAAAATCAGTTACTGACTGTAAGAAAACAGGAGGTTTTGCAGATGTCCAATTTTGTCCCCATTTGGACTACTAGATGCTGATTTTCGACTTGGACAGTGCTCCGAAGCCTGCTAACCAGACTCCAGTGCCAGGGCCCTTTCCCTAAAACTGTTATGTGTGAATTGGCAATCCAAACTGACAGAGCTTTCACCCCCTTATAAGTCCCTAGTATATGGTATCAGGGGTACCAAGGGCATAGGTGGTAAAGAGGTGCCCAGGGCTGTAGCTCAGTTATATACCACCCTTGTTGACCCAAGCAAACTACTGACAGTAGGCCTGTCATTGAAGACTGCAGGAGCAGTGCAAACTACTTGAACTCGACTGTGCCTTCACCATGTGTGGCACAGTCAAATGCACTGTTGTCATATGTCAGTGTCCCCAAGAGAAGTTCTCCTGTGCCCAGGAGGCAGGGTACAGTATATTGAGAGTTTAGACATGAAGATGCAAGCTTATATGTCTCTTTACCATTAAAGTACACTATAAGTGATAGGTGGTCTGGAGGATAACATGGAACTTGCACCTGGGCAGACATGGGTTGTTAATTCCCTTATGGTACCACCTAGATCTGTAGAGTTTGGTCTCAAACAACCTGCCTTCTCTCCTCTGACGTGAATCTTGTGGCAAGGAAAGACTGGGATGCACCTAGGTGGCACCTTAGAGGATGCCTACTTGGTTCCCACAGGTGTCCTTTGCTCTGGCTTACCAGCCCGTGTTTTCCTGCATCTGCTGTAGCCAAGACAGGACTCTGACTTCCTGCCAGGTAGAATGATCACTCCCAGGAGTCAGGAACAAAGGCTGGGCAGGAAGGAGGTCACACCTCCCTCCTCCGCCACAGGCTCTTAAAGTGACACATCAGAGCAGTGAGCTTCAAAGGCTGCATCGCCTCTGGTATGCACCTGGGCTGTTTTCCTGAGGAGGACACAGCCCTCCCCTTGCCCCAGGTGCACTTGCAACTGGGAAAAGCAAGAGATTAGACATATAGGAGGTGTACATCTCCAGGCAGCCTGGCTCAACATGTCCAGGGTGAGCAACCTGACCTGTACACCTAAAATAGAATTCTGCCATCTTTAGGAGGGCAGCAATAGAGGGTCCTGTGTAAAAAGGTAACATACACCCCCAGAAGTGGTCAACTTCATGGCGGATTAGCTGCAGGAACTAGCCCCCCGTTGGATACTAGCTCAGACACCCCTAGCTCTCCTAAATGTAAGATTTATGGGACCCCACCTGACACTAGAACCTCAGATGTGGACAACTTACTTCATGGAAGGACCAAGAGGAGACCTTTATCGCCAACAACAGGAGTTTTCCACAGCACCAAACTAGAAGAGTGATACTTTTTGTACCTGAGGCAACAGACGTGGAACTGAGTGAACCACCCTAGTCCTTGCCTACAACTTGGCACTCCCTGGCAGAGAGGAGTCAGAAGCACCCTCAGACTCCCTTGGACTAGTGGGACTAGTCCCCTGCAAACTGCAGGTGAAACAACACTCAGTAACCAAAGAATCCCTGCCCATCTGGCCCTCCGACGAGCCACCCAAATCTATATGATGTAATCCATTGTGGGAGTTGTAGTCTGGCCTTCCCCAAAGTTTCAAGCCGTTACCCCACTCCCCTGGACCCTCACATGTTGGAGTTACTCTTTGCCACTCTTACCTTTACCAAGATTTGTTGGCCAACCGGTTAACTCACAGTGCATTAAGAAAGCATTCCACAACACCTGTGACTGACTTCTCTTGTGTTTTTGCATTTTTTTTCAGCAGCACTGTGTCAGTGATAAAAGGAGTATTACTTTGGGTCCCCGTTCAGCAACAAGGACAGACAGGACAACTCTGCACCCGGACTCCACAGGCTAGGTAAAACTGAACTGACTATTAGGGCCTGATCCTGGGACCCGCACCACCTTTACCCTTCAAGTGTATAATGCAAATCGACCCCTAAGTGATTGATTATCACTAGTAGTTTTTATTATTGACCGCAATAATACATTCTCACTGCATTTTAATGCTTGATTTTATATTGCTTTGAAAATCCATAAATCTGGTTACAGGTATGCTATTTTGTTTGCTTTGGTGTCTAAATTAAGATAAAAATATACTCTATTTTTATAAATGATGTCAGGTTTCTAAATGTTTTGTCAATTTGTTATGAACTATAATGGTACTGTAAAATGCATAACACATGTTCTTCTAGCAAGTTTATTATTGGGAATCCAAGGACCGTTTTTGGGGTATTGTGATAACATTACATGGTAAGGCTAACCAGCCATAATACCACAAAATATTCCACTTTTGTACACTGACTTCCACCCTAAAGCTGCCACCAGCAGCCATTTTGGGGATGCAGAAGGTCAAATTACTCAGCCAAATGCCTCAATTCACGAAACTTGAATCTATGCCCTGACATAAATCGCGCCACGACCTAGTCCAAGGGTAGGTCTGCGAACCACTAGTGAACCACAGATTTAAAAAATAAATTGCTAGCCACTAAACAGGAGGAATGTAAAGGTACTCCAGTGAAGATTGGGATAAATACAAACACCAATCCAAAAACTACAAATTCCCTCTTTTTGATGGTAAATTCACTTTCATCACCTTTCAGTTTAGTGAAATGAAATACTTGCTGTCGGAACTGCTCTGCCCCTGGTTCAGTGTGTGCACGGGGTGGTGCAAGGCAGGAATAAAGGAGTCTGAGAAGGGCAGAAGTGCGCTTTGCGTTCTAGTTGACACGTTAGTTCTTCCATCCTGCCCCCTCCCTTCACTTACCTGATTGTCTTACAGGTTGGTCCGGAGTTTGTCTTTGTTCCTGTATCAGGCTTCACTCCTGGCTTCTTGGTTGCTCGGCCGGCTCCTCTGGAACTTTCTCTGCTCCGGACAGGATTTTCAGCGTTCCTCGTCGGGGTCCACTCCTGGCTTCTCTGTGCTCATCTTGTGCTTGTTGGACCTTCACGCTGCTCAAGCGAGAATTTTGCCATTTCCTCGCTGTAAGCCATATTTCTGCATATCAGCTTCTCATTTGTTGCCACAGGGGCCTTCATGATGACCCCCCAAAAGTTAAAATGGAAACAGATAATCAATTCACAAAGAATCCATGCACTTAAGGCAGTAACATTTAATTTAACTTAAATAATAAGATGTAATGCACTTGTCTGATGTATGTCTCCACGGTATTGAAGATCCTGCATCCTTGCTAACACTGCTCACTCATCGCTGTGAGAATAATATACATTTTCATTAGTCTCCTGAGAATTTAAGGGGCTGATTATTTCATTGTATCTTAACCCTGCACATTTCTGTGTATATTTATTTTCTTTTTCTTTAACCTTATCCATTTTCGGGAGAACATGTTTTTTGTTTTTTTGTGGTTTATATATATATATGAATAAGTTGGGCTTTGATCAACTCTTAGGTTAGTTTTACCCTATACATCCATAATTACACTGTCCTGTTGTACAAGTAGAATACACCTAATGGTTGAATTTTCTTCATAGATGATACAACTGATTCTGCTCTCTGATATCTTATATACTTAAGCGGAAGAGAGACCTTATACAGGTAGTTATATCCAGTAGAATCAGGCAAATTATTTATAAGCATTATCATCAGAATACACGCACATGGTAATATTACTCACCTTATCTTCACTAAAGGAACCACATAAAGACCACTTATTGAGAATATCCACACCTGAAGTGCGTTGGTGACGTGTCTCCCTTTTCCTTTCCTTGTTGTGTATCCCCTCTTCCCCCATTTCTACTGCGTTGGCTTTGATACTGTTGGGCTGCCACTGGTGGGTGTGGGAAGTTGGGACTTTACTGCGGATCTTGTATCGCGTCCCTGCGGAAACAAAAGGTGAGAATTACCCTTTTCACAGGAGCTTTATCGATACTGGAAACTGTTACATCACCAGATGCCTTTTTCTGTGATTGACGGGCATCCCTTTTCATTAGAAAGCAATCTTGTCTCTACATAGTACTAAAAGCCTGCTAGGAAGCTGAGGTAGAATTTGGCTCTTTCCAGTCTAGCAGCTGCTCCTTTACGCCAGTTTCAGCTCTTCCACTTCCACTTATGACTCTTAATGAAGTTAGATCAGGGTTACACTCACCCAGATGACCCCTGTCCTATGACCACTCTGCAAGCTTAGGAGTCAGCTATTAGAAAGCCTCTTGGAGAGTTCATTGATAACTCTTTGACCGCTGGCATTGGACCTGGGGTCTCTAACAAAGAGTTGTTAAAGTCACTCCCCAAAAAGCTAAATTTGAACTGTAATGAGCTGAAAAACTACAGGTTCATTACCTTTTTAACAGCCTATGTGAAACTTATATAATACCATCTTAAAAAGTGACTTGCCAATTCCGTGGACCACTCTTGTGCTTTAGAACATTTTTCCCAATAAACATCAGCATCAGCTGAATTTCCTGTGATTCCAGGCAAATCACTTAGGGCCCGATTTGCAAAGAGACTCTGCACTCATGTCAGAGGCCCCACAGTCGTGCTGAGACCGCTGCACTGCAGTCAATCATTGTGGAGGTCCTGCCACAAGTGCAGGGCCCCTGCCATGAGTACCACCCACCACCACTGCAGGGCCTCTCCCACGAGTGCGGATGCCCTTTGTAAACCAGCCCCACAATCTTCCCTGCAAAAACAAAATAGATATGACATTGTGTAATGTAAATTATTGCTCGTGTAAAGTGCTCCAATATCTTTTGGTCAAGTTTGCGCTAAATATAAAAGTGCGAAAAACAAAGAGCCAGACCCATTTGGTAATGCTAGAGGATCTAAGAACTAGTAGGAGTGGTATGCTGTAGGCCTCCTTCTTGGACCTCTTATTGATATTCGACACGTTCAACCATGAAATTATGGTGGACTAACAAGAAGCTACTGGACGTATTCAACCGACACTGGAAAGTGTTTCTTAAGTGGTCATACACAAACTGTTTTTCTTCCTCTGTTCCACTCAGCTGCGAGTTGCTTCCTCATGACTTGGCACTCTCGCTAAGTCTTTTAAATCTCTGTGACAGACAATTAGGGATACTGATTACCTTGCTTGGTTTCTGTACCTTCTTGTACGCTGATAAGTGCGAGGAGTTACATAAATTTGATCAGCAGTCAAAAAGCAGATAGAACTGAAGATGTGATCATTGGTGTGGATTCATCTTACTGTTCTCTGGTCTAAATTTGTTGGCCCTCTTTAAACCCCTGTTGCTCCTGCCAAGAACCAGAATGTGGTCGTTGATGACAAATGAGCTTCTGTGCTAAAGCCGATAAAGGTTAATAATCATGTATCCTGCTGATGTGCGTCCTGAAAAACTACCTTCCTGCTGAAGACAGACATGCAACCTTAGTAGGTGCCCTTATTTTGTCATGCCTCCAATATGGTAATGCCTTACACCTCCTCTATTCAGAGACCATCACCAGGAAACAGCACAGCTTCAAAATATGGTAGGAAACCTAGCCTGTGTGCTTGGAAATTAGAACATATCGCAGCTGCATGCTACCCCTGGCACAGGTTCACGGTTAAACACCTCATTCCTTTCTGTCATATCCCTCCCCCATTTTCTTAAACCCTGTCTCACCTTGTCACGGGCCGAGCACTCTTTCTCCCCGCTCTCTCCTCTTTTCTTCGAAGATGAAACGTTCACTGGGACACGGCGTACTACATTTCCCATGAGCATATGCAAAGGCACGTCGCCGTCGGGGAGAGGGGAAGCACATCTGCTTCCCCGCAGCACTGCTGCTTATTCTGGGAGTATTCAGTAAGGATTTTCGGACACTTCGAGTGCGGCTCGGGATCGCTCTTTGGGGAGTCCGGTAAGGGTGTTGTGGCACCACCATTACTTTCTTTGGCCGCAGTCAGTCTAGTGTGGATTTAGCTACGCCGAAAGTGGAACTTTCCTAAGAGTCAGTTTCCTCATATATTTGCCATACCGGAGTATCCCTCCCTGTTGGTGAGACACACGTTTGTTTTCTCGTGAAGGTGGTAGGGATAGCGGTGTTTTCTTGCACTATAATTACTTTCCCTGACTACTTGTTGTGTTTTTGAGTTACTAGGGCCAGAGGAGGCTCTACCGGGCAAAACTGTGACTCGACTTTGTCCTATTCCCTTTGTTGGCGAATTCCCGTGTTGTGTATTCATGCAAGGGGAGTCTTGGGCTCTGATTGTTTCATTGAACCAAAGACCGTATAAATCCAACTGAGCGCAGTACTTTGGGATCATCTGGTGCAGATAGCACGAGTGAAATGTTATTCTCGACCCATATTATGTGTTTTTTTGTTATTTGTGTTATCCTTGTCGTATTTTGAAATTTACTTCAAAATTGCATGACTTGCATAATGCTATGGGCATATAACGATTGTAAATACTAAGGATGTCTCACTGAGAAATAAGTGAGGAGTGAATTGTGTTTAGTCTACAATCAGTAGCCTTGCTTGATTTATAAATATATATATAGATATATTCTCCTCTATGCTCAGGCCTCACAATATAACAGGGAATTGTGGAAGAGCCATTCGCTACCATCTCTTACAACCCTGTGATGCCAGGCATTGTTATATATGGGTAGGTTCGGACCATTCAAGAAACCCTTATTTTAGAGTTAAATATATTGCCTCATTAGAAGTGTTTTCTGGTACTAATTGTGGTAACTGTTTGTTGTGTTTCCCTGCACTGTCACCATAGTGGGCCCATAAAAGAAGGTGCCTGGGTATTACACTGTGTTGGGTAAATAGGAACATGATCTCCCTTGTAGGCTCATCTGAAACGTTAAACCTTCTTTCCTTTACAAGTAGTTATTGATTACATAAGCATCTATATGTATTGTTGGAAGAATATAACCTGATACTCATAGGTTCTCTGTTTCCTGTCATTCCAGGTCTCCTTCCCCGCTGTCCCCACCCTTTCCTTCCTTCGCTTGATCGCTTCACTGATCTGTGCTATAATAGCATGCAGACTTGAAGCTATCGAGAGGTGGACCATTTTTGAGCATCGTTCAGATCCCGGGGAGTTGGTGACAAAATACTTTCCAAGCACTCTCCCTCATTCAACACTCTGACCTTGATTTTCTATCAGTTTGTTTGGACCCTTAATATCAGTCTGGAATCTGTACCCTCTACTATGGAGCTTCTGAAAGTTCTTCGATTTTGAAAAACCCCGTTGTGGTGGATGGCCCTTTTGGAGGCAAGGTCTCATGCGGAATGATCTATCTTTTCAGATATGGCTGATCTCCAACTTTTCACATTTTAAGAAAGCATATAAAGGCTACCTAATCTGTTAAGTTATTTTAACCAGTCTCTTTTTCTTCTTCTTCACCCTCTCCTATAATCTATAGCACCAAGATACTCTTTCCTTGATTGCTGCACTATTACAAGAAATTAAATAAAAACTAAGTAAATAAATAAACTATATTTCTATTTTATACACTTATACCTATTTTGAATAAATGTAAGTTTAGAAACTATGAGCCTGATTTCGATTGAGGTGTATGGTTTGTAATCCATCCGGGTGACAGTGTAAAATGCTTGTTGCCTTTACGGAGTACCCCTCCTCTTCATTAAGAGATATCATCCTGCCCTGCAGGCATCTCTAGTCACAAACAGGAACAGCCGTTCCTGTCTGTGTCTTTAAAGTTTGACAGATTGTATCATCAAAATGATAAATGTATGTCAACTTTTAACATGTTTTTGTTTTTCTGCCAAAAAATAAAAAAACTAAAGACCCTGCATCATGGAAGTTATCTCCCATGGTGTGGGGAACATTTAAACATTTTGACTGTCCCATACCAAAAGATTTTACTTGGAGGTGAAGGACAGTAAAAACTGGCCAGTCAACTGCCCACTCTAAATCGGACGAATGGTCGAATTGCCAAAACTGTGACTGCTTGTACTTCATTGTGCTGTCAGAGCACTACCTCTGCAACAGAGCTGGAGTAGGCTCAGTTGTAGCAATATTGAAGGTCCACCCACCTTTATATTGGTCGGGCTGACAGAGGATTTAGCAGGGAGGGTATTGGTCTCAGTTGTGATGGAGTACCCTCCCAAACTCTAAATAAGCCCTTTGTTATTACTGGCAGCTCTTTCTGTCATATTTAGATATATAGCCAGAAATTTAGGGAGTAACTCTGAAAAACATTGTTTTTGTCTGTTATTACAGAATACATCATCTGGCAGCAACATACTGCTGTCATCATCTCCTGTATTTACCAGGAAATGGGCATTAGCACCACATCACATGCTGCCATTTCTACTACATTTCCTACTAATTATGAAAGAAGTCTCCTATTATGCAGAAAAATGCCACTCAACCATTTTTCAAGGCAACACATTTACGGACAATATTTTGGTGTGGGTGCTTTTTTGGCACATAACATGATGTGTGTGTCTTGAGCAGGCACGAGTGGAGGATAGGCAGGGGCGTTGCTTCAGGGGAGGTGTTTGGGTGTTACACCCCACTAATAATTGTATTTTGTGATCAATAGTTTGGTACAGGTGCTTTCAGTCGTGTATGGTGTGGTGTCTGTCGGATTTCACCAGGAATTTTAACACACAGACAAAAAACACAAATACACTCTCCCTCTCTCTGTTTGGAAATAGTTAAAAAATGCTGGTTATTTCACAAAATAATGTGCTTTCTCTCACTTTGTACACCCACCAATCACACTCCTCTCCCTTTCTGCTGCACCTTAAGCCCCTCTTGTGCGCCCCACTCATTGGGTTATGCATTTTTTTGTGTTGCAATTGTTTATTAAGTAAGGGATAAAAATATACTGCATGGATAAATGTTTTCTAACAAACAGGTCTGACAACTGCGTATAGCAGTAAACCGGAAGATATGATACATAGAAATAAGAAGGGAGGAGGGTGGGTAGGAAAGTCGTCGCAGAGGATGAGGTAGGAAACAATATCCAAGGGCTACTGGGTGACACTGAGAAATGCTCTTAAGTAATGCCGAAGACCAAGGATGGTAACCCGCGAGAAGTACAGTAAAGGTCCATGTCCCTGAGATAGGGTTGGCCCCCAAAGGATGCATTCAGCGGTGATTGTAGGGCTGCTGGATATCGAGTAGAGGTAGGGGAAGATGAGCACCCTGGGTAAGAGGCATCTCCTGTTTGGAGGGGGGTTGAGGCTATTAAGTAGGGCGCATGGGATCGGGTGATGCAGGTAGCTAGTGGGGCTGAGGCCAATGTTGTGATGTAAAACAGGGAGAGAAGGAAGGGAGGCCCTCTGCTCCTGCTGCAAGTGGCAAATTCATATATTGCTGAAAAATGGATGGTAAAAGAGAGAAATAAGAAGAAAAATGGACAACCGGGCTGGTGGTGATATGTGTTTTAAACTTATGTGCCAGCATGATTGTTGGGAAATCTAAAGCTCAACCCCCCACTCCAATATTACTGACCAAGCTAAACTCCTGGGGATAGGGTACCTCAAACAATATGGCCGATGTACCTAAATGTTAAGGGAGTCTGGCTTAGCTATATATAGTTGGTGTACTGTCAATAGAATGTGTGTTTGATCAATAGAGCAGGAATTACCATTTGTTTATTGTCTGTGTTTTCCTCGCCATTTAAGGGGGGATTACGAGGAAATGTACAGTAGATTGCAGGTAAACATCTGACTGCATACCAATCAAAAACAGTTATACAGAAGCAAGGCAGATTTAAAACATACCACGTAAAAAAAGATCAGCACTTAATACAACTTAAACAATAGGAATACAACATTAATAATACTTACTTAGCGTAAACTTTGCTTAGACTTCATTGGCTCGTCAGAGGCCAAATCACTGTTTGTCATAGGTCATGCAGGCACTCTTCTAAAGAAAAAGAAGGTCATGTTGATAGACTATGGCAGTGCAACTAGTTATTCTTCAACTTGCCTGAAGAAACTACTCAAAAGTAATTTCTGGATTACTGACTGGTAATTTTCATTACACTGGGACTGTCTCATCCCTGAACAGTTCTTATGTATTTAGAGGGAGTCATGTGGAGACAGATAATGTTGTTTATAACAACGTCTTCATTCGAGGAAACCTTTTCCAATATAATAGGGTTTCAGTAAATGTCCTGATGATTCCTTGTTACACCTACCTGAGAAGTCAGGTGAAGTCTGAAAGATATCTTGGAAACTAGAGGGTGGAAATGAAAAACTGTGGTTCCAGTTCGTCCCTATGGTTTCCAGTTCCTTTTCCCCTGGCACTGCCTGTTATACTTATCTCCTGCCCCCACCCACCCAGTTCCTGTTTCTGTCCCTCTGGCACGTTCTGTTTTTAGTGTCTCTGTATCACCTGCCGTCTCCTCCAGTCACCACCCACATCTTTTGCCCCAGTTTCCGCAGCACTGTGCTATCTATTGTTGAAAGAACAACCCTATGCACACACATGTAAAGTACAAGTGAAAATATATCGTAGGATTCACGCGAAGTAACACAAGGTAAAGTAGCAGAAAGACGAAGAAGTCTTGTGTATGTTGAGGTCTTCAATTCTTTATTTTCATCATAGTGAAACAGCAGACAGCCGACACATGTTTCATCGCTCATGCGATTCTTCAGGGCTCTGACGCTACTGAAAAATACTGAGGAGGTTGCTCTGCCGGTGATACTTCCGACCCGGTGGGGCCCTTGACCAACGTGTTTGAAGTCCACAAAATATATATATATATATATATATATATATATATGGTAGGTCACCTCCAATTATGTGGCGTAAAAAAGGAATAATGTATCAGAGACTGGGATGTCGCAGGCAATCGAATTCGATCTATACACCAAGGTCGTGGGTCATGTTCTATTAGTCAATGGCACTCTCCCGTGATGGCAACTGAGGCGCAAGAAAATTATGCCGTGAAGTGCGCAGCAAATCCAGACATCCCGGGTCAGTGTTCCTGGTCTCAGACATTGTCTGTTGTCTACACATGCGCTTAAATCCATAGGATTGCGCCCAATCCTCTGACACCTTAAACATCTTGCTTACCCCTGTGCTATCTATTGACCGATCCGCTTCTCTTGTCTACTGCCTCTGCCTGATACCATTTATTGTAACTGTCTCCCGTCTCTACCTTCTGTGAATGTCTGTGTCTTCTGCCCCCGAGTCCCTGGAACTGCCTGTTCCCTTCTTGCTCTCTCCGTCTTGGTACTCTCAGTTTGTGTTACCTGCCTCCGACCCCCTCGTGCAGTCAGTTCCGAATCTCCTGCCTTGCACCCCGGGCTGAGGCTCTGTGTGTATATTGCACCCTCCTGTCACCTCGGCCAGTCAGTCCCCTAGGCTCCTGCAAGCCCATCCCACGAGCGGCTGTGAGAAGGTCACACTACTTAGGTGATCTCGCCACTTTGTCTCACGCCATTGCTGGGTGCCAGGGAAGACTCCTCCCCGCGACCCATCTGCCACTGCTGGCAGGTAGAGTAATCAAAACAAGGGAGAAAGGGGCGCTGTAAGAAACCTATGGCAGCACAACGGTCTCAAGACCTTGTCCCATATCCAGAGTGCAATCGGAGACAGCTTGCCTAACAGAACATTGTAGCATTTATTTACATTTATATTGCGTGCGCACACAACTCCCGCTTGTTTTACTGTGTGCTAGTGTAATAAATCTCACGAGCGCCCCCACCCCCTGCAACCTTCAGTTAGTGTCCCTGTCTCCAGACCCCGCACTGTCTCTTGCCCCTGCCCCAGTCAGTCCCTGTGTCTTTTGACTGCCCCTTTACTATCTGTATCATCTACTGTCCTTCCTCTCTGTTGCCCCAGTACCCAATAATAAATAGTAATAGTAATCAAGTATCTGAATACAAAGAAACAACATGGAGTGGACAAGCAACTCATGCAAACTCAAAGTGAATAATAAGGCTCAGTCACTTAATGTAAGGAAATAGAAGGCAGACCAGTGAGCCTCATTGAAAATAAAAATTCAAGTGATCTGTGAATCTCATCAGCCTCTGCAACCAGAACCTTTAGGGGACACATTTGTGATACTAAGGTTTCTCTCTAACCCAACACAGGCTGTGTATAGTTTATAAAACATTATTTAGTCGTTATTGAACCTTTCGGGATAAACAACAAACAGAAAATGTCCTGATGCTCTTTCACTTATTTTCATTCTGCAAGACAGTGAAGCCAGGATACAGCCTGTGAATATTGTTTCATTGCTGAGCAGCACCGAGATTAATATAACAGCCTTTTGCCAACCAGTTAACTGAACAGAAAGGGACCATGGTCTCTGAGGTAATGGGGAGCAGCTGTGGTTTCCCTTTAGCCGGAGCTCTTTGTATGCAGGCGGGCTCTAGACTGGGACCTACATTCACAAATCGGACCTTCTTGCCCCATTACTCAGTATTTCTGGCACACATGCACTGAAAGGGTAGATGCTGGACAATGTCCCTTTTAATATAATTTCTCCATGTGAGCCAAGAGAACATTTTTTAGCACAGTTTCCTTCCAGAGGGCAAAAATGAGTTAAAGCTTATGTCACCATTACTCTTGTCTAAGTAGATGTCATGTTATTCTATGCTATGTTATGGTATGGTATGTTAGAATATGTTATGTTATATTACATTACGACACGTTATGTATTGTAAACTTGATAAAGTGCACGTTCACCCAAGGTTTCTTGGCTCTAAATATAAATAGATGGAGCTGTACTCGAATTTGGTGATGAGAAGAATGCTAACAGCAGTGGTAACCAGCAAGAATCTGCGGCGGGCGGCGGCTGAAAATAAATGTACCTGATGGCCGGGTCTTCCTCTGCCATCTCTTTGCAAGTAACAAGGACCCCCTGGTAAGTTCCAATTTCTAGGACAGGGTAAGACAATGTGTAAAGAAAATTCCTAGACAATCAATAATACGATGAAATCAATATCACATTTGTGTCCAAATAGTCAATGTAAGGCTAGTAATATGTATGAAATAGACTGAACAAATAATGTTAAAAAAAATAACGGGGTTGTTTTATTCATCAAAACTTTTCATTCCATTAAAAACACGTAATTCAAATACGTAATACACAATGAATTTTACATCTTTATATATAAAAACGAAAGTATGTCTGTTTGTCCTTTATGCATTACTACACCATTCATCCGATCGGCATGAAACTTTGGGAAGTTGTTGAGTATACTCCCGCGAAGGTTTCTGGCAAAAATAAATAAATAAATAAAATAAATAATAAAAATAATAATAAATTGTTAAAAGTTGTTGAGTACATGCCCGCAAAGGTTTCTGGCAAAAAAAAAAAAATGGTTAAATATCGGCCCCCAGGGCCCTCATAATCTTTCCAATACTGAACGTTTACAGTTTACGGTGCGACTCGCTTTTGCAATGACCATCAACAAAGCACAAGGACAATCGCTGCAAGTGTGTGGACTAGATTTGGAGAATCCGTGCTTCTCACATGGACAACTGTATGTGGCCAGCTCATGCGTCGGAAAACCTTCTGATTTATTCATGTACGCACCAGTCGGAAAAACAAAAAATACTGTGTATCCAGAAGCACTCGAATAAATAAACAGAATTAAAACAACACTTTAAAATGTTTTCCATATTAAAATGAATAAGTTTTAATAAAAGTGACACAATGTAAATTGAATGTTATCATAACAAGTTTCCTCAAATTTCCTTTCTTCTGAGATCGCAGCAACGCGCGACGGGTAAGCTAGTACATATATAAAAAACACAATAATTTGTTTGTTAAAAAATACAATGCTGTAATACCGTGGCAAAATCGAGATTATATTTCTGCTTTTCACTTTTTGACGCGCGTTTCGGCGTATGTCACGCCTTCATCAAGAGAAGAAAAGCCACGTTTCCTGACGTTCTGGTCAAAATCGTCTGGAACGGAGGTGTACACTGTCACTGGTAAACAGGCTTCTAATGCTAATTAGTGAAGTGCCGAGCCTCTGAAGCTGGATGTATTAGGCGTGGCAGTCCAGGAGTGTAGTGCATGTAGATAGTATCAAGGTAATACAAACGATATTTCAATCTTAATGATGAATGAGCTGTGGGTACTAGCGGCAATAAAAACCCAAAATTATGTCATGCAGCAATGGCAGACTTTTTGTTATACGTTGATGATAAAAACATTGAGACCAAATTGTCCTTAAATGATGAGTGCCGCACTTTGAGGGATCTGCTGGAGTAGAGACACGATCTAAATGATAGCCATCTCTCCAACCGGAACAGGGAAGCAGGAAGCACCCAACTCCCATGCTCCCCATTGGCAATTACAGCGCTGCAATGGAGCATTGTGATAAGTCTGAACACAGTGGTTTGGTGTTCAGACATGGACTGGGGACCTGGTCATGTTCTCCACGCAGGCTGTAATGCTACCTGCACGGAAACATGCAAAGTTCGCATGACCGGCCGGCCAAACAGTAATGCGCATGGAACATCGTGTATTTGTAAAGCGCACGTTCACCCCTAACAGGGTATCTTGGCGTTGAATAACAGATGTTTATTGTTACCCAACTCACTGGTACTCATTTTATCAACCTCCGATGGATAAAAGCCTTAATGGTCCCACCAGGAGTTGAACCTGTGACTGTTGTGTCCTGTAGTGGGAAAGTGATCGCCCTAGGGGTATCAATCTGGGACCTACACTCCGGGGCATCTAACCCTGACTAGGCCTAACACGTGGCCCTAGAATAAACTCAGTCGGACACTGGGAATAACTTTGTTGCTCGGTTTGCACGCCTCCGAATGCCTACGTGCGTGCGAGACCTCTTTTTATTATAGGGAGTCACATGACTAGCGCGCCCCACGCCCGGGGCGTCAGGGGCGGGCCTTCTGGAACATAACATTCCTCCTAAAATAAGGAAAAACCAAAACACAGCAAAACCAGAACTCAAACATTTTCACTCAGTCTCAGTGAACATTAGGACCGATACTTTCAGCGTCCTTTAATTGCAGCACCCCCTTACTGGCTGGTCGGCTCGGCTATATGCATATTCAAATGGGAACAGTCTTACGTGAAGTAGTCTCGCAACCAACCGGAGGGGGTGGGATTGCCTCTTAATCGACGCTGTGGCCCCCTGTGACTCAGCATTTCCGCTCCAGCCTCTGACGCGGGACTTGGCGCCTCTCTGTCGGCCCCCTCCGGATCTGGGGCCTCCTCGAGGGCCTCCGCGTCACCTCCCCCTTCTTCACTGGCTGCTTGCAGGCCGTTACTTTGGCTGACCTCGTGACTGGGTGTTGATTCAACATTTGGTGGGGTAGTTGCAGTTTCAGTTTGTTCAACACCCTGCCGATGCTCTGACTCTGTGGCTGCAGAATGAAACAGTTTGAAGTGAGAGACATTGCGAGTCACCATCTCTCGTCCTCGGATCACTGTGAGACGGGTGCCTTTCACCCCGATCACTCGCCACGGCCTTTTCTCATAATTGAGTCTGAACTTGCCACTAGTTATGTGATTGCGAAGAAGCACCACAATTCCTCGTCTGAATTGGGGTGGCACTGCCCGTCGTCTTTGGCTGATTTTGGCAAACGTGGTTTTTCTTTTCCTCGCGACCACCTCTTCATTTACCACTTCAGGTGACCATTGTGGATGATGAGGAATTGAGTCCTTCACCACTCGCCCTAGGAGAAGATGTGCTGGGGCAACCCTCATCGTGGAGTGTGGGGTCTGGCGGTAGCTTCGAAGAAAAGTGAAAATGGCCATTTCCACGGTCTGTCCCTTATCGTGAGCAATGCGGATAACTTTGTTCAGTGTCCTCATAAACCTCTCGGCTTCCCCATTGGCTTGAGGCCACCGAGGTGTTATGCGCCTGTGGCGTGTCCCAAGAGATGACAGATAGGTAGCCAAATCCTGCCCTTGGAATGGTGGTCCATTGTCCGTTCTAAGTTCCTTCATGGCACCATGAGTGGCAGCAATCTTTTCCATTTTGGGCATGACACAGTCCGCACTGGTGCTTGTCACGATTTCCACTTCAGGGTACTTTGAATGGTCATCTATCATCACCAGCGTGTGTCTTCCGTCCGGGAGACTGCCAAAATCCATACTGACCCGCTCCCAGGGTCCTTGTGGTCGAGGCTCTACAATGATGGGGGCTTCCCGGGAGGCTTCCCCTGTGACTTGGCATGCAGTGCACGACCTCACCACGCTCTCCACCATGTCGTCCATGAGGGGGAACAATACTTTGGTTCGCAGCCTGGCCTTGGTCTTGACCATCCCCTGGTGACCTACATGGGCTAGTTGTATCACTTGTCCCGTGAGAGCCGTGGGTATTACTAGACGATGCCCTCGCAGCAGACATCCCGCCGTATCTTCATTGAGTTCAGCCCTGACATGGTACAAACTCTCCATAATTTTCTGAGCCTCCGGGGTGAGCACTTTCCAGCTCTCCCTGGCTTTATGCCAGTTGGCAGTCAGTGTCCGTGAGGGACCTACTGGTGAAGGCAACAGGGGCCCAGTCTATTTCATCTCTTGGCCTTTGCATCAGTACGGCCCCCAACCCCGCCGGTCCGGCATCTACCGCGATCAGTGTGGTGTTTTGCGGGTCAAAGAAAGCCAGCGTGGTGTTGCTGGAGAGGGAGCTCTTGATGTCTTGGAACGCCTTCTCCTGCTCCGGTCCCCAGCTCCACGGAGTGGCGTCCTTAGTAAGCTCACGCAGCGGGAGAGTTAGGTTGGCTAGGTCCTTGATAAAACGACCACAGTAGTTTACCATGCCAAGAAAACTTCTGAATTCCGTGACCGTCGTGGGTGGTGGTGCATCCTTGATGTCTTTGACTTTGTCAGGATCGGGGTTGACGCCTTCCGCTGAGAAAACATATCCAAAAAACCCTATTTTGGTCCGCAAGAATTCACACTTGTCTCGGTGTAGCGTGAGCCCCGCACTGCGGAGCCTGCGGAATACTTGCGTCAACCGGTGATTGTGTTCTGGAATTGTATGGGCATGCACCATGATGTCATCGCTGACATTTATCACTCCAGGTATGCCAGCAATCAGCTCCTGAATGACACTTTGGAAGACTTCAGCCGCACTGGATATCCCAAAACTAAGTCTAGTGTATCTGCGGAGTCCAATATGGGTGGAGAAAGTTGTAATATTTCTTGACTCTTTGTCTAGCACCAGCTGGTGATACCCCGCACGGAGGTCGAGTTTGGAAAACCAGCAGGCTCCAGCCATTTCCCCGATTAAATCGTCTATCGTGGGGGTGATATGGCGCTCCCGTTTGATGGCAGCATTTGGGAGGCGCATATCTACGCAGATCCGGACTGCTCCCGGCTGTTTTGGTTTCCGCGTGACCACGATGGGCGAAACCCAGGGGGTGGGGCCTGAGACCTTCTCGATTATTCCGGCTGCTTCCAGCTTGTGCAGTTCTTCTTCCACTAGTGGTCGAAGGTGGAATGCAATGCGACGGTGTCGCAGGGCCACAGGTTGCACTGTGGGGTCCACGTGCAGATGTATTTCACGACCTTTGAGACACCCAATTCCCTCAAATAGATCTGGAAAGTCCATGATCAGTTGTTGCACCGACTCTTCATGTACTTCAAAGGCAAATGTGACCACCCCCAGGTCCTCGGCTGTTCTGCAGCTCAAGAGCATGCCTTGGCCCTCTTCCGACACGAAGATGTTGGCTCTTGTGACTTTGTCCCCATGGCGGACTGCCGTCCTGAACTTCCCACGGATCCGGAGCGGAGTGTCTTGACCATAGGCAAACACAGTGATGGGGGTGGGGGTGAGGCTCGGAGGTGTAGGCATGGTTCTGTAGAGAGACGCACTCATAAGGTTTATAGATGCGCCAGTGTCCACTACGGCCATGATTTCCTGATCCGCCACCTGGATGGAGCATTGGGGCAATGTCCTGGTGCGTCTGGTGGCGGCGCCGATCATGTGCACCTTGTGTACGGACCGCTCCTCTTCGTCATCGTCATCCATGTCGCTGTTGCTGGGCTCACCTTCCACGACCGTCTGCACCGTCTAGCGTGGCTTGCGGAACCTCTTGGACCGGCATACTTTTTCGAAGTGGTTCATCTTGCCACATCCGGAGCATCTCTTGCCCCGTGCTGGACATTCTGGTGCCAGGTGTCTCGGGCCTCCACAGTAACCGCATGACTGTCCTGATGCCCCGCCTTGGGTGGGAGTCATTCTTTTGGGCCATTTGGACGGTGTTTGGACCTGTATCTTATTGATCGGTTCCACTTTCACATTGGCTTGTAGCGCAGCCTCCATGTGTGCCGCCCTGGCCTTGGACAGCTCCTTCGTGCGGCCAAGGGTGAGGATATCAGGCAGAGGCTTTCCTGATTCTTCCAGGATTCTCTCTCGCAACTTTGCAGAAGCGCACCCCTGTATTATTTGTCCCCTGATCTCCTCCGTCACATCCTGGAGCCCACACGTTAGTGCCAGTTTCTTAAGTCTGGTGTGGTATGCATCCAGCGACTCTTCCGGCAGTTGCCGTGCTTGTCGGAAGATGAACCGTTCGTAGTCCTGGTTCGCCATGGGCTCGAAGTGCGCATTGAGAGCGTTAATCAGGGTATGATGAGTCTTTGGGGTCGCCTCTGTGAGGGTCCGAGCAATGGAATGAATGTCTTTGCCGCCAAGGTGGAGAACCATGGCACGCTTCTGTTCCTTGTGGACCTTTGTGGCTTCAAAGAATATTAGGAGCCTGTCCACCCACTCCTTCCATTTCGGAGCGAGAGTGGAGGGCGCACCCTCCACCACAAACGGTTCAATGGGCGGAATGGTAGCCATCGCCCAGGACGCGCTTGATCAGGCCCGTGGCCGGCCGAGGTGAAGTCCGATGTGGCAATCCGAGGAGGTCGTTGACGGCTGGGGTCTGGCACGGACGTGTCGATGCCCACCGGCAGTGCGGACAGTGATCGCAGTGTGCCCCTCAGCAAAAGCAGCGGAGCGCGTGCGAGCGGCGCTCCAGAGTCGGATGGCAATGTAGCGCCTTGGGACAGGCAGACACCACGTCCCCTCGAGCAGCCAGGCAGTACCGGACGCCGCCCAGATCGTCTCGCCAGGCGGGCGGAGGTGCGCTGCACGTACGTGCCACCGAGCACGGTGCGGCACCGGATGGGGAGGTCCTGCGGGGGAAAGGCCGCACACGACCAATCGTGCTTCGATGCGCAGCAGGGTAGCGTTGTGCAGCGCCGCTCACCTCCAAAGTGCCAGGGGTGGAAGTCGTCGTCTCTCCAGGCACGCTGTGCGGGGGCGTGTGGGACAGCAAGGCATGAGCACCACAAGCGATTGGCAGCGCTCGCAGCCGCCTCACCCGAAAGCGGGCACGCACACACCCCAAGCGAGGAGTCGGCAACCACCCTCGTCGCCAATTGTTGTGTCCTGTAGTGGGGAAGTGATCGCTCTAGGGGTATCAATCTGGGACCTACACTCCGGGGCATCTAACCCTGACTAGGCCTAACACGTGGCCCTAGAATAAACTCAGTCGGACACTGGGAATAACTTTGTTGCTCGGTCTGCACACCTTTGAATGCCTACGTGCGTGCGAGACCTCTTTTTAATATAGGGAGTCACATGACTAGCGCGCCCCACGCCCGGGGCGTCAGGGGCGGGCCTTCTGGAACATAACAGTGACCACGAGGTCGAACACAGGCATCTGCAGTGGATGCATAAGTCCACTGAGCAACCAGACCCGGCATGTAGGGAGTGCAAACCACTTCTCCCCTGCCCTACCCTATAGCCAGGTTCTGAGCTGGGATGGGGCAGTGAGATAAATAACGGTGATGGATCAAGCCCTGATCTTTGGACTGGGTAAGAGTGGTCTGTTTAACTCAGACACTCTGTTCATCACCACCCCCTTTTCTAAATCGCTCTGTAAGCACAGCAGCCTCACCTGCCCGCAATGCTGTTGCAGCAGGGAAAAATAACTCCATGTTATCATTTTATCATTTTATGTTTTCGTTATTTCACTGCTGCAAAGAAGTGGGGTGGCGCTTCTTTGCCTTAGTGGAGAAGGAGCCGCCACTGGCTAACAGTGGTAACCTTGTTTACTTCTAGGTAGAATAGGTTTGTCGTTGAGAGTAAGATAGGAGGGATTCTGCAAAGCCATTTTCCACATTGGTACAACTTGATAGTGTTTTTATCTAATTTACTTTGTCAAAACTGAATATTTTGTAGGCAAATAGCATGACACGTTATAAACAAGCACATTGCACTTCAAGTGGCACATGGTTTTGTTTCTCAAAATGTCCCATTAATACACCTTAGTTTTTCACACATCCAGCTGTTTCCGATGAGTACCATTTCCCACTATGGCATGCAGTGCGTCACAAAGCTAAAGAAAATAAAACCAAGCTCAGCAAAAATAACAAAGCATATGCTATATAGACCACGTTGCTGCTAATATTTTCACAACAAATCCTTCTTTTCAGATGTTTAGCCTATTTAGTTCAAAGCAAGACTACAACATCCAGAGTGCATCGACCAGCTTATCAGAAGACATCCCACGGCTCACAGCAACGATTGGAGAAAAGTGTCGCACTAAACTAATCTGAGGCCCGATCCTTCAAATCTGTATTTAAAATCAATATTCAAACATTGTCATTTATCTTTCTGAGAGTAAATGGCGGCTCTACCAGTATGACTGGATCCTAAAATGTGGGCCCCATGCTGAAGAATTAAACTGCCGCAAAGACCTCATTTCACCCGGGACTATTTTTCTGTCGTGGGTTCCTTTTTCATTTTCTGGAAATTGTACCTTTGACTCAGGAATCATAATTATTAGGGTTAACCCCAACACGCCAGAACTGGGGAAAGACTTACATCTGTGATGTTTGAAATAAGAGAGGAAAAAGTGAGCACAGTCGCCAGGTTGGAAGAAAATTCTCAAGTGTTTTTTTTTTTTTAAATAAAATAGAAAACTACTGAACTAAATTTCCCATGTCCCTTAGTAAATTCTTCCAATATGGCCACGCCCTACCGTTGGCATTTGTACCAATCGACTTCTCTTAATTACCAGTCCTAGGCGAGCACGTGAGAGCAATCCAAAAAGCAGTCAGAAAAACTCTCAAACACGCAAGCAGTAACGACTTTGCAGTCAGTTCAACCACACAAAGGTATAGGCTGGATTTTCTTTCACGTCTGATGTTCAGTGTGTTTTCAAGAGTTGATCTTTACCCCCATAAACGCTATTGAATGCGTGCATTTAATATGCGTGTTTTTTTTATATGTGTACCTTATGAGGTGGAGTTTCAAACTGTTTGCGCGGTTTATAATACATCATGGGTGGTGTTCATGTGTGTACATTAAAGGTCGGCGTTCTTTGCTTTTTAACACTCGATAGTGGTGTGTGCTTTTTCAATAGCCAGGTTGGTGTGGCGTGGCTGATAGGGTGGGTGTCTCCAGTTTGTGGAGAGTTGTGACACGACATGGTATGCTTTGCTGGTATTCTTGTTATCGTCAAAGTAAATAAACACGATGGGTACAAAATACATACAATATAACAGTCTTGCTAGAGCTACATATTTTCTGTAGCTGAGCTGGTGTTTCGTCCGTCCGTTGGTATTGTTATAAAAACTCCAAAGTTTCCGCGGTCCATCCGTGGGGCCAAGGTTTTCTATTTGGATTCTGGGACTTGTAGTCCCGCTTTATGATGGATGGTACAGCCAGGTCTATAAGTTCTGAAAGCAAAGCAAAATCCTAGACACGAAGGCCCACATGCATCAACGTATTTAGGAAGTGCAAACGGTGCGAATCGGTAAATTCGTCCGTTTGCGGTTCCTAAATAAGTTTTTGGGATGCATCATGCATTTTTGTGAAATTCGCTATTTTTAGCGATTTCCAAAAATGCGATTGCTTTTAAGGAATCGCAAATTTGCGATTCCTTAAAAGCAATGCATGATTGTTTTTCAAATTGCGAATTCGCAATTAGGGGGTGCAAATTACCACGAGGGTGAACCTCGTGGTAATTTGCGAAAAAGTATTAAAATGGTCCAAATTGCATTTTAAACACTGTCATGTTACAGACACACATGTCCTTCGGACAAGTGTGTGTGAAACATGCACTTTAAAATACATTTCAGGGGTGCAGGGGGGTCCTTTGGACCCCCCCCTGCACCCATGGAATGCATTAACATTTTGCGAATCGCTAATTGAAATTCGCAAAATGTCAATGCCTTCCCATTGATTCCTATGGGCCTTTTGGCCCATAGGAATCAATGGGAATTGCGAAATCGCAAATTAGAATTCGCATAATATTTGCGATTCGGTAAAAATTGTGATTTTTACTGAATCGCAAATATTATGCGATTAAAATCATGCATCCCATTTTGCGATTCCTTATTTGCGATTCCCTAAAAATTGCAAATATGGAATCGCAAAACCTAACGATGATGCATGTGGCCCGAAGTACTTGAGACCTGTGTGGGTGTTGTGTTCAAGCATCGACAACGGTTGTACGACGTTATAACACATGACATTTCCAACTAATATCCATACCAACCCCATAACCCTTAAAATACTGTACAATCCCCACTAGCCCATATCCACCCCTAAACTGTAAAAATACCCTTACAACCCAATATTATTTATCGACCCCTAAACCATAAGAATACTCTTATAACCCAATACCCTTGCTACCCCATAACCCTAAAAATAGCCTTACAACTAATACCTTTACCGAACCCTAAAAATACCCTTGCCACTGAATACCCTTACGCCAATATATATATACACACACACAAATATATACACACACATTCTCTCACACACGCACATATATACTTACCTTACATAGACTCACTCTGCGTGGTGAATGAAGTATTCCTAGGCCAGAAGTTGTGTGTCGTTAGAACCAATAGGCAAGCACCAACTGTCACAAAGAATTACACAAGGGCACTTGAATAGTTTGGAACATTCAAGTGCAGCTCCAGTGGCAGTTGCAATAATTCCGAAAGCGTGTGAATTAAAAATACATTTGGGGCCTGTTGAAAGATTTATTTCCTGTAGAACAGCAGCTTGAAAACAGAAGGAACGAGATGGGCAGGTTAAGTTTTTCGAGGATTGTGGTCTTATTTCTTTATAGTATATGTGGCTAATGGCCTAAAGTATCCTTAAAGACGTAAAAGGTAGATCTGCAGAGCCAGGTCAGCAGTAAGGCAGAGAGGGCATTATTTCACAGTCCCCACACTTTTTTTCGTGGCCCTGCCTGGCTGCCCCGGGCCACCAAAGGTGGCCACCTAAGAGGGCGGCCACCCTTAGTGCCACAGGATGGCACAGACCCATAGGAGCGGTCTAGTGTTGGGGGGACCGGATGGTCCCCAGTGAGGTCACTTCCTGTTTGCAGCAGGGACCTGGGATAACCAGATCAAGTTTGCTCCTGGGCTTGTCAAGTTCTGTATGGGTCAATGGGCGCTGCACCATGAGTAAATTATTAAGAAAGACAGTGGTCCCTATAAGTCAATGGTACAGAGAAAACAATGATCATACACTTAATTAGTAGTATGTCTTCTGTCCGTCCGGACAGGATTTTTATTTTTTGTTAACTGCAGATAATGTGTTTCTTAGAAAGAATGTCAAGCGGGCACAGCCGTGACCCTCAACAGGATTGCAAGGGATTTAGGTAATCCCGGCCCCTTTTAGAAATAAAAATCCTGTCCGGACGGACAGAAGACATACTACTTATTAAGTGTATGATCATTGTTTTTTCTGTACCATTGACTTATAGGGACCACTGTCTTTCCTAATATGTAATGCCAAAGGTCCCTATACTATACGTTAAGGGTTCCCTTGTTCTGTTGTAACGCACCATGAGTAAAGGCATAGTACAGCATCTATTTCACTGGTTCGGTAGGGAACCATCATTAGCAGCAGCGGCTGCGCACAGGGGTAACGGTGTGGCTCTGTTTAGTTCACAGGGATAGGGCGGGCAAGGTCAGCAGCTTGGCGGCCGGAAACGGAGTGGAAGTAATTCATAGCCGCGTACGTGTAATGCACACATAGCAGTCAAGCATGCTAATTTTCTGCAGAACCCTGATTAATGTTAAGAATATATGCAAGATTATGGGCTAAACATAATATCTGCCTTTCTGGAACAAGGGGTGTGAGTGAGTTATTTTCAGGAGTGGGCGATTTTGCCTTTAAGGGCAGAAATGGAGGGGACAGGGTTCCATTTCAGACAACCCCAGAATGTAGTTTGCAGGCATAGTTGAGAGGTTCAGGGACTTTACTCATAGGTTTACTCCGTTTCCCCTGTTCAAAATGGATTGAATGTTACCTGTCGCTTCAGTTAGGCAAAGCATTACGAGGAGAGGTCAGCTAACAGTAGGGTCGGCTTTGTGGGAGTGAGCCGGCTGGCTGGCCCTTCATAGGTGGGGTATAACCCCCAGTATGTCTGAGTAAGGGTTGAGAGGCCAGAAGCCAGACAGGGAACACAATTTCACAGGCAGTAGAGCAGCTGACCGGATAGGGGCTTTTGGTTGCGGATCAGCACAGCTGTCCAGAGTAGGAAAGGACTGGGAGGGGATGGAGCACTAGGAAGGACATCTCCAGAGCACAGTTTGCATTTGGTTGAGAAGTTCAGGGACATTACTGTTACAGTTCTCAGCCCGGAGGAGCGGTAGAACGGATAAGGGAGTTTGGTTACTGGGCAGCACTGCTGTCCAGAGGATGAGAGGACATGTCCTTGCTTGAGACGAGGGAGTCAAGTCAAGTCAAGTCACAAAACTTATATAGCGCACTACATACCCAGAGGGTTTCAAGGCGCTTAGGAAGGGGAGGAGGATTACTTTTCAAATATCCAAGTTTTAAGTTGCTTTCTGAATGCTAGGTGGTTCTGGGTGAGGCGAAGGTATGCGGGGAGAGAGTTCCATGTTTTAGCAGCCAGGTAAGAAAAGGATCTGCCTCCCATGGTGGTCTTGTTGATGCGAGGGACAGTGGCGAGGGCTTGGCTGGAAGAGCGTAGTTGGCGGGAGGGGGTGTAAAAGGACAGACGTGAGTTGAGGCATTCTGGTCCGATGTCGTAGAGTGATTTGTGTGCGTGGGTAAGCAGTCGGAAAGTGATCCTCTTATTGACGGGTAGCCAGTGGAGGTCTTTAAGGTGACCAGAGATGTGTTCGTTGCGTGGGATGTCTAATATGAGTCTGGCTGAGGCATTTTGGATTCGTTGGAGTTTCTTCTGGAGTTTTGCGGTAGTACCTGCGTAGAGGGTGTTTCCGTAGTCCAGTCGGCTCGTGACCAGAGCGTGGGTGACAGTTTTCCTTGTTTCGGTGGGGATCCAGCGAAATGTTTTTCTGAGCATGCGAAGAATGTTGAAGCAGGAAGAGGATACGGCGCTGACTTGTCTGTTCATTGAGAGTGAGGAATCCAGGATGACGCCTAGGTTCCGTGCGTGGTCTGTCGGGATGGGTGCTTTTCCGAGGGCTTCCGGCCACCAGGAGTCGTCCCATGCAGAGGGGGACGTACCTAGGATGAGTACTTCAGTTTTGTCTGAGTTCAGTTTCAGACGGCTGTGTTTCATCCATTCGGCAACTTCTTTCATTCCTTCGTGTAGGTTAGTTTTGGCGGTGCTGGGGTCATTGGTGAGAGAAAGGATTAGTTGGGTGTCATCCGCGTAAGAGATGATGTTGAGGTTGTGATGGCGTGCGATGGCCGCGAGGGGGCTCATGTATACGTTGAAGAGGGTGGGACTGAGTGAGGATCCTTGTGGTACGCCGCAGATGACTTCAGAGGCCTCGGACTTGAATGGTGGAAGGCGGACTCTCTGGGTTCTTCCTGTGAGGAACGAGGTGATCCAATCAAGTGCTTTTCCTTGGATCCCGATGTTTCTGAGGCGCTGTAAAAGGGTGCTGTGGCAGACTGTGTCGAATGCTGCAGAGAGGTCAAGGAGGATGAGGGCGACTGTGTCTCCATTGTCCAGTAGAGTTCGAATGTCGTCTGTTGCTGCGATGAGGGCGGTCTCAGTGCTGTGTTTTGCTCGGAAGCCAGATTGTGAGGGGTCGAGGGATTTGTTGGCTTCGAGGAAGGCGGCGAGCTGGTTGTTGACAGGTTTCTCGATGACTTTGGCCGGAAATGGAAGAAGCGAGATGGGGCGGTAATTTTTGAGTTCGGTGGGGTCTGCTGTGGGTTTTTTCAGAAGGGCGGTGAGTTCAGCGTGTTTCCAGTCTTCTGGGAAGGTAGCGGAGTTGAAGGAGCAGTTGATGACGTCTCGGAGGTGAGGTGCTATGACGGAGTCTGCTTTGTTGAAGATGTGGTGAGGACATGGGTCTGTGGGGGATCCTGAGTGGATGGAATTCATCAGGCGGATGGTGTCCTCAGTGGAGATGGGGTTCCAGGCGTTAAGGGTGTTCACGGGGGGAAGGTGTACAGCAGATGGTAGGGTGGGTTGGTTTCCGGGTTGGTTGTCAAAGCTGTTGTGGATGTCTGCAATCTTGTTGTGGAAAAATGAGGCTAGGGAGTCGCAGAGGGTTTGAGAGGGGGTGATGTCGTTGGAGTTGGCCGAGGGATTGGAGAATTCCTTGACGATGTTGAAAAGTTCCTTGCTGTTGTGGGCGTTGTTGTCAAGTCGATCCTTGAATGCTGTTTTCTTGGCTTTTCGGATTAGTTGGTGGTGAGTACGGGTGGCGTTTTTGAAGGCGTCCTTGGTGCTGGTGGTAGGGTCTTTTTTCCAGGCCTTTTCGAGGGAGCGGCAGAGTTTCTTGGATTTCTTAAGATCATCGTTGAACCATGAGGCCTTCTTGTTGCCGGGTTTGTTTTGACGTTTTTTCAGTGGAGCTAAGGTATCAGCGGTGTTGGATAGCCATAGGGTGAGGTTGGCGGCGGCTTCGTTAACGTTAGAAGAGAGGGCTGGGGTGTTTTGAAGGAGTGATGCGGAGATTTGGTCCGTGGTGATTTTGTTCCAGTTTCTTTGCAGAGTTGGTTGGAGGTGGTTGGTGGGTTTGGGCTTGTTGTAGGTGAAGTGGACGCAGCTGTGGTCAGTCCAGAGGAGATCCGTAGTGTGGCTGAAGGAGACATGATTGCTGGAGGTGAAGATGGGGTCGAGTGTGTGACCTGCGATGTGGGTGGGGGAAGTGACCAGTTGTTTAAGTCCGAGGTTGGCGAGGTTGTCCACGAGGGTGGCGGTGTTGTGGTCGTTGATCTTTTCGAGGTGAAAGTTTAGGTCTCCCAGAAGGATGTATTCTTTGGAGGGGAGCGCGTGTGGGGTGATGAAGTCCGTGATGTCTTCACTGAATTTTGCGCGGGGTCCTGGCTGTAGGTCACTAGGTCTATGGGCGACGAGGATATGGTGGATAGTGTTGCCCGACATACATTGGAGTGGCTTGAAGCAAAGAGGATTTGGTTTCATAAGACATGGGATGCTACATACTAAATGCACTAGGTGGTTTACGAAGATGGTGTTCATTTATCCGAAGTAGGGATGGCGATCTTTCTGCTTGATATAGCGGAAGCACTGGTAGCAGCGGGTTGTAACTAAAGAGAAGTTAGGATGTGGGGGGGCTCTGGGGTGGCGGCAGCCACACCCAGAGCCATGGCGGAGTTACAGAGCGATCCAATGCAGGAAGGTACAGAAGGGTACCCTCTACAGGAGCACCGGAAGGGTGCAAGAGCAAATTATCCCCAGGGAGATCCACGGTGGGATCCTGGAGGAGTAACGGCGCCCTGTTAGTCCTTCGGGCGATTGTGGACCTTAGCAACCGGGGTTGCCTGCAACGCTCTGCCCCCGGAGGGGTAGGGGCATGAGTAAGGGGTGAACTGGATGTCCGCCGGGGGGAGGGATTAGACCCTCCCCCAAAATTGACAATGCCCCCGCGGTTAACACCACGGGGGGTTATGGCTCATCAGGTGGGCTGGTCGCGAGAGGCGGCCTGCTCTTGGATCACCCGTAAGATAACCCAACATGTTGGCATAATGTGCATGCTAATAAAGCTGCAACAACTTTCTCCAACAAATCATGGTGTGGTGTCTGTTATTTGGGAAAGTTGGATGAGGAGCGGTCTGGGGTATGGGCCGATATTGGCACTATCCCCTCCCACATTTATTTAAATATTTTTTAAACACGCCTACACTGTTAATGGTGAGGCACCCATAACAGTAGATGGCACTCGAAGTTGGCGCAGGCAGGTTTTCTGAAGTCTGTTTTCTAAATTAGAGGCAAGTGTTTGTTCTATGTGAGGCTCCGCTTCACATTTTTGAGCCGGGACTAGCAAAAACCTCTAACTTTTGTTGGGCTGGTTGGTTTGATGTGTGGCAAGTGACCTATTGGCACCAGAGTAATTTCAGCTACGAAATAACACAGTTCACAACTCAGTCTTTTGTAATGTTTTTTGCCACATTGTGGAAGTAGACAAGACCAGAATGTTACTGACAATATAACTCTTTCAGTGTGTATGGAACGATTCTCATTAATTGATATTACTTTCTGAAGATTTTAACTGTTTATTTTGTGGGGTAGAAGTTGAGGATATTTATTTCCGGGACTGTAATAATCATTGTGGGTTCCTTCTGCCCTCTTTCACTTTCCTATCAATAATCACCGAGGTCAGGTGCTGAGTGATCACCTACAAGCCTCACAATTTGGATGCCTGGATGGTCTCTTTCAATTCGACCTGCCCACCCCCACGGGAGTCATGCAATTATGGACTGTAGTCTTGCTGATGGAGGTCATTTTCCGTGGGTAAATCAGGGGAAGCTTATGATCAAATGGATATTCTGCGGCTGAAACTTCATGTAGAGTTGGTGTACACGAATTGATTTAAAATATTTGCATGCAAATCCTGGTCGATGCCTCTGCGCATCCCTGTAAAAACTGAGGGGCAAATTTACAAGGCCCTGGCGACAACTTTATGCCACCGTTGCGTCACATCTGTGACGCAGAGTCGTCGTAAACAATGCACCACATTGTGACATATGATAGAAAAACTAGTCTTATTTTTAAACAAAGGAATCAGGTCCTGCAGAGAAGCAGTTTTGAGCTGCTTTAGAGGAGACGACTTGCAAATGGCCTGCCGACTGGTAAAATACCTCGGAATGGCAGAATCCAGGCACAAAACGACGAGAGCACAAGCGGACACCGACATCACCTATACAACATCCTCTGCCTCCAGTCCTCAGACTGAGCAAGAGACCCATACTGACCAAGAACATTAAAGTACTTTCCCCAAGAGGCACAAACACTCTGGGAGATAGCCGGTCCGTCCCCGGAGGGGAAAGAACAACCCACTTGCCGGAAGCAAGCGCTTGGACAGATACACAAATTTTTATCTAAAACAGAAATTTACTTGTACTTAACGCTGGATGAACATTGTCCCACTTTTTATGGTTTTAGACCGACCTTTTTAACCGTTTTTTTTTTAACTGACCATTTTCTTTTACTGCAGTCTATTTAGACACTATGATAAGGGATACGTGGGGACACATAAACAATGACTTATGAATATAATGGAATATAATTGAGAACTAACTTATCTAATTACATTCCTACCAATTGTTATTTCATAGTCTTTTATTTATATATGTGCCGAGTAGTTGGTTAAATAAAGTAAAATATTGAAGCGCCCAGTCCATTACATATGAGAATAGAGTACTCTTAGCTGAAGATATGGCCTAGCCTTAATCTATATACTGTATGTTATAACATGTTAGAAGAATGGAGAGGTACCCATTATACAGACAGTACAGATGGATGTCCATATATATATATCTATCTATTATTGTATAAAAAATGATGTATTTTTAGCTATTTATTGTTAAACAGTTCAATATAAATGTGCAAATCTTTCTATTTTAGGTTGTTGTAGTAATTTCCTGAAGAAGGCGTCCACTACGCCAAAACGCCCGTCGAAAATTTACTACGTGATATATTTTTTGTAACAATTATTGGTTTTTTCTGATTACATTATTATTGATTTTGAGTTATTATTGATTGCATACATTTATTTGTTTATTGTCTGTGTAATTTTATCTGATTTTATAAATTGAGAATTTGTATTATTACTGAAATGTATTATAGTTTGTATTTTTAATTGATGAATTATTAAAATATGATACTTCTCTCTATGGATGCCGTCATCTGTCATAAGTATGTGTGATACCCTCCGCCGATATATGTGTGTATCTAAAATGATTGCCTAGGAATTGTTTTCCACATTTCTTTATTCCCTGTCCTAGGAATCGCACAATCAAAGTTCAGGGGGCCTTTGTTTTATTTCCTTATATATGTACAACGTGACACATCTAGGGAGATGCGTTACGTTGTAAAGTCCTGCGCTACATTACACTTGCATCAGGTATAATGTATGTAGGGTGGGCGTTCCGACATAAGAAAGCCTCGTAAAAGTGACGCAGTGAAATCTACAAGATTTAACAGTCACTTTTACGATGCCACTGCGTCAAAACCTTATGCCTGCTTGAAGCAGGCGTAAGGAGTGATGCAGCATACTAGAAATAGGCATTCTGGTGCATTGCTGGAGTTGCGGCGTGCTTGTGACACAACTCCAGCAATGCGTTTCCTTTTCGCCTAAAGATGCTCCATGAATCTGTTAATCCTTGCGACACATCCATGGTGGCGCAAGATTTTTTTTACGTGACGCAAATTCACTGACTCATCTCTGCAAATATGCAGAGATGGACCAGTTCCTGTAAATCTGCCCCTGAGTGCCCCAACTATAATGATGTCGGGATCACTAAGGCTGAATTTTGTTGTTCTGAGCAAACACTGCTGATGCTTAAACGCCATGACATAGGCCTGTCTCATGGAGGACTTTTGGACCGAGAGGGTTTCCTCAAGCGCCACCACCCTCATAGTGTTGAAAGGCTACTACCTTTACCAGGAATGAAGCATAACCAGTGCAATGGTGGCAGCATACCATGTTGTGATCACTATGAGTAAACTTGGACCTTTTACCTGTGTCAGTGAAGTAAGGCCTGCAGGCTCTCTCATTTAAACTTAAGCTGCTGTGTGCTTAGCTCACAGTTGGCCTACATCAGTTTAGTGTGAAAAACTGCGCAGTGCGTTTGGTACGCATGTACTCGGTGTATGCATGCCTGTGCGTGGCACAATGCAGGGATAATCCAGTGCTGTGCATTGTGTGTATATTACATGCATGTGCCTCTGAAAGGCACAATACATGGACGACTCTGGGCTCCATTTTAGGAGACCGAGGGCTGACTGGAAGAACATGAGGAGAGGAGGTAGAGTATGGGTACTCACAAAATTTTTACCAGGGGCCACAAAGTATGGTCTCCAGTGTTCCTGAGGGCCGATTGATGCCAGCAGGGTGGGAGGGGGGTTTGCTGGAGGGGCTCGGGCTGGGAGGCAAGGTTGGCATTAGGAAGCAAAGCAGGTACATGGTGTAGTCGGTGAGCCTTTGAGCTATTTTGCAGTTTTCATTTCATACTGCCCTCTAAATTAAGCCCCTAGTCTCTGGAAGAGTCATAGATTTGAATACTCTACTATGCTACATTTGAATCGATATTCCCCTACCGCACCTTATCGTAAGCCTTATCTATTGCTAGCACTACCTTGGGAGAGTCAAGTGTAAAAAAGAAGTAACTCCATTATTGATTGGAAGGAAATTAAATTGCACAATGTGAAACCAGAAAACCTAGGATCCCACCTGGCCAAATTGTGTGAGCCTTAGCAGTTGTTTTATTTCATGTGGTCTCCCTTTTCCTCAATATCATGCTTAAGAGCACGGTGAAATACATGCATTAGCAATATGCACTGCACAAAAACTTCTTTTGTATGTCATTTAAGAATCTACAATGATGTACATATAAAATAACCAACCAAGCCACCCAGAGGGTTCTGCGTGACAATTGTTTTGCCTCTAAGTTCCTTATTGCATTGTTGTTGGGTGGAAGTAGACATGATTGTTTCTTTGTTCATTTTTTTTAAAGTATCGGTTTAAAAAAAATATCTATTTATACTTCTCAATGCATAGATATATTTTGATGTACTAAAGTAAAAACATCTGCATATTAATGAAATACACTTTTTTTCATTTTGAAGAAAGTGTCATAATATTAAACGTTTGTTGAATGATGTCTTAATAAGAGAATGTGCTTCTACAGTTAAATGCTGCGGCATACCTTATTTGCTTCTTTTCTTTTACTTCAGTTTTAATGCTGTTCCATTTATTTAATATATTGCTGAATGTTAGTTTTCTCTCAAGTAAAATGCAGCCTAGTACGGTTGTTAAGCACAGGCCACATGAGAAGGTCAGGCCGCATGCTGCTCCTGGGCTGTACTTTAAGTATCACTGAGGTAGGGGAATCCCCCAGGCAGATATGTGTATTGCTGTATTCCTGTAACCTTGATGGGACACACTGGAGGAAGGGCTAGCCAAGCTCTTCAGTACACTTCAGAGGGTGCTCGTTAATCTAGAAAGAGGTCACCAGGATGGACCCTGGGTACATCTCAGGAAGGTGGTGGGGCTGATGGGTGAATAACAAAGGGTGGGGCTGAGGCACTGGGGTAACCTTTTTGTTACACATATCACTGTGGCTGATATCCAGGTGTGAACCTCTAGTCACTCCCATGGCCTGTGTTGTTATAGGGCTATCAGGTTTGAAGTCGTTCCTGCTGTCACAGACTGCTTTCTGGGGGAAGGGCGGGGCAGAGGAGAGGGAATTTCAAAAGGAAGCAAACCCCCAATATAAACTCCAAAGACTCAGACTCTAAATAGCATTTGATGTCTGGAAATGGACTTGTAAAAAGTGGAGCTTGAGCCCCTCGGAAATGTCGACTGCCAGGTAGCCTATCAAGCTGTGGGAGTAGGAGAAGCTCTGCAAGACTTTTGCCTGTGAGCAGGACTTACCAGCTTCAGAGTAGCATCAAGAACACCTGGCTGTGGTCTGACTGCATGCGAGGACCTTGAGGAGACCCACCGCTGCCCTCCCAGGCTATGCGTGTGAAAAATTAAGGGAGGCAGCTGCAGCAACTTTAGCACCTGCGAAGGGGGTGGGGGTGGGGCTCCTAAGACTTGGACTACTAGTAGGGCTTAACCTGAAAGTCACAGAGAGTAAATGGTGAATACCCACTACTACTTGGAGAGGGGAGTGAGCCTCAAAGACCTGTCCATGAAGTGCTAAAGCCTTGACCGTGGGGGACAGTGTGTAGTGTTTGTGAATATCATATTTTACTTGGTGTTCTTACATAAATGCAATAATAATTTTTTTTCTTTTCATAAAAACAAGTATTTGATTAGCCAATCATGTAATGCTGTTATTGAGCGTATTTTGAGTTGTGAGGTTGTGTTTATGCCTCTCCATCTATCTATCATCCTCCTGACCCCCCAACCGGACAATCCGTGGCCTGCTCGACTTTTGCTACCACTGAGAGTCAAGTGCTGAAGGGGTGCTTGGCCAAGTTGCTCAGGAACCATAGTAGGCTGGGCCCGTGGACATCAGAAGTAAAAGGCCTCAACCCCCACGGCTGGGCCAAATAGCTCCTGCTTGTCTATTGACCCTCTGAAAGGGATTCTGACAACCACTGTAAAGCTGATTCCTTAAATATGCTAAATAGTAAAGGCTCAATACAGAATTTATACCCCAAAAGTTGTATTTGTTAATTGTGTTGAAGCCAAGCATTGATTTACAGCAGCAAGTATGAAGTCTAAAAGAAAATGCAGGCATGTCAGGAAATTCTGTCTTAGTATGAGGCATGAACCACATCGCCAAGGAAAAATGTGGTGCCTTTTAATAAGCACCAAAATTATTTTAACCTTTAAAAGTTAATTGCACAACTGGAAGGTGGATCTGGGGCTATCCCGCTAAGGGGATATTGGAAGCTGCCAATGCTAAGTATATTTTCAATATATATGTTCCAAACAGAGATCACATGGTATGTTCCCTTTTGTCTGAAATCCAAGTTACATTAGCATCTCTAGAAGACTATTAAAAGTCCATGTTTTGCACCCCCACCCAAATGGAAACATGGATGAGATTATGGTTAGGTTAAGTTATAGGAAAATTGGATGATATTGGGAGAGATTGTTTAATGTTAGAGACATTTGGAGCTAAATGTATAGGAACCTGTGAGGACTTGGGTGTATGATCTGGAGATGTGGCCGTATTTTGTAATACACTCGCAAAAACAATCTTTCAGTCAGGCTTCATTTGTAAAACCTTAAACTCAACCCTGTGTCTTCCAGTAGCATAGCTTAAACAAAGGATGTAGTGTAAAGTATTTAACAGTTCCAACCAACAAAACAAGAAACCCACATGACACAAAAGAAATCCGACACCCATTTATAAAAATAGAATATATTTTTTAATGAATTTGTAGAGTCCAAGATGAGTAAAATCAACCAAAAGGCTCTTGAGATGCAGATTTTTAAAGAAAACTTAAATCTCAGTTTATTCTCAAACCAGTATTGGTAACTGTAAAGGTTGTACGAGTTTAGTTAGACTACTCTGGGCAGCCGACCTAGAAGGTCTGGGGGGCTAATCAGGAGTATTTGGACAGTTACCTGGCCACCAGAGCATTTTTCAGCCCAGTTCCAAACTTTACTTTATGACCGCAATGGAGGGATCCTGGTGCTGCGGATGTAGGAGATGAAAGATGCTCAAGGATGCCCTGGGTGCTGTGTGGTCGCAGGGGTGCCTTTGCAGTTATTCCTCGATTTACTGATCAGGTTGGATGACTTTGGCCACAGAGGTCAGGGTCCCTCAAAGTCCTGTTCGAGACAGTGCTCGGTGGCTGGTGTCTCTCTTGGGTGACCAATCTGGACTCGGGCGACCCTCCTGGGTCCAGCTGACTGGGGTGCAACCTTTGGCCATCGAGGGTTGGTCTCTTGGAGCATCCAGTGGCAGCTAGTGGAGTTTCTTCTGGAGGGCTATTGACTTGCTGGGTTGGGCTACTTAAGCTTTATTGGCCCCCAGTGCTGGTTCCAGGTGGTAAGCCGACTGACCCTTGGAGTCACTTCTTGATCTGGGAAGCAACTTTTCCCTAAGCCAGGAGCCGCAGGCACAGTCCTCTCTTCGCTAGCCCAAGGTGCGGCAGGTGCAATCTAGGAGACGGTTCAGCCTCTTTTTGCCAAGTCCAGGTTTCAGCAGGGCATTCCTCTTTCAGTCCTCTTTCCAGTTCTGTCGTGAGCTGAGGTTCAGAGTGCAAAATTTATACCCAGAAACTGCCCTCAGGTATGATGCGGCCACTAACCAATCGGCTACCAGGTCCTCTCCCTCTTGGTGCGGACTTTCCCGATATGTATGACATCTAACAATTCTATAGTGTGATATTCTGCCCACTCTCAAGATGTCTGAACTCTACCTCAGATGTTAGGAGCTTGGTAGCCCATCCTAGAGGTGTGCCTACCTGGCGGGCTACACGTCAATGGGAATGCCAGTTTGGACACTGGTCCGCCTCTCTGTTCCAGTTGACTTCAAAGTCCATACCCTTTAGGGAGATGGACCCCCTAAACAACTTGGGGGTACCTCCTCTCATCTGCTTCAGCCATCTGAAAGACGTGTGGTCAGTTTGAACGATGAAGTGGGTCCCAAACAGGCAGGGTCTCTACTTCAGGGACCAAACAACAACAAAGGCTTTGTCTCAATAGCCCTCCAACTCTGCTCTCTGGGGAGGAGTTTACTGCTGATAAACGCATCTGGTTGAACTTGACCCATGTCATCCAGCTTCAGTTGTACTGCACCATTCCCATGTTCTGAAGCATCAGTTTGGTCAATAAACTCCTTGCTAAAGTCAGGTGTCTTCAGGGCAGATGCTGAGCACAAAGCTTCCTTAAGGGTGTCAAAGGTCTTTTGACATATGTCGGTCCATATGACTTTCCTTGGCTGCTTGTTGAAGGTTAAATCTATCAAGGGTGCCACTATGGTACCATACACTTTGACAAGTCTTCTGTAATATCCAGTCAGGCCATGAAAAGCTCGGACTTGGGTTTGTTTCATTGGAGGTGCCCAGGCCAGAATTATCTGTATTTGGGGCTGGAGAGATTGCTTGCACATAGCCTTCACCCACTCGGTGGTCAAAGTCCCCTACAGACCCTTTCCCTATCTGTCACTTGCTTGGCTTGATAGTCAGCCCTCCATTTTGAAGGGCTTGAAGCACTTCCCTGAGGTAGACCAGGTGAATTCCCAAGTGGAACTGAATACAGCAATATCACCCAGATATGCTGCACTAAAGTCCTCCATCCCTGAGAGAACTCCATTCACCTCTGGAAGGTGGCAGGTGCACCTTTTAACCCAAAGGGCATCCCTTTGAATTGAACATGGTCTTTAGGAGCTGAAAATGCAGACCTCCTGGTGTGGGGACTATCTGCCTATAACCTGAAGTCAGGTCAAAGGCGCAGCCCTAACTCATCGATGAGCTCATCTGCTCTTGGAATGGGGTGAGCATCTGTCTTGGTGACTGCATTCAAGCCTCTGTAGTGCAAATAATCTAATTTCTGGAATTCATCTCTTGGCACTTAGCTATGACACCAGATCTACTGGGCTAGCCCATGGACTCCGAGAGGGCTCAATTACCCCAACACTAGCATATTTGCAACGTCAGCTTTGATGCTAGCTTTGATTTGGTTTGACAATCTGTATACCTTGCTTTTGACTGGTAAACTGTCACCGGTGTCTACATCATGGGTACGCCATGTTGTCAAACATGGGGGTCAATGAAAAGAGATCAGCAAACTAACTAAGTAGGTTTTAACAGTCTTTTTGCTTCTGTTCTATCAGAGTGGAAGAGAGAACAACTTCGTCACTGAGCCATGGTAGGAGAGCATCCCATCTCCTGAGTTTCTGAGGCAAACCCATGATCATGCGTTTCATGGTCTTGTTGAACCTCTCTAAAAGACCATTTCCTTGGAGATGGTAGAGGGTAGTGAGCGTATATGTACCTCCACACTCATCCCACATTGCTTTGCGAAAGGCAGACATGAAACCTGTGCCCATATTTGTGATGAGCTACTTAGGCAAACCAACCCTGGTGGAAATGCCAATAAAGGCTCTAGATACTTTCGGGGTTAGCAACTGTCCTAAGGGGAACAGATTAAGGCTATCTGTGTGTATGGTCTACTAGCACCATGATTAACCTATTGCCAGAGGCAGTAGGGGGTCCAGGGGACCAACAATGTTGATTCCTATCCTCTCAAAGGGAGTCCTCATGACAGGAAATGATATGAGGGGACCCTTTGGCTTGTCACTGGACTGACTGGGGACACAGAGGGGGGACAAAACTCATTCATTTTTACTGACATCTGAGGCAAGGAGAAGTGATTGACCAGCTTTTCCCAGGTCTTGGTCTGCCCCAGACGTCCAGCTGGGGGGAGGTCATGGGTCAGGTTAAGGGGAATTTCTTTGTACTTTTGGGGGGCCACCATTCTCCTCGTTGCTCCTGGTTTGGGGTCCCTTGCTTCACTGTCCCTCCTCTCAGTACACCTTATGAGTTCCAGTGACATCACCTTCCTCCTGTTTGACAGCCAGCTGTCTCAGGACTTCAAGAGTGGGACAAGTATTTTGTCCCTGGCTCCAGTCCTCTCTGGAGCATCCACCTGCTACGTGGAGCTATGCCAGGTCTAGCAAATCAGTCGATGCAGCCTCCCTTTCAGACACTAGGCCCTCCCCGAGGGCTAGGCTTCTTCTGGGTGTGTAGGCTTTGGGAAAATGCCTTGCATGACTTCCTACCCTTCCTCTTGGAACTGGGACCTTGGGCCATTTTTCCAAGCTCCAAAGTCCTTTTACTTTCATGTAAAGCCTTTTGTGCTCTAGCGGCTACACACACCCATTCTGAGGGACCCATTTTTGCTGCATGAGTTCTCCTCTCCACCTCTGCCCAGGCAGAAGTTTCAAGGAAGTTACACAGCAGATACTCCACTTGGTTGGCAGGGGATGCAGCTACTTTCTTAGGACCAGTAATTCTTCTCCACTCAAAGTCTCCCCTAGGTATAAGATGTGACTTTGTCCCATTGTCAGAGTTTACTATCTGGTGCAAATTCCCAGGAATGATTTCACCTAGGGAAACCAGTTTAGCCATTGAATTTTTTTTTTTTTTACAGAGTTTTATATAGCGCAAACTTGACCTGAATTGGGTATCAGAGCGCTTTACATACCACCAGTTGCATTACATGAGGACACATTCATTATTTTGTTAGGCATGGGGAGATTAGGTGATTTGCCCAGAATCACAGGATGTTCAGCATCATTGCAGAGACTTGAACCCAGTTCCCCAGATTCGAGCTCGACCACCCTAGCCATTAGGCCAACTCCTCTCGTTTCACTCTGTTGGTTTTGGTAACAGTGGATACATGCTGCTAAGTGTTTTTGAACATCACAGACAGAGACAATCAGTAGCCAGCAGGTCACCCCATCCTTGGAAAGAGGCACACTAACAATAAATTCACACCAAAGACCAGAGGAATCCAGCTCAATGCCTACGGGCAGTTCATTGAAAGCTCATATCACTTCCTGGATTGAACCCTTTCTGCTCATGCATTTCATTTTTCCACACAATCAGTTGCATCTTTTTCGTGAATTAGGTCCTGCAACAACATATGGATGATGTCCATGTGAGGTCAAGACACAACTTTATATCGATCAGAAGATCGATTCAAAGTTTAGATAAAGAACTAAAATATTAAAATATTATCCTTTGTACCCATAATGTAAAGACACAATGTTTTTATCCCCCAAGTCCTGGACTTCAGTCCCATTTATTCTTGGCTACTGTCTATACTTTACCACACTGGCAGGCCAGTGGACTAAGGGTTACACTTCCTCCCCTTCCATGGAGACTAAGGTGGCTTCAGTATACCCCTTGGAATACCCGGGGCAACTTCAACCTCTATCCATATACTGGCAGTGCCCTTGGAAGGGTCACCAGTGGGTGACTTTTTGGTGCATACAGGATCCCCCCTCCTGTGCCTAGCTGTTTACGGTCATAGCACATCCCAGCTTTTCAGGGTCAACGTTTTTTCCCAGGTACCCCCTCCCCTTGAAATGGGAAGTAGTTTTGGGCATCTTTTGGGGGCATTTGGAATTCGCTAATATTTTATGTTTGCCCCCTTTTTCTGCTGAAGAGGGGCCTTTCCTACTTTCTGGTGTGCCCCACCGTGGGACTTTTTAGGCATCCTAGTGCACACCCATTCATCAACTATCTTCCCCAGCTCTCTAGATAGCTTAGAATCTACCAGATGCTGGTGTAACTTCTCTGAGGTACACTTTGAAATGATGTGTTCTTTAACCATCAAATTGTCGAGTAACTCATAGGTATACCCCATGTTACCCTTTACCTAGTGACTTCAGATAGGCATTTACAGAGTCCACCCATGTCCAAGTTGACCCCTTGGGTGCTTTCTTGAACTTTTGTCTTTATTCTTCTGGGGGTTAGACTAAATAGTTTGACAAATGCCCCCTTCATGTGGGTGTACGTCTCTACCGCCTCATCTTCCAGTGTCAGCAGCTTATCTCTCCCTACTGTTGGAATCCAGTCCCACAATGAGGACGCCCAATGTTGGGTACCCACCCTTCTCATTCTCACCCCCATCTCATTCCCACCTTCACACTCTCATAGGATGCCAGCCATGTATCTATTTTGTTCCCCTCAACATAATTGGGAACAATACCCTTGGGCAACCTGGGATCATAGTCAACCCCTGCATTCACCCCTGGTTTCGTTTTGCTGTCACCATGTTGTTGGTGTTTCAGTCCCAGATTGAGCCTCTTCTCTATGGTCAATTTCCTTCCTTCCAGAGCCAGCTTCTTCTCCTGGATCTCTAAGATTCTTTGGTCTCCTTACAGAAGTGCAGCTTTTTTCACTTCCAGATGGGAAGTCATGCCTTGATTAATCTGTGGGGAGCCACACACTCTCATTGTCCAGCTCTGTATCAAAGAGATTCCTGCCATATTCTTCCCTACCATCAGGGCTGATCGCATCTGCTAGTTAGGCCTGTGCTCTCCTTGCTTCCTTCCAGACTCAGAGGGCCTGCTCACCTTCTTGGCAATGATCCTTAGGCTGATTTTCTACTTCTGCACAGCACCCTTAAATCGTTTATCCTCCGTGTGGGTAGGATAGCTAAGCCAATTTTTGTTTTCCATTTTTGAAGACTTAGCAAACCTTTTTTCCACGTTGTGTAGACTTGTTGTCAACTTTTAGCTTCTGGAAAACAGTACCTTGGATATACAGAACATGGCAACTTAAAAAAGTAATTTGCAGTGTCGACTTTGTGGACATTTTCGGTGGTTGTTAATTTATTAATTGTCTAGTAAAGCTAAACACAAGTTCTGGATACGAGTGCTAGCCACCAATGTGAGGATTTGGGTGTATTATATGGTAAGGCTGTGCGGCCTTTCTGTATAATACACTTACAAAAACTGCCTTGGGTCCAGTTGGGCTCATTTGTAATACTTTAAGCTCAACTCTGGGTAGCTATGGCTTCAGGCAGCAAGACTTAAACAAAGGAACTAGTGTAAAGTATTTAACAGTACCAACCAACGAAACAAGAAGTCACGTGAAACGAAAGAAATCCGACACAAATTTATAAAAATAGATTATATTTTTGTGAATTTTGAGAGTCCAAGATAAGCAAAATCCACTGGAGGGTTCAGGAGATGCAGATTTTTAAAGAAAACTTAAATCTCTGTGTTAGACTTGACATCTTTTGGGGTGGTTTCCCTGAGTTTTTGGTTTCTGCCCCCCTGGTTTTGACTCTGTTTTTGCTGGTATAACGTTTCTGCACGCTTTTCGCACTGCTGATAATTGGTAAAACACTGGTGCTCCTGTGGTAAATTGTGTTATGATTGGATATTCTTATGTTGAAATTCTCCTCTCCCAAACACTCCTTCATTTGTGTCTTAGTGTATCGTCCCCCTGTTAACATGCCCTCTTTCCCATCCTTGTTCAGTGATTTTATTTCACAACTAACCATTAATTCTGCTAGGATCCTGATCATCGGGGAATTTAATTACTGGCCATCCGACCCTCTTGAATCCTCCCTGTCACTTGAATTTTCTGGTTTTCTATCTGCCCTCAATCTCTCGCAACATATCTCTGTTCCGACTCACTCTAAGGGCCATATCCTGGATCAGGTTTGGACCGCCAATTTGGACATTTCCTCTCCTTTGGTGTATCCCTGTACCTGGTCCGACCATTTTTTCATTTCCTTTGCCCTACAAATCTCTGCGCCTACCCGCCCCCCTCCAGCCTCCAATTTCTTTGCACGTAATTGGAAGCACGCCGATACCTCTCTGTTCCACTCGACCCTTGCTTCCACTCTACCCCCCAGCCACTCTGACTTGAACTCTCAAGCAGTTGCAGTGGACCAATGGCTGTCTCTAGCCAGTGACGCAGTCGCTCCAGCCAAATCCATTAAATCGAAGCAACCCCACGACGCCCAGCGCTGGTTTACTGACCAACTTAAGGCCAGCAAACTCCTTCTTCGTCAGGCTGAGCGCCGATGGAGGCGTAATTATAATCCTTCACTGAAAACTACCTACACTGACTTACTCAAATCCTACAAACAATCCATCACTTTGGCTAAATCTGCTTATTTTTCTCAAAAAGTAATCAATTCTGCATCTAAAAGTTTCTCAAGCAGGTAATAGCGTCCATTGCAGCTCCCGTAACAGACCTTATGAACGCCTCTTTTGTTCAGGGTGTGGTGCCACCCACTTGGAAAATGGCTGTTGTTAAGGCTCTTTTAAAAAAGACCAATTTGGACCCTAATGATCTGGCGAACTTTAGACCTATCTCGCTCCTGCCAGGCCTCGGCAAAGTTGCTGAACGGTTGGTCAACAGGCAGTTGTCAGCCTTTTTGGAGTCGAATGGACTCCTTCGACCATCACAAACTGGATTCCGCCCAGGTCAGGGCACAGACACGGCCCTCTTGGCAGTTGTCGAGGAGGCAAGATGCATCCTGGACTCAGGAGGGTCAGTGGCGGTGATCCTCCTGGACCTCAGCGCGGCGTTTGACACCGTGAACCATCAGGTGTTGATCCGACGGCTGGCTGAGGTAGGGGTCTCCGGGGCGGCCCTGCAGTGGCTGAGATCTTTTCTCTCGAATCGTTCCTACCAGGTGTGGGAGGGCCCTGAGAGATCCAAATCCATTCCCCTCCAGTGTGGAGTGCCACAGGGCTCGTCATTGAGCCCCACATTATTTAATGTATATATGGCCCCCCTGGAGGACGTAGTATCCCCATATGACATCAAAATCGTCAGCTACGCTGACGATACGCAGCTAGTGGTTTCCTTATCACATCTGGCCGACAATCCTGACATCTTGAACTCCTGCCTGGCAGATGTTCACACTTGGATGGGAGATTCCTCCCTTAAGTTAAACGGCTCAAAGACGGAAATACTGCTGCTGGGGAGTAAAACTACCCTTCTCCCGCTGCTCAGTTGGCCGGGATGTATGGGCGATCCCCGGCCCCCAAAGATGCGATCAAAAGCCTTGGAGTCTGGCTAGAACCAGACTTGTCTTTCCGCACCCAAGCCAAGAAAACAGCAGGAGTATGTTATGCCCTGCTCAGGTCGGCTCGGAAAATCTTCCCTCTACTACCGGTAACATCGAGGAAGCTGCTGATTCAGGGTCTTATAACATCTAGACTCGATTATAGTAACGCCATCTTTTTGGGCGCCCCTGAATCAACCTTTAAGACTCTTCAACAGGTCCAAAATGCAGCGGCAAGGCTGCTCATGGACATTCCGAGGACGCAATCTGCGAAACCGGCATTGAAGGCATTGCATTGGCTCCCCGTGCGGGAGAGAGTGACCTTTAAGGCACTTTGTACCGCTCATAAAATTCTCGCAGGTAAAGGTCCCCTTATTTTAAAAAATCTAGTGACTCCCTACAAAGCTGGCAGAATGCTGCGATCAGACACGAAACATCTCTTGATGGTGCCTAGAGTCAAAAAGGCCCGCACTGGTGGGAGAAGATTCTCATTTAACACGGCTAAGCTCTGGAACTCGCTCCCCCTAAAACTTCGAGCTGAGCCCTGCACACTGCGTTTCCGCAAAGGTCTTAAAACCTTTCTGTTTCCGGCATAACGCCTCTATGCTGTTCCCTTTACCATCTGATGTTGTCTAGAAGCGCCGGGATGCCCAAGGGTAGCTGCGCGCTATATAAGATTTTAAATTAAATTAAATTAAATTAAATTAAATTTTAAATTAAATTAAAACCAAAGAAATTTTTTCAATTGTAGCTGAACTCTCCCTACCCGACCGCGTAACACCTCAGCCTCAGCCATCACAAGCTTTGTGCGATTCCCTGAATTCTTTTTTTATTGATAAAATTGCCACGATTAAAAATAATATTCCCCCCACCACTATGTCTCACTTGAGTGCCCTCCCTCCCTCGAATCCCCACTCCCTGAACGTTTTTCCCCCGATCTCTTTAGACACCTTCCGCTCACTACTCTCGGCTGTGGACTCAGGCTCCCCCAAGGATTGCTGTCCTCCCAAAATTCTTAGAGACGCCTTTATGGCATGCCCTGACCCTCCTCTGGACCTTCTAAACCGCTCACTCTCCTTAGGCTCTGTCCCCAATGCCTTCAAAAGCGCTGTGGTGGTACCTATTTTGAAAAAACCCGGTTCCGACCCCGCGGTTCTGGGCAACTACCGACCTATCTCCCTTCTCCCTTATCTGGGGAAAGTCTTGGAAACCTATGTCACTCGCTGTCTGAGCACTTTCATCGAGGAAACTCATTTCCTCGATGACCAACAGGCCGGATTCAGACCCTCCCATTCCACGGAGGCAGTGGTGATAGCGGTTATGGACACGCTGAGACAGGGGGCCGATAAGAACTTGGCCCAGGCCCTGGTGCTACTTGATCTTTCGGCCGCTTTCGACACGGTCGACCACGACATCTTGGTCGACCGTGTCAGAAATGCTGGGATCTCGGGCCTGGCCCTGTCCTGGATTGTGTCCTTTCTCCAACTCCGGACCCAATCTGTACACTTATCTTCCTTTTCTGCTCCTTGCACTTCACTTTCCTGCGGTGTCCCCCAAGGTTCTGCTTTATCTCCCCTTCTGTTCAATCTTTATATGCAGCCTCTGTTGGTCTCCCTCCGTCACTCTTCTGTTACCACTTTTAATTATGCAGATGATCTGCAACTTATTTTCCCTATCGACTCCTCTCCTCTCTCCTGCTCTAAATTCCAAACCACCATGCTCTCCATCTTTGAGTGGATGAACTTCAGCCAGCTGAAGCTCAATCCTAGCAAGACAGAGCTGGTCCTGATCGGTGGGCCTTCACATCCTTGGACTTCCAACTTCTGGCCCCCTGCCCTCGGCCCCCCCCCTGCCCAGTTGACTCCGTGAAGAGCCTAGGTGTCGTCATCTCCAGCGACCTCTCGATGCGGCCGCATATCAATGCTGTTACCTCGGCCTGCTTTTTCCACCTCCGCAGGATCGGTAAGATCCGAAGGTACCTCTCTCCAGAGGCTCTTATTCTTGTCATCTTGGCCCTGGTTACCTCACGTTTAGACTATGCCAACTGTCTATACGTGGGGATCCCAGCTTACCATCTTCAACGGCTTCAACTGGTGCAAAACCAGGCAGCCAGATTAATCTTCCAGCAACCCAAACATCAACATGTCTCCCCGCTGTTAAAAACCTTGCACTGGCTCCCGGTTGCGCAACGCTGCATTTTCAAACTTGCTTGCACTGTTTTTAAATCTCTTTTTGTTTCTGCTCCAGCTTTAATTTCTTTCTGCCTTCACCCTTATGTTCCCCCTCGACACCTCAGATCCTCTGCCCACAACCTGTTGGTCACTCCCAGGTTTAGACGCAAGAAGCACGGCGGTGCTGCCTTTTCCTTTCTTGCCCCATCCACTTGGAACTCCCTCCCCCTCCCTATTCGACTCATCTCTGACTACCCCTCCTTCCGTAAATCTTTAAAAACTCACTTGTTTCGTCTTGCCCACGGCTAGCTGCCTACACCCCCCCACGCCATAGCCTACTGTCTTTGAGCGCCAAGAAACCAATTGGTGTATGTGCGCGGTATTACATTTTTATTAACATAACATAGCATAACATGTGCGACTCACTTGTCAGCCCCCAGTAACGGGCACTGCAAGTGCCGGGGCTTGTGAGCGCACCTCTGCTCTTGGGCCTGCAGCACGGATTGTGTTACCCACGTACTTAGCCCGAACAAGTTATAAGTGAATGGAGTTTGGTATGCCTGAACTCAGCGTCTAAAGACACAGCCTTTAGCAAGGGTGCCCTTTTTATTCTGAGTTCATGAAGGCCACTTTTAGAAAGTGGGTATTATTTTGCTCGGTCATCTGGTGTGCCTCTGCTGGAATGGGGATTGCCTGTCTGGTTATTGGGACGAAAGATGGCTGGGCAGCGGGGTGGGTCCCGATAGTCTAGGTAGGACAGGAAATGGCTCAACATGGGCTGATGGGGTAAGAGGGAGGGAATCTCCTTGCACCTCAAAGGGCCTGGTCTGCCTCTGACAAAGCCTTCTCCACCTCCTGCCAGGAATTCGCGCCAGAGACAGTCAAACTGTTCTGGCCGGACACAGACACCCTCTGCCTGAAATATCAAAGGATTTTTGGATACAAATGCTGGGTCCCTGACCCCTGAATGTTAGAATTCATCTGAAACAAGAAAACTGCCAAGAAGAAGCGCAGCAGAAGCTCCAAAAGGAACAACTGCTTTGCTGGGCTAACCTGCTGTGGCTGCTTCTGTCTTGGGCAGTGAAAGGCTTGGACTGGACTTTCTGCAACCAAATTGGTGAGACTCTCCAAGGGCTTCAGGTAGAGCTTGCCCCTATTCACTAAGTCTCAGGAACAGCAAAGACTTCAGGTTCTGTGACCCGCAGCAACGGAGACTGTGTGTTTTGTACTGCAACCCGAAGAACGCCCCTCGACGGCCTCTACGACGACCCTGCCGAACCTGTGTCCTGAAGGCACCACAGAGGGCACAGCCAAACCGCGACCCTGGTCTCACAGACGCCTGCTGACGCCATCACTGAGCCGCTGCTCGTACCGCTACCTGTGGGCACCGCACTCTGCACCACCTTGCTTCACGCCGAAGCTTTGGAACCGCAGAGGGCACCGCCCACACGCGGCACAGCGACCCTGTTCTCCCCGACGACACCTGCTGACACCATCACCGAGCCGCTGCTCGTACCGCGATCTGTGAGCACTGCACTCTGCACTGCCTTGCTTCACGCTGAAGCTTAGGCACCGCAGAGGGCACCGCGGACACGCCGCACAGCGACCCTGGTCTGACAGACGAGGCCTGTTGATGCTGCCACTGAGCCGCTGCCTGCACCGTGGTTCGGGGGCACCACTCATGAGTTACACGACGTACCGCCCTCATCCCACACCACAGCCTTGGCCTACTGACGCTGGCGCCATCAACTCCAGCTCGTCAGCCGACGACAGCGCTTCCGCAACGACAACGCCGCTGCTATCACCGTGGCGAGCACCACCTCCATCTTGCACCGCGACCCTGGTCTCACTGATGACACCATCTGGCGCCGCCACTGAGCCGTTGCTCACAACGCGACCTGGGGCACCGCACTGCTGCACTTCACACCACAGCACCCGAAGCCTGTTGGCGTCAGCGCTCCGAATCCCATCAGAAAGGAGCTTGACCTGCAATGCGAGTGACTTCAAGGGCTCCATCGCCCTGCATCTCTGAAAGGTACTGTTTGTGGGCTTTCCCAACACCGTAGTTGGCCTGCGACCCCGCGGTCAGCCAGAACTGTTTTTGGATATGTTGTTCACGACGCCGTGATAGCCCCGGACCGAGCTATTGATTTTAAGGAACTATTTTTAAAGGCATATTTTGATAAGTGAAGATTTTAAAGCATAGTATTGTGGATTTGTATCATATTTGGTCTTGTCTTAAGTATATAAAAATTGGATATTTTTCTAAACTGGTGTGGTGTCTGTATTACTGTTGGTTATGTGCAAATGCTTTACACACTGCCTCTAAGATTAGCCTGACCGCTCGTGCCAGGCTACCAAGTGAGTGAGCATCCTGATTAGAGTGGTGGTTTCTGCCTCACTTTGGCGCAAGTCTCAGCTAGCCAGAAATTTCATTTCTAACACTCAGTTTAACTGCAAACAAGCATTGGTAACTGTAAAGTTTGTAAACGGTTATAGTTAGTAAGAATTTTGTTCGACTACTCCGGCCCGTTTGGGTGACCACATCTGACGGGGAGAAGGTCTATCAGCCAATAAGGAGAACGTGGACAGTTAATTAGGCACCAAAGTGTTTTCCAGTCCAGTTCCAAACTTTACAGCCCGACGGCCATAGATTTCAGTAAATTGGCCCCGATGCTGCTGATCCAGGAGATGGAAGATGTTCAAAGATGCTCTGGGTGCTGTGTGGTCGACGGGGGTGCCTTTGCAATTATTCCTCAGTCCATGGGTCAGGTGGAGCGACTTTGGCCACAGCGGCCACGATCCCTCAAAGTCCTCTTCGAGAAAATAGAAGGGGAGCTATGGCTGGGCTACTGGTCTCCATCCACAGCAGTCCCAGCAACCTAATTTGGATGACTCTCATGGCTCTGACTGTCTTGGGTGCAGTTGAGGATCGTTCTCTTGGGGTGCACAGTGGAGATTCTTCTGGAGTGGCTACTGACTTTCCAAGTTAGGCTACTTCAGCTTTGTTGGCCCTGGTGTCAGCCCACTGATCCTTGGAATCACTTCTTTTGCCTGGGGAGCAACATTTCCCTGGGCCAGGACTCCTCTATTTGCTAGCCAGGGGGCCATATTCATGCCAAGAAAGTGCCCTGGGGGGATGGTCACTAGCCACTGGTGTACCAGGTCCCCTCCCTCTTGATGATGACAGTTCGGCTATGTGTGGCATCTAATAATCCCAGAGTGCACTATACTGGCCCCTCTCAAGATGCCTGAACCCTCTTGGGATGTTAGGAGCTTAGCAGCCAACGCTAGAGGTGTGGTTACCTGAAGCTACATGCTCATGCGATAACCGGTCTGGGCACTGGCTTTCCCGTCTTTTGTCACTGCCATCCTGTCTACTTGAACAAAGGCAGCCCCACAAGTGTCTGATTGTCATTTTCCTGCTAAGGTAACTTCGCCTTTGAAGCTCGCCTTTTGGGCTAACACCCTGAGTGGCTTCCTGTGAAGGTGGGGTTAACACCTCGTGCTGTAGCAATCTTCTATTGTTCCTAAGCCTGGGAGTAGTTCACACGACTCCCCTGGGTGGCAGAGAACTGTCTGTTGGCCAGTGACCGTGTGAGGCCACTGGACAAACTGGGTCACAGAGTGGCAACTTTCTAAAATATGCTTTTTTATAATAGTGACAATAAATTTGCCTTGGCCATTAAGTTAGGTTTAATGACGATTCATTTGATGCCTTACAGTACCCATCTCAGTAGTCCCATTCAGAAATTAGCTTTGCTGAGTGGTCAGCCAATAACTCTGTGTTAGCCAAAGTGGCTAATAACACTCCCACAGCAAAACCGCAATTTGGAAGTGTTGCTGGTAGGACATTGCTAGAAATGGTGTTTCTGGTTGGCTAGGGTATGCACCTAAGCCAGGCAGAACCCACCACTGTAGTCAGGGCAAGTCAGATGCACACCAACTAAACACAGCACCAAATGCAGCGCATAAAGCTAGTGCATCAAATACGTGTGCTCCTCTTAGAACCTGTACAGTAATAAAAAGGAGCACTGACCCTCCTCACGGTGGGGGTGCCAAAGCGGTATGCCAATAGCCCAAAAAGAGGGCCGGCCCCTTCCAGACCGGTATGTTTTTAGTCAAACACAGCCATACCAGGACTAAACCAATATCCCCAGTGGCCCTGCACAAGAACTTTAATGGGTCCCCTAGACCGGAGAGACTGGGCGGAGTTCAATTGCACGCCAAGGCGCAGGTCAATGATCGAAACTCTTGAGATCTGATTTGCATGGAGAGTACCTTCCTTTCTGGCTGAATCTGGCGGACCATGCTGAACTCCCTTTGCTTCGTTGAGGCAGTCTCAGTGGACCAGGGGTTGGGACCTCAATGTTGGTGTAGCGAGTGCACTAGTTCGAGGTATGTGCTCGTTTCCCGGGCAACCCATCTTTAGGGACTGCGGTGCTGCCCTGGTTTGGGAGAGCCTTCCACGAGGGAGCAGGCAACAGAGAGGGGCACAGAGCCTCTCAGGATAGCCTCACACTGCACTACCTCTTTGGGGGAGCGCTTCCTTCCTGGAGCTAGAGGCTCCAGTTCTCTTGGGAAACTAACACTGTTCTTGGGATTCATAAAGAACTCAGCACATGCTGAGTTGGAGCAGGAGAAATGCTCAACGCTCTGACTGTGAACAGTTGCAAAGCCAGGAGTGGGCGGACATGACTGCTTTATCAGAAAACAGCTGCTAGACTCATGGTCTCATGACAGGGGTGCTTAGGTGCCATCTTTGATGTCCCTGAGATTGCAAAACAGGGGGCAAGCCATCAAGCAGTTGAAGAGCACTTGGGGGCGGGGCACAAAGGAAAGGGCAGGCAGCAGACCAGCACATAAAGGCAAGTTGCAAATTGGAAGTCCCTCCTGCAGACCAGCAGACAGCGGGCCAACACAGCAAAGCAGTTAGCAAAATGGCAGTTCCTCCTGGCAATGTGCAGATGTAGAACCATCAGCAAATGGCTACAAGCCCCACAGAGTGTGTAAACACAAGCAGTCAGGGCCCCAGTACTTGTACTCAAAAATACCTTTGATGTAGGGGGTGACTTCAAAATAACCCTTAGAAGTGCACAACAATCCTTTCAGCCCAGGCCTGGCACCAGACGATCAGTAGGGGGTAAATCAACCCTTTGCGTGAGGGCAAGACACAACCTATACAAATGTAAATGTGAACGACCTCTCCCAGCCTAGATAGACTATCAGTTTGCAGATGTATCCCCTGTCACACCTAGCCCTTCCTATGTTGTGGCTGTCTGTAGAGAATTTTTACAACCACAGAGATTCTATCAAAAAAGTGAATAGGTGATATTTTTTGTATATATACTTTTTACCGTTTACACCAGGGTGCTAGGCTCTCTCTTACACATGGAAAGATGGGAGCACAATGTGCTTGTTAAAATACCCCTCACACTCTAAAAAAACCAAATAGAGTCATGCTTCATCATAGGGGTCTTCCCGCCCCTATAACGGGACGGGGCGTGCTACGACCAGACGGAATACGCGGGAGCACTAAGATGTGACAGAGGCTATGTGTAGGTGTATAGGAGTCAGTGAAAGTGTAGGGACCTAACACTAGTGAGTGTGCAAAAAGTGAAAAAAATGGAAAAGATTTAAAAATTCCCTGGCTAGTAGAAAAAAACACATTTATTAACTTCTCCAGCTGGGAACATTAAGAAGGGGTTGTGTGGTAGAGCATTAGCTACTACCTTGTCGACATGTTTCGTAAGCAGTCCCCTACTGCTTACTCATCAGGACCAAAAGAACAGTCCCTGCTGTTTTTTTACTCAGTTTCTAACAGGTAATGCCTACTGTCCTATAAACACTCAACAAAAATAAGTTGGATGTTTAGGCCTCTGGGCATGAGTTGGCCCACGTGAGGCAGAAAAAATCGACCTATTATGGTCTCTGTAAGAAAAGAGGAAGAGAAAAACCAACATATATTTATGCACGGACATTGTTTTCTAAGTGGAAAAGAAAACAAACAAACAAACAGGTTTTTTCTGTAGAGGACCACAATTTCAATTATTTAAAAGTGGTTCTATTTCCATACATGAAAAATCAGCATGTTTTCATGTGTCTCTTAGTATCACTGCCCAATGTGGGAGACACCACTGGTACCGTTTTTATCGGGACCTTCGTCATAATTTCACACACACACACTAACAATCGTGACTCAATGCACTGACAGCACACTAACAAAAGAGAGGGGAGGGGGACCTCCTTGCAAAATGTTTCAGAATTGGGAATCGTGACATACTTATCTCAGCAGTTATCATGCCCCATGAGGTTTTGCAGGCGAGGGGTAATCTGCGCAGTTTTTACTAAGAAAGACAAAGGTTCGTTTTAGGTGTTCGTTTTAAAACGCAGCGAGATATTAGTGCGTTTATCTACCCCCGCGACCTGTTTATTAAAGACTCATGGTCGGAGTCTATTACTTACGTCTCTGCTAGCAAAAAGAAAGCATTGTTCCTACCCCCGTGCACCTCCGAGGATTGCTGGGCTCAAGTGGCTTGATGTTTTTAAAAGCCGTTATGCTTCCGCGTTCATTCCGCGCTGGGTGCCGCCCCCTTTGTTTTGTGCTAGAGCGTCAACCCGTTAAGATGGCGGCCTATTTTTGGCACAGCGAGGCGCACAAGAAGCGGAAGTCTCTTTTTCATGTCTATGGATTACGATCCAAGTAGAAAGAAAATAATGTAAACCCTTTAGGACTTATTTTCATGCAAATTCCAATCGGTCGGGTAATTTTGGATGATTTGAAGGTGTCTTTTATTGCAGCCTCGTGATGGTTAATAATAGTGATAAAAAAGGGAGTTTTTTTTTTCGGGGGGTGATATTTATTGCACAGTGAATATATATGCATGTCATTTGCGCAGAGTGCTTATAAGATATATGTAGAGACTTATTGCTGATAAGCTCTCACGGGGGGATTAGCTGCTGAAGGGAAGTATGGTAGTACTAGCCTACAGTTGGCTCCAAGGTATGTCATCATTTAATCCATGTTTACGTGACTGGACGCGGAAAACCCATCGCTGTTCTTTTTCCAGCAGGAATCTTTCGTTGCTTACTATTTCTATTACTGTCCATTTAATTTCCTCGGGTTTGTGGTTCATTTCGAGGAAATGGTTGGTTAGTTTCGTACTTGTTTTTTTGCATTTATTTGTGCTTTTATGTTCGCCAATCCTTACCTTGATTGCCCTGCTTGTCATGCCTACATATTCTAGTTGGCATGGGCAGGTAATCAGGTATACAACATTCGCACTGTTGCAGTTGCTGAAAGCCCTCTGCTCCCACACCGTGCCATTCCTGAAAGTTATTTCTTTGCTTTTCTTGGTCAGTCCGCATACCTTGCATCCGCCACATGGGTAGTGACCTTGGACAAAGTTGGTTTTTTTTTGTATGTTGATGTCAGATTTTGGTCTTGTGTGGACCAGGACATCCCTCAAACTCCTTGCTTTCTTATGCGCGAACATGGGTTTTGATATGTCTAACCCCCCACTGTTCAAGATTTTCCAATTCTTGTTTATGATCTTGGTCACTAGGTTTGAGCTGGTGTTGTAAGTGGTCACGCAGATCGGACGTTTCTCTTCCTCTTTTACTGTTTTTTCTTCCAACAGGCTTTCCCGGCAGTTGTTTCTTGCTCGTGTGTAGGCCTGATTTATGACATGGTCAGGATACATCCGTGCTTTTAATTTCTTTTTGAGGTCGCTTGACTGGGTTTTAAAAGTCTCGATCTCAGTGCAGTTTCTGCGTAAACGCAGGAACTGTCCATATGGTAGATTATCCCGCAGATGTTTGGGGTGGAAGCTATTATACATGAGGAGACAGTTCTTGGAAGTGCTCTTGAAGTGGGTCGTGGTCATCAATTTCCCATTTTTGGGAAAAATATTTAGGTCCAGAAAAACCAAATTGCTCCTGGATGACGTGCTGGTGAACCTTAGGAATTCATCCTGTAGATTTAGCCATGTTAGAAACTGTCCCGAATCCTTCTCATCTCCATCCCAGATGATCAGGATATCATCGATGTAACGTTTCCATAATCTGATCTTTGGTCTGAATGGATTGTTGGGATTCAATATTTTTGTGACCTCTAGATGATGTACATATAGACCAGCTATACTAGGGGCAAATGTACTTCCCATGCTGGTCCCGTGCTTTTGTACATACAGGGTGCCTTCATACTCAAAAAAGTTCTCTTTTAAAGCCAATGCACAACAGTTCATTACCACATTGCGCGGTGTTTGATATTCCCAAAAGTCCTCGAACAGAACATCCTCAATGATGTCTAGGGTGGCTTGGTGGGGTAGACTAGTGTATAGACTTTCAACATCACAGCTGATTAATAGCTGGGTTTCAGGGTCAAAACGTATCTCTTCCAGAAGGTTTAGCACTTCCTTTGTATCCTTCAGGTACGTCGATGTTTTTTGGACCATTGGTCTTAGAAATGCGTCTGCGAACCTAGAGACTGGTTCTTTCCATGTGTAAGAGAGAGCCTAGCACCCTGGTGTAAACGGTAAAAAGTATATATACAAAAAATATCACCTATTCACTTTTTTGATAGAATCTCTGTGGTTGTAAAAGCTTATTTGGAGGGTGATTCTATCAGTACCTCTACGCTTCTCCCTTTTGGTTTGGATCTACTGGCAGCGCACAGCTGCAGGAGCAACTAAAGAATTGAATATCTTCCTGGTCCACCGCCACTTCAATAGTGATTCTGCACTACACAACTAACTCCTGACGGACAAAGGGGACCCCTTTCTTTGACTTCACCTCGGACTACAATGGCCGACCTAGGCCTAGCCTTCACTGAAGATGAAATCTCGAATCTGATGGCATCCCTGGGAACCTTCGAGGGGCTGAATACTGCGGGCCCTTCAAATAAAAATAATGATTGGGATGAGCTGGAGGAGCTAAGGAAGACACAAATCAAGACAGCCCTCCATGGACTACTAATGTCTGAATACTTAAAGGTAAACACCGCACCATCTGGCCTTGTTGTCCGCAACGAACCTTTCATTTTCCTACATGACAAAACCTTCAAAATAGATTGGTCTAAAATTTCATGGAGATGTACTAGGGACTGGATAGTCCTTATTATCAAAACAGCGAGTAGATTGGCGAGTGAGCTAAAAGTAGAGATACAGACTATAGAAGTACGTATCAAAAGCTATGAATCTCCAGCTGATATCAAGAAATATTTAGACGAAATGAACAAAACCCTGAATGAGTTTGAAACTACTTTAAAAGACAGCAAATATGATAAATTAAAAAAAGACAACAGCCGATGGTCCAAGGAGAGGATCTATCCCTATATTAGGGATGACTATAAAACAACAAATGATAACGCAACAGATGACGAAACATCTGACTCAGGCTCAAACAGCTCAAGCTCGAGTAGAAATAGAAGCCCGAGGGCACGTGGAAATAGGAGGAATTTCCGCAGACCTAACTTCAGGGGTCAGAGAGGATGGAATACCTTCAACCCTCCCATGATGTACTCTCAGCAACAACCATATGGACCACCACCCTTCCAGCATCCGCAAGGACCATACCCCAATTGGGGCTATCAACAACAAGACTACGGATACTTTGATCCATCGGCTCCTTTTTTAGGGGCGCGCCAAGGACGACCGAAAGGAAGGAACCGGAGGGGGTCCACAGTCCACTGGAATACCGAGGAAGAAGAAACTCCTCGAGTCGCAACAAGGAGCATGACGGGTGCCACAACGAGCAAGAAGTGAGCCTGATTGTCAACCTTTCAGACACTGAACTTACCCCTCCACAAAGAAGGGTTTTGGAAAAAGGCCTGGGATATGTGCCTACAGCCAACATGGACAAATTCCATCTATGCCAAGAAGTCCAAGAATTCATGCGACGCTTAAAACTGCAAGTCTTCTTCAAAGACAAAGAGGACACTTCAGACCATGGGGATACAAATCTGAGACCCAAATCCAATTTTACACCTTTGGACAGCACCCTTCCAGTCGAACTCCTTGCTTTTGAAAAGGCAGTAATGAAGGATTTAGAGAACATAAATCCGAATGAAAAGCGCGTTTTTCAGAACACCACTAGTGAAGAGAGACAGGCTCTACGTGACCTGAGTAACAACAGAAGACTGATAATAAAACCTGCCGACAAGGGTGGTGCAACGGTGATACAGAACGTGGAAGACTACGACAAGGAATGTAGACGGCTACTGCAGGATGAAAGAAACTACAGAGTTATCAACAATGATCCTACGGTCAGCATACAAACTAAGATAGGCACCATGGTCGAGGAAGCACTATCGCATGATTGGATTACAAAGAAGGAGGGGGATTTTCTAATCCAGAAAAATCCAAGAACCCCCTACCTGTATATCCTACCAAAAATCCATAAAAACCTCCAAAACCCCCCCGGGAGACCAATTGTCTCGGGTATTGGGTCGGTTCTGGAACCAATCTCTAGGTTCGCAGACGCATTTCTAAGACCAATGGTCCAAAAAACATCGACGTACCTGAAGGATACAAAGGAAGTGCTAAACCTTCTGGAAGAGATACGTTTTGACCCTGAAACCCAGCTATTAATCAGCTGTGATGTTGAAAGTCTATACACTAGTCTACCCCACCAAGCCACCCTAGACATCATTGAGGATGTTCTGTTCGAGGACTTTTGGGAATATCAAACACCGCGCAATGTGGTAATGAACTGCTGTGCATTGGCTTTAAAAGAGAACTTTTTTGAGTATGAAGGCACCCTGTATGTACAAAAGCACGGGACCAGCATGGGAAGTACATTTGCCCCTAGTATAGCTGGTCTATATGTACATCATCTAGAGGTCACAAAAATATTGAATCCCAACAATCCATTCAGACCAAAGATCAGATTATGGAAACGTTACATCGATGATATCCTGATCATCTGGGATGGAGATGAGAAGGATTCGGGACAGTTTCTAACATGGCTAAATCTACAGGATGAATTTCTAAGGTTCACCAGCACGTCATCCAGGAGCAATTTGGTTTTTCTGGACCTAAATATTTTTCCCAAAAATGGGAAATTGATGACCACGACCCACTTCAAGAGCACTTCCAAGAACTGTCTCCTCATGTATAATAGCTTCCACCCCAAACATCTGCGGGATAATCTACCATATGGACAGTTCCTGCGTTTACGCAGAAACTGCACTGAGATCGAGACTTTTAAAACCCAGTCAAGCGACCTCAAAAAGAAATTAAAAGCACGGATGTATCCTGACCATGTCATAAATCAGGCCTACACACGAGCAAGAAACAACTGCCGGGAAAGCCTGTTGGAAGAAAAAACAGTAAAAGAGGAAGAGAAACGTCCGATCTGCGTGACCACTTACAACACCAGCTCGAACCTAGTGACCAAGATCATAAACAAGAATTGGAAAATCTTGAACAGTGGGGGGTTAGACATATCAAAACCCATGTTCGCGCATAAGAAAGCAAGGAGTTTGAGGGATGTCCTGGTCCACACAAGACCAAAATCTGACATCAACATACAAAAAAAACCCAACTTTGTCCAAGGTCACTACCCATGTGGCGGATGCAAGGTATGCGGACTGACCAAGAAAAGCAAAGAAATAACTTTCAGGAATGGCACGGTGTGGGAGCAGAGGGCTTTCAGCAACTGCAACAGTGCGAATGTTGTATACCTGATTACCTGCCCATGCCAACTAGAATATGTAGGCATGACAAGCAGGGCAATCAAGGTAAGGATTGGCGAACATAAAAGCACAATCAAATGCAAAAAAACAAGTACGAAACTAACCAACCATTTCCTCGAAATGAACCACAAACCCGAGGAAATTAAATGGACAGTAATAGAAATAGTAAGCAACGAAAGATTCCTGCTGGAAAAAGAACAGCGATGGGTTTTCCGCGTCCAGTCACATAAACATGGATTAAATGATGACATACCTTGGAGCCAACTGTAGGCTAGTACTACCATACTTCCCTTCAGCAGCTAATCCCCCCGTGAGAGCTTATCAGCAATAAGTCTCTACATATATCTTATAAGCACTCTGCGCAAATGACATGCATATATATTCACTGTGCAATAAATATCACCCCCCAAAAAAAACCCCTCCCTTTTACATCACTATTATTAACCATCACGAGGCTGCAATAAAAGACACCTTCAAATCATCCAAAATTACCCGACCGTTTGGAATTTGCATGAAAATAAGTCCTGAAGGGTTTACATTATTTTCTTTCTACTTGGATCGTAATCCATAGACATGAAAAAGAGACTTCCGCTTCTTGTGCGCCTCGCTGTGCCAAAAATAGGCCGCCATCTTAACGGGTTGACGCTCTAGCACAAAACAAAGGGGGCGACACCCAGCGCGGAATGAACGCGGAAGCATAACGGCTTTTAAAAACATCAAGCCACTTGAGCCCAGCAATCCTCGGAGGTGCACGGGGGTAGGAACAATGCTTTCTTTTTGCTAGCAGAGACGTAAGTAATAGACTCCGACCTTGAGTCTTTAATAAACAGGTCGCGGGGGTAGATAAACGCACTAATATCTCGCTGCGTTTTAAAACGAACACTTAAAACGAACCTTTGTCTTTCTTAGTAAAAACTGCGCAGATTACCCCTCGCCTGCAAAACCTCATGGGGCATGATAACTGCTGAGATAAGTATGTCACGATTCCCAATTCTGAAACATTTTGCAAGGAGGTCCCCCTCCCCTCTCTTTTGTTAGTGTGCTGTCAGTGCATTGAGTCACGATTGTTAGTGTGTGTGTGTGAAATTATGACGAAGGTCCCGATAAAAACGGTACCAGTGGTGTCTCCCACATAGGGCAGTGATACTAAGAGACACATGACTACATGCTGATTTTTCATGTATGGAAATAGAACCGCTTTTAAATAATTGAAATTGTGGTCCTCTACAGAAAAAACCTGTTTGTTTGTTTGTTTTCTTTTCCACTTAGAAAACAATGTCCGTGCATAAATATATGTTGGTTTTTCTCTTCCTCTTTTCTTACAGAGACCATAATAGGTCGATTTTTTCTGCCTCACGTGGGCCAACTCATGCCCAGAGGCCTAAACATCCAACTTATTTTTGTTGAGTGTTTATAGGACAGTAGGCATTACCTGATGAGTAAGCAGTAGGGGACTGCTTACGAAACATGTCGACAAGGTAGTAGCTAATGCTCTACCACACAACCCCTTCTTAATGTTCCCAGCTGGAGAAGTTAATAAATGTGTTTTTTTCTACTAGCCAGGGAATTTTTAAATCTTTTCCATTTTTTCACTTTTTGCACACTCGCTAGTGTTAGTTCCCTACACTTTCACTGACTCCTATACACCTACACATAGCCTCTGTCACATCTTAGTGCTCCCGCGTATTCCGTCTGGTCGTAGCACGCCCCGTCCCGTTATAGGGGCGGGAAGACCCCTATGATGAAGCATGACTCTATTTGGTTTTTTTAGAGTGTGAGGGGTATTTTAACAAGCACATTGTGCTCCCATCTTCCCATGTGTAAGAGAGAGCCTAGCACCCTGGTGTAAACGGTAAAAAGTATATATACAAAAAATATCACCTATTCACTTTTTTGATAGAATCTCTGTGGTTGTAAAAGCTTATTTGGAGGGTGATTCTATCAGTACCTCTACGCTTCTCCCTTTTGGTTTGGATGTCTGTAGAGAATGCCAAAGTGTAGCTGTCACCCAGACCCGAATTGTATTGGAATCAGGCTGCAAAGCACAAAGTGCTATAAGCACAGAAAACTTCCCTCTTTCTAAAAGTGGTATTTCTAAAATAGTAATGTAAAATCCAACTTCACCAATGATTAGGATTTATCACTACTATTCTAAACATATTAAACATGACAATGCCACTCCTTTCTAATCAGGAATTACTACTTAAAAGTACATAAGGGAAGTCCTATTGCTAGCCTATGAGAGGAGTAATCATCACAGCAGTGAAACAGGAAATAGGCTGTTTGTCACTGCCAAGACAAACAAAACATAAAGGCACATGCCCTACCTTTTCCTTACACAGAACCCTGCCCATAGGTATACCTAGGACGTAACGTAGGGGTGACCTATGTGTAATAAAAGGGGAGTTTAAGGCTTGGCAAGTAGTTTTAAATGCCAAGTTGAAGTGGCAGTAATCTGTGCACACAGCCCTGCATTGGCAGGCATGGGACAGGTTTGAAAGTCTACTTCTGTGGGTGGCGCAGTCAGTGCTGCAGGTTCACTAGTAGCATTTAATTTACAGGCCCTCAATGCAAGGTTATACTACCTTACAAGGGACCTACAAGTAATTCAAATATGCCAAACAAATATATACCTTTACAACACAGATTTTACTCCGCAATACATTCACAATGTGGTCGTTACAACAACTGTGTTGTAACCAAGCAATGCCATTACTGCTCAAGTCATTACATCGACTTGCAGTAGATGGTGCCGTAACATTAGAAATGTATAATTTACTTTTCCAACTCCAGCCTACGTAACAGTAGGGAAGGTGTTGGAATAGTAAACTATACTATTCCTTATGTTAGAGCGCCATCTACTGCAAGTCGATGTAATGATTTGCGTAGTAATGGCACTGCAAAGGTTACAACGCGGTGGTTGTAACGACCACATTGTGATTATTTTGCGGAGTGAAATCTGCAATCTAAAGGTTGTTTTCCATGCCAGATGGATGTAAACTAATCAAACCATGTTTAGAGAAGAGACCACATGCATTTTAGCACTTGTTAGCAGCAGTAAAATGCCCAGAGCCCTAAAGCTACACAAAGAAGGTCAGAAAAATAGGTTGAGGAAGGCAAAAAGTTTGGGGATAACCCTGCAGAAAGAGCCAGGTCCAACAGACATATATCTAAATTACATGTCCTACTTAATAATATACAGCTGCCTGCCTTAGGGCTTGATAGATATTCCTTAGGAGTGACTTATATACTGTTAAGGGAAGTTGGGGCTAATCCATTGGTTTCAATGGCAAAGTCAAACTAGCAGTATTACCACTGCCATTTCAGTCTGCATGGGCAGACTGGGAGCCATTCTGTACCTTGTCACACATCGGCTGGCACAATTAGTGCTGCACCATTGTGTGGACGCTGTCTTGCATGCCCTGGGAATCCTGGGTCCCACATATTAATGACTTATAAGTAAGTCAGTCTCTGCCAATTGGGTATAGCCAATTCAACATACAGTTTGTAACGGTTTAGAACACTGGCACGGAGGTCTGTAAGCAAGCCTTGTTGCACTCTGAGTTGAAAAACCAGCAACACCAGTCCAAAAAGTCGGGTCGAAATTGCCAAAAGAAGCATTTCCTTACAGAACCATATTCTATTCAACAATTTTTATTGAACTCTACATGGCTATGCTTTATTTAGTCCATGTGAACTATAGTTTTTATGGATAAATGTTCTGATTAACCATGACTGAACCAACAATGAAAATATTGTCTCCTTGTACAATTCACCTTTGGCCTCCTGATCCCACACTAGCTTCAGGTTTTGTTGGTCAGTAGAGGAGCAGTCGTATTTTCTTCAGTATTAACCCCTTCTGTGCTCATGACGAGCTGAGCTCGTCATGACCACACCCGTTTCCATTATGGTCCAGCACAGCAAAAGAATATCCCAAGCAGCCAAGGTGTTAAAATCCAATATGTCTTCCTTTTGAAAAGATTGTGAAACAATCATAGTAACGCTAAAATGCTCTTACCATAAACTCCAACTCTTGTGTGAGCCTTACACGAAGATTTGACCCCAGTGCTGCTAGTGTGAAATTGTCAAGAGCTGACAAATTTGACTTGTTGGTAATCGGTCATCTATCCACAATACTGTGGTCATGTTACAAGCAAAGAAAACGGTATCTCTTCCCCCAGTTGAGTAGTAAAAGACAGACTTAACTGGGGTGTCGTGGACTGCTCAACCCCACAGCCCTGGCGCCATTGTGTGTACTGAGATGATGATAGCGATGGCTCTCCGTGCCTCATTAAAATGTCCCTTTGTGAACACTAGGGAACAACCAGATTTAGGCAACTGACAGCAATGGGAGATTTTCTGATAGAGATAAATACCACCAAAATGAAGCTTGAGGGTTTTCTAGATATTTCTACTTCCACATTGAGCCTCATACAGTGGTACTAAAATCACACAGGGCTTTGGTTCTCAGAACTTTTGCACACCTAAGTGGAAAGCATCACCTGCTCAAAACGTATTCGGTGCATCCACAAATCCTGATTCTGAGAACCTGGATCCAGAAACATCTGCACAGTGACATGGCTCTAAGTACTGTAAAAGTGTGCCTGTTTGCTGTTTTTTTAAATGCATTTTTAAGTTTTGTAGAGGGTGGGAAGAGAGAACTACCCTCCAAAAACGCCACAGCGACAGTGCTTAATTTGTGAAAGAACGAGTGCTGGTGCCGTACGCTCTGGTCAGATGCCAGTGGCCGGTGCAATTAAACAGTGGTATGTGGAATATCAAGGCTGGTAGTCTTTAATCTACTACCAGATGCTTTCTACTCCTTTTTCTCACTGCTTTCACCCTTTGTGACGGTTTTGCCAGATTTCTTTCCTTTGTCTTTCTGATCTGTGCTCTTGCACTTTGTAAATTACTGATGTGCAGAAACAAATGCCGGTCCCCAAAAGTAATTGCCAGTGCCCCCCACCTGCAACCACCAGCTCAAATGAAGCACTGCACTGTGCTTTCTTGGGAGGTAGAGAAAGACAATTTAATAGACGTAAGCATAGATACACTCTTGTTATGGCAGTCGGTCTCACTGTCACTATTTAATTGTCTCTCTCTCTAGCTAGGATTAATTCCACCTAGGGAAAATCCATTCGATATTTCAGATATAAATCAATTCTTCCTTAAAAATAGAAATTCTTGCATTGTTTTTACTTTCATCTCAGAGGGTTTGCCACCCCAGATGAAATCCAGCAAGAGTCATGAGCTCATCGACTGCATGTGCTAGATATAAGATTGCATTCCTGCTTGATTGTTTATTCTCAGCGTGCATGAGCAGGTCCTAAAGGGGCATTTCCTAAGCACTTATGAGACAGCTAAACTTTGTTTTGCAAGAAAAGAAAAATCCTTTACTGATGGGACACCCGCAGAGCATGACAATTTTGAAGCCTCAGACAAAATATTGCAACTGGGTATTGTTATACAGAATAAAATGATATAATCAAATGGCTCTAACCTTGTGTGGGCAGCTATTGCTATTCGCTGCATGCTGTTTTGTTCAGATGGATAAAAGCAGAGCACTTTAGTTGTTCAGCAGTTTCACAATCTTTACTCTCAGTGAGTTTTCTGCCATTTTCTGTGGCTTTCTTTGATTTGTCTGACTTGAATGCGTTTATTTGTTTTATTTAGGTCTTTCAGTCGTGGATATGTTCTATATGTGATTTTGTTTTCTCTGACACTTTTTGTTTTGTTTCTTCGAGTTTGTTTGTCTAATCAGCGATCGTGTACTATTCTGCTGGTATTTTTATACTCACTGCTGGCACCAGCAGTGTGTTGCATTTTAGCTGTGTTGACCAACGATACTGCTTGCAGGGGCGGCCTTAGGCATGTGCAAGCTGTGCACCTGCACAGGGCCACCAAACCCCAGGGGCCACCACACCAATTTATGTCCTTAATATAATAATCCTCTGAGGATGGATACATATTTGCTTGGCGGCCCCTGGCAGGGATTTGGCTGTCTGTTCCACTTCCAAACACCCTGACCCCCTCTTCACTGGCCTCAGCGCTCCGCCCGGACCCCCTCTTCTGGGGCCCCTACCTACGCTCCCTGCCCAGGGCCGCCATGAGCCTCGAGCCGCCCCTGCTGCTTGGATTGTATGATTAGCAGCTCGCTGGGCTTTCATGTCAGGTTGCCTTGGTCTTATTTAGTACGTGCCGAGCTTACTTGTGAGGTTGTCTTAACAGCTTTGTCATAAGCTGGAGGTATTGTGCTTGGTTGGTAGGGCGCTTAGTCGTAGTACACAGCCTTAGTGGCAACCATTCTTGCTGTGTGAGGTGGTTCTGAGGTGTGGTCAAAACCTATCAATGTCCATAGACACCACACGAACAAGCTTGTGCCATGAGGAAGTGTGCCTTGGTGAGAGTATTTTTTTAATTTAGATTTTACACTTAAGCCCATTGCTGCTGTTTTTGGGTTTGATTTAGTGCTGTTCTGCCCTGCTCTGATTTGGTGCAAGCTTTGGTTTGAAGGACTGTGCTTTTGTGATCTGGCACATACAGCGCCTTGTGAGCATGTGTGGAATGTTTGCTATTAATACAGTCTGAGATTTGTGTGCATGGATAAAAAAGAAAAAATGAAATAGATCAAGTGAAAGGTATCTATTGCCAGTAAGTCAAATGAACTTTATTCGGCTTAAAAGCAGACATCTGAACTCAGTACACATACAATTAACTTCCCACTTAAAAAAGAATAAAAAACGAACCATTGACAATTTCAACAAGCATACATTTAAAATAGTCAGAAATCAATGTCCATAATACATTACAAAATCCCACATCTATTTCTGATCCCCAATGCACAGTGAACAAAATTTTCCACAGCAGTGCACATTCCGTGTTTTTGTAGGAAAGCAAAAGACCCTGTTGGACCTAGAGTTGTCAGGTCACCTAGGGTAGCCTGGCCTAGGGTAAGACAGTCACTAATAGAGGCACATGTGTAAAGGTTACACCCCACCCAGCAGTAACTCACGGCAATTCCACTCAAAATGAAACACTACACCAACTTTTGTGTGAAAATACGTGTTGCTTTATAAAAATATTACTTTGTTCTCTTGTCTATTATTTATCCTTAGTTAGCACAGTTCAGTACAATACATTCAAACGGTGAAGTTATCAATTTCTACAAAGCTGCAAAGATATCTCTCAATTCAACTTTTTAGCATAAAAGTACATTGCATTGGTTTTCAGGGAGCAGTGTCTGCACACCTTACAAGCTCAGCTAGACTTGACTCCTCTAGTAGAGGTTATTACCATTTACCCCGCACCTATGGCACCAAGGAGAGATGGCCAGTACTTCCCACTCCACTTATTCTGTGCAAGCTCTTCTCTAGAGCTGTCTTAACGGGGTTTATTTACCAAAAATATACAGTCAGCATTCAACAACAGATCTAAGATGATCTTTGTAGAAGTCTTGAAGGGTTCTGCCCAGTTTAGCTCAATCCTCGTGTGGCCAACCGATAGTCTCTGCTCCTCTGCCCCCTTTTATGTGAAAATCTACTGCCTCCAACTTCCCCCTTTCATTCACTCCTTACTTCTTTGTGTTGAGCCCACCGGGCCTGTGTCTCCGATCGTCAGGGTGAAGGAACAAGACCACCCCAGGGCACTTGGCACGGCCTGTCGGCCCCTCGACCCTCCTCTCCTGCTAAAACAGCTCCTCCGCGTTGGAGCTAGAGCGGGGAAAGAGGGGCACACAAGCGGAGAAGAGCCGATGCTCGCCTCCCACCCACTTCCTCCACCGGTGGTAACTCTGCCTTCCCAAAGGGAAGCTGCTCGATCGGGCAGGCGCGGGTGAGAAGCGGCTCAAAGACGGAGTCTGCTCAGCTTCGCGGGACCTCCTCCTCCGGTTCCGCCCACGCTCCGGGACCTGCGTTCAGTCAGCAGGGCCTGCGCAGTGCGGGAGTGACATTCCACGGTGCGATCCTAACGCCTCAGTCACCAGGCACAAGGAGATGGGGGCAGCCTTTACTACGCGGCCAGTTCACTCGGCGACACTGCGCCAGGCACTCGGTTCTAGCCCCCAACCAGGACAATCCCACTACCCCTGATGAGGTGAATCAACACCACAGGTAAAAACAGAGGGGGGGGGCTCGGTTGGATGCCTGATGAGTCCTCCTTTTCTCTCAGTTCTCGTGGCTTCTGATAGAGGCACACAGGAATCCCTCTCCTTTAACCTGCACCAGGATCCTTTTCCTCACTGGGCAGTGGAGGGAGCTTCACTCCAGTGCAACTTCCCTCACCCACTCTTTCCTCTGGGACCGGATGAGAACAGGTGCCCAGGGTCTCCAGATTTTCCTCAAGCAGGGTCAGGTCAGCAACTACAAGAGGAGAAGGGTGGTGAACCAGTAAGGAGCGTCCCTACAATGGGAGGTCAACCCTCTGATGATCCTACCCCCACCTTATGCTACAGCCTTAACTCCAGCCAGCCTACTCTGAAAAGACAAAATGGCTGCCCAGCATTCCGCCTTATGTAGGCTGACCCTCAGAGGTCCAGAAGGGACCAGAAGGTTCTGGAATGCCCTATTCAATCCTATGGGTCAGATCTCAGGTGTGACAGTTGTGACAGTTGAAAACCACCATTTTGTAGATCTGGATGAATTCTTGTCAGGAAAGGCACCTAGGCCTAAGGTGAAAGACCATGAGGGCAAAAGAGCATCTATCCCCCAGGCCAACACCATAAAAATCTAGTGGACACAAAAAGATGAGAAGGGTATGAGGGGCAAAAAGGGGACAAAATAAATAATTAATAGGTGGGGCTACGCAAAAGGCCAGACAGGTCTAACACGCGTCCCCCCCAGCTGAAATTGGGGAGAGCTACCCAACCCCTTGGGAGTCCTCCTCACTAAGGCGGAAATACCTAGAGAGACCGTCTGCATTGGCGTGGTCCACTCCAGGCCGATGTTCCACCCGGAAGTCCATTCCCTGTAGGGAGATGGACCATCTCAACAACTTGGGATTCTCCCCCTTCATCTGCATCAGCCAACGAAGGGGTCGGTGGTCAGTCTGAACCAGGAAGTGCGAGCCAAACAGGTATGGCCGCAGCTTCTTCAGAGCCCACACCACCGCGAAAGCTTCCCTCTCAATTGCACTCCACTTCTGTTCCCGGGGAAGCAGTCTCCTGGATAGGAAAACTACAGGTTGATACAGGCCCTCTTCATTCAGTTGCGATAACACTGCCCCAATGCCATGTTCTGATGCATCTGTCTGGACAATGAACTCCTTGGAGAGGTCTGGGACCTTCAGGACCGGTGCTGCACACATTGCCTGCTTCAACTTTTCAAAGGCTTGCTGACATGCCTCCGTCCAAACTGCCCGTCGAGGTTGTTTCCTTGAGGTAAGCTCTGTGAGGGGCGCTACAATAGTGCCATACCCCTTCACAAAGCGACGGTAGTAGCCTGTGAGGCCCAGGAAAGCTCGGACCTCAGTCTGGGTCTTGGGGGGTTCCCAGGCCATGATTGCCTCAATCTTTGCCTGAAGGGGCTGCACTGTTCCCCTACCCACCAAGTATCCAAGGTACACAACCGACCCCTGCCCAATCTGACATTTGCTGGCCTTGATTGTCAATCCAGCTTGTTTCAGGGCCTGGAGAACTGCTTGCAAATGTTGCAAATGGTCCTCCCAACTGCTGCTGAAGACAGCAATGTCATCCAGATAAGCAGCTTAGAAACCCTCCATTCCAGAGAGGACCTGATTCACCAACCGCTGAAAAGTGGCAGGGGCGTTCTTGAGCCCAAAGGGCATCATACAAAATTGGTAGTGTCCCTCAGGCGTGGAGAAGGCTGACCTTTCCTTTGCTCCATCAGTCAGGGAGATCTGCCAGTACCCCGAAGTGAGGTCAAAGGTACTTAGATATTGGGCAGCTCCCAGCCGGTCGATTAATTCATCCGCCCTAGGGATCGGATGAGCATCAATTTTTGTAACTGAGTTCAGTCCCCGGTAATCCACACAGAACCTCAGTTCTGGAGTGGTGCCTGGTGGAGCGGCTTTTGGCACTAGAACCACCAGACTGGACCAGGGGCTGCTGGAAGGTTCTATAACTCCTAGCTCCAGCATCTTGGTAACCTCACCATGGATGCTAGCCTTCACCTTGTCGGACAGCCGGTAGGTCTTTGACTTCACTGGTGGGCTGTCCCCTGTGTCCACATCATGGGTACACAGGTGAGTCCTTCCCGGGACAAGGGAGAACAACGTAGAATACTGCTCCAGTATCTGGCGACAGTCCTCCCGCTGTTCAGGAGTTAGGGTTGGAGAGAGAATCACTCCCTCCACTGACCCATCCTTTTCTTGAGACGAGAACAAGTCTGGGAGAGGTTCGCTTTCCGCTTCCTCTCCATCAGTCACCATCATTAAGATGACCTCGGGCGTCTCATGGTGGGGTTTGAGTCGGTTAGCATGTAGCACCCATAGGGGCTGTCGAGGGGTCTTAAGGTCCACCAGGTAGGTGGCCTTACCCTTCTTTTCTAACACCTCAAAGGGGCCTGTCCAGCGATCCTGGAGGGCACTTAGCTCTCCAGGCTCCATCACCCACACTTTCTGGCCAGGCTCCAACTCCACCTGGTGAGCGTTGTGGTCATACCACTCCTTCATTACTGCCTGGCTGGCCTCCAAGTTGTCAGAAGCTTGCTTCCACAACTTCGCCATTTGGCTCCTGAAGGCCAGCATGTAGCTCACCACATCCTGGGGGGGTTTCCTAGGAGATTTTTCCCATCCATCCTTCACCAGGCTGAGAGGTCCGCATACAGGATGCCCATACAGAAGCTCAAAGGGGCTGAAGCCCACTCCCTTCTGTGGCACTTCCCTGTAGGAAAATAGCAAACAGGGTAGGAGGACGTCCCACTTCCTCCGCAGGCTTTCAGGCAGACTTCTGACCATGCCCTTCAAGGTCTTGTTGAACCTTTCTACCAGTCCATTTGACTGGGGGTGATAGGGAGTGGTGAACCGGTAGGTCACTCCACACTCCTTCCACATTGCCCGCTTGTAAGCTGGCATAAATTTGGTCCCCCTGTCGGACACAACTTCTTTGGGGAAACCCACTCGGGTAAAGATCCCCATTAGGGCCCTAGCCACCACAGGTGCAGTGACAGTCCTCAGAGGAATTGCCTCTGGGTACCGTGTGGCATGATCCACCAGAACCAGGATAAACCTGTGACCAGCTGTTGTTGGTGGATCCAATGGCCCTACAATGTCGATGCCCACCCTTTCAAAGGGGGTGGTAACGACAGGAAGTGGTTCCAGGGGAGCTTTCAGCTTCACCCCTGTTTTCCCACTGGCCTGGCAGAATACACATGTCCGACAGTAGGTGTTGGACGCCACTTTCATCTGAGGCCAGTAAAAGTGGGGGACAAGCCGAGCAAAGGTCTTGTCCTGACCTAAGTGTCCTGCCAGGGGTATTTCGTGAGCCAATTCCAGCAGAAAGGCTCGGTACTGCTGTGGGACTACCAAGGCCCTTGATAAACCGGGTAAGGGTACCTTGGGTTCACTGTAGAGGAGTACATCCTCCCAGTAAATGTGGTAGTGTCCCGCAACGCCCCCTGCTGCCTGGGCTTCAGCCTGTCGCCTCAGTCCCTCAAGGGTAGGGCACTCCTTCTGGCCCTCACAGAACTCTTCTCTGGTAGGTCCTCCCTCCACATGCCACTCAGCAGGGATGGGCAGGTCCTCCAGAGAAACTACTTCCCCCTCCACGGACTCCTGGTCCACCACCGCAGGTGGCCGATCTGTCACATGGGGTGTGGAAGCCGAAGCAGGCTTCTCCTGTCTTCGGGTCTGTCCCTTTTTGGCAGCGGGTTGGGCCATTGTTCCAGGCTCCAACCCAGGCGAACTCCCTCTCCGGGCAGTCGCAGACCTTGTGCTTACACAGGCCCAGTCAGGTGTACCCAGCATCGCTGAATGCGTCCGGTATTCCACCTCTCTCCAAGCATTGTGCTCCATGTCATTCCCCAGCAGACAATCAACTGGCACGGCAGGGCTTACGGCAACTCGAAGTGAACCTGCAACCCCTTCTCACTCAAAGGGAACCTCAGCCACGGGATAGTGGCCCATTCTGCCGTCAGCCATCGCGGCGGGTGGAGTACATTGGGAATCACCTGCTCTTGAGACGCCAGTTGACTTCTCACCATAGTCATACTGGCTCCTGTATCTCTCTGAGCCTCCCCTCTCTAACCATTGATGGTGATCCACTGCCCATACTTGGTAGTATTTGGGGGCACCTGGATCTTAGGAACCATCTCCCGTTCTCCCAGGGACACTAAGGTGACACCCGCCCACTCACCCCCCTTATCTAAGGGCAACTCCTCCCTGAGCATTACACTAGCTACTCCCGGGGCTTTTCCTCCGGTGGGAGGGGGTGGTCTCTTTGGGCATCTGACATCTCCCTTATAATGTCCAACACCACCACACTCGAAGCAGTGGACAACCCTTGGCTGCTGGCTTTGGCCAGGATGAGGGTTTCTGGGCGGGTTTGCCTTAGGGGTGAAACCTGTTCCCTTTCCCTGGAAACTGTTTTGGGAACCTTTAGAGAACTCCCGCTTTTTATCTCCCCCTTCCTTCTTCTGAGGGGAAAACCTGTCCGGCCTTTTGGGAATCCCCTCCAGTCCCCTTTGAGGACACCCGGGTACTTGCCCAGATGTCCGCCTCCTCTGCAAGTTTCCGGGGGTTGGTCAGCTTGCTGTCCACCAGGTATTGGCGCAGCTCGGGAAAACATTTCTCGAGTAGATGCTCTTTCAAAAAAAGATCATACAACCCCTCATAATCCTTCACCTCACTGCCCTGTACCCAGCCCTCCAATGCCTTCCTCGCATAATCCAGGAAATCCACCCAGTTCTGGGTGCTTAACTTGTGGCTCCCCCTGAACTTCTGGCGATACTTCTCCGGGGTTAGCCCAAACTTTCTAATCAATGCTAGCTTCATGGTGGGGTAGTTGGTCTGCTCCTCCGGTTCTAAGGCTAACAAGGTGTCCCGACCAGTAGTAGGCATATACTTGTACAGCCCACCCCCCCCAGTGCTTTTCCTGGATCCCATGGGCCCTTAAGGAAACCTCATAGGCAGACAGCCGTTTGGCTATATCGTCCCCCTGACTATAGCTGGCCACTATATCCTTAGGCAGGTAGGGTCTGGACTCCCTGGTTGGTTCTCTAAATTCGCTGCCACCATTTGGAGCAGAAGAGGGTCCTAATTGCAAGGCCTGGAGTTCTAACTCTTTTAGTTTGAATTCATGAGCCATCCTCCGCTCCTCTCTCTCCTGTTCTAGCCTGGCCAACTCCCATTTCAGTTGCCTCTTTTCCCTCCTGTCTGTGAGTTCCGCTTCGGTCAAGCTACCTCCGGAGACACTACTGCCCCTCCCAGAGTAGGTCATTGGTCCTGGGAGTAGGTTTCCCACCTCTGGATGGAACAATCCCTCTACCTCTATGACCGTGTCCCGGTCCGTCCCCTCATCCTCCTCCTTCCCTTCTCTGTGTGTTTCCACCCAAGCCCTCAAACTGGTCTGGAGTTCCCCCTTCTTGGCACCACGCTTAAAGAACACCCCCATTTTTTGACAGAAGTCCTTTAGCTGGACCACAGAATAAGTGTCCAGTTCTTCGAGTGCAAATTCCATTTTGCTAAGGGCAATTTTGAGGTCACGCACACAAAAAGAATAGAGTACAAGGGCCTACGGAAGCTACCTCCACCCACCACCAGGAATAAATTTGGAAAAAGCAAAAGTAAAAATTAGGAAGTCCGCCAGGAGAAAACTCCAGGTGTAGGTTAGTGGATTACCCTTAGTTACTGCAGAGTAGTCGCAACCACAGTTTACATCCCACCGCTAGACACCAATATGTTGGACCTAGAGTTGTCTGGTCACCTAGGGTAGCCTGGCCTAGGGTAAGACAGTCACTAATAGAGGCACATGTGTAAAGGTTACACCCCACCCAGCAGTAACTCACGGCAATTCCACTCAAAATGAAACACTACACCAACTTTTGTGTGAAAATACGTGTTGCTTTATAAAAATATTACTTTGTTCTCTTGTCTATTATTTATCCTTAGTTAGCACAGTTCAGTACAATACATTCAAACGGTGAAGTTATCAATTTCTACAAAGCTGCAAAGATATCTCTCAATTTAACTTTTTAGCATAAAAGTACATTACATTGGTTTTCAGGGAGCAGTGTCTGCACACCTTACAAGCTCAGCTAGACTTGAATCCTCTAGTAGAGGTTATTACCATTTACCCCCCACCTATGGCACCAAGGAGAGATGGCTAATACTTCCCACTCCACTTATTCTGTGCAAGATCCTCTCTAGAGCTGTCTTAAGGTGGTTTATTTACCACAAATATACAGTCAGCGTTCAACAACAGATCTAAGATGATCTTTGTAGAAGTCTTGAAGGGTTCTGCCCAGTTTAGCTCAATCCTCGTGTGGCAAACCGATAGTCTCTGCTCCTCAGCCCTTTTTATGTGAAAATCTACTGCCTCCAACTTCCCCCTTTTATTCACTCCTTACTTCTTTGTGTTGAGCCTACCGGGCCTGTGTCTCCGATCGTCAGGGGGAAGGAACAAGACCACCCCAGGGCACTTGGCACGGCCTGTCGGCCCCTCGACCCTCCTCTCCCGCTAAAACAGCTCCTCCTCGTTGGAGCTAGAGCGGGGAAAGAGGGGCACACAAGCGGAGAAGAGCCGATGCTCGCCTCCCGCCCACTTCCTCCACCGGTGGTAACTCCGCCTTCCCAGAGGGAAGCGGCTCGACCGGGCATGCGCGGGTGAGTAGCGGCTCAAAGACGGAGTCTGCTCAGCTTTGCGGGACCTCCTCCTCCGGTTCCGCTCACGCTCCGGGACCTGCGTTCAGTCAGCAGGCCTGTGCAGTGCGGGGGTGAAATTCCACGGCGCGATCCTAACGCCTCAGTCACCAGGCACAGGGAGATGGGGGCAGCCTTTACTACGCGGCCAGTTCACTCGGCGACACTGCGCCAGGCACTCGGTTCTAGCCCCCAACCAGGATAATCCCACTACCCCTGATGAGGTGAATCAACACCACAGGTAACAACAGAGGGGGGGGCCTCGGTTGGATGCCTGATGAGTCCTCCTTTTCTCTCAGTTCTCGGGCTTCTGATAGAGGCACACAGGAATCCCTCTCCTTTAACCTGCACCAGGATCCTTTTCCTCACTGGGCAGTGGAGGGAGCTTCACTCCAGTGCAACCTCCCTCACCCACTCTTTCCTCTGGGACCGGATGAGAACAGGTGCCCAGGGTCTCCAGGATTTCCTCAAGCAGGGTCAGGTCAGCAACTACAAGGGGAGAAGGGTGGTGAACCAGTAAGGAGCGTCCCTACAATGGGAGGTCAACCCTCTGATGATCCTACCCCCGCCTTATGCTACAGCCTTAACTCCAGCCAGCCTACTCTGAAAAGACAAAATGGCTGCCCAGCATTCCGCCTTATATAGGCTGACCCTCAGAGGTCCAAAAGGGACCAGAAGATTCTGGAATGCCCTATTCTATCCTATGGGTCAGATCTCAGGTGTGACAGTTGTGACAGTTGAAAACCACCATTTTGTAGATCTGCATGAATTCCTGTCAGGAAAAGCACCTAGGCCTAAAGTGAAAGACCATGAGGGCAAAAGAGCATCTATCCCCCAGGCCAACACCATAAAAATCTAGTGGACACAAAAAGATGAGAAGGGTATGAGGGGCAAAAAGGGGACAAAATAAATAATTAATAGGTGGGGCTACGCAAAAGGCCAGACAGGTCTAACAGACCCCTTATGGGATCTAATCTTAGACAAACGTAAAGTGTGTCCAGAAAACTTTTCAGCGTATAAGAATACAAATGACAGAAAAGAATAAAGTGCATTGCGTTTTGTTGGGAAACAGTCTCAAGGGGGAAACTTAACAAAGGTAGGCTCCAATCAGCTTCCCTAGGAAATGCCACTAATAAATGCAACGTATTAAAACAAAATCTTGTGAGCTAAAACAATTGACATCACATTAAGACTCAATAAAATTCACAGCCCAACAACATTTTGATTGTTCTATTTGGCAGTAGTACAAAGTTTATCAAAATTCGTCTGGTGAAGTCTACCCTGCCTTTCTTTAAGCACCTCTTTCACCTGAAACGCAAACTTTCCATTTATTTGCTATGGATTAAAAAATAGCCCTGGAAGGCCTACACCTGCAAATCCCTTTTAAATATAATTAATCCAAGGAATCGCCAGGGCATTTTCAGAAGAAAGACAATCATCTAGCACCTCCCTTGATAGGTGTGCTCCCATGTTTCTCCAGATTCTGAGTAACAAAAGTTCCTTCTTAATCTTATCCACTTTAGGGGTCAAAACAATCTCAGACTGGCACATGAAGGAGAGAGTGGATTGAGGGACTGTCAAGAGTTTTCTAAAAAATGTGTTCTCAACCTTCTACAATGGCCCTGCACTCTTATATCCCCAGGCACCTGCTTAATAAGTCCCTACAGAAATGCATTCACTTTTATAATTATTTATCATTGCTTGTACCCCAACCGACGAGCAAAGGTGAAAACTATTTGTAAAAAGGCAGTGTCAATGTATGTTATGATCTAGGAAATAGTCCGAATAAGTAACATTCTTTACCCTACAGATTTCTGTCCCACCCAGGTAAAACGCTCTTGTTTTCACAATTTTAGGGCCAATACTCCTCGCAAAAGATTTGTTAAGGGTAGTTTTGAGGTCTTTGAGGTCCCCCCCCCAATAAAACTATAAAAAGCATCTAGGAGGAGTTGCAGACTATTTGCTGTTCTTGATATAAGAACCTCATCGTCCACATACAGTAAAGCTAGTAGAACACTAGACTTCATTTGGGTAAGATATTTCCCTCCTTTACATAAATGGGATTCCAAACCATTAATGTATATAAGTAACAGTAAAGGGGCCATCACACAACCTTGTCTAACCCCCAGTGAAGATTTTATTATGGGAGAAAGATCACCTTCTGTTCCATATCTAACCCTGACAATGTAATCCCAATGAGTCCTTTTAAGTTGTCCAGTTATAGCCTGGTCAGTTCCTATACTCTAGCTACAATGTTGCAGAGCTTCACTCATTAACCATGTCAAAGGTAGAGGTAAGATCCATAAATGCTAGGTTAGTGGAGTAGTGTGGCTCACTGGTTAGAGGCGGCAGACCCGGAAGCCGAGAACGGCCCGGGACCAGGGTTCAATTCCTGACGCGGCAGGGTCGTGGACCAGGGTCAGCGGACTTGATAATTCTCGCCTCGGTGCCTACTCTAACCAGGGATCACACTCAGCAACTCTGGGCATTAGCTTGCCTCATCTCTACAATGGCCCCCCACATTCGCCGGTGATGCCTGGTTTCACCTTGGAGATACCCAGTAGGGACCATCTCATAGGGATAGCCAGGACGGGTTACCCAGCGGTCTACAGCGCCACGACGCCTCAGGGCAGCAATGTGCTTTATAAGACCACATACATTACAATGAAACCCCTCCTAGCCTGGACTTATTTTCCAATAATCAACTGGAGGTGCAGGCATTGCTCAACTGTGCTTACCCCAGGACGAAACCCATACTGCACTCTTGATGGGCCTGATTTTACTCCTGCCATACCTCAAGTTTGCTCGTAATAATCCTGGCAAGTATTTCGAGCGAGCAATCATGGAGGGAAACTTGGCGATAACATGAGATGGAATGTCTAGCCCCTTTTTTTAAAAATGGGAACAACTACAGCTTCCCTCCAGTAAGGGATGAGATCCCCTTTTATAGAAGCTCTACAAACATGAGCTAGAATAGAAGCCCAAAGTGCCACGGTTTCTGATGGGTTTCTTTATCCCATACAAATTAGTCTGGCTTGTTATTTGTCGTTATTCCACATGTTGGAATTTTAAAGTTTTATCAGTCGCCTACAATTGGGTCATATGCCAAACTGCTCTAAATATTCAAACACATTACAGTGCCTAGTGGTGTTAAAAGATTTTTCTGTATCGTCCATAATACGGTTAGATTTTCTGACATAAATTAGAGCTATATTCTCAAGAAGCGGCAAGCCCTCTGATCTGACAGAATTCAGTTGCCTCACAGGGAAACAATACATTTTTATTTTAAATCCTTGTAACTCACTTGCTTGGTAGTGCAGGCAGAGCCAGAAAGAAATGTTTTGAAAGATAGATGAGTAAAGGCCAAATGCTGTATAATACATGTTTTATCATTAGGAATTCACAATGCGAGTAGTGCATCCATTCCACTTCACCCACGGGATATTTTAATTATTTTCTCAATGGAGATTGAGGGTCACTGGCCCCCAAGCATTTGGTGGAAATTGTCACAGAATTTATATTCTGATTCCCAAGTTGTTCACATCAGGACGTAGTAATTGAATGAAACCAGGCTGGTTTTGCTACAGCTGGTCAGAACCTCCCCTCAAATCAGGGCTAGTCTAAACAGTTCTGGTATTGTTAAGTGAAAACACACATGCCATATTTTTAGTCCCAACTGGAATTCACTCCTTTGGCAACATCCTAAAGAAATCTTTCCAGTGAACCAACTCATCGGTGAGAATTGCGCTGCTCTTTCTGGTAACAGATGCCTCAAGCTAATTCTCCACTCCAAATGTCTCATCAAGACAAAGCAGCACAATTACCATTGTACACTTCAAGTGGATACCCAGGCAAGCACAAAATAAATCATGGTAAGGCATTTACTTAGAAAACGTTATGAAAATATCCGCTTTTTTGACTTTCAGAAAGAATGCAGAGGACACCTCTTCCAATATCTTACTTGCAAGAAAGCCTATCCATCGGCCACAGGGTACTTTACAATGTTTACACATGACTAAAGCCCCAATTACTTAGCAGAAATTGTAATTAAAAGTAGCCCTAATGCCTCTTGTCCCAGTCATTCCTTGCCAGATTAATGTCACCTCTGATACAGAAAACATCGGGACTCCTGCATATGTGAGGTAGACTGCGTTTTCGTTTATTTGTTTTAATTTTTTTTATTTATTCCAATAATAACAGACTCAAAATACAAAAATAAGAAAATCTCAATAATCAATAATTCTGGAACAATAGTGATGTACAGTGATAGTTCATAAATACTCTAAAAACATCTTTATCTTCACAAAATACATAAAGCAAACAGAATGTACTAGCCCATAGTTACTCACAAACATTTTCCTGGGGGCCGCAAAGTTTGGTCTTTGGTGAGACCGAGGGCTGCACTGATGCCAACGGGGGTGTAAAGTTGGTGTTGGCCAGGGGAAGCAAAGTATGTATATTTAGGGCCAGATTCATCAAACAAAAATCCGCTCGCAAAGGGCCAGATTCTGAGAATCTGGCCCTTTGCGATCGGTATTTTTGCATTTGGGATGCGTCATTCCAAATGCAAAAATCACAATTTTAGAAATCGCTAAATTGCGATTATTTGCATTTAAGGAATCTCAATTTGAGATTCCTTAAATGCAATGCATGAAGTGTTTAAAATAGCGGATTCGCTAATAGGGCACGCAAATTACCATGAAGTACAACTTCGTGGTAATTTGCGAAAAACTTCGAAAAATGCACTAAAGTGCATTTTTCAAAGTTCCATGTTGCGCGCACACATGCCCTAAGGGCATGAGTGTGCGCAACATATGTGCAAACGTGATGTGGGGAGGGTCACCTACCCACCAAAATGTGCGCACAATATCTCATGAAACACTGGGTTTCTTCACAAAATTCAACTTTATTCAGTTCAATATTCATACTCCAATCAAAGAGCTTGATTCAATTCCATATTCAAAATAAATTTCAAATGCAGGCATAATGATCATCTTATGTGACCGTACGTAAATGTTGTTCGCAGTTTTTCATAAGTACCCAATGCATTTCGGGTCAACAAAGCAGGACCCTTCATCAGGGGTCTGTAAAGAAATTAAACAGGACCTGATAATTTACTCCACTAAACACTAAATGATAACACTACATTCTGAATTCGTGCCCAACGTGAATATTGTGCAAACCTAATGGACAATTATCTCATGGATAGGGAGGTGCATACTAATCCGGTAGTGAATTACTTAAACTAAAACAAAGTGCTCGGAAGAAGCATCTTGCAGTGGTTGTGCAAGTTGGTAAGATCCAATACAAAACATGCGGGGTTCTCAAAATTACGGGCGAGCATCAGTATTAAATGATCAATACTATATGCTAAAGTGCACACAGTCGGTAACAGTACTAGTGAACAGGGCATAATGACTTACAGCGCACTGGAACAATCCGTGTCTCTACTCTTCTCGTAAATGCAAGCATTAGGGAAGTTGGTTTACGCGCAAATTAATAAATCAAAAGACGGACTAACAGTGATCAAGTGATCGGAGTAACAGCCAATGAGGATGCGGGATACACTTCTCATGTGACACGAGTGTGTCGGATTCATACGGAAATGGGCACTAGTACACAAATAAATAAAGTTATATTGAAACACAATCTAAACATAAACAAAAGATCAGTAAATATCAAACATCCAGAGGTCGTCAAAACGACTCATTTTCAATAAACATGACATCAATGTAAATGTTCATGATGATGAGGAACACAGAATCAGTCTATACTCAATGTGCAATACAGAAGACCTGGTGTTTACAAAAAACACAAATATTGTATCCGATCATTTAACCCCATAGGAAGGGTAGAGTTTAATTTTTTAATCCAAAAATATTCAGCTCTTAATCTTTGCTTTGTAGGATCCCTGTCACGGTGCTGCGGTAAACTCTCCAAAACCATGAAACGTAATTGAGAAATTTGGTGTTTTGCTTCATTCCAATGGTTGGCTATTGTTGATTTTTTGTTTGCTAGTCTTATATTGCTTTTGTGTTCCGTGATGCGAATTTTCAATTTACGTTCTGTTTGGCCCTAACCCTGACAATGTAATTCCAATGTGTCCTTTTAAGTTGTCCAGTTATAGCCTGGTCAGTTCCTATACTCTAACCACAATGTTGCAGAGCTTCACTCATTAACCATGTCAAAGGTTGAGGAAAGATCCATAAATGCTAGGTGAAAGAGACCCCTCCTAGCCTGGACTTATTTTCCAATAATCAACTGGAGGTTCAGGCATTGCTCAACGGTGCTTATCCCAGGACGAAACCCATACTGCACTCTTGATGGGCCTGATTTTACTCCTGCTATACCTCAAGTTTGCTCGTAATAATCCTGGCAAGTATTTCGAGTGCGCAATCATGGAGGGAAACTGGGCGATAACATGAGATGGAATGTCTAGCCCCTTTTTTAATGGGAACAACTAAAGAATAAGTTCTTGCTGTATATTTAAAATTTGTCTTCATGTTAGTGGTGAGTCGAGTAACATCAGTCCAGTGCTGCTGCTACCTAGGAGGCCGCATGTAAAGGTCTGCAGGGCCTCATGCAGCCCCCGAGCCGTACTTTGAGTATCACTGTACCAGCCTATGACCAGGCTCTATATTGCTAATATTGTCTTATATGAGTCTATTTCTCCCCTTTTTGCTACAGTCCTTAAAATCTTTAATCATCTTCCCAAATGTGTATACATTTTTGGATTGGCCCTATTCCACGTGAATATAATTTTTCTCTTTCTTTAGTTTATCTCATTTTGGTTAACCATTGTGGAAAGCTTGGTGGATCAGGTAATCTCCAGTTTTGTAAGATCAAAGATTTGGCTACCAAAGAAGCAATAAAGACAAACTGTGTTTTGTCCGGCAGATAGTTTAGGTTAGAAATCCCAAATAAAATTGCCAAAGGATATGAATTTAGGTTTTGATTTAGTGTCCCGGTAACCCACTTGGAGATCCTTGTCCAGTAATCTGATAATTTGGGACAGGAAAAGCAGATATGAAACCAGTCCCCTCTTAGGTGGTTACTTCGAAAACAGCCTGATAGCACTACTGGGAACATTTTTGAAGTTTCCCAAGGGTATAATATAGCTGCCATTTAGAGAAAAACTCCATATGTTTAAAATGTTCATGTATTATTTACAGGATGCGGACAGTGTTGGTACCTAGGTTATGTAAGAGTTTTACTCTTTCAGGAACAAATCATTCATCCTATCTCCTCTTTGGGATCTTCCGATGGCACTCAAATCTCCTCAGTTTCATCACTTTGTTTCATTAAATTCTATAAATATTAGGTATCTATCCTATAAAGTGGCTTTCCTGCTAGCTAATTTTTGTCCAAAGAATAGGAGAGCTTTCAGCATTGTAGTGACGGTGGCCTTGGCAACTTTGGGAAACCGCCTGATCATCCGCGGCTTGCCAGAAGAGAGCGGACCGGCTCAATGCAGTCCCATGCCGATGTTAGCTGAAAAGTCTGTCCGGTGAGGAGAGAGAGCCCTTTCTGCTTTTCCGACCGGCCTCCACTTAAGTCGCGCTGACTTGTCCCGGTGATGCTGGCTCGAGACTGCCCCAGCTGATATTTACTGAGGCGACTGGCTGGTGTGGTGGGAGAGCTCTTGCTGCTAGTCCGTCTGATCGGTGGTTGTGAAGCATGTGAGGCTGACTGTAAGTACCAGGGACAGCTGTCCCATTGTCGCCTCATCCTCTCCAGAAATGTTCAGGGCGGGATGGCCGTGTGCGGAGCAGTGGGGTGTTAACTGTGTTTTCTCCTGGAGGTCTATGAGCGGAGCAGCCAGGGTGTCTCCTAGGGCGCTGCATTCTGTTTTTCATACGGGGACCTTCCCCCTGCCTAAACTGACAGCCTGATTTCTTTGGGACCATTGTGCTTTTATATGTGCTGTGGATGCTGGTGTCTGGGATGCCTTTCCCACCGCCTGCTCTGCATTTGAAAACTCCGGGCAGGGCTGGAGTGCCGGTTATGGAAGTGTCTCATGCTGTTTGTGGATGTGAACTCTTGGGCCCCATTTTAGGGTTCCCTCAACCTGCTCCTCGCTTCCCTGGCCCCTACAAGAAGTTGCTCAAAATGGCCTCCAGGGGTTGCAGAAAGGAACATGGACTCTGTCCTAGTGACGTTTTCTGTGGAAATAGGAATAGGACTAAGTCTACCCCTGGCATCCTAGGATCCCAGTGAAAATAGTAATGCGACTAAGGTTACCTCCAGCATCCTAGGATCCCATTTGTCAAAGGGGGCAGCCATCTTGGAAAGGGGTCAGTTCTTTCTCTCCTTGGGTTGCACACAAGCTTCATCTATAACACATGTGCCTCCCAGGTTTATCTTAATTCTTACCTCATCTCAGTGGTAGGGTTTAGAGCAACCTGGAATCAATACTGTATCTTCATTCTGTATGCAGCCTTGCTACTAGTGTCAAGAACATCTTCCTAACACTCAGGGAGGGATGGGAATTCTGGGCCACCAACCCACTGCTCACTTTAAAGTGCTGCCCTTTAATTTGACTACTCTAATTGGTCTACCTTACCTCTTCTATCTCTAAGTGTTCTCCTCCAAACTGGTCTATTTCACCTCCTCTTTCTGTTCGTTACCATCATCATGGCCCAACACACCTCTCGCTTCTCTGACCACCTTGCTCAAGTAGGTCTAAGTTCTTTTAAGATTATCTACTCCTCCAACCTGTCGAAGAATGCGAAAAAGACCCTAAAACACAATCTCCTCAAACGATGTCCTGAAACGCTTATCTCCAACACTTATATTTCCACTAAGGGCACTGTGGTGACAGACCTAATTTTCTACACTAATAGAAGGGCCCAGTGGAGAAGTCTCTAACTTCTGAGCTTCGACCCAAACAGCTAACCAAAACACCACACGGTTTCTGTTTAACCACTCTGCCCTTCCCTCCCTTAAGGCAGATCTGACCATTTCCTTATACAATAATGGGAACATCCTTATTCAAGCATCGGACCTGAACCTCAAGAGCTTTGACTCTATCTTTTTTAGGATTATGAACACACTTAATAACTCAAACCGGGCACTCTCAATCATAGGTGTCTACCCACAATACCTGCACCCTCCGTGCCTTATACCTCTTCTCGCCCCAATTCTGCATCCCTATCTTTATTTATTCACTTCTCTGTTCTTTCTAACTCCACGGAGGATGTGTATATAACCTACAACTCTAACCTGGACAACCCGGTTATTCCTCACTTGGGCTATGATATTTCATACTCTAGTCCCTTCCACCAAGTTGTTGTCTCCAGTACTTCTCCCCCTTTCCTACTCCTCCAGTCAAATCTCACGTCACCCTTTTCAACCACTGTACGCTCTGTGATCTCTAACAACATGGGGGTTGGGCACTACATCAGCAAAAACAAACAAGAGAACCCTGCTATTCTACCCCTAGGCTCAGGTGTTACCAACTTGAGGGCCTTGGACCTAGCTATTGTCTCCATTCCGTCCCCGTAACTCACAAACACCCTCCTCTTCCTACTGTGCTTCTCCTATCGCCTTTGTGAAATCCACCATGCCAGTTACTAATCCCAATGCCGGATCTGCTCCGCTTCCCCTTGCACCTAATCTCAAACTCTGTCATGCTAATCCTCCTACCTTGAGGGATTTTATTTATCTTTTATTTATTTTGAAGGTTTTTATATAGCACGGACACTACACTTGCGGGTATTAGAGAGCTATACATGCAGATATAGGAAACAAAACAGGTATTGAGAGATATAGTTATGTTCTGTGCAAACCAAAAAAAGTATTACAAGTTATATACATAGTTTGTGTGAATTTAGACAAGAGAATAGGTTTCACTTCTTTTTTTAAAAATACAGTAGAGGGATTCAGTCTGGTTTCTTGGGGCAATGCATTCCAAATCCTGGGAGCCATCCCTGAGAAGGCTGGGTTGTACATGTTCTTCTTGGCAAACCGTTGTGGTTTCAGTAGAAGGTTACTTGCACTCCTGGAGGATCTGTTGCCACAAGAAAGCACCAATTTCTGTGCCAGATAACTCGGGATATTGAGATGTATGGCCTTGTGCGTCATACATGCGATTTTTTTTATCGAATTCTGGCTTTGAAAGGTAGCCAGTTGAGGGCTCTAAGGTCAGGAAAGATGTGACAGTTTGTTTTGGAGCCTGTGATGAGTCTAACTGCTGAGTTGATTGAATCTCTTAGGGGGGCCGTCGTCGATCTGGGAAGCCCGCAATGGGAAGCATTCGCATATTCCACGCTTGGGATTACTAGTGCTTGAACTGCCAGTTTGAAGTCATTTGCGGGGAGGAAGGGTTGTAGTCTTCTCAAGGTGTTCATCTGAAAATGTGCTCCTTTTGTTGCAGTGCTAACGTGTTTCTGCATGTTTAGATTTTTATCAACATTTATTCCCAGTGATTTTGCTGAGTCGAAAATAGGAGGTTGGCAGTTATTATTATTATTATTATTATTATTCTGAGTTTTATATAGCGCCTGGTTACCAGAAAGGCATCCCAGCGCTCACCAGGGAATGAAACTACAGAGTAATGCGGGGGTTTAAGCAGAAAACAGAAAAGTTTTTAAAAGCTTGCGGAACCGAAGCAGACTGGCTTCCGAGCGGAGTTGTAGGGGAAGAGAATTCCACAGAGTGGCTACGTTTATAGAGAACCTTCTGCCACCAGTTCTTACTTTCTTCACCCTCCCAACCTGCAAAAGATGTTGGTGGTCAGACCGGAGAGAGCGGAGGGCTTTGTAGGGCTGAACCATCTTCCCCAGAATAGGTGGACCTGCCCCCTGCAGGACTTTATGAGCGATACAGAGTGACTTTAACTTCACCCTGTCCCTCACAGGGAGCCAATGCAGTGCCTTGAGCGCAGGGCGAGCAGATTGATGTCTGGGGATACCCGTCAGAAGCCTGGCGGCCGCATTCTGCACTTGCTGCAGTTTGTTCATGGTAGATTCTGGAGCACCCAGGAACAACGCGTTGCTGAAATCCAGCCGCGAGATGATAAGCCCCTGGATGAGAAGTCTCCTAGTGGCCGCTGGGAGCAGCGGTAGAATCTTCCGAGCCGAGCGGAGCAGGCCAAAGCACACGCCAGCAGTCTTTTTGGCATGGGTTTTAAACGACAGGTCCTGCTCAAGCCAGACCCCGAGGCTCTTAATCTCCTGCTTGGGGGTGGGTACAGGTCCAAGGCAGTCGGGCCAGCTGCTGGGAGACAGAGATGGAGAGGAGTTTCCCAGCAGCATCAGCTCCGTCTTGGAGCCGTTGAGCTTTAAAGCTGAGCTGCACATCCATGTGTAGATCTTCTCCAGACACGAGTGCAGCCGGTCAGGATGGTGAGCCGACTGGGAAAGGCCTACCACCAACTGAGTATCATCAGCATAACTGATGATTTTGATACCCAGTGGCAGTACCACGCTCTCCAGGGGGGCCATGTAGACGTTGAATAACGTAGGGCTCAATGAAGAGCCCTGTGGCACACCACACTGGAGAGGGATTGAAGATGATTTTTCAGGGCCTTCCCATACCTCGAATGTGCGACCTTCCAAGAAGGAAGCAAACCACTTGAGGGCCAGACCGGTGATCCCCACCCCTGCCAGCCGTTGGAGAAGCACCTGATGGTCCACGGTGTCAAAAGCAGCACTGAGGTCCAGGAGGATCACTGCCACGGATCCCCCTGAATCCAAAATGCTCCTAGCGTTCTCCACAACCGCCAGCAGGGCGGTGTCAGTCCCCTGACCGGGACGGAAACCGGTTTGGGAGTCACCTAAGAGGGAATTGGCCTCCAAGAAGTCCGACAAGCGGCAGTTGACCAGCTTCTCAGCGATCTTACTAAGGCCCGGCAACAGCGAGATAGGCCTGAAGTTGGCAAGGTCGGCGGGGTCCAGATTAGGCTTTTTTAAAAGGGCCTTCACGACCGCCCCTTTCCAACTGGGGGGTACTACCCCTTGAGTGAGGGACAAGTTTATAAGGTCCGTCACTGGGCCACCAATGGTAGATGCCACCTGTTTAAGATATTTAACAGGTACCGGATCAGTTGAGTGCTGTTAGGTGTTTCAACCAATCATGAATGATGGTTGATTGGTTGGGGTAAGCGATTAGGAGGAATTCGGTTTTGAGGGTGTTTAGTTTCAGATGGTTTGTGGCCAGCTAGGTCGGAGTTTTTTGTAGCGTTAGGTTGAGAGATTTGATGTCCTCTAGTGAATGGATTTTTAAATATAGTTGTGTATCGTCTGCGGACATTTGATAATGAACATTAGAGGAGCTGAGGATTTTGGTGAGAGGTTTCATGAATAGGTTGAAAAGTGTAGAAGAGAGGGCAGATCCTTGCGGGACTCATAAAGTGACTGGGATGGGATTGGACAAGGATTAATTAACCTGGAATCTTTGTGATCTATTTTGGAGGAACGAGGAGAACCAATTTGGAATTGATCCAGAAATCCCATTTAGTGTTTAAGGAGATCTAGCAAGTTGTCATGTTTGACTGTGTCAAAGGCCGAGGATAGGTCAAGCAAGATTAGCAAACAGGCTTCATTTTGGGCAAGGATTTTTAGTGCCTCATCTATTATGTGGGTCATGGCTGTTTTAGCACTGTGCCCTAAAGGAAGCCGGATCGGTATTAATTAAGCAGGTTGAAATGGTCTTTGTGGTTGCCAAGCTGTGTGTGAACACATTTTCTAAGAGTTTGGCCAAAGTAGGGAGGTTGGATATCGGGCGGTAAATATTTAAGTCCGATGGGTCCGCCGTTGGCTTCTTTAAGATGGGGATACCTGCCCAGATTTAAGGATATCTGGGAGGATTCCTTGCAGGAGAGAGGTTTTTATGATCTTGGTCCATAGAGGCAATAACAGTGGAATGAAGTCTTATAGGTAGTTTGCGGGAAGGGGGTCTGTGAAGTGGTTGGAGGGGTTCAGAGACATGATCATTTTTGATATAGCTTCTTCACTGGAAGTATTGAAGGAGTAACATGAAGCGTTGTTTTGAGGTTGAATTTAGGTGAACATATAGGTTGGGCTCCTGGTGGTGGAGGTGAAGTGTCCATGTGAAAGTCAAAATGGGTTATTAAATCGTTGAGCAGGTCCGTCTTTATGTTTTCTGTCTTCATCATAAAGAAGGAGGCAAATTCTTCGCAATTGGGTAGTGAGCCTTGGTTAGTTTGGGGGGTGAGGTACACACTGAGATTGTGTTTTGATTAGTTCAAATAGTTTTTTGGGGCGGTTCTTGGCTTGGTCTATTTGATTACTGAAAAAGTTTCCTTTTGATCGTCTGATTTTTCTGTAGTAGGAGTTTCTCGTGGTTCTTAGCAACTTGAGGTGGTCAGAGGAAGGAGCTTATCTCCATCGTCATTCAATTATTCTAAGGGATCTTCTGTCCTCATTAAGTCTACCAACGTACCCTGGTTTTGAATCTTTTGTGGAGGCTCTCTTCAATTGTAAGGGAGCGACTGTGTCTAAAACCTTGTTTATGGAGTAGAAGTAGTGATCAGTCAGATCTTGAACATCGGATAGACCTTCAGGGGGAAACAGGATGTTAGGGCTGTATTTTGTGACTAGATCTGCACCAACATTTTTTTAGATTTCTCCTAGATATTTTAGTTCTTGTGGGTTGGGCAGAGTTAAGTTTTAATGATTCATTGATGAAGAATTTGGTGATATGGTGATCAGACCCATCACACGGAAGGATTGTTTCAAGCTGAATGGATTCAGTCTTGGAGATGACTAAATCTATGATTGAGCCTTTATCATGTGTGGGGCCGTTACAGATTTGGGTGAAGTCAAGGTCCGAGAGGAAAGCTTTAAGGCTATTGACCGCTGAATCATTAAGGTCATTACAGTGGAGGCTGCGGTCTCTGAGGAATATTTGAATATCTTGTTGTCCAGAATTTGTAGATACAATATCCATGAGATATTGGATAAAGGTGAGGTTATCACCTGGTGGGTGGTAGAATGTGTGCAGTGAGCACAATGGTTTGTTATTACTTGTGATGTCTAAGCACAGGTATTCACACGAGGATAATACAGGTGAGTGGGAGAAGTTCACTGAGCAATTGTTCAGATGTATGTAGGCGATACCGCCACCTGGCCTATCATTTCTATCTAGTCTGGTAATATTATGGTTTGGGGGTACCAATATGTCTAGTATGGGCGTAGATGATTCGTTTAACCATGTTTTGGTCAAAATTAGTAGGTCAGGTTCATGAGTGAGTATGAGGTCATCTATATCCGCTGCATGGCTTGCAGCCGATCTACAGTTTAGCAGTATAGATTTAAGACGCGGCTTGATGGAGTTTGAGCTGGGTTCTGGTGTGAGGGGGACTCGCCTCAGGTTGTTTTTAACAATACCTCTAGAACTGTGTTTTGAAACTCTGAGAGTATTGGCGTGGATGGTTTGGATTAGGGAATGTGTAGGCACGTTGTCTGAGTGCACTGTGTCAAGGGTGAAATGCAGAAGATCATAGGAGCGGAGTATGGAGAATATGTCTATATCCGATAAAGGATTTTTCCTTCGGACAAGACAGGTTGAGGCATTGGGGTAGGGCAGTGTTCTCTACCTTAGGGGTTGATGTTTCGGAGGGCGTGCATGCAGCTGTTGGCTGAATTAGGAGTGGTTGCTGTAGAGGTTTGTCTTAGATTCTTGTTCAATCTTGGATTGAAGTATAATCAGGTCGCGTATAGTTTGGAGGTCCTCTTTGACTTGGTGACGTGATAATATCTCATGAAGTCTGGGGTCTGGTGTGGGTGGTAACATGCTTAATGTTTGGACTGTGGGTGAGGGAGATGTGCTTAGGCCACATATGAGGTTTGAAGGGAAATTGTGAGCTGGGTTGTTGTATTGCAGACTGCCCTGATGGTTATCAAGAGGGAGGGGGTTTGTAATGGCGGGAGGTGAATGGGTGAGGAACAGATGGATCTGAGGTGTGGGGGAGATCATGGGAATGTTAAAGGTGCTAGGGGTAGAGTTGGAATTAGGAGAATGTTTGTCATCTCCAGTGGTGTCTGGGGTGGTTGTATATGCCGGTTGGGTCATAAGAGGAGAATGTCTTGAAGGGGATTCGGGCGGGGAGTTAGGAAGCAAACTGAGATTGGGATCAATTGGGAATGGGGTCTTACGACTTTTTCTTTGATGAGAGAAAAGATGTTATCTAGAAGGTTTAAGCTCCGGTGCAAAGATTGAATGAGGATGATCCCATTATGATAAATGGCGATTGTTGCTGTGGCTTTGTAAATTGGGGAGGGGATGATAGAGATCATGAGGCCATGCGCTATTTTCCTGGTGGATGAGATTGAAAGCAGGGCGAGAAAGGCTTTCCTCCATTGGGCTCTTCGCTTAGTATAAAAGATGATGTTGTTGGTTATGTATCCATTGTTTGTTGAGAAGTAGAGATCTGAGATTAGTGTTTTGAGGTGTGATTTTAACATATTATGTTTAAATTAGTTGTCTGCTTTTTTTGTAAGGTTGGGGGGGTTATTTAATGGTATAGGTATGTAGTCCTGTGCGTTCCATAGTGTAGTTGGCGCTTGTTAGTGGGGGTAAATATTGGTAAGGGGAGTGAGTGAGGTAAAGTGACGTAAGGTGAGGGAGTGAGGGGTTGGGGGAGGAGGAGAATATGGGAGGACGATGCGGTTTAAGTGAAGGCGTGGTTGGAGAGGAATAGGTGGTCATGGGTTTTGGCCTTTAATAGGGGAATAGTCTGTGTAGGCAGGGATGGGAATGGATACATTGATGTAGATTGTGAGATGGGGAGGTGCAGAGGCAGGCGGGATGAGGGCGTCGGGTCAAGTGATGAGAGAAAGGAGAGGGGGCGGAATATGAAAGGCTCAAGTGTGCGTGGATAGCACCAAGATAGAACTTTGTAATTGAGGTAGAGCTAGGTAGGAGGGAGACCTCTCACCTGTGTACTAGTAGAGTTAGGAAGCGAGGGATAGGATATGGATGCTCTAGGGACCAACCCATAGATAGGGAGTCAGTCCAAGATGGCCGCATCATTTACTGCAGGTGACTGATCCTGAGGGGTAGTCCTATCATCCTTTCCATTAGTAGGTTGTCTTGGGGTGTAGTCCTATTTCAGTTTGTGCAGTGATGTCAATATCATTCACAAATGGGATTCTATTTCTCCCTGTAACTGTGGTAAGGGACCTACTCTACCCTCAAATACCCCTCTCACAGTGGGGTCAGACTCATCGTCTCATGCTGGGTCAGTTGAGGAGGGCACTAACCGCACTTGCCTTGAGAAGAAGATTGCTGACCTCAAGCAAGATCTCCTTGCAGACCCTTCTACAGTTCTCAATGAAGATGGAAAAGCTATGGAATACACAGCCCTCCCTATGGACTGATCCACACAATCCACAGAAAGTGTTCTACGCTGGTAACAATCAATCATCTATCCACTCCACTCTTAGCTCCAGCTAGAGTTCTTGGCCTCTCCCTAATCACCATTCTAGGCCCCATAGGCTCCAGCCTCAGCTCTCGGATGAGGACCTCTCTCTCTTTTTTTTTTAAGTCATATACTTTACTCTAGAAAGTTTTGACCTTGGGTATTCTCTTACATTGGCTTAAGGATTTTCTCCTTCTCTAACTCTACTATCAACATCCCTACTATCACCTCAGATTCTGACAGGAAACCTAATGTCAACCTTAGATCAGTTATCAAGGAAAGCCTACTTCCAATAACTACCTCTCATCATGAAGTGATCACTACCAACCATCACATCAAATCGATGCTACTCAACTGCAGATCGGTGGTGAAACATGCAGCGGATATTTCGGAACTCATCATTTCGCAAGACTTGGACCTTCTGATTCTCACTGAATCCTTGCTCAATGGTGCCTCTTCCCCTGTCCTCGACATCTTAACCTCTCGGATAATGCCATTATCAGACACAATCGACTTGTTAAAAAGGGGGGGGCGTTGCATGCATTCATTGGTCCAGACTGACTATAAAGCAATCGCAATGTGATTTGCTGTCTTCTTGTGAGCAACTAGTCATCAAAATTTGAAATAAGGGCAAGAACACCTTTGTGCCTCACTCGATTTATCATCCAACGGGTGATAATCTGATCTTCATAGAGCAAATCATGGAGGTAATTAGCTTGAGTTCGGACCAACTCTGCCATATCTTCCTTGGAGACTTTAACCTCCCCTGGAATTACATAATGATCCTTTAGTCTGCTCCTTTAAGGCTTTCCTCTCCAATCTTAACTTCTCACAGGTCTGTGTGGGACAACAAGGGTGCCACTCTCGACCATATTGCCAAAGACAATAGCATGCACCTGGGTGACATCCTACCCTGTGACTGGTTGGATCATCATTAAATTTCCTTCCACATCTTGGAAAAGGTCACGTGCAGACAGGGCCAACCTATTAAAGCTAAACAACTGAATCACAATTTGAGAGACATCAACATCAATGTTCTAACATCCATCACCAAAAATAAGCTTCAGCCCTCTCCTAACACTACCAACCTTGATGATCTTTCTGATCACTACATTAACCCTATGGCTAACATTTTTTATACTATTGCACTTAAGCAACTCAAAAGGATTCCAGTCAAACAATCCAAACCTTTGTTTAATGGTACCCTAAAGGAAGAGCGGCGGAATCTTAGACCCTCAGAGAGGCTTTGTAGAAACACACCGTCCACCACAAGCATCATTCAGCTAAGGAAGGTGAGAAGTACTTACAACAAGCACATCGACATTGCTAAAACAGACCACTTCAGGGCTCAGCTGGATGGCATGAAGAACAGAGCCAAGAAGCTCTTTGAAATAATCAGGCAACAAGCTAACCACTCTTCTAACACTTTCTTGACTCCCATGTCCTTGCTTCCTAGTGGGGAGGACTTCTCTGAAAAAACAAAGAAAATCGAGATGGAGCTGCTACCTGACACACCCATTTTGCGGCCTCTGAATCTCACTGCATCATCATCTGAGTTGGCTGAACCTTCGAAAGTGTCCTTTCCCATTGGTTGTTTTCTCAAAAATGACACCTCTTGGAATTCCTTTTTCCTGTCAGATGTCATGTAGCTGCTCCACGACATGGCGTCTTTTAAACCTTACAAGCATTTCAGCGATCCACTACCTGCTAAGTTTTTTAAAGATCTCAATTCGGCCATTCTCCCTCTGGTCCCGGATCATTCATGAATCTCTCTTACAGGGAAGGATCCCTGATTGCCTCAAGACCGGGCAAGTTACTCTCATCCCTAAGAAGCCCAATTTTGATTTATCTCATCCTAACAACTTCCGACCTATCACCAGCATCATGACTTTAGCTAAATTGCTGGAGAAATGCATCCACTCGCAGTTATGGAACCACATTGAGAATTTTCAACTACTTAACCTCTACCAGTCGGGTTTCAGAGCAGGGCACAGTACTGAAACGGCACTAACTCACATTGTGGATGACGCCTTGAGATCCCTTGATCAAAATGTCTCCTGTCTTCTGATCCTACTTGACCTGTCCTCCGCATTTGATACCATCAAACATGAAAACCTGATTGCTCTTCTTCAACATAGGATGTGTCTCACTGTCCCACTGGCCCCGTCCTAAATTGGTTTGCCTTTTTTCTTATATAACCGCACACAAAGAATCAAAGTAAACCACTCCCTTGCAACCAGTACCACTGTTATGATTGGAGTCCTGCAAGGATCGGCACTCAAACCCACTCTTTTCAACCTCATTATGGAACCTCTTACCGTCATTCTGAGCTATTCTAACATTCGGTACCACATGTATAGGGGTGACACGCAACTGCACTTGAAGATCTCCTCTCAAAAGGAAATAAAAAGACTAAATGATGCTCACTCACAATTTCAAGAATGGTTAGCCAAGAACCATCTTTTGTTAAATACTCTCAAAAACTGAATTCCTTATGATTGCTCCACCCAACCACTCTACACCTACCCTGGACTGGCTTAAACAATTCACTGCTCTTAACTGCTCCCCTCGTGTGGTTGCTAAATCGTTAGGCATCACCTTGGACAAATACCTAAATATGCAAGTGCATATCAGTGCAACTATTGGGGGAAGTAACTTTCAACTCAATACCCTTAAGAAAACCAAGCCTTTCCTCCCCCCTCCCCGAAGACATCAGGCCTGCTGTACAATCCCTGGTTATCTCTCGGCTGAATATGGTTTGGTGACCCTTTCTGGACTTCCCAAAGCTAACTTGGCCCCACTCAGAGCTTCTCTAAATGCATCAGCCAGTCTCATCACTGGCTCCAGAAAGCATGAGCACATCTCCCCGACCTTTTGCAACTAAATTGGCTATCTATCAAAGGTAGGATAGGTTTCAAGATAGCTTGCTTGACACATAAAGCCAGACATTACAACACTCCGGTTTACTTGGCAAATAAGCTTGAACTATCAGGCTCATGTCGGAACTTAAGAAGTATTTCTACCCTACTTTTGAAACCTCCGCAATTCAAACAGAAAAGCTCTTACATTTGTGCTTTCACTGGTCTTGCTCCAAGAATTTGGAATGCTCTGCCTCCTGAGATCAAATCCAATCCTTCCACTGCATCTTTCAATAAACATGTCAAACAGCTATTCTTTGAGTGAACATTAACATCATCACCTTGTTCTCATGCTCTATCTACAAATTTGACTTTTATTTTACACCGTTTCGATGTATTATATTGTATCTTGCTCTAGGGCAATTCTGATAATGTACGGGTCGGGCCAACTCCCCAACTCCCGACCTTGATTGTTTCCCCCTTTGTTTGACAGTGTGTGGAATTAACTACACCATTTGTACCACTGTTTGGTTTTTTTACGTGCTTTTGCCACATCTATACAGCGCTCTGATACCCGTAAGTGTCTTGTTCGTGCTTTATAAGACTTTTCAAATAAATAAAATAAATAGTGCCTCCTCCTTTCTTATGATTCTATGAAGCTGGCTTGATACTAAGACCTGACCTTTTTTTTCATTCATATGGCTCATTCTTTCTTTCATGTTTCTCAGAATATAGTCCTTCCATCTTTCTTTTCTTCTCCTACTTCTGTTGAGGAAATATTCTTGAATACACTTGATGTTAACCCCTTCGGTGCTCATGACTTAGTTTCAGTTTGAATGTTTCAGTGCTCGTGGGGCTATCTCAGGCCCCCGAATACCGAAATACTTGTGAGAAGTATCGTTGGAAAAGGGAGAATCTCCCCTTTCCAATGGTACCCTTCCCTAGTGAATCCTTGCATGGGGATTGACCCAGGAGGGCGATCCCTAAGCAGGGATCCACCCACTAGCCACCAGGGAGGGTGGTGTGGCCTCTTGGGCAAGGGCCTTTGCTCCCCCCCATTTAATTTCTCCAGATAGCCTTTCTAAGCACCCTAGTTGCCAGTTTTTTTTATGCGCCAGGGATGGGGGATGCCCAGAATGGGCATGCCAAAGCCCCCTCCATATCCCCCCAAAGAAGGAATAAGAGTTTCTGCCCCCTGCCCGGAGGCAGATGAGGGCAATAGCCCCTGATCTGCCTTCAAGGGGGGCAAAAAGCTCGCTGGGCCCCAGGGATTTTTTTAATATATACGTAGGGGTGGGGGCTGCCCAGAATGGGCATGTAAATACCCCAACACAATTTATTTTAAAAAAATGCTACTATCTTTCTGCCCCTCCTGGGAGGCAGATGGGGCAATAGCCCCAAATCTGCTTCCCGGGGGGGGGGGGCAGAAAGCACCCTAGATGCCGCCATTTTTTTATACGCCAGGGGTGGGGGCTGCCCTGAATGGGCATTCCATATTCCCCACCCGCCCTCAAAGAAGGAATACGACTTTTTGCCCCCCAGGAGGCAGATGGGGGCAATAGCCCCTGATCTTATGTTAACCGGGTTTTATACAGCACCCAGCTACTCTACTGAGTGTCCCAGCACTGATCTGCCTCCGGGGGGCAGAAAGGCCACTAGGCCCCAGGGATTTTTTCGTATATAAGCGTAGGGGTGGGTGCTGCCCAGAATGGGCATTCAAATACCCATACAAAAAAAACATGCTACAGTCCTTCTTCCCCTCCTGGGAGGCAGATGGGGTGATAGCCCCTTATCTGCCCACCGTGGGGCAGAAAAACCACTAGGCACCAGGGATTTTTATTTTTCCAAAGTTCGGCAGGGGCTACCCAGAATGGGCATCCCAGTGCCCCCAACCCCCACAAAAAATGCCACAGTCTTTCTGCCCCCCCCCCCCCCCTCAGGAGGCAAATGGGGTCAGAAGCCCCTGGGGGGCAGAAAGCCCGCTAGGCCCCATGGATTTGTTTTTTTTATACGTAGGGTCTACCCAGAATGGGCATGCCAATACCCCCACCCCCGAAAATGACCACAGTCTTTCTGCACCCAGGGAGGCAGATGGGGCAATAACCCCGTATCTGCCCCATTTGGGTCAGAAAGTCCACTAGGCATCAGGGGTATATGTTTTTCAAAATTCAGGGGTGGGGGCTGCCCAGAATGGGAATACCAATGCCCCCACCCAACAAAAAAGATGCCACTGTCTTTCTGTCCCCCACAGAAGGCAGATTGGGGCAGTAGCCCCTGATCTGCTCCTCAGGTGGGGGGGGGGCAGAGAGCCCACAAGGCACCAGCGATTAAGCTTTCTTTTTTTATATGTAGGGGTGGGAGCTGCCCAGAATGGGCATCCCAATGTCCCTACCCACCCAAACAAAATAGCCAGTCTTTCTGCCCCCCTTGGGGGCATTTTGGGGCAATAGCCCTTGATTTCCCCCCTCCGCAGGGCAGCAGAAAGCCCACTATGCACAGACTTTTTTGCAGAATCTGCCTACCTCTGATTTTGGGTTCTAGCACAGCTGGCACCCAAGGAAACCTAGCAAACCTATACATGTTTTAAAATTAGACTCCTAGGGGAACCCAGAATGTTGTGACTTGTGTGGCTCTCACTCGGTTCTGTTACCCAGAATCCCTTGCAAACCTCAACCTTTGTAAAGAAAATAACACATTTTCCTCATATTTCTGTGATGGAAACTTCCACCCACCCCGCATTATCCAAAGTATTCAGAGAAAAATGGTACCTCACTTGTGTGGGTAGGCCTAGTGCCCGTTACAGGAAACGGCCCAAACCGCAACGTGGACACACCACATTTTCACAGTGAAAACGGACCATTTTTTTTTCAAAGTGCCTAGCTATAGATTTTGAACCCTAGCTCTGCCCGCACCTGGGGAAACCTAGCAAACCTATACATTTATTAAAACTAGACACCCAGGGGAATCTAGGATGGGGTGACTTCTCTGGCTCCCAGCAGGTTCTTCTCTTACCCAGAATCCCTTGCAAACCTCAAAATATGTACAAAAAAACACGCTTTCCTCACCTTTCTGTGGTGCAAATTTCTGGAATCTGTGTGGATCCACAAAATTCCACCCACCTCGCATTCCCCCAAAGTCTTCCGAGAAAAATGGTACCTCACTTGTGTGGGTGGGTCTAGTACCCGCGACAGGCAAGGGCCCAAAACCTAATGAGGTGACATCAAAATTACCTGTCACAAAACAACCTGTTTTTTCAAGGGGGGTCCTATGAGTTTTTGGCCCCAGCGGCCATCTAGGGAAACCTACCATACCCACACATTTCTGAAAACTAGACACCCGGGGGAGTCCAGGGAGGTATGTCTTGCGCGGATCCCCCAATGTTTTCCTACCCAGAATGCCCTGCAAACCTCAAATCTAACTAAAAAAAACACTTTTTTCTCAAAGTTTTCTTTGATCAATGCATGCAGTACTGATTTTGTGGTGAGGGTTTGGTAAATTGACATGGTCTGGACCTGCTGCCACTCCACATGCTATTAAATGCATTATTTTTGACTTACTAAACACAACGCAAGGGTCCGGATCTATAACATATGTAGCTGGTGCCAGACTATAATCCCAGTACAACAGCACAGCAGGGAGGTATTATTTTTTAACCTCATCTGATGTCATGAGTGGGAAACTACCCCTCTCTACAGGACCAAGCTGGCCTTTTAGTCAACCGGGCATTTTTTACGGTGGGCTGGGACTATTGGAGGCAGGTTTAGAAAGTCCAGAGCAACTCCTCCCACCTCTGTCACTTTCCTTAGGTCCCTGAGATTAATTGTAGGAGACTTAGAGAGAGAGGAGGTAGAGAGAAAGCCACCAGAGAGGTGGAGGAGGGAGAGAGAATAGATGGATGGAAAGAGAGATACAATGAAGAGACGAAGAGAGGGGCTGGTTTGAACATTTTTATAGGGCTGCTTTTGGTTGCCAAGTATGGGCCTCTTTTTTAGAGGGAAATCTATTGAACAAACACCAAGAACAGCAAGTTGACAATACAATATGGGTTTATTACAATACTGTAGTGAGGATCAGTCACTACAGGAGAGATCAGTTCACCTCAAAGGAGATGCAACTTGATGTCTCACGTTTTAGCTCCGAATCAGCTCTATTTATTCTTCCATACCATAGAGGAAAAGGCCACAAGTTGACCACTGCTGTAAGCAATTTTCACGCAGAACATACAAGATGGCATCAGTAGACGTAGCAATTTCTTGGAAACAGAAGCACGTGTAGGTGGGCTCAGCCTCGCATGATGAGTGTAGAAACCCCCCTGTGGGTTTTGGTTCTTGGAATCTTAGCAGAGCAAAGATATCTTTATTTAACTGCACAGCGTATGGTATGTCCTGCTCAGTGCCTATTGGCCAAGCTTGTCTGACATTTTGTATGTGGTTTCTTTCATCAAGCAATCTAACATGTTAGGTGTAAAGCTGTGGTTTCTGCAGAAGCGGGTGACCAGCTATCTGACCTGTAGGTGTGATCTCGGCATAAGTGTAAACATGTGCGTCAGTATGTTCTAAGGCAGGATGTGCAGCCTGGTATTTCTTCCTATGTACGTGTTCAAGCTTAAAGGTGTAGTAAACCACAGCGTTTCTGAGGAAGCAGGCTCTTATGTGATTGGTGGATTTTTGCCCATCTCTCTAGCACATGGAACTTGTGGTAACCTATTTTTTCAGTTTCTATGCCTAAACGCTACTGGTGTCCTTAGTCTGAAGGAAGATATAATCTACGCTTCATGCAAAAGCTCAATTTGCTAACCGCAAGCTATTTCCTGACCTTGAAGGCTACTTCCTGACATTTCAACGAACAGTGTGACCTGATTAATTCAGCTAAACACATTGTATTTTGTTACATGGTATTTTTGAACTGTGTCTCACAGAGGCCTGGGGACTAAAACTTTTTGAAACCTTTGTATGGGAGTTGCGGACCTCAACTCTGTGTGTGTTTGGATATAATGTATCCTATTTTTCCCTACATCATTCCCCCCTCTAGTTGATTCTTCAACTACTTCTGCTCCTATTCTCCTTTCCTCAGAAGGAATCACATACATAACACTCTGTTCTAAGGCATCCGTGTTGCTTTTCCTAACTAAAAATGTTCTTCCTACGCTAGCTGTCATCCTTTTGCAAAATGCTATTATCACCTGAAATATGAGACATGTCAAAGGCAACACAATAATTAGAGGTAACAAGGCCTTGAACACCTCCGACATCCAGAAGGCCACCTATTCAAACCAGCCCTAAAACCACTCAGCCGGTGCACCCCTCTCTTGAAGCATCTTTTTGTGTAGATCAGGCAATGTCTATCACCAGGGAGGGCGTGTGTACAGTCATTGAGGCCATTCCTATTCGGGGGCAAGTGCATGTGGAGCCAGGTCCTGTACTGCCAAAGTGGTCAATCAGGCTGGAGGTGCTCCCTTGCTTGTCGGCATCATCCATAGTGGTGTTGCAGTTGAGGTCACTTCCCACCTTTACTGTCCCATTTCCTCTGAAACAAAGAGAAAACTTAATTAATTTCATTGCTATTCTATAGTGTGTGTTTTAGTTCCTGTCCATGTATATCTCTATATGTTTGCAGCCCATGTTTGCTGAAATTGTCCTATAATGTTACTGAATCTTCAATGGCTACTTGTCTATATGCCATTCTACAATGATACAGCTCTGTATGTGAACTTGGCTCCTGTATGTCATTTGCAAAAACTGAGCATATACTACATTCGGATGATGGCTGAGTTATCCCTAAAATACCTTGGTCTAAAGAGAGGGGAATGAGGGTGCATACATAACTAACAACTGATATTACATGTGGATGTGCCTACACTGTGCACGTTCTGATACCACATAACTTCAAAACAAAGCAGTGTGGAGAGGATAATGGTCAGTATCATTAGCAGCGGTTCTGAGCATGCGTATAGCAGTGGATATAGAATAAAAGAAATAGAAACAGAGAAAGGCTAAAAAGCATCAGTATTAGCGTAACATTAAAGTAAATAACTTAAAATAAATGTCTCTTGTTGAAGCGATGGAGGGAGGCTTTACTCCAGTTACTTCACCTGTTCCTCCCCCTCTTTTTCCTGCTCTGTGTCCAAAGGATGGATGTCGCAGTTAGGGCCAGGCAGATGTTGGAATGAGAAAGAAATCCATCACCAGTAGCTGTGAATTTTTCACTACAGGTAATTGCTGTCAGAATCTCTCCACTGGCGAAACAGTTTCTGACGCAAGGGTGTCTGTTGGTCATGCACTGGAGTGGTGCCATCTGGAGTAGCATTAATGTGCATGGCAGCTACAGTGTACCCTGTTTAGAAACAAACTTTCACACTTGTGTTAGGTGAGAGAAATAAACAGACATTTCAGTTTGTACTATTTCAGGTGCATTCTCAGTCTGTCACCTATGTCTAGTTAGTAGTACAATGGCGTTCATCCTACTCTCTGTCACTATCTGATGTGGGGTGAAATTGTGGTCTGACCTGAGGTTTTCTCCAAGTGAGCAGTGCTAGTAAGAGATAGTACAGCCATGTTTTCTCCAATATTACACAAAGTTTACTTATTTTGTGTTTTAAGAGGTCATTTAAGCACACCAGAATGTTTTTACTTTGGGGGTGGTAAGGTAACAAGAGTTTGTGTATCATTCCTAAAAAAGTGGTGAGGTGGGAGAAGTGATTATTGACAGAAATGTGTGTGCCAAAATTGATTATGATCCCCCTCAGGAATGCCCCACTGGAGCATTACCTCATGGACCAGAAACGTAAGAGCAAACTTGGCATCACAATGGACATGAGCCCCTACTTTATCACTGGTGGTGCCCGGTGCAAAAAATGTTTGTTGGAGCTCCCAATAACCACCTCCGCCACTGATTCCCTTACTACCAACCCTTAACAGTGCCCCTTAAGTCTCCGTAAATACTCACTCAGATGCATTTAATTGGTTCTGAAGCGCCACTCATACCAGGATACGGTGTCAAAACAATCCTCACCACACCTACATTATATGGAGACAATCAGTCACATGTGTAAATCAATGCATAAGAAATGTTTCATAAGACAGAGAACTACAAGGTTTAGGAGTTACATGACATCCATAATGATAGGCAGTATAGTTTAAAAGTACTTAATCTTTAGAAGCACAAACTCGGCGTTTGAACTGCAACACCATGATTGGGAGTTCTCCATATTAATAAGAATATATTTGTAGTGTTTACAAGTTTAGAAAAATAAAAGACTGAACAAAAAATAATCCATAACTTGTAGTATCTCTACAACCCCTTGGTGACAGTCAATAGCTTACTGCTATATACTATGAGTTTAACCTATTAAACTACAAGCAACAAAAAGGACCCAGCTGACAAGAAACAGTAACCCACTAACCTATCCACATTGTATGCACTTTGTGATTTGCTAGAGGCAAGAAATGCTAGCAAGTACTTTTAAAACCATAATATACTTTGAACCGGCGCCCCCCCACCCAAATTCTATTCGCACTCCTCCTAGAGTTGGCCATGATTCCAGTGAAGAGCTCTCAATATCGAAGTATTGTGGAAACTATTACTTTAAAGGTGGGGTTTAATGAACCCTACTGGCACACAGTACAGGTGTATAAATACAATGTTGTCATTTCATGTAAGTTGCAAACAAACCAATCCTGGCGTATCTGGAGAGACATGTTGGGCCTCACAGTGTGCCAAGGAAAATGTAGCTTATTTAGGGCTGTAAGTAGCAATGCTTGGATGTCTTTCTATATATATTAAATCTGTTCCTGTCTGCGTGCATCCAATGGGCCTGGAGGTGGCAATGTTTTACTAGCTAACAAAACTATAGTATGTGTGTTACTAAGGGACCATTTTGCACTATTGTGGTGACATAGCCTGAATCAAAGTATATGGTTATTGCTTCCCCCTTTTTTAAGCACTAGCACTAAAACTACCAGTTCAGCAACCTGTGTTAAGTAATGAGGTGGCAGGGTAATCTGGTCTGGTCTGGTATTGGCAATATATCTGAAGAGTCATGCTGCATGGCTATAACCACTACTGCATCTGTGTGTCTCAATCCTGTGTCCTAATCTACTGTGGAAACCCATCTACAAAATATACAACACTGACTGGAATGGGGTCTTCCTGTGTTTGGCTACACTCATCTGGAGTATATTTGTCCCAGTCATGGATATCATCGCCTGTACCTGAAAGGGAGTATGCAAAGAAGGCAGCTGTGTTGTCTCTATGACACTTAACCACCTTGATGTGAGTCAACTGGGGAGGACATTTGTTTTCCCTTAATGTCCCCTCTTCTGCTTTGTTTTCTTTAGGAACCTGTGGCTTTGGTATAGTGGCCTTGGGTCTGCCTCTGAGTCTCTACTGAATGGGAGAATGGGCAGGCTCCTGTCTTTTGTATGTTCTTCCCGTAGGTCTGCCCCTGGGTCTCTTTTGAGTGGGAGGATTAGCAAGCTGCCGTTCGATACAATTGTTTCCTATTTGGTCTCTGTTTTCAGGGTATATCTCAACCAGATGTTTTACAGGGGACCCCATGGTACTTTGGAGGACCTTGTCTTTATGTTTGAATATAGAAGTTACACTGGACAATGCACCAATATCTATTCCATTAATAAATCATCCACCTCTCTTTTCCCAACCTCCAAAAGCACCCTGCCTCTGACAGGCAGGTAGGCTTGTTGAGTTTATGCCTGTATTTATTTAAACTTTTTATATTCCTAAATCCTGAATTCTTTTTATATGATCATATCCTTCTATTTATTTCTTATTATCCTGGAGATCCACCTGTCTCCTACTCCTTGCATACTTTTCATTAACACAAGCTAGTCTTCAACTCACTTATTCTCATACATTCTTCTAAATAATCCAGTTTCTTTTGTTCAAATCGTTTTTATTAAGCAAGGAAAGTAAAGTAAAAAGGAAAAATAAATAAGGTGCAAACAATGAAACGTACATACATTGGTCATTCCATATTCAAGTAAGTAAAGTAAAGTAATGTGGCATAGTACAAGATATACAATACATAAGCAAAACACATAAGATTAAAGTAAGGTCACATAGCGCATAAAAGACAGATGGCATAATTATGAATAAAGTACATATATGATCTAGCATTAAAAGTACAGGTAAGCATACATATAGGACGTCTTGAGTCAGAGTGGCAGTATCTAGTACAGGGGTTATATCAGTTAGGCCACTTCATGGGAGTCATTAGGACAAGCATATGCGGCCTAAGGAAAAGAAAACTAAAACAGTAGCATAACATAACATACACTGTGTTTCATCAGGTGTAATCTTAGTGAGTGACATATGATAATGCATTGCATACAGTGATGCAAGGTGGCTCTACTGCAGGTGTTGATGCCATAGGTGTCAGTCCGGTTTAACTGTATGGAGCTACAATAGGAAGTCCCCGTAGTGTTCTTGTTATGTAGAACAGTATTTGAGAAGATTGTCAGGCACACAGACATTATAGTAAGCTATCACGGTGGTTCAAACGAGAAGGAAGAAGCGTCAAGTGCACTCCACAGTTTTTTGTTGGATACACGCCATGAAGAGGAGTGTAAAGCAGGGTTATCAGACCCTCTGATGCATGACACCCATTGTTTCCACTGTTTGAATGAGGTACTTTTCCAATTGCACAGGACAACTTTGCACGCTAGTGTGAGTAGCAGGTCAAGAAGATGGCGGTCATGTTCCCTTGCAAGTGTTGGCTCTATGGCACCTAGCAGAACGTAAATAAATTCTCTCGTTGGTTTAATTTTCAAATATGTGTTCAATGCAGTCAAAGACATTGGACCAATATTTTTGTAGTAAGGGGCAATGGAAGAGCATGTGTGGTAGATCTCCGTCAGCTAAGGAACAATTCCAACATGTAGGGGTGTCTCTCAGTTTCAGTTTGAATAGCCTTTGGGGGGTCCAGAAAACTCTGTTGATCAACTTGTACTTTGTTTGTGAGAGAATCGGGGAGACTTTATGTGTAAGAGCTGAAGTATGAATTTTATCCCAGTCAAGGTCTATTCCCGTATTATTAGGTTCTTCTTCCCATTTAACCTCGTTCTTTCTATGGACCTTGCCTAGCGTAGGTAAAAGCATTTTATAGGTATTCAAGACAAAGTGACCTGCATATTGTAGGCGTGGGAGAGTTGATTTCAGCCAGGGATCTGAGGGTGCAAACGATCGGGTGGACAAGGCCGCTTTTAATTTCAGGAAGGCGTAGAAGTCTATTGGTTGAATGCTAAATTTTTCTTGGATCGTGGAGTACGGTCGCGGTAATAGGCCTTCGTACAAGTCCGAGACCATGTTGATGCCGCTAGCTGACCAGTGCTCCCAGAAGGGTGATTTCCCATTGATCCTGATGGATGGGTTATGCCATAGGGATGAATATGTCATCTTTTTTATCTGCAGGCCAGTTTTGTGTGTTTGGTCTAATCTAAGGAGGGATCTTCTAGTGTTAAGCAGAATGTACTTTGAATGCACGAGGTGTGACAAGTCCATGGTTAGTATCGTCAGAGAGGGGCATTGCCTATGATGGATTTCTCTATTTCAATCCATAGTGGTGTATAGCCTGTGGTTTCAACAAAGCAGTATAACCCCTGTTTGCACAAAAGGCGGTTTGGTAGTTCTTAAAATTGGGAAGGCCTAGGCCACCTTGTAATTTAGCCAATTGTAGTTTTTTCATAGCCACCCTGGGTTTCTTCCCTTGCCATAAAAACGTACTGAATATTTGTTTATCTTTTGTAGAAAATCTTCTGAAAAAGTCATTGGGAGCATGCTTGCTAAGTAGTTAATTAGGGGAGTAATCATCATTTTTAATGTTTCCGCCCTTCCCCACCACGAAAGATATTTTGGAGACCATTCATCGAGAAGTTTGTTTATTTTCTTAAGAAGTTGTTCTTCATTAATTTTCAGGGTTGTGATTCGGTCTTTTTCGAAGTCTAAGCGTAAGTACTTAAAACTCTTGGGTTGCCAGGTAAGCCCGGAATCGCCTAGTATGTCCTTACTACCCATATTATTCAACAACTTGACCTCAGTCTTGTCTTTGTTCAGGGAGTAGCCAGACACATTGGAAAACTCCTGTATGGTGGATAACAGGGCAGGTATCGCTTCCTCAGCTCTTTCAGTGAGCACTAAGACATCACCAGCATAAGCTGTGAGCTTGATAATGCAGTCGGTAAAGGGAATCCCTGGAATGTTATCATTGTTGCAGATTTGATCAAGAAAAGGCTCAATCGCCAATAGGAACAGAGAAGGGGATAAGGGGCAACCATGCCTAGTCCCTTGTTGTAGTTTGAATGGTGACGAAAAGGCCCCTCCCGCTCTTACCCTCGCCGTAGGGCAGGCATATAGTGACATTACCATTTTGATGAAAAAGGGACCTAAGGCAAACTTGTGCAGGACGGACTCTAGATATGACCAGTCTACCTTATCAAATGCTTTCTCTGCATCAAGGGTTACCGCTGTAGTCGGTGTTAATAGAAATTTTGCCTTTTCAATGACATGTGCCAGGATTCTAGTATTGTCACTTGATAGCCTGTTTTTAAGGAAGCCGGCTTGTGAGGAGTGTATAAGTGTAGGAAGGACTTTCTGTATTCGTTGGGCCAATATTGAGGCCAGAAGCTTACAGTCTAGGTTGATTAGCGAGATAGGTCTATAATTCTTTGGGAGCTTAGGATCTTTCCCTTCTTTAGGGATAACGGCTATGACTGCTTCAGCTAATGTTCCTGTCGATTCCCCAGTCTCGCCTATTTCATGGAACATATCTAATATTGGTAACGTGAGTGAGTCAGAGAAACATTTATAAAACCTCGCTGTAAACCCGTCAGGTCCTGGAGCTTTCCCACATTTAAGTGATCTGATCGCACTTGAGACCTTCAGAAATCGGCTTATTAAGGGTCTCTCGCTCCAACGCAGAAAGTGCTGGTAGATCACATTTCGTGAGGTAGCGCCCCACCTTCTCTTTCTCTACCTTGTTATTTTTGGCATAAAGTTTGTCATAGAATTCTTTAAACAATTCCGCTATTTTGAGTGGGTCTGAATTGGGTACTCCTTTGTCGTCCATCAGGGAGTTGATTATGTTTTTTTGTATTTTAAATTTACGGTACGCTGCTAACCCCTTTCCTGCCTTGTTAGACTCGCATATTTTAAACCTCTTACTTCTGTCCAGCCAGATTCCTGCTCTTTCACTTATCAGTTTATTGTAAGTATATTTTTGGTTTGTTAGTTTATTAAGCGTTGCAGCAGATCTATCTTTTAGATACTTAGTTTGGAGTTGTGATATGTCTTCCTCCAGTTTTAATAGAGCAGCATTGTGATTCCTCTTTGCAGCAGACGTTATGTTTATTGAGAGGCCCCTAATGGTACTCTTAAGAGCCTCCCATATAATGGAATCATTGGTGTCACCCTTTTTATTGACTATCAAGTATTCTTTAATGGCTGTTTCTATGGTGTCCCTGTTTTTCCCATCATTGAGGATGGCATCATTAAGTCGCCACATTGATTGACGTAACATTGGTTTTACATTAGTTATAGTGAGCGAGATACAGGAGTGGTCTGAGACCACCCTTGGTTCAATACCTGTGTGTTCAATCCTGGCTATACCATTTTTTGTAATGAATAAATAATCGATTCGAGAGAAAGAATCATGTGGCGGGGAGTAAAAAGAATAGTCCCTACCAACAGGGTTTTGTAGTCTCCATGTATCTATCATGTTAAATCTGTTGCAGAGCCTGGTAAAGTCTTTATGGGCTTTGTTGGGTTGGAAAGTACACTTAGAATTCCTGTCTAGGGTGAGATCTAGCGGTAGGTTGAAATCACCAGCGAGGATATGGGTCGCTGTATCCGGAATGGTTTTCAATTGTTTTGTTAATCCTGACCCGAATGAAGGTTCGTATGAGTTAGGTGCATATACGTTTGTAACGTAAAATTCAGTGTCATCTTTAATTAATTTCGCTGTCACCCATCTACCTTTTGAGTCCACTGAGGAAGAAATTATATCAATGTTGGCCTATTTTGCTATTAGTATCACAACCCCGTTTTTCTTGGCGATGGCTGCAGACCCTACAAATTCTGTGTAGAATTTGTTACGTAGTGTATGGAAGTGTTTAGCCTCTAGCTTCGTTTCCTGTAGTAAGGCTATGTCTCCTTTCTGTCTGCGTAGGTAGTCTAATATTTTCTGTCTTTTAACCGGTTGATTTAAGCCTTTCACATTTAATGAGAGAATTTTAAGATTTCCCACTCTCGCTGACCCTATAGGTGTGTCAATGGCGGCTGCCATCATGTAGCAAATTCAAATCTTTTAGGAGAAGAGATTGAACCCAGCAGCCCACGGAACATTACAGCTGAGGAGCCCCATAGTGGGAGTAGGGTTCCTAGCTTGATTTCCGTAGACAAGGCCATAACTACAATAACTACTTGAGGTTTTCCGAACTGTATTAGCAGGTGGACTGTGTGTGCGCGGAGCACCTGCATTAATGCATAGGTATTGGCACCAGAGTATGCAAGAACACTAGTAGATTCGTGAAACACAGCAAAGAGTATCACAAAAAATAAAGTGAGTGTAAACAAAAACAATACACAACATTCCCCGCCCAACCCCTGACCCTGGAACCCTCCCCCCCCCACCCTCTCCTTCAGCCCTCCCCTCCCACCCCAAATGTAGAAAACGAGCATGGCAACTCGGGAAATACCACGAGATCGCCTCCAAGCAACTCAATGTGTCAAATTACTTTTAGGAACTGCATTAACATATATGAACAAGAGAGACTAACTTGCAGACAAGTTGTACCTCATCAAGGAACCAACATTTCCATCTTGTCAACAGACTACATAGACAAACCTCTTATAAGTGAGAGGTAGATCTGTACTAACTTGCAGGCAGACCATACTTTAGGTCAATAAGATGTGCAACTTGCATATAAACTTAGAGCATTAAACAAGGAGTGGAGAACCGAGCATACTGTTTAGCAGTGGAGAGTCACATCGTGGGTACAGTAGCTTAGGCATAGCAAATAGTGGTCAGAGTTAAGGACCATAACACAGGACGAAGACAGCTGTGTGTAGGATAAATGCAACTGTTATCGGGTAACTGGAGGCCAGAGCGCACGAGGACTGTGTAGAGTCAGAGTTAATATGGGCAGCTGATCACTTGTAGTCAGATGCCGTCGCCCCTACTAGCTCCGGTGAGGTAATTTCCATGCTCCCGTCGTCTTGGTTATATATTAGGCGTCTGAGTTTTTGTGGGTCAGAGAAAACATGGGTTGCACCGTTAATTGTCACTTTAAATCTCGCAGGGCCAATGAATCCATATTGGTGACCCAATGATTTCAGTTGCGGTCTCAACGCAAGAAATGCTTTCCTGATATCCATAGTCTCTTTACTATAGTCTTGCGATATGTATATTTTGTGCCCTTTCCATAGAACATGGTTATGTTTACGGACAAATGTAAGAATTTGTTTGAGGTGCTGGAACCTCAGGGGTTTACATATAATCGCTCTTGGGCCTTTTTGATCCTTTGTTAGTCTCCCGGAAACTCTGTGAGCCCTGTCGAACTCCAGTGGTTGGGCAAAAGTGAGGTTCGTGGCCTGTGTAAACCATTGCTCGAGAAAGGATACGCATGTGCCATGGGAGTCCTCCGAATTCTCTGGAATACCAAAAATTCTCAGGTTCCCCCTCCTGTTTCTATCTTCCAATTCCGATAGTTTCATGGAAAGGTGGTCAGAGCTGAGGGTGAGATTTTTAATGGCTCCGCAGGTTTTGTTTTCAGTATCCTCCAACTTACTTATTCTACTCTCAGTTTCTGCCAACCTAGAGGTGATATCCCTAATGTCCTGTCGGACCGCGACTACTTCCTCTTTAGTGGATTTGGCCAGGTCTTTGACTTCCTCCAGTCTGCTTAGAATGAGTTCCATGGCCTCGCCGAATTCTTTCTTTCCTTTAAAAGGTGAGAGCGGCAGTGGTAGTACCGCTTTCAGCCGCTAAGAAGTCTTTCCGTTTTCTTTATGCCCCATTTTAAGGACAAGGCGATGAGAAGATGTGAAGATATTTGGTTCTATATCACTCTTATCCGTGAATAGGCCCCCCAAGCACTCGTTTTATGCACCAGGCAGGTAGGACTGGTAGAACTGGTCAGGAGACACGTAACTAGTGTTGCGCAGTTAATCAGCTCTTGTGTTTAGCCTTGAGGGTGTTACAACATTAGCCGCCATTTTGTAAGAGCCTCGTCAGGATGTAGGAACATACAGCGCTATCCTCATTTATCACTGGCACACTTATTGGGAGAGTCTCAAATACTAGTCTGCTTTCATTGTCTTGAATGCTTAACTGCGTGGCATGAGCTCGGTTCAGCGTTGAGCTACTCGTTGAATTTACAAGCGTCTTACTACTGGGTACATGATGTATTAGTATCGGCAAACTTATTGACCGTTATGTAGTCTTCCCAAGCCATCACTTGCAGGATATAGCGATCAGGCGCCTGCACAACTGCCTTAATAATTTTCACATTTTAATGTACTTCAGCGTCTCCTGTGTGTTATTTGCGACCACTCAATGCCAACACTGGCGTTTCACCTTATTGGTTGGCAGTGACCTTTGGCAGCTATTTAGACAAAATGTCGGTCAACAATCACCACTGAGCCTGGGTTACATGCGGGAGGGCGCTGGCTACAAATGGGATATCTGACGGAGAATGACGCTCATGCCGCCATTTTGAAGATGAGATTTCGCGCCATTTACGCTGTTTTACAATTCAGCGCCGCATAGCAACAAGTTTACTTTCCTGACGGCTTGGGCTGTATACTTGCTGTTCTGTTGCGTGTCGTTGAATCAGGGTCTCATATCCATCTGGTTAAGTGGGGAGGTCAGCTGCAACCGATGGTCGAGGTGTTCCGCTGCTCCGGGAATCACGTCGCTCTAGCCGCCGCCGAGCTCTGTCTCTCCCGTGCTCGCTGGCGGTCAAGACGAAAGGGCCGCTCGCTCCTCTCTCCGACCTCAGAATCAGACCAAACTTGCTCCGTAGTCGGGGGAGACACTCCGGTTCTTTATTCTCCCTTTGAAGTCGAGGGAAACATCCAATTTGCAGCTCCCAGCAATCATAGATCGTTCCTGCTTGGAGGAGCAATCGGGTTCAGCCGCCATCTTCCCGGCATCCAAGCCACGCCCCTCATCCAGTTTCTTTTGAATGGTGAAACTATAAGCAGAGACTAGTCTAATGTCTTATACTCTCTACACATTTAGATAGAATATTTTGTTTTACTTTCATGTTTATATTAAAATGTGATTGCAATCTCAAAATATGACATACTTTTATACTGCAGTTTAATCTACTAAGTCCTGTGGTAAGAGAATATTCTCAAGTAACTGTCAGTATACCCTCAAGATATTCATCCATGTCCCTGTAAGATGTTTTAAAAAGTTTTCAATTAACTCTTTGGAACAGTTATGTAATCTTCAAAAGTGTCTAATGGTATTACATCATTGTATGTTTTCCTTAGATCTAAAGGTGATGTGGTGTCAGTTCCTAGGCGCTCAAGGATTTCTCCCATTAAGGGATTATTAGGTGGTACTGGTATTGGTACTCTAATGATTCAATGCAATTGGAAAAATTTACAACCTTACTATTATAAAGATGGAAAGTTAATTCAGAGACCTGTTGTGATTGACTACCTGTGTACCATTGAGTTCCTTGTCTAAATAAAATCCTTCTCTCTAATTCTACAATATTTCTCACAAAATATGAAATCCTAACTACATAATATAAACAGGATAAAACTACAATATGACGTTAATCTGTGGCCACACTGCAATTCATATTTACATAAACATGCTGATATATTGTAAAACTACTCATCTATTGTAAAATTACCTACTATTCCAAAACTACTTATTATTTTAAAAGCTACTTACTAGGGCAAAAAGGTACTACTGCTGGTCACTTCTCCCAGACTCACAAGGAGGACTCTCACTGTCTGTACCTACAAACTGTGACTTCTAGGCTGAACGCCTGGGATGGCTTGAGTGTTCTGCCTTTCAGAGCATTTATTGGCTGCCCATCCTCAAGTCCTACTCTACCCTATTCACAATCATGCATGCAGTTCCCAACATATGAATAATAACAAAATAATCACATACAACATTCTACTGTCAACATGTTACTTGTAAAGTAAAAGGATAATTTGCACTGTTGTCATCTTATAATAATGCCAACTCCCACATCCTACCCGTCCCAGAGAAATGGGAAGACCTTCTAACAGGCGTCTTCTTACCTTCTTTTAGTTGCATAAATCATTTCAAGAAGACAGGAGGTATTTCAGAATATTGCAGCAGGTGAGAAGTGGAACACTCCTGGCTCAGCACTCCAATATGTTAGAGGGAAATCTATTGAACAAACACAGAGAACAGAAAGGTGACAATACAATATGGGCTTATTACAATAATGTAGTGAGGATCAGTCCCTACAGGAGAGATAATTTCCCCTCAAAGGAGATGCAACCTGATGTCTCTCATTTTAGCTCGGAATCAGCTCTATTTGTTCTTCCAAACTACAGCGGAAATGGTCACAAGTTGACCATTGTCGTAAGCAATGTTCCCACAGGACATACAAGATGGCATCAGTAGATGCAGCAACTTCTCGGAAATAGAAGAGCATGTAGGTGGGCCTACCCTCACATGCTGAGTGTGGAAACCCCCCTGTAGGTTTCGGTTCTCAGAATCTAAGAGGAGCAAAGCTATCTTTTTTAAACCTCACAGTACATGGTTATGTCCTGCTCAGCACCTATGGGCCAAGCTTATCTGACCTTTTGTATGTTGTTTCTTCCTTCAAGTCATCTAGCCGGTTAGGTGTGAAGCTATGGTTTCTGCAGAAGCGAGTAACTAGCTATCTGACCTGTAGGTGTAATCTCGGCAGAAATGTACACATCTGCGTCAGTATGCACTAAGGCAGGTTGTGCACCTGGTATTCCTTCCTATGTATATGTTCAAGCTTAAAGGTGTAGGAAACCACAGTTATTCTGAGGAAGCAGGCTCTTTTGTGATTGGTGCATTTTGACCTATCTCTCTAGCAGATGGAACTTGTTTTAACCTATTTTTTCTGTTTCTATGCCTAAATGCTACTGAGTCCAGAGTCTGAAGGAAGATATGATCAACGCTTCATGCAGAAGCTCAATTTGCTAACCGCAAGCTATTTCCTGACCTTGAAGGCTACATCCTGACGTTTCAGCTAACTGTGTGACCTGATTAAGTCAGCTAAACACATTGTCTTTTGTGGCATGGCATTTTTTGACTATCTCTTGCAGAGGCTTGGGGCCTAAAACTACATGAAACCTTTGCATGGGAGTTGCTGGCCTAAACTCTGTGTATGTTTGGATATAATGTATCCTATTTTTCCCTACATCACATTGGTAAAAGCAATTCTAAGTTAGCGTCACAAAGTGACTACTGGTGCCATTCCTAGAGGGTTCAGCCAATGCGTTTTGATGCATATATGCACTGCTACATAATCTTGTAAGAGCGGAGGTTGGGATTTTTATTATACTTGCTTCCCTGCCACCAGTGGTTCTGACCAGGAAGTTCAGGCCTTGCTTCCCCAGCAGTGAGAGAGTGCCACACCCATGAAATAACCACAACACTGTACCTGGGATCCACCATCATGTTGGTGGTGTAAGGGACATGGTGGGCCAATCACTCCACCGTGCTCTTTCTGACAAAAGACACAGAGCTAGAGACACCCTCACCCAGTTGGGCATTTTTCTTTTCATTAAACTGGGGAAAGCCTGTTTACTTCATTGGAAAGAATGACACATGCTTTTGAAATTTTCATTGGATGGTGGATGTTAAGTACAAAACTGAAGTTTCCTGCAGCATTGTGTGGTGCACGAAGTGAGATTTTCTAGTGGCCAATCCACAAGTTGCACTTTTAAAGATTGGACATCCCATGTGCAGTGCAAGCTTCACACCCATCAGCTGACTGCTCTTGCCATGAAGATGAATTTGTGTTGATCATTTTGATCTGCAGGTCCCCAATGTCTATGACCTCATATGATACGTTTTCACCTCTTTTCCTTATCCGTAACCCTCCATCTCAGTGAGCATGTGAATTATGTTTGCACTAAGTATATTTTCAGCCAGACTGAAATAAAGCTATGTTCATATTTCCACAGAATTGATTGCAAAGCAGGAGAATCCTTATCCCTTTAATTACTCTGTGGTGTACCTCCTGGGGCAGTGTGCTTCTCATAACAGTTCTCCAGTGCCTTGCAAAATAAAACAATAATGCCCTTTGATTCATATCGGAGGCTTCCGGCAAGACACTTTAATGCCCCCATTGCCTGCGCCTCAGTACTGTACGGAAGATCATGAGCGCTCAGTTCCTTGGTGGTAGCATTTTATATGGCATATTTAACCATTGTGAAATGCACTTAAAATCTATTAGTTCAATATTATAGTTCATTTGACTAAAGCGAGTCTGAGGCTTGGAGCAATTCAGTTTTTGCTGCTAACTAGAATATAACACTGCCAGTTTTCTGATCTGTTCCAAATGACCTGGTTTCCGAAATTATTCTAAGACACATTTTAAAAAGTGTCTTTATGAGCCGTTTGCAGAAAAAGACTAGCACGTGTTATTTTCAGCTTGCGTTTTGCTACAAAGACTGTGCTCATGTGGGACAGTCCTGAGGGCATGTTGGGTGGGAGGTCCATGCATACCTGCCAAATTAAAAACAACTATACTGTCTGAGGTGGGGTGAGGCTTAGAGGGGGCTGGTGTAGAGAGGTATCCAAGAGGTACTCTGTCTTTCACCACACCCTCCCCCCCAAAAAAACACAGGGTCATTGAGGCTGTCGCCGATGTCCCGTGCTATTTTCACACCTTTTAAAATAATTTTTTTATTGAATATTCCACATGGCATTGCATAGAAAACAGGTCTGCATGACATTCACAATGCATAGACATTTCAGTATTCTGTTTACGCTCCTTGTTACAATGTTTTAAATGTAAAGCATTAGGCATTAAAATCAATCTGTGAGATCCTGACTTTCAAAAATCATACTCTGGCACGAACCCATTGACAGTTTCTTTTTCATATACTAGCATCTGATTCAGAGAGAGGGGGGACGCATATGTCTCCTCTGTAGCTGTTCCAACCTCCCTATATCTTTGCCCATTTCTTCGGACAGCCTTGATGAATATATACTGATTTTTCTACTATCATTGCCATATCCATGTCCCTACACCAGAGGCCGAGGGTAGGGCCGCTTTGGGATCCCCAGCACTGCACTATATTGCGTTTTGCTATTGACATGCCGAGCGTCACCCAGTCTTGAGTCATTTGTGAGAGGTCCGTAGGCTCCCAGATATTGAGCAAGCAGCACCCCGGTTCCGGCAATGTTGTGATTTTTGTGACTTGCGAGATTGTTCGCAACACCTCCACCCAATAGGAAACGACCCTGGGACATTGCCAAATTGTATGGTAGAATGTACCTACTTCTCTGCATTGCCTAAGGCAGAGTGGTGTGTCCGCACTGTGAATTTTGTGGAGGAGCTTTCTCGTATAGTATGTGCGGTGTAAGATTTTGAGCTGTACTTACTGCAGTCTCGATGGAATTGCTGCCTCTCTAGGCGACGCTAGCGTTTCTCGACAGTCCGCCTCCTCGATGTCTCCCAGGTCTCATTCCCATGTCACCTTGAGAGTCGCTGTGGGATATGGGTAATTGTTAATTATCTTACGTAGGTCAGTGAGATCGCTTTTGCATGTAAGTGATCCGTTAAGAGTCTGTCCTCTAGCGGCGAGGATTCCTCAGGTCGTGACCCTGGCGGTAATATGGACTGGAGTGCATGCTTGATCTGTAAGTAACGGAAATGTTCTGTCTGTGCTAGGTCATAGGTGGCTTGTAAGTGGGCAAACGTGACCATTTCCCCCTTCTGCCATAGATCTCCTACAGTAGATATGCCTATTTAGTCCCAGTTGCAGAATCCCTTAGTATTGCCTAGCATGCCGAGCTTCTGTGTCTCCCATAAGGGCGTTGCTAATGTTACAACTTCGTTACAACGGAAAGCTCTCTGTGCCGCAAACCATATACTTAATGCATGTGCCGTTGGGCCCGTTATGTTATGTCTCCTCTTTTTGTTGTATTGTGCCTCCATGATTCCCGATGGGGCTAGTAGGTGTCGGTCAGATCTAAACGCTGGATTGTCTTGGGGCATGTGAAGCCAATAATAGCTACTAGCTGGGATGCCCAATAATAGACCTTAATGTCTGGGAGAGCTATTCCTACACCGTACCAGCTTCTAGTTAATTTGTGTAAGGCTATGCAGGGATTTTTTTCCATCCCATGGCAAGGTCACTACTTCCGTATTAATTGCCGCAAAATAAGTCGCCGGGATGGGTAACGGTGTGCTTTGCAGTGCTTACAGGAACCGTGGGAGCGCTATTATCTTGAAGAGGGCGGCTCTTCCTAGTCGCGTCAGAGGCAGTGTGCGCCAGTGTTTGACATCATTTTTGAAGCGCGATAAGGGTTGTTTCAGATTTTGCTCTGTGAAGAGAGTACGGTTGTGTGTTATAAATATCCCATGGTATTTAAACCCATCCCTGACTATTTGAAGTGCACAGTCCTGTGGGAGCTGCGGAGGAGGACCATGCAGAACATATAGAAGAGATTTCTCCCAGTTAATAGTGTATCCCAATACCCGCACGTAGGCCAAGCAAATGTCCAAGAGGCAATTCAGAGATTGCGTCGGAGACTTTAGGTACAGCAGTATATCATCCGCGTATAGCGAGATGCGGTCCTCCCATCCGTAAGCCCATTTCATCCCTCGTATTGTCAGATCCTGACGGATCCACGCCGCCAGTGGTTCCAGGACTATGGCGAATAGGAGTGGCGACAGAGAACATCCCTGCCGTGTCCCTCTGCCTAGTTGGAATTCTGTTGACAAGTGGCCATTTACCACCACCCTCGCCACAGGCTTTGTATACAATCGCTGGAACCACGCACAGAACTTGGGTCCAAATCCCATGCGTCTCAGTACTGCTAACAGGAAAGGCCACTCCACCGAGTCAAAGGCCATCTGCGCATCTAAGGATGGTATAACTGCGTCTTCTGCAATGGTCACTTTACGTTCTGTTACACCATGCAGCCTTCTGAGATTTAGTGCCGTGTTGCGGTGGGACATAAAGCCGGACTGATCCGGATGTATCACTGATGCTAGGAGTGATTGCAGTCGGTTCGCCAATGCCTTGGCTAGTATTTTAGCCTCCGTGTTTAGGAGGGAGACCTGTCTATAAGATGTGGGTTTATGGGGTGGCTAGCCGGGCTTGTATATTGCCACTATCGGGGCAAGTCTCTGGTCTTTAGGCAATATTCCTCTGTCAAAACACTCCTTATACATGGTTAGTACATGCGGCACAATCTGTGGGCGGCCTGCTTATAAAACTCTATTGGGATCCCGTTGGGACCCAATGCTTTGCCCAGGCTTAGGGCCCTAATGGCTTGTGTGAGTTACTCTGGGGTGATATCGCTCTCTAGGGCCTCTATCACCTCTTCGTCCAGCGCTGGCATGCGTATGTCTCGGATAAAGTCAATGTTCTCAGCTATAGTAGCAGTGGCCTGCAGAGTGTATATCGTGCTGAAGTGGTGTGCCAGGACTTCAGTATTTGTCGCGGTGTAGTTACTAGGTCTCCCTCTGAGGATCGTATCTGAGCTATCCAATTGTGTGTTATTTCCTTTTTACCTAACCAGATCAGTAGTCGACCTGCTTTGTCTCCCTGTTCGTAAATTGTGTGTTGTGTCTTGGTCAGTATATTGGCGGCATCCTCTCGCATATACATCTTATATTCCTGCTGTGCTAAATGTAGTTTATTTGCGGCTGTGCCGGTCGTTGTTGTTGCCAGGGTCGCCTCCGCTTGTGTTATCTGTAGCTCTAGGTCATCAATGTGTTTCTGTGTCTCTCGCTTTTGACCTGTTATTAGGGAGATAGCGTGACCTCTAGTACCGTCTTGTATGCCTCCCATAGTGTAATTGGGGATGAGACCGAATATTGGTTTTCTATGAAGTAGTTTTTTGTTGCCTTGATAAGGGCTTTACTGATTTTATGATTCATGAGGTACCCTGGGCGGATCGGGAACAGCCTTTGATTCTGCGGGGTATACAGAGCATATGAAATTAGGATTGGGGAGTGGTCCGATATTCCCCTGGGCATGTGTCTAACCTCCACTAGCCCGAGGACTCCTGTGGCTAATATAAAAATATAATCAAGTCTGGATAGGCTATTATGTACCCCTGAATGGAACGTAAATTGTCCTTCGTCTAGGTGTCCGGTACTCCATATTTCTAGTTAGCCTATCGAGTCTACAAAGTCTCAGAGTTTATGCGTGGCACTGTTTGTGGTTCTGGGGGGGTTGTCGGTCTATTCCTGCATCCATAGTGGCATTAAAATCCCCTCCCATAATCAGTTCACCTTGGGGAAGTGTGAGTAGAAATCTACCAAGATCTGGGAAGGCTGCCTGGTGCAGCGTTGGTGGTATGTAGACTGATACCACATTGTATTGTCTGCCTTCTTATTGGAATGAAAGTGCGGCAAACCTACCCTGTTCATAATGCTGGGACCCAATCACTATTATGGGACATCCCTTATTCACAAGAATCCCCACTCCCCTAGAGCCTGTAGTGAACTCCGGATGTACCCCCATCCGGAAGCCCCATTGGTCCAAAGCTTTGACTGTCGTCCCCTGCAGGTGGGTCTCTTGGAGGAGCACCACTACCGGAGCCCAACGTTTAAGGTATTGTAACACTAGCCCACGCTTAATCTTGTCCCCCAGACCATTTACGTTCCAGGAAACTACAGACAGCGGGAGGTGTTGTCTCTGGGTTGGCAGCACTTGTCTGGGTCTGTCCCTATCACCTTGGTGCGTCAATGCCATAAGCGGTGGTTGTAAGAAAGTTATTCTGAGCTATGCCAATTCTGCCTGTCATGCCATATCCTAAAACATTACTTTTGTTAATCATATAACAAGAAACCATAAAAACTTTCAAGAGCTGTGTCCTCAGCTGATCCCAACCCTCCACCCCCTCCCTGCATAGCGGATTTAGAACTACCCACCTCCCCAACTCAGCAGAGTGCTTAGATCCCATAACTTGTACTTGCATAAGGGGGCGTAATTTTCACACCTTTTAATGGACATCGGCTGCTGACACCCTCCGAAAACTAGTGGAAATCCACTGTTTACAGTGGTATTAAGCTCATTTTTCCTGCCACTGTGCGATTTCAGCTTTTCACCGGGTGACTGTGTGAAGGGAGCCAAAATCGTGTGACACACATTGGCACCGTGTGAGTTGTCAGGTATGTCCATGGGTACACACAAGAAGGAAGCTGTGGTAGCCTGTCATTATCTGTGCCAGTTTACCACCCTCCCTTTTCTAAAGCATGATGAGTGTCTGTCAGGCTGAAGAAAGGGAAGCCTGACAAACTCATTATCGCCGGGTTAGGCAGCCAGGCACTTTACACAAGTTATTGCGCAGGCACCTGAGCCAAGGTTAACCAGGCTGAAGGTCTCTCAGCCTTGAGAGCAGTGACATCAACAGGCCAACAAAGCTTTGCAATGTTCACCTCCTTATGATATCTCTGAATGAGTTCGCTCTGGGCACTTCAGATTTAAGTCCTGAAAAACCCACGGCCAATGGGAGGAGGTGGAGTGATCCTCCTTCCTGGGCTGTCGTGCTTCTCAATCCCTCACCCCCCCCATCACCCACTGGTCCTGTCTTCACTGCTGGGGCCCTGATTGCATTTGAGCACATGGATGGATGAATGGGTCAGCGAGTGTATGGCTGTATATGAATGATTGAGTACTAGATTGGGTGGGTGCGTTTATGGATGATTGCCTGCATAAATTAATTTGGAATGAGTGCATTAATGAATGAGTGAATCAATGATAGGTGAGGGAATGCAAGCAGGAAAAGGTAAGTTATTGAATATGTAGATGAAAAGGCTATCGATCCACCCACATATCTGGATCCACCCATTCATTTCCCACTCCATTTACCCACCCACTTACCCATCTACCCACTCTCATCCACCCATCCTTCCATCATCTTAACTTGAATTTCAGCATGCATTTAACCCCCCACATTCGTGGAATATTCTAGTCCTTCACGTATCCAATAAACACTCATGCATCAATTAATTATGCACCAATTAACCATCCACACAGCCTCACTAAAGTGTGTCTTTCTGCAACAGGAGCTTTTATTGGTTTGCGGAGTCTCTAACCCTCTTGGCGCTCTGGGGAGATCTGCCGTTTCGGACCAGAACCATCTACTGCCACATGTAAAAAAAGATGAAGGGATGGCTAACAGAAATGAGTATGTTTAGAACATAGTTTATGTTCCTATGCTATTGCGTTAACAAAAAGGTTCTACGTTAGGATATTGAACAATCTACATTGTTTAATAGAGTAAATAAGGCTAAACAGTTTTCTGTCACTATCACAAGAGAGACTCTGAACTAGTCCTGGATGAAATCTAAAATGAATTAGCTTAATTCCTAGATATGCAGTTTCTCAAAATTCTGCATTGTGCAATTGTATGCGATATTTTTTTAAAGCAGGGGGCTAGTTTGCGCTCAAACTGAATGATCTCCTGCTGGTATCATAAAGTTTGTTTTTTACCAAGGTGCGCACTTGTGTAAAAATGTTGTATAAGATACCAGCACACTCCATTTTGCCCCAAATGTACAATGCTCATTAAAACAATTCTACCGTTTTTCCCTCCCCCTCTCTTACCGAATTGTGGTCAGATTACCAGTTTATCGCATTTACATAAATCGAGGCATTAACAGGAAGAATTCCTGAAGAGAATTGCAGAGTAGGGGATGCATATTCCTCTGAACCTGATGTATTCAGTATCAGTGAGAGACTATCAGGGCCTGAGAGTCTGACCTGCTCTTTTCAATCCATTTCAACGCTTAATGTCTGGGAAACAGTGCACTGTACAGATGCCCTGTGGGAAACTTTACTAAGGAGGGCAATCAGCCCCCCGCTTCCACCTGTGCAAGGAAGCGGAAATGATGTCACTTGTATTGCCACAGTTGTCTTGCTGAGTGCAAGGGGAGCGATTTTATATGCTCTAACCATGGCACTAATATCCAAGCTAAATGTCAGTGCAACCCTCTGCCTAACAGCTGAGCCAGCAGTAAATTATCAGTACAAACTGCAATTTTAATACGGACTGTGATGTTCTGGGAACGCCGCCTTTTTTTTCTACAATCTTTAAAGCCCTTTCGCCATAAAATATAATCAGCCCGAGGGGGAGCTATAAAAAACACACACATCAAAATACGCTTCGTATTATTCAATATACTTACAGAAACTCACACACATCAACAGATCTACAGAGGCACAGTTGCACACAGAAAAACAGACAGTGAGCACTTATGTACTCATAGCATCACCGATGCCCACGCGCATCCGTTCACATGCAGAGGTAGAGTAAATTAAGCACACGTTGCCCTAAAGCACCTATATAGAACAGCAACCAACACAGGTAAAGTTAGATGCACAGTGGGTACTGCAAATATACAGAGAAATTCAAGTGGTAGTGTCAATAAATGGGGAAACATCTGCCTCATTTAACATTATTTGGTTACAAAGCAGGGGTGCCTGCTCTCTCCCTGCGTCGTTATTTACGTTATATATGGAACCCTTTTTTCAACGTTAATGCAAGCAAATAATGTCATGCCTGCATGTGTAGGTAAATATACTAGCAACATTCTGTCTGTGCAGGTGTTATGGTAGCTGCATCTAATGCAAATTTGGCTTTATATTAAATTGTCAGTACTGTCAGAATTTGGCCAAGTCTCTGGTTATAAATTTAATAGTGCAAAAACGCAGATCTTACCCATTCGCCCCTCCATTCTACCTACATATTGCACAGTGTTTAGAGTTAATAGTTTGATTTATCTAGAAATCTGACTCACATTTTCATTTGATCAAATTAAGACCACCATATTTACACCAGTGACTGTACAAATTACGCGATCAGTAAATAAATGGAAAAATCTACCATTTTCACTTGCGGGAAGGGCCAGCCTTATCAAGATATTTTTTTTTAAACATAAAATGCTATATTTATTCTGGGCACTTACAATCTACCGTCCTTTAAAAAAAAAATAGAGGCACAAATATTAGCAATTCTATAGGAGGGGCATTAAGGACAAAGACGACTAGATCACTTCCTATGGCTTCCAATAATAAGATGGGAATGGGTGCGCCCCAATTTTCGCCTTTAATATTTGCCAGCATTTGCAAGGAATATGACTAAGCTTATCTACTCCAAGACCAAAGCTTTTAGGCATGTTGACTTATATTTACCCACTATCCCTACCTCATATCTGTTTCGCTTTTCAAGTCCCACAAGACATCTATGACATGTTAGATTTAAAGTCTTTGAGACACATCAACCAATATGGAAACCGACATGTGAGCCCATTATTGAAAAGCCTTCCTTGGCTCCCCTTACCTCAACGCTGCCTGTTCAAATTGACCTCTCGGGACTCCGGCCCGCCTTCATTGCTTCTAAAACACAGAGATACACTCCAGCTCGTGACTTACGTTCTTCAAATAAAAATCTGCTGGTTCCCCACAGTTTCAAACAAAAGAAACATGGAGGTCTCAGATATACGACCCTGGCCCCCCAGTTTTGGAATACCCTCACTTCCAATTTGCGCACCGGTGGCTCTTACACTGAGTTTAGAAAGTTACTTAAGACCTGACTATTTACCCAAGCGTATAACTGAAGAGTTGTGCACTCTTATACAACTGCCGTCTTTTCTCAGCGCCAAAAAAACCTCCTCGCGAACGTGCGCTCTATAAATTACTTTTAACATGACATAACAAACAGATGAGAAGACATTGTGATATTCCGTTATTACACGGGTATCACCAGTCTGGAACAATTATATCTTGGCAGAAGCCCTAAATCTGTGTAGGCTAAGTCTAATCTACAACTCCTGCACCAACTATGCTCAAGTGGAACCCTGAAAAACCTCAGGGACATTCCAAATGAATTTAATTTACAGCAGAACAAGTTTTATGAATACAGCTCAGAACCTGTCTGATGGCCAAAATAATAAACCAGAACCTACCGAAAATATGTAGACTGCTGATGAAATCATATATATGACCTATCAGGTTTATCATATGGAATTCTGTTGGCCACTAAGGATAGATTAGGACTATGGGTTGATAAATGGTCTAAATGGGTAAAAACCAATGTTAGCATAGAATTTATCAGTAAATCAGTTTCATCAATAGCAAAATACAGAATTCAACATTGTAAGAACTTATTTGACTTTTATTTTACCCCATATAAGTGAGATTGCTAAGTGGAAAACAGGAACCCCAGCTGTTTGTCTTGGATGACCACTGTTGTCTACCAACCACAATCATATTTTGGCTAGCTGTCCTAGAATGAGGACCTAGTGGGATACAGTTTTTGAAAAGATCTCTAATGTCCCATTACAATAAAATTGATTTTGATGTTCATGTAATTATGTTAGGGGTACAGCACACGTTAGATCTGAATTTGTATCTTTAGCATTTCAAGTAGCACTGCTTGCAAAAACATGACACTGGAAGTATTGTGTAACCTCAGCAGTGCATAATTGGGTGAGGGAGAGTATATATATGTGTGTGTCTATATATATGCTCAAAACTACCCTACACAGGAAAGCGACAGCGGGTAACTCCACCCTACATGCTACCAGTGCCCACCCCATGCATTTAATTGAGAGTATCCCCTACGGAGAGCTCCTCAGAATTAAACGCATATGCAGCAGTAGTGAACAACAAGAAACCTGCATGAGAGAGGCTATCGAAAGATTCTGCAGAAGAGGATACACTACATGCACTCTCAACAAAGCACTGAATAAAGCCAAAGCCAGACCAAGGGAATCACTGTTTGATTCTCCAATAAACGACAGCAATGACGAGAATGAAGTGCAAGGGGGTGGGGAAACTGTCAATATACCCAGACTAATCCTAACCTTTAACAGCCAACATCGCCAAATACGGTCTATCATTAATCAAAATTGGCCGATTGTCCTGACAGATGCAGTTATGTCACCAGAGGTACCTAATAAACCGACCATAACATACCGTAAAGGCACCTCCATGAAAGCACAAATAGCCCGCAGCATCCCTGACATTGCCAATAGCAACAAAACGACTTGGCTAAACCAAAGGGAGGGGTTCTACAAATGCTCATCATGTAGGGCATGTAAGTTTGGTGTAACTACCACCAAGTACAACACACCGTTCAGCCCCCGTGAGTAAAAAATCAGGGGATGTTTTAACTGCAAAACCGAGTATGCCGTATATGTCCTGACATGCACCTACGGTATGTGGGCAATAAAGTAAATAATAATGGTTCTTTCGGACTGAAATACACAATGATATAGTATTCCAATAATATTATTTGTATGCTTCGTCCCTAATCAGGATACAAAGACGGTGGTACATATACCAGTACAATCAACCACACTGACCACAAAGCAAAAATGAAAATGAATTTTTTACTCATACACTTTCATATTCTCTGAATTTGAATCAAAAGTATTCAAGTTGCTGTCCATAAAACACACGTAAAACATACAAAACACATAAATTCTGTGCAAGATTGATACACAATTAAAACAACAAGTAAAATTGTCAATTCATAAACTTATTGGCAACGACAAGTATATATACAATAATCCAGTGGGTACAGCAATTAATTCTTGGGTCCTAAAAGATTTTGGATATATGGTTCGTGCAAGAAGGGAATGCGTTGACGTTTCGACCATAGGGAGCGATGCGTTGATTTGGCGCATCAAAGACGGGTCTTCATTAGGACTGTATATATGCAGGACAGTCTATTAGATATAATGGACATGTGTCAGGGATTAGTCAGTGGTATACTGTATAAGAAGTGATGACATGGTCATTGCTCACCTTTTGCAGACCTTGCTCTACTCGGAGTCCTGGTCTTTTTCTGAAATGTACTGCTGGTCAGCCGACTCAGACAATATATTGAAGTTCCTTAGACCTACAATTAAGGATGCGATAATTATTCAAACCCCTTAGCCAAGACATTGGCATCCCTGAAGTACCGATGTTTGCGTTTAAAAGAGCTAAAAACATTAAAGATCATGTGGTGTTTTCCTTTCTAGAAACTACTCCACCAGCGGACATCCGGGCACAACTTGGCCTGCAACCCATCACAGGACATCAAAGATGTGGTGCCTGTAAGGCTTGTAAATACTCCATAACTGGGACTAAAATTGTACACAAAGGAAAGACCTAAAGCTTGAATCAGTTCACTAATTGGGTGTTTCTGACATTCTGCTTGTCTTTTTGTTAAATAAATCACTGCTTCTAAAAGTCCTTATCGTTGTCCGTGGCTGCTGTGCTTGATACGCGGCAACATTTTGTTGGATATATATATTTTCAAAATAGGAACAAAATCCAGGGTACCAATGACTTTATCAATTGTGGGATACATTTGACGCCCCCGATGTTTTGGTGGAGGGTCACACATTGGTAATGATTATTATTTTATACTTCAAGAGTAGTTTTATGATATGATATAATACATACAGCACTTTAACAGGAATATAAAAATAAATACTGGTGGACTGATATCTTGACTTGCTAATGAATAGAATTATGTTTTGATGAGCACTCTCCAATGTTAAATCTATTTTTGTGTGATCCAGGCATCTGTTTCACTGCATAATTAAAGCTAAATTATCAAGGAAGTTATGTATTTTACACTGTCACAATGTATTAACTTTAAATGTAGTAATTTACAAGGCATTCAGAGACCCATTTTTATAAACTATGAATATATATTTCAAAATGTGTGTCTAATAGCATCAAAGCCGTCCAGCCTAGTGTTATACCTGTTTGTAAAGATCCTCTCTCTGGTTTCAGCCCCTTGCGCAGGCTATGACTAGGCCTGTGGCTTGGGTAGAGGACCCCCAACAACCGATAAAGCCTGTGATACTAGGATAATGTGCTATATTAGAACAATAGACTGTTGCAAGCTTTGTTACAAAAGAGCAGTTGATGGCCAGAATGCTGAATAATGTCAGACATGCTCACCACTCCACATAAGGTGGGACCCAGCCATATGCAAATCAGTGTGGTCTCTGCTCCCCAACGAAATAGTGGCATGGCAAGCACAGGACAAACGTCTGGATATCACCTTTTGTGTGTTTCATGTACCACCCTAAGTGGCAAAGGTATGCCCAGACGTGGGTCCCAAGCTCACTGTGTCACTGGATTCAAGCTAGCCTGGCTGATAAGGCATGACACCCCAAACCCCAAACCCGGTCCAAGGATGCTTATTTCCGATTCTGGGAGGACCGGGCCTTGCAGTTTAGGCTGGACTGTTCCAGTGAGTTACAGGGTCAAGACTGATTTGCATATGGCTGGGTCAATACTGAGGTGGCATGGTGAGCAAAAGAACGATGCATTGAGAAGCTACCCCAAGGGATCGCCAGTGGTTAGACTGCAGCATTCCTCCCATCACCTTTTGTGAGCTTTGTTACCGACAATGCAGTAGCAGAGAACCAATATCACTGAAAAGGCCTTCTGCTTAAAATTCCAAGGTTTATTTTTCTGTTTATTTGTTTAATTTAAAACATTCAGCTTTCCTTTGAAAAACTGTCCTTTTAGACTTGAGCTTGCGTCTCAAGCCCACACGAAGGACAATATTATGCAGTGATGCTGGTGAGGCTTCAATATGTAATACTCTCACAATGCTCCAAAATAGGTCCTTTGGACTCACACTAATAAATCCCTAGCTAGAGGAACATGTGACAAGAAGTAATTGACATGACTCAAAAGAAATCAGACACTACTTAAAAAAAAATCAAAATTAAACACACCTGGAGTTATGGATTTTAGTAGGAAAAATAAATCTGTTCAATTCAATACTGCAGAAGTTTAACATTGCGGTCAATGGTAAAAAGCACTTGTGACACTCAGTCATTGGCAGGTCGAGTTGTGAGGGTCCCAGTACCCGGCTATGACAGTCAGTTGAATTTTACTTGCCTCGTAGGGCACCGGTGCAAAGTTGCTCTGACTGTCGCAGGTGCTAAAGCGGGATCCGGTTTTACCGCCTAGATGGTGCAAGTGAGGAAACTGATGCAAAAAGGTGACAACGGAGCCACTGAGATGGTTGCTTAAAGGTGCTGCGAGGTTCCCTAGTGTTGTAGCGTCAAGTGAAGGTAGTGATACCTGGGCTGACAACCAACAAGCCTTGACAACGGTATGGTTAGCGTGAAGTTATTTTGATGTTTGTCGGTCTGGGGAAAACTATAGCCACCTGAAACCTGCTGGAGGTCAAGCCTACGTTTCCCACAATACATAGGACCATCTACTTTTGTGTGATCTCTCAGAAGGCCAGATGGCTATCGATTCTTTGGTTCAGGGAGCTTGTTTTTCCCTGCTGGGGACTTGTGTCGCTAGTACAAGGGAGTCTGGAGTTGCTTTTGTCTCTCAAATGGTTCCCTCTGTCTGAGGCAATCGGTCCTTGGTCCAGGACAGGTCCCAGGCATACAGTTGCTGGGTGGTTGGCACAGGTGCAGAGTATTGCGCCTTTTTTCTGTGCAGGTCCTGAGGTCGTAGACTCTGATTTCTTTGTCCCTTGTTGCAAGTCAAATCATGCCTGAGGTTCTGGTGACAAGGCACTACTTAAATCCTAGATTAATGGGTGTTAGGGGTGTGGGTGCTAGCAGCCAATGGGTTACTAGCCCCAGTGGCTAATCTGCTCCTGAGGTGACAACATCTAGGGGGAGTGCCGCCTTTGCTGCCCAGAACACCCTCCATTCTGCCGCTTGTAAAATTGTTTCCTTTGCTGTACTGACCAGATAGCCCACCCTAGGGGTGTGGCTAGCCTTATAGGGGTGAACACCCCCTGCCTACTTAATTTTCCCCCTTGCCCGGGTGCAAATATGCTGGTGGAGCTGTTCCCTAATTTTTAATGCAGCCTGGATGCCTATCAGTGGCGGGGTAAGCTTTGAAGCTCACCGCCTTGATGTGTCACTTCCCTAGCCATCCTGTCAGGGAGAGAGGGGTCCCCTCCTTCCTGGCTAGGCCTTTGTTTCTGACTCCTGGGAGTGTTCACACCTCCTAGCAGGGGTTTGGATCCTGTCTTGGCAGCAGCAGCTGTAGACTGTTTGCCAGGGCACCGGACAGGCTGGGGCAACCAGATGAGCAACCTGTAAGTATGTAAGTGAGGCGATATTTGCTACCTTCTTATGTGATAAGAGACTACTGCATTATGAGTGTCACGCTATAATTTTTTGTATTGATCTATCATCAGAATGTATGATCACTATTGCACATTATCGAACGGTATCAAACGTAGTAATTTATTCATTTTATTTTTCATTTTTAGTGTTATTCCCTGATGAAGGGCTTAATATAAGGCCCGAAATGCATTGGATACATCATACATATACATCATATAACAATGTTGAATGTTGTATATACAATATGAAATGATTGAAGATGAAAACTAAACATAACGAGTAAAAAGGAAAACAAGTATGAATAAACAATACTGAAGTATATGAACTGAAATTGTGTTGGAACCCTCATTTCGTACTGGGGGAAACAAAAGGTGTGCCCATAGGGATGGATCTAGTGATTCGCTAGAAACACGAATTTTCAGTATACACTGACGTCCAGGGATGATGGACGTTTCCTATGTAGCACCCTAAACTTAGAAACGAAGTTCAACAGACATTGATCAATATAGCTGTGCGTCTGCCTTCACAAATTCATTGACAACCTGTAAGGTAGCCATTTGGGTGTATGTTACATCAAATCTGACATGGGACTCGTGTCAGAGGTGATGAGACGAGTTGTTTGATACCAAACGTGCCCGGATGCCAGCCCATGTTATCCTATGGCCCCTTGATCACTTCCAGTAGCCTTTAATGGAAAGAGGCTATTATAGGGACTCTTACGCTTGCACTTATTTGACCACCCCTTTAATTAATGCACCCTGACTTCTGGGCGTAGGAGACCATCCTTAGGGGTAACTGACATATATTATAAATAGTGCTTTGACCATTCCTCACATGATGAGGGCAAAGTAAAGGTCGAGCAGTTTGCACTGCTCATGCAGTGTGCAATGGTAGGACTGCAGTCATCTGTTTACCAGGGCACAAGCAATGTGCAGGCTCTGGTGAGCCCTTTAACTCCCATGCCCTGGGCACCACTGGTATCTTTTACCAGGGGTGAGAGAGTTAGTCATTCCCAGTTGGGGTTACCAATCCATATGAATCATTTTTACAAAGAGAACAGTGTCACTTGGGCCTGGTTAGCAGGCTCCCATGCATTTTCATAGTCATAACCATCATCACTGGGGCAAAAATTGGGGGATGACCATACAAAAAGGTCTCTTTCCTACAACGCCTCTTAAACAGGACCAGGGCAATCCACTATCAAGGTAGGCCTCAGTAGGGCGTTTTATATGTTGAATAAAATACTCCCTGATGTACAGTATAAAGATATTACAATCACTGTAGAGTTCAGTGACCATATAGAGGAACAAGAAAGGCGAAGTGCCTTTATAAGGTCATGGAAATCTGAGATTACTTGAAATATCATTTATGGGTCTTCCTTATAAAACTTGGTCACATCCCCACTCTTCCACTAATCACTTAATTCATTGGTGTCTTGCTCTCCCATATGAAAGACATTATGGCTGGAGACATGAACAATAAAAGTTGAATCTGTACTGTGCAACTAAACATACCAACAATCAGTGGTGTGTTGCAAAAATATTAGAATTGGTTTAATATATTTCAGATTTTAATAAATGCTGTAGCTCAGAATGAGTAGAAATGAGCAGCGATTCTCTCATTCCTGTAATGACCAATAGTAAGGAAAAGAAATGTGGCTGCAAATGTCTCCTTTCTGTTGATCATTGTTCATTTCAGATGAACAGAAAAGCCCTTTCCTATTGTAATAGTTCAAACTGTAATTATGCTCTGTAACCTGCTTCTCACCTTGACCCTGGTTCTGGCAGCAGGCAATATGATGTCATAACTCATCTGTGATAATTGTAGCAGTTAAAAAACTTTGCAGTAACTTTATTGTAGGTGAATACAGACGCCATAACTCGACTGTACCCGACTTTAATAGTGAAACTTGAGACTGTGTTTAATACGAGGATTGTACACCCCCAGTTATGATTCATGGTAGAAAGTACCCTCAGTCGTATATTATATGGATATTTCAAGTTACTGAGGAATTCAGTGACCATATTTAGTAATCCTTCCAAACACTGAGTTCCTTTATGACCTCATGGATGGAACTCCAAGGTGTGTGTGGGTTGCAGTAGCTTTTTAGGGTACAGAGGACATTTTAATCATTCTACTACTTGATCCACCATTGTCTTCACTTTCATATGAAACAGATAGTTTGTTTGCAGACACGAAGAATTTAAGCAGAATATGTATCGCATAATTAAATAACCAAAAAGTAGTTAGTAATGTGTTGCAAAAATATATCAGAATTAGTTTAATGTATGCCAGATTATAAATAGTTTAACTCAGAATGTGTAGAAATATGCACACAAAGATTATTTCTGTTCTGTAATAAACTGTGTGGAAAAGAAATAAATAAGCTGCTGTATATCTACGTTTTCTGCTGGCAATGTAAATATAAAAAAATAAAAAATGAGAACAAAAAGTCTGCATTAGGGTTCTCAGGCTTGCTTTTCTCCTTGTCTACTGTCTCTGACATTGAAACTCAACCCTAATAGGTTAATGCAGTTGAGCAGCTATGCCATTTACTTAATTCAGGTGATTAGAGATGTCACTTCTCGACTTTAATGAAGTAATTAACCTAGGGGCATATTACCAAGGGCCTTATCGCCACTTTAGCGGGAATTTTTCCTGCTAAAGAGCCCATAATTTGCTCGCCCTATTACCTAGCTGTCGCTAACACCAGTTAGCAACAGCTAGTAGGAGATAGCGATCATCTTGGGGCCCACTTTGCATGTCAGCGATATTTATCGCTAATGACATGCAAAGTGGGTGTGCCAAGATGTTAGCGACTGGAAACAGTCGCTAACATCGCTATTTCCTATTACCTACTTTTGGAAATATTTGTGCTAAGCGCAAATATCTCCAAAAGCTAACACCTGGCCAGAGCAGTTCTTAGCCATGTTATCCAATGGTAGGTGGATAACATGGCTAAGAGCATTAGCTCGGTAATGCATGAATATCGCTGACTTTTCCGCGATATTCATGCATTTCGGCCGATTTTTATCGCTTTTGAGATAAACCTTGATAATAGCAAGGTTTATCGGCGATAAAAATCGGCGGAGCTCGGCGATAATAATATTGCCGCTAAGCCAACATAATAATAATAATTATCGCTAGTGGTTGGTAATATGCCCCCAAGTTTTTACAGAGGTGTTGCAGACTTCCATGTATTATAAAATAACAGAGCTATCGGCCACATGCATCATTGCACCCGTTTGCGAATCCTAAATTGCGAAAATTAAGGAATCGCAATTTAGAAATCGCAAACTGCAATGCATGAAAAATTCGCATTTTTTTTGCGATTCGGTATTTTTCCTTAATTGCGATTCACAATTTGCGAATCGCAATTAAGGAAAACCCTTCCCATTGATTCCTATGGGCCAAAAGGCCCATAGGAATGAATGGGAAGGCATTCACATTTTGCGAATTTCAAATTGCGATTCGCAAAATGTGAATGCAATTTCAAGGGTGCAGGGGGGATCCAAAGAACCCCTCCCTGCACCTCTGAAATGTAACTTCAAATGCAATTTACACACACACATGCCCCAAAGGCATGTGTGTGTGTAAATTAATGCTTTCAAAAATGCAATTTGTGCATATTTGAAAGTTTTCGGTAAATTAGCATGAAGTTCACCTTCATGCTATTTTACCACTTCCAAATTGCGAATTCGCAATTACAAAATCATCATGCATTGCATTTAAGAAATCTGAAATTGCGATTTCTTAAATGCAATCGCAATTTTAGAAATCGCAACATGGTTGCGATTCCTAAAATTGCGAAATGCATGATGCGTTCCAAATTAGTCAATTGCATTCGCAAACGGCCGAAAATTGCGATTCGCACCGTTTGTGAATGCAATTGACTTTGATGCATGTGGGTGTATATGTAATATATATTCCCAGAAAGGATATATTTACTTAACTTGCATATGTCAGTAGAATATTGCAAAATTGTGGCCCTAATTTGGCAAGAATTAGAAAATGTAGAGCAAGTCATGAAAGATTTAAGGAGAGACATCAAAAAGAGACATGTGATTGTTGGCAGGCCATTTAGAATTTGAAACAAGCCAAAGTAAATAACACAACAATAAACGAAGAAAGTAATGTGAAGGAGGGTAAAAAGCACCATGTACATTACACCAAATGGCAGGATTGGTTAGGAACATTCAAAGAATGTGGATGACTTATGAGAACCCACAAAATAAAAGGAGCCCTAAAACAAAGGAGGTCAAAAATGTAATTCTGCATGTCGGGGCCACTGTGCACAAAAATGTTGTCACTTTAGTGAAATCAACACAGTGGGATCATAAGCTGAGATTTTGTGATTTTTTTTTTCTAAGGCGCTGATTATTTCATTTGGAACCCAGAATTCAGGCAAAGTACATATGAAGGATAAAAAACATAAATGCCTCTGATCTAGTACACAGCAGCCCAGGGAACATTTCAAACAATGCATAGCACTATAACCACGCTGAATACATTTAAATTCTTATTGGCCAATACTATGGAAAGTAATACAAAAATGGATTACCGATTTAATAACCTATTTGTCTTCTGGAATTTGGGAAAAGACTCAAGACCTGGCAGTTCGACTGATCTGAGCAGCTACACTGTCAGTGCCTGGATACCATCGCAATTAGCGGGGTTCAACAACCCTGGTTTGATTGATGTCTGCATCATTCCAGCCAGGCTAGGTTTTGTGCCAGTCCTAATTTGAACGGCTCAGTGGACTCCCAAGAAAACAAAGGGTACATTGAAGTGTAAGGCGGGGGCTGTCTCGCTGAAAGATTCCAGGACCAAGCGTGGCCGTACTTCCACCGCACTGCTGCCAAGATCAGCTCACTACAGAGCTTCTGGGCTGTTCCTTACTTCAGGCATCGCACGTACCAATGGTCGTACAATAAATAGCAATAAGAACTATTGATGCAACATTTCAGGGAGGAAGTAACCTGCAAATACAAAGCCATTTTGACACATTATCCCATGGGTTGCATTGAATGTGGTCAGCACAAATTTAGCCATTCAGCCGCATGCACTACCTATTATAAGGGCTGCGTGAAATTGAGAAATATAATTTTGAGAATTCTCAAAACAAAATGTTGCGGTATCTTGTGTGACAATGGATTGCAAGGGCATACTTTATTTATTTATCTTTTTAAAGTTTAAATTCAAAAGTCATGTGAGATACCAGCAAGGCAACTCGTTTGAGGAGTAAATACCCCCCAATGGGCGCACAATTTCGCGGCCACGTATGCAATAAAACATTTGCAGAGGCCTAGCTGTTAATTTCAATACACAACATAATGAAATGGAGGAAGTGTGAACTGTGGCAACAGCAGCTAAGCCCCTGAAGTCCTCCTCCGGGATCTCACCCTTACACAGAAATGTCTACAATTATCCAGCACCTAATTGTTTTAAAACCTTTTGTGCCCACTGACAGGTTGCCAATTGGTATGAAATTGGCCAGCTTAATACAATTCAGTGACACTTTCCTGAAGAAAGCTTACGCGTGTTGCCTTCCTCTGACACCAGTCCCCTGGAGAGCGGCTAATTGATTATAGATATAAGTCCAGGGCAGCACTTCGGTCTTCAATTAACCACACTCAAGTGAGGTCAGAGAGTGAAGAAGACAATTTAAAGGATTTTAAAATAATCAATACCGGTTTCCTTGTAACTACACAAGGCAAAAAGTAGGGTAAGTGATTTGGACAAAAGCCACTGCAATGCGTAAAAAATAAAATCCGTATTCATAATCTTGAAGGTGCATTTCTATTTATGGTTTGCAACAGAAACAAAAAAGCATCCCTTAGGGAATCTTTTGGAAAGGCGTTTTAAATGTTTAGGTTTTGATCTGCTTTCTGAAACAAAGGTGGGAGAAGATTTTTTTGACTGCAGACGTTGGCAGGCTTCTTACTGGCTCCATTGAGGGAACTCCTTAATGATTCCCCAACCAACAGCCACAGTGACACCCAACCACACCGAACGCCTGCCTATCAGCTCATTGCTGATTCTAATAAGAGGTGGTGGCACTGCAAACAATCACCCAAATCTGTACTCCTGATGTTACAACAGAGCTGGAAAGCTTCTGGTTAGAAAGCTGGGAATCTGAGGTATCCCACAAGCAGGCATTGTCCTCACTAGTGAGAACAAAGAAGTCATGATTGCACCCCCTCTTGGCCCCTTAATTACAAGCGTTTCTGCAAAGGCGGTTAGTCTAGTGAGGAGCCTGTATGTTTATAAAGAAGTTAGTGGTCCGGCAAAGTTTGTTACCACGGCGGAGACCGATATGAATTTGGAAAAATATGATCATTAGGCATACTTAAAAAAACATGAGTTTGGAAATTGAGCAAAAATATGGCCATGGGGATAGTCTTTATATTCTCACTTAGAATCTGGCATTAAGGTGGCACAGGAATAGCAATAATTCTTGGGTATAGAAGGAAGTGTGCCTAGCAGTGGGTGGCAGAGGCACATAGCATGCCATCCTGACCCATTTGTGTCTTATGTGCAAAGGATCCTGATGTGCCTTTCCGCTGACACCTCCCAGGGTGATGTTACTTCCCATCGCCAATGTGAAATTAAATGGGAAGCAAGAGAAAGTCTGCAGATGGTTTAATACCAAAAATAGATCAGCAGTGAAGAGTTCGAAGTCCAGCCAAGCTCGGATGGAATAGGTCTATGCAGGTGAAGCATATATGCTAAGAAGAATAATTTCCCACTGCTTTCGTGGGTTGTAACTAAGCCTGGGCGGCGAACTCCGCTCCATTCGTGGAGTTTGCAGCGTTTTATGCACTCCGCGGAGCTCGCGAAGTTCTGAAAACTCCTCTCCACGCAGTGCAGTTGTTGGCGAGTGATGAAAATCCAATGCTAGACAAATTTTTTGCAACATTTCTCAACGTGGGCGGTCATGGATGGTCGCTACCGCTCGCGTTGAGAGACTTTCCATTCGCGTTGTGGCACCTGCCTCTCGAGTAGAAATTCTACTCGAGCGTCAGAAAGAAACAACACAAGATACCGTTTGCTCTGATTTTACAGCGCGGGACAAACACCTGGCACTACAAATCAGTGTGAACGGCGTGAGGTGTCCCAATCCGCAGCTCGCTGAACTTCGCAGAACTTGGCAGATGTTATTTTTGTCACATCGCGGAGTTCTGCTTAGCGGAACTCTACGAACTCCGCCCAGGCTTATTTGTAACTACATTGTACGCAATGGAAGGAAACCAAGTGATGGAAGCAGATACTGCTATGCCGATGTCTGGTAGAGTAGCTCTTTATGGTGAAAACCTGGCTGTGTGTCCTTGGGATGTTTCAAAACAAGGGGCAGCAGTGCTGGTTTCAGCTAAGTAATGAGGTACCACTTAAACCAGACAAATTTAGAAACAAACTCGGGTCTAAAACGCAGCACAAAAACAAGGGGCGACTAACCATTGTGCCCATCTTAGATCTGTGAGGTGCAAGTTAGAATTGGTACGTTAACAGCGAATTAGTGAAGTGGAAACATGGTATTTTATACTCATAATCACAAAACAAAATGTTACTATGCATAACAAGTTGTGAAGGCAAAGCATTACAATACAGCAGTGGCCTAGTACTTCATATATACTTAATATAATTGTACAATTGACAGTTTGGGTCTATGCTCTTACATACGATTTGAAACAAAGTAGCAGGTGCAATACTTTATTTCTCTACCGCATATATTTCTTGATATGTACCACTGACACTCGCCCAGGCTTGCATCATTCATGCAGATATATTCTGCTCTCTGCAAGGCATCCTTATTCGTCAAAACCGAGAAGCAGTGAGTTTCATCAAACCTTCGCAAATACAGATCATTTGTAATAAAAACAGAAATGCTTGCTTTTTTGAGACCAGATAGACAGACCTATCAGAAAACAGAACAAATGTACCTTTTTCGGTGCAAGACAAACACGCTTGTCATTTGTCTAAATACAGCTCATTTGTTTCAAATTCCGCCTTCTGTACATATAAATTATAAAGACTATAGTAGGAAAACGTATTTATTTCTGCGCGACGTTTGCTGATCTATTCAAACAAGCAGTCTCACCGAGGTTATTGAAATGTTTTATGGTGATGTGCCAGCCTGAAGCAACAGAAAATGATGGATTGTGGGAAAATATAAATAACAGTTTATAGCAAATGAGCATGCTGAACAGAAGGCATCTGTTTAACCTATAAATATAGTCAGCTTGTAATCCAAATAGTTGATTCAGTTGGTCACGTCATAAAACGTTTCTACCCCAATAATAAAATGTTTGTAATGTAATAAATTGATTTTCGTCATCCAAAAGTCTAATCCCCAAACCTGGTCTAAAATAGTGTTTAACGTGGGGCTTGGCTCAGAAAGTAAACGAAGCAGTCACAATATATGGCACTCCGCCCAGAGTTCAGTTTTTAGCCATGGGTAGGCTATGAATACAACCTTGATAAAATAACGGAAGAATATAGCCCAATTTGCATGGGAGAGCCCATCCAAGCCCGGCTGTAGTGAAATAAAAACAATTGTATTGCAAAACATACCCCTTTCTGGGAGGCAGGATAATTTGCTTCTGCTTGAATTTTGACACCTGGGTGGGAAAGTGGGCATGCGCAGCACTCTGCTGTAATTTCAGGCATTGAACAGCTGCTCGGAAGAGTGACGCTTGCAATAGGCAACGTAAGACTAGGTTCTAAAGAGACCACAAAGTGGTGATGGCAAATTATTGGAGAAAGGCACAAAACGACTTTTCTTGTTTGTATGAGAAGCACTTCGTCAGGCAAAACGCTATTTTTCCCAGAGCTCTCAAACTTTGCCCTGTTGCTTGTGGCGAGGGCCTGGCACTTTCGGACTGGGCTGTTCGTATATCAGCGGCATAGGATGGACTGCCAGCGCCCTGGGCAAGGCAAGTATCCTTCCACTTTTCTTTTTAAATTTTGCATCCCTTAGAATTTTGCAGCCGGGAGAACCGACTCTGTGGACCCGCCCACGCTTCGCCCCTTTTTAGGTCGCACCTACGCAGTGCGCATGCGCTACATAGGAGAAAGACCTGTAGCCACCGCTACAGCTTTGGGGGCAAAAACGTGCACGCGTTGCATTGCTTGCAATGCAACGCATGCACAACTTGGCGATTTCTTTGCGGGAGTGCGCAGCGCCATATGGTTGCACACTCCCGCAACGGAATCCCGCAGGCCCCCTCCCCCTGCTGCCCCAAGAGTCGCGCGTTTTTTTTTTAATGCAGATGATCGGCCGCGCTGCTTTACTGCTGTGCGGCCAATGCTTGTTAACAACTGTGTAGGTAAGCACCTTGGTTGTCAGACTCTCATGCCACAGAGGACTGTATGCTTTCCGGACAAAAATCTCCCAGATACACAGTAACAAATAGGATCGCTATACTTGTAAAATCTACTGCGTACACTGACGTATATGAATCCAGCTTAATAGCCGTCGCCTGATACAAAACTTTCACCGCACATCATTGGTATGCTATATTCGGGTGTGGGAGTCACTGATAATGTGTAGGGGGTGACCAGGATTTGAGCTTAATCTCCAATCGAGTGCGCCCAACAAAATTCTGTAGTGCTGATTGGCTTTGGAGTTTGCATGCGCCTTAGCCCACGGGGTTCTATATTCAGCAGGTGTCTCCCAGTTTGAAGTTGAGGGGTCTTGGCTGGATGTCCAGCCGAGATGAGTGACTTACGGGCAGCAGGTGCACCTGCCCCAATTCAGGCAAGCCTGCCAAAAGAGTTGCCACCAACCGTTCTTGATGGAGACTGGGGGCTCTTACTCCTTAGGTTGTGATGGTCCTTTTAAGGATTATTTTTGTTGAAGATTGCATGGAATGTGGAAGGGCTTCACTTGGGAGCAGGGAGGACATGACTGAGTGACAGGGTTTGGGAGCACTTGGAGTGGGGAGGCTGTGCCGCTTGGGAGTTTTTGTGGTGGAGGGAGGGTCTGGAGGGGTGTTTTCCTGGCCTCTGCTGCACATTTGGGGGCGGAATGTTGCGACTTTTCGGGTTGCGTTTGGGTTCCGGGTTGAATCATTTTGTGTTTTGTTGCACAGCTGTTTTGAACGGTACAGTGGAGAAGCTTGTTTGACTGTCAACAAGAAAGGGTGTTTCCATTTAGATTACATTTATTCAAAAGCATACTTCTCACTACATCCATCTCACTATACTTTATTACACTCTTGTAGCATTGGAAACGTTCTGAACAGCAAAGAGTAATGCTGACTGGTAACCAGCTTCTCTGCTCTGTTGTTCGGAGCAGCTGTGCAGTCGAGTGCAGGGCGATTCAACTTTCAGCTCGGATGCGGCTGAGGGGTTTGCAGACTTTTGCTTCGGGGTGTGCGGTGTGGGCCGGGGGGGCCCCTCCTGACTTTCATTCTGCCGGGGGACTTCCCGGGTGGCGCGGTTTCCCTGTCTCAAGTGTTCTTACAGATCATGGTTTCGGGTCTGCTCTTCTTGCCTCAGCATGAGCCCATAGGTCATTAAAGAGGATGGAAGCCAAGCTCTTCATAACCAGGGTCATGGTGGACCAGTGTTTATGCCATTGCATAAGACACCCTGTGGCGCCGCTTCGATAGATCCGACGCAAACGCCACATTGTTTTGATATAGTGCCCAGGTATACGGCCCCTCAGCAGCCTATGTCATGGGCGACACCACACCCGTCAATGCTGGATGCAGCACCACCAATACTGCAGCTGGATTTCGACCCCCAGAACAGGTCCAGTGGGGATTCCCAGCATCTTTTGGATGTTTACATGCCAAATTTGACTAGAGTCCGAGGTAAGAGCCGTGCTGAATCCGTAACATTTTGATTAAGCGAGTGACACTGAGTTATTATCTCTGTAGGTCCTGAGTTTTCATATGTGTTTTTCTGGTATTTCCCCTAAGGTGCATCAGCAAGTTAGAGGAGTTAAGGTATGGCTATAACAGCTTCCTCCTTTAAGTGCATGACGTGTTACATCAACTTGCAGTTTAGGTCCTAATGTATCTACCAACATCTTTTGTTGTTCACAGAATAGAATAACGACAAAGCATCCCAGGTATGGCATTGACAAAAGCAGGATGTTTTTTGATCAACGTTTTAGTTACGCGGTGATTGGGCTCTAATATACAATATTGCTTTTGTGTTGACAGTTCAATAGGATACTTGGTTGCGAACCTTGCGGTAAGCCTCCAGCAATTTGTGGTTTTGAAATCAACACATCATTTTCGGTTGTATGATGTGATGGTAGACTTTACTAATGGTTTTTCTGGTCATTTTAGATAAATGGTTTCTCATTCTCCGCACATAACACCAAGAAGGTAGGCCAATACCACACATATTACTATGGACATTTAGACATTTCAGGTGTTTGAGTACCATGGGCATTAACATGCTATATCACATATTTCATTTGCAGATCAGCCCCTGAAGAAGGAACCAGCTAGGTTCCGAAATGCATCGGGCACCTTTAAAGACAATGTTTATTTGATCAAAATATATTGTGTTGTGATTTATGCATTATTGAGAAAGAAGATGTATTGTCATTTTTCGGAAATTTGAAAGGTCATGTACCGCATTATGTAAAATCATTATATGAATTTGAAAATGATGGTTGTAAATACAAGTGTATGAATGGAAAAAATGAGTTATTTATTTTGATTACATACAATAGGTGTTTTTAACACCAGGAGAACAGTACGCAATTGATTCAAGCCACGCCGCTTGTGATTATTGCTCATTTCAGTCTACAAGGGGTGACAGCCCTTGTCAGTCGCAGCACCTTTAGATAAACTTCAATCACAGGGATTTAAATTAATCAATCTCGGAGTGCACCCCCAACCAAATATTTTCTCGGACCAGTGTTCATGCCATTGCATAAGACACCCTGTGGCGCTGCTTCGATAGATCCGACGCATACGCCACATTGTTTTGATCTAGTGCCCAGGTATACGGCCCCTCAGCAGCCCATGTCATGGGCGACGCCACACCCGTCAACACTGGATGCAGCACCACCAATACTGCAGCTGGATTTCGACCACCAGAACAGGTCCAGTGGGGATTCCCAGCATCTTTTGGAAGAGTCTGAATACAGAAACTGTCTTCATGACAGCTTTCGGATAGGCCCTGACCCTATTTATTTCATCCTGTATTAAGACTCTGAACATGATTCTCTTGAATTTCAAGGACTGTCTTCCGCCAGCAGCATAAACACCTCCACAGAGTTAGCTGTGGACATCCCCACTGGACCACCAACGCCTGACTTGGTCTTTCTACATAAAGTGATGCTGAAGGCTGCTGAAGTCTTAGATCTTCAGCTACACACCAGAGAAACACAGACCAACTTTTTTACGGAGGTACTTTTGCCTTCTGCTGCAAGATTAGAACCCCTTGCCCTCTTTAATGGTGCTATTTTAGAGCCCATTTTGGTGGTATGGGAGAAACCCTTTTCCACTCTACAGTCAACTGGCTTGTAGGTGCCATTTTCGCCCAGCTCCAGGTGACCCAGATTCCCTTTGGCTAATCCATCACCAGAGAGCCTTGCTGTTACTGCTTCTGGTACAGTCTAGGGGTGCCTTTCGGAGAGCTCCCTCTGAAAGGAAAAGAAAGCAACTTGAGGACTGGGGCAAAAATGCTTTTTACAAAGGGATTATGACACTCAAGTCCCATAACGCTAACAACCAGATACAATCATGTCTTGTACAATATAACTCAAATGATCTTGCCACATGTTCCAGACGATGTGAAAACCATTCCAGGAGATCATTTTGGATGCTCAGAATGTCAAACACCATATAATAAAATCGGGACTTGACACTGCAGATTCGGTGCCCTGGCAGTGACCTGTGGCACTTTTGTCACCATTCATCGCTGTAGCTCCGCATTTCAAACTTTTCTGCGGCTGTTCAGGCAAATATTATGGATCTTTTTTATGATGGGTGCAACTTTTTAATGATGAGACTTATTTCACTTTGGGGCATTTTAACACCAGCCCCGCCACTGCACACCGCCTTGGCCTGCAGCTCTCACCTCAGACCAAAAACTACCAGCAGTTCCTTGCTTTTGCGGCTTCTCAAGAGGATCTTTTTTTGTCCCAGACAATATCAGTTGCAATGCACTTGCGATTCCTCAGGGCTAGATGGCTGTGTCAAAGTCAGAAGGTCGCTCAGCTGGTGATAATTCCGACCCAGCCGGGCCCGTGACCGATGGTACTCGGTATGAGTATATGAGATGCAGGGTAAAGTTCTCGGTTCTGCAAATGTCTGAAGTATAGTAAGTTCTATGAAGCTCTGTCCAAACAGGAACACAGCCCGGAGGTCAGGACGCGCTACACACCGCTCCAGAGTTTCACACAGCCTGGGGTTTCCCGTCGTTTTTTCGAGCCATACTCGGCATGAAAAAGAATCGGAACCATTGAATAGCACCCTGTTCGACGCTTTCTCCAAGAATTGGAATCGCTAAATATTGTGACCTCCGAGCTTCATAGAACTTACTATACTTCAGACATTTGCAGAACCGAGAACTTTACCCTGCATCTCATAAACTCATACCGAGTACCATCGGTCACGGGCCCGGCTGGGTCAGAATTATCACCAGCTGAGCGACCTTCTGACTTTGACACAGCCATCTAGCCCTGAGGAATCGCGAGTGCGATGAAACACGTGTCGGCTGGCTGTATACTTCATTAAAAGACTCCACGATTTACCCTTCAATTGGAGTTTCGTTGAAATACTTCTGTCATTTTATGTTCTAAAAGTGTTGTTGTATTGTTACTTAACAATCTATATACTGTGAATTGAGTGCATCTGCAACCCAGTCAGTCAGAAAAGTGGTAGTTTTTTTCTACTCAATCCAAGTGGTTAAAGGTTTTTCCACTCGCCGATTTGCACCTAAGAAAATTTTGTTTGCGAAACCTTTGTGCGTATGAACAGGCAGTGCACCCATTGCTAAAAACTGACCAAAAAGCCTTTAGAATTCGTAATATCAGTTGCAATGCCAGCAACTGCCTAATCCCCTTGTCAGACAATACAATGGATGAAGCTGCAGAAAGGGCCGCACATGCACCTTGCAGCCCTCCTCTTACTACTCCGCTTCTCCTGCACCACCAGGAAAGAAGGTCTAGTTTGCTTCCCAATGCTATTGGTTCTAGATTTTTAGGGCTAGTGTTGTGATTGGATAGTGTTAGGGCTAGGGTTCCCATTGGCTGAAGGGGTCACCTGATTACTAGGGTTATAAAAGGCCAGGATTAGGGCGTCTCAGCCCTGGCGTCGAGGCTAAGGGCGGAGAGGACAAGGGTATATGCCTGTTTGAGCCCGTTAAGGGTGGAGAGGACAAGGGCAGTTGCCTGTTTGAGCCTGTTAAGGGCGGAGAGGACAAGGGCAGTTGCCTGTTTGAGCGTGTTCGAGACTGCCCAGGGCCAGAAATGCTGCCCAATATACATACCTCCATTATGAATCTATATACTTTCAATGTACTAATGGATCTATATATTTATCACTTTCTTCTAACTTAGTATTTCCAATGCACTTCCCTATTTCTCAGCCTATACTTCGCTCAATATATCCTCTACATTCACTCTCTCATTAAAGCCCATACCACTAGTATGATACCCAAAATAACCCTTTCTAGACTCTCTTCTACTCTAACCCTCCTTGCATCATCTTACACCTCTTTGACTATACCGATCCCCAAAAACAAACCTTTCTAAACTCTTTTCTACCACTCCCCAACCCTTCTCAATCCAAATAACTGACTAACATATCCACCACTAAAATTACTTTCTTGTTTCACCATACTAATTCAACACTAATCCTGATGGGTTCCAGAGTAGCGTGCTACTTGCGCTTCAAAACCCCATCAGGGGTAGCAAGCTTGCTTAATCTCCACAATGGCCCCCACAACGCTAAGGATGCCTGGCCTCCTCCTTGAGGGTGCCCAGGAGTGGACGCCTTACAGGGAAACCCAGGATGGGTTCCACAGCAGTATTCGTACAAGCGCCTTGAGACCCTTGCGGGTGAGTAGTGCGCTATACAAGTATCAATTTACATTTTTACATTTACTTTTTATCCCTCCGCTATCCTTCTCTCTCCAAATAACTGACTAATATCCACCACTGAAATTACTTTCACATTTCACCATATTAATTCACCACTAATCCTTTATGGGCTTCCTGAATAGCATGTTTCAACACACCATCAGGGGTAACAAGTGCAATATAAATACAAGCCTTTTTTTCCTCCTCCATCCTTCTGCTATCATTCCAAATCCAAATAACTAACTATTTAACAATTTAACTTATAAATAACTATCCACCACTTAAAATGTACGGGCATATTTTACTATACCAATTAAACACTAATCCTCTATGGGTCCCGGAGTAGCGTGCTACCCGCCGAAAAAGGGCTTTGATGACTCGTTACAATACAATACAATAGTCTTCCAGTTCAAGCGGGGGCTGAGGGGCACCTACGGAGCCCTCAAGGCTGGTGACATGCAATAGAGGAAGACTTGCCAGCGACCCAAGCAGCGCTGCCCTGGTGAAGGCTGCACAGATTAGTTTGTGTGTTGCAATCTACAGGCAGAGTCCCCTTGATGGAAGACTGCATGAGAACCATTTATAGCTATTTTTCTGGGTGGGTGTCACTGGGCAGGACTTCGGTGTTGTAAATCACAAGTGCAGTGTGAGGATCATGACAGAGGGTGAACTCTGACGCAGCCGACGTTGCTTTCGCTACCACATTACAAGCACTTGAGGCTGGAGCTGAGTGCCATTCATTTGTCCAGTTTCCCGTCTGGTTTGTACTACAATAAGACCTTAATTATTTACATGACTAGGTACTGCCTCAAACAACTATTCCTTCAAGTATAAGGCGGAATATACTGCAGTATTCGTTTTCTTCCCCAATTTTGCAATTGACTTTAAAGGTAGAAGAGGGCAATTAAAATATGCCCAGCATGATACTTGCCGTGCCAGCCTGTTGCCTGGGAGAAAGATAGTTTTTCAGTTCCTGAATTCATCTTGTGGAGCTTAACTCCTGTAACGATTAACAAATAGGAGGAATGCATCTTCTTAAAGCTAAATCTCACAGGGTAATGAGTAGTAATTTCATGTGGCTTAGTTGCTGCATTTGGAATTAGGGAAAACACAGGATGATGGAAAATCAGATATATACTTTCTTTCCTCTTCCCCCTCACCTTGCCACCCCTCAAACTTCACCCCACATTTCCCACCCTGCCCCTTTTGCTCCTTTTGTCCCCCCCCCACGCCTCCCCATTCCCCCTGGATATAACCAATTTCAGGGATGATCTCCAGCTCCTTGAGCTCAGGGAAAGGAGGCTGAGGGGCCGAGCAGCCTCTGTTCCTCCCGTCAGTAGTGTTAGCAACATCACCCCCCATCTTCAATATCAAGCGCATCCCTTTCTTTAAGGAGGTAATGCCAGAGCTGGCGTTAGCACTAGTCAACTGCTACAATTAGGTGCTTGTTTCCAATTTTGAATAACATTTTCAAAATATTACTTATAGAAGCATCAACTTCTACAAAACTAATAACACATCCCAAAGGCGAGACCTATTGGCTATGCCAATGCTTGTTGTATTGGGCAAGGATCAGATGCTGGGTCCAAACTTGGGTGTCTTGCTCTGCAAAGTAACAGTGAACTGGAATGCAGACCACAGTAATTACCAGAGGCTGAGATTAATTTCAGTATTCCAACCATCATTTTTGTGTGCATATTTCTGTAAATTTCTAAATGCCACAGAGATTGTGCTCTTTCATCAGTTAATTGCAATTAACCAGTGGTAGCTCCTCCACTACGGTGGAGGATGATTTCCCCAATAAAGGAAACATAAAATGATAATAGTTCTATGTTATTATCATTTCATCATTTCCTGCTGCTGCAACTTTGCGGGTGGGGCGGGCTGCTCTGATGACACTGGAGCTGGGGGAGGAGTGGTTAGCCCACTCCAAGTGCGCATGAATGTTTGGCTGGCCATCCCGGGCCAGTCAAACATGCATGTTCTGTAATTACAGCCTGGTTGGAGCTCATGCCCAGACTCCCATTCTCTGGCTGAGCACCGAACCACAGTGTTCAGACCAATACCAATACTGAATTGCCACGTTGTCTTTGGCTTAGGGGAGCCTGGGTGCTGACGGGAGGGACGGTAATGAAGAGACGTGGCAAAATGGCAAGTTTTTGTTTTCTTTTTTACACCTCCTTACCCCTAGCTGCCCCCCTCCCCGAACCGTGCCGGCTACCATAGTTATTAATTGACCACAGCTACAATTTACATGACAGGAAAGTTGGCTGGGCTAGTGGTATATACCTATGTTGTTCGAACATCCCCTTAGGAGAATCTACAAGGTTTCACCAATTGTGAGTATTTTGTAAATTGGAGAGGAGCTGCGTGGTGTGCTCATCTGGTCCAGGATCAGATTAGCTTGCCATGTTGGGGCATGCTGTTTATCCTTAGCTTCACCTTAATATTTACAGGATGGCTCAGTAGCTAAGGTGTGGGTTAGGAACTAGCTCCTATTTTGCTCCTTGGCTAGGGAGGAGACGGCCTGTTTTAGGGCCCTAGAGCAGCTGTAAAGGTAATTTAGGGCTGTGGCGCCACAAAACGTTTCTCTTCACCTTTCCAAAGATGGGAATAGTGGTAAATAATTTTTTTTTTTAAGAGATCGGTACAAGGATTCTTCAGAAATAATTTGCAACCGGATACTATGCAAAGGACACAAAATAGCCTTCTAACAAGAGGCAGCAAAGTAATCAGTCTTTTCATTTCCTGTTATGTAGATAGGGGAGATAGGATGTCAGGCAACGCCAAAGCCCAGCTACTTTTTTCTGGTGCCACTAGAAGTAGCTAGGAAGTTCTTCTTAGTGCTAATGAATTATATGCAGTATGGCAACAATGGGGCCATCATAACCTGGGTATGTGTATAATAGGCTACAATGGTTCTGTCTGGGACTGCTGCATCCAGCGCTAGAATTCAGACTGTTACCTGGCCATCTGATGGACCACATTTATTCTGTGTCCTCCACGTTAGGGAATTAAATACCACAACTTGTTAGGGTTTTCGCCTTATGAAGCAATCTTCACTCCCAGAGCTTATCTGACACCTGCAGATCCACTGAAGGCTTCCACTAAGCAAGGGACGCCTGAGCGAGTCATACCACTTTCTGGGCTGTCAACACTCCCACTTGTCCTGAAGAAGACCCGCCATGACATTCCAATAACGCTCTGGTAGGGTCGAAACGTCGACGAATACTTTTGGTCCAGATCAATCAAATCTCTGATTGTTAAATCAATAAGCTAAACTTGCTATTTACCAGAGTTATTACCTTCATTCTGACCACATTCTAGTCCCAAATATAAATAATTGTACATAATATCACCTTGTATATATGCACTGCAACACTATCACTGAGCACTTAATGTCACCGTATCACATGTCACTTTGTCAGTATTTCCTGTATTGACAGCCCTCTGATTTCTTGTAAATATTGATTTATGCTTTAATATATATAAAAAAAGATCCTCTTGCAAACATTTACTATTAGGTGTGTTGCTTTAATCTGTGTTCCCACGTCCTTTGATATGCGTTCCCATGTTGTTGAAATACGTTTTATGAATTAACCAATGTAAATGCTTTACTTGTCTAACTTATTTAAAACGTATCAATCAACTCTTCCTGTTACTTTAAAGCAATTGGGTTCTCCCCTACAGAACCATTGTAGCCTAATATTTAATTAATTATATGGCTCAGTAAACACTTTTCTTTGGCAGTGCCTGTCATTTCACTTTGCAAGACACTTTACACATGGTCACTGCCCTCACCAACAGTGAACTGGTAGGCCGAACTTTTCTAAATCGAACTTCAGGGAGAGCATTACCTAGGATCTTCAGGAGTGTTGAAAAAGGCCTTCTAATGAAGACCTATGACTTGTGCAATGGAACCTTCAAACCCTTCAGGAAGAGAGGCTGGAGTACCACATGGGTGGCTTGCACTTTGTCTGTTGGATGGCAAAGGGCTTCTGTCAGTGGAATCTGATTGAGGGCTGCAACTATACAGCATGATGTATGCACATTTTCCTTGGTGATTGGTCTGAGGAAAAAAACATTTTAGTATAGATTACTCTTAGCCAGAATAAGGAGTCTAGAAGTATCAGGTTTCCAGGAGATACACAAGCTGCAGGGCAATTTAATGTTCTAGGTCCCACAGACGTCGTATTATCTCATAAGGTAAATCACACTTTAAATGTTTTAATATCCTGCACATTAAAGTGAAGAATCAGAAACTACATGAAGTCCTGCTGACTTAGTGAAGGGGAGGCTGCAATTTTTAAGGTGCATCCCATAACTGATTATGATTAGTCTTCTTTAAAATTCTGTTACACCTACAAAATTCGGAAATTGGGTTTTAGGCAAAAGTTTAAACATTTCACACCTGCAAAACTTTGCCCTTTTTTCACACATTTCTATTTAGCAGTAGATTGGTTAGGACAGAAAATACTGAGACCTCCTTGAAAGTCCGTGGATCTCCTTTTGAGACCGAAGGAACATTGTAAGAAAGTAGGTTATTATTTGGGGTGGGCAGTCACTCCCCCCTGCCCCCAACCCCTCCTCAAAGAATTACACTAACTTGTCTGGGTGAACCCCAAAGTCACTTAATTACCCTTGGCTCAACAGCCTGCTAGCTATGGGACACACCAGAATGGCTTCATGTAAGCCAATGTGTAAAGTATGTATGCAGTACCAAAGCAATAATAAAGTAAAAACACAGAACAATAAAAATCCTAAACTGAATAAGAAAACTAGTGTTAATTGTACTTAACAAAATGACACCAAATTGACATAAATCCAATATAGGAATGCAGAGATATGAACTTTTAAGGTTTTAAGTTAAAATTGTGCCAAAAAGCACTAAGCACCATAGATAGACTATGAAGCTGTAGACCTAGATCTAAGAGTGATTTCAGGCCGAACATGAGGGAGCTCCAGTCTGTTTCCACAAGCTGATTACTCTGGGTCAAAGGTCTTACCTTAGAACTTAGGGCCTTATTAGGATGACGGGCGGACTTTGCCCGCCCGTCATCCCATCTTAAATCGGGACCACCCGCCATAAGGGCGGGGGTCCCGGGGGTGCTATTAGGATGTGCCCGCCACAGTGGTGGGCAAATCCTGTATTTTCAGCATTGTGGCAGGCGGTGCTCTCTGCACCGCCCGCCACAATGCTGAAAATGCACTTTCACATTGTCATTTACAAAGCGGCAGGCACCGCGAGGTGCCTGCCGCTTTGTAAATGACAATGAAAGGGGGTTCCACAGGTACCCCCCATGTGCAACCCCCACCTGTACTTCACTCTGGGGGCCCGCAGGGGGCCCCCAGAGTGCAGACCGCATGCCTTTCTGTGGCGGCATCGCCGCCGTGGAAAGGCACTGAAAACCAGACATCCTAATATGGCTGGCGGTGTCTATTAGATACCGCCACCATATTATTCCTTTTCCGCTCCAGCCGCAAGGCGACCGGGGCGGAAAAGCGGCGGACAGTCTTTCCGTCTGCCGTGGTTCCCCCGCCATCCAAATACGGCAGGGGGAAATCTGGTTATGATATCGGGCGGATTGCCTCCGCCAGGCTGACGGTGGCAATCCGCCCGATATCATAATGGACCCCTATGTCTTTTTTTGTGGAGCTCAAAATTTTCCATTGGGGAAAGCCTGAAGCAGTGTTCAGTGAGGTTACATCGTTATTGGACACCTATGCAGCAAGGTCCCTGGGACAACTCCAGAGGTCTTGAAAGTAATAATAAAAAAAAATCCTAACACAAAGTCCAAACTTTTCAGGGCACCTGAAGTCGCTCCACTGGGTCACTTTAAAGTCTCCCAGGATCTCACAGACAGAACTCGGGCCAGGACTCATTCCAGGAGAGGTTACCGATAAGGCTCAATCTAGGTCCAATTGGCACTTGTCACTTCAGGAAAAAGTCTCTTGGAGCATGTTGTGTGCCTGTAGCCACAGAGGTGGTCAGCTAATTGACACATGCAGCCCACTTTGTCCTGACTACAAGAGGTAGCAGGTTGAATCCTTCAGGACTCCTCTTAGGTCTCAGACAGCAGGTCTAGTCCTCTTCTGATTCTCCGCAGGTCCATAAAATGTTTTTAGGAGGGTGCTTTGGAATGCCACATTTATGGTTGGCACTAGCTAGTGGTTGGGAGTGACTCCCTTCTCCTCTGTAGCTAACGAGGTAAAAGTTCCCTGGGGGAGTATTAACTACTTTTTCAGCAGTTCCTTTTTGCCCTACTGTAAACAATCCCATGGTGCCAGTCATGCCCAAAATTCAAGATGGGGAACCCTATCTCCCATGTACTGAGGTCTTGTGTCCACTCAGAGGTGTGGCCAGGGAAATTAGTAATCCCATCCCCTGTGTCCACTTCACATCATTTAAGAGGAAGCTTCCCTCTCACTGGGTTCGGAGCCAATCTGGCTAGTGTGGGACTTGAGAACAAAGGCTTTCCTTATTCAGATCTCCTTACACTAAACTATGAATATGCAGGACTCACCACTGCTGCTTTCCTGTTATTGAAGTTCCTGGTGACACCCTAACTGTTCTTCCTGGACTGGTGGAGATAAAACCCTTAATACTGGTACATTCTGTCACCAGGCCTAAGCCATTGTTCCCCTCTGGGAGCAGTTTTCACACCTCATTAATATTGAGAACTTGGTCGTAGGCCGCTGGCACACTAATGCAAGTTAGCCTGCAGCAGCTTCATGCAGGTAAAAGGTAACTTTCAAAAAGTTAGTTTTCCAAAATATTTATTTAAAATCTAACTTTACCAATGAAATTGACTTTTCATAAATATGACAAATTCTCTTTGATTATTTGGTTTATTTAGTTAAAAAAATTATGTTTATAATCTGTTCTTTTACATTCTCTAGATTTCAGCTACAGCCCTGCAGTGAAAATAGCTTTGAGGGTCTTGTCAATGGAGGAACATGCCAACTTTAATGTTGCACATGTTTCTCTTTTAAACATTAGGCACCCTGCCTTCTGGGTGACAAAGTGTTCTGTGGTGTGAGTTAATAATAGCACTGTTGTGATTTGCGTTGGGGAGCCTGCGTGTTTCCTGCTTCCGTTCAGGGACTTTTTAAACATTTTTGTTTCACCACCTCTGTTCCCTGCCAGCTGCCACTGTAATTATATTCCTAAACTTTACTTTAAAGCTAGGCTAAGTAGCAGTGTTAGAGACTCCTTTGTGATTGGGAGGGGTATGGCCCTATAGCAGATGGTGAGTTTAAGTGAATTCTGGCTTCAGCACTAGCATCAACAATTCTATATGATGAAGTTGCTAGGCTCTTGCTGCAAAATACAGAGAGCATCATGCAGAGGAGTTTTGTGCAGCACTACCTTTCCTAGATTCGTTCTGGAGACTGCTGCTTAATCTGGTCCCATCCATGCTGCTGGGGAGCTGCATCATTCACAATACACACCCTCTTCACTGCGCTATTTTACTAGCTTATGCACTCATTTCTACTGTAAAATATTATGACACACAATATTGACTATAGGAATTAGGTTGTAATTACAAATTATCAAAAAAATTGTAACGTCAATATACAATGCTGTTTTTTCTTTCTTTTCAGTCAGTCAGTCATAAAACTTTATTTCGGCAGTACTGCCATAAAAGCACAGTGATATAACATTTCAACATCATGAGATAGCAGATTATTAATTAAAAGCAAGATAGAAAAGAAGAACAATTGCAATTCTTGTAATTAAACATGTGGGCCCCAGGAGTAAAGGAGTTGTAAATGTAGAGAGGGTCCCGCCCCCTCAAGTAGATAACCCTTAGAGTGCATTAAACATGAACAAGTATCTCAATTGAGGGCAACATTGACATCATATTAAACAATGTCATCGTATTGGGCCAAGTATTTAAAAATATAAATAAACAGAAAAAAGGTTAAAAGCAGATAATTTTCAATTAATACCATTTATAATCAGGGATATTGATCTTGAATAAAACAAGAACAACATGATTCTGTACTCTAACCTTTCACTAAACATCTGCGTTTGCACCACATTGCAAATAAGAATTTAGTAATTGCAACGACAAAAGCCGGATGGGTATCATACTTTAATATCCTATAGACCTCTCTATAGTTTCTTATAACCAGGTTTCTGCAAAGTTGAAGAACCCATTTAGATCTCATGAATCTCTGTTTCTTCTACAGCGTTGCACCCTGGCATAGTGATTTATTAGTAACCACCCATTTATTAGTAAATGCATAAAGGGGAGCTTCCCGTGCCTAAATTGGAGAAACAGTTTCTTGGCTGCAAGGGGTTGAATAAAATCTAAAGCAGACTCCAGGCTATAGTGCTGCTTTACATCCTGAAACCTGGAAGTTCAACTAGATGAGTCTATTGACTGGATGGTACATGCTAGCCTGTGTTCTTTTAGAGCAGATGTTAGAGATTGTTTAGATATAGCAAAACAAGTCTCCTCAGGTGCGGACCACAAGTCATTTCTCCCTATTTCTGAAATGCATCCCTGATAAAAGACAACCAAGTAATATTCCCTGCCCTAGAATTGACATAACAGATTTTAATTCCTCTCTATAGTTTTCCAACTCTGGCGTGCTCCTTAGCCGTCGCCAGTAGAGGAGTGGGCAGAAAGCAATCAAATCAGCAATAGGGCCAATACCCAGGTCCATCGTTAAAGGGATTTGGGAGGCCCAAGAGCTGCCTTAAAAAGTTATTTTGGTCACTGTCAGAGTGCTAGTTGAACAGAGGCCCCAGAGTTCGGCACCGTGCATAGTGGCTCCTCTTGCTTGCACCTTGTAAATTTCTGCATGGGGGGCAATAACCTTTACGGCGCAGTTCCTGTGGACTTTTAAATCCCCCCCACTTGCCTGTATTAGTTTTAAGTTCGCCTTGGTGATCTGCGGCCCCCATTCCATTTTCTCGTTTAGAGTAAGGCCCAAGTAATCAAAAACTGGCACCCTCTCTAGGGACGTAAGATCCAGTTTAGGGTGCGGGCAGTTGATAGAATAGGCATGGAAGACCATGTACTTTGTTTTCTTTATGTTTACCTCCAGATTCCTTTTTTTTTTACAAAACAAGCTAAATTCCCCTAGGACACGCTGCATCCCCATAGGTGTTTTGGATAGCAAAAGTGTCATCCACAAACATTAGTGCTGGTATTTTGCTGTTAGCAAGTTTTGGAGAATCTACTTCCTAGCGGCTCAAAGATCCTCAATTAACCCGTTTAGGAAGAGGGAGAAAAGAGTTGGTGCAAGCCTTGTCTCACTCCCTTCTCAACGGGGAAAGGGGCTGATAGTTTCCCGCCATTCCCGAATCTAATTCTGGAAAAAGTGCCTTTATGAAGGCGTTTAAGCTGGTGGCAGAGGTAAACTGGTGCTCCCATCTCAAGCAGTAAGTCCCACAACTGGTCTCGATCCACCATATCAAACGCAGACTTTAGGTCGACGAATGTTAGGTAGAGAGAACCACCTCCCAAAGTTATGGTTTTCCAATAGATCAGTTGTAATCTAAATAGTTGGTCTATAGTTCAGGGTTTGGACCTAAAACCTGCTTGTAAGGGAGTAAGTATATCATAGTCATCCATCCAGGTCTGCAATCTTCCCAAAAGAACACGCGCAAAAATCTTCTGCGCTACATCGATTAGGTAGGTCTTTGTGATAGGTAATTTGTGATATGTGAATTTTACCAATTATAACAACTTGTTTGTGCACTTCATACCGCACTTTTGTTATTTATGCGTGCTGTAAAGTACAGATTTTACTATTAATCACTGTATGGCCTCAGTTTATGACCGTGGGGAAGGATGGAAGGCTGAGTAATCTGTGCCCAGCCGGATTTAAACTTGCTCACTGTGCTCCTGGACTCAAGCTAGCCTGGCTGAGGAGGGGTGTTACCCCGAACACGATCGCAGGATGCCTGTTTCTGGTCCAGGAAGGACCTGGCCATGCAGCTCGGGATGGATTGTTCCCCTGAGGAGCAGGATCAAGACTGATATGCATATGGCTGGGTCCAAACTGTGGAGGTGAAGTGAGCTAAGGAACGATGGATTCAACCCAGATCTCTTGACTGGGTGTGAATGTTTGATTCAGCCAGCATTCCGTCCAGCATTTGTTGCTGCAGTACGGATTCAAACTCACATCCCTATTGGCTCATTTAGGAGTTGGAAAGGTGTAACTCGTTCAGCCACACTGGCAGCTTTACTGAATTTTCATATAAAATGTGGTATCGATGAAAGAGTTGTTTTTAGATTGTGAGGACGAAACGAAGAAAATAAACACATATGCCTGATATGTTATTCATAAGCATGTAGATATGTTGACTAAAAGTTTCAGCTTAATTTGCTGTTCATAATTGCTCCCAGTCACTCGAACTAGATAATCGGTCAATGGCCATTTGGTTCTTTTGGTCCGACTTTGGGAATTTTGCAGCCCCAGATTTAGCTTTTAAAGCTGCTATTTATTGCAGCGTGCTTTGTTGTTTGACGGGGTTTGATCCTGGACCTGTCACAATGACTAATCCATTAGTTATTTCTTATTTGTTTCAGATGATTCAGGGTTTTATGTGTTGTTATTAATTGTTGTTGGGGTGCCATCTTTCCTCCAGGGTCGCCTCTATTGATTGTAGTTGCAGATTGATTTTTGTGATTGTGCAGTGTGTTCGTGTGACATTGGCCTTCTCTGTATTCTTATGTTGAAGGGCTGTCACACTGAGTACACACTTGCACAGTTTATCATTTAGACAGTGTGCAGTTGGGTGATTATCCCCCCGCCCCCCAATAAACTGTATCGTCAGGGTCCCTTGTAATGAATTCGGACATATCTTTAAGATTTGATCATCTATGATGGCTATTAAGCAGTTATATAAGACAAGACGTTTGTGATACAGCTCAGCTGTTCTATTCCATCGTCAACAATGGGGAACAACGAAAAACGAAATGCAGTGCCTGTTCTAGGATACAACTAGGAATGGGCAAAATAGTTATTGTGTGGGCAAAATCTTATGAAATGTAGGAATTTAAAAAAAAACAATTTTTTTTTGCTATGTCGGAGTCAATCAATATTTAATTTTCAACTGCGAAAGATATTTCTAGTCTAATCTGTTTCCTGAATGTATCTCAAATGACTTTCTACACGAGGTATACGCTCTTGCACTACATTTCACATTATACTTGGCTAGCACGTGTGCGCAAAAGGTGTAATTTCACGTAATAGTCAGGAGAATTGCGTATTTCATGAGGGTAAAAAAATCATAATTTCCCCCACTCTTAGGTACAAGGATTTCACGTCACAATATGTTTTCCGCGTCCGACAACGTTTTGGACAAACACTCACTTGGACTTCTCACCTACTTGGGACAGACTGTCTCGCGCACAGAATACCCCTCGGCTGACGCAAAACAGTTTGTGCCACCTGTGGATATCAATTTCCTTGCACGCCAGGCCCAGCAAGTTTAAGGACCCGCAGTACTGTTCTGTACATCAGGGAGGCAGCACAGACACAATATGCCATCTGGTATTCCACAGACCGTGGTAACCAAGCAACGTCACGTCCCCTGTAAGGGTGACTGTGTTTCTGCACATTTCACACAGAAAGCCATTTACGGCTGACATGCAGAAATCTATGTCTCGGCGCTTCTCATGAACAGCTATCTCATGGTCCGATGAGACCAGGACAGCAGCCCAGTAATAGGCCTCTAAATGAAAATATAGGGGGTATTGATTTCCACTACTAACAGGACCCGTATGCTAATCAGCCATTAGCCTATTTTCTAGTTTGACCCGTCTTCTTTTTACTCGGTGTGGTCCTGGCCTGTTACAATTATAGCCATACTTTTAAAATGTGCACGGTGACCGTCCCCTTCTTTGATGGTGTTCTTTGATGCTGACCCCATTTCGAGTTCCGCTGTGAGATTAGGAGTTTGTCGCCTAAATTTGGAGGTTTTAAATCTCTTTTCTATTTGTAAGCAGTTTAATAATTTTCTAGTTTTACTTTAAAGTAATTTCCAATTTTATTAAAATATTCTCTTATACATAAAAACGTTTTCATTGATAAAAGTGAAACCTCTTTGTAAGAAGAGATCACATAGTGAATAGAAGCTGGTAGGGATTTTCAAAGGTTAGGGCTTGGCTTGTGAATATCGGAGAACAGTGAGCTTCGGCAAGGTAATTTGACATAAATTACTAAATATCCAGCTTTATTTGTGAGAATTAGCCAGGTACTAAAACCAATATTGCTCACTTTGTAGTTAAAATAAGATCTCTCTGTCTATCTACCCGATGTAAAAGTGAAAGCGTCCCTTGGGTTTACAACGAAGAGAAGCCCGAGTCCAAACGGTATTTGTTAAGCCACGCATTTTGGTGTTCTCAGACTCCTTTGTCAACCTTTATATATGTATGTGTATATATATATATATATATATATATATATATATATATATATATATATATATATATATATGTATGTATGTGTATATATATATATATATATATGTGTGTATATATATATATATATATATATATATATATATATATATATATATATATATATATATATATATATATATATATATATATATATATATATATATATATATATATATATATATATATATATATATATATATATGTGTGCCTGTAAGTATATGTGTGTGGGTGTCTCTGTTTCTATATGTATTCACTGAAAAAACCATAGGTTTCAGGGGGCGTTATAGTTAGTTGGACATTTCGCTAGTACAAAACCATAGAAATTCACCCGTTATGGTTAGTTCAGCTAACTATAACTCACGCGCCCGCAATGCACTGCTGATGACGTCACATATTACATCACTCATGACATGGTCAGTGGCATCACTCATGGCATCACTCATGACCTCTCAAATGACATAACTGATGACATCACTGATGGCGTCATCCAGTGAATGTGTGTTTTTCTGAAAATTAAATATGTTTTATATATGTATATCAAGGTCGATGGAAGAATAAATGGGTATATAAGTGTCTAAATGGCTGATTTTGTTCTTGAAAAATTGATTATATAACGGACTGATTAAGTGTATCTTAGTGAATACATGGGTTAGTGAGTAATGTTTAAATATGTAAATATCTGTATCAGTCTCTCACTTTGTGCATAAGTGACTGCATGGGTTGGTGAGTAGCTACATGAGTGTCTATATGGGTTATTACTTGGTTTTTCGAGTATCAGTAGGAGTGTCCGTATGGTTCAGTGGGGGTATTACTTAGTGCATAGATGCATAAATGAGTGAGTCACGGTTTGTATGTGTTGAAGACAGAATGTTTGCAGGATGGTATGGGTGGTTGAGTGTGTGTATGGGTGTGTTAGTAAGTGAATGACTGTCTCAATAGCTTCTTTATGAGTAAGTACATATGTCTTAACCTAGTATAGGTGAGTATTAGTGCATATAAGTGAGTATATGTGAGAGTGAAAGATTGGAAGAATTCTGTATAAATAAGTATGTGTTTTTTTAAGTGACAGTTTAAGAGTAAGTATGTGTAAGTTTCTGTAGAAGTAAGTGTGGTGGTATGTGTATAACTGTATATACAAGTAAATGGATGTTTGATAGTTTGTTTGCATGTATGACTATGTGTGTAATTAAGTCTATAGATGAGTGGCGGTATGTAACAGGATGTGTAGGTGTATGAGTACACATGATGAGTGAGTAAATGTATGAGTGACTGTATAGGACTATTGGTAAATAAGTTGATGCGTTTGTAGATCTTTGAATTACTGAATATGTGTGTTGCAACTGGTATTGGTATGTCCATTGTTTTGAAAATGTTCGTTTGTATTTTTGAGTGTGTGTATCAAAGGTTAGATTAGAGTGAGAGGAGGTCTGCCACTCTATCACAAGGATGATGTAATTAGTGATGTCATCAGTGATGTCATGAGTGACGTAATATGTGACGTCATCAGCAGTGCATTGCGGGCGCGCGAGTTATAGTTAGCTGAACTAACTATAACGGGGACATTTCTATGGTTTTGTACAAGTGAAATGTCCAACTAACTATAACGCCTCTGAAACCCATTGTTTTTTCTGAAAAATTTCTAAGGTTTTTTAAATGCTAATTTCTAACTATAACGTGCCTGAAACCTATGGTTTATTCAGTGAATTTCAGAGGTTTTTTAAATGTTAATTTATAACTATAATGTGCATTTGAGTGCAAAATGCATTTCCCATAATTACACATAATTTTGCAGTGATTCAGCATATTTACTGTACGGCAAAGTACACGAATTTCACACAACCTAGATGTGCAGCACTCTCGATCTCTGTCTTGTGCCCATGTGCTCTTCCGCTGACCCTGCACTCTTTGAATAATGTGCAGAAGAGTTTTTCTCTTGCTCCGATCTTTCTCAGACTGCACTGCTCTCTCTGGCTGGTATTTTCTTTTTTGGTGCCTTGGCCTGTGTGACCCTGCTGTGTGACGCTGCCTCCTTGTACGGTGCCCCTCACTCTTTCATACTTCAGTCATCATCTGTCTCCGTGATACTCTGCTCTTTCTATGATCCACGGCTGTCCCTCCGAAAATCCTGCAACGGGGCGCATCTTGTGGCCGCTCTGCCCCTCCATCTTTCTCATATAGCGCTCTCTCCCTCACCAAATAGGACCCAGGCGGGCAACTAGAGCCAAATTCCGGGGGGTGGGGTGGGGCTAACTCTTCCAACCATAGGCAGATTGGGTGAAAACACAACAAAGGCCTCATTAACAAGCAAATGGTCTTTTAAAGACCTGTGAAGTACTCGGGTGCGGCTGCAATTAGACGGTCGCCAGCCCGCGAAGCAGTCTCAGCCTAGGCTGACCCACACGAGGGGGGAGGCTCATGCCAGGTGAGCCCAATGGGTGTTGCGCGCCTGATAGGACTCCTCTCCCACAGCGCTCTCTGGTGATATCAGCCACTGTCTGATTCACTTCGTCACTGTGGCCTAGGTTCCTCTCCCGAGAAGGACAGCCTCAAAATATAAAAAAATGCACAATAAATGTTCAGACACCAGATCGCCAAAGATGTGGGTTTCCATTCCATGGCTGCTTCGCTCCTTGCCCAGGGCCAGAATATTCACTCTTATTGCCAAATTTGTGGTATTTATGGCCCGACGTGAATTAATATTATACTGACACATGGCTCCTACGTGTTCAGAAGCTGTCGTGCACTTCTTCGCCGAGGGAATGCTTTATTAAAAGTACGTTTATGGTCGCTGCTAAACCGTCCTACTGTTTATATTTTATTCAGAACGCCGCCTCCCCCTGTAGTGTGGTTTACATTTTAGTCCAGTGTTTATAGCGTAATATTTTATTTTTGCTTGATGCAGTATTGTTAGTGCTTTTCATGTTTTTTGTTTGTTAGGAAGGGGGCAGGCTGAAAATTGATTGGTTTTGGCCTCTCACGCGTCTCGAAGTATCTGAAGGGTTCCGGTTGAGTGTCGCTGCACTGTAGAAACGCTTCATACGTCAGACATCCCCATGATAAACTGTTGACCCCCGTAAGGTCTCATTCGAGTAGCTTTTCTCTGGATTTTTCAGGGAAGGCAAGGCGTTCTGCTGTGTGTCACCCCTTGCACACCCTTCAGTGTGCAGGTCGTTCTTAAGGGAGCGGGTTGAAGATCTGTTCAAACAGCAGACTTGTCCTGCAGCTGGGCTGTCACCAGGCCCTCCCCAGGCAAGGCCGAGGGTGCAGGGGGGTCTCCACCTCTCTCCCACTTTAAATATAACCGGGCCCCTGGGACAGCCAGGATGCTGCACTACGCTTCATACAAGTACAGAGACAGCTCTGGCAGCTGTGTGTATGGGGGTGGGGGTCGCACAACAGTTCTGAGTTTGTGTACTCGAGATGAAGTTGTGAGTGTGGTTCTAATCATCGCCAGGGGCGTAACTCAGGTCCTGCAGCCCCTGTGATGCAGGGTGGAAGAGGCCGGTGGGGGGTACCTTTCAACTTCCCCAAATCCTTGAAGGGACCCCCCAGTCAGCCCCAGGTCGATGAATATATGTGCAGTATGTCATCACATTCTGCGGGGGGGGGACCACCATTCTGCATTACGCCACTGATTCTACAATGGTAGCACGTGGTCCCTCCTGATATACCACTGCCCCTCCCTGACATAGATGAGACGGAGACAGAGTTACTGGAACCCATGATATGGTTTTCAAGTAATATTTGCTGAAATAATGTAACGAGCTGGAGTCCTGTGTAAACTCGCATCCTTCATCACAGCCACAAATGCACTGAGTTTGGTGGCCGTGAGGGGTCTTGTTCTAGGCCCTCTTGGACAGAGTGGCCGTCACACGCATACGACCAGTAGTGAGTAGCCCCTTTCCACCCTCAAGGGAATGGTGACCTGGGGCTGACCCCGAGATCTCACGCCCCTCCATTCAAAACATACTGCCCTGGGGACTGATTCCAGCTACATGCCTCGGGTGGCGGGAAGCAGGCCGGCAGCCGAGTGCTCGTGAGCGATGCCAGTGGATGGCAACAAGAGCTTTTTATGGACAGTAGACGCAATTATATACACAGCTCTCCCCGACCCAGTGCAGCAGTAAAAAGACTAGAGTGCAGTGCATTTACCAAAAAGCAAGACTTGGGAGGAGAGGGTGGGGGGAGTAAGCAGACCACCAGACCAAAATTGTGTGTGAAAAAGGCCGCTTTATTGAAACAGGTGCACATTTACACAATAAAAACCCCGGCCAATCGCCTTACAAAACTAAACCTCACTAAATAGAATATTACCTTAACCCCAATCACAAATCCCGGCCCTAAAACGTCATCAAACCCGCTCCCGCCCGTACATAACATTATTAAAATTCAAACAGTGCAATAACCCCGCATAATAATTTCAACGTATCCAATCCCCGAAACCATAACACAAACTCCCCAGTTCGCCCTCCAACAACTCTTGGTACCCCAAACTATGAAACCACCCCAACAAATCATCCTGCCCAAATTCTCTTGACAATGCCCCAAATCAACCAATGCCAACTACAATCCTGCCAATCCTCGAAAAAAAACACCAATTTCCGCCACCCAGAAAGCGGGGGAAAACCATACCCCCCTTTCTGCCCCCCAAAACAGACAAAAATAAGAGAAAAACAAAAACAAAACCTAACCCGTGAAATTCTGAATTTGCAAACATCGAGACAAAACTTCTCTCAACTCCAAAAGATACAAATCCATACCAATCCTAGAAAGATGAACAACATCACCCCGAAAAAATTCCAAAGTGTCATAACGAATATCGCTATGAGACACCCAACCAAAACCTAAACCTCTGCAGAACCTAGAAACCTCAAGATTCACCTTCTTACGTGCTTTATCAATCGCCCTAGGTTTAATCGCACCTCTCCATGACCTCCGTGGGACCAACTCAGTCCATAATACATGACAGCCTGACCACTGTTGTTTCAAAAGGGAAAGGTCCTTCTTCATAGCCCTCAAGAGAACTACACCTTTTACCCCACATAAATCATTCTTTCCAAGATGAATAACCAACACATCAGGGCAGGTACCCCCAACCAACCAGGAGTTTAAAGCAGGAATCAACTCTTTCCAACGCATACCCCCTTTTCCTTTCCAAATAACATTAAACAATCGATCATTGAAACCCAGCAGAGGACCAAAATAGCTATTACATGCTTGAACATGGGCACGTTTCAGGAAAGAGTGCCCAACAATCCATATGGTCATACCTGCTGAACGGGGGCCAGCCATGTAGAAAAAGGGTAGGGCCGATATCGACCAAGAACCTTTTAAGTATTGCCCGGCGCTAACCGCCTCTCATACCACTCGAATCTATCAAACAAAGAGGCAGGCGCTGGAGACTGGAATGCAGGAAACAGGAGTTTATTCCGACGGAGCAGAACACATCAAATCAGACAACAGGGTATCTTCTCGAGGTGCTCTAACCGCATCTCTGAGGCCTGGCCTCTTATACACAGTTTTATGGCTTTATTGCATGAAACACATCTTTGTCAACACTTTGATGTACGGAAAGACATCCTCGGAATCCCTGCTTCAAGCCCGTTCCCACACACATTTACAGTAAAAGTCCCCACCCCGGTCTCAACAGGTGATGATTGTCGCGCAGCTGGGCATTCCGCCGATTCCCGGAATACATGCGGCTGATCGGATCTCATGGGGTGGGGGCTTTGATCAGTCGTGGATCCTTTGATGGGGGAAGCTTCCTACTGTATGGGGGCAATAAACTGCATCCGCAGGGCCAGGTGGCGGCCTGGGAACGAGCAGGACAATCGGGCACAGAGGAAAGGGGGTTTATCAAAAGATACAGGATCATGAAAGGAATGGAGGGAGGTGTTTAGCTGGGAACAGGATGTGGTTCCGAGGTAGGGTTGCGCTGAAGGGAGTTTTATGGCCTAAGCATGTGAGAGCGGGGGCTGTCAGCGTGCATGGGATGCTTGCAGGGTTAGGAGAGAGAGAGAGAGACGCGCTGGCTATCGGCAGTGGGCAGAGAGGCCATGGCATTCAAAATGGCTGCCACTTACGCGCACAAATGAGCCTAAAAAGGGACAAGATGGCGCCGATAATGTTGATGTCGCAAACTAGATTTTAGCAGCCACAGAACCTGAAAAAGAAAAGCAGTATCAGATTTTAAGACACAGATGAGGACGCAAGTGCTTCCCCTGCTTCATTTCGTACATATCGCTGGAAACAGTTTGATGACCACCGCCCTTAGCGCATAATGTCTTGACGTGACCATCCCCTATTATTGGCTTCTGTTGCAGCTCCAATCCTAAAGGAATGAGTACTATAATTCTTATCATCAAGACCAATATAGCGTAACGCTTTCCGCAGCACCATGCGTAATTGATAATCTGTAACTCTGGAGCCATCATCATGCTGAAACACACCAGCTTCAAGTACCCCCCCTGAAAAAACCCACAAACGCCGAGACCACTGCAAAGGACATGTCGCAGAAGGAGAAGATGCCTCCAACCAAATTCCTTTTCCCTTCCTTTTTTTGGTCAGTTTTTGAATGAGATAGCCATAAGTGCACACCCCTTTCTGACAAACGAACATCCCCCCATACCACCCCCCATGCAATTTTGAACATAACAATTCTGAAACTCTAAAAGCACCAAAAAACATCCAAACCATGAGCGTTGCAAAAAGGCAAGCTTCAAACTCATTCTTACAAATAAATGGCAACACCTCCAAAACACGGGCCAAATTCTGCCAAGACAAAGGGTTCCTCACCATATGGGACCAGCCTTCCAACATCCTCCTCCCAACCTCCCCAGCAGGAGGGGAATAACCCCAAAACAACTTGCCCATGAACGAAATACCAGCTAACTTTCCCGCTATGGTGACCCTGGAGAGACCTCTATCCATTAAAACAAGGATAAACTGAATTACATCTTCTGACCGACTCCAGCCAGGATCTCGTTTGCAAGCCCCAGACGACAAAAAAATTTCCAAGCCAATTCATACGCCGCCCTAGTAGAAGCTGACAGAGAACCTACCACCAACTGTAGGACCCTGTGTCGCCTACATTCCAAAGATGAGCCGGCATGGGGGTCGGTGTCCTGTCTGCCTCCGAAGCTAGCCCATGGAATCTCTCCCACTGCGAACGAGACAAAGCATCCGCAATGTCATTGTCCACACCAGGAATGTGTAGAGCCCTAAAGCTGATATCATGCCTAAGGCAACCTAACACAAAGACTCGCAACAATTTCAGAATCTGGGTGTCCCTAGCTGACTGCCTGTTGATAATTTCTGCCACAGCTATATTGTCAATGCAAAACAACACTTTCTTGTGAGCAAACTCATGACCCCACAGTGTCAAAGCCACCACCACTGGAAAAAATTCTAAAAAGACAATGCTCCTGCCCCCATTCCTCCATCCAACTGGCCACTGCTCTGCACACCACCTGCCCTGCCAGTACAAACCAAAACCATCACTGCCTGCTGCATCAGAGAAAATCTGCACATCCCACATCCAGTCTTCCTCCCTGTACAAAGGAACTCCATTGAACGAGTACAGGAAAAACATCCACATGCGCAGATCCTCTCTGACCCCTGCTGATAATCGGACATGATGATGAGGCAAGTAATGCCCGAGTAGAGCGCTACCCAAGCGCCTGCAGAAAGTTCTACCAGCTCTGACCAATCTACATGCAATATTGAGATGGCCCAACAAAATTTGCACTTCTTTGACAGTAACCTTTGTTTTCTTTAACATTGCTTCCAAAAGCTCCAGCATTTTGTCTTTTTTCTCAACCGGTAAGCGTGCCTGCATCGCATGTAAATCTATTTCAATACCCAAGAAAGACATGGTCGTGCAAGAACCCACTGTCTTTTGAGGTGCCAACGGAACTCCTAAAAGGTCCATAAGCTTTTGAAATGTAACCAGAGCAGACTGACATTCTGAAGAATCTGGAGAGCCTACAAAAAAGAAATTGTCTAAATAGTGAGTCACTAACTGATGTCCAGAATGTTGAGTGAAAAACCTTTGCAGAAAAGTGCTAAAAGTTTCGAAGAGAGCACAGGTCATTGAACAACTCATTGGCAATGCTTTGTCCACGTACCCCTTCCCATGGAAATGGATCCCCAGAAGATTCCAATCTTCAGGATGGACTGGAAGCAATCGAAATGCAGATTTTATATCGCATTTTGCCATTTCTGCTGCAGGACCTGCACTCACTACCAAAGACATGGCCACATCTACTGAAGAATAAGACACTGAAGCAGCTTCCTCGTCAATGAAATCATCGATCGAGGACCCTTCCGGCCATGACAAGTGTTTTATAAGTCTGAATTGACCTGCCTCCTTCTTAGGGACCACACCAATGGGTGAAACAATCAGATCAACCAAAGGCCAATCATCGAAAGGACCTGCCATTCTCCCCTACCGCCCTTCCTTGTTCAATTTCTCCTGCACCACTGCTTTATGTTCATCAGCCAATTTCAAATTTCTGGACCAGCGCCGCAGCCGCGGCCCTGAATAACCAAGACGGAATCCTTCTTGAAAACCTGTTAGTAACAACTGACGAGTCCTAGCATCCCCATACCCCTTCAGCCCTTCCGCAAGCTGATCTACATTAACCGGAGTATGAGCCTCTGGGCCCAGCCCCTGCATTATTCTTTCCCCCCCTGTTTGACTGCGGTTGCTGTGAGGAACCTGCTGCACTAGTATTTTGCTGTGACCACTGATGTCCACCTGAAGGCCGAGGCCCCAAGCACTTAACCATTGGGTGTTTTCTACCACACTGAGAACATTCATGCCGGAATCTACAATATTCTCTGGTGCACAGGCCCTTGTTGAAATCCCAACATGCTCCCATGGCGGACTGTGTGGTTGCACTACCCACCCCTTCCCGGGTGGGTTTTCCCTGAAAGGGCCGGTAAACTAATTGTAAGCCACTAGCAGTAAAAATTGTCTTACCACCGGCCGGGGCGCCCATCGTATGTTGCCATGGATCCGTGTCCAATTCACCCCACTTTGCCTCAGAATCCCATGCCATTCGTGCACGATACATATTGTGCCCATGCAAAACCACTACCTGTTATCTGTGCTTTTCTTATGACATCCATATACTTGAAAATGGCAACGCAGCGCTCAGGAAACGTTTCGCAATATACACTAGCGTATATCAAGAACGCTACCGTCCAGTTCTCAATTGTCAAGGGAACTTTAGGGCGCTTGGCCAACTCAAACTCCTCTTCTTTTGACCCTTCTTTAGAGCGTACTTCCCTGTGTAGCAACTTCAATATTTCGACATACTCATCTTTCCAAATCCTCTCTTTTGTGGATAACATTAAATGGGCACCCAGAGGCCTGGTAACACCCATATAAGGCAGCTTATTTATCTTTAACTCCTTACTATGAAGAGTGTCCTTAACTATCTCAACAGCCTCCGTATTCATGCTACTCTCCACCTTAGTACCCAGACTTCCTTCCCCATCACTCGTGCCCACGCCCTGATCCTTAACATAATGACCTTTTTGTAATTTGCCGTCTTGTCCTGCTGACACCACCTCCCCCCCCCGTCCCCACAGACACCATTTTTGGTTTGGCCCGTGGTTCAGAAGGCTCACCTGGGCGTAACAACGGGACTTGCCCCGGACCCGATCTCCATTCCATGTGTTCCACATTGTCCACCATCCGAGGAACCCTCACTCCCTCACTGAAGGGCCGCGCTCTCGACCTGGTCCAGACATCGCCATCTTTGGTCGCACCACCACTGGTGCCTGCAAAAGACTATGAGAAGCATGAGATTGCCCCCCCCCAGTCAAATCATCACGCAATTCACCTTCTTCAGGACTATCATTATCATAGTCCAATACCAAAGACTCCTCCGTGGAGGGCCTGGCACCAACAAACTCTTACTCGCTTTCTCATAACTCTGTAAACCTGCATGGGTCTTACCAACCCTTTCCTGTACCCTTGGCGGGGGAGCCGGCTGTACCCGCCGGTACCCCACAAAACGCCTACCACTCTTAATTAAAGTATCCACTGGTAGATCAATCCCCTGATGCTGAGAAGACGTTGGGGCCAGCAAGGTCACGCCAGACCTGCATCTGCTGACCGCGCCGGGATCCCCCGATGGTACGGAATGTGCTGCGCTAGGCTCCACCCTCCCTTCTCCTCGGCGCACTTGGGTCGCACTTCGCCCTACCGAGTCCGCTGCTCCATGACGCTCTCTACCCTGTAAAGAAAAAGGCTGGACTGATGTGCCGGGTCCCTTACTACCAAAAACTCCAAACTCTCCAGACCTTCCTACCATACACCCCTTAGACTGCTCCCCTTGCACCTGCTCACCACGCTGAAAAACTGGGACCTTCGCCTGAAATGAGACACCACTAAGAGGAGGGGAAGGTGCAACCTCCTCGTTACCACTACTCCAATCCAACTTTTCCTGCACCATGACCAACGCTGGACCTAAAACTTGACTACTCCCATCCCCACTCTCCAAACGAGCCTCTTCATGAACTCCCTGTTTCCCCCCCTACTCCCTACCTTCAAACCTCGAAAATTCAAAGTGACACCCAAACCTCCTTGTGAATCTAGCTCCCTGCTACCCATACCACAGCCCCCTTCACAAATACCTTCTGCCCAAGAGGGAAAAACATCAAGCCCCTCCCAAGACCTGCTCCTCACACTGTGTGTCTTCTCACGCAACTGGAAAGGAAAACCAGCATCCACCCTAGAGACATACTGAGACCCAGCCCCAGTAGAAAGAACAATCTGAGGGGGGGAACGTAAAATTCCAAAATCAGGACCTTGAGACTGCAAAACATCACTCCCCCACCCCCCAACTTGTGCCCACTCCCCCTCCTCAACAGAGCCACTACGAACAGACACCTCCCTATGAGAAGCTGCTGGGGAAAACAACAGGGGACTATACAGCGCTTCCAACACATATTGTGTATCAGAAATCCTTGCCTGGTGCTGAAAACCTTCCTCAAAGAGCGCCGACCCCTGCCTCAAGGGAGATAAACGGGCCGGAGAAAGAAAGCCCCCCCCTCCCTTTCCCCAGAAGCAAACCCCTTACCAAACTATCTCCAGCCGGAGAAACAATGAGCTCATCATGAACATTCAATTTAGAAATCACCGACACAGAGCGAGCACCCGCCGTAGCCGCCTGCGTGTACAGAGCCTCCTCCTCGGGCCGGAGAAAGAAAGCCCCCCCTCCCCTTCCCCAGAAGGCAAACCCCTTACCAAACTATCTCCAGCCGGAGAAACAATGAGCTCATCATGAACATTCAATTTAGAAATCACCGACACAGAGCGAGCACCCGCCGTAGCCGCCTGCGTGTACAGAGCCTCCTCCTCGGGCCGGAGAAAGAAAGCCCCCCCTCCCCTTCCCCAGAAGGCAAACCCCTTACCAAACTATCTCCAGCCGGAGAAACAATGAGCTCATCATGAACATTCAATTTAGAAATCACCGACACAGAGCGAGCACCCGCCGTAGCCGACTGCGTGTACAGAGCCTCCTCCGCTCCTCCCGCTGGAATTTGCATCTCGCGAAACGCGGAGGCCGACGCCGAGTGCTTCTTAGCCCCACGCTTCGCTCCCTTTCTCCCACGCTGGGCCGGGGCTGACACTGCCCTCTTATGTGCCGCCGAGACCTGACAAGTCTCTTGCGGCTCAATGTAACTTGCCGGCAACGCATTAGAGGGCCGGACAGGAACTAGTTCAACACCTGCGTCATAACCCGGGGCGCCCTCCTCCAACCGCCGCACCTTCAAACCCGGGGCCGTTTTCCTCACACGAGAACGGCCCGCTCACTTACCACGTCCAGTCTGGAACGCTTTGGGGTCAAACAGGCCACCACCACTGCGGCCACACCGGCCGAGGCCTGACGCTGCGGCCGAGACGGCCCAGCGACATCACCAATCACGAGATCCAGCCTGCCTGCTTCGCTAAGAAGCCTAATCGCTTCTAGCACACGATAGTCCTCACCTGACATGACTACAATGACTAAAGCGATTAACCACTAGATTCAAAAAATTTCTAAAGCAACTCCCGGCCACCAGGTCACCAAGCCTAAAATGGTGGCCGGGAGGAGGAGCCCCAATGATTTATATTTTGGGCTCCCCTCAGTAGGAAAGAAGCCCAAATATACAAAAACCACGCCGGCAGGGCTGCTAGTCAGCCCCACCCGCCCCTCCCAAACCGCCCGGGGGGACCTCACTGTGGTCGGCTGCCCCCCCCCAAGCCCCCCATCCCGCTGACCAAAGCAAGACATCCCGCTGACCAAACCAAGCATGCAACCGCTGCCTCGTGCAGGTGCATTTACCAAAAGCAAAACCCTCGTGCCCACCAAAGCAAGCGTGCAACCGCTGCCTCGTGCAGGTGTATTTACCAAAAGCAAGACCCTTGCGCTGACCAAAGCACCGTGACCATGTCATGAGTGATGTAATATGTGATGTCATCAGCAGTGTATTACACGCGCAAGTTATAGTGAGTGCAACTAACTATAACGTGGGAATTTCAATGGTTTTATGTCAGTAACATTTCCAGGTAACTATAACTGGTGTGAAACCTATGTTTTTTTCAGTGAATTTAATTGGTTTTTTAACTGCTAATTCCTAACTTTTTATAGGGCCTCATACCTATGTGTTTTTTAGTGAATTTCTAAGGTTATTTTTTCGCAAATGTCTATAGCTTAGAAAGGTATGTTTTTCTAAAAATGAATCCTATATGGTATATTAATATAATATATTTTTTCTAAAGTATATTCATTTTTTTTTTTACATTTCACTCTGGAGCGCTCCCGGTGACATGGTCAGTGACATCACTGATGACATCACTGATGACATCTCAAATGACATCACTGATGACATCATCCGGTGACGGTATGTTTCAGTGAAGTTTAAATATGTTTTACATATTGAAGAATGAGTAGATGTATAAGTGTCTGGATGAAAGATTAAGTAGGTGCGTGACTGACTGTAGGAGTGAGTGATTAAATGTGTCTTTCTGAATGTATGGGTTAGTGACTAAACTGTCTGAATGTGTGTATCATTATGTTTGTTGTTTTATAACCTGTTGCATTTGTTGATCAGTAGCTATATGAGTGGCTATATGTGTTATTGATTGGTTGCCCAAGTATTTGTATGAGAGAATGAGTGTTTGTGTGGGTGGCTGGGAGGTGTGTGATTCTGTGCATAGATGTGTGAGCAGATGATCCACAAGATGTATGGGTTCAAGAGTGCATGTGGAAACACCTGTATGGGCGGTTGACTGTCTGCATGGGTGTATTGGTGAGTGAATTGATATCTCAGTGCTACATGTCCAAGTAAGTACATATGTAAAACACAATGCATGTGACAGTTGACATATATAAATGACTATACATGAGAGCCAGTGATTGTGCCAGTTCCTTTATGGATCATTGTGTACTTGTATCAGTGATTGTATTAGAGAGTAAGTATGTGTTAGTATATGATTGAATAAGTAAGGTGTTGTATGTATAACTGTATAGTTGAGAAAATGGAAGTGTGATTGATTCTTTGCATAACTGACTAGGTGTATGAGTAACTCCATGGATGAGTGAAAGTGTGTGAGTGTCTGTATACACTTTGTGTATCAAAGTTTATATTAGAGTGTGAAGAGGTTCATCGTATTATCACATGAATGATGTCATCAGTGATGTCATCAGTGATGTCATTTGAGATGTCATCAGTGATGTCAATGACCATGTCATGAATGATGTAATATGTGACATCATCAGCAGTGGATTGCGGGTGCGCGAAATATAGTTAGTCCAACTAACTATATATGCGAATTTCAATGGTTTTGTATGAGTAAAATAAGGTTTTGTAAATGCTAATTCTTAACTATATATGGTCTCAAACCTATGGTTTTTTCAGTGAATTTTCAAGGTTTTGTAAATGCTAATTCCTAACTATATATGGTCTCAAACCTATGGTTTTTTCAGTGAATTTCAATGTTTTTTTAATAGCAAATATCTATAGCTGTAATATATATTCTTCTTTAAAATGTATACTATATTTTCTATGTATGTAATACATTTTTTTATGTTTAATATATATTTTTTTTTTTTTGCCCCGGTGCGCTCCCGGTGCGCGCACTGGGGAGTGCACCGGTAAGCGCAATTTTGTGGAGCGTCCCGGTGCGCGCTCCAGTGAGCGCCCCGTTAGCGCTATTGCCGCGATCGAAAACAACATCGTGACGTGTCGCGTAAGCGTGACGTATCGCGTAGCCGCGTGATGCGTCTTATGGCGCGTCGCGTAAGCGTGACGTATCGCGTTGCCGCGCAATGTCTCTTATGACGCGCTGCGTAAACGCACCCGGAAGCGCTCCGCGGCGCGGCCCGGTGCTCATAACGTAAGCGCGCCGGAGCGCGTAACGTAAGCGCATCGAGTCATGTGACCTGAAAATAACACTTTTCATTGGTTCTCATCATTTTTTTTCTCCAAATGATGAAAGCCCCCTCCTTTTTTCCTCATTCTAACTTTCTTCATTGAGAGAGCAAGAGCTATTTTTGATCAATGCAATGGCATCACTTGTAGCTGCAGCTGCTGCACCCCCACCACCACCACCACCACCAAGAAAAGAAGGTCCACCACCACAGTTCCTTGGAGGAGAAGAAGAAGAGGAGGAAGAAGAGGAGGAGGAGGAACAACCAAGGCGCTTCCTGCCTGAAGAACCAAGGCAAAGGCACGTTAAAGTGCACTTTATTTGGCAATTCTTTTCATTCCCTGAAGGCCAGAAAAAGGTGAACGCCCCCAAAGTCACCTGTCTAATTTGTGGCAGAGTCCACTCCAGGGGCAATCCCAAAACAAAATATTCATTTGGTAATTTTACCATGATCCGCCACATGGAGAGGTGGCATCCCAATAACTTAGCCCAGGCTGAAGTACAGGAACTTCAGAACAACCCACCCCCTGTGGCCAGCACCTCCTCTACTGAAGACTCACTTTCTGGTCCTGAAGGATGCCAAATGGTGCCAAATATACAACAAAAATTTGGCACCATAAAAATAGTTTGCATTTTCTGTGGCAAAACGTTATGTTATGGTGAACTTAGTGTCACCTTAATAAATAATGCTGTGGACAACCACCAATGCAGCAAGAAAAGGAAGCAGTAATTCTTTTCTTTTTTGCTCCTGTTCAGCCATTTCCAATTCCCTGTTTTTTGTTTGTTCCCTTAAAAAACACAAAAAAATTATAAAATTGTTCAAAAATACAAAAAAAATGTTCAGAAAAATAATTAAAAAAATATAAAACAACAAAAAGAAGAAAAAAAGTTCTTTTCAGAACTACCTCCCATTTATAAAATATTGCAAATTTTTTTAAAACTCTGGCATTCTTTTTTCTCTTTTGTGCGCTTCCCGGTGCGCTCCCCGGTGCACGTACCGGGCGCTCCCTCCGCGAAAATCGAAAAAAAAAATTGGTTTTTTTTGCCCCGCTGGGCCCTTTTATAGCCCCCACATCAAACCTAGGGGGTCAGGGGGGGTCTATCCCTGTCCCCTTTTGGTCATTTCCCCCTTTGTTTTTGCCACCTCTTGTGTCTCTATCCTACCGAGACACAAGATGGCGGCCGCTCTGGACTGTTTCGAATGTTTACAGACACCCGTGAGCCAATCAGCTTTCCGTGCGCAAGTCGCGTAGCGCGGCAGGTGTGCTCCCCGGTGTGCATACCGGGGCTCGCCTATAGATATATATATATATATTTTTTTTTTAACCTAAATTACTCAAAATCCACTGGAGCACATATCTTGAGACATAGCAAAGGCACATGGGCTACCAGTCCCTACAATTTTGCCAAGTTTGGTGGAAATCCATTCAGCCGTTCGGGCTAAAAGTGAGTTTGACCACCCTATGGAAATTAACTTGGGAAAACACGTTTTGGGACCCCCCTTTTATTTCGGACCCCGCTTGACGAATCCCCCCAAACTTTCAGGAAGGACCGTAGCTCGACGAGGCAAATTTGAGGAAATTTTCAGGCAGATTCGTCCACCGGTGCCAAAGTTTTTCCAAATAGAATTTTGAGATTTTGCATTGAAAAAAATCCTAACTATAACTACCTACTGGCAACCGCCAGTAGGTAATATATATTACCTACTGGCGGTCACCAGTAGGTATATATAGTTAGGATTTTTTCTCTATGGGATTTTTGAAAATTCTATGTCTAATAACTTTGGCGTTTGTGGACGGAATTGGCTGAAACTTTCAGGAAAATGGAACATTTTGTTTCTGAGCGGCCCCTGACAATTTGGGGGTGTTTCATCAAGGGGGGGCTGAGAAAAAAGGGGGGTCCCAAAACGCGTTTTTCCCATGTTAATTTCCATAGGGCGGTTGGCCTCACTTTTAGCTCGAACGGCTGAATGGATTTGCACGAAACTTGGCAAAATTGTAGGGACTGTTAGCCCGATGTGCCTTTGCTAGGTCTCAATATATGTGCTCCAGTGGATTTTGAGTAATTTAGGTTCAAAAAAAGATATATATCTGGGCGGAGCCTAACCACACATCTGATCTGATTGGCTGTCAGCACTTCATCCAAGAAGTGTTGGCAGCCATCTTGGGACCAATATACATGATAGCACCTCATTAAAAAGCATTGTAGTTAATAGAGGGTTTTAGGACTTTAGTTACATTATAAATCATTTGCTGATGGTACCATACTCGTTTTAGGAATTGTGGTGGGTTCTAAGGTGATTTTACCATGTGAAAAAACCTTCTGCTGTGATATCATGAATATTGTTTGAAAGAAAACTAATATCTCATGATTTTCCCACAGTGGTTTGGAAGGGGATCTATAAGCTAAACTGAAAGCATATTTTCTGTAAATTCACATTATCTTTCTCAGTCATGTGAAAATGAAGTCTGACATTCTCAGTAAAACATGTACATCCAACAAGGACAGAGACTGTCGGTTGATTCCTTTGTGTTCTACTGCAGCCTCCTAGAGTGTTCTAAAGAACAACTAGAGCGCTAACAGTCCTACTTATTACAAAGGTATGGCACACCTGAAGCCATCTTTATTGGAATAAAGTGGTAACTCTTAAAACATTTAATTTAAAAAGAAACAACATGAGGGGGTATATTTTGCCATAGAAAGTATGATTAGTGCTGCAGAATGAAAAATTAGGGCACATTTTGAGTGACTTCTCAAATCCTTTTCTATTTCATTAAAACATTCTGACATGCAGTCTCCCAAAATGGCCACCAGAGACAAAAGAGCCCAAATGTAGCCCAAATATCACCCAGATGTAGCCCAAGTATAGCCCAATGACAGAATGTCCCAGAGTGTTCTAAAGAACAACTAGAGCGCTAACAGTCCTACTTATTACAAAGGTATGGCACACCTGAAGCCATCTTGATTGGAATAAAGTGGTAACTCTTAAAACATTTAATTTAAAAAGAAACAACATGAGGGGGTATATTTTGCCATAGAAAGTATGATTAGTGCTGCAGAATGAAAAATTAGGGCACATTTTGAGTGACTTCTCAAATCCTTTTCTATTTCATTAAAACATTCTGACATGCAGTCTCCCAAAATGGCCACCAGAGACAAAAGAGCCCAAATGTAGCCCAAATATCACCCAGATGTAGCCCAAGTATAGCCCAATGACAGAATGTCCCAGAGTGTTCTAAAGAACAACTAGAGTGCTAACAGTCCTACTTATTACAAAGGTATAGCACACCTGGAGCCATCGTGAAGGGAATAAAGTGGTAACTCTTAAAACATTTAATTTAAAAAGGAACAAAATGAGGGGGTATATTATGCAATAGAAGGTATTATTAGTGCTGCAGAAAGAAAAATTAGGGCACATTTTGAGTGACTTTTCAAATCCTCTTCTATTTCATTAAAAAATTCTGACATGCAGTCTCCCAAAATGGCCACCAGAGACAAAAGAGCCCAAATGTAGCCCAAATATCACCCAGATGTAGCCCAAGTATAGCCCAATGACAGAATGTCCCAGAGTGTTCTAAAGAACAACTAGAGCGCTAACAGTCCTACTTATTACAAAGGTATGGCACACCTGAAGCCATCCTGATTGGAATAAAGTGGTAACTCTTAAAACATTTAATTTAAAAAGGAACAAAATGAGGGGGTATATTTTGCCATATGAATTATGATAAGTGCTTCAGAAAGAAAAATTAGGGCACATTTTGAGTGACTTCTCAAACCCTCTTCAATTTCATTAAAAAATTCTGACATACAGTCTCCCAAGATGGCCACCAGAGATAAAAGAGCCTAAATGTAGCCCAAATATCACCCAGATGTACCCCAAGTATAGACCAATGACAGAATGTCCCAGAGTGTTCTAAAGAACAACTAGAGCGCTAACAGTCTTACTTATGACAAAAGTATGGCACACCAGAAGCCATCTTGATTGGAATGAAGTGGTAAGTCTGAAAACACTCAATTTAAAAAGGAACAACATGAGGGGGTTAATTTTGCCATAGAAAGTATGATTAGTGCTTCAGAAAGAAAAATTAGGGATCATTTTGAGTGACTTCTCAAATCCTCTTCTATTTCATTAAAAAAATTCTGACATGCAGACTGAAACATGCACTTTGAATACCAGCAGCAGACGTCCCTGGTGAGCAGTAGCTTTACTACAGTGATCTAATGTGCAACTAGAGTGCTAACATTCAGAATTTATGGCAAATGTGTGACACATCTGAATGCCTTCTTGATGGAACCAAAGTAAACAAGCATTGAAAATGCAATAGATCTCACCCTCGTTTAAGTTAAAGCCATTCTGTTTGTAATGAGGTGGCTTTTTAGCTTTGCTTTTATTAGTGTTTTTTCAACTTTCATGTAAATAACATGCATCTGTATGCATATAAGTATATGTATGCATGCATTTATGTTTGTATTTATATAGATATACAGATGATATATGTTTATATATGTATGTATATATATATATTCACTGAAAAAACCATAGGTTATAGACCATATATAGTTAGGAATTAGCATTTACAAAACCTTGAAAATTCACTGAAAAAACCATAGGTTATAGACCATATATAGTTAGGAATTAGCATTTACAAAACCTTGAAAATTCACTGAAAAAACCATAGGTTATAGACCATATATAGTTAAGAATTCGCATTTACAAAACCTTATTTTACTCAAACAAAACCATTGAAATTCCATATATAGTTAGGTGCACTAACTATATATCGCGCACCCGCAATCCACTGCTGATGATGTCACATATTACATCATTCATGACATGGTCAGTGACATCACTGATGACATCACTGATGACATCTCAAATGACATCACTGATGACATCACTGATGACAACATCCAGTGACTGTATGTTTCTGTAAAGTTAAAATATGTCTTACATATTGAAGAATGAGTGGATGTATAAGTGTCTGGATGAAGGATTTAGTAGGTGCATGACTGACTGTATGAGTGAGTGATTAAATGTGTCTCACTGAGTGCATGGGTTAGTGACTAAACTGTCTTAATTTGTGCATCATTATGTCTGTTGTTCTGTAAACTGTTGCATGTGTTGATAAGTAGCTATATGAGTAACTATATGGGTTATTGATTGGTTGCCCAAGTATTTGTATGGGAGACTGAGTGTGTGTGTGGGTGGCTGGGAGGTGTATGACTCTGTGCATAGATGTGTGAGCAGTTGATTCACTAGATGTATGGTTTCAAAAGTGCATGTGGAAACAGCTGTATGGGCGGTTGACTGTGTGCATGAGTGTATTGGTGAGTGAATGGATATCTCAGTGCTACATGTCAAAGTAAGTACATATGTAAAACACAGTACATGTGAGAGTTGACATATATAAATACTGTGCATAAGAGCCAGTGAATGTGTGAGTGGCTGTATGGACCATTGTGAACTTGTATCAGGGATTGTATAAGAGAGTAAATATGTGTTAGTATATGTTTGAATAAGTAAAGTTTGTATAACTGTATAGTTGAGGAAATGGAGGTGTGATTGATTCTTTGCATGACTGACTAGGTGTGTGAGTAACTCCATGGATGAGTGACAGTCTGTGAGTGTCTGTTTACACTGATTGTATCTAAGGTTATATTAGAGTCTGAAGAGGTTCATCGTATTATCACATGAATGATATCATCAGTGATGTGATCAGTAATGTCAAATGAGATGTCATCAGTGATGTCATCAGTGATGTCATTTGAGATGTCATCAGTGATGTCATTTGAGATGTCATCAGTGATGTCACTGACCATGTCATGAATGATGTAATATGTGACATCATCAGCAGTGGATTGCGGGTGCGCGATATATAGTTAGTGCAACTAACTATATATGGAATTTCAATGGTTTTGTGTGAGTAAAATAAGGTTTTGTAAATGCGAATTCCTAACTATATATGGTCTATAACCTATGGTTTTTTCAGTGAAAAAAAAAAAAAATATATATATATATATATATATATATATATATATATATATATATATATATATATATATATATATATATATATATATATATATATATATATATATATATATATATATATATATATATATATAATATATATATAATATCTTATATATATATATGTATGTGTGTGTGAGTATATATATAATTCGAAAAGAGTTGCCTCATTAGGAAGGAGCCACTGCAGGTAGGTGATTGTCCTTGAATAATTCACGCAGGCTGCATGTCAAGTAGAACAGGGGTGGTCTTTATTATCTTATTTGCTTTAGCCAGACGTGTTTCAAATCTGTTCCGATTTTTCCTCAGTGGCAGCAAAGAATATCAAAGTTCAAACCGGCAAGCGCAGCTCTTAATGAAACATGACTTCCCTTTTTTAGGCATGGTCTATGGTGAAGCATCTCAGTCTTCGTAGTTTGCGCCTTATTACAGCTTCAGTGAGTTCGATTTGAACAGAGTATTTCCCTTCTTTTATACAGTCCCAAGTGGGTCAAGGCACGTCCCATGTTTTAAACTTGCTGCAAATTCATGCCCACGTGTCAAAAGGCTACCTTTCAATCGATGCGCTCGCTAGCATACCGCTGGAAACACCATTCTCGTGGCGGGGCTCCCTAAGGCGCAAACTACGAAGACCGAGATGCTTCACCATAGACCATGCCTAAAAAAGGGAAGTCATGTTTCATTAAGAGCTGCGCTTGCCGGTTTGAACTTTGATATTCTTTGTAACATGACATTGTTTAAAATGCAAATAAGAACATTTTAAACAATTTTCACAAATTACCACGAGGTTCAACCTCGTGGTAATTTGCACTTGCAATCTTTGAATTCGCAATTTGATTTCAGAATGATGCATTGCATTTAAGGAATCGCAAATTTGCGATTCCTTAAATGCAATCGCATTCTGGAAAGTCGCAAAATTAGCGATTTTAATCATAAAATAATGATGCATCTGAAAAATCATTTTTGGAATCGCAAACGTCCGATTTTAAGGAATCGCACCGTTTGCGACTCCAAAAATGCTTGATGCATGTGGGCATTAATAGGAATCCCTCCCTCACTAAACCTAACCTCAACACAAAAGAAATGTCTCTCAACACCAAAGGTGTGGTGAAGGTATAACTCTCTAATCCATACATCAAACCCTTATCTTACGGCTTCCTTTTTTTTCCCTCCTATGATCCTCCGGGGAGAGCACCTTCACAAAGAGGAAGAGGAGCCAGAACCACCATCCCTGAGAACCTTATCAAGCTCAAGTTCATCACACGACAGTTCGGAAGAGGAACCAGAGGAAAAGCCATCTATACACCCCATACCATCCACTATTGAAAATAAAATTCCTCCTTTTCAAAAATTCATACAGCCTCCTCGCCTGTTTACCAAACCCGCCCTCCCACAAGTGGTGTCAGAAGTGGGATTAAGAGGCGGCAAAATGGAGGCTGCGTTGGCGAAAATGGCAGAAAACCAGGAGCAAGTGATGGACCGCTTTCTTACTGTCGTTGAAGAAGACCGTGGCAAGTTACAACAAGTACTGACGGGACAAGATCAAACACATGGAGCTGCAATGGACAAACTTACAGAGGCCCTTGGACATCAGAGAGGTCCTGCTACCCTACCTTCTGTAGTATTACAGCGATATGTGACTGGGGAGAACCCCGATTATTTTTTCAATAACTTTGAAAGAATGGCAACCGCAGCATCCTGGCCCGCAGATAAGTGGGGACAATATTTAGGCCCTCTCCTGTCGGGAGATCTAAAGGCAGCATATCAAGCCACTACCCTTCAAGGGATAGTCCCCTACACCAATATAAAAAAGTATATCATGGAAAGATTAGGGGTAGACGATGAAACATATAGGCTAAAATTAAGACAAATTAAGGAATGCCCCCAAGAAACCCCGCGTGCTTTGTACTTTAGGGTGAAAGATATGGCGGATCGGTGGTTAAAACCCGCTACCACTGACAAGGATGGGATTATGGCCAAGATCTACCTAAAACAGTATTTAACCTCTCTACACCCTCCCATACAACGCTGGGTCAGACAACCAGCTAACCTTACTTTAGAAACTGCAGTTGAGATAGCTAGTGCCTATAATAGAGTACATGACATACAAAAATTCAAAGAAGACCCCACTGGGAAATCTGGGGGACATATAACTCATCATCCTCTCCGTCCCCCGTTAGAAAAGAAACCCAAACCACTTTCTATTGTACCCAGTACTGTACCTAGTACCCCTTTTGTTCAACCTCCTTCCATGGGTCCTCAGTGTTTCCAATGTGGAGGGATAGGACACAGCGCTAGGTTCTGTCCCCAAAAGGAAGAACCAATGGAAATCGGGATGGCCCGTAATTATTATTGCTCCCCTACAGAAAGGAAACCACCACCATATAGTATACTGTATCAGTAAATGGGCAACCAGTAACTGCCCTCACAGACACGGGATGTTTGCATAGTGTAGTAAGACCTCAAGACCTAGGTAATATTGTAGGGCCAATAGATGGGGTTGTGGCTATTCGGTGTGTCCATGGGGACACAAAACACTATCCCACGGCTCAAGTGCAAATACAACAACCCCAAGATTCAGGAATATACCAAAAGGTTAAACAATACTGTAGGGAATGCCCAGTATGTCAACGAAATAGCTGTTACCAACCTCGGGTACCATTACGTTCACTTCCTATTATTGACGAGCCATTCCGCCGCATAGGTATGGATATAATAGGGCCTTTGTTGCCATCCCGAAGTGGGTGTAGATATGTACTTTTCATAGTAGATAATGCTACTCGCTTCCCTGAGGCCACACCCCTACGTCGTCCAGACGCTGCTAATATATCCAAAGCTATGATTAGTGTGTTTTCAAGGGTCGGATTCCCAAAAGAGATCCTAACCGATCAAGGGATGCCCTTTGTATTCAGGATGATGAAGCAGGTCTGTACACAATTAGGAATTAAACAGGTCAGAACAGCTGCCTATCACCCACAAACAGGTGGGTTGGTAGAAAGATATAACACCACCATTAAGACCACTCTAAAAAAAACTATTGGCTTTAGAAACAGGGAAATGGGAAGACATGTTACCCTTGGCATTATTTGCTATACGATGTAAAGAACAGAAGAGCACTGGGTATTCTCCTTTCCAATTATTATATGGACACAAACCCCACACATTGTTAGATATGGCCCAGGAAAAATGGGAAACAGAGCCAATCAATACTAAACCTTTAACCGAATACGTGTCAAATTTGCAAACACACTTGAGCCAGATCAGGACTGTAGTCAGGAATAATCTCGAAGATGCCCAGAATGCACAAAAAGGACAGTATGACAAAGGAACTAAAGAACGATCTTTCCAAGTGGGGGACCTTGTATTGCTAATGATGGCGTCCTCAGATCAGAAGCTATTGGGACAATGGCAGGGTCCTTAGAGAATAGTCGAACGGGTGACTCCGGTGACTTAACACGTCGAAACCGATCCAGCCAAGCGCCTAACCCAAATATACCATGTCAATTTGCTTAAAAAAACAGGAGGGTCCTTTGCCGGCAACTGTAAACGTTGCAGAGACACAGACATCCTTGTTTCACCAATGAATCGACCCTGACCTGCCCCTGATACTAAAAGAGGACCTATCCAAGGTATTACAACCTCTTGCCATTACCTTTTCAACCTCTTCAGGTAGGATCACCCTTATTGAACATACTATAAAAACACCTCCAGGAAAACGGGTTCGGTTGAGACCCTATTGTATACCTGAAGCTCGCCGTGGGACCATAAGGGAAGAAATACAAAATATGTTACAGATGGATATCCTTGAACCATCTGTGAGTGAGTGGAACTCACCCATTCTTCTCGTGCCAAAACCAGATGGGTCGGCACGTTTTTTTATTGACTTTCGCGATGTCAACAAAATATCAGAATTCAACACCTACCCCCTTCCTAGGGTGGATGAAATGGTGGAGAGAATAGGTAGAGCAAAGTATATCAGCACTTTAGATTTATGCAAGGGATATTGGCAGGTACCACTCCGGAAACAGGATAGAGAGAAAACGGCTTTCTCGACCCCGGATGGTTTATATCAATTCAAAGTGTTGCCTTTTGGCTTACACAGGGCCCCTGCAACATTCCAGAGGGCCATGAATGCGGTATTGAAACCCCATGCCGGTGCGTATATTGACAATATCATCATTTATAGTGATACCTGGGAGAAGCATTTGTTACACCTATCACAAGTCATACAGACGTTAAGATTACATGGTCTGAAGATAAATCCGGCCAAAATCCACCTGGCTGCCCAGACGGTTCAATACCAAGGTTATTTATTGGGGGACAGAGTCATAAGACCTCAGGTCTCAAAGCTAACAGCCATCTCACAGATACCCTTACCTAGAACAAAAAAAGATTTACGGGCTTTCCTTGGGTTACTTGGTTATTATCGGAGATTTATCCCAGGGTTCTCCCAAATGGTTGCCCCTTTGACTGATCTGCTGCAGAAAAATGTCAGAACTGAAGAAATTTTGGGATCTCCTCCCTCCCAGGTGTTACACTCCTTTGAATCCCTGAAGAAGTCTTTATCTTCAGCTACTGTCTTGACTAGTCCCGATTATTCCCGTCCCTTTATATTGCAAACAGATGCCTCGGATCAAGGTCTAGGGGCTGTTTTATCTCAGGAGACACCCCAAGGAGAAAGGCCAATTCTATACATCAGTCGCAAACTTTTTCCCCAGGAGAAAACTTATGCTACAATCGAAAAGGAAGCCCTGGACATGAAGTGTGCCATAGAATCCTTATGCTATTACCTGGAAGGTCGAGAATTCACTCTTTTTACTGATCATGCACCCCTAGAATGGCTAGCTAGAAATAAGGGTCACAATGAAAGAGTACTTAGATGGTTTCTTTCGCTACAGCCATATAGATTCCAGACTAAACTTAGAAAAGGGAGTGAACAAGGGAATGTGGATTACTTGTCTAGATTTCCCCAAAACCCAAACCCTAGAAGAAGGACAGCAAGGGAAAGGGTATGTGAGGAAGTCCGGGGAACAAAAGAAGGACTTACCGAGGTGTCGCCATGGGGGAGATGCAGAAACGGGTTTCGTACCAAAGCCGAGACTCTGTACAAGGACTACGACAACCATGCCCCTCTCATGTTTATCCACAGAGAGATGCCGACGTTGAGGGTAACCCGGAAGCGATCCCAAGGGATTCTGGAAACACTCTCGACGACCCAATGAAAGAAGGCCGATTTCAGAGGAAGGCGTCAGTGACCGTTGGCGCGAGACGAACAGGAAGGAAGACAAGTGAGCGGAAGAGTGAGGATGGCGGAGGGAAGAAAGAAGACGTGGGACCCAAGAAAGAAGATGCAGGACCCGAGATACAGTATGCGAGACCATTAGGAAACACCGAGGAGCCAGAGGGGAGCTGGTTTGAAGATTGGTGGTGTCCGGAGGATGCTGGGGAGCGGCCCCAACTCTGGAGAGTTGCAGCGGAAGCGGTGAGTGACAGCGGCTCGAGGGAACCGGGAGTGGGAAGCGGGAGGCTTTCCACGACGGGACTCTCCCTCTACCCATAGAGGGAGAGAGGCTACTGGTAGAGGAAGAGTCCTTCTGCATTTCGCCCTAGCTTGCAGGAATATCTTGGCAGCAAATTCATGGATACTTGTAGGGACTAGAGAGTATGAGTTTCTTTGTTTCGATTCCATCACAACCTGAATTGCACTTCCCCAAGCACCACCCTAAAACTCCCTAAGCACTAAATACGATTCCCTCCCTCACTAAACCTAACCTCAACACAAAAGAAAGGTCTCTCAACACCAAAGGTGTGGTTAAGGTATAACTCTCTAATCCATACATCAAAACCTTATCTCACGGCTTCCTCCTTTTTTCTCTCCTATGAGCCTCCGGGGAGACCACCTTGACAAAGAGGAAGAGGAGCAAGAACCTTACGGATTCAGACGTTTAGGACAGCCATCATGGAGCAAGAGTACGGTAAGGAGGACATATTTCTACCCTCCTCCAGTTATATCCTGATTTGAAGAGGTTTTACTTACCTGGTGAAACTATATATGACGATTTCGTCTACTCTCCGCATGAGTACTGGTCCTACTTGGAGTTGGAGCCACCTGTTGATTTACGGACATTTTTTTAATGAGCGACCTGGCTTTAAAGGGAATTTGATATATCGGTTCCAGGAGACCAGTATTGTCACGCTCAATAGACCTAAGTCTTCTCTTTAGACTAAAATTGCGTCTCAGAATACTTGTCTGAGTACCCTTTGTAACCCCCTAAATACCATTAACCAGGATTGAAGTCTATATAATCTGAAATCAAGATAAAGACTGTTAAATTGGATTATACCTATTAATTGCGCCCTGACGAAGGAATTCAGGACCAAGGCTTCCTGTCAGCGTTTTTTGTGTTATATAAAAAAGAAATGTATTTTCTTCTTTTCTGTATATATTTCTTGTATGTTGTTATAGTGTGTTAATTGTATTTATTTTTTAGTGTATGTTGTTGAGTCGATTCTAATTGGTGAGGCTGTAGCAATGGAATGGTGTGATTGAGCGGATTGTATGGAGATGCGTGATGGATGTAGAAATTGTTTTTTTTGAGTTACACAATGTATTGATTTATATATGATGATTATTTATTTGTGATTTACTAAGGAATTTATGTAAAATAATTAAAGAAATTATATATTTTTCTTAAAAAAATGTTTTGGTGTGGGGCAATGTATTTATTTCAATGAGTTTTGGATATATTACCAATGTTTAAAGCAATTGCCTGAGAGGTTTTTGTTCTTGTTTTGACTTTTTCCCTCCCAGCCTCTCTGAGTATCTGTTTTCAGGGTCCCTCTTCTGTTCTTGTAGAGGAGCAAGAACCACAATCCCTGAGAACCTTATCAAGCTCAAGTTCATCACATGACAGTTCGGAAGAGGAACCTGAGGAAAAGCCATCTACACACCCCATACCTTCCAGTATTGAAAATAAAAATCCTCCTTTTCAAAAATTCATACAGCCTCCTCGCCTGTTTATCAAACCCGCCGTCCCACAATCAACCACATACGAGATGATGGACAAGCCAAATGATTTAACCAGGGTGGCCAGTGGAGTAACAGACATTAAAAAGAGTAGGACTTACTGAGGAGCCCTGAGGGACTCCGCACGGCGGCGAAAAAGGTTAGATGTCATATCCCCAATGGACACAGTCTGACTATGCTCTGTAAGGAATGTTCTAAAAAGGGCTAATACAGCCCCTTCTATGCCCAACATGCTAACTGTTTCCCATTTCTCCATGGAGAAACCCCCTTCTCCAGGCCTACACCAATTTAGTATTACATTTTTTTATTCAGAGCAACAGAACACTCCGACCCATGCATGCGAAGGCACCGGTCGCACATTTACAGTGTTTAAGGAAACTCTTGGCGGGCACAAGCATCATTCGGTATATATTAACACAGCAAGCCGCCTACAACCCAGTCGGGCCGGCCGCGTCAAACAAGTATGGCATGAGTCGGATGCTGTAGTGATCTATGCAATACAGTAAAACCCCCTACAAGCCCAAACTGCTCCCCCAATCCCGTTCCCCACCCTCCTTCCTGTCTGCTAAGTAATGCTGGCCCGAACCTCTTCATTACAACTGGTCTAGAGAGCTGGTACCCGAACCCTCCCTCCCTGTAGTGCGTGCCTCCGAGTCTTAACCTTAGGTTCCGGGATAGGAGTATTTGCTAAATGCGCCTACACCAATTTAGAGGGTGCGTCTACCTCATTTCCACCCTGGAAGGGGGTTCACTCTGCCTCCCAAATCTGGCTATTTGTACACCTCAGTTGAACTTGATGAACAAATGAATTTGTGACTCAATACACAAATTTTGCAATAGGAGAATTAGTACAGATGGACAGTAAGATATAGATCACAACCCAATCATCAATAGGAGGATAAGATGAATGTCCGGAGATAAACCAATAAAATATTAAAAATAGCAGAGGCTGCCCCCAAAGGGGCATAAGGGGCAGGCGCAATAACAACTATCAGGACCCGGAAATAACTAGTCCAAGCTGCCTTAGTGGCAAACAACGAGGGGAAGGGTGTTCTGCCACTCCGCCGCAGGGAAAGAAAGCGCGATAAGGTTGGCACAAAGGCAATGAAGGCCCAGGAAGGACAAGTAATGTTTGAACCCCCCTATGGTGGGGACGCCACTGCACTCTCAGCTGGGGCACAGGAGGTTTGTTTAAAGGACTGCGCTGCCCCTACAGAAGGTACATTCATGAGGCAGGGGCAGCTCGCGTGAAATTTGAGAAATTCGAGTACTAGTTGGAGTGGCCAAGTGCGGGAGTTATGAAAGTATGCTAACAAAACATAGCCTAAAACATTGGTTTATCAAAAGATAATTTAGAAAGAACCTCTCTGTATTCAGGATGCTTAATGCATTCTGTGTATCCATCTTTTCGACAATTAGAATACACTGACAGTAAGTCTGATATGATATCTGTGTACAGCGGTGTTGTCATTTAACTCGATGCTCTGTCTCCTGCCGGTCTAACATGGTATGACATGTTATCTTTCAAAGTCTCTAACTGACTTTGCTGCATGCTGCAGACTGGAGTGGATGGAGATTATTTTCTTCTTGTAATAAACCTGGATTTTGATCACAGCTACGTGTCCTGGTCTCTTGTAAATTACGGGAGGGGCAACTATTAGCAGGAGTGAGACATATGTGTAAGGGTTTTACCTCAGTTCTCTTGCGGATTACCCCAACTTCACATCTGGCCGTGCTGGATGTTCAAGACAGTCTTTGAACCAATATGTAATGATCATATTTGAAATTTTCCAAAGACCGGTTGTTTATATTATTTAATCCATGTGCAATTCATCATAATGACCATAAAGTGCATTGTGACACAGTGCTCAAACACTGCTCATGCTTAGAAATACCACAGTGAAGTGGTGTGTAGCCTTGTTTATAAAGAACAAGAGGACTAAAGCTAATATTGTTTATTTCCAAAGGTCATTCCATAAAACATGCAAACATAAAACAGTCCTTATGACAATTACATAAAAGTAAAAACATGTCAATAAGATTAATCCATTTTAAAATGATCATAAGAGTACTATACGTACATAGGAATAAAATCGTGTTAAGTTAATGGCACCAATTATTGGTTCTCTGGATATAAATGTTTACTTTATAATGTGTGTATGTTACTACCCTACTGGATGACTCTGTGGGTCATCTTCGGGCAAGGTGATATTAAGCATCAGGAAGAAAATGGAAGAAAATGGAGGGGATTGAACATATAATGATGTATAATTATTTTATTTGTTGGATAAGGGGCAATTTTGTTCATGGAATTAGTGCTTAACAGCGGCTAAGAGGGAAGAAAGTTGTGCAGGCAGTGAAGGTGAAAAAACAGATTCTAAAAAACGAATTCCAGAAAAAACACTTGTTAGAAACCACGTAGAAATTAAACGTAAAATCTTTGGACAGCATGTCTCAAAGTGGCTGTTTCTTGAATGAACTTACTGTAAACGTCAAAGTAATTCTGAAACAAATTGCCGAATCTGTAAGACACAGGTTGAGCATTGTTAGACCAAGCATTCTTGGTGTGGGGTTCCCCAGTGTTTTTGCGTTTGCCTCCTGTGTTTCTAATGTGTGTTGGGCTTCGTTTTTGCTGGTCTAGATGCTTTGGGCACTTTGTCACTGCTGTTCAGTGCCAAAGTGCAAGTGCTCCCTCTGTAAATTGTTTGGTTTCATAATTGGCTTATTGGGATTACTGTTAAGCCCCTAATACAGTGCACTGTGTGCCCCCATGGCCTGTAAACCAAATACTGCTAGTGGGATAGAGCACTGATTGTGCCACCCACACAAGCAGCCTTGCAAAAGGGTCACAGGTCTGCCACTGCAGTGTCTGTGCGCAGTTTAGTACTCCCATGTCAACCTGGCAAGTGCCCCCACTTGCTAGGTCCTAACCTTCCCTTTTCTTACATGTGAGTCACCCCTAAGGTAGGCCCAATGTCCCCTTGTGGGCAGGGTGCAATGTATGTGAAAGGTAGGACATGCCCTGATGTGTTGCTTGTCCTGATAGTGAAATGCTACCAATTACATTTTTCCTTACTGAAAGGCTGAGTCCCATAGGATAGAATAGAAGATTATTTATGACCTCTTATAAGTATTACTTTCAATGGGGACAATATGGGAAGATAAAGTTTAGTACGCCTGAACTCAGAATATAAAGATGCATCTTTTAGTAAGGATGATTTTTACATTAGTTGTTTGAAAATGGCAATTTTAGAAAGTGGGTATTTTCTTGCTTTGCCATCCTCAGTACCCTGCTAGGGTTGCCAGGTGTATTGACTGTCTAGCTTTGGAGTGACAGGGGCTGGGGACGTGCATTCTGTTCATACTGCCACTTGGGAGGTGAGGCTGAATAGGCCTGGGCTGCATTCAGAATAGGGGGAGGAGATTTCTTTCACATCTGAATGGGCCTGGTCTACCTTGGACAATGCTGTCTCCACCTCCTGCCGGGCAGCTGCACCAGAGATGACAGAACTCGTTTTGGTTGAGCAAAGAGCTTTTCTGCCACCAGAGAACCAAGGAATTTGTGCTATAGAAAGAGGAACCCAAACCCCAGACTTTTAGATTACTTTTGGAATTCAAGAGGAACCTCTACCAAGGAGAAGAGCTGTGAGAAACTGGAGGAGAAGGACTGCCCCTTTGTTGTGTGTCTGGAGTTGGTCTGCAGTAGCTGTTTCTGCCGAGTGGAACTGTGTGTGTATCCTCCTTGATAAAGTATTTCCAAGGGCTTGAGGTAGAGCTTGCCCCCTGTTCAAGAAGTCTTCGGAACAGCAAAGACTTCACGATCCCTCTGGGCGCTGTCTCTGGAACCGCTGGTATCAGTCTCCACAGAGGTCAAGAGCAGCCAACTCTGTCACCGAGCCCATTGCATGTTCCGTGTCCTGATGGCATTGCAGAAGGCACTGCCGCACTGCATAACTGCTCTCACCGACTACGCTGGGCGACCGTCATGGAGCCGCTGCTTGCACTGTGTCCTGTGGGCTACGCACTCCGCATTGCTTCCACTTAACCCCGCAGCCTCGACAGTTGCCCCGACCGACTTGTGCCAATGGGATCAGCCGCAACGAGAAAGGTACTGTCTTCGAGTCTGTAAATGCTACAGCTGACCCGTACTGACGCAGCCGGCTGGAAATGTGTGACTGTCGTTTTCAGCATTGCAGTAGCCCAGGACTGAGCTACAGACTCTGAAGAACAATGTTTTTAAGCTATTTCGGCAATTTAAAGGGTATTTTATAAAGTACCTATTTTTCAAGTATTGTATGTTGGATTTTTGTCGTTTTTAGGGCTCGCCTTTCCTATTCCGCAGGAATAGGAAAAGAGCCCTAATGCAGCCAAACCATACATCAGGCCAAGCATGGGCTCTCCAGCGGATTTTCGGAAGTGCACGCCTCGTGGACGAGCATGCCCGAGCCTTCCCACTGCCTGCAGCATTTCTCCACGGCCGTCAGGCCACATCAAAGGTTTCCCCAGCACTGCCCCGCCCATCAATCACCCTCCCACGCCAGCAGCTCTTCCCGCTCCGCCCCCTGCTCTCCGCCCCCTGCTGCATCAAAGGATTTTTTAAAAATTTAAATTACCATCTGTTCCAAAGCCTTCTTCGAGAGCAGCTCTTCCCGCTCCTTCCCCCCAGCCATCTGTCCTTTATTTTCTCGCATTTCTCCTCCCCCTCCCCAGCCGCCAGCACCTCCCCTCTCTCCCCTCGCACACAGCCTTACTCTTTTTTTTAGGTCTCGCAGAGAGACCTATTGCCACCCATCCACAAAGCTGACTTTTTACGATGAGGATTTTCAACAGTTCACGTGAATCACGTGACCACAAGCTCCTCGTGCACGAGCTTGCATTCAATCATCAAAGGCACACAAGCGTCTCCCAGCAGGCAGCCCACCCCCTCCCTCTCCATATGGTCGCTCGAGTTGCAGGCAGCCCACCCCCTCCCTCTAATCTGACATCTTCCCCGAGCCTTCTGCCTATCAGCCTCCCTCCCACCTCCCCTCTAATTGCTTTAATTTTCACGGCCTCAAGGCCGTGAGCTACTTCAAAGAGATCCGCTCCGCAGCTAATCAGCCTGCCCATCCCCTCCCTACATCTGACAGAACAATGCAAACGTGTCCTGCAGAACTTGTTGCTGAGACTTTCAAAGATTTAAGCAATTCGTTGTTATATTGTGCCGAGATTGCTTTAGCTGGTCGTGCTATTATGCTTGTTTTCATTAAAGTGAAAGCATTATGGAGACAGCTTGTTTCTTATTTGCAGGCACGACGTGCTTTGCTACATTCAGCACGCCATGCCCACTTTCTGCCCCGTTTGCCCACCCCATCACCGTTCCAAGATCACAACTTTACATTTTTAAACTGATGCGGCTGTTTACAATGTTTGCTGTGGTTTCTGTCCTCTATGGGACACTGCACGCCAGGGCTTTCTTTGCTGTTCCTAAGCCGCCTGTCCTGACAAATGCGTTATCGTTCTGATTGCAGTGCAGGGGTAAGCGTGATGGTAACAGCTTGTGTTCCTTCCTAACGGCGGGGAGCCTGCTAGAAACCCAGCTGATGTGATGTCCTCTCATTGTAGACTGCATGTCAGCGTCACTGGGTTCAGAGACCTTTAAACCATCGCAGGGAGGCACCGGGACAATAGAATTCATTCCAAGCACGCATGGTGACCGTTTAAGGAATATTGTGGGTCAATGAACTGCTCTTTAGGCAGCTTTTGGGGTTTTCAAAACTCACATAAACTGTCAGAGTAATCTTGGCTGCCTCTTTAGACACTCGTACTGTCAGACAGCTTCTAGGCGCTTTCTCCTGTCTCACATGTGGACTCAGAAGACGTTCCTATCAATGCACCCGGCACACACACACAGGCTCCATCAGAGTACTCTGTGCTGTCTCTTTAGACTCACACATTGTCCCAGTGCCTCTGGACTGTCTGTTCAGAAGAGCAGACTGTCAAGATGCTTCGTAGCTGTCTCTTCAGTCTCACAGAATCTCAGAGACCTCTCGACAGTCTACTTAATACCTCTGTCACATACTGACAGAGTGCCTCTTCTCTGCCTATGCGGATGCACACGTACTGTCGGAACGACTCCGGGCATTTCTGGAGTCTTATACACGATCTCTGAGCCAACACAGGAACTTCTACTCCCACACAGCTGTACTGAGCATGCCCGCAGGTTCTCCGCCAGATCAGCTCAGAGGTTGCCTACGTGAGCTGCGTGCATGTAACCTGCTGCAGGAGACTACAGTTCTCAAGTAATTTTCGAAACGATGCTTGCATTAGACACCGGTAAACAAAATACAAGGAAGAGCATCCCCGATCCAAGGACAACGGTGGTGGTAGAAGAATATTATAATATTGTTTGATAAGGATGCCCCCTACCTTCTTCTGTACACACGCTCTAATTCATTGAAATCTAAATACTAACAGCAAAACCTGCATGTACCCATCGTACAAGCACGCAGTGCCGCCCCCCCACCACGCACTGCCGAGAGCTTGTTAGCTTTACTTTCTCACTCCTTCCTTGATCCCTTTCTCCTTCTCATCTCTCTCCGTCCACACTGAGTCACACGCCTTTGCAGTCCTTCTGTTTCCACCGTCTGCTCGTCCCTGATTTCCCGATGCCTTACTTGCTCATTTCTTCTTTCTCCTCCATCTACCCTCCTGCTACCTCTGTGCCACCTAGCATTTCTTGACCTGTGTTCGTCACCTCTCACGTACTGCGCCTTTGTGCCGTGCCATCTTCTTTGCTGCGCATTTCTGCCTTCTCGTGTCTGTCTAAAATCCGTTACTTTACCCTATTTTACCGCCACACACATACAAAACCCCACACACACAACCCCACACACAACCCCACACACACAACCCCACAAGCACAAGCCCACACACACACGCACAACCCCACACACACACACAACCTCCTACACACACACACACACAACCCCCCCACACACACAACCCCACACACACAACCCCACACACACAACCCCCCCACACACACAACCCCACACACACAGCCCCACACACACAACCACACAACCCCACACACACAACCCCCCATACACACACAACCACACAAGCCCCCCCCACACACACAACCACAACCCACCACACACACAACCCCACACCACAACCCCCCCCCACACACACAAACCCACACACACACAACTCCACACACAGAACCCCCCACACACACAGCCCCGCACACACAGCCCCGCACACAACCCCACACACACAATCCCACACACACAACTACACACACACATCCCCGCACACACACACAGCCACAACCACACACAACCACACACCAGGATAGCAAAACATAGCATAGCAAAACAAAACATAGCATAGCATAACAAAACATAGTAAAGCATAACAAAACCCAACAAAACATGGCATAACAAAACACAACAGAACATAGCTAGGCATAACAAAACATAGCATAACAAAACAGAGCATAGCATAGCATAACAATACACAACAAAACATAGCTAGCATCACAAAAAAATATCATAGCATAACAAAGCACAGCATAACAAAACAAAATATAGCATAACATAATACATAGCATAGCATAACAAAACACAACAAAACATAGCATAGCATAACAAAACATAGCATAGCATAACAAAACACACCAACACATAGCATAGCATAACATAGCATAGCAAAACACAACAAAACATAGCATAGCATAACAAAACACAAAAAGCACAGCATAGCATACCAAAACATAGCATAGCATAACAAAACACAACAAAGCATAGCACAACAAAACACAACAAAACAGAACAGCATAACAAAGCATACCACAGCCGAACAAAAAATAGCATAGAATAACAAAACACAACAAAGCTTAGCATAGTATAACAAAACATAGCATAGCATAAAAAAACACAACAAAACATAGCATAACAAAATATAGCATAACATAACAAAACAAAGCATAGCACAACAAAACACAATGAAACATAGCATAGCATAACAAAATGCAACAAAACATAGCATAGTATAACAAAATAAAGGAAAGCATAGCATAACACAACAAAATATAGCATAGCATACCAAAACATAGCATAGCATACCCAAACACAACAAAGCATAGCATAACAAAACATAGCATAACAAAACAAAACACAACACAACATAGCATAATAAAGCACAGCATAACAAACCAAAACATAGCACAGCATAATACATAGCATAGCAAAACACAACAAAACATAGCATAACAAAGCATAACAAAACATAGCATAGCATAACAACACAACAAATTATTGCATAACAAAATATAGCATAGCATAGCAAAACACATCAAAACATAGCATAGCATAACAAAACACAGCATAGCATTGCATAACAAAACATAGCATAGCACAACAAAACACAACAAAGCATAGCATAACAAAACACAACATACCATAGCATAACAAAAACAACAAAGCATAGCATAACAAAACACAACAAAACAGAACAGCACAATAAAGCTTAGAACAGCATAACAAAACATAGCATAGAATAAGAAAACACAACAAAGCTTAGCATAGCATAACAAAACCTATCATAGCATAACAAAACATAGCATAGGATAACAAAACATAACATAGCATAACAAAACACAATAAAACAGCATAACAAAACACAACAAAACGTAGCATAGCATAACAAAACATAGCATAGCAAAGCATAGTATAACAAAACAAAACATATAGCATAGCAAAACATAGCATAGTATAACAAAACACAACAAAACATAGCATAGCTAAACATAGCATAACAAAACAAAGCATGGCATAGTAAAACACAACAAAACAGCATACCATACCAAAACATAGCATAGCATAGCAAAACACAACAAAACATAGCAAAGCATAACAAAACATACCATATCATAACAAAGCATAGCATAACAAAACATAGCATAGCATAGCAAAATAAAGGAAAGCATAGCATAACACAACAAAATATAGCATAGCATACCAAAACATAGCATAGCATACCCAAACACAACAAAGCATAGCATAACAAAACATAGCATAACAAAACAAAACACAACACAACATAGCATAATAAAGCACAGCATAACAAACCAAAACATAGCACAGCATAATACATAGCATAGCAAAACACAACAAAACATAGCATAACAAAGCATAACAAAACATAGCATAGCATAACAACACAACAAATTATTGCATAACAAAATATAGCATAGCATAGCAAAACACATCAAAACATAGCATAGCATAACAAAACACAGCATAGCATTGCATAACAAAACATAGCATAGCACAACAAAACACAACAAAGCATAGCATAACAAAACACAACATACCATAGCATAACAAAAACAACAAAGCATAGCATAACAAAACACAACAAAACAGAACAGCACAATAAAGCTTAGAACAGCATAACAAAACATAGCATAGAATAAGAAAACACAACAAAGCTTAGCATAGCATAACAAAACCTATCATAGCATAACAAAACATAGCATAGGATAACAAAACATAACATAGCATAACAAAACACAATAAAACAGCATAACAAAACACAACAAAACGTAGCATAGCATAACAAAACATAGCATAGCAAAGCATAGTATAACAAAACAAAACATATAGCATAGCAAAACATAGCATAGTATAACAAAACACAACAAAACATAGCATAGCTAAACATAGCATAACAAAACAAAGCATGGCATAGTAAAACACAACAAAACAGCATAACATACCAAAACATAGCATAGCATAGCAAAACACAACAAAACATAGCAAAGCATAACAAAACATACCATATCATAACAAAGCATAGCATAACAAAACATAGCATAGCATAGCAAAACACAACAAAACATAGCATAGCATAACAAAACACAACAAAACAGCATAGCATAACAAAACAAAGCATAGCAAAACAAAGCATAGGATAGCAAAACAAAACATAGCATAACAAAACAAAACACAGCATAACAAAACACAACACATAGCATAACAAAACATAGCAAAACACAACAAAACATACCATAGCATAACAAAACGTAGCATAACAAAACAAAACATAGCATAGCAATGCATAGCAAAACAAAACATATCATAGCATTGCAAAACATAGCATAGCATACCAAATGCAACAAAACATAGCATAGCATAACACAACAAAACATAGCATAACAAAGCATAGCATAGCAAAGCATAACAAAACAAAACATATAGCATAGAAAAACATATAGCATAGCAAAACATAGCATAGCATACCAAACACAACAAAACATAGCATAGCATAACAAAACATAGCACAAGAAAGCATAGCATAGCATAACAAAACATAGCACAACAAAACATAGCATAGCAAAACAAAGCATAGCATAATAAAGCACAACAAAACAGCATAGCATAACAAAACAGCATAGCATAACAAAGCATAGCATAGCAAAACACAGAAAAACATAGCATAGCATAACTAAACACAGCATAGCATAACAAAACTTAACATAGCATAACAAAGCATAGCAAAGCAAAATATATTATAGCATAACAAAACATAGCATAGCATAACAAAACACAACATAGCATAACAAATCAAAGCATAGGATAGCAAAACATAGCATAGCATAACAAAACTGTCACAAACAAGGCAGGATGACTAACCTTAAAAGTCAGATGCAGCAGGAGCGATGTCGTAGCTTAATTCCTTCCTCCCTTGAAGCGACCCCCCCAGGCGCGTCATGCATATAACATGCTTCTAGGTTGACCTCCCCCAGGGAAGGGGAAAAATGGAGAAATAAAATATAATAGGCTGGCAGCCAGAAATCATCTACAGCAGGCGAAGACAGGTTAGATGTCCCTTTTCAAGTCTGAATGTTGAATCTGCATGAATACACAAGAAGACACTTGTCAATACTAACCCCCTCCCTTTCTTAGAACCAAAAAGCATAGAGGTATACAGAAAAGGTAAGTACTCACTTATCTAGGCTGCCACAAACATCCAAGAAGAAAATGTCCAAAGAAAAAGAAAGAAAAGTAATCAAAGTTCGAAAGAGCCACAGCTCCAGAGAGAAAGCAATAATCTTAGTTTCAAATGCACATCTAAGAAGCTAATATGCTCTCGCTATATCTCTTCAATGTCAAGAAGCTTCTCCTTGGCAAGTAAATATATATTAGTTCATGCCTTTCCCAAATCCACAAGGGAATTAAGCTGGGGGTCGCTTAACTAGCTCCAATTGCACCAAACAATATCCAGCCTAAAACAAGTGGGCGGGCTGGAGAAAAATAGAGTCACGGTACTTCCGAAATGATCACTAATCAAGGCGCCCAGCTCTCTTCATTATCTAAGGAGGAGACACGGGTGCAATCGGCGTCTCTTCACTATGTCCATAAATTATGCCACACAGTGCTCACGTTACTTGAAGGCAGCTTGCGTCTTCTCCGCGTCTTCCCTTTGTTAGAGCAAACAGCGGTCTCCTTCTCTCAGCGCGAGCAGCGCGGCTCTCCTGCTCTCAGCGCGGCTCTCCGAGGTCAAAGGGCGTAACAAGCCGCGAAGCGGAAAAGTCTAGCACACGGCTATGCTCGGTCTCCGCTTACTCCGAGCAAATATATCTTCACCAGGAAATCTCCATGAGCCCCGTAAGGCTAACCAAGCGCTCGAGTTCAGGGCAGATAGGCTCACAGGTGACAAGCACCGGAAGCAAGGGGTGAAAAAAAGATATAGCAAACAAAGAAGACGAACAGCAAACACAAACAACAGACTAATCACCAGGCACTCTGGGAGATGCAGTTCTCCTAACAAGGGCCTAAATCGTGACAAAAACAAAACATAGGATAGCAAAACAAAACATAGCATAGCATACAGCATCAATCAGCACCACCACAGCATCACTCAGGGGCACCACAACATCACTATGCGCTACCACAGCATCACTGAACGCAACAGCATCACTCGTTCGCCACCTCAACATCACTCAGCGCCACCACAGCATCAATCTGTGCAACCATTCAACAACAACTGGTTCAAATATGTTCTCTCAATGTTTCAAGCTTCATTACAAATGTCACAAAAAGATGTTAATATTTCACTTCTGTTCTTGGATTTTCATCACAATAAAATACACTGAACATAATCTTCACAAGTTATTTACAAAAGTTTAAGCTATTGTCATTATAAATTACAATAACTTTTATTTAAGTATTAATTATTAAAAAAAATAAAAGCCATTCTTATTTGTAATATCAATACATGCAAGTCACAAAAATACAACACATATTGCATTTCAAATGCTATAGGTGTCCCATTTGCGAAAGTTATAACTATTGGCATTGTAAATGACAAAGCTATTTCCCTATTTTCAAAACCAACACATAAATAACTAATTTGTCATTTACAATACCAAAAGCTCAAACTTTCCTAATGCGAGACCTATTGCATTGCAAATGCTTGTTGGTCTTGTTGGTTTAGTTCAGGCTTCTCCAACTAGTAGCTCGTGAGCAACTTACTGATAGCTCTCCAGCTAGGAGTATGTAGCTCGCCTGTGTCCAGTCCTACCTATTAAATTGGGAGCTTTTGCTTGAGTGAATTAATATATATATATATATATATATATTCTGAAATTGAGTGTGTATATCTGAGACACAAATGTGTTTATTTTCAGAAATCATAACCCAATGAAAAATAACTGAATTTCTAAAATAGTATTGAAAGCTGATTTTTGAGTTCTACATCTTGTGGCATTGGAGATATTTTTACAAATTGTATAACCTTGGTGCCTGAGGCACTGTAGCTATAGTGGTTGTGAATTTTGACCATCTGGAGGCATTCTATATTGCAAAGTCTTTTTAACATTAAACCAGGTAACAATTCCTGATGCACTAACGTGATCACTGCAAGTAATCTTGCATATAGTGACCACTGATGTAATCTTGTCTGATGTGGCGACTAAAAATCATCAAATATAATACAGCGATAAAAGACTCAGGCCTACATGTAGGTAATAGCAATTTACCGAATGGTAAATACCGAATTTTACAGATTCGGTATTCACTATTCGGTAATTGCTATGTAGGTAAAGTATTCTGTAAAAATACCGAATCTGTAAGATTCGGTAAATACCGATTCTGTAATTACAGAATCGGTATTTGCCATTGATTCCTATGGGCCTTGAAGCCCATAGGAATCAATGGCAAATACCGATTCTGTAATTACAGAATCGGTAAAATTACCGATTTTGCAAGGGTGACAGGGTGTCACTTTGACACCCTGTTGCACCCCTGTTTCTGGCTTGTGTGCCATGTGACACACAGACATGCCCTTAGGGCATGTCTGTGTGCCACATGCCACAGGTGTACATGCACAGATGTGCATGTACACTGGAATTCGTTATTTACCATGGAATAGTATTCCATGGTAAATAACGATTCGGTAAGGGCTTGTGGCACTGATTACAGTGCCACCTACATCTTGATTTACAGAATCGGTATATTTACCGATTCGGTATTTTACCGATTCTGTATATTTACCGAATCGGTAAATATACCGATTCTGTAAATAAAATGCCCCCTACATCTGAAAAGCCAAATACCGGTCGGAAACGGACGAAATCGGCCGTTTCCGACCGGTATTAAGGCTCCTACATCTGGCCCTCAGTGTGCAAAAAGCTTTATAATCAGCCCCATGGTGGCATTCTCTACAGAGACATCTTGACAGAGCTATGTCATAGGGAGAGCTTCACTTGTTAATCGTCCTCTGGGCCCTACCTCTGATACCCCACATTTGGCCCAAGAATTTTGCCGAAGCACAAGCAAATAGTGGCCTAACGTATGACTTCAACACTCTCAGTGCAATCCGATAATAATCTGTTCCTATTAGCTAGCAAGTGGGATAAGTCAGTTTTTCCTCTGCGTAATATATAGTGGACAAGAGAACAATACGAAGGGTAGGGTTTCTTGATGGATTTTACAGCCCGGGCAACTAAAGGTAACTTCATTCCTAGAATTCCAATTACAGCTAAAAACATTCAGGGGCAGTGTACCAAACCTGAACTGGATATATAATTTCCTATCCACCAGGTGTTCTTTATAATCAAGACAGACTTGCAAGGAACGATTTATTTGGTGTACCATAAAATCCAAAGTAAGTTTCCCCTGAGCCTTGCCTAATTCATCCTGCAATACCCACTCTCAATAAGCATTCTTAACGTCACATTTCTGGGAAAGTAAAGTGGGATTGCTAGCTTCCCATGCCTCCTTAATCCCAATGGGTAAGAGCAAACTCTTTACCCTTCTCAACCAGTAGATTTTAAAGCCTGTGTCTCTGCTTTTTATGTACTCTAAAGCCCGAGCATAAGGCAATAGTTCAGGGGTTGTCCTGATCTTAAGCCAAAATAGCAGAGGGTATAATCATACTTTAGAAGCAAGATAATGCCTGCCTATATCTAACATTAGGGGAAGAAGGGGGGTTCTCTGGGGTAACATCCCTAAACTTATTTTGTACTTCAAGTCGAGGATACTTATCTGCCCTACACAATCCAGGCCCCATAATTCTGCACCGAACGTCACAGAGCTTACCACTTTAGCATCATATACCTGGAGTGCAGGGCCAATTGGGTAGCTATAGGACAATCAATGCTCTCTCCCAACAACCCCAACAGCTGGTTCTGCTACAAAACCATCTTACTAATATGGGGTTTCCAAGACATATTTTCGGCTATCCTTGAAACCAGATAGTCAAAAGCACTAACCATTTCAAGCTGAATGCCTCCAAGCCTAAGACAGCCCCGAAAGGATTTGGGAGGATTCAGGGCCATACATTTAGGTTTTGCTCTGTTGATTATTAAGCCTTTGTCATCGCAAAATTCTTGAAACATATCTAGTAACTGTTGGAGCCCTCCAGGTGTTTTAGAAACCAGAAAGGTATCATCTTCCTTTGCCCCACCTTACATCATTAGAAATATTAGTAGCTCTCAATGAGTTTCTTTGATCATAAATAGCTCTTAGTATCGAAAAGGTTGGAGACCCCTGGTTTAGTTAAAGATTTGCTATTTTTCTAAACTGGTGTGGTGTCCATTTGTAGTTTTTACACTGTGTAACTGTATGTATGCACACATGTTTTACACACTGCCTCTGAGATAAGCCTGTCTGCTGGTGCTAAGCTACCAAGGGGGTGACCAGGGGTTATTTTAAAAGTGCACCCCTCTTACCCTGATTAGGAAGAAGGGTCCCTAAATGGACTAAGGTGCAAACAATTTCCAACTAGAGACCCCCTTTTCTAACAAGCATCAATGAATGAATAATGGATAGTATCAAGTGACTTGAAAGGTGAGCTCAAAACAGACTTACAAAGTTGATGGGCACAAATCTGCAATCATTAATTGCAGCAGAAGCTGGAGGAAAGAAATGAAAAGTAAATACTTGCATGAGACATGAGTAACAAGCATTTACAATGCAACGGTCTCGCCTTTGCTAAAGTTAGATCTATTGGCATTGTAAATGACAAACTTTATTTATGTGTTGGTTTTGAAAACAGATAAATGGCATTGTAATTTACAATGCCAATAGCTTAATCTCTCGCAAATGGAACACCTATTGCATATGCACACACACACACAGACTCACACACAGCCACACACACACACACACACACACACGCAGAGCCACACACACACACACTGCCACACACAAAACACACATACACACACACACACACACACACAGCCACAGACACACAGAGCCATACACAGAGACTACTTAGGATGGGCATAAGTTTGCAAAGAGAACAAGAACACAAAACCTAGTAGCGAGGAGGAAGAAAAGGTGGTGGTATTGGATGGATTGAAAGTGATGACACATTAAAACAAGTCGACAGATGAAAACATAACTGCGATCTAAGTGAAATTAGCATAGTTGAAGTTGGAGTTCTGTTTTTATATTATATTGAGGAAAAGTCCTCCTTGGTACAAGATAAGTTTTCCTTTTAGAGATGAAAAGAAAACAGACTACGAGAAATAAAATTGGCACTTGTCAACCAAAGGCAAATGTAATGTGTCTTTATTTCTCGCTATTTGACACTCATCTGTTATTTAATTGAGATGAACTTTTTAAACAATTTAATGAGTAATGGACAGCAAAATCTTACTGAAAACATGTTTTAAACTTGAATATCAAAATAGATTATATATGCTTGCATCCAAACATTGGTATGTGTGTGTCGCGGGGGCCTAGCCTGGGACTCCCCTGTGTTCAGGCTGTGGAGCTTGTCGGCAGTGAAGGAAGAGGCGACGCAAGGATGAATTAATGATTGCCACTGAAGCCTGGCGGTGTTACAGTCCGTGCAGGCGGGGGCTGCCCCTGCCTCCACAGGAGAGGCCCCTCTCCCTACCTTAAGTGCATTATGGAGCCCTGGATGTTGCATACGATGTCCTGCCCCCTCCTCGCCACCCAGCAGGGCTATAAGTGCTGCTCCATTGGCGGCCTCTTTGCGCCTTAAATGCTGTTAAGGCCCGCAGGCCCCGGTGCTCTCCTGCGCCCACAGACAATGCCCTATTCACGCTGACCTGGGCCTGGCGCGGCTTTCATATGTTAATTGGGGGCTTTTTTTGAAAGGGCTGGGACGGCAAGGGGGGTGTGGGTGGTGGGGGTGTGTGTGTGTGCTGTGTGTACTGTGTGTGTGTTGTGTGTGTCTCTCTCCAGATGACGTCGGCCTCTGCTAAATTTGTACGTTTCATTTTTTTTTTTAAATAGGCGCGAAGTATTTTATTTTCTGTGGTACCACTGGCACGCTGCCTACTGGTTTGTAGAGTATTATGCCATGTGAGGCCATCCTATCAGTGGCTGTATTTCTGGACACGGTGTTCTGTACTTTGCACATGGCCACCTTTACCGTGAGCATATACGCAAACAAGGTGAGGTCTGAGAGAGTGATAGAGAGGGCATGCCACTAGAGAAACTGGAGAGGGTGGCGTAAGGGCAGTGGCTGAGGGTCTAGGGGAGTGTTCGAAGAAATATGAGGGTATGAACTGCAGAGAAGCCTAAAGGTGATGGAAGAGCAGGGAAGAAAGGGTGGTGGGTTTTGAGTAAGGGAATGACAGCGTGCTATAAGGTGAATGGTGAGATTGTGGGTAAAGAAAGCGATGGGGAAGATGTTAGGGAAAAGAGAGAGTGAGAATGGAGGAAAAGGGAACTGCGAATGAGGGTAGTGAGGTGGGTGTGGAATGAGAAGGGGTTTGGAAGAGGCGGAGAGGTGGGGTGGGAGGGGAGGCAGAAAGTGAACTAAGGGAGAGCGGGATGGAGAGAAGGGAGTGTCGGTCTGCTGTGTGTGTAAAGGTGAAGCCTCTTTATGAGAGTTTGAAGTTGGACGGCAGCAGAAGGGTAGGGGGCAGCAGAAAAAAAGAGCGTGCTGACTTAAAGGTAGGGGCAGAAGGGGGAGACTCGAGCTGCAGTTAGGGAGAGGCAGAAGAAACTGAGAGAACGCCGAAGGGGCAGGACATATGGGCAGAGCTAAGCTCCCGTCTAATATACGAGGGAGGCGCACAGCTTGGCAAGACCCTACAGGACGGGTGGGAAGCGGTAGCAGGAGGCGGGCAGTTCCTGACTTTGCACGTGATGTTTGCACACGTCATTGCACAAGGGCACTTGCGTTCGAGATTGGCAAATGTGCGCCTGCATTGAGTTGTGAAGGCAACTGAACTCTAATTGGATCTGCCTGTCGAAAGTTGCTTTTTGACAGATATGAGAGAGAACCAGCTCCGTACCTTCCGAAATCCCAGTAGTTCGAGTTCTCAGGAAAGTGGGAATTATTTAAATTTGTCCTACACTTACAATGTTTAAATTTGAGTGGTCCTTGCTGAAGTCTTCTTAATCAACAAATGCCTTAATGAACCAAACGTGGCCTCCATTTCATGCTCTCGCCGGCACAAGAGAAGTGTTTTATTTGTAATCACCCTGCAGCAATTAGCATTATGCGCCGGGGTGATTGTTATGCTCACTAATATGGTTTTCATGAAAATTAAATGAAAATCCGCTCACCCTGCCGATCATACGCACGCCATATTGGACATCGCACGAAGCTCGCATCCCCTAAGGGGGGATTATTTCCTTTCTTTCAATTTTATTGGTCTTTACCAGAAAGAGACCCAGGGGCACAATTTTGAGATTGAAATGGCGGCCAGTCAATGGCTCCGCTGGGCAAGCTATTAGCCGAGAGTGCTGGGTACCGGGAGCCCGAGCAGCCCCTTCGCCTGGGTTCAGTATCCGGGCGACGCTGCAGATGGTGCCCGGAATCTGGAAGCCGTAATGAGAACAAGCCCCCCTCACCCCCCCCCCGCTTTCCCCGCATGGTTATGTTAAAAGCACCTCTTGCCCGAAGTGGCGACTGTAGTGATCCGCAAGGGGGGGGGGACAAAGACACGGACAGCAGGAGGGGGGACGGACAGCTGGAAAGGGGGCAGGATACAACCACGTGGGACCGGGACGAGGTTAGCAATGACGAAAGACATCGGTGTAAAAAAAAAAAAAATAAACGCCCACAATGTCCCACCTCTGAATGACAGAACAAAGGGGGCGGAGCTTAAAAAAAGACAGAAACGCTCACGAATCTGCTCCAAGAATGATTGACATCATTCGCTTCCAATGGCTAGCCTCCATTTATGGAGCTAGACAATGGAAGAGAGAGGTGGGTTCAACCCCAGTAACTGAAAAACAAAAATTCTCGAGCTGCGCGACACTGCTGCGCAGTGTACGCCAGTCGAGACCTAAAAAACCACTGTGAAACTTAGCCATCGAGAAGTGTTCAACATTGTATGCGAAACTGTCCCTGCTACTAAAATGGTTCTAGACCAATCTTGATAATGGTTACATTGGATGGAATAATGTTCTGACATTAAATGTATTGAAAAGAAAGCATTCAGTAAAGGGCTGGTGCCTTTCCCTCAGCTGTAATTTAGAGATGTCTACAAACAAAAGACGTGGTCTCGGTGATGAGATTTGATTCCTGACTGCTCAACTGGTTATAACTACATGCAAGGTCATTGCATATATTCCAAAATGGTGGGGCACATAGTGATTCTCCCCCGCTCAAGACCACCCCCCCTCTTCCCGAATTTTGCCAAGGATTAAGGGAGAATAGCAAAGAGTAGAGTCAGGTAAAAAAAAATGGGCCTTTTAGATACACCCAGCTCGGCAAGCATTCATAAAAGGTTACAAAAAGAAACTTTGTTGGATGATTTAGTGAGGAATTGTACATATACTGTGGTATGCAGACATGTGCAGCACTAAAATTCTATGCATATTTTAGCTGCAATATCTTTAAAATAGCAGCATCTGTACAATGAAAGGTCATTGTTTAAAATAAAGCATACTAACATTTGTGTTTGTAGTTCCATCAATACATTGCGGTCCCAAGTGTCAGGCAAAATATCCAGGAATTAAAAATGGAAAATTCAAAGTTAAATTTGTAAAGGGAGGAAAGTTCCCAAACTCGGCATGGATTCAGTATGTTTTACTAGAAAGTGATCTACATGTAATCGCAAGATCTTGTTTTAACAGGCTATGTAGTGACAGTTCTTGTGTAGGGTTAATAACTTACATCATGAAGTCAATATTGTAGTAAAATGACTCTGTAATGAAATAGTTTTGGCCACAAGAATACCAATAATCTTTATTAACATGTTTTAGAAATTGAAGCGCTATTATCAAACAAGAAGACGTTTCTCATATTTCTTTGTGTATTAACAATTCACTACACTAATGTGACTGAGTGGAGTGATTTAACCGACACCCTATCAGTACGGGTGTTTGTGTTATCAGTAAACTTGAGTTGTGAATGCAAGAAGACTTAGATATAGTGTAATAAATCCTGAGTAATAAAGGAATCCCATTCTTCTTGGGTGCTCATGCCAGGTCTGTTGGAATACAGACAGTCTCTCTATTGGCCTTTGCATGTGTGAAGAGGGGAACGTAATATTACTTCCATTGATTTGCAAGGTCACAGATTCAATCACTTGCCACCGTAAATCATTGCCCATGTGACTAGTTTCTAAGCACTGATGCATTAGAAGAATTTTAGATTGCAACACCTGATTCAGCTACAATGCTGCTTTATTCAGCACTTAGATAACATGGAACAAACCACACAACAAGCTAAGATAATAATTTTGTTAAATATGTCAAATCTGACCAAAAAGTCAATTGCTCTCAAGGTTCTAGGGTGGTGACATTAGTAAGGGGGTTTAGCATTGTTTGTTTTGTTAACAGAGTTCACCATATGTGCCATCTACATTTTCATGGTATGGTCAAACTAATTGGTCTAATATTTGTCATAATTTTATTTGAACTTCAGATCTTTCCTGGTGTCATTTAGCCAGTGTAATATGTTTAAATTATTAGATGTACAATTCCAAGACAACATCAATGTGGTGTTTCCACCTAGCGATGATCTTCATAACATAATGGTTATCAGGATAATTGATTTTTCTTTTCGAAATTGGCTACAAAAGGATTAACCATCAATGGTCAGGCAGGTATGATATGATACACCCACTGACATGACTTTATTGTTCATGAAGGAAAAGCTAGTGTGGGCAATCCCAGTCAGTGTGAGTTTGAATTCTGTAGGTACCTGGTCTTTCTTCATGGAACTCTTTGAGGACCATAAAGGTCTGACCGTGGAGTAATGTTTGTTTAGAATACTTAAATGTCAAGGTGAATAAGCTTTTTCATTTTCGAGTTGATATCAAGATTTCCATCTTCAAGATGAGATCATTTCTGCCACACGTATAGAATGTGGTCAAAAGGATAAACTCCTTTATGGAAAATATCCTCATACTAACGTAAAGATTCAAGTGCACCATCACACACTGAAACCTTTGGAAGGTGTATGTTGCGGGTGTTTTTGTTATTATTTGAGGTATTCATTATAATTTTTTCTTTGGTAACCATCAGTAGTGACCTGTTGATCAACCGTCTGGATTGTGTCTTGTAGTTGGTTTAAGGATCTCTCTGTAAAAGCATGTAATGTGAGAGGTTGGCCAACCAATGTTTTTTTCCAGCATTGTGTAAACACGTCTCGTAGAACAATGACTCCTCATTTATCAGCCCCTTTAATAGTGATGGGATCATTGTGTGTATGATTTAAAAATGATTTCCTCTCTTTCATAGCCATATCGCATGGAATACATTTTTCTTGTTTTGCCTTACTTTAATCAAATTTTTACAAATCGATTATTCAAATATTAGTACTTTGGCAGGAGCGTTATGAGCAGGAGGGAGAAACAGATTGGTGGCCTCGCTCCTCTGGCATCCCAATCAGCATGCTAGGGATGGTCGTTAGTGAAGTCTAAATTGTCTAAGGACTCCAAAATCTACTCTGCTTTGATTTTTTAGAGCTCTGTTTTATTAGTGAGAACAGGCAACCATTTTGCAAGTGAAGAGACCTCAATGAAGTGAAAGGTTGATAATTGGTGCTTGTTGCAAAACTGTTTTTTTTCGGCTTGGCGACCCCCAGATTCTTCTCCTTCATCTGAACCCTAATTTTGCTGAATTTAGGACTCTCAGTACTTCACCACTGCTGAACCTTAGTACGGTGCTTTTACTTCCCCCTACAAAACATGCATTGTACATTGGAACTCTCCATTTAACTTTCCTATAAGTCCATTGTACATGGTGCTTAAAGTTAACCTCTGGCACAGAAAGCTGTTGTAAATGTAAATGTCCAGTATTTGTAAAGCGCAAACAATTATCCGAAGGTGTCAAGGCGCTGGGGGCTGTCGGGAAGATTAAGGGAGCTATTGCCCAAAGTCACATGGTGCTGGGCAGACCCTTGCCGCCGGAATCAGGGATCGAACCGTGATCCCCAGCGTCAGTCGCCCTGGCCGCTGCGCCACACCTCTTCCACTTGTATGTGGACTGCAATGTATGGGTACACCCCCACATACATGACAAACATATGTCTGCCAGGAGCACGTTTGTGCCCTGCCTGTGTATAATTATATTGCAGCCAAGGCAAGAAAAATGCCTTATTCAAACAGGATTATTTTTATACATTCACATGTCGCCACTAAAATGTGCACTGTAAGCCTACAGGTCAGTGTGCTGATATATAGAACACTAAATATTGGGGTTTAATATGCCCTTACTCTATTCATTGTGAAGTCCTGGCTACACTATTCTCTAGGTAAACTTAGAGGGATTTAAAATGATAATTCCTTTTGTTTAGGAAAAGGCTAGAAAAATGCTTTACAGCAATTTCCTGCCTTCTTTTTAAAATCAGATTTAGCAGAAAAATCCGTTTGTTTGGTATATTAAGCAGAAAAGTGGCTTTATAAAAATGCACTTTAGGATTCCTGAGTCAGAACTGGGCTAAAGGAGTTATGCCACTCATCAAACCTCCAGAGATGCAATGCCTGTTCTTTCCTGGGAGATTTAATGACCTGCCACCGAAGACAACTGTCTGCCTTTGAGCCAAGGAAGGGTCAATGAATGTTAATGTCTGATCACTTTGCAGGGATTAGATATTTGGCAGTGGACCGGAACAATTGGCAGAACAGCGGACAGATTTAGCACTATGTTTTTTGACCTGGACAAATCAAGGAAGGCTTCCCTTTTTCATTTCCCGGACACTTCAAGACTTCCAGGCTCCAGTCCCAGAAGGAGGCAGATCTGTGTTTGCCCTGCCAGGTGAGGAGGAAAGCTCATCTGAATAGGGGAGCAGCTTAGGAACTGAGGACAGGTCTGCCTCATGGCAACTCTGTTTTCCCATCTTGAAACCGGGGCTCTTTTGTAATTTTATAGTAAGGCAGGTTGAAAGTGACACAAAAGCAGGTACTGGACTGTGAGGAAATAGTTAGGACTCTATTCACTGGCTAGTGCACAGAACAAATCTGGCGCCTCTGCCACCACCTCATCAAAATATTCTGGATCTGGGTATTATCCACCTGAAGAAGTGACTGCTGGGAGAAAACTCCAGATAAAAGTAGAAGACTCACACAGGAATTCAGAAACTTTTAACTGCTGCTGGCACAAGGGGACTGGGGGTGCTCTCCAGCGGCCAAGTGTTTGTCCTCATGACTTTTTCCCTCATGGATACAAAAAGTAGGACAACTCCCGATCCCAAGAGGGCCCAGCTGGCCACCAGGACTGAATCCCACAATAGACCTGCTTGGAGAGAGTCCTTGTGCATAGAAGCCTGCCCTGAGGAACTGGGAACCACAAGACTGACCAGGAGAAACTTTCCCAGAACTTTAAAGAATTTGGTAATTATACATGTTTTCAACCTCCAGTTGAAAACTGGGACACAGTGCAAGGTGTAACCAAGGCAGTCGTAGCCAAGCCAGCCAAAAAGTAGGTTTGTCCCACTCTGAGGTTTCTGCTGCACTGAAAACTGGTTCGAGGGCCAATATAGTGAAGGAATTGAGCCTTGTAGAAACCTACCTAGTTATGGCTTCTCCAGTCATGGCTGGATGATTTTGAGTTCTAAAAAACACGAAGGGGCTGATTACGAGTTTGGCAGTCCGGTGGACCACCAAACCCGGACCAGTGGTCTGACCGTCATATTCTGGGTTGGGTGGTCAGACCACCATAGGACTGCTGCTACCACCAGAGATATACGATCCCTGGTAGTCTTGCAGTTGTCTGAGGCCTGCAATATGCTGAGGGTGGTGCTGCAACACCGCCAACCATAGTGTGAGTTTCCTCTCTGCCACAATTTACCAGTCGGAATAGGGCAGGCAGCCAGACCACTGGTTTGGAGGTTTTGGAGTGGGGCACTGGCATGGCAGCCCGCTCCAAGACTGCCCAACTCATCATCGGGCTGGAAGTCCAAATGTAACATTTTTGACCGGAGTGAGGTGGCAAATTTGTTTAACCTATGAAGATGGCCAAAAAAGGCTTTTTGCACCAAAACAAACAACTTCAGGGGGAGCTTGGCGATGATATATCTGACTCTGAGGGAAAGTTACCAGACACAGACTTGGGCCTTGCCCCTGTAGGAGATTTTGGCTTCCATAAGTTAATAATTAGAAGGTAAAAACCTTGACCTGGGCAGCCTATTTGGGGCATCCGACCTCTGTTCCATAAATATTGACTTGAATTCGGGCCTAGGTTCCAGTCAACCACAAACTGTGGTGTGGTCTTTTCTTGCAGCATTTTACCCTAAAAGTTTAAACATTTATCAGCTAGATTCATGAAAGGAAATTGCGCTCACAAAGGGCCAGATTCTGAGAATCTGGCCCTTTGCGAGCGCAATTTTTGTATTTGGGATTCAACATCCCAAATGAAAAAATCGCTATTTGCGAAATCGCATATTTGGGAGGGATTGCATTTAAGAAATCTCTATTAGAGATTCCTTAAATGCAAATCATTAACCAATTTTAAATTGCGAATTTGAAATATTTGGCCGCTATTTACCACGAAGTCTGACTTCGTGGTAAATAGCGAAATAATAAAAAAATGCACTTTAGTGCATTTTTCTCTGTTGCATGTTACACACACACAAGTCCTTTGGACATGTGTGTGCTCAACACCTGTGTAAATTTGCATTTCAGGGGTGCTACAGGGTGTCCTTTGGACACCCCTGGCACCCTTGAAATCGCTATCTTATTTGCGATTAGCAAATTGCGTATCTCAAATAAGGAATACTCCCCATTCATTCCTATGGGCCTTTAGGCCCATAGGAATGAATGGGGAGTATTCCTTATTTGCGATTAGCAATTTTCTAATCGCAAATAAGGAATGTGTAGGAATCGCAATTTATTTAGCGATTCCTACATGAATCCCGTTTTGCAAGTCCTTAAAAGCGATTCCATAATAATCGCTATTTAGGACTCGCAAAACGGCTCTTTGATGAATCTAGCTGTATATCGGGAGTTCCCTTTTACTTATTTTTATTATGTTGGCATCTTTTTGCTCATTAAATATTTCACTATTTATTCTTCTAAAGAGGTTTGAGAATTTTATTTTGTTGTGTTCTTTACTTTAAAATTGTACGCTATGCTAGAACTTAGCAAGCAATTCTCTGGAGATTGTCTGCTACTATGACAGAGCTACCAGAGGTTCAGCAGAGATTCTCGCAGAACTTGGGGCCACATTATGATGTCTGCCGTCAGACCATTGACCACTATTGTGGTGGTCAGGAGACCGCAAGACAAGCAGTCAGTGGTCTGGCCACGGAATTAAGATGCGGCCACAGTGCTGGCGGTCGAAAAATGTTCTTTCACACAGTGGCTTGTGCTGCGGCCAGGAAATGGGAAACCGCACAAGCTGCTGTGTAAAAGAGTACTTTGTATACATCCATGCACTGTGTGCCATGCTCCATGTGGTGCAAGGCACTCAGTGCATGGATGTGAGTGGAGGCACTACATGTGCCCCCAGGGCCTCTTTGCAGTGGCCCACGAGGGATGGGGTCTCTGTTTTCTAAAGTCCCTTTCCGACAGCCTTTTCATGGCGGTCAGACCTTCATGAAATGGCTGTCAGAAAGGGACATCGTAATCCTGATGGAGGTGCCTGCCTCTGCACAACCTCGATTCAGAATCACAATTCCGACAACTGCTCCGTCAGGATCTCTGATTCTGGCAGAGGCAGCAGTCCATCCCCTGACAGACAAGGGTCCGACCGCCAGCATTGTAATGCTGCAGTCAGACGGAAGGGCTGTCTGTCAGCAGGACCACCACCGACGGCCTATCGGTGGCGGTCCCACTGACATCATATTGAGGCCCTAGGTTTGGTCCTTACCAGAGTGGGTTTAATAAATTGGTTTAGGGTATGGCCACCCAAATTTTAAAAAAAACATTTCCGACAGTTTGGTTTTATCAGCTACCATCTTCAAAATTGGCATTCGGTCTGTCATTCCCTGGGACACTGCCTGCCTCTCTCTTGGCCCTTCCTCCCACCTTATGAACTTGTTTTGGATTCTTCCATAGGCTTGAAACAGCTACACATAATCAAGTTAACGATTATGTCCAAGAAAATATGAATTGGTCAGCCAACATAAAATGATTTTATTCCCTTGTACCTATTGTCAACTTGTTAATAAGTGTATGTGCCACCTCACTGCATGATTTAAAATCAAGAGCACTGTTTGAGCCTATTCTGCAATTCACACTGTCATTGTGATGCCTTACAACTGTATTGAGTTATATGAATATTTAGCACATTTTTCTTTGTCAGTGAAAACTTAGAAAAACTCTCCACAATATTAATCAGCAGGCAACCTTGAATGAAGTTAATAGAATCGCAAATTAATTGCAAAACAATTATAATGATTAAAACATGGCATGAAATATTGATTATTTGACTGATGTTGATAACAGAAACCAAGACAATGATTCGCTAATCTTCAAAGCGATTCAACCTTTGCAGTTATGGGTATAAGTACCGGAATGCTCAAATACCTTGTGAAAAATATATATTAAAAAGTGCATTCAAGGTGAACGTGATGATGCAGAAAACACCACTGCATGGCCCGCATTTTTCTACAAAGGCCTGCAGAATTGATGGAAAGTGTAATTTTCTATTAAAAAGTTATGACCCTTTTGAAAATCAAACCACACCAGGAAAGGGTGAAAGTATGCACTGGTCCATGTAAGTTAGTTTTTTTTCATTTTATAACTCAATAAATCACTGAAGCAAAACTTATTTAAAATGATTATACAAATATACCTTTTATCTTTAAGGTGAAAAACCTAATCCAGAAAGAAATGAGGGATATGAAATGTGTGGAAGAAATAATTACATATTCTCCTGAACTACTGGAACATAAACCTATGGTTATGGGGGCCTGGACTGATTGAGCGAATTTAATGGGGAAGAAAGAAAGACATTTTGAAGAGTAAATAAGAAAATGCTGATTCGTTGTTTTTGAAAAGTGGACGAAATGGAGTAAAGTGTTACTTTTTGAAAAAGCACATGGAGTTCAAGTAAAATGGCTTGCTGCTGAAACCTTCTATCTAGAATTGGTTAGCCACTGCCAGAGCAGTGGCATAAGAGGTAGTCACAGCCCATGCGATGTAGGGTGATGGGCGAGCTTCAGGGGGCCTCTCCGGCACTGTGCACAGGCAGTCCTGAGTGCTGCTGATTGGGTCCGGAGAGTTGGGGGTGGGGGCAAGCAAGTTTCACAACGCCACTGAGCCAGATCATTTAACCCCTTCGGCGCTTATGACGGAACCGTTCCGTCATGCGCCTCGGGTGAGCTGTGCTAGTGACGGAACAGTTCCGTCACGGCCCGCTCGACGCGCCTGCGCGGCGCGGATTACGCGCCTGCGCGGCACTGATTTCACGCCTGCGGGGCACGTTCTATTGAGCGGGCGCTTTCGTGACGGAACCGTTCCGTCACTAGCACAGCTCACCCGAGGCGATTGACGGAGCGTTTCCGTCACAAGCGCAGGTGAGCCGTGCGACCGCCCCCACCCCCAAGCACTGCGGCGGGATTGCCGCCGCAGTGAAGGGGTTAAACATTATGCCGGTAATAACTGTCACACCAACGTTTATGGAGTTCACCAACAACACTACGAATTGGTTTGCATCTGATTTACTGGCTCAAGCCAGAGGTCAAAGGTAATGAGGACATGGAACAATAACAAACATTATTTGACTTCAGCGTCAGTAATGTTCTAGCACAAGAATAGGTAATCCATCCTTTCTAATTTCCGACTCTTTTCTTACCAGCCCCACCTGCCAGCAGGCCTCCTTCAGTGAAATGCCAGATGTGTTCAGAAGACTTGTAAAATAGTCCAATAACTCTAGCTATTGACCTCTTGATGTGCATTCTATTTCCCCTAATAATGTTGCTGGTAAACTAAGAAAAATGCTTCAGGGAAATGTTAGATTAATGCAGATTTTTTTCAAAACGCGTTGTCTGTTCTTGACAATGCAGTATTATTATTTGCCTTTGTCAAATATATATATATATATATATATATATATATATATATATATATATATATATATATATATATATATATATATATATATATATATATATATATATATATATATATATATATATATATATAAAGACACCATTCCACCCAGGGCCAGCCGAACTCACGGCGGGTGCAACCGAAAAGTGGAGGTGGAACCGCTTTAAAAATCAGCAAACACATGGCAACTTCGGTACACACACGGGGCATTAGTGGGCTTAGTCGTATCCGCAGACGCGTTTCTGGCTTCTGCCTTCATCAGAGCGGAAAAGCCATCGATGATTGGCCACAGTCTTTTAAACAGTCCTGCCATTTGATAGGTGTATCCTTGGCCAATGAACGGCCAGCAATGGGGCGTCTTCATTCCCGTTGTTTCTTGCCAATCGCAATGTTCATGGCGCACCCATCGTCAAAATCAAATGACAGCTGCACTTGCTGTGGTCCTGTGTCCCCTCGCCTGCCGCTCCACACCTGTGAGTGCCCCACGTATTAGAGAGACACTCCTGCTTTGTATAAGCAACGACCTCACTCGGTCGACAGTATCTGTTAGCGGCGTTTCTGGCAGCCCAAATTAATAGAAAGACACCATTCCACCCAGGGCCAGCCGAACTCACGGCGGGTGCAACCGAAAAGTGGAGGTGGAACCGCTTTAAAAATCAGCAAACACATGGCAACTTCGGTACACACACGGGGCATTAGTGGGCTTCGTCGTATCCGCAGACGCGTTTCTGGCTTCTGCCTTCATCAGAGCGGAAAAGCCATCGATGATTGGCCACAGTCTTTTAAACAGTCCTGCCATTTGATAGGTGTATCCTTGGCCAATGAACAGCCAGCAATGGGGCGTCCTCATTCCCGTTGTTTCTTGCCAATCGCAATGTTCATGGCGCACCCATCGTCGAAATCAAATGACAGCTGCACTTGCTGTGGTCCTGTGTCCCCTCGCCTGCCGCTCCACACCTGTGAGTGCCCCACGTATTAGAGAGACACTCCTGCTTTGTATAAGCAACGACCTCACTCGGTCAACAGTATCTGTTAGCGGCGTTTCTGGCAGCCCAAATTAATAGAAAGACACCATTCCACCCAGGGCCAGCCGAACTCACGGCGAGTGCAACCGAAAAGCGGAGGTGGAACCGCTTTAAAAATCAACAAACACATGGCAACTTCGGTACACACACGGGGCATTAGTGGGCTTCGTCGTATCCGCAGACGCGTTTCTGGCTTCTGCCTTCATCAGTGCGGAAAAGCCATCGATGATTGGACACAGTCTTTTAAACAGTCCTGCCATTTGATAGGTGTATCCTTGGCCAATGAACGGCCAGCAATGGGGCGTCTTCATTCCCGTTGTTTCTTGCCAATCGCAATGTTCATGGCGCACCCATCGTCGAAATCAAATGACAGCTGCACTTGCTGTGGTCCTGTGTCCCCTTGCCTGCCGCTCCACACCTGTGAGTGCCCCACGTATTAGAGAGACACTCCTGCTTTGTATAAGCAACGACCTCACTCGGTCGACAGTATCTGTTAGCGGCGTTTCTGGCAGCCCAAATTAATAGAAAGACACCATTCCACCCAGGGCCAGCCGAACTCACGGCGGGTGCAACCGAAAAGCGGAGGTGGAACCGCTTTAAAAAACAACAAACACATGGCAACTTCGGTACACACACGGGGCATTAGTGGGCTTAGTCGTATCCGCAGACGCGTTTCTGGCTTCTGCCTTCATCAGTGCAGAAAAGCCATCGATGATTGGCCACAGTCTTTTAAACAGTCCTGCCATTTGATAGGTGTATCCTTGGCCAATGAACGGCCAGCAACGGGGCGTCTTCATTCCCGTTGTTTCTTGCCAATCGCAATGTTCATGGCGCACCCATCGTCGAAATCAAATGACAGCTGCACTTGCTGTGGTCCTGTGTCCCCTCGCCTGCCGCTCCACACCTGTGAGTGCCCCACGTATTAGAGAGACACTCCTGCTTTGTATAAGCAACGACCTCACTCGGTCGACAGTATCTGTTAGCGGCGTTTCTGGCAGTCCAAATTAATAGAAAGACACCATTCCACCCAGGGCCAGCCGAACTCACGGTGGGTGCAACCGAAAAGTGGAGGTGGAACCGCTTTAAAAATCAGCAAACACATGGCAACTTCGGTACACACACAGGGCATTAGTGGGCTTCGTCGTATCCGCAGACGCGTTTCTGGCTTCTGCCTTCATCAGAGCGGAAAAGCCATCGATGATTGGCCACAGTCTTTTAAACAGTCCTGCCATTTGATAGGTGTATCCTTGGCCAATGAACGGCCAGCAATGGGACGTCTTCATTCCCGTTGTTTCTTGCCAATCGCAATGTTCATGGCGCACCCATCGTCGAAATCAAATGACAGCTGCACTTGCTGTGGTCCTGTGTCCCCTCGCCTGCCGCTCCACACCTGTGAGTGCCCCACGTATTAGAGAGACACTCCTGCTTTGTATAAGCAACGACCTCACTCGGTCGACAGTATCTGTTAGCGGCGTTTCTGGCAGCCCAAATTAATAGAAAGACACCATTCCACCCAGGGCCAGCCGAACTCACGGCGGGTGCAACCGAAAAGCGGAGGTGGAACCGCTTTAAAAATCAACAAACACATGGCAACTTCAGTACACACACGGGGCATTAGTGGGCTTAGTCGTATCCGCAGACGCGTTTCTGGCTTCTGCCTTCATCAGTGCGGAAAAGCCATCGATGATTGGCCACAGTCTTTTAAACAGTCCTGCCATTTGATAGGTGTATCCTTGGCCATTGAACGGCCAGCAATGGGGCGTCTTCATTCCCGTTGTTTCTTGCCAATCGCAATGTTCATGGCGCACCCATCTTCGAAATCAAATGACAGCTGCACTTGCTGTGGTCCTGTGTCCCCTCGCCTGCCGCTCCACACCTGTGAGTGCCCCACGTATTAGAGAGACACTCCTGCTTTGTATAAGCAACGACCTCACTCGGTCGACAGTATCTGTTAGCGGCGTTTCTGGCAGCCCAAATTAATAGAAAGACACCATTCCACCCAGGGCCAGCCGAACTCACGGCGGGTGCAACCGAAAAGCGGAGGTGGAACCGCTTTAAAAATCAACAAACACATGGCAACTTCAGTACACACACGGGGCATTAGTGGGCTTAGTCGTATCCGCAGACGCGTTTCTGGCTTCTGCCTTCATCAGTGCGGAAAAGCCATCGATGATTGGCCACAGTCTTTTAAACAGTCCTGCCATTTGATAGGTGTATCCTTGGCCATTGAACGGCCAGCAATGGGGCGTCTTCATTCCCGTTGTTTCTTGCCAATCGCAATGTTCATGGCGCACCCATCGTCGAAATCAAATGACAGCTGCACTTGCTGGGGTCCTGTGTCCCCTCGCCTGCCGCTCCACACCTGTGAGTGCCCCACGTATTAGAGAGACACTCCTGCTTTGTATAAGCAACGACCTCACTCGGTCGACAGTATCTGTTAGCGGCGTTTCTGGCAGCCCAAATTAATAGAAAGACACCATTACACCCAGGGCCAGCCGAACTCACGGCGGGTGCAACCGAAAAGCGGAGGTGGAACCGCTTTAAAAATCAACAAACACATGGCAACTTCGGTACACACACGGGGCATTATTGGGCTTAGTCGTATCCGCAGACGCGTTTCTGGCTTCTGCCTTCATCAGTGCAGAAAAGCCATCGATGATTGGCCACAGTCTTTTAAACAGTCCTGCCATTTGATAGGTGTATCCTTGGCCAATAAACGGCCAGCAATGGGGCGTCTTCATTCCCGTTGTTTCTTGCCAATCGCAATGTTCATGGCGCACCCATCGTCGAAATCAAATGACAGCTGCACTTGCTGTGGTCCTGTGTCCCCTCGCCTGCCGCTCCGCACCTGTGAGTGCCCCACGTATTAGAGAGACACTCCTGCTTTGTCTAAGCAACGACCTCACTCGGTCGACAGTATCTGTTAGCGGCGTTTCTGGCAGCCCAAATTAATAGAAAGACACCATTCCACCCAGGGCCAGCCGAACTCACGGCGGGTGCAACCGAAAAGCGGAGGTGGAACCGCTTTAAAAATCAACAAACACATGGCAACTTCGGTACACACACGGGCATTAGTGGGCTTAGTCGTATCCGCAGACGCGTTTCTGGCTTCTGCCTTCATCAGTGCGGAAAAGCCATCGATGATTGGCCACAGTCTTTTTAACAGTCCTGCCATTTGATAGGTGTATCCTTGGCCAATGAACGGCCAGCAATGGGGCGTCTTCATTCCCGTTGTTTCTTGCCAATCGCAATGTTCATGGCGCACCCATCGTCGAAATCAAATGACAGCTGCACTTGCTGTGGTCCTGTGTCCCCTCGCCTGCCGCTCCACACCTGTGAGTGCCCCACGTATTAGAGAGACACTCCTGCTTTGTATAAGCAACGACCTCACTCGGTCGACAGTATCTGTTAGCGGCGTTTCTGGCAGCCCAAATTAATAGAAAGACACCATTCCACCCAGGGCCAGCCGAACTCACGGCGGGTGCAACCGATAAGCGGAGGTGGAACCGCTTTAAAAATCAACAAACACATGGCAACTTCGGTATACAAACGGGGCATTAGTGGGCTTAGTCGTATCCGCAGACGCGTTTCTGGCTTCTGCCTTCATCAGTGCGGAAAAGCCATCGATGATTGGCCACCGTCTTTTAAACAGTCCTGCCATTTGATAGGTGTATCCTTGGCCAATGGACGGCCAGCAATGGGGCGTCTTCATTCCCGTTGTTTCTTGCCAATCGCAATGTTCATGGCGCACCCATCGTCGAAATCAAATGACAGCTGCACTTGCTGTGGTCCTGTGTCCCCTCGCCTGCCGCTCCGCACCTGTGAGTGCCCCACGTATTAGAGAGACACTCCTGCTTTGTCTAAGCAACGACCTCACTCGGTCGACAGTATCTGTTAGCGGCGTTTCTGGCAGCCCAAATTAATAGAAAGACACCATTCCACTCAGGGCCAGCCGAACTCACGGCGGGTGCAACCGAAAAGCGGAGGTGGAACCGCTTTAAAAATCAACAAACACATGGCAACTTCGGTACACACACGGGGCATTAGTGGGCTTCGTCATATCCGCAGACGCGTTTCTGGCTTCTGCCTTCATCAGTGCGGAAAAGCCATCGATGATTGGCCACAGTCTTTTTAACAGTCCTGCCATTTGATAGGTGTATCCTTGGCCAATGAACGGCCAGCAATGGGGCGTCTTCATTCCCGTTGTTTCTTGCCAATCGCAATGTTCATGGCGCACCCATCGTCGAAATCAAATGACAGCTGCACTTGCTGTGGTCCTGTGTCCCCTCGCCTGCCGCTCCACACCTGTGAGTGCCCCACGTATTAGAGAGACACTCCTGCTTTGTATAAGCAACGACCTCACTCGGTCGACAGTATCTGTTAGCGGCGTTTCTGGCAGCCCAAATTAATAGAAAGACACCATTCCACCCAGGGCCAGCCGAACTCACGGCGGGTGCAACCGAAAAGCGGAGGTGGAACCGCTTTAAAAATCAACAAACACATGGCAACTTCGGTACACACACGGGGCATTAGTGGGCTTCGTCGTATCCGCAGACGCGTTTCTGGCTTCTGCCTTCATCAGTGCGGAAAAGCCATCGATGATTGGCCACAGTCTTTTAAACAGTCCTGCCATTTGATAGGTGTATCCTTGGCCAATGAACGGCCAGCAATGGGGCGTCTTCATTCCCGTTGTTTCTTGCCAATCGCAATGTTCATGGCGCACCCATCGTTGAAATCAAATGACAGCTGCACTTGCTGTGGTCCTGTGTCCCCTTGCCTGCCGCTCCACACCTGTGAGTGCCCCACATATTAGAGAGACACTCCTGCTTTGTATAAGCAACGACCTCACTCGGTCGACAGTATCTGTTAGCGGCGTTTCTGGCAGCCCAAATTAATAGAAAGACACCATTCCACCCAGGCCAGCCGAACTCACGGCGGGTGCAACCGAAAAGTGGAGGTGGAACCGCTTTAAAAATCAACAAACACATGGCAACTTCGGTACACACACGGGGCATTAGTGGGCTTAGTCGTATCCGCAGACGCGTTTCTGGCTTCTGCCTTCATCAGTGCAGAAAACCCATGCACTCAGTGGGACACATTTAATCACTCACTCATACAGTCAGTCATGCACCTACTAAATCCTTCATCCAGACACTTATACATCCACTCATTCTTTATTCTCGTTTCCCCTGGACTGAGTGGTCGCTCCCCAGTGTCCTGCTGCGTCACTGGTATCATCGCTGCTTTGCTTTTTGCCATTTACTGCTGCCTGCGGTGTGCCTGCTAGACACTGTATTGTAACTGCATTTTTCATTTATTGAAAGCGCCGCTTTTCCTGTTTGCCTGCTAGACGCTGTATTGTAACTGCATTTTTCATTTATTGAAAGCGCCGCTTTTCCTGTTTGCCTGCTAGACGCTGTATTGTAACTGCATTTTTCATTTATTGAAAGCGCCGCTTTTCCTGTTTGCCTGCTAGACGCTGTATTGTAACTGCATTTTTCATTTATTTAAAGCGCCGCTTTTCCTGTTTGCCTGCTAGACGCTGTATTGTAACTGCATTTTTCATTTATTGAAAGCGCTGCTTTTCCTGTTTGCCTGCTAGACGCTGTATTGTAACTGCATTTTTCATTTATTGAAAGCGCCGCTTTTCCTGTTTGCCTGCTAGACGCTGTATTGTAACTGCATTTTTCATTTATTGAAAGCGCCGCTTTTCCTGTTTGCGCGCATTTCCACTGGGCTCCCCCCTCCGCCTCCATTTTGTCGGATTGTTGTTGTTGTTTAGGTCATCCCGAGCCCGCCCCGCCTCCCAGCTGAGACGCCCTCGCCCCTCCCCCTCCATCCTCCTTATATGACAGCCGTTCCCGCGCGCAGCGTTCACGCGCAGCGACCGCGCCCAATACGCGCCGTAGGTGCGCCAAAGTTAAGCCCGTCTACGCCCGTCCGCGCCTGGACCGCGCCCAGCGCCAGACCCCCTGCCCCTCGCTCTGCCCAACCCCCCCGCGTCACCTTCGATGCCGCCACCCTCCTAGCCCTCAACCCCGGTCGCGCCCCCAACTGCGTCCAAGCCGCTCCTGGACACACCCATGGACCATTCTCTTGCTACTCCTGCAAATTCAGCGGCACCGACAACATCTCCGCTACGACCACACCACAGACTCCCGACCCCAACCACCTACAATGCATCCTTCTCAACACCCGCTCGATCCACAGACACGCCATTGACCTATGGAATCTACTAGACACCATCTCTCCAGACGTCGCCTTCCTAACGGAAACATGGATGAACGCTTCCTCCGCCCCAGACATCACCATCGCTATCCCCGATGACTATAAGATCACACGCAAGGACCGCACCGACCATACAGGAGGAGGAATCGCTATCGTCCATAAGAAATCCATCCGCATCTCTACCAGCTCTGACGCCAACGTCGCTAACTCCGAACACCTTCACTTCCAGATCCACATCGACCCCAAGACAACTCTTAGAGGCACCCTCCTCTACAGACCACCAGGACCCCGCGCAAAATTCAGTGAAGACATCACGGACTTCATCACTCCACACGCGCTCCCCTCCAAAGACTATATCCTTCTGGGAGACCTCAACTTTCACCTTGACAAGATCAACGACCGCAACTCCGCCACCCTCTTAGACAACCTCGCCAACCTCGGACTTAAACAACTGGTCACTTCTCCCACCCACATCGCAGGTCACACACTCGACCCCATCTTCACCTCCAGCAACCATATCTCCTTCAGCCACACTACGGATCTCCTCTGGACTGACCACAGCTGCGTTCACTTCACCTACAACAAGCCGAAACCCATCATCCACCTCCAACCAACCCTACAAAGAAACTGGAACAAAATCACCACGGATCAGATCTCTGCATCGCTCCTTCGAACCTCCCCAGCCCTCTCTTCTAACGCCAACGAAGCCGCCTCCAACCTCACCCTTTGGTTATCCAACACCGCCGACTCCTTAGCACCACTGAAAAAACGTCAACACAAACTTGGCAACAAGAAGGCCTCATGGTTCAACGATGATCTCAAGAAGTCCAAGAAACTATGCCGCTCCCTTGAAAAGGCCTGGAAAAAAGACCCATCCACCAGCAACAAGGACGCCTTCAAAAGCGCCACCCGCACTCACCACCAACTGATCCGAAAAGCCAAGAAAACAGCATTCAAGGATCGACTTGACAACAACGCCCACAACAGCAAGGAACTTTTCAACATCGTCAAGGAATTCTCCAACCCATCGGCCAACTCCAACGACATCACCCCCTCTCAAACCCTCTGCGACTCCCTAGCCTCATTTTTCCACAACAAGATTGCCGACATCCACAACAGCTTTGACAACCAACCCGGAAGCCAACCCACCCTACCATCAGCTGACCATCTTCCCCCCGTAAACACCCTTAACGCCTGGAACCCAATCTCCACTGAGGACACCATCCGCCTGATGAATTCCATCCACTCTGGATCCCCCACAGACCCATGCCCTCACCACATCTTCAACAAAGCTGACTCCGTCATAGCACCGCACCTCCGAGACGTCATCAACTGCTCCTTCAACTCCGCCACCTTCCCAGAAGACTGGAAACACGCTGAACTCACCGCCCTTCTGAAAAAACCAACAGCAGACCCCACCGAACTCAAAAACTACCGCCCCATCTCGCTTCTTCCATTCCCGGCCAAAGTCATCGAGAAAGCCGTCAACAACCAGATCGCCGCCTTCCTCGAAGCCAACAAATCCCTCGACCCCTCACAATCTGGCTTCCGAGCCAAACACAGCACTGAGACCGCCCTCATCGCAGCAACAGACGACATTCGAACTCTACTGGACAAAGGTGACACAGTCGCCCTCATCCTCCTCGACCTCTCCGCTGCCTTCGACACAGTCTGCCACAGCACCCTTCTACAATGCCTCAATAACATCGGAATCCAAGGAAAAGCACTTGATTGGATCACCTCGTTCCTCACCGGAAGAACCCAGAGAGTCCGCCTCCCACCATTCAAGTCCGAGGCCTCTGAAGTCATCTGCGGCGTACCTCAAGGATCCTCACTCAGTCCCACCCTCTTCAACATATACATGAGCCCCCTCGCAGCCATCGCCCGCCAACACAACCTCAACATCATCTCTTACGCGGATGACACTCAACTGATCCTTTCTCTCACCAAGGACCCCAGCACCGCCAAAACTAACTTACACGAAGGAATGAAAGAAGTCGCCGAATGGATGAAACAAAGCCGTCTGAAACTGAACTCAGACAAAACAGAAGTCCTCATCTTAGGTACATCCCCCTCTGCATGGGACGACTCCTGGTGGCCGGAAGCCCTCGGAAAAGCACCCATCCCGACAGACCACGCACGGAACCTTGGCGTCATCCTGGATTCTTCACTCTCAATGAACAGACAAGTCAGCGCCGTATCCTCTTCCTGCTTTAACATTCTTTGCATGCTCAGAAAAACATTTCGCTGGATCCCCTCCGAAACAAGGAAAACAGTCACCCACGCTCTAGTCACGAGCCGACTGGACTACGGAAACACCCTCTACGCAGGTACCACCGCCAAACTCCTGAAGAAACTACAACGAATCCAAAACGCCTCAGCCAGGTTGATATTAGACATCCCACGCAACGAACACATCTCTGGTCACCTTAAAGACCTCCACTGGCTACCCGTCAATAAGAGGATCACTTTCCGACTGCTTACCCACGCACACAAATCACTCTACGACATCGGACCAGATTGCCTCAACTCTCGACTGTCCTTCTACACCCCCTCCCGCCAACTTCGCTCTTCCAGCCAAGCCTTCGCCACTGTACCTCGCATCAACAAGACCACCATGGGAGGCAGATCCTTTTCATACCTGGCCGCTAAAACTTGGAACTCACTCCCCGCTTACCTTCGCCTCACCCAGAACCACCTAGCGTTCAGAAAGCAGCTTAAAACGTGGTTATTTGACAAATAATCCTCCTCCCCTTCCTAAGCGCCTTGAAACCCTCTGGGTATGTAGTGCGCTATACAAATTTTATGACTTGACATGACTTGAATATGTAAGACATATTTTAACTTTACAGAAACATACAGTCACTGGATGTTGTCATCAGTGATGTCATCAGTGATGTCATTTGAGATGTCATCAGTGATGTCATCAGTGATGTCACTGACCATGTCATGAATGATGTAATATGTGACATCATCAGCAGTGGATTGCGGGTGCGCGATATATAGTTAGTGCAACTAACTATATATGGAATTTCAATGGTTTTGTGTGAGTAAAATAAGGTTTTGTAAATGCGAATTCCTAACTATATATGGTCTATAACCTATGGTTTTTTCAGTGAATATATAGATAGATAGATAGATAGATAGATAGATAGATAGATAGATAGATAGATAGATAGATAGATAGATAGATAGATAGATAGATAGATAGATAGATAGATAGATAGATAGATAGATAGATAGATAAATAGATAGATAGATACAAGATTATGAATAATGAAAAGACTGGGAATCTGAAGTTGAGTTTCTTGCTATTTTATTATCTGGAAAGGTGATTGAAGATGTTTCCAAACTGTATTGTTATTTATGGGCATTTCCGTACTGCAAAAATAATCAATAACATGATTTCTCAGCATGTTTCAACTATAGATGAGAAGACAAATATTGAAGAAAAAAACAGAAATGTATGACAGACCATAACAGGACTTTAGATTGAAAAGGTGTATCATGTAAATCAATAGTTGATACAGGCTATAGATCTCAACATTAGATTATTCCAAAAGAAAATGTTATTTTTATATGTTGGATTCGGATCCTGAAGCACTGAGTATTTCGACAGAGGTTGGTAATGTGGTAAAACAATGTGAACCCTTTTCCATATGTTACAGGTAATTTAACCCTTTTGGACTAGGGCTTTTTCAGTTGAAGCCCGATAACTCTGGTTATTTCAATATTAAATTATGCAACCAATAGTATGGCCCTGTCCCCTATGTAAAAGTTTTGAGGTTGATGTTCATGGATTTTTTAAATAAAGGAGAACTTGACTTAGTTATTTTTTTTCTTCTGGAGGTGGCTTTGTGATTGTTTCGAAACTAAACGCCAAATACCAAAATTACGATCAATTTAGTGTTTCTTTGTGGATTTCGTAATTATCCACATGCTGTTTGCTGATTTTTGTAATTTCTCCTTGCAGGTTCGCACCTGACCCGAGCCAGCCAGAAAGAAAATACGCACAGGTAAGTTATTGTTTGTGTTTTCCTTCTGCTAATCTTGTCTCATTCTGTGCTTCTTTAGACTCTGCAATCGTCCCCTCTCCTCCTGGGATTGTCCCTAAACCATAAGACAAGTAGGGAGGCATAGTTATTATGGACTGCGATTTCTATGTATCCGAAATGAATTATCAAGATCCCTCCCAGGATATTAAAAAAATCAGTTTGCCTCTATCACAGATGAAGGTTTGCAAATGTGAACTCTAAAATGAGAATGATGCCTGCATCCAAGTCATGACCATTTTGCCTAAAATCCACAAAAACGAGACACAGCCCACTGGCAGACCAATATTTTCTGGCAGCAGTTCACGTTAAAACAGTTCTCCCAATACATTGCCTTTTTTTCTCCCTCAAACGCTTTGTACCCGTGACTAAGGCATACATCAGGGATTGCATGGACCTCTATAAATACATTTAAAGATACCCAAATTCAATCCAGGTAACTTTCAACATTGAATCATTCTATGTTAATAAGCCGCACAATTATGTTTTTGAGGTGACAGGATGTGCTCAATGGAACAGATCACTGTAATGACATCACTAGTTGATTTCTGGTCCAATTAGCCACCCTTTGCCTTTGAAAGAAAAGGAGTAGTTATGGACTGAAGCTTTGCCCCAGATATAGAAAAATCTATACATGTCCTATTTTGAGAAGAAATGGGTTTACAGTGACAACAACTCACACATCGCACGAATCCACACTTGGAATCAATTCAACAATGAGTATTTGTTATTTGGAAATGGTGAGACTTTGGGAGATTTCTTAGCGTGGTTTTTATAAGCAATCTCTAGATTTGAATTTTTTTTTTTCTTATTTTTTTTTTTTTGCGTAAGACCTTTATTAACATAAAGCAAATTACACAGCATGAGCCTACAACCCTGGGGCCGGCTCGCCACGTGATGTTGATAATCCAATAAACAATAAGTTATTAATGAAAGGCAGAGTAAAAACTTCTGGCTGAGCTGCCATACATAACCTCCGTAGGTCTCTGAGCAGACAATCGAAATGAGTCTTACATTTTGTCTTTCTTTTTTGAAAACTGCAAGTTCAACATTCCCCAACTTAATTACATTGCCCTTATGCACAACCTATACAGTGTGTGAAGCAGTGGACCGGCATTACCATGGTGCAACCCCCAACTGACCCCCATTCACACCCCACCCGACAGTATAACCAAGATCGAGCTATTCCTCCTCATCTTCCTGCAATGTGGTTAGGTAGTCTGATAAGAAGCACCACACGTCCTTCGGTTTAGATTTCGCTGGCAAGTCCTCCTCATACGTCTGCAATTTGTCCCGGCAGATGGACATGTCATGTAGCCATATTTTTGTAGTCGGTACCCTACGGCTATGCCAACACTGTGCTACCTGTCTTTTTGCTAACAGCAGGGCTATTGCGCAGAATTTGCGTTTCAACGCTCTGAATTGGGGCATGATTCCTAGCAAACAGACCTGTGGCGTACAGTGCACTACATCCTCTAACATGACCGTGAGTGTGGCCGTAATCTCTTCCCAATAACCCGCTACCTTCTCGCAAGTCCAGGCCAGATGCACAAAGTCCGCACTCCCTCTGCCACAGCGCTTACATTTGTCTTCCTCTTGCAACCCAAATTTACGCAATTTTGTCGGTGTGTAGTAGGCCTGGTGGATGAACTTGAAATGAAGGATTCTCAGGTTCCCGTTCGGTGTCAATATCTGTGTGAGCGCGCAGGAGCTGTGCCACTCCTCCTCTGTCAGTGGAGTTTCTAGCAGTGCATCCCACCGCCCCTTAGCTTTAAGTATGTGGCCCGCAATTTCTGATTGTGCAGCAGAGTACAGTCTGGACACTAAGTGTGATAGATCCCTTGTGGTGATCAGCATTTGCAGTGGTGTTAGGCTTTCCGGTTCCGCAGGGAAGGATGGGTAATGTTCCCTCAGTGCCCTCGTCAACCTATAGTATGTGAATCGGAACATAGGAGTCTGGTTTTGAATATAACCCAATTGGTCAATGCCCACAAATGTGCCTCCCTGGAATACGTCGCTCATCCTGTCGATACCCGCTTTAGTCAGCAAGGACACCCCCACTTTTTCGTTAGTGACTGACAGGGCCTGGTGATACTGCAATGGCATGTTCGGTGCGTATAACGGGGTTTTGTGAGCCAGTTGCCCTAATTTGTTCCATGCTTTAATCGTGGTGTCAACAGTGTTAATGTCCTTTGTGTGTAGTGGTGGCCTGGTGTGCGACAGTATCGCTGACAGGGGAACAGGATGGGCATCTCCCTCTTCAATGGCCGTATGAGTGAGATAGGGGACCTCATGGTACCAGTATGCTGCATATTGTGCCTGTGCACAAAGGTAGTATAGGAGGAAATCAGGGACTCCGAATCCGCCCTGTGCAATCGGGAGTGTTAGTGTCTGCAGATCAACACGAGCCTGCTTACCCGCTCAAATCAGGGTTAGTACCAGGGACTTTATGCGGCGGAAGACTTCCTGAGTTGGCGTGATGGGTATGTTATTAAATAGATATAATAACTTGGGCAAAATGTTCATTTTGACGATTGCTATTGGATCAGCTAGGGACAGAGGCAAGTGTATCCAGCGGCGGATCTTTTCGTCCAGTTTGGAGAGTACCACCCCATAGTTAGCTCGCATGACTTCGTCCGGATCTCTGTGGAACATGACCCCCAGGTAGCGAATCGGATCTTGCTGCCATTCCAGTGGGTAATCAACCACAAATGAGTTCGTGGTGTCGGTGAGAGGTATGAGTGAGGATTTGGACCAATTAATCGCTAACCCCGAGTGCCCCCCAAATCGGATGTATTCTCTAAGGAGTGGGTTTAGATGCACCTCTGGGTCGCGAACGTACAGCAGCATATCATCTGCATAGAGTGATATGTGCAGTGGCCTAGCCGCAAACTGCAACGCCGAGTCCTTGTAGTTTTGCCGCACTATGCACGCTAGGGGTTCTAACGCTAGTGCGAAGAGAACAGGCGACAGGGGGCAGCCCTGCCGAGTACCTCGCCCAATATCAAACGGAGCTGAAACATAGCCATTGATCCGGACCCTTGCGCTTAGTTTAGTATATAGCAGGGAGATCCATTGAACGAACCTTTTAGGGAAACCCATCCTATTGAGGATCGTTATCATATAACGCCATTCGATAGAATCGAAAGCTTTCGCGGCGTCTAGCATGACGGCCACCGCCTTAACCGAGGGTTTCAGATAGTGCGCCATTGCAAACAGGGATCTGGTGTTGTGCGAAGTGGATCTGGTGGGAACAAACCCCGCTTGGTCCGGTAGGACCAGTCGAGTCATCAAGGGGGACAACCTAACAGCTAGCAATTTAGCGAGTATCTTCGAATCAACGTTTATCAGGGACAAGGGTCTGTAGGAGTCGCAGTGTTCCGGATCCTTGGACGGCTTTAGGAGTGCAATGACCATTGCTTCTCGCAATGTGGGGGGTAGCAGCGCTTTCTCAAAGGAGGCCCCATACATATCCACCAGGTAGGGGGCGATGATATCTACAAACTTCTTATAGAATTCGGATGTGTATCCGTCAGGGCCCGGTGCCTTTCCATTGGGAAGTGAAGTGATCACCTCAGTGACCTCCTCCACCGTTATTGGCTGAGCTAAATATTCCCTCTGGGCGTCCGATAACCAGCCAATTGCCACGTCGTGCAAGTAATCATATGTTTCGTCTGCTGTCGCTGTTGGCTGAGATTGATATAATGTGCTATAGGAGTCCCCAAAGCTTTTCAAAATGTCAGTCGAGTGTGTTTGTAACACCCCCTCCCCCGATTTGACTCGGAGTATTGCTGATTGCCCCCGCCCTTCACATATTTTCCGCGCCAGCACACTCCCCGGTCTGCCCCCCTCACCAAAGGCTCTGGCCACACGTTTGCGATCCAAATATTTAATTTCTGAAGTTAAGCAGTCCGCATGTTCGGTGTGTAACTCGCGCAATTTGGGTAACAGTGATACGTCCTGGGTCGCTTCATATTGCAGTTCCAGGTTCCTCATTTGACTTTCATAGTGGCGAATCCTACCCCGTATGTCCTTGAGAATTCCTATGGTAGTACCAATGCATACACCTCTGATCGTGGCCTTAAAGGCTTCCCAGAGGAGACATGAGTCCTCAGTAGTTAGGGAGTTATTAGCAAAATAGTCTTTGATCGCTTTTTTAGGGTGTCTACATATATCGGGTCTGTGAGGGCTTGGGAGTTAAATCGCCATTGGAATGGGGGGGATTCGTAATGTGGGATGTCTATCTGCAACAGGACTGGGTTGTGGTCCGACAGTGTGCGCGGTAGTACTTGTATATTACGAACCCATAGTGCCACATCTTTGGAGCCCAACCAATAGTCCAGCCTGGACCAACTGTTGTGAGATGCGGTGACATGCGTGGCGCCTGGTGCGTCAGTGTGTCGTAGTCTCCAGAGATCTGCTAAGGCTAGATCGCCCATCATGTGACCCACCATTAGTCTCGACTGTTTATGTTGTTCTACGGACTGTGAGGATCGATCCAGCCCATCCTGCAGTGTCACATTCCAATCCCCCCCACATAACAGATGTGTGTTGGTGTGTTTCTGCATGTGTCCCCACACTTCCCGGTAAAATTTGGGTGCGTCCGTATTTGAACCGTATACATTAAGGAGTGTCATATGTTGGCCTCTAAGTGTACCTGTCACCAGCACATATCTGCCAGCAGGGTCCTGCGTCACATGCTTCTCCTCAAAGGTGATCCCTTTCTTAATCAGTATAAGCACCCCCCGAGAGTAAGATGAATATGAAGCCCTGTAGGATGCCCCCGCCCATCTCGATCCCAATGTGGCGTGTGTGTGAGGTGCAAGGTGTGATTCCTGTAGGAATGCTATATCAACGTTCCATCTGGTCAGGCTAGCAAAAACCTGCCTAATTTTCTGAGGACGGGCGAACCCCCGTATGTTCCAAGTAACCACGTTTAGGCCAATTCTGCTTCCATTCCTAGAACCAGTTGTACATTAAGATCGTAAAAAGACTACTCTCTGCACCCTCAGGTGCCATGCCCGAATCCCGTCCGCCCGCAGCCCACTGTGCATACATCACAATGACAGTCTGTCTCCATTGAGCATCCAATAAAGTGTACATTAGCAATGTCTTTGGTCTTAGCAAACAGTCAAAAATCCCCCCTACCCAGTTCCCACCCACTCCAGCATCCCCAACCTGCCGAAGCCATACCCCTTCAGAGCACAACTCCCCCAAACACACAATTAACAACTCAGTGCTCATTTTAAGAACTTGTATTGGGTTTTACCCTCATGGAGGACCGCCAGGAGCACAACCCTGACCCGGTGAATGGGTGTGGGCGATTCTAGAAAACATGTACATATTCGCAAGATATGTGTCCATTGATCCGCAATCCCCACCTTCCCATTGCTACTCCTAATATGGGTGAAAGCAGCGGCGCTATCATATAGGAAATGTATCTCCGCCCCATACCGATCAAATGTACATGGCAGTAAATAGACCCAGGTCATCCAGTTGTCAGTCTGTCTAGCCTATAGCCACCACCCGGCCCCAAGTAGTTAGGTAAACAGAGGCAGGCAGTGCCGATCACAACTCGGTTAGTCTATACCTTGCAGCATGATATGCATCGCAGTGTTCAGCAGCTTATTGTGTCCATCCCTACCGCACTGCACATCATAGGGCCTCTGAGGGCATGTATTTGAAACGGGTCTGACCCATCGCTCGCTGCATCAATAACAGTCATAGTTTGGCACAGCTGCGGGACTAGTCATCCAGTGGGGAGAGTGTATCGGCAATCTCCAGCCACGGGTAGTAGCTGTACTCCAGGACATGAGTGTGAAACAGCCCGTGCTACAGCTCCTGTCATCTACACGTGTCCCCACCTTCACAATACCCAGTTACGCAGTAGTGTGCATTTACCTCACCTCTATGAGTCTCGTATCGATCAGTTCTGCTCGGTGCGGCTGTGGACGGCCAAATAGCAGTTCGTCGTAGCCATCCGCTCAATATTACTCATCGCTGTTCAACGATGAATATCACCAGTGTCATCATTCCGAGTCTCTGTCCTGATTGTTCTGGGACTCCGACCTCGCTTCACACTGTATTTTCTTGACTAGTTCAAGTGCCGCTTTAGGCGTCGCTAACACTATCGTCTGTTCCTTCCACACCACTCGAAGTCGGGCAGGATATAACATAGAATAGGCGATGTTCAATTCTCGCAGCTTAGCCTTCACTGTGGTGTATTCTTTCCGCGCCTGCTGTACAGCTACCGTGTGGTCAGGATAAAACTCCAGAGTGTTACCCTGATGAGTGATTTTTCCCTTCTCTCTAGCGAGCCTGAGGATCATGTCCCTGTCACGGTAGTTGAGAATTCGCGCCACAATCGGCCTGGGTGTGGCGCCGGGTGGCGGCTTGGGGCCTAACGATCTGTGGGCCCTTTCCACAATGAAGATCTGCGACAAGGCCTCCACACCAAATATATCCTTGCATAGACCCTCGATGTAATGCTCCATTCGCCCTGTGTTGGTCGATTCTGGCAGGCCCGCGATTCGCACGTTATTGCGCCTTGAGCGCGCTTCCAAATCCTCCTCCTTCGCTTTTATTACCTCCAGAATTCGTTTCATTCCGGCGCATTTAGAGGTGGACGCACGCGCTTCGTCTTCCACGGCTGAGATTCTTGTTTCCGCTTCGTCCAAGCGCTCGCCATGCTTTTCTTGCCGAGCAGCCATGCCATCCATCCTGCACGTCAGATTGTCCAGCTTGCCGTTAATGTCTTGCAGATTCGACTGAATCACCATCAGAATCTTCTCTATGTTACCAGTTTGCGGTGATTCTGAAGAACCGCCGGCCTCCGCCAACTCTTCCGCAGTCTTTGTCGCTTTCCTGTTTTCAAAGGAGAGTTTCGGTTGCTGCTTATCTGGCTTCCCCATCGTGGCGGGCGGTGTATGCACTTTCCGTAATGTGGGTCCGGACGCCCTCGTTATTCTGTGTGTCGTCGCCGTGTTTCCTCGGCAGTGGTAGCCAGCCGCTTCCTGCGCCGAAGCTCCGAGTTAGATATGGCCAACGTCCGTGGATTCCCTCCAGAGTGTTTGCGTTATGGGCAGGATGGAGACCGTGTATGCCAACAGTGGCCAGCGGCAATACGGAGGTATAGGATCGTTCCCTCAGAGGGGACCCCTCGTAACTAGCCGGTGAAATGAAGCGCTACTTCTCCGTGGGGTTTCCCACTTCTGAGTTACAGCCCATGAGGACACTCCTCAGTTCGTTTGTTTGTTCGGTGCTACTACGCCAGTAACAGGCCGCCGCCGGTCACATATGCCCCACAGTGGTGTTTTCAACGCCTATCCTCGCCGATCCGGCGGTCAGCCACCCCCAGCAGTCGAGCACCAGTCACTGGCGCTGGTCCGAAGCGCCCTCCGTCCCCTTAACAGGCGCCGCCATTTTGTCAGGCACTCGGTCGGTGGTGCCCACGGACACAGCCGAACTCGCTCGGGGGATGAAAGCAGCGCAAGTCCGCCGCTCAATGCCAGGCATCAGGAACTCACCCCCGGACCTTGCGTGATGAGGTATCTGGGCAATCCAACGCTGAGTCCGGCGTGTTCGTGCAATTTCTGTTAGTTGCCGCCGGCCATCTTGTCAGGCAGTACGACGGTCTCAGCGGTCACTTCTGCATTTTTCCGCTTAGCGGGGTCGGAGACCTCATCAGCCCAGCGTCGCTCATGCCCCTTATCTTCCCCCACCTGAATCTTGTCGCAAAGTGAGGGTTGGTGAGGCTTCAGGGACAATGGATCACATCGTGTGTGATCGCCCGGCGGAGCTGCGGTTCAGGCAGCCATTCCTCTGTGCGCCCCCTAGCGCCTCCCCTAGATTTGAAATTTACAATGCAGGCAGACAAAAATAAATTAAACTTTCTAGACCTTTTGAATATATATTAGCAACAGGCATTTATACATGAGCCTGTTCACCACCCTCACTGACTGAAATCCAGTACTAGATTTCTCGAGTGCCCACCCACGTACCCTGAGGGAAAGCCCACCATATGACCTGTTTGTGGAGTGCACATAAGTCGCACCTTGTAAGAAATTGTGTTACTGGTTGAGGGGAGGTTAAAATCTCAAGCAGCAACCACAGGTCTTCTCAGGGTGAAGTCACAAGCAAACCCTATGTTAACGTGCGCTCCACCATCTGGTAACAGTCAGACTTAAACAAATACTTTACACATTGCCTCTGAATTAACACTTTTAACAGTAACACAGTGACAATACACTACAAAAGGATCCCACAACAGATATAGAAAAATAGAGCAGTTTTTAATAATTAAAACAAGACCAAAACAACAAATCCAATCAGTAGATCCGGACATATTCAATTTGAAAGGTTTTGGTAATAATAGTACCAAAAGACGTAAAGCTACAACTGTGGAGATCTGGCTGCATCGTACCAGGACAAAGTCACAAGTTCAGGCTGACCACAATGGTGTGCAGGCCAACTACAGTGACCTAATTATGCCAGCTGAGCAAAGTACGTTCAATCCTGGTTTACTGTGAGTTGCAATGATCCGTGCAGAAGATACGTTGTGCCGCCAAAGTGATGCTTTGATTTCGAGATGCAGCAAGTCTGTAGTGCGATGTCCCATTGCATCGTTGTCTAAGATCCCATCAAAGAGGGCTTGTGATGCGAAGTCAGGGGTCAGGGATGCGTTGCGCAGTCAGGTTTAGATTTAGAATGCAATTTGGGCTACCGCTGTGAAGCGAGTCTTTGCGACTGGCTCAATCCATGCTGCAGCGGAGATGCACTGGTTCTGCTCGGGGTTGCGCTGCACAACAGAAGAGATGTGTTGGTTCCGCTAGATCCACAGAGGCTGGCAGAGCACCTTAAGTCCACTTCCAAAGGTCCATGACTGAGGTAGCACCACTTGGCAGTGTAGACTCAGATGACAGAGTCCAGGTGCTAGGTGCAAGGTTGTTGGAGACTCCTGTCCCTGCGGCTCATGACAGGAGGACAGTCACTCTGGGGTTTTGGGTTCAAGAGATGTAGGTTCAGTCCATCTCACCCAGGCAGGAGGGCAACAGGTCAGCACAGCAATGCAGGAGTCCAGCAGAATAGCAGTGCTTCAGCAGCACAGCCACCCTTCTTCCTTGCAGAGTATCCAGAAGTCCAGAAGGGTACTGAAGTGGTGGTTACAAACTACAAAAAAGAAGGGGGTTCCCAGGGGATACAACGTAGAAGGCAGGTAGGGGGGAAAAACACAATGTAAGAAAGAAAGGACACTGCCTTGGATAGAAGGGCCCTGTACTAGGGTCCCGAGTACTTAAATACCTTTATGGACCAGAGAGCAATGCCAAGTTAGACAATTACAACATTTGTATAGAGTCCATTTTTCTCTTTATTTTTTCATTTTTATCGTTTAGCTCACACAATAGTGCAGTTAGTTTATTAGGGGCCAGATGTAGGTAAGTATATTTTACCGATTCATAAATTCCGAATTTTACCGATTCGGCATTCATGAATCGGTAAAATAGAAGGGGGGAGATGTAGATAGAATCGGTAATTGAATTACCGATTCTGTAAGAATTGGTATTTACCGAATCGGTGGATACCGATTCGGTAATGCCCATTGATTCCTATGGGCATTGAAGCCCATAGGAATCAATGGGCATTACGGAATCGGTATTTACCGATTCGGTAAATACCGAATGTTGCAAGGGTGCAGGGCGTGTCACTTTGACACCCTCTAGCACCCCGAATGTAGGCATGTGGGACATGTGGTACACAGACATGCCCTAAGGGCATGTCTGTCTGTCACATGCCATAGGTGTGCATGCACACATGTGCATGCACACCTGGAATCGGTATTTTACCACCAATTGGATTGGGTGGTAAAATACCGATTCGGTAAGGCCTGTGGGACTCTAAAGAGTCCCACCTACATCTCAAAATTACCGAATCGGTAAAAATAACGATTCAGTATTTTACCGATTCGGTAAATTTACCGATTCGGTAAATTTACCGAATCGGTAAAATAGGCCACCTACATCTAGAATAGCCATTTACCGGTCGGTAGCGGCCGAATCGGCCGTTACCAATCGGTAAATGTCGTCCTACATCTGTCTTTTAGTCTTTAGTAAATAGATTAGACAAGTTAATCATACAAAATTGCAATTCATAAATAATTCATAATTCACTGTGTAGTCCCACACATAACCACACATACCTCATCAATCCTCAATCAAGACACAGTCATACAACATCATTCATACTTCATTGCTCTAGTTAAAAACCAAATCATTGTACACAAATGCCTGAATAGAAGCTCAGGTGGAAATACACTTTGAATACTGGGGGGCTAAATCAGATGGAGAAAAGGCCGATCCAACAGATGACTAAGGATCACAGTCTTCAACACCATAGACGCCTACGCGCGTTTCTGTGAAGCGGCCAGGTCAGGCCACACCTTCATCAGGGCAAGGAGGTACCGTGGGGAGGGGGAACAACACTGTGATAGAGAAAAAGGGTTTTTTTGTTTGTAAATATATACATTTAATAGAGTGATGTAACAATATACCAAAACAGTTCATCTTAGTGTGATAATTATTTTCTATTAATGTGCTTTTTTAAAATCAACTTAATTTGAAATGGCATTGGGCGTACTGGTCCATATGGGTTTCCATACATATTCATCATTATTACCATCGGGTTGAAAAACCTCCTATGACTCACAGGGAATTAGGGAGTTTCTCCATTAGGCTCTATATATTCATCCATCTCACATTCATTCATCTCTCTTTCTATACACCTGGGTTCATTCACTTCGTTTAATTTCGCAGGCAGGGTACCCCTCTATATAGGTAGTTAAGGGGGAGCATATTATTTCTTGTTCCATCCCTTTCTTAGTAAAGAAGGGGCATGAGTGGGTACTCTCCAGATCAGTCTCATGGTCTTATTCACTTCTAACCTGTAGCTTCCTGGTGGTATCAAGGGGCTTAACTATGAAACAAAGGGTCTTGGTCTCAATACCAGGAGGAGCTGTGTTATGTAGATTAGGATTCACAACACTTTCTTGCAATTTAGGATCATTTATTGGTAGGTCCAGATGAGCTTTTGGGCGTTCTTCCACAAATCAAATAAACTCCTAAGGATAAGAAAGGGCCCCATCAACAAGCATATTGGCGAAAAAATGTCACATATCGGGGGATGATCGGGGGATCAAGACTCTATTCTGCGGGTATTTTGATCAATGGTTGCCAAACATATTACCTGGGATGTTCACTTGTTTATATCACAGGTGGCTGGGCTTTAGCAGATAGGGGGGATCAGTCTCAAAGTTTATAGGAAGATCAGAGGCGGTATAGTCATCTCAAGTTAGCGATTCCTAAAAAGGAATTAGGATCTTATTAGATAAAGTATGAGAAAAGGGAGGAGGAGTAAAATCACACACTCTCATTATACATGGCCATCTGAACTTCCTCTTAGGAAAAAGGCCAAATACGTAATCTCTATTAGCGGATGGGTGAATCAAGGTATCGGCTATTTACCTGTTTGTATGACAGAAGACGAGGAGTCCTCGAGGCTCAGGACAAACGGAGTTCGTTGCCCAGATAGATAAGAGGGAGGCCGTCTCCTATTTCTATATGGAGTAAAGATACATGTGGATTAAAAATAGGCTTAGCCGGTGATTTCAGGATAGGGCTGGGAATAGAGGTGATTCCGTCTAAAGGGTGACGACGAGCGGCAAAGATAGCACTCCGAAATAAGCTTAATAAAAAAAGATAGTAATTTACCTCTATCTGTGTCTAAGGCGATCGTTCCTCTCGGTTGGGATATCCTGGTAGAGGCGCGATATCCAACTGTGTTAATAGATCAGAATCTCCGTCTGAAGAAAAAACAAAAACGCATGCTGACTGAGAGGTAATGACAAACGGGCGCAGCATGGTCAGTCACAAACACGGAGTGAGATTATAGGCGCTAGCAACGGTTAGCCCCACAGTGGAAGACACTATGTATGTGGCAAGCTATGGGGGGGGCTGAACGGTCGCTCCAGTCACCAATTCTTTATATCTACCGGGTTCTATCATAGAAAACGCGCAAGGGAACGATCTCCTTACTTACATAATGCTCCGATCTCATAAAGTCGTCATGCCGGGCCGCCGCCTCGTTCAAGGAAGCCGGGTCCATGCTGATCGCCACCCTGCTCTTTAAAAGAGCTCCGAGATTCGCTCCAGCTGGGTAATCATGGTAGTAGACAGAGGACTGTTATGTTTTTTTTTCTTTTTCCTTTTCGGGATGATTCTAGTTTTTAAGTTAGGATAGTAACGAACGACGGACTAGGTATGGGCGCGTACTGTTTTAATTGTGCGCCCCTATGGTTTTCTATGAAGGGGAGGTGTCCTAGGTCCAGTATTTATACCCATTTGTGCCTTGGAAATGGGGGAGAAGCTTCTAGAGGTTTCTCTTTGGTGTCCCCTGGCATCCTGCTTTTCCTGTCCTGGCTCCAGACTAACTACAGGGGGCATGCAGCCCTTTGTGTGGAGGCTGGACACAGCCTATTCAGGTGTTAGTGTAGCTGTGACCAACAACTCCCTACCACCCTGCCAGTGATGGGCCATCTAGGCACAACTAAGCTGCCTATTGTTTGTGATTGTCTAGGAGGAATACACAAAGCCCAGCTGTCATCTGCACCCAGTCATGGGACCAGAGACAGGCTACAGGAACTAAATGTCAGGAAATGGCATTTTCAAAATTTTAATTTAAAATACCACTTCAGCATAAGTTAGGATTTTAAATTAGAATTCCAGAGACACCAAACACAAACTGGTTAACTATTCCCATTTGGAAGTTACACTTATAAAAAGTAATATGGTAACTTCAGTGCTATCCTCCGGTAGAGGTAGGCCTTGCAGTAGTGAAAAGCAAATGTAATTGTTTTCACTTACAAAGCATGGAAAACTTAAAAGTACATGTCCAACTTTTTAAATACCATGCCCTCTGAGCTGTCCAGTGACTACCCTAGGGGTGATAAATATGTATTAAAAAGGAAGGTTTGGGCCTCGAAAAAGGTTTAATGTGCCAGGTTGAAATGGCAGTTTAAAACCGCACCCACACTGGTTGCAATGGCATGTCTGAGACATGTTTAAAGGGGCACTTACGTATGTTGTACAGCCAGTGCTGCAAGCCTACTAGTAGCATTTGATTTACAGGCTCTGGGTATGTGCAGCGCCACTTTACTAGGGACTTAGAAGTAAGTTAAATATGCCAATTGGAAAAAAGACAATTCTACCATGGTTAAAGGAGAGAGCACAGACACTTTAGCACTGGTTAGCAGCATTCAGAGTTCTAAGGCCAGCAAAACAAGATCAGGTGAAATAGAGAAGGAAGTCAAAATGTTGTGGGAAGGGAGACCACCCCAAGGCTGACAGGTCTAGCAAACCTACAAAGAAGATGATTTTGAAAACTCAGAGGAATTATGTACCAAACTCATCAAACGGAGGATACTCCAAAGAACCAGTCAGGTGCTTAATGGGGGCGTGGTTCACTGCTCAATATAACTTGCTTGTCTCTAAACCCAAAAACTCTATTAAACCCCTAACATGTGACCACATATGGTCCCAGAGCAAGCCAAATAAAAAAAATCATCCATAAATACTGGAATATTTAGGAAAGCTGCCAATTACCTACAAAATTGTTTGCCTTCAAAAAAGGCAAAAAACTGACCCAATATCTAGCCAGGGTAAGTAGGGCCAACAAGAATAGAAATGTTCAGTCTATGATGGTATCACCAGAAAGTCAAGGCCATTACAAATGCGACAAATACAATGTATATGCCTTCACTGATAATACCTAGGAGATCACCATTAACAATTATTCTCCTTTGGTTCAACACTATGAAGAGATGAAACATAGCCTGGATGATATCAAATGGTCATTGGTAACCGTAGTGACACATGATGGAAGAGGGGCTTCAATAGAATCAAGGTTTGCCTAGTTAGAAGCTAGATGTATAGAGAGATCAAAGAGCAATATGCTTGAACGATCATGGCGAACTATTTGTGCTAATGAGGAAATAGGAATATACTATAGTTACTTTTAAACCTATGCAATCACACTTGACACCTGTATTCTTCATGTGTAATGAGTTTGAGCTTAGAAAGATATATAATGAAATCCATCAATCAATTGTGATGCATTGCCATGATTTTGAGTAATACATGTAGATAACAATAAGAAAGATCCCAACCGCACTGACCCATTTAAAGTATAAATAATCATTTCCATGTTCCAAAATTGGGATTTCCCTACATCCACATTTACACTGATTTCATCATCCAGTTTCATCGATCTAGATGCAGATCTTCCATGGCTTTGAGATCCATCAGTTTTGTACTTTTGCTTCGGGGAGGTGCTCATACAATTCCACCCACATATTTTTCAAATTCAGCTTGTGAGAGGCTGACCTGGCATATGATGTCCACTATTTAAAGAGAACAAAGCGATATAAAAGGGGATGATGGACGGAGCGTTTCAACAAATCAAACACTCACCCCCAGTCAACTGATCTGGGTTTAATCCATCACCATTCTAGCTCACTCAGCCACCCCAGTTCAGACATGGCCATGGCAAGGGACTCACGTCTGAGCATACCCTGCCAACTTAGGGCGAACAAAGCCGGTCCCAGGATGCATGTTTCCGGTCCAGGGAAGACATGGCTTGGCAGTTCGGGCTGGACTGTTCCCATGAGGTACAGGGTCACACTGATTTGCATATATCCATGTCTGAACTGGGGTGGCTGAGTGAGCTAAAAAATGGTGATGGATTAAACCCAGATCAGTTGACTGGGGGTGAGTGTTTGATTTGCTCAAACGCTCCGTCCATCATCCCCTTTTGTATCGCTTTGTTCGCCCTAAGTTGGCAGGGTATGCTCAGACGTGAGTCCCTTGCTCACTTGGCCACTGGATTCAAGATAGCCTGGCTGATGAGGATTATGAATCCGAAACCGGTCCCAGGATGCTTGTTTCCTGTTCAGGGTAGACATGGCTTGGCAGTTCGGGCTGGACTGTTCCCATGAGGCACAGGGTCAGACTGATTTGCATATGGTCATGTCTGAACTGGGGTGGTTGAGTGAGCTAAAGAATGGTGATGGATTAAACCCAGATCAGTTGACGGGGGGTGAGTGTTTGATTTGCTCAAACGCTCCGTCCATCATCCCCTTTTGTATCACTATTTAAAGAGGGCACCCTGCACCAGCCCAGACAACCCTTATGGTGATTTAAGAGGTCTCAGACAACCTTAGAAAGCTATCCAAGTGGTAGCTGTGGAAAGCAGCCTTCAGGCTAAGTCTTGACGGAGTATAAAGCAGTGTGTTTTACCAGAACGCAATATTATAGATTAAATGAAAGAGAGCCACACAAGGTAGTTATAAAAAGATGTATTTATTTTAGAATACATGCTAGTACGTTTCAGTATCTCCTACATGGAGATAGACACAAAACACACAATACTTCAGCTAGGAGATGTCAGTAAATAGCACTAATACATAGTGGGCCCAAACCATATACTAAGAAAGTTGTATAAGGACCACGACTCGAGTCAGGACGATGTCGAGAGGATGTAAAATTGCTGGGACCCCAAGGAACCACCCAAGGTGAGTAGATAGGCACCCCATGGAGGACGGGTGCAGTGTGGGAACACAACTGCATGCTCCTTACAACTCTATGGGAAAGTCGCGGTTGGAGTTTTAGAGATTAAGGACCCTTCCCAGTGGACTACGAAGAAACCTGTGGAAGACAGAAGGTTGGAGAGCCACCCCTCCCATGGATACCGAAGTACCCAAGTTATCTAACTCAGGGAAGCCGGGTGCATAGAGCTGAAGTTGCGTCAGAAACCGCAGTCAAACCCATTGGAGGACTTCAAAGATGAGCCGCTGCTGGAAGGGAGAAGAATGTCCGTTGGAATCCAAATGTGGAATTTAGTAGAAGAGTACCTGAAAGCAGAGGGGACAGAGTCTGGGTCACTTCAGGGTGACCAGGGGCTCGGTAGACGAATGCCCACTAATATTGATTGCTTCAGGATAGTTAATGGGGACCTTGACTCTGTAGCTGCTGGCACCAGGCGACCTCGAGGACAACCTGGAGCCAGATACGAGCTGTCCCACAAAGGATGTCGAGTGCTGAGGGGTCAGTGTCCGGCGGGAGCACCAACAAGCCTTGGCAACGGCAACCCATGCAGAAGGTCAAGTGAGTGCACGGTTTGGACCAGCAAGGGTCAGGAGACTCGCCACACAGGAAGTCAGGGCAAGCCTGGAGCAACCATGGGAACCTCAAATGGACCCACAGGCCGGAGGCAAAGGAGTTGTGAGAGGACCTTGAGCAGCTTCACAAAACAGGCCACGGAGCACATGGTGGGAGGTGGGTGAAGATCTTTGTAGGAAATGGTGCCAGAGGTTGGAACTACTCGGAGGCCAATGCACTTGTTAAAGAATTGCCAACAAGCACATGTACTTGCAAAAATATGCGGTGCACAGGGGTTCAGGTAGCATTCTCCACAAGGTATTCTGACCTCAAACTTAGTGAGAGGGCAGCTCGGAGCTCGAGGGATGTAGAAACCCAGCTCTTGTTTTGCTGAGCCTTTCGAAGTCCATAGGAGCTCGGTATCAGCAGACCGGTCAGCAGTGTTGCGGTGCCTGCGAATGTCGGGGAGTGACTCCTTCACTCCAAGGGAGATTATCTTCAGTTGTCTTTGATGCTCCACAGGTCCTGCACGGATCCTGTATGGTGCACAGGCACAGACGATGCAGCAGACTGCGGGGGAGACGGAGTCAGGCCAAACGAAGTCCAGCGAATGCCAGAGTGCCCAGACAGTCAAAGTGCAGTGGTTTCAGGTTAGAATCTTGTCCACGACAAATCTAAGGTACTACAGCTGGGTAAGACCTTAAGTACCCATGGGAGAGGATTGGAAAGATTTGAGGGGACTCTCCCAGGGGAGGGTGTGGACAGGGAGGAGGTTACTTCCATGTCCTTTGTCCAGTTTTGTGCCAGAGCAGGAGCCAACGGTTCCCAAGACTGGTTTGAACTGGACTATGCACAGGGACACCAAATGTGCCCCTCATGCAGATTTTCATTTGCTGGCAAGCGTACCAACCCAGCCCTAATACACTAAATGCTGCCTGGGAGGTGGTCACACCTCACTGTGAAAGGATGCCTATTGTTCTGCCTTCCCCTGCTCGAGCTTGGCTCAGCAGCAGGAGGGCAGAAATGTGTTTCTGGTCCGCAACAACCATTTTGTGCTGTCCGGAGTTAGAAGGCTGGTACTGGGAACACCAGGAACCCCACGAAGCTCGCTTCTAAGAGGTGGAATCATACCTCCCACACCGGTTACCAGTGTGAGGGTATGATTCCAACATGTTTGAAACCAAACACAATGGAGTTTGTTTCAGCCGTTTTAGAGTTGGTCATTACGAGGTCGCGTAATGCCCCTCTATATGTCGTATATGGCTGCTTCGCTGACAACTCGGAAGAATGGACTCCGTAGGCTGCAGGGGTGTCCTGCTCATGCAGGAGCACCCTCTCACTTAGAACCAAGCGCCCTGGCTTCAGGATTGTAAAGGCCTGCTAAAGGGTTGACTTAAGGTTTTAAGTGCAGTGACCCTTAGATATAGTAAACTATATCTTAAGTAAGTGGTGCATGCACCAACGTACACAGGCTGTTGGGGATGGGGCGAGATTAAAAACGAAGGTGGTGCGTAAATAAAAGGCCTACTATTCAATAGCACCTGTTTGAGAAACAAGAGTGGTCGACATGTTTCAGCCCCTTCAGTTTCCAGTCGGGTCGGAGGGCTTTCTTCAGGACCAAAAGGTGGCGCGTAGCTATTGTGTAACATGCCAGGGGAAGTGGTGTACTTACCCTTCTTCTCAGTGCATCTATTAGTACACTGGCTGGATATGGGTCAATGGTACCTATAACAAGAAAAATAGAAAAAGTCTGTAAAGACTGGACACAATATTGAATGCTACATGTGTTGATCTGTAGTGATCACATTCTGTCAGTGGTGATGCTAATTGTGGATTATTCTTACTACTATTCTGCAAGGGAACGTGAGAAAATTAATGAGAAAAACACAAATGAAGTCATAATTAATGTGACCGAGAACATAGGGTAATAGATACACTGCTTGAAGTATTCATTAAAAAAAATCATTCAAAATATACACGTAATCACTTAGTGTGCCATGCAAGATTGTGAGATGGAGGATTCAGTAACTCGTACATCCATATGTAGTTAACTCACATCTCTCCAAATGCAGTAAACCTCACATAAAATGACGGGAATCAAAAGACATATAGCTGCTGTTGGACCTGTCAGCCTTAGGGTGGTCTTCCCCTACCTTTTTTCCCTTGTGCCTCCCATTTTCACTGTACCTTTTTGTTGGACCTAGGACTCTGGGCACCTCACCACTGTTAAACAGTGCTGAGGTGCAAATGCTCTCCCCTAAAATCTTGTGATGCTGGCATATCTGCCACAAGCCCCTGCTACTGCAGTAAGGCTTAACTCTCCATAGGCTAGCATTGGGAACCCCCCTTATGGGATAATTTCTGACATGGACCTAATAGGTCTGTCATGTTTGGGCTTGTTGGACTCCGGGCGGGGAACCATTTCCATTGATATATGGTGTTTGGGCACTACTACGCTAGGGATCCCACTTTTAGAAAGTGGACCTTTTCCTGCCTACACTTAGATTGGGCACTGCAGACCCCCCCCCTCCCCTCTGCATACTGATAGCTGGCTGGGTTGGGAGGTGGGAGTGGTGATTCACGCCTTCACAGTGACAGCCAGGTCAGGGAAGGCAGGGAACATCCCAGAACTCCCTGGACTTTTCCAGAAGCCCCTGCCCCCAGACTCTTCCAGAGACTTCTTCCACTTTCTAGCCCCTAGACTGAAAGATATATAAGGGAGGGTCCTGGCCTCACTTCTTTGTTACAATGCTGGACCTGAAAGAAGCTCTGCTGGAGTGAGGACTGCTGCACCAGGAAGGATTGTCACTGGGAAGGAGGCTGACTGCTCCAAGGAACTGCTGCCCCTACCTACTGAGCCGCCCTACTGCCTGCTGATCCTGCCCTGCCAGGGAGACTGAAGCAACATCCCCAGAGTGTCTCCACACCATCCACAAGGACTGATCCCAAGGGCACTGGGATCACCAGGACAGAAAAACTACCAAGGACTGTCCCTGCAGCTTGGGGAACTGCTCAGCTGTAGAACGGAACGGAAAGGACAACAGCCATCTGTCATCTTCCTAGGAGTCACCCTGCAGCGCTGTGAGCCTGACCCATTGCTGTCTCCCTGAGACCTGAGCACGCTGGGTAGCGCTGTGAAGCAAAGCTCTGTGCAGCAGAAAGCACCGCAGCTGTCCTGGGCAGAGCGCCAGGTTCAAATCACCCAGCTGAGTGCGCGGGCTGAACTGCTCCAAAAATCACCTCTGCGGGCCCGGGTTAGAGCGCATTGAAAGCACTGCAGGAATCACCGCCCTGGGCCTGTGTTCCAGCTAAGCATGAGTGGAAAATCTGTTCTGCTCGCTGATTTTTCAGATTTTCGGTAAATTCCCAATCCGCGAGATTCGCGAATTTCCCACAAAATCCGCGAGCTGAACGGATTGGGTCAAAAGTGCAAGCTGACTTTTGTAACTGTTTTAGAATGGCGCCGGCAAGCTGCCAGAGCCATTCTAAAATAGTTACAAAAGCCAGCTTCAACAGGAAGCTCTAATAGATAAAGTAAAGCAGGTGCTCGAGTTGAAGGTCAAATTCAGTTACACAATCATTAATCACCCCAAACTTAGGAGCCGATTAGGATCACGGACGGAAACAGGTTCCGTCCGCCAAGGACGCGGCAAAAATACTCCCGACTGCTCCGCGGATAAACCGCCGGTGCGATTAGGATAATAATGTCTAGATACTCCGACCGCGGCGGACGGACCACATCAAACACCGTCCGCGGCGGACAGAGTACACCAGAGACCGCCGCAAGCGGACGGAACCAAAGAAACACCGTCCGCCGTGGACGAACATGACCGCGGGAACAGGCACAGCCACCGCAATACCTGCGGAGGCTCCGTGCCCGCGTTTAGGATAACGCCACCAGTCCTACGGAACTCACCTCCATCCACGACCGCAGCGGAAACAATGCAACGATAAACTGAGCATACCAGCCGAAGGACAACACGAACACCATCCCTACCGTCAAACCAATTCCAAAATGGCTGACGGAAGTAAATACAAAACACACTAAACAGGACACCCACCCACCTGAAACATCCACACCAATCACAAGCCACAATGACACCCCCCCAAGCCCCTAAAAATCCACACAAGTCAACACACCCACCTAGCACCTGACTGGCAACAACCATTGGGACACAACCACGACACAGAGTATAAAATGATTCCCACCCACTACCACAATCCTTTGCATCACAGCATAGCTGCAAGCAAGAGGCTGAATACCACGAACAGCAGACACAGAATTTACACATACAACCTGCACACAAACACACCCACCATACAAACACCCACCACACCATTCCTACACACCACACACCTGCACATCCCAACCCACTCCACCCACACCTTGAACATCACACACCATGGCACCAAAGAAAAATCCAAAATTCACTGACACAGAGTTGAAGGTCATGGTGGATGAAATCATCCGTGTCGAACCACACCTTTTCGGCACACTAGTCCATCAGACCACCGTGGCAAGCAAAAACCACATGTGGGACAGGATAGTCAACTGAGTGAATGCATCAGGGACCGTGCCACGAACAAAGCACGACATCCAGAGGCAGTGGCACGACCTCAAGACAAGGGTCAAAGGCATCCGGGCAAAAAACCACCTGCGGGCACACCACACAGGCGGCGGCACACCCCCGAAGCCCATACCGTATGCAGAATGGGAGGAAAAGGGGCTGGGCATACTGCACCCTGAGAGCCTGGAAGGAATTGAAAGTGGAGAAGAGGCTGGTAAGTACAAACCAAGCACCACTATCACACCGACATGGTCTGCCTTACACAACTGAGAAGACACATCTCCCAGGCCCCAATCCATGCATGTGGGCCACATACTCACCAAAATATGAAGGCCTGTGCCCAAATGCACCCGTCATGACCAAACACAAATGTTGCCTCATACCTTCCCAGCCATGCATGTTGTCAAACCACCCAGTACTACAACTCTCAACAGACCCCATGTCCACAGGGATGGTGGTGGGGTGTGGTGAGAGGTGGGTGGGGTGAGTGAGAGGTTACTACTACAACTCCCAACAGGCCCCCATGTCCACAGGCAGGGGGGTGGGGTGTGTGAGAGACCAGCACTACGACTCCCAACAGGCCCCCATGTCAACAGGGAGGGTGGTGGTAGGTGGGGTGTGTGAGAGACCAGCACTACGACTCCCAACAGGCCCCCATGTCCACAGGCAGGATGGTGGTGGGTGGGGTGTGTGAGAGACCAGCACAACGACTCCCAACAGGCCCCCATGTCCACAGGCAGGATGGTGGTGGGTGGGGTGTGTGAGAGACCAGCACAACGACTCCCAACAGGCCCCCGTGTCCACAGGCCGTGCCAGCCCGGTCACCCACCGGCGTGCCAGGCCGGTCACCCACCGGCGTGCCAGGCCAGTCACGCCGGTGGGTGACTGGCCTGCCACGGCAGTGGGTGACCGGGCTGGCACGCCGGTGGGTGACTGGCCTGCCATGGCGTTGGGTGACTGGCCTGCCACGCCGGTGGGTGACTGGGCTGGCACGCCTGTGGGTGACTGGCCTGCCACGGCGGTGGGTGACTGGCCTGGCACGGCAGTGGGTGACCGGCCTGGCACGGCCGGACTACGGTGGAAGATGCAATGTGACTGTAAGGGTGGTGGTCATGAACTGCCATTTCGAATTTCATAATCACAAGTATGTGTTGGCCTGCACCTCCCCCGCGGAATGCGTGCACCGACATGGCGGCGCCACTGATTGTATATTTTCAAAAGATGCACCGTCGTGGAAACGTGCGCATGCGGTTTCCGATGTGTGACCGTGACAGTCCGTGCACATGTAGCCAATGGGAAGAGGAAACGTGGGGCGCGTATGCGCAATCGAAAATAGCGGAAGCCGTGCACCGCCACACCAGGGCCAGTCATTGACTCTTTTCGAAAGAGACATCCAGGGGAAACCAATTACTGCCGACTTGTGCCACTGACATGGGCTCAGGGCCCTATATATGTGTGATTTTCAGAAGCACACATTCACTGCTTTGATCCAGTGCTGCCTGTGACCATCACCTCGACCTGCTGCTGCTGAGCTGACCAACGAATGCTGCCTTTGACCATCACCTCAACCTGCTCTGCTGAGCTGACCAACGACTGCTGCCTTTGACCATCACCTCGACCTGCTGCTGCTGAGCTGACCAACGACTGCTGCCTTTGACCATCACCTCGACCTGCTGCTGCTGACCTGACCAACGACTGCTGCCTTTGACCATCACCTCAACCTGCTGCTGCTGAGCTGACCAACAACTGCTGCTGTAGTGCCACAGTCCAGGACCTTGCCATGCAGAGAGTGCGAGAGATCCAGTCTCGTCCCTTCACCGCAGCGGAACTAGATGTTCTTGTGGCCGGTGTGCTCAGCCACTACGAACAGCTCTACGGTGCACCCGGACAGGTGGTAAGTGCAGTGGTGTACATGTTGTTGGCCATGAGGTGGTCAGTGGCTCCTGTCTTCTGCAAGCCTGGCGGTGTGCTGTGGGACCTTCACATGTGTTGTGCACAGCATGGCTGCATGTAGATACGTGTTTCTACGAAGTTTTTGCATGTCATACTGTCCACTTACGTTACCCTCTTGTCTCCCATCATGGTAGGTAAAGCCGCACCTTCGCAAGGCCGTGTGGAGGACCATAGCACATGATGTACGGGCAGTGGGGGTGTGCAATAGACGACACACACACTGCCACAAGCGCCTGGACGACATATCCAGGCTTAGCAAGAATGTTGCGGAGATGACACTGGGGATGATTCCAAGATCTTCACATCTGGCGCGACGCACCATGACCCCTCTTATGCACCGTATCATTGCCGTGACGCATCCTGACCTGTCCGCCCGGCTGAGTGGGGATCAACAGCAAACTAGCGGTAAGCAGACTGTATGTGTATGTTACTTGGGAGTGCAATGCATGTATTGTTGCTCAGACACAGTAGTGACTTCCGTGGTGCGTATGTTTTGCTGAAATACCATGTTGGTGCCATTAGCGGAGTGAGCGTTGGCATCCATGTCCGCCAGGTGAACAGGCCACTTGCTTTGTAGTTGAGGGTTCAAGGACATGCCGTTGAGGTCTGTGGTCCCATGGCATGACATGTGTGCAGATCTACAGGCACTTGCCCTGTTCGTATGAGGTACATGTTTCACGGCCACCACCGGTTCTTTGATGTGAGGATGACTGGTAGGGGTGGGACGTGTGCAGGATGGGTGCTACATGTTCTTTGTCTGTAATGGAATTAGAGATTTGTTGTCCTTCATTACGTGAGTGTGGCACTTACTTACACCTCTTTTCTCTCTATTTCAGCTTTGGCAGAGGTCACTGACCCACAGACGACGGAGATGAGTGGTGGGATTGCTTCCGGATCATAGATCACACACACGCAGACTGACACAGAAGAGGGCCGCCCCGGAGAGGGGGACAGGACCGTCCCTGAGGACTCGCATGTGGAAACACCATCGTCCTCATCTTCCGACAGTGTTCGTGAGTCAGCACTGTTGTCACAGACAGGGAGTGGGCAATCAACACCTTCGGTCGAGACACAGCACACAGGTCCCACACTGCCGCCAACTGCACCAAGTACTGCTCGTGCACGCAGAAGTAGGGGGAGCAGAGTGGCCTTCGGTGCAGGCACCGCTGCCCCTGCCCGGTGACACAAAGTGCACTTTGTGCTGAGGCTGTTGATCTGCTGTGACAGCTGTGTGTAGGGCAGACCAACATGATCAATGCATTCCAGGACCACAATAGGAAGTTGGGGCAGGTGGTGGCATTCATGGAGGGGATGCATGGCGATGTTGCTGGTCTACGCAGAACAGTTCAGTCATTGGCAAACACTGTGCCTTCTGCCATTGTACAGTCGCATAGACAGGGTGCTACTTCTGTTCCCCCATCTACACCACTTGATGTCTCAGGGGGGAGTGAATTTTCTGACCAGGACTCTTTTACAGTTTATTGCACTAGAAGCAGCCACAGGCAGCATGGCAGGGCACGGAGGGCACAGACACCATCCCCTAGGACAGGAAAATCTGTTACCAAAGACAACGTGAGCTACACTGGAGTTCACACACAGGATCCCCAAGGGGTGTTGGGGGAAATGGCTTTACATACTACACAGGCATCCCACACAAAAGGTACTCCCAAGGCAAGGGAACCTCCCAAGTCCAGGGACACTCCCTTGGACAAGGACACTACAAAGGCAAAGCCACCTCAAAAGAGCAGGGACACTCCCAAGGACAATGACACTACTAAGGAAGGGGCGACTCCCAAGAGCAGGGACAAGGAAACTACAAAGGCAAAGCCAACTCAAAAGAGCAGGGACACTCCCAAGGACAAGGACACTACTAAGGAAGGGGAGACTCCCAAGAGCAGGGACAAGGACACTACAAAGGCAAAGCCACCTCAAAAGAGCAGGGACACTCCCAAGGACAAGGACACTACTAAGGAAGGGGCGACTCCCAAGAGCATGGACACTCCCAGGGACAAGGTCGCTTCTAGAGACAGGTACACTACAAAGGACAAGTCTGCAGCCAGGGACAGGGCACCGTCCAGGGAACAGGTAAAGTCCAGAGACAAGACTCCTCCTATGGCCAAGGCACATCCAAGGGACAAGGCTTCTCCCATAGACACTAGCTCCATCAAGGACAGGCATACATCACCCCTGGCTGCACTGAGGCTGATGTTGTTGAAGGAACGGAAAACAGATGTCTCCGCGGTGGAGTTCCCCCATACCTCCACTCCCATCCATGCCCGTCAGAAGCAGAGGAAGGAGTACCCTGTTGTTGCATCCCCCATTGCACATGATGCAGAGTCCAGAAGGCAGGCACACAGCAAACGACAAGCAGGGTCCAGCATGTCCCCAGAGAGCAGACCCCCAGCAGCAGATGCTCCACCTTTGGTGGGTGATATTTCATTTGAGTCCGCACCACTTGCCAGTCCTGTCATGTCCAGGGTGCCCTCACATATCCCTAAGAAACGTAAACACACACCATTGACACCTGACCACCCCGATGTCGCTCCAGTACAGCTATCCCCAGCTCCCAGAGCCACCCTGCCTCCTGGCCCATACAGCCCTGTGGCTCATCATTTCGGTGTTCTCAGTGGCGCATCAGAAGTTCACTCTCAGTTGTCAGATAGTGGCACTGTGTCTGTTGTTTGCTGTCATGCATTATGTAGTGGCACTGTCTCAGTTGTGCCCTCTCCTGTTTCTGGTGCTGGCAGTGTGTCTGGGTCTATGGCTCATGTGCCAGTCACTAGAGCTGTGGCTGTGTCTCACACTCCTGTTTCAGGTGCTGGCAGTGTGTCTGGAACAATGACTCATGTGTCAGTCACTAGAGCTGTGGCTGTGTCTCACACTCCTGTTTCTGGTGCTGGCAGTGTGTCTGGGTCTATGGCTCATGTGTCAGTCACTACATCTGTGGCTGTGTGTCACACTCCTGTTTCTGGTGCTGGCAGTGTGTCTGGGTCTATGGTTCATGTGTCAGTCACTAGAGCTGTGGCTGTGTCTCACACTCCTGGTTCTGGTGCTGGCAGTGTGTCTGGGTCTATGGCTCATGTGTCAGTCACTAGAGCTGTGGCTGTGTCTCACACTCCTATTTCTGGTGCTGGCAGTGTATCTGGGTCGATGGCTCATGTGTCAGTCACTAGAGCTGTGGCTGTGTCTCACACTCCAGTTTCTGGTGCTAGCAGTGTGTCAGAGGCAAGTAGTTCAGGCAGTCCACCAGCTTCCGTGCTGTGAGGTGCATTTCCCTTCACTCACATGTCATTTGACTTGGTGTGTAGATTGTCCATTGTTACCAGCCTTGCATTGTTGTTGTCCTTGGGACGGGTACCTTGAACCACGTACTTGTGCTACCTCTGATGTACCTGTTCTGTGCAATGGACTGTTGATGCACTTAGCCCCTCTCATGTGCTGCCTCTGATGTACCTGTTCTGTGCAATGGACTGTTGATGCACCTGGCCCCTCTCATGTGCTGCCTCTGATGTACCTGTTCTGTGCAATGGACTGTTGATGCACCTGGCCCCTCTCATGTGCTGCCTCTGATGTACCTGCTCTGTGCAATCGACTGTTGATGCACCTGGCCCCTCTCATGTGCTGCCTCTGATGTACCTGCTCTGTTGGCCACAATGCCCTGTTGCTGTTCTGATACTGCATTCTGCCCTCTCATGTGCTGCCTCTGATGTACTTTCTCTGTTGGCCACAATGCCCTGTTGCTGTTCTGATACTGCATTCTGCCCTCTCATGCGCTGCATCGGATGTCCCTGCTCTGTTGGCCACAATGCCCTGTTGCTGTTCTGATAGTGCATTCTGCCCTCTCATGTGCTGCCTCTGATGTACCTGTTCTGTTGGCCTCAATGCCCTGTTGCTGTTCTGATACTGCATTCTGCCCTCTCATGTGCTGCCTCCGATGTACCTGTTCTGTTGGCCACAATGCCCTGTTGCTGTTCTGATACTTCATTCTGCCCTCTCATGTGCTGCCTCTGATGTACCTCCTCTGTACAATGGACTGTTGATGCTCGTTGCCCCTCTCATGTGCTGCCTCTGATGTACCTGTTCTGTGCAATGGACTGTTGATACACTTAGACCCTCTCATGTGCTGCCTCTGATGTACCTGCTCTGTTGGCCACAATGCCCTGTTGCTCTTCTGATACTGCATTCTGCCCTCTCATGTGCTGCCTCTGATGTACCAGTTCTGTTGGCCACAATGCCCTGTTGCTGTTCTGATACTGCATTCTGCCCTCTCATGTGCTGCCTCTGATGTACCTCCTCTGTACAATGGACTGTTGATGCTCGTTGCCCCTCTCATGTGCTGCCTCTGATGTACCTGTTCTGTGCAATGGACTGTTGATGCACTTAGCCCCTCTCATGTGCTGCCTCTGATGTACCTGCTCTGTTGGCCACAATGCCCTGTTGCTGTTCTGATACTGCATTCTGCCCTCTCATGTGCTGCCTCTGGTGTACCTGCTCTGTTGTACCCAGTGCCCATGCTCTTGCATACTCAGAGATTGTACCCCGATTATGTTTAATAAAGCAAGTCAATCATGTGTAGTGGTTTGTCGGTGTCATTCCTGCTTGTGTACTTCAATTGAGGATATCTTTTTGCGATCTAATGTGGTTTCTCAAACATGACACTCCCCCTCCCAACGTCACAGCCCTGGCAGGTACTCCCCTTCCGACAGCAAATGGTGTGGTGCGTACCTGCCTCGTCGTCGATGATGGTCCATGACATGCTGGTGGTGGAGCTCGAAGAGTATCAGAAATGCGTGTAGTGCTGGGTCCATGTGGGCTTGCTGCTTGTGGTGGGTATCGCTGCAATGTGTGGTTTCTTCGCTGTGGGGAATCCGCCGTGTTCAGGCAGGTTGTTTTTCCGCAGCGGTTTTATGTGTGTTTTCCGCCATTGTGATTTGGGGGACCGTCTGTGACGTCAGTCCATACGGCGGTGTCTCTGGATTGGTTACGTCCGCCGCAGGGTCGGGTGTAGTTCCGCGGCGGTGCATGCTCTTCCGTCACGCACGGACTTTTGACAGTGTTTACAATCCTAATATGGCAGACGGAGTGACCGCGGCAGGCGGACACCGAAAAGGCATTTTCCCCCTACTCTAGGACGGCGGTCGCACTTCCGTCCGCCATCCTAATGAGCCCCTTGGGGTGATTAATGCGTGTGTAACTTAATTTGACCGTCAACTCGAGCACCTGCTTTACTTTATCTATTAGAGCTTCCTGTTGAAGCTCTTTGTAGCTATTTTAGAATGGCGCTGGCAGCTTGCCGGCGCCATTCTAAGTGGGGCAGAAGGGCACAAAAGTGGGACAGAGGGCAGAAGGGGATAAAAAATGAGTGGGGCAGAAGGGCACAGAAACGAGTGGTACAGAGGGCAGAAGGGCATAAAAAAGGAGAGGGTGGCAGTGATTAACCAGGCAAAAAAAAACAACTTGCGAACACGCAAAGCGCCCCGTGAACACCCGCGAACACGCAAAGTGTCACGCGACCACCCCCGAAAATAAAAAAATCTGCAAATTCGCACGAATTCGCGAATTTTGCAGATTGCAAATTCGCAAATTTGCGGATCGCGAATTTGCAAAATTCGCCCATGCTTAGTTCCAGCTAAACAAAATTGCCCCCATAATCATCGCCACTTGTCTGGGTTTAAAACGTAGTAAACTCTGCCCCCGTAATCACCGCCGCTGGCAATGAGGGGGCTCGTCCCAAGGAGGAAGCAGTGCCCGGGACAAAGGAAACGTGAGGAATCACCAAGGACCCCCACCGTGTTACCGGAGCAGCTGATACTGGCAAGAGGAGAAGAGAGCGAGGGTCCATTCTCACCCCCAGGTAACTGCCCAGGAGTATCCGGGGAGCGGGTGGCATCTCCCTCTGGGGGCAGGGTGTCGACCTGTAGGTAAACATTCACGGCTCCCGGCCTATTGGGAACTGTGTGGTATGGCTTGCGCACCCCTCCTGTGAAAGAGGAGGGGGCGGACTGATCGTACCAGAGCGGGCCACCGGGGACTGCCACAAAGTGAATAGCTGGACCGCCGGGGGCTACCCTCACGATTTCATCAAGGCCCGCCTGGGGGACTATGTACTTTCTTGCCCCGAGCCGGTCAATGATCACGTCGGCGCCTGCTAAACCCTCCGTGCCCAGCATTCCTGCATATTTTTATCACCACAGCGGGGAAGGTGGTGCTAGGGGGGCAGAGGGGGCCTGTAATCCCGAAAAGTGCACCACACATTTGTAAGGAGTGACAGATACCAATAACCCCAAATAACTTCCAACCAAGAGGAGAGTGTCCCGTGTTGGTAAGGACTGGGAAAAGTGCCTTGTCAACGGAACTTAAGGGACATTTACCACCTCGTATTTGTGGCACTCTCCTCAGAGACTCGGCTTGTGGGAAACGTTCTACTGTGCAGGGAATGTTCTGACTATTTTTGAACCGTGCCCCATTTCTAGAGGAGGATAAATATACCTTTTTGATGTGAAACTGGATTTATCAGATTGTTGATTTTAGCCAAGAAACTAGATTTACCTGCCTTTGGTTCTCACACAATTTTTAGATAAAAATATTCTTATTTTTACATAAAACTGGTATGTTGTTACTTTTGTGAGTGTTTTTACTGTGTTACTGTTGGTGTGTGCTGTGCAAATACTTTACACGTTGCCTCTTAAGTTGAGCCTTCCCACTCTGCACCAGGCTACCCTGTCGGAAGCGGCGATCCCTACTTGGACTAAGGTGCGTACCCCGGCCAACTAGAGACCCCGGTTCGAACAGCGGGATAAATGGGGCAGTTTTTGGATTAGAGCATTTGCGCAGTGAATTCTAGTTCCATTAATTAAAAAGCGACTGCAAAGCAGTTAATTGAGGTTAGTGCGGTACGTTGCCTAGGACATTTGTGTGTCCTCTAAGATAGAGTAGACCTCGCTGTGGTGGGGAGGTATATAAGTTGCATTTGTGACATGTAGCATTTACTAAAGTTTAGTCTGGCCCATGTGAATTATTGACTGCAAAAAGCGTGTGCAGCAGGTTGAAATGATCTTCAAAGAGTGTTGCTCTGGCTGGGTAGGCGTATTTCTCTTTAAAGTAATAATGGTGATAATGCTAATTGCAAAATGCCGACTTTTGTGAGGCGAGATCTCGGCAAGTGAAACGCGCGTGCGGCACATAGCTGGCTTTTGCTGATTTACCTTGAATTTTGGGCCTAGTAGGCTCAGTCGGAGTGCAAGCGGAGATGACTTACTCGTACTGTATGTAAGAAAGGAACAGAAAAGCAGGATAGTTACAGCGAAGAGGCGCACTGGGATGTGCGCCGTCCTTTTGCTGTGGAAGTCATACCTCGGAGAAGGCTTCCTTGCAGCTTGTGCTCGCTCTGTCTGCCGTGCCCCGGTGACGTGACGTGGGCCGGTAGCGGAGACTATAAATAGAAATAATTGCATATGGGCATAGTAGAGAAACTATGGCTTTGTAAAAGAGGGGATTCTTCGTTGAGAATTACGAATTGGAAATCATCATTGTAATATAGTAGCAAATTGTAGTCACAAAAATTAAAAAGCACCATCAGCCTTTTATGAGGTAGTTAGAACCCGGCATCACATACGTGCTTTAGAACTCTGGCATAGCAGAGAGACTATGTTTTTGTGAAAAGAGGGAATCTTCTTCAAGAATAACTAAAAGGAATTCTTCATTGTAATTAAGTAAATTGTAGTTACATGAATTACAAAGCACCATCCGCCTGTTTTTAAGGTAGTTGGAACCCGGCATAAGATAAGTGCTCTAGAGTTCGTTTAGTAAGGACAAAGATATGGAGGTATCAACGTTGATAATGGTTACAACATCAACTAAGGAAGGTATAATTTAAAAAATCGGTATCCCATTATCTTATATCGGGAAGTCTGAACACGCTCAGGAGCCCTTTCAAATAGTGGTCAAGTGTGTTAACGGGGTAAGCTGAAGTCTGGGTGTTACCAAACAGGTTTTAGGTACAGTTATTGATGGTTAGCAGATTACCTCAGTGGTTAATGCTTTGTCCAGAAGTGACCACCAATCCAGATTGCAATCTGTATTTCTTTCAGGGTTGCAGTGGCATCCATTCTCAGTGTGCAAAGGTGTGCCAGGGTATGTTATCATTCAATCCAACTTCTTGCAACTTAAGACGGTGCATCCACTGTTGTTCTTTTTCAATATGGCTGAGATACCCGCCACCCCCTCTCAACACAATCCCCAAGGATGGGAAACCGGAAACAGTTCTGAACTTTTGGAAGACGGGAGGGAGTGACCCTCCCGGCCGTATTTATTAAAATATGAAACAAAATTAAAACATTAAAATAACAGTTTCATATTATGTACAATTTCATTACCACATTGCGATGTTTGGCTAACCTTAACATATTCTCTAATACAAAGGTTCTCCTAGCCGAACTAACATCCTACAAAACATTTAACTTGAAATTTTGAAATTGTACATCCTAACGTTTAAGGGCCAACGGCAAGGTCGTAACCGGTGTCAAGATCCCTAACCAGAAATATCCCCCTCACTTGTGAGGGGCGACCGCACAGAGGTGTACCTCGAGTGCAACTACCAATTTCCCTTGACTTGACGGGGGCCCCAATAAACTCGACGCCACTTAAAGGTCGTCCGAGGACTCGTGTGAGGAATCTAGAAGGTAGCGTAGACCCCCCCCCAAACCCCACACAACTTACCACATCTGCCGTCGCAGACGTCCTGGCCCCGGGAAATTCTCCTGGAGGGGGCTGTAGCCCCTCCTACCCAGGCAGGGGCCTTGACCGCCTTTCCTTTCCTTTCGGCGGCCCATCCTTAGAAGGGACCGCCTTCCCCGTTGAGGGGCCAATGGCCACCTCCCTCGAGCGCTCCCAACCGTAATGGGTGACGCCCACTCATAGGGATCTTCCAATTAGTGCTCACCGATCATGACCTTACCGCCCGACCAAAATAAATACGACAGTTTCTAAACTAAATAACTAATTTACCTAAAAGACAGTTAAAACAACAACTTTATTAAAAGCATGCTACTGATCAACACTAGAGCAGGATTACTTTATTTGCAAAACATACCACAAATTGACCATTTCTTTATTGCATATTCAAAATTATCACGATAGTAATCCGAACCTGTAAACAAAAAGAGTTACCACATCAAACTTTATTCAAAACCACTTGCTGTCCTCAGGGGCTGGTGGGTGGGTCAAAATTGGCTCTTCGTTCCGTCTCGAGCTCACGTGCAGCGAGGTGGTGCAGCTTCAGAGCACTGGAACAAGAGGATGCTTCCTTGGCTTGTTGCTCCTTTTATCCGTCTTCAGGGCGGGCATAAACCCGCCCCGGCCTGCCCTGAGGGCGTGGCCCGGCCGCGTCAGTGTCTAGGCCAGCCCACTCCAGGGCGGGAAAAAGGCGCGCCCCGGCTACGCCGCTTCGGGCATACCAGCCGAGACTCGCCTCCCGCCCAAGATGGCTTCCCGGGGGGATCGTGGTACTCCGCCATACGTTCGGGGGGACCGAATGGTCGCCCCTTTCCATATGGCTGAGATACCCGCCACCCCCTCTCAACACAATCCCCAAGGATGGGAAACCGGAAACAGTTCTGAACTTTTGGAAGACGGGAGGGAGTGACCCTCCCGGCCGTATTTATTAAAATATGAAACAAAATTAAAACATTAAAATAACAGTTTCATATTATGTACAATTTCATTACCACATTGCAATGTTTGGCTAACCTTAACATATTCTCTAATACAAAGGTTCTCCTAGCCGAACTAACATCCTACAAAACATTTAACTTGAAATTTTGAAATTGTACATCCTAACGTTTAAGGGCCAACGGCAAGGTCGTAACCGGTGTCAAGATCCCTAACCAGAAATATCCCCCTCACTTGTGAGGGGCGACCGCACAGAGGTGTACCTCGAGTGCAACTACCAATTTCCCTTGACTTGACGGGGGCCCCAATAAACTCGACGCCACTTAAAGGTCGTCCGAGGACTCGTGTGAGGAATCTAGAAGGTAGCGTAGACCCCCCCCAAACCCCACACAACTTACCACATCTGCCGTCGCAGACGTCCTGGCCCCGGGAAATTCTCCAGGAGGGGGCTGTAGCCCCTCCTACCCAGGAAGGGGCCTTGACCGCCTTTCCTTTCCTTTCGGCGGCCCATCCTTAGAAGGGACCGCCTTCCCCGTTGAGGGGCCAATGGCCACCTCCCTCGAGCGCTCCCAACCGTAATGGGTGACGCCCACTCATAGGGATCTTCCAATTAGTGCTCACCGATCATGACCTTACCGCCACAGGCCGGATAGTTGACCGGCTATCCGGACCCCCCACAACACTCCTACCTAAAGGTCATGTCTTAAGGTCTTTAGCCAAGCTATACAGTCTCCTATGAGTAACTCGTTCCCCACCCGGGACAAATGAACACCATCCCCCAAATACATACTGTCACCAGTAATACAACCATGCGAAATAGAATGCAGTGTATTGGAACGGAACAATCTACTCACTTTGTTATTAATTTTTCTTACTGAATGATTCAGAGCAGAAACAGAAATAGCCCCTCGCCATACTTTTCGTGGGATCATATGGGACCATGCAATTGTGCACCCTGGAACTCTCCTCGCTAACCAACTTACAGTGGAAAGCATCGCCTCAAGAAGAAGTCGTCTACCAGTGGTGACCAAATCATTGCCCCCCAGATGTACTATGACTATAGACGGCGGTGACCTCGTCCGCCCTAGCAAACCCTCAAAAAATGATTGAAACTGGTCAATACAGAGTCCGCCCTTTCCGTAGAAGGACACACTGTACCCGTATTCCCCAGCCACGTGAATCATGTCACCTGCTTTGAATACGTCCGCGGCACGCCTCACGTATGAGTGGCCCACGACCCACACCTCCTTTCTCACAGCCGGTGAAGTCTGACCGCTGGCCCGGTGTTGGGTCGACTGCATAGTCCGCCCCGCCTCGTAGGCTTGCGCAACTGAAACCAAACAAAAACAAGAAGCGTGAGTACATCATTACAGCTTCACAACATGTGCAACCGCACATACCTTTTATAACAATTGGAGGACCAACGCCCCACACGTTTAACTTGTTCGACATTCAGACCCCTGGCTGTAGCCTCTGTAGCAGCCCCTATCCGAAAGGAATGGGTCCCAAACTCGCCCGGGTTAAAGCCCGCAGCAGTAATCGACATCGCAAGCACCCGCTGAAACTGAAACCTCGTCAGTGGGGTGGCGTCAGCGTGTCTCAACAAGGTCCCCCCCCATGATGCCACCCTTTGTGCTAAATATTCCTCTACACAACTCACCGGGCACATGGAGGACCCGGGAATCCTTTGTATGATTATGCAATCACCCATCGCACCCTGATCGGTCTTGGACCTGACAAACGAGACAGTCATTGTCTCCCCTCTGATCTGAACGTGCTCTTGGCACAGTCCCCCCATTACGTCCTGCTTGTTCCTCGCCACTAGTTCGCTTACCCGCATAGCCCCATGGAATGCCAGCGTAAAAGCGGCTCGGAATAACACTGTCTCATACTGGGATGAACACGTGGCAGGGAGTCTGGATAATAACAGGGCCAACCTATCCAAACCTATCGGGCGCCTATCATCTACTCTGCGACCCTCAAGGCGTTGCCACCCACGTAGCGCTTTTTGCACAACGAAAGACGCTGTCGGGTCCTGGATCCCATGAGCCCTAGCAACAAAGGAAATGGCAGCCCGATGCCTCTGGGCCGTAGCCACCGATTTGCCTGCCTGATGTAAAGACAGGAATTTCACTACCCACTCCCCCTGGCCCCAAAGCTCCCCCCTAGCAGCCCCCAAAAAGGCCCAATAGGAACGGAACGCCCCTTCATATGTCTTCCTCGTCCTGGGTGCTAAACTCTCTCCCACGAGGTTACGAAGTTCGGGGCACCGAGAGACCAGAGAGCTTCGGGAAAGGGTGCCGCCACCGGGTCCGCTGTGGGCAGAAAACCCCAGAAGGCCTGCATACGAAAACGAGAAAGCGCATCAGCCGCCTGGTTCATCACCCCCGGGACATGTCTTGCCTTAAATAGTACATTCAATTGCATACACAGTAATACGATTTCCTTGAGCAATCTCAGAATCCATTTGCATCGTGCTGCCTGGCTATTGATACACTCAACCACGGTCATGTTATCAGACCAGAATACCACAGAGTGATCTCTGAACCCCTCGGGCCAAGTTCTCAGGGCCACCAGAATGGGGAAAAGTTCCAGGAAAGCAATGTTACTTGTCAGTCCACTATCATGCCACCATGACGGCCATTTTTGTGCCGACCACTGAGTGCCGAATATGGCACCAAAACCAATGCTCCCTGCCGAATCTGTCCACAGCCCCAGCTCCTCAGAGGACACCGCCGGTTTGTTCCAGACAATTCGACCATTGAAATCCGCCAGAAATGCCAACCAAATGCGCATGTCCTGGCGAACCTCTGCCGAGAGCCTTGTGCGATGATGACCCTCCTTCAGGCCGACCATGGCTTGAGCGATCGAGCGGGAAAAGGGGCGGGCCATCGGTATAACTCTTAGGGCAAAATTCAACTGTCCCACCAATTGTTGTAATTGATGTAGCTTAACCTTAGACTCATTTATACACATTTGCAGGGATGCCCTGAATCTTAACACTTTGTCACCTGGTAAACGAAAACAACCTTCTTCGGAGTCGAGCTCGATCCCCAGAAACTCGAGGCAAGTCGAGGGACCCACAGTCTTACCTGGTGCCAATGGCACGCCAAACTGATTCATCAAGACACAAAATGCAGTCAAAGCCTGTCCACATTCCGGATCCCCGGCTGCCCCCAGAAACAAAAAGTCATCGAGATAATGCATAACATGTTGAAACCCCGTCTTCTTTGTGAAGACCCATTGCAGGAAGCAACTGAACTTTTCGAAATAGGCACAAGATATAGAGCACCCCATCGGCATACACCTATCCATGTAATAGTGACCCTGAAACATGAAACCAAGGAGACGCTGATCGTCTGGATGTACCGGGAGCAACCGGAACGCTGACTCGATATCAGATTTTGCCATCAGCGCACCGGGCCCCAGGCGATTCAATATGGCTACGGCCTCATCGAAGGATGCGTACCGCACCGAACACACTTCCGGGTCTATCGCATCGTTTACGGAAAGACCACGTGGGGCAGATAAATTATGTATCAGCCGAAACTCACCCGGGTCCTTCTTGGGGACCACCCCTAAAGGGGAACAAACAAAGTTAGCAACTGGTGGCACATTAAATGGCCCGGCAACTCGACCTCGAGTCACCTCTTTCCCGATCTTTTCCTGTACCACGGTCGTATGCTGTAAGACCGATATCTGGTTTTTACATTTCGCTATACCCTGAAACTCCCCCACTGGGATGCGGAAACCATATGAAAACCCGTTCCGCAACACCCCAGCGGAAGCGTGATCCGGGTATTCGCTGAGCCAGGGAATCATTGCCATGGTATCAATCGGAGTAGGTAAAGGCGCCCCTCGGACTATGTCAGACCTGTTTGGCGCCCCCTCTACCCCCGTTATCACCAGTTTTGGCTCTGCACATGGACTCAGGATGGGATGATTGCCCACACCCACCACATTCGTGCCTAAATTTGCATGACCCCTGGGGCCTAGTACATTTACCCCTGTTAAAGTTCCAACAAATCCCCCTTTTCCCTGCGTTGCCGATTGGCCTTGAGTGGTTGTCGTTACTCGTACCTGATCGAAAGGGCGTCCCCGCATATTGGCGGGAGGATTCACCAACGCTATTCCCTACCAATGGCAACTTCAACATACCAGTATCTTCCATTTTGGACCAGGACACAGAATCATAACAATCCCAAGTTAAGTTTTTATCATGTTCTTTCGCTTTTCTGAAAATATTATCGTAACAGAACCAATGATTGCCCTCGTGTGATACAGAATACCCCATGATCCGTGACTGATTAATCGGCAACTCGGACAGCAATTCGGGCCTACGTTCACCCATGATGGATGTAAAAATCCCCCATGCTTTGCCCCAATTGCCAATGTTTTCATTTACCTTAAAGGCGGCCATCTTTGCGCGCCAAACACTCGGATGCATGAGCTCCTTCTGGCTCTTAACATGCTCCATCTCATAATGATCGGTAAGCAACGAGAAGATGTTTATATACTCCTCTGCCCATATCTTCTCTTTGATAGCCAGAGGGACATGTTGACCCAACTTTTCCCTTCGAGAGGGTGCCGACTCATCCCTCGCAATCGGCAATGGCCGCTTACCTGAACCGGAAGCTGTATCTGCGACTGGACCTGTCCCAGGTGGTTTCTCTACTGCCGCAGCCGGCGATGGTGCCTTCGTCGCTTCCCTTGTTTCACGCAGTTGCTTCATCAACACCTGCGCGTCGTCAGCCGTGGCGCCCTTGCTACCTTTACCCAACCACGCTGCTAATTGTGCTGCCAGCTCGGGCGGCATATCCTCCCCGGACACGGGGGTGACCACCACGGGAATCGGATTCCCTTCATCCGGCACGGGAGTGGGTGCTTCGAGTGGGGTACAGGGAACCGGGATGTCTCCCCCAGCTGCTCCCCTTCTGGGCCTCTTGCCTTTTCCTCCTGGAGCTGCTCCTGCCAAAGGACGTTTCGGCCCCCCTTCCTCGTCTTTATCCGCCATTCGCCTCTTTAGGTCGGTCACCTCCTTCATGAGAACACGCAGCATCTGGTCGGTAGTCATTCGCTTTCCCGCCTTCTTAGGCATTCTCCGACAGAGTATCTGCAAAACAAACAAGAAAGATTACAACGCTCAAAATTGGCTCTTCGTTCCGTCTCGAGCTCACGTGCAGCGAGGTGGTGCAGCTTCAGAGCACTGGAACAAGAGGATGCTTCCTTGGCTTGTTGCTCCTTTTATCCGTCTTCAGGGCGGGCGTAAACCCGCCCCGGCCTGCCCTGAGGGCGTGGCCCGGCCGCGTCAGTGTCTAGGCCAGCCCACTCCAGGGCGGGAAAAAGGCGCGCCCCGGCTACGCCGCTTCGGGCATACCAGCCGAGACTCGCCTCCCGCCCAAGATGGCTTCCCGGGGGGATCGTGGTACTCCGCCATACGTTCGGGGGGACCGAATGGTCGCCCCTTTCCAAAAGAATCCATTCTGCTTTGTTATTTTTCGTGGTTAGTGTCTCGAGGACAACCCAGTTGATTTCTTTGGCTGTATGTTTCTCATTGATAAAATGGGTGCTCTTTTTTGTGGTAGTTTTTTTGCATTTGATGTTGCTCTTAGGTTCTCCAATTCTTGGTTTGATTTTCTGATAGGTCATGCCTATATATTTGAGGTTGCATGGACCGGTAATCATGTAGATTACATGGGTAGTGTTACAATTCGTAGGATGTTGCAAGTTCCATTTGAATTCAGGTGTGAGTTGTAGAGTCTTTGTCACTCTGGTTAATTTGCAGACTGGGCAGGACCCGCAGGGGTAGTGGCCTGTTATGGACGCAAGGTTCCAGGTATCTCTTATAGATTCTGTTCTTATTTTTGCAGGCGGTGCTCTTGGTTGTACAAGTAGCTCATGGGTATCCCTTGTCCTTTTGTGGGCGAATTTTGGCTTTGGCCATTTTAGGGCTCCAGACATGCACCAATTTCTGTTTATGATCTTTTTCACTGTTTTGGATGTTGTATTGTATGTTGTTATGCAGGTGAGTACCTCTATATTTTGTTCTTTTATGGTGGTCTCAAGGATATTTTCTTGGTGTTGATATCCTGCTCTCTTTTGTCTTTTCAGTATTACTGTCTCTGGGTAATGCCTTGCTTTTAGTTTCAGGCTCATGTTTTTAGATTGTATTTTGTAGTCCTGTATCTTGCTGCAGTTTCGCATAATCCGTAAAAATTGGCTGTATGGAAGATTTTCCCTTAATGGGGCATGGGTGAAGGCTATTGAATGAGAGGAGGCTGTTCTTTGCAGTCTGTTTATACAACATTTTTGTATTTATGGTGTCATTTTCTATGTATATTGTGATGTCCAGGAAATCCAGTTTGTTACTGTCAGCTGTTTATGTACATTTGAGAAAATCATGTTGTTAATCCAGCAGTGGAATTCCAGTAGGCTGTCTGGGGTGTCGTTCCAGATCATAATGGCATCATCAATATAACATTTCCAGAAAAGTATTTTGGCTCTTTATGGGTTCGTATCGTTGAGAATGTGTATGTTCTCAAAGTTGCTGACACACAATCCTGCCAATCTGGTGGTGAATGTGCTCCTCATCGAAGTTCTGTGAGTTTGTAGTAACAGTGTTGCATTGTATTCAAAGAAATTCTCAGTGAGAGCCAGACGGCAGCATTCCATTACAAAGTGTCGAGGGGTGTTAGGCTCCCACTGTTGTGAGATTAAAATGTCTTCAATAGTCGGTAGGGTCCTCTGTTGTGACAAGCTTGTATATAAACTTTCCATGTCAAGTCCTACTAGGCACATCGACTCATCTTGGAATGTCATACCTTGCAGATGTTTGAGTAGGTCTCGAATGTCTTTCAGGTCTGTTGGGATCTCTTGGACCAACAGTCTTAAATAGTGGTCAACAAATTGGGATAGTGTCTCAAGTATTGAGCCAATGCCGGAGATTATTGGTCGACCTGGTGGTGGTGTTCTGTTCTTGTGTATTTTGGATAGTGAGTAGAAGTAGGGCATTCTGGGAGATCTGGTCTTCAGAAAGTCTGCCTTGTTTTTGGATATCCAGAGGTTCACTTCAGCTTCATCCACCATTAGTTCGATGGTTTGTTGTAGTCTCAGTGTTTGGTCAGTATTTAGGATTTCGTAGAATTTTGTGTCAGACAGAAGATATGTGCATTGTTTATCGTAGTTGTCCTTAGTTAGGAGGACACTCCCCCATCCTTTATCTGCTGATTTTATTATTAAGTCTTCTTGTTTCTGCAACCCCTCAAGTGCTAATCGTTCTTGCTTTGTGATGTTTGTGAAGGGCTTCTTGGTCGATTGTTTTATGTGTTCTACTTTGATGAACAGGGCTTGTTCAAAGGCTTCTATTTCCACCAGAAATAAATGAGTCGGCGGGCAAAAGGTGGATTTGTTGTGTAAGTTTCTTTATCTTTAAAGAAAGCTTTCAGTTTGATTTTTTGATTAAATTCTGCCAATTCGCTATGCAGTTTGAACTGGTCTAGAGGTGGTGTGGGTAGAAAACCTAAGCCTTTTTTCAAGACTTCTTGTTCAGTTCAGTTCAGTTAATCTTTATTTCGGTTTAGCAAACCAAAAAAGATACTCATTAACAAGTATCACATCACAATAAAAGCACTTCATAACATAATCTTTCAAAAAGGTACCGCTAGACCAATGCATACATTTTAGAATCAAATTTCTAATCTAAAACCTTTGTTAATCCTTAAAAAAATAAATATCATTAAAACACTTTTTACAAGTTTAAAAAAAATCATAGCAACATTAAAACATTGAGGAGTTGATGCAGTTATCGTTATAAAATACCAGCAACCAAGCTTCCTTCCTGATTATTTTTTTTTAAATACTATTAATACAAAGCAAAATATATATACCCAGGATAGTGTTCCAACTGTTTTTCCTTTTAATACTGTATAGCAAATATTATAGTGCTAATAATATTCTACATGAGCTAACTAAAGTGCAAGTGCAAAAGACCAGTGTGATTTTGTGATATTAAATTAAAATTTCAGACCTTCCTATCTTCCTAATAAATTTACTCCAATCAGGTACCTACTAACACTAAAAACCACAGTTTGAGAAGTGTCGTTTTTTAATATTCTTTCTGCCTCATTGCAGGATCTTATACACAACAACCGGCAGATGGGTTTGATCCATTTAATCCTATATTTTTTATAAGCTGGGTAGAAGAACAATATATGTGCATCTTTTTTTTAGCACCCTTATGGCATAACACACAACACTCCAGACCTTACTCCCCTTGTTTCTGGACCCATTTTAATGTATTCAAGTTTGTCTGTCAAACACTGTATTGGAATTTCTAATATAAAGATTTTGCTAACTGGCGTTGTACTTCATCATCGAAACTCCAGGTTGGTTCCATCGAAAGGAACCGTATTGTTAAAGTACCAGTGGCTAAATTATGATGAAGGCTGTCTTGAATGTAGGCCCAGAAAGTTAGCTTGAGTACTTTCTTTGATGCCATTGACAATCCAGAAGGTTCCTCCCAAAAATGCATACTTCCTAAATTATGGAACCAAGCATGGACATGCTTCAGCCATGGTAATCATGCACCTTTTTTTAGAATTTCCTCCAGCCCTTCCTTGTAATGTACAAGCTCAACTGTTGACCACATTCGCACCCAGAACAACAATAGTCGTAAGATTGGCTGGTAATCTATAAGGCGTATATTTAGGTCCACTACAATAGGTATGAGGGGTGTACGAACTGAAAGGCATAACAATTTTCTAAAAAACTTATTTTCTCCCACCACAAACGTATTACTGCTTGAAGGTACCATAGTTCTGCCCCATATAGGGCTGCTGATTGTGCCCTTTACTTATAAACTTCAAGGACAGGGTATACCGCTTAGGATAAACTGCTCCCGTGTTGCTTTACTATTGGTAGAGAGTTTTGGAGTAGGTTAGACTTACTTTTCTCCAATTGCGGTTTCCAAGTCATTTTGGTGTCCAAAGTAATACCTAGATAATTAAAACTCTGCACCCTTAGCTTCACAGTATATCCCAAGGGTGTTTATTAGACATTGTAAACCTTTGGGCATTTGGGAAATTAAAATAGTATTGTCCACAAATAAGAGTGCAGGTCCTGGCACCCCCTAGTTTGGGAGAATCATGTTTGCAGCCCAATGGATTTTCAGGAATATCATTTACATATAGTGAAAATAGGGTGGGTGCCAGCACACATCCCTGCCTTATGCCCCTGTTTACCTGAATTGATTCAGTAAGTTCTCCCCTTGGACCCCATCTAACCCTTGCGAAATTATCTTCATGTAATCTTATTATTTTCAAGAGTATTTCTTCCGGAACCCCTTTATTTTTTTAAAGATTTCCAAAGGAGATTTCTAGGGATGAGGTTGAAGGCAGCCTTCAGGTCAACAAAGGCAATATACAGATGGCTCTTCTTAAATACTGTGTATTTCCAAATCATGCAGAGAAATCTAAAAACCTGGTCAAAGGTGCTGGTTTTGGCTCTAAAGCCCGTCTGATACTTTGATAGAATTTTGTTCTCCTCAATCCAATCATTTGATTTTTTTTAATTTGCTGAGCATATATTTTCTGTAAAACATCTATTAAACTAATCAGTCAATAATGCGAAGGGTCTTCGCGATTACCTTTTTTAAAAATAGTTGTAATTTCAGCTCCTTATGATGATTCTGGAATAGGCACATTTGCGGCGACTGAATCACATACAAAATTGATATAAGGGCCCCAAACTTCTTTATCATGTTTCTATAGATCTCCTGGTATCTTTTCTGGCCCGGTGCCTTCCCGTGTTTTACTGCATCTATTGCAGCCAATGTTTCATCCAAGCTAAAGTGCAGGGGTGCTATAGCCAAAGCTGTTACATAATCTTGTGGGTTAAGTTCTACTTCGCTCATAGATGCTGGAAAATGGCTTACCCATGTTTTTGCATCTAGGAAGATGCCCTTACTACATCTCCCTGTTTTGTTACCTATCGATATCAGGTGCCAAAATCCTGACTGATCTTTGGCCTTGGCTGCCCTAATTAGTTCAGTTCAGATGCTATCATCCCAATGTTTTTTTAGTTTGGGCTAGTAGCTTCTTGTAGTTACTCCTTTTCTCCCTTAGAGCCTCTACATTTTTTGCTTTTGTTTCCAGGATAAGTTCTTTTTTTACCTCCTTGCAATCCTTATTATACCAGGGATTATCCGGATGAATCTCCTCTGTTGTTTCCTTATTGCGTTCTTTGGGAATCCTACTTAATATAGGTATCAAAGCTTCTGTTAGTACCAGATGTATTTTGATAATTGGGATCTCTGAAGCAGACTGGGAAATAATCTCCACAAAATTATCGTAAATCTGCTTCATGGCAACCTCATTTTCCCCTATAGAAGGCCATTTTAACGCTCTGCAATTATTACGAATTAGAGGCTCAATGATACCACCATTGATATCTCCTCTCTTCACAGGTACTGGATGGTTTCAAGTTTTCAAGTTTTTCATTTATTAGTTTAGCACAGTTACTTAAAACCATTGCTGTACAAAATCTACTTTAGCACGGGTATAAAATTTAGCTTTTAACACATTTATCAAATAAAACAAGGCTAAATAACAATTTTCAAGGCTTAGAGACCAATATGGTTATTGAGGAGTAGCGTTTTGGTTGCCTGTGTGAACGTTTTGCTGTGCTTGGCCAGATAAAATAATTAAGACACAGAGTACTGGGCCAAAGGATGGAAAAAGTCTGTAATGAGTCTTTGAGGGGGAGGGGGAGGAGGCATGAGAACCAAGGGAGGTAATAAAAGATTGTCCAAAAGTCTCACAAATTTTCCAAACCTTGCGAGCACTTAAATGTCCGTAGAGGTAAAGCACAAGATCGAGGCCTCCCAGCACGTCCTAGCACCCCATTTTAAGAACAGGGGTTTCAAAAGGGACCTTCTGGGGACTGCTAGTGCCGGGCAGCAGCACAGAAGATGCAGCCATGATTCAGAGTGGTATTTGCACAGCCTGCAAGCCCCCCCCCTCGCTTGTTGGGGCCCATTTGTTGAAAGCCGTCGAGGGCAGGCCTTAAAGTCGCATAAACATTATGTTCTTCCGAGCCACTTTGCTTAAGTTTCCCTGGCAGTATGCTTGTGGACGCCCAAGAAGATACGAAGAGTTCAAGGGGAGCAGAATGGTTGATGCCTTTAGAGCCTGCAGATCCATGGACTGAGAAATAAGTTTAACTTGCTTATTGATGGTGCTTTTCCAGGCCGAGTATGGAATAATGACTGAGAGGAGAGATGACTTGTCAATCTCTAACACGCTTATGGCCTTTGTAATCTCGGTATTCCAGGGATTGCCAGTGCTAGACAGGATTCCTTTTAGCTGGAATTTAAGAGTGTTATCACCTGCTTTTAGGGTCCTAATGAAATATTTCAGGATGTCAGCCTCGCAGTGAAGGGATTGTCTTTGTAGACCCAGCTCCAATCGTAGTATTGCCCGCTGAATAAATCTTGGCAGATGGAAAAGTTTTTTGTAGGTGGAAATTTGGGCGAGCTCAAGACTGGAGGAGCTCGCAGCAGGAAATGCCTGGTGTCCATAGGTTAATGCAGGAAGTAGAATAGCTAGGTACTGGATGGAAAAAATGTGCCACAAACATCACAAACATAAGGGAAATGGTCGCTCTCAGATCTATTTTCGATTACCAAATCATGTAAAATTGGCCCCAGGAAATTAGATACCAGTATGTAGTCTTTGTAGCTCTTAGAGTTACTCCTACTAAACGTGGCAGCATTCGGACGGTCAGAAGGCAGGCGACCATTCCAATCCCGAAGTCCATGTCCCGAAATAAGTCTTATCAGTTGTGCAACTGCAAATGTACAGGGTACTATCGGACTACTTTCCAGCATGGGAATATTGTTAGCCATGTGTTCTTCCTTGATAATATTTTCGAGTCCCGCCACAGGTTCGAATTTATGATTAAAATCACCCCCCACAATTACCATAGCCCTTGAGTTAATTGAGCACAAAAATTGGTCCCACTGTTCAATAGCCATAGATTCGTTACTAGCTGGGCTAGGTCTATTATAGATATTTAAAATGTGCAATTTGTTTTTTTCTGGAGTTATGATTTTTACCCTCGCTATATCCTTGGTTAGGAAATCAACCTGGCTTATGTCAATGTTTAGAGTAACTTTTACCCAAATGACAAGACCACCTGAGGACCTCCCTCTAACCGAAGGAGTCGCAGCTACACTGTATGTTTTAAATCTCACTTTGTGTCGTGTTTCCAATGCCCATGTTTCTTGTAATAAAATAATCTTGCTTTGTCCGATATATTCCTGCCTCATTACATCCCCTTGCAATATTCCAGGATGTCAATCTTATCTCTGTTTGGCTTTCCTCCATGCTTTGCTCGTTAAATACTCCTTCCATTTCATTTATAGCTCCTTGAGCTTCCTGAAATTCACCAGCAGAATAAAAATTATGGTTACAGTTAACCCCTTCCATGCTGTTGACGGAACGGTTCCGTCATGCACGTCGGGTGAGCTGTGCGGATGACGGAACCGTTCCGTCATGACTCCGCCCGCGCAAGGCGGAGTCAGCATGGGCGGGGAAAACCGGCCGCACGGAAGGGGTTAAAGATATCTCTTCCATTGTTCTGAAGTGGGTAAATAGTCTCTGTTAGTACCTCAATCTCATCAGGGAAGAGTGCTAACCGTACATCTAAAGTGTTGCGTACTGTAGCTATCTCACATTTATTTGTAATGCATGTTATATCCTGATGACTATTCCTCTTATAAGTTCTTCCTACATCTTCATTTAGGGTACCTAAGTCAATGCCTACATTGGCATTCTCTGCAGTAAATTTCGCAGCTTCACCATAGTTAGGAATGGTTGGCACCAGAACTTGTACGTTATCCAGAGGAACCATTTCATATTGCAATATGGGTAGTTGTCATTCTTGGGCATCTAATTCTGACAGAATCTGAAATCTGTTAAGCATGGAGATCGGAGTGAGTTTACTTACAAAAGACCCAGTTGGCGGTTTATAGAAATATCCCAAGGGGAGTGCACAGATACTAGTATTTAAGCTATAGGTCGACTCACAAGAATTTAATTGAGAGCGAACCATCTGTGGCCTACTAAAATTTATTACAGTCACCATATATACCCTTAGATGATTGTCCACCCATCCCACTCTACGAACAATTAAAATCTCCTTTATATTAGATGGGTGGAATCTTTTGTATTTTTTTTAACCAATCTGTAACTTTGTTATGTTGGTCAACCCACGTCTCTCTCCTCCTCCCTAAGAGCAGGAACCAGCCAAAATTAAAACATAAGGGCATGAGGCAGGGGGTAAACTCAATACATCTTCATTAGGTTTCAAATGGTTACCAGTTAGATCAACTCTTATATCAATATTTGAGGGTCTTGGTACAATTCCTAAGGCTAAACGTTCAGCATTATTTTGTGTACCTAAACATTCCATCCCCTTAAAAATATCTTGAATTCTGCCTTCCGTACCAGTATGACTAGAGTTTCACATATGGTTATCTTTGGTTTTCCCATTTGGAGCTACAGTTAGAGTCCTATCCACCATTGCTTTCACTTCTTTTCTTTCTGCCTCATTCAATTGTTTACCTAGTATTTCACTACTTAAATGTTTTATAGCAATATCCACTTGGCCCAGTTTACCCCATAAAAGGGCCAAGTTCTTTTCGACTATATCGTGGACACTGGCTAACCCTAAAACTAATACAGCAAAGTGCTCGGGGCTAAGGTTTCAGTCATAACATTCACATTATTAATATTCCTAGGTTCAGACTGAACAGAGGGTAGTAAAACCACATCAGTTTGAGGACCATCAGAATTACTTCTCGGTAAAACAGCTTTTACATTATTAGCAAGATCTGACATATGGGATTCCTTTGTATTCTTTGACTTTTGTGCCCCGACCCCACATTTCCGGTTCACTGGTGGTTCTGCCACCTTCCTCGCATCTTGGTTGGTTAGAGTCCGTGTCCTGGTAGATCTGCGTAATACTTCTAGTGAACCAGGTGCTGGTAGGTTTGAGTCTGGTGCAGAAGCAGTGGGTAGGCCATTAGTAGGAGTTATGGGCAGGGAAATATGTTCAAATTCTCCCCCATTGCCCAGTGATAATCTTCTCTGGAGAGTAGATGGGTCTAAAGAAAGACGCCGCTCAGGTAATTCTATTTTGTACGTCAGTAGTGACTCTGCTCTAACTAGAAATGCATCTAGGGTACCCGCAACCCCCTTTCTCTTATCCATATTGGAATACAGGAACTAGTTGCCAAAAAAGGGAACCTACAGATGCACAATTGTAAACAATAAAACACGAACAGATTCACAGTACCTTCCCATACAAGTTATCAAGTGGATGTCCAACAAAAGATCCAGATTTCAGGGGGTGGGCCCAGCCCAGCCTCCTCAGGGCACAGATGGGCTCGCCCTTGGCACGGGCTTTGCCCGGGCGTGGCCTGGACATGCCCGTGCTGCAGGAGCCCTGCTCTCTCGTAAGCGCCTCCAGGCGCTCGAAAACCGGCATGGGGACGCTAAGTCTGCTGGAGCTTGTAGTACCTGGCCGGCATCATCGCTCACGGCCGGGACCTTCAGAAGTGCCCAAGTGACTCTGTTGGCGGTGGCGGCACATGTGGCGAAAACAAGGCTCCAGGTGAGTTCGGCTCTCGAGTTGCGGGAGCCCTGCACTCTTCTTAAGCCCCTCCCGGCGCTTGAAAACCGGTGTGGGGGCGCTAGGTCTGTTGGGGCTTATAGTCCCTGGCCGGCATCCTCGCTCGCAGCCTGGATGTTCAGAAGTGCCCAAGTGACTCTGTTGGCGGTGGTGGCACAAGTGGTGGAAGCAAGGGTCCAGGTGAGTTCCGCTCCCACGCTGCCGGAGCCCTGCTCTCTTCTTAAGGGCCTCCTAGCGCTCGAAAACTGGCGAGGGGGCGCTAGGTCTGCTGGGGCTTGTAGTCCCTGGCCGGCGTACTCGCTCGCGGCCAGGACCTTCAAAAGTGCCCAAGTGACTCTGTTGGCGATGGCGGCTCAAGTGGCAGAAACAAGGCTCCAGGTGAGTTTGGCTCTTGTTGATTTTCTCTTAACATTCGGTCCATCAGGTTCACAATTAGCGAGTTATTGTCCTGGGCCCGGTCTCTCTTTGGGTGAGGACTTGCTGGTCCTGTTCTGTCCAGGTCACCCCTTTTCTTCATCCCCGTCGATTGTTGGGGCCTCTCCCTAAAAAAGCCAGCCCGTTTGTGTGATATGGTCCTATAGGAGGCGGGCCTTGCATGTATCTGTTCATCCGTCCTGGGAAACTCGGTGCGTACGGTTGGAACAATGGTTGTAGATGTTCCCCAAACTGAGGTGCTCTCCATTGATTTTGCCATCTGCTGCGTCTGTGTTGTCCTCTGTTACGTCATTGGTATGGTGCCTCATTGCAACTCCAGTCGGAATTGTCCGAAGAATTTCCTCTAGATGACTCGTCGCTTTATTGATCAGATGCAGTGTAGTTATCTCTTGTGTATGGATGCATTTCTTCTAGGGAGAAGCATTTGAAGTCCTTACCTGGTTTCTGTATTCTTTTGTGTGTAATATATTCTTTGGTTTAATTCATTTATTTGTTAATTTCTCCGAACCTTTTCCTGTAGACAGAAATGTGGACAGTTGTTTTTAGTTTAGCCTCACTTACCTGTATCTTGACGGTCAGGGCTTCTGAAAGTCTGGCAGCTGTTTTTATGATGAGGACTAGATAGTCTCTTGTCCATTTCCAAGAAATGGCTGGCGAGTCTTTTCGAAAGCAGATGTCCTATAAAAAGATCCTGGGGGCATTGTGGACCCACAGACCTTTGGGAGCCACATTGGTTCGCAGATATTTGGTCATGATTAGGCCGTGATTAGCTGTTTTAACTTGTTCCTTTTCAGTTCATCCCAGTCACTAGTCTGGGCCACAATTTGGTTGAGCTCACTTTCTAGTAGTATTGAGGGTCCGGATAGGATTGCGTTGCGTTGATTTCTTCATCTGTGTAGCTTAGTCCAGGGTTCTCTGCCATTGTTACACATAGGTTTTCTAAATGTGCATATTTTATCCTCTCTAGTCAGATTGGAGATAGCGGAGTTTAGTTATCCTTCAATAGAGATATTTTCTCTTGGGAGTGAAGGCATTCAATCTTTATTCGGATACAAGTATCCATAAAAGCACAATTCAATCACTACCAACGAAAGAGATACAGTTCTTATTTAAAATCTCATACAGATTTAATCAATCAGGGGAGAGAGAAGCTGAGATCCATTCCGCTTCCAAAGAGTAGACAGTTCATCAAAGGAGAATGGATCACTTGTCCTGTTTTTGCCAGGGTCTGGGGCTCTAACCGTCTAAAAAACCCTCATTCACATGATAGTCGTAGGAGCGGTATATCTTGGTTGTTCGCTTCAATGGGTACGTGAAAAGCATCATCATAGGGTCTTAGTCATGCGTTCCTCCACCTGGATGGAGACCAACTGGTTTTCACAGTAGTAATCAGAAATGGTGAGAATGAGAGTGAAGTGAGTTTAAAATTACCCCCATCCCTCTAGTTAGATTTTATTCTGTTGGGGATGGGGCAATGTTAAAAACAAAGGTGGATTTGTAAATAGAAGGGCTACTATTCTATAGCACCTGTTTGAGAAACGTGAGTGGTTGACATGTTTGCTAATTGTAGACATAAATGAAGAATCATAAAGTTGACTAAATAATGATAAAAGCTTCATTATGCTTAATTTCCCTCAGGTAGAAGAATCCTGTAGAGAACCATTTTTTACATATAGATATAGGAACAAGTCCCAGACATGCCAACTCACACAGTGCCACCGAGTGTCACAATATTTCTTCTCCCTTCACACGCTCACCCAATGAAGAGCTGAAATCACACAGTAGCAGGGTAAACAATCTGAAAACCACGGTAAATACTGGATTTCCAATTCATTTATGGAGGCTGTAAGTAGCCGATGTCCATTAAGAGGTGTGAAAACACCCCAGAACATCAGAGACCACCTAAATGACTCTTTGTTTTTTGTTTTTCCTGCGAGTGGGTGGGGGGCTTGGTGAGGAGTTGAGATCCTCTACGATAGTTTTTGGCATGATGCCCCTACCTCCCTCCTCACACTGTGAAATTAATTCCTATGTTGGCCGGTAGGCATTCAGCAGCCGTGATGTTTAGTTGTACCATCGGCAGTCGCGAGAAAACATTTTTTTGATGTCTTTATTTATTTATTTTTTAAATATAATTTGGGCATTGTGCTTTGCACTAACAAGACACACTTCCTATCTGAAAACCAGTCATTATCAATCAACTACATACAGCTTTTATTTAAAACATGAACTTCTTTCATTAGAATTGGAGAAAGGCATTCCTAATAAAAATATGATGTTATCAAGCTTGGATTTTTATTTGTGGTAACCTGCCACCTCGAGCATGTTGCAATTACTTTACCTGTGTCCCGCGGCACTCCACACCTAATTATTTTCCACAAACATGTCAATATTGCAGATCAGAAGATTACCTGTTGATCGAATGCTTAGTTAAAAAACATGCACAGTGGTCTGATACCAATCAAAAGTACATTGATTCTTACATCAATATTTTGCCCTGGAGCAGGATGTTATCAGAATAACAACCCATTTTAGAATTAAGACTTCCAACTTGGTTCTTCTAAGAGGTAATTTCTATGATTTATGCTTCTTTCTCCATTAAAGAATTCCATTGCATACAAATATGGTCTGGTAAAGAAGTCAAAAAATTAAAATTTTCCAATCCTGAAGTCTTCTTAGTGTACTGTTAGCCACACAATTTGCACATATAGGATATACCTGTTCAGTTGCCTTTCTGAATGTCAATTTCTAAATGGGTTTACACATTTTATATAACTTTTGGAGCCTGACTGCCACAGATGTTATCGCCCATCAGCTGTCAGCACATCCGAGGAAGGGTACCTGCTCTCAGATCATTGATGTCCTACAGTCCCAGAATGAACCCAAGTGCTATGAGAGCGATGAACATGCAAGGGTTATACAAATGGCCTACTGTTATGAGTGTTCCACAACAGTGGTACACAAGGTTACTATGGAGGATAAACAATAAACAAGTGGTAAGGACCAAGGGAAATTTTAAAGACCCTGGTTAGATACACATAGTTTGAGGTTGTCTTAGGGTACCCCTTTAGGTTACAACTGAGCTTAGTTTAGTGGCAGACCCTCCGATATACAGGTTGTTATATTACTATAGAGGATAAACATTAATGGGCTAATCCCCTGAATATACCCCTCTTTAATCTCTGCCTATAACTCTTACCTATAACTAACACCGGTTTTTAATGTCTAGTGATCATGCATATGGCAGACTGTTCTGAATGAGTGTGGGACCGATTATAATTATTGCTCAATATTATTGCAAACTTGCACTGCATGCAGTGTTGGGGTAAAATGCCCTGTCATTACACACAGCAAGTAGAATGATGAAGTCTGCGTTCAATCGTCCCTATGCCTGCTCTGACTAGGCACACTATACCATCGAAGATACTCGAGGATCAGTGCACTCCTTTCTAATTTAGAGGTGAATATATATTTATATGATCCCACTACATACCTTGTGTGTCTTTCCAAACAGTACAGTTCACTGACCCACAAAACTAATTTGTAAAGTTAGGAATGTACAACATTTTACTTTTTAGGTTGTTGCCTATAGACACCCCAGATTGCTTGCGCTTGGAGTGCACACTGGTTCGGATATAGGAGTCTTTTTCATTTGCATTATCTTCATTCATTACCAGTAAAATCACGTGCAGTCTATTCATCACTAGGGTTAAATTGTAACATTATTTACCCATCTTTCTCACGTGGGACTTGTATCCAATTCGCAGATGTTAATATTGTCCTACCAGAATACACCCACCGAAATATTGTCAAGGTTAGCATATATAGTTATGTGAAGATTGCCTATTTTGAACATAATATATACATACTTTTATATATCATATCATCGAGGTACATTCAAATGGAAATCTGTATGGTACCCCTATATTTACATACTTACCATGATACTTTGGTAGTCAATGAGTTGGTTGCGATATTATTTTAGGGCAATATAAAATGTACAATATTCTGGTACCAACATTCCCCCCTGCCCCCATTTTCCCCCATCCTCCCTCAAGGACCCAGAACAACTCATTGATACCTGAATCGGATGACTGTCTTGAATTATTACAATTCGCCTTGCCATTATTAAAGTAATTTGACTAGAACCTCTTAATCTACCAATGATATACCTTGTATTTCTTTAGTACTTCTTCTTGTGACTTTGTCCTGTCCTAAATGTTGCATCAATTACCTCATAGTACGATGAAAAAACATGTTTATATGGGATGATGCCTTGTCCCCTTACCGTACTATTGATACCTGTCTTCTAGTTAAATATTTATATTACTATTGTGTATGTCCTAGTTTTTTATGTTTATCGTGGGTTTTATCCCAGCCCATGCCACACTGATATTCCCTGACATTAACACAGTTTTGAAAACTCAAACTTTCAGCAATGTTTTGTACCTGTGATCTTACTTACAGAAAATTTGCCTTTTTGTGTATGATGTTCGCCTATATGTATAATGCGTTTCTAGGTGCTTTCAGGTAGCCTTCTTCATCTATTGTTCTGTTATGGCGTAATTCAAATTTTTCTTCCACCCACGCTAGCGTCGGTCAGTCCACTTCAGCCATTGGCTAACTTCACAGCGAGTGACAGCATTTCGCTTTTTCACACAGCAAGAAGCACTCTACAAAATATTTCCCTTCAGTGCCAGGGACTACTATACTATATTGTTTTGCAAAACCATGAGAAAGCAATACAAACACTGACAGTGCCAAAAGGTTGACATACAACCCTAGACCTGGCTTTAACAATGCTTGTTTCTCTTAGCTATTGGCAAGCAGAAAAAACACAACTATAATGTGAAAAAAAATGGGCTGCTGTACAAAACAAATGATGTTGGCTTCCAGTTTCAGCCTCAATGATTACCCCTTCTGTGATTATCAATTGAAAATTACAAGCTAATTTCTTGCATCCTTTTTTCCACTCCTTACCCTAATTATCTAAAAAAAAAACACCCAAACTATATTTTGTTGTGAAAATGGATCCCAGTTATCAGAACTGAAGATAATAGTTTCTAGGCCTACCTTCTACAATTGACATCCTCGATCCTGCTTTATTCTCTTCCATCAAAATGTGACCTGAAAAACATAAATCATGGCAAAATCTGAACTATAGTAAACAAAAAGTTCATAACAATATTTGGTTATTAAAATTGGCTCCTTCTGCATTTTATGAGGCCCGATTCAATATTACCCAGCCTAGATTAATTCCATGAAATGTCACTTTTAAGAAATTGGATTATTTGTTGAGAGGGGTGGAAGCCCAACTCAAGCAATAACCATATTCCTTGTTAGGGTTGGCCACGAAAGTCACTAAATTAACCGGTGCTTAATCCTCAGGTATCTTTACACAGAGCAGTCAGGCTTATCTTAGAGGCACTGTTTAACGTATTTATGCAGCACACAAACAGGAAATCAAATGATACCAGAAGAACAAAAATTGAATCTGTAAAACCGGCGATATTGAATTTTGATGTTTAAGTGAATATAGCGCCAAAAAGCAGAAAGCGTCACTCATTCTTATCTGCTTGTACTAGACATGGAGAAAGTCAAAAGTTCAGGCCAACCGCAATGGAGCACGGGGCCAGGTTAGTCCTACTGAAGAGTTACCTATTCAAGTCTAGATTGAAGAGTTCCATTCTCTGCAGAGACATTAGGTGCCAAGAGCAGGTGGAGCATAGCAAAGCATCATTGCTGTAGTGCCAAGAGACTATCATCACTGAAGCTGTGCGATGGTTGATTGTTGTGCACGGTCACTGTCGACACGAAGTGTGGGTCTTGGGTTACAGGTCGTCGTGGATGTTCGCCGTCGGCATGAAGAACAGGTGTCACAGGAACTTTCTATTGACTGTCAAGCTGGGCAGTGAAGAGCCCACACGTGAGGATTTTTACCCCTTTCTTGTGAATGAGCTCTAACCGATGCCAACCGATTGTCCAAGCCTGGGGGGCACCTCTTCGAGATTAGGACTCATTCCAGCAGAGGTCAGCAGCAGTGCTCAAGCAGGTCCATTTGGTGCTGCTCGGCTGGTCATTGCAGAGAGGCCGTTAGAAGCTTGCTGTGACCCTGTAGCTCACACAGGTCATCAACCAACTGACCCTTGGAAACACTCTGAGTAGCCTGGGATCCAGACAAGCAAGTCCAACTTTCCTTCAGACAGCAAGGCAGGCCTTCCAATAGAAGGGTAGTCTTTCTTACGAATCTTCCACAGGTCCAGGAATATTCTGATGAATGGATCTTAGGGTCCTTTTTTTGTATACTTGGTGCCAGGCCTTTGTATTGGGGAACTCCCTGACCTATACCCAAAAGTGGTTTTGGCCAGTTCCTCCCCTGGTCCTGATTCCAAACCTTCGAGGATGGCAAAAAGCAGGACTGGTACCTGTGTGTGTGCTGGAGGCAGGGCCCACTGATATGTGTGTTCAGGGCAGGCGCAGCCCCACTAATCCATCCATCCAGTCACAAATATCCTCTCCCACATTGGTTTCTTTTGTCTCACTGTATTGAAGCAATACACAAACACAAACACCAACACCAGAACCATTCAGTCATGTGACCCAGGACACTGACAGAAAGGCAGAGTGGGTTTGGACAATACAGTGCCAACTTTCTTAGAAGGGTATGTTCACAACTGTAACTTAAAAACTGATTTATCCATTAAAGAGGATGTTATATTGCAAGTTTTTTTAGTCAAAACAGCATAACTCTATCTGCTCCCAATCTGAAGTTAGCACTCTTGAATTGTGATAAGATAACCCAGTATTAGGCTATGGAAGAGATAGCCTTTACAGCATGGAAAAATACTTGAGATGTTTTTCAATGCGTGGACATGTAAAACTAAAGACACGCCTTATTTTTTAAATACCATGCAACCTTCCTTATCAACCTTTAGGGACTACTTTAGGAGTGATTTATAAGTAATAAAAAGGAAGGTTTAGGCCTGGCCAAGGTTTATTTTGCCAAGTTGAAATGACAGCTTAAAGCTGCACTACAGGCTGCAGTGGCAGACAAGAGATGCTTTGCAGTTCTACTTTAGTGGCTGACAGAAGGAGTGCTGCTGCCCACCCATAGCATTCAATTTACAGGCCTGGGTACAAGTAATAAAATTTTCTAGGGACATACAAGTACTTTAAATGTGCCAATTAGGTGTAGGCAAATGCTACCAAGTTTTAAGGAGAGTGTGCACTTTATCCCTGCTAACCAGTACTAAAGTGCTTGTGCGGTGTCCTAATACCAGAAAAAAGAGTTTAGCCAAGTAACAACCTGAAGGGAAAAGGTTTTGTGGAATACTACACTAAGTATGTGAGGTCTAATAGTTACATACTGTAGAATACTGTCCATTGGAAAAGTCATTGTTTGCTCTAGCATCCTTTTCTATTGGAACTAAATGTATTTCCAAAGAATGTCCTTCAGTTAAGGTGACTTTAAGTGAATATTATTTTGGTAATAAAAATCTGGGAAATGATTTGCAGAACAAAAATGCTGACCCTTTTTTGCTCCATATGCCTTTGTGGCCATTTGTTCCACTGAATATAACCACTGCAATCTCTGAAAGTGGGAAGTCCTATTTATATGTAACCCAGTGCCAGGAGCAAAGTTCGGCCACTCTGCCTGTCTCTGGATTTAAAACTCTGAGGGAATGATTCTTAAAGGGCCTCCACACTTGTGGTGGAGGACCCGCAGTTGTGGGTGAAGCCTCAGCACTCAGGGCAGAATCTCCGCTATGAGAATTCTCATCACAGAGATTCCACCCCGAGTGCGGATGCAGTTTGTAAATAAGGCCCTGGGTGTCTCCCTTGACTGGGTAGGATGTTATTATCTATGAAGAAGATAACAAGCAGGGCACATAGATATGCCAACATGCAGGCTGTGATGTAAATGTCAGCGTGGTGAAGGTTGAGGCATACACTTGGATTGCTTTTCTCTTTTAAAAAGCTTAAACTATGACAAGAAACATGATGTGGTCTGTAAGTTCCATTTGAAATCTACTAAAATCTTATTTGACCTTTGCCCCCTTATTGGCGATTCCTTGAGCAGATGAACGGTGCTGTGTAGTTCTGTTGTGAGTGACTTGGCAAGTAGTTAAATGAGATGGAGGACAGAAATATGTTGTACTGGAGTGCATGCAGAAGAGCCAGCATTGTGCATAATATATGCATAACATTAGTATTGTTTCATAATGCTAGTACAATTAAATTCAAATTTTCTGCTGCTGTATTAGTGCCCTCTTTTTCCCTCCCCTATTTTCGATTCCTGGGGCCAGATGTAGGTGGCCATTTACCGACCGGTAAATGGTCATTTGTGATGGAGGGGCCCTATTTTACCGAATCGGTAAAATACCGAATCGGTATTTTTACCGATTCGGTAACTTGCACATGTAGGTGGGACTTTTCTGAGTCCCACAGGCCTTACAGAATCGGTATTTGACCACCCAATCCAATTGGGTGGTAAAATACCGAATCCAGGTGTGCATGCACATGTGTGCATGCACACCTGTGCCATGTGACCGACAGACATGCCCTTAGGGCATGTCTGTGTGCCACATGTCACACGTGCCTGAATTCGGGGTGCTAGAGGGTGTCAAAGTGACCCCCCCTGCACCCTTGCAACATTCGGTATTTACCGATTCGGTAATGTCCATTGATTCCTATGGGCTTCAATGCCCATAGGAATCAATGGGCATTACCGAATCGGTATTTACCGAATCGGTAAATACCGATTGTTACAGAATCAGTAATTCAATTACCGATTTCACCTACATCTCCCCCCTTCTATTTTACCGATTCATAAATACCGAATCGGTAAAATTCGGTATTTATGAATCGGTAAAATAGTATTACCTACATCTGGCCCCATGTCTTTTCGTCTTTTTCTCGACTATCCTCGATAATTTAATAGTATCTAAAATTGATTTTATTATCTATTACCACATTTCATATTTTAATGGATTATTTTCTGTTGTACTAATTACTCTTTTAAAATAAGATAAAGGTTTTTGTATGCTTTTTATATTACAATTGTATCACAAAACCTCTGATAACTTACTAATTTATCACTTTTTTGTCAATATAGTTCTTGACCGAGTTATTATGGAGAATACGTGGCGAAGTGTGGCTCAGCGGTTAGAGGCGGCAGACCCGGAAGCTGAGTTCGGCCCTGGACCAGGGTTCAATTCTCCGCCTCGGCGAGTCTTGTGCTCAAAAATTCCACGGACTCGATAATTCTCGCTCCGGCGCCTTCTCGACTCACGGGTTCACACTCTGCGACTCTGGGCAATAGCTTGCTTAATCTCCACAACGGCCCCTCGCGGCGGGATGCCTGGCTTTCACCTTGTGGATACCCTGCCGGGGTTATCTCACAAGGGCATACAAGCTCAAATACATTTACATTATATTACATTTTATAAAGTACATACCTCTTTTCATGATTTTTTATTGCTTAGTTGTTCGCTATTGTTTCTTAATAGAATACTAATAAAATCATTAAACTTAAAAAAAAAACCTGATTATTGCCACTTTCTGTGGCCATAACACCTGGCCATAGTAGTCAAACTCCCAAATAAACAGCCATTTGCAATGCAATAGGTCTCGCATTTGCAAGATTTTGAGCTATTAGCATTGTCAATGCCAATGCCTTTTATTTATGTGTTTTGAAAACCTACAAGCAACGACTATGAGTACAAAGTGCAAATAAATAAAAGGCATTGTCATTTACAATACCAATGGGTCAAAGTTTCGGAAATGGGAGACCTATAGCATTACAAATGCTTGTTTAACTTTAGCCACCTTGCACAGGAACTGGGATTCTTTGCAGCGTGTTTAGAATCCATTGGCAAACTCAATAGGTCACAAAGGCGAGACCTACTGACTTTGCCAATGCTTATTAAGGAATGCATCTAGTAATATATCCTTCTGTTACGACCTTGTAGCTTGTTTGATATCTGATGAAAGCCACAATAAATAGTATGTGTTAAAGAATTGCCATTTCAAATAATTTGTGCTACAAACGCTTGTTGCCTGCGTATTTGCCTTTCCTGAATGGACTTTTCACACTATAACTTTAAAAACAATCTGGTGGCATCATGTATTACGACGCACGTTGGTAACGCACATGCTTGAATTACTTTTACATTTCATTAAAACCCTGTGCTATTCTGCAATTAATGGAAGAGCTGAAAAGGCTGCTCCCAGGAGAGAGTGCCCCTGGAAATGGTTTCTGCTTTATTTGCAGAATTGCCCAGTAAAGGTTTCTCTGGGGTCAGCCGGGCTGAGCAGTTGGTGCTGAATAGAGACTCTGTCCAGACTGGACAACCTGAACCATGCCACCGAGGGGCAGGTCTTATTAGTATACCAGATGTTAGGCTGGGGGGAGTGAGTGCATTTAGAATGCCCAATTCTGTACCTGGGCTTAAGTTAAACCTTACTCCAAAGACTTCAAGTACTACAGAACGCGGCTGCCATATTATTGTGTCGGGTGCCAAAGTTTTCATCAGTTGCCAGCTTCCTTCGTGGCCTTGACTGGCTGACGATGGGGAACCGCATCAAATTTAAAGCCCTCTGCTACATTTCTAAAATCAAAACTGGAGTGGCCCCCTTATACCTACAAAAGTTAGTGAAGCAGTATCAACCTCTGTGACTACTTCGCTCTGCCCATCAGATGAGGTTTTCGGTTCCGAAATTCAAATTCTCCTGCATGGGAGACTGGTCTTTCTCTTATTTGGGTCCTACCTTGTGGAATTCCCTTCGGCTTTCCCTAAGCAAGGAGACCGACTATGGTCTTTTCCGCAAAAGTCTGAAAACCTGGCTATGCAGCTCTTAAACTTCCGTTAAATCTCTGATCTGGCTGGCGCCTGGAAACCCCTTGCCCCTTGAGGTAGCTGTGCGCCCTACAGATTCAAATAACATAACATAACATTGGCCAGTCCAATCCTGCCTGTTATAAGTGATTTGCCTGCCATACGATAGAACCAACCCCTCTTCTGACCCACACTGTAAATGCCCCTGCTAGGGACAGTTTGGCACATCGTGCGCGTCCCTCGCTTGTGGCGTGCCAGCATCTCTTTGTGTACCTCCTTGTGCTTCCTCGTGTGTTTGGCAGCGTGCGCACCGCAGGGGCTGCTGCGGATGGTAGTTCCTAACCCCTCACACCAGACCAGGGAGATCAGCAGAGCACCCCCAATGACTCCCATGGCGGTGGCTGCAAGACAGCAAGTACAGGAAGATAATTCGGACTCCCACGCGGCGGGGGTCCCAGCGTCTCTTTATGCGCCTCCTGGCGTTTCCTCGTGTGTTTGACTTTGCCCCCGCGCCTCACATTCAAGGCTCACAGACTACCACTAAGAAAGAAAAGCAGTGATTCACAAAGCATTTCAAAGTGAAAAGCAGTGATTTATGAACATCTTGTCATTTTGATATCTATTTAAAAAAATACATACTCCATTTTATTTATTATAAATTGGGAGTGGGATTTTTAATATATTGACTGTTTTGGTACTGATGAATCCTTTACACTTGTTTCACTCTGAGCTAAGCCTGACTCTTCTGTTCTGCAGCCATCCAGGACTGTGCTAAGGTTTAATTTATAGAATCTGAGCTGGACCGGATACAGAATAGTGACATTATTACTTGGTGGGGTCTCACAACCACCCCAACTAATAATCCAGTGTTTACATATACAACGATTGCCTACAGTAAGCTTAAATCTGAGTAGTTGCCCATACCTTGTAAAGTTGTTTTATATCATGTCTTTACAAGTTCAAAACTGCCCCAATTTGAAACATTGGCCACCTTTTTGCATTGCAAGACACTTTTATTTTAGGGCCCGGGACTATTTTCTGTCTCAGTACAACCCTGATGAGATATTCTTCCATTCTCCAGTGGGTTCGCTAATGTCTCTTCAGTGCTCTTGGCTTAAAGATGAAAAGGACTCGCTGCTACTCCTGAGTGCTCCTGATGGCTCCATCCTGAAGCTACCAGCCCTTGGTCAAGACAAATGGATCTGGCTTATATCTCAAAATGCATGACAGGGCTATTAGCTTTGCCGTTGCTTCTGTTTATAAAAATGCAGGTTTGATGCTTCTGGGTCTTTTTTTATGTGCACAGCACTGTAGGTGAAAAACTGGTTTGCTAATTTTTTAGGCGGAATACGTTTCGCCAGGATCTGTAGGCAACCTGCTTTAATCAGGTCTGAATTGCTGAAACATTAACTCAGCCTTTTATGATACTGAAGTGTATAAGGCATGTATTTGAAAGCTCCAAGAAACAATGCCGGCTGTGACATGCCATACACAATGCTCAATGTAATTTATTTGATGATGTGCAGTGCAGACAATACTTGGGGCACAACAAAACATATATGTGAAATATATTCAATAACGCTGAATATAGAAAACTTGTGAGGATAATATTGGTGACCTCTCTCTGTGTGTGTAAGAAAGTAAACATGCGCTCTCAGTGCCTGGTAGTGTCTATCACAGCTCAGTGGATATTAGCAAGCATCAATAAGTTATTGATTATGAAGTGCTGGACACCTTTCAACTCTGCAAGTAGAGCCATCAAACTGATTGAATTGTGGAAAGATTAATATATCTATCATTACTGCTTGTCTGGGGTAGTTCTCGCCCCTCTAGAGAGAAATGAGGTTGAGATTGCTATAATAGGATGATAACAACTAATGCCAGCTGAGAACCGGTTCCCCAAGCCACACGTCCGCTGGCTTTGCACACGCATTTGACAGGTTGTTTTTAAAGAATTTATAAAAAGAGATGTTGGCTTTATGTGTGCTGCAGGGACTGCCCCAATAATTGTGTGGTCTTTTATAAGGTGGATCGGTCTTATAACTGGGACAGAAATGTACTAATTAAATATGGACTCAAAATAGGAGCCAAAATATATGATTAAAATGTTGTCCAGCGCTTTAGGTACATAACTTGAATTAATGTTTTTAATGAGAGAGTGAAATTCTGCCTTAAAGCCTGCTAGCTTATACTTACTGCTGCCGCTGACAGGTTAGAAGTGTAGTGTCAGCTAATGCTGTGAGCAGATCTTCACATTATAGGCCTTTCACCATGTCATAGCTTTGAGGTTCACCACAGACTACAGAAAAGGCCTGATGAGGAAGATACAGTTGAAGGTGGTTAAAAAGTAAGGTAGAGTTTACCGCAAACAGTAATTACCAGGTGCGGTAAACTCTGCATTTTTCGAATCTTCCTCAAGTATATTTATTCCTGGGGCGGAGCTTGCTCGAGACCAAGATGGCTGCTTGAGTCTCGAGCTCCATAAACTGGCAATCTATCCTGAAATTATCCGTCAGCTTACCGCTTGTACATGCCCACCTGATCGTGATTTGAACATTGGACTGCGGACGCTCTGCGAGGAATTGACCCCAAACTCCCCAGCCCCAGTACCTAAGAAGATACAGCCGCGATTCCCAGAAGACCCATAAGGCCACTGATCGCCAGGCTCGATTGCGACGAGGGGCGGAGTGGCGTCTGTGTTCGTGTCGCTGCGGACAGTGGATTTCGGCCGGATCCTTGGCCCTGGGGGCCTTGTACCTGGAACGAATTGTGCGGTGTGGCTCAGTCTTCGGGTCAGAGTCAGAGATTGGCCCGGGACGGAGGGAGAGCAGCTTTGGCGCGGATGTTAGCGCAACGACCTCCCGGCGTGGACTGGGCTGGGTGGCGAGGCATCCTGAAGGAGCTGACTGCAGCGAAGGAAGACGAGCGCCCCCACAGTGAGGACCTCCCGCGGATCGGAGGTCGGAGATGCGGCATTGAGTGGCCCTCTGCGTACTCGCGAGGCCGCTGTTTTGCATGCGGGCGGTCTCTACACACTCGGCAGCAAGGCAGCAGGACGGGGCTCGAGGGCACAGCCTGGCACCCCGCTACAAGTGTTGCAGTGTAAAGCACGGAGCAGTGCGGTGCGGCGAACAGGGGCGTGCAGCCTGCTCAGCTAGACCTCTGGGGGCATCTTACTGCAGCACCAGCCTGATCTTAGTGTGGTAACACAGGGCTGAGATCACCTTCACAAGATGAAGCTCTTGCCAAGTATACCCTCAGGTCAGTTTACAATAAGACACTGGGCCTGGAACAGGGGCAGCACCGAGGAGAAAGACTGGATAGAGGCATTGGGGGCAACAGTTTGTAAGAAGCTACAGTGCAGGACGTTTGGAGACAGTTCGGCAGGACGGTAGCTGGCAGGGTGGCAGTCTGTGGGCCGGCGTAGGTGTATACTGCGACAAGCACAGTTCTTACCCGCAGGTGTAAATCAATGCGCCAGTCCAGGGGGCGCTCTTTCTGAACTGATGATAGACACGGCGTGTGAGGCCCCTGAAGAGGCAGGCAGCTGCTTGGCCAGACCCCTCGGGGCATCCTACTGCTGCACCAGCCTGATCTTATTGTTGAAATACAGGACTGGGGTCACCCTCAAAGGACGAAACAACTGACAAGCATATCCCCAGGTCAGTCCGGGATAATGAGCTGGGACCAGAACGGAGGCTTCACTGAGGAGGGCGACTGGATAGAGGCATTGGAAGCAATAGCTTGTGTGGAGTCTGAGGCACAAGACGTGTCTGGAGACAGTATGAGGGCCAGACGGTGGCTGGCGGGGTGGCGGTCTGTGGGCAGGCGAAGTCACAAACCGCGACAAACACAGCTCCTGATCGCACCGGCACTGAGGAGTGCTATTCCTTAACTGAGGATTGCAACATTGTAGGCAGCCCCTGAAGTAGCAGACCTCTACTCAGCCTCAATTAGGTCACCCTCTGCGGGGACATCGCAAGTAGCCCTACTGAGACGCCCTTACCGGAAGATGGAGATGGGAGGAACGGATAGGATGCAATCCAAGCTCACATTTCAATAAAAATGCTCTAAGTCACATGACACCTCGACAGAGGGGGCCCATAGGTCTTCTACCCCAATGGAGGATGAACGCGACATCGGAGTATGTTGCCGTCAATGGTAAAAGGTCTTTAGGGAGGCCTCACCTCCTTGGGCACACAAATTGACGCCCTTTCATACCGAATGGATAGAATGGGAGAAAGGCTGGATAAACACGCCGAGAGGTTAGACATGTCCAAACGACAACTCACGGAGGTGGAGAAGGCACATACTACACTAGACTCCGATCATAAACAGCTTGGTAATACGTGTATTGCAAGATAAAGCAGAGGACTTGGAGGCCCGCTCGAGACGCTGTAACCTACGAATCACGGGTCTGCCCGAAATGACGCAGACTGGCATCATGGGACACTTTGTGGAGAAGTTATTGGTGAGCCTAGTGGGTGCGGAGTTTTCTCTAACATGTTTGTAGTGGAGGGAGCACATCGTTCCTTGGGGCCTCAACCGGTACCGGGTGCCTCGCCGAGCCCAATCATAGCGAAACTGTTAAATTATCGGGACAGAGATACCGCTTTGCAAGCAGCGAGGAAAAAAAAGAATTGACTTATGAGGGATCATCCATATCACTTTATCCGGATTTCACTGCCTGAGTGCAGGAGGCACGTAGGGAATTCGTACCCATGAAAAAACAGATGCGGGAACTAGGCCTGGACTACCCCATGCTGTATCCGGCTATGCTCTGGGTGATAAAGCAGGGTCGCTCCCACATCTTTACTGATCCAAAAGCCCTACAGAAGGTGTTGAAAGACTGGTCCAAAGAACATCGACGGAGCCCGGAACGACAACTTCAGGAAAAGGCGGCTGGAGGATCGCTTGAGGAACAGGACTGAAATTCATTTACCCATACTTAACCGATAAGTATTGTAGGAACAGGGTGGGTGGAGGACGCTGGGGTTATGCTGGAATTGTACACATTGCAGAGACAAGATTGAGACCTACGGTGCTTCCTATATATGCCATTGCATTGTAATCGACAGTAGTGGTCTGTTTCTAAACTTGAGATGATAATTCAGGGATTTTATTTCTGCTGCAGCGTAAGGCTCAGGGGCTGTGCTCTAGGATGCAAGACACCGGTAGGGGTAATAGTTCTGATTGTGGCATGGGGTTGTGACATTAGTGACCGGGGAAGCTCTAAAGCGGGTGTGAGTCAGTGTGGGGAGGTCGGGATGAGAGAATGCCTATATTTTGCAGATAGTGTTACACAGAGTGACCTCTGACTCCGAGTGAAAAACACTATTATTGTTAATTAAGTTTGGATGGGGTGGTGGGGGGATGAGGGGGGTGTTACAAGGGATGTTGCATGACCGAGTTACGGGTGGTCTGTTGTGGAAGGAGGGAGGGAGGAGCAGGGTAGGGGTGATGATTTTTTTTACGTTAGAGATGTCAACTGAGTTGTTACACGATACAAATTGCAAATGTAGGCTAAAGGTGCCAGGACACGCTATGATGCTTGCAAGACAGGATGGCTACGACTAGCAGAGCTTCTGCTCCGAGACCTATTGACACCCTCAGAGCACTGTTGTGGAACGTGAGGGGCTTAAACGACCACCGCAAACTGCGCAAAGTGCTGAGTTATTTCAATAGACATAGTATTGATGTCGCCTTACTCCAAGAGACTCGCCTGCCATCGCTTAGCCGAGTGTTGCACCACAGGGGTATCTTGGGCTATGTCAATGCCTCAGGTTTTACAACTCACGCCAGATGGGTGATGACATGAATTAATCCTAGACCTGATTACGCAATACAGCAGTTGTTGGGGTACGCGGTGGGCCGATATGTGTTCTCTAATTTACAGGGCAGGGGATTGAATTTGCTAATGGTGAACAAATACAGTCCCAACTATAACTGCCCGGAGTTCTTTGCTTCCTTAGCTAATAAAATCAGAGGTAAGGCGGAGTCACAAATACTTTGGGGTGGTGATTTTACTCTGGTTCGTAACCCCAAACTCGACGAATCAGGGGGTCCGGTAAGGGGGCCGGCGATAGCGGGCAGAACAATTGAAAGCGTAATGATTAGTAAGGGTCTCACAGATGTATGGAGAGAAATGCACCCACATGACAGAGGCTTCACACGTACTTGTCAGGTACTGCTGCGCACTCTGTCAGAACATTCACCACTTTTTCTGGTCTTGTCCACTCCCAAGAAAACAATACCTCCATTTACATGACGCTTTCCCCCTTACTCGCTTCTAGATCCGGTCTTCAAGGAAGAGATGACAGAAGCTATAGATACATATTTTGCCACTAATATTGGCTCTGTGGATCGCTTTCAGACGGTATGGGAAGCTTTCAAGGTGTACATTCGTGGGGTGGCCATGACTGAACACTCGGGGGTACTCCGCTCCATACGACAAAGGTTATTGACTTTTGAGAGGAATCTGAGAGAGCTAGAGTCCCGTCAGTCAGCGGGGAACGACGAGGAAGTTACAGGTGCACTGAAGGACTTATTAGCGAAGTATCAGGAAGCGGCGGATAGTGAAGTGAAACACATGGGTAAATATGCCACCTCGCGCACATATGTGAGAGGGAGATAGGCCGGGATCAGTTTTGGCCCACATGTTGAAAGCTAGATGCAGTAAAACTTTGATCACTGAAATCCGATCTGAAGAGGGCGAACTACTAACAGAAGAAGAGGACATTGCGAACAGGTGTAAACAATATTACTCAGAATTGTACGCTACTCGTTCGTCGGACATAGACGAGGAAATCTTAGATTATTTGGAACACATAAAGTTACCCTTCCTCTCTGACACGCACAGGGAGTTCCTCATGCTCCCGATTGAAAAAGACAAGATTATGGAGGCACTGGCAGGAATGCGGTCGTCCAGGGACGGACGGGCTCACAGTAGGCTTCTACAAGGTCTTTAGTGATATATTGCTTCCACACATCTCAGTGCTATTTGATTATCTGTGCATGTCAGGCCAGATGCCGCAATCTATGAGGGAAGCGATATTAGTAGCTATCCCCAAGCCAGGTAAGCCCCTAGAGAGTGCGGCCCTTACTGGCCGCTTTCTCTACTAAATGTTGACACCAAGTTGTTTGTTAAGGTTTTGGCCAATCGTCTGACCCTGTTATCCCCGGAACTTGTTGCGCCAGAGCAGGCTGGATTTATCCCGGATAGGAACCTCACTTGCAATCTGCGAACGGTATTTGGCACGATGCAACATGTAAGACGTGACACGAAAGCTATTGCAATTTTCTTGGATATGGAGAAGGCTTTCGACTCTGGGAAGTGGCCTTTTATGCGGCAGGTGCTGACCAGAATGGGACTTGGCCCCGTCTTCTTCCAGATGATAGGAGTGTTGTATAACGCGCCATTGGCTCTCATGCAGCAAGGGAATCTAGTTACTGAAGCCATTGCTATTTCCAGGGAAACCCGGCAGGGATGTCCCTTGTCGCCGACGCTGTATGCTTTAATCGCAGAACCCCTGGCATGCGAGCTGCAAGAATATCATGGCCATAGAGGCGTAAAATTCCCTACTTACGACATTGTGGTTTCTATTTCCTCGGACGACACATTGTTATATGTGAGGGATCCAGAAAATAACCATTTCGCCGGCCCTTGGAGAGGTAGTGCACTTTGGAGCACTGTCTGGATTGCGGGTCAACTGGTCAAAGGCCATAGCCTTTCCGCTCACTACACAATTTGATATGGAGTTCCCTCTCCAAAGGTCTGATGACTCGGTGGTATACCTTGGCGTCCGGCTGCACACAGACTCAGAAATCGTGTGAAAACTATGGTACGGTGGTAGCTAAATTAGAGGATGACATCGAAACCTGGATCGGTCTACCATTGTCTATAATCAGCGGGGTCTCTATTATGAAAATGGTGGTACTGCCCAGGTTTTTATTCTTGTTTGTAAATGTCCAATAGTGTTACCATGCTCCTTTTTCACCAGAATTAACAGATCATTAGTAAGACTGGCTTGGGCAGGTAAACAGACACGGGTGCAATGGCGAGTGCTTACCCTGCCATACCATTTGGGTGGGCTTGGCACACCCAACCTTGAGTTGTATTATAGAGCAGCACAGGGAGCGCAAGCACATAGTTGGATCCATGGGGCGAATGACAAACCGTACCTTCAGCTTGAGAAGCTCTTTACTGACCCCCCCCCACTTCCAGCAGTTATTTTTGAGCCAGTAGATCACAGGACAGGGATACTGGACTCTCTGAACTCAACAAGACATGCATGGCACAGCCTCTTGCAACAGCAAGCGGGGGCACTGTTATATTCTCCGTAAATGCCCACAGACTGGATGGTCTGCTGGCCCCCTGTAGAGATGGAGGGGTCACGCAAGCATTGCAAGTATTGGACATACAAAAAGCAGGCAACCTGTTCTCGGGCGGAGTCGCAAAGACGTGGGATGAAGCCACTGTTACTACTGAAGCTGCCACGTTGCTGCAACGGTTCCAGTGCAAAGGGCGCTGCACCAACAATTAGGGGATGACCTGAATGAACCCCCAGGGGTGCCAGAACTGTCATATCTCATTAAAACCAAGTGCCCCCGCAAACTTGTCTTCAACATATACAAGGTGGCAATTTCCCACAGAGCAAATCAATACACCAAGGTCAGACTGGCCTGGCAACGCGATCTGGACATGTCTATAGACGATGTCATGTGGTATTATTGCTGTCACAACTAATTCTGGACAAAACACTACGCTACGCACGCGTAGTTTGCGAAGTTTGCGCTATTTCGCGATTCGGAAACTGCACGTAGCACAGTGCAAACACACGTAGCGTAGCAGTCATTTTTGCTTGCTCTCGGTCCTCAACGTCAACTTGGCAACCGCGAGCAAGCAAAATGACATTCCGGCGAGACATTTTCCTCGTTAGCGATCAGCAACATCAAGTTTCCGACCGGGAGCGTGAAAATAAACCTCCCGGCGAGATTCTCAACGAGGGGAGGTCAGGCTTTTCATTGCGAGTGGTCGCATGTGCTCGCGACCACTCGCGAATAGAAACTACCAGTCCGCATTGAGAAAGCTGCCGCTCGAGTGAAAATTTACTCGAGCGGCAGAAAACTACAGCTCACACTGTGCAAGATGGCATTTTCAATGATTGCATAGTGCCCGATGCTTCTCCGCACTGTACAATCATTGAAACGGCATCTTGCACAGTGCGAACAGGGTACTACACAATTCGCGGAGTGCTATGCGTAGCTCGCATAGTGCGGAGTGCACTTAGCGTAGCGCTACTTCGTGAACTACGCCCAGCCCTAGTAAAAACACAAAACGAATATCGTTGCACGGCAAGCACAGACTCATACATTTGAAATACATTAATAGAGTGTATTACACAACAGAGAGACTACAAACATATGGGCTGAGAGAGGGGCGAGCAGTGAAAGACGTCACTACCCGTCAGCAGATTTCATGCACTTAGCGTGCAATTGCCCAGGTGTTTTTCCAGTACTGGGGAAAGGTATTTCGCAAGCTAAGCGCCATAGTTGGCTCATAAGTTCCTCCCGACCCAGCCGTTGCACTGCTGGGATATTCTAAACCTTTGCCGAAGGCTATCCGCTGATTGGTGGACATGGGCTTGCTGATGGCAAAACGTAGAGTTGCGATGTGCTGGGTGAGGGGGCCTGTGCCCACAGTACCGCAGTGGTCACATGACGTTCTTTACTGTAGCACGCAGTCGGAGAATTTCAGCGAGCTGCTTCCACCTACCACCTAGGAGCTGACCGAAGAACTTCTGGCGGCTATACACAACATACCTGCAGGGTCGGGGAACGGGTTCTGCTAATTAGACAATGACAGAGCCTGACATAGGGACTAACATCACTGCTTTATAGAAGATAATGTAGTCACGCGCCCTTGGGCACACATAAAATGCAGGGAAAGGGGCCCCGCCTAAACTGGTAGACAGCGTGGAGATCTTGGGTGGGCAATCAGGAGGCATTGGAGAAGATCAGTGGGGGGGATCGGGGTTAGATGGGTAACTGTACGACGTAGGATTCAAGATTAAAAACTGATGCTTACAGTAAGTGTCTGGATAGTAGCAAGTAGTAGTGACATCTTTGTTTGTTATAAAATGTGTGCAATGTTTACGGTCGCTGGTACCCAGCAGGCGCGTTTGACACATTGATGAGAGATCCAATCCTTGATAGTGATGCTGCCCTGCCTCCGGGATGTAGGCTATTAAGCTGTGTATAATGCTTCATATTGGCAAGCTGCCGGCCTCAGGGTTGTGGGCGCATAGCTGTGTATTTCGGTGACGATTTTTGCAATCGTTTTTTTTTAAAGTATATTTATTCCTGTATGGGTGAGTGGTTGTGAGAGGAGCTGTATAAGTGAGTGAGTGGGTGTGTGAGTGACTGTATAGGTGGGTGAGTGGTTGTGTGGGTGGCTAATTGGTTGAGTGAGTGGGTGTGTGACTGGCTGTATAGGTGCTAGCTTAGCTGTTTGAGAGGGTGTTGTGGTGTACGTGGCTGTACTGGAGAATGATGTTTGTGAGAGTGTCTGCATGGGAGAATGTATGGCTGTATGGGTCTGTACAGTGGGTGGAGGAAGAGGGCAGGGCCTCCGATGGGTTCTCAGCAATCATACTATGTGGGGCTTATTGGTGGTAACAGGGGGGGTTCTTGGCTCCCAAGGACACTCAACATCCATGGGCACTTCATCCCCCAATGAGTAGTAAACCAGGAGGATTGTTTGCAGAGTGGTTGACAAGAGGGCAGGGCCTCTAATGAGCTCTCAGTAACTACACAGTGCTGGACTTAGTCGTGGTAACAGGAGGGGTTTTTGACCCACAACGCCCCTCAACAGCCAAGGGGACTTCTTCCCTCAACCATTAGAGCACAAGGAGGCATATTTCCAGAGTGCTGTACAAAGGGGGAAGGGCATCTGAAAACCTCGCAGCAATCCCACTGTGTGGGATTTACTAGTGGTAACTGGAGAGGTTGGCCCCCAAGGATCCTCAGCATCTAAGGGGACTTCAACCCCAAAATGTAGTGTGCCAGAAGGCCAGTTTGCAGAGGGGTGGAGAAAGGGGCATGGCCTCTGATGAGCTCTTAGCAATCCAGCTGTGAGAGACTTACTGTGGTAATAGGAGAGGTTTTTGGGCCCCGAAGGATCCTCAGCATAGAATGGGATTTCATGTACCAATGAGTAGTGCGCTAGGAGTGGCGAATGCAGAGTGGTGGACAAAGGGGGCAGGGCTTTCTTAAGTTAAGCCCCAACAGGGTGGTGGTTCCCAGAGCTCCAAAGAGCCCCAGGAGTGGGGTGGGCTGCGCATTTATAGAAATAAAGCCTGGCCAGTTTGCGGTCCCCTGGGCTTAAATCTGCCCATGGAGGGGGGTCTCAGTGCTCCCCTCCAATATTTAGATAACGCCCCATGGAGGTGGTGGTCCCCGGTCTCAAAAAGCCTTAGGAGGGGGGCCATGAGCCCCTCCCTTTTTTTTTTTTATTTCCCCGGGACCTGGCTTACCCGGGGACTCTAATCAAAACAAGACTAGAGCCATGCTTGTTTTTAAAACAAAAAAATTGCCACAAATTAATGGCTCTGTTGCGTTGCCACAGCAAAATGTTTTTCAAAAGCACCTTTTGGCCCCGTCCGGGTCACAGGGGGACCCCAGGACCACAGTTAGGAGGTCATAGTATTCATACATTGTCCCCTTTTCTTTTTTCAAACATTTTTTGTGGGACTCGCTTGAAGCAAAGTCCTACTATGGCTACCAACACTTTCTGGATGAAGAGTTGGCAGCCAATTAGATTTCGGTAGGGGGACTGTTGGATCCTCAGAGGATCCGCCTCCATATATATAAATAAATTTGAATATCTTTTGATTACTCAAAAACTACTGAACAGATTTACACCAAATAACAAAAGGCATTCTTTATGCACCAAGAGCTAGCTTTCTGCAAAGTTTGGTATAATTCCTCCAGCAGTTCGGGCTGTAGTAGTGTGCAAAATTCCTTATGGAAATTAACATTGGAAAAACACTTTTGGAGGACGCTGATTGTTCATGAGGGAAGCAAGATGGTGGCTGGCTGAGCCAGTTGCGCTCGCAGCTTACTGCACCTGACCTGCTGTAGCTCCCCCTGTTGATACCCCCCCCCCCCTCGTGGTATATGGAGAATGTAAATGTACAGGAATTTATATAGCGCAAATCACCAAGCGGTTTCTAAGTGCTTTCTTAGGGAACCTGTCCTGGTATTCCCCTGTGAGATAACCCCGGAAGGGTATCCGCAAGGTGAAAGCCAGGCATCCCGCTGCGAGGGGCCATTGTGGAGATTAAGCAAGCTATTGCCCAGAGTCGCAGAGTGTGAACCCGTGAATCAAGTAGGCACCGGAGCAAGAATTGTCGAGTCCATGGACATTTTAGGACTCAAGACCCCGCCGAGCGGGGAATTGAACCCTGGTCCCGGGCTGACCTCTGCTTCCAGGTCTGCCTCCTCTAACCAGTGAGCCACACTTCTCCACCTTGCTGAGGCTGCTAAAAGAGGAGCCAGCCAAGTGTATCGCTGCATGTAAGATTATGTTGGACAACAAGAGCTGATACTTGCATGCAAGAACCTCTGCAGTGCCTTGACTTACCCTGACTGCTGCCATTTGGGAATGCACTCAAAAACAGCGATGAAGCTAAAGATCCCTGCGGTGGCATGAGGAAGTTAACCAACACACAGACGTTCTAACGATGTAGGGGACAGCCAGGGTGGATAAGGATGCCGGAACGGAGACAGTGACTTGGCAGCATGGATGCCACGGTCAGGCAGTGCCCCGGAAGGAAGGTGTTCCAGAGAGGAAGAGCAAGGGAGGAGCTGAGTTACAGCCGCGCCTCCCCGATCCTACGATTGCAGAACTGCGCAGAGGCCCTAGATCACAGCCTGGGACAGGAACAGTGACCAAACAGATCTTGGAGTCTCAAGAGTGTAATAGCGGACCTACTGCGGAGCAGGATGAGGAGCACACTGAGAAGGGAAGTCTGGCTGAGGACGCTCAGAAGTCAATGGACTCCCGGTAATTCCTAGCCAGATAGAATTTGGCAGTACACTGACTCCTGATAGTTGGGAGGAGGAGGGTGAGCCGCCACAAACAGATGGCAGTACTAGGAACTGGGGGAGGTGTGAAGGAGATCGCAACAGATCAGAGCGGGGCTATATGTGATAATGCCAGCAACAACTGTACTAGAAATATAAGAGACAGCACTACAAAAGAAGGGAAGAAGGCATTCCAAAGAGATTTTCTCTCAGATTCTTTCCAAAACTTTTGCCAACATGGAAATTCTTGAGGGGACCTCAAAAACACTGGGGCAGCAGCCAATCAGGATAGAAGATGCAAGGCATATTTGAAAGATACTGATCTAGAGGCAATGGATTGCTACTATTCCCTACTTGAGGATACTAGCTCAGGAGATGGCTATGTGATAACGTCAGATGTGAGTGAGAGTAGAAGCAAAAGTCTCCCTGACACCAGCAGAAAGGACTCTGCCACAACTGTGGGCACCCCTAGCAGGAAATTGAGGCTCTCAGAGCAGGCTGAAAGGAAAGGCAAAGGGAAATATCTGACTGGGATTATTTTCCAACTATCCCATAAATGTGGGCTGCTGGCGGGTAAGTAGCTGGTTCAGAGGGCAGTGTTACCGCGGCGCTAGATGCTATTCTACAAACTATCACCGCACACTGGGAACAGACAAGGCAGGACAACAGACGCTCTCAGACAGCAATCCAAAGGGTACAAGGAACAGTGCAGAAAGTGGCTAAAGTATGTAGCAACATATCTGATCTTTTAACAGAGTTGGAGTGGAGAATCCGCAACCTTGAAATCAATGTTACATCAGCCCAAACTTTAACAGAGTCACATGAGGCTAGATTTGTTGATATCCAATGGAAATTAGAAGATCAGGAAAACCAACAGCGCCGGAACAATTTGCGGGTTCTCGGTATCCCTGAAAACAGGCAAGCCACAGACAATTGACTATACATGGTGGATCTCTGCTGCATTCCCTGATCTAGAGGGGTGGAACTAGGCTCAGGAGATACAATGGGCTCATCTGGTCCCACCTGAAGCAAAACCCAGAGCTATCCGCGTATATTTTGGGAACTATCTCCTCTGGCAGCATATTTATAAAAGACCAAGCCAGAAAAAAAATGGAAGGTGGATGACGTCGCATTTTTTGTTCGACCGGACATAACTGTTGAAAGGCATTGGAGATTAAGGCAGATGATCACTCCATTTTAGGCAAAGGGGACGCAGACCTTTCTCATGAATCCAATAAAGCTAAAAGTACTAGCTGATGGCAAGGTGCAATTATTTACATCTGAGGTCAAAACAAGAGAATTCTTGACAGAACTTCAAGGATGAATTCCATAATCAGGGGGGTATACTGAAGTGATTGGGGGATCATGATATCGGTGTCAGAGCAGAGGAGAATGGGAAAACGTAGTACTAAGGAGGATGGAGAGGGATGAATAGGGAAGAGATTAATAAGGGATACAAGTGGGCTGAATTTTCTATGGTTCAATTTGTTTTTCTCAAGGGGATTGCTGTTTTTTCTCCCTTCTCTTTTGCCTTTTTCCTTGCCTTTCTGTTTTTTGTGCTAGTCTTCTGTAATGTAATATGAGGAGGAGTATGAAAAGGGGGTATCGTGGAGGAGGGATAGGTGTGTGTCTTGATTTTTTTTCTTCCCTAGGGGTTGTTATGCGGTTTGAATAATGGGAAATTGGGTTGGGGTCTTCACTGGTCAAGGTGTAATGCTGCTTCATCTCAAACAGATCTCTGTCTGGGAGCTTCCATGGGAAGGGAGGTGGGGAAGGGAGGTGGGGATGGGTGGTGGGGGGAGGTTGTGGGCGGGAGAGACTAGAAGAGGGTAGAGGTGGGAAATGGGGAAAATTGGGATAAAAAAAACAAGAAAAGAGAAGAAAATTTTTCAGAATGTTACGATTTAGATAAAAAGTTGTAGTATACGAATATGGATAAATTGAGAATCTGTTCATTGAATATGGGGGGGGGGGGTTAAATGACAAAAGTAAAAGATCTAGAATGTTTGAGATATTAAAATGTATTATCCATGAAATAATTTGCTTACAGGAAATTCATATACCTTGGGGAAATAGGATATCCTCCAGATAAGGAACTATGATTAGGCGGTATATTCTACCCAGTCATACATGATAAGAAGGGTGCTATATATATCAAGCATCAGGCTGGGGTAGCTAAGTGGGTACTTGCTGATAAGTGGGGACGATGGGCAATAGTTTGAACAACTACCGACCTGACGATAAGGGCGATGTATAAGTCGAATCAGGATGATCCAAAAATCTGGGAAGATCTATAAGTGAAGTTAGCCTCCTGGTCAACCCCTTTGATAATATGTGGGGGCCTGAATATACACATCGGGCTTTCAATGACAATACGTCAAAATATACTGGGAGGAAACCCCAAGTTTATAGAGCACTAGTTACGTTTAAAGATAGTCATGGACTGTCTGATGCTTGGGCGCATAAAAACTCTACTGATCCCGGATATACTTATTTCTCCTATCCTCATAAAACATTTTTTAGACTGGAATATTTTGGTGCCGATGACTTTGCTTACTGAGGTAGAAATTAAGACATTTCCCCAATTTTTCTCAGACCATAATCCACTACTTCTGAAAGTAGAGTGGCAAGGGGCAAAGGCGAAGAAGAGGAGCTGGTCATTTGACAGGAAACTAATGGGTGATGAAGAATTTGCTGACTATATAAAACAATGGGTTAAATAATCATTTGACATAAATCGATATAGTGCATCATGTAGGGTAGTGTGGGATTCTTTCTTTCAAAGCTGGGCTAAGGGGAGAGGTCATCAGCTATGTGGGTGAACTTTGTAAGCCACATAAGGAACAAGTCAACTCATTAATAACACGATTGACTCAATTTGAGTGCAGCATTTGAAATTGATCAATGAGGGGGAGCAGGAGGGGGAACTAAGGGAGCATAACGCTAAATTGGCTATAACAAAAATGGAAACTAATGGCTACTTTCAGCTAAAAGTGGCTCAAACATACCAAATGCACAGAAGGGAGATGTATGAATATGGGCAATCATCTGGCCGTCTGCTGGCCTTACGCACAAAGCAGACAGCTATTAGAAATAACATAACTCAAAATTAAGAATTGTAAGGGGCAATATGAAACAAGCCCTATGGAGATTATGGGTGTTTTTGAACAATTCTATAAAAAATTGCATCAGGCAAACCCTCCCATGCCCACCTTTATGGGGGAAGCAGATCAACAGCTGGCACTTAGTAGAATTGGTGAAGGTACATATCTGGAAATGGAACGAGAGTTCACATTGCACGAGGTAGTGGATGCATTCGGCTCTTTGTCTTCAGGTAGAGCCACAGGTCTGGACAAGATACCCCTGGAGATATATCAACTACTTCCTCTTATATGGGTTGGCTCTGATAATGCATTGTCTCTTCCTAGATGTGTAATATCGTGGTAATCCACCCGCCTCATGGCAGGGAGCAGACATTGTAATTTTCGTAAAACAAGGGAAATCATCAGAACTACCAGCTTCATATCGCCTGATCTCTTTAACCCCTTTGGTCCTTCGGACAGCCCCCGGCCATCATACATCATGGTGGGCGTGTGCGGAGGACAGCCAGGGGCCATCCAAATCCCGCCCATTAACTAAATTGCCCGCACAGGGAAAAAATCGGCACAGTGCGCAAGAGGTTAATGAAGTCTGATACCAAGGTGTACTTAAAGATCCTAGCGAATCAACTACAGAGGATCATAATCAAACTAGTCTCACCATGGCAACACGGCTTTGTGGTGGGTAGGGGGGCCACAACCCATATCAGACAAGGTATTTTGCTATTGGACATAGCTGATGTAATGGGAAGTGATATGACCGTTGTCCTTCTGGATGCTGAAAAAGCTTTCGATCGGGTGACATGGTAATATCTGTGGGGAGTTTTGGCAGACAGAGGGTTTGGGCCATGATTTATTACTGCTATCCATGCAATCTATTATAAGCCCTATGCACAGCTACAAATGATGGGCAATACATCGGGTAAGATTGAGATTGATAGAGGGATGCGACAGGGGTGCCCCTCTCTCCAATACGGTTCGCCATGTACATTGACCCTTTCAATAATCAGATATTACAATGCCCATCAATTAAACCTGTAATAACTAATGGATATGAAACCAAGATTTTGGTCTATGCGAACAATATTCCTATTATCACATCAGATCCAGAGACAGCAATTAAGGAAGTTGAAGATCGGGCGGAGGGATTCGGGAGAAGATCAGGGTATTGTTTGAATATAGGGAAGACACAAATATTATCCTCACCGCAATGTAAATTTCAAGACCACCAAAAAACTGAGTCGCCCATGTACTTGGGGGTTAGAATTAGCCCCATCATGGACGAGATATGGCCTATAAACTTAGACCCTGTCCTTGATGGTATAGGAACAGAATTAAGGTGCATAGATAAATTACACCTGACAATGTAGGGAGGACCAATGTGTTAAAAATGACAATATTTCTAAAAGTATTGTATCTGTTTTGCTACATCCCCCTGGAATTAGCAGATGACACTAGACAAAAAATGAATTTGATGTTTTTAAACTTTTTATGGAATTTTCAAAAAACTCAACAGGCACTGAAAACGATGACACTACCATGAATTTTGGGAGGTTGGGCTGTTCCGAACATATTGTTTTATTATTGACCAGCAGCACTGCAGCAGATGGACAGGCTCTTTATGTCAGGTGAAATGCACTTGGTTGTTCACTGCAAGTCTTTAAACAGCAACAGAAGCTAGCAGGTCTTTTTGTCACATAGCGCCAAGACACCCATGGGCATTTGTGCGCTTTATAAATCCCAAATCAAATCAAATCAATATTCATTTTCAGGAGACCGCTATATATAAGGACAAAGGCTGGCGGACTAGGGAAAGAGGTCGCAGAATGTGGGCACCGATGACAATGTGGCTCAGCAATAAGGCAGGTTAGAATAAATTGTTACAGGTATCAGCTAAGAATACGGGCCGTTTATGTTAAAGATGAATTAAATAGAAAAAAAGCTATGTATTTATAGGACTGCATATGTATAGATGATGGAATAAGTGATCTATTTATTAATAAGTCTGATGTGTTGTTTGCAATTGTATATATCTATTTATATCTTTCTGGATTAAATAAAAAAAGGGAAAAACACTTTTGACCCCTTCCACATTTTCTCGGCCCCCTGGCGGATCACCTCAAAACTTTATTGCATCACAAGAATCACTGGCACACACTTTTTTGTGGACAATTCAGTTAAGATTTTTCAAACAGCACCAAAGATATAGGTGAGGCAAAAAAGCTTTCCCTATAGAAACATGGTCCTAACTATAACTACCAGCAGTCGGCAATAGTATATAGATAGATAGATAGATAGATAGATAGATAGATAGATAGATAGATAGATAGATAGATAGATAGATAGATAGATAGATATGGAAATAGATATATATTCTCTGCCCATCTATGGATTTGTGCCTGTTGATCTGTTTATTTCCTGAACATCCATTGGTCTATTGTCTTTATGGAACACAAGCAGGATGCATTGGATTAAATTTACCTAAACTAATGCATGATCCTGGGTTGTGTTTTGCCACATATTCTCTCAGAGATTTTTTGTTTACATGTTTATTAATACAAACATGAAAGTATATTTAGACATTTAACAACAGATTGCTACACACGTTCTCACTTTGCTGTTAAGGATAAGATGCCCAAAATGCAATTAAATTATTGCCTAATCGAATTGCACAGCGTGTCTTAAACGTTGTTTTAGATGACATCAGCCTCACTTTACTAGCTTGCTGCTTTTAATTTATTTATCCCTGCTTGGGCTTTCTGTAGTGTCAATACGCCGTGAACATTCCGCATAAACCATGGTCGCCATGCTTTCAACCTTTTAAACATAGTACATTGTGGAATTAATAACATTACCATATACTGACAGATTTTACAAATATATAGGACACATGAGGTTGAGAAAAGTGTAATATGCTATTTATTACAATCGATGTGTGTGTGGAGTGCCAAGACAGTCGGAGGGAGGGGTGCTTTGAAGGGGTCACTGTGCCTTGTAAACACAGAGCGGAGAATAATTTTAATATTTGCACCTAGTTTGTAAAATTGTTCCCTAGTATCATCCAGGTTCCCACCCATAATGTAACATGAGATTTGACCTCTGCTCTGTAATGACAAATGTCTTAACCTGTGGTGATTACTGCATTTGCCCCTACTATGTTATTAGCTCGCAGTTATTTTCACTGCATGGCATACATATTTTAATGTAACATTGCTCTTTGAAAATGTAGTTATGGTGTATAGGATGTTTGAAGTGCTTCTATCAACAAGAGCAAGTAATACGATAAGCGATTTTAAAACTCTGAAAACAATGAAAGGAAAAATCAAGGGTGTATGTAGTAACGACGATTAAATTGTTAACAATAAAGTCGAGTTGAAATTATTCAGGTAATTTGCCGACCTTCATCATTACCTATGACAATTCCAAAACAATACATTTTAAAAGTTTTTATTACATACATTATTTAATGTATCTGCCAAATAATTCCCACATCATGGCTTTAAGTGGTTTGAAAAAAGTGGGGTGTCTTTACAAGGTGCGTGGCTTATGTGGTTAAGTGCTAGGCTTAAACGTGTAAACTGAATTTGAGATTCTATGGCAGGACCGGAGGCTTCTGATTATGCTTTCTCATTTCTTTACTGCACCAACAGCAGCCAATGAAAATGAAAGTACACATGTAAAAAACAGCATTTCTCATGAGGCTTTGAACCACGCCTCTCTTACAACAACCAATCACAATGGTATTAAGTCTACCGAACATGGAGACACTACTCCGGCCTCCTCTTTCTTTGCTGCTCCGCAGCCCAGATAAGTGCTCTTTCCCTTTCATGTTTTTGCTCTATGACTTGTGACCTATGCCTTTTGCATTGTTGGTGCCATTGAATGATGTTCTTCATTATTCGTGTATACTTGTATGCTTTGACTGATCGCTTTGCATTCTCTGTTGGCAAGGCTTGTTCGTAAGTTGTCCGAACTGCTCTTAGATTGGGGCCGGAGCTCCGCTCCGTTCCCCGTCCCCCTTGGTGGCGTGTGTTGCGCACGTAGGCCTGTCCCCCCCCTTTCCCCCGATCTCCATTCATCGCTGCCCGCGGCGCACGCTTCAGCTAGCCGCACTAGTGAGGGGTTTAGCCCCCCCTCGGGGAACGAGCGTACGTCGGAGCCGTTGAGGCCTTACGTACGTCTCGGGGAGCCCGCGCACGCCGGGTTGGGCGCGCACAGTTCTCGAAGGTGCCAGTTCGACGCTCTGCCCCCGGCTGAAGTGGGGATCGACGCAGCTTCGCAGCTTAGGCCAGGAGCCGTGGGCGATTTCTGTGCTTTTGGCAGCTTTCATTGGTTTAGGCGACGGAGCCTACCTGCTTGACCTTGCCCTTCCAGAAGATTAAGAGGCCTTTTCGTACTTTCCTCCGATAGTCCTAGAGTGGGACTATATTGTGTTCTTGGTTTTTCTTGGTATTTCCGGCTCCTGCGCCTGGCACCCCCCCACCTTCGACGCCCCTGCTTGGGCTGGTCTTTTGCTTTCCGCTGGGGATTAGAGTTGGAATTTTCTGATTCCTGGTTACGATGGCAGACACAGAGTACTGCGAGGAGGAAGATGCTGCGTATGGATATCAAGGCCAGCAAGAATTCTATGAAGGAGACTCCATGGAGGAGATCATAGATAAAAAACTTGACGCCAAATTGGATAAAGCCCTTTCCTCGGCCCTCTCCCCTTTGGCCAAGAAGTTGGATTTGCTGGTCCCGGGTAAGCCGATGCCCGCTCCAGACAAAGAGTCCCTTCAGCCCCTTCCTAAGAAGGCGGCTCTTGACCTGTCCTGGTCTCATGCCCAATCATATGAGAAACTTTATAAGTTCAAGGAGGCCCGGTCTCAGGACAAACCTGTTACCTCTCCCCCCAACTCCCCCCTGATTGTCACCTCTACAGATACTGGCACCGATACCGATTCCTCGGATGCCGCTCCCCGCAAACGCACTAAAAAGTGCAAGCATACTTCCCCGGTCATTCCCACTCCCTTTTCATTTGATCCGACGGACATTGTCCACCCCAGATCGTCCGACTGGGTTCCCCCTCCTGCGGTGGTGGCCTATCTGGAGACCCATCTCCGCATGGGGTTCGATAAAGAAGTTCGTTCCCGCCTGAAATCAGAATGCCCACGTCCCGATTTACCCCACAAAGTGGCTATCACGCCAGATATAGACCCCTCCATGACCACCTTTCTTAAAAAATATAAGAAGGACCCGAAGAAAGGGATTGATCGCGCGCTCAGGGCGTGCCAAGATAAGGTCCTTGACCTTTCGGGCCCTTTGGCCAAGATCCTGGTATTGGCCCTGCAGGCGCAAGAGACTGGTGCCGCCATCCATCCTGAGGTTTTGGCGGGTTGGGCTCAGAGGGCCATTTGTATGCTGGAAAACGCGAATGGCGCTCTTGCCGCTGAACGACGGAAATCCGTCCTTCTTCGTATCGACCCCCAACTGGTGGAATTGGCTTCCACGGAACCGGGTCCTTTGGCGGAAGGACAATTGTTTGGAGACAATTTTGTCAAAGACATCGCCAAGTTCGTAAACACCTTTGCATCCTTGGACAAGTCTCAGGCCTCGCTGAAGCGTGTCCTGCATCAGGTCTCTGGTAGGGCCGATCGTGGCAGAGGACGCTCGACCGGCCGCTACTCAAATCCCAGTCCTCAGAGAGGCTACGCCCCTAGACGGGGAAGAGGGTACACGCAAGAACCGGACCAAGCCGGATTTTTCCCGTCACGATCACACGGTTTCAGGGGCCGCTATAACAGAGGGGTCAATCGAGGCTACAAGAACTTCGATAACCAATCTTCCGGTAAGTCCCTCCCTTCCTTTACTTCCGTTAGGGGGAAGATTGCGCCATTTTGTCAAGAATTGGGTGGTTCTCACTTCAGATGTGTGGGTGCTTCGGACAGTCCAGGGCTACGAGATAGAGATGGTGTCTTGCCCCGTACAGCCCTTCCCCCCCCCCCCGCCCTCTCCTTTTTTCCCATCTCGAACAGAGTTTTATAGACTCAGAACTGGACGAGCTTTTGGCAAAACAGGCCATTGCTGCGGGGCCCTTCCTTCCGGGAGGCTTCTGCAGCAACGTCTTGTTCAAAAGAAAGGAGGCGGTCAGCGCCTCGTGCTGAATCTGAGAGATTTCAACCCCTTTGTTACGTATCGCCACTTCAAGATGGAAGGCATCCATCTTTTATGAGACCTTCTCTTAGAGAACGATTGGATGGTCAGACTGGACCTGAAAGATGCCTACCTGATGGTCCCAGTCTGCCCATCACATCAAAAGTTTTTGCAGTTCCCCTGGAAAGGGCGTTGGTTTCGTTACGAGGTACTTCCTTTTGGACTGTCCTCAGCCCCTTGGGTGTTCACCAAACTGCTCAAGCCAGTGGTCTCCCGCCTCCGGGAGATGGGGGTTCGGCTGATTGTCTATCTAGACGACATGCTGATCCTGGCCCAGGACCGGTCCCTCCTTCTCACTCATTTGGAGTGGACGACGTCCTTATTGCAGAATCTGGGATTCGTGATCAATACCAAGAAATCGGTGCTGATACCGAATCAACAGATGGAGTTCCTGGGCTTCCTGATAGACTCGGTCTCAGCCCAGCTTCTCCTTCCCCTTTCAAAGATCAGGTCTATCAAGAGAGAGATTACAACCACCCTGGCCAAAGAGAAGATTTCTTTGAGGGTGCTGGCACGAATTGTGGGCCTACTGGCCTCGTCGATTCAGGCCATTTTTCCCGGCCCTTTGCATTAAAGAGCTCTACAGAGGCTCAAGATCTTCTATCTGCAAAGGAATTTTCATTACGATCATTTGATCCCTCACTCCCCCGAGTCCAGGGAGGAACTTCAGTGGTGGCTGGACCACATGTCGGCCTGGAACGGCCGAGCTATTTTCGGCGCGGCCCCGGATGTGGTGGTGGAATCCGACGCCAGCCAGTGGGGCTGGGGCGCTCGCTGTGGGGAGTTTGCCACAGGAGGACGTTGGTCAGCAGACGAACTATCACTTCACATCAACTGTCTAGAGCTTCTGGCAGGGTCCTTTGCGATCAGATCTATCTCACCGCTGAAGAGCAACTGTTGTATTCTCCTTCGGATGGACAATGTCTCCGCGGTGCGATACATCAATCGACTGGGCGGGACGAGGTCCCGGATGTTGGTGCACATTGCGAAGGAATTCTGGCACTTCTGCCTGGATCGCAAGATCTCCGTAGTGGCGGAATACCTTCCCGGGAAACTCAATCAGGTGGCGGATTGGCATTCCCGATTTCTCCGGGACTCCAGCGACTGGAGACTCCATCCATCGCTGTTTTCCCGGATCATGTCAATGCGAGGCCCATGTCGGATAGACCTGTTTGCCTCACGCCTCAATGCCCACCTTCCCCTGTTTTACAGTTGGAGGCCGGACCCAATGGCAATGGGGACGGACGCGACCCTTCACCATTGGGGACAACAGAGGAACTATGCGTTTCCACCGTTTGCACTGATCCCGAGAGTAGCGGCGTTGCTACGCCGACAGAAGGCGACAGTTGTGTTGGTAACCCCTTGTTGGTCGACTCAGTCGTGGTTTCCCACGCTGTTGGAATTGTCAGTAGACCTCCCCTTCCGGCTCCCAGTCTTCCCGACGCTTCTGCAGGACCCAGTGGGAGCGTGCCACCCCCTGGTCCTGCAGAACCAACTGTCGTTGATGGTATGGACGCTCTCCGGAGACATGAACGCCTTGCAGGCCTTTCATGAGAGGCTTCCAGTTTTATGCAGCAGGCGTGGGCTCCTTCCACCCGAAAGCGATACTCTTCTTCTTGGAAGAAGTGGGTGGGTTGGTGCCTTTCAAAACAGGTGGATCCCGTGGGATCAAATATAACCGAGGTACTAAACTTTTTGTCAGAGTGTGCGACGTCTGGCCTGGCTTACAGGTCGGTTAACAACTTCAGGTCTGCTATTTCTGCTGGTCACGACCACACAGATGGTAAACCTGTGGGGATGCATCCCTTGGTATGTAAGTTGCTTAAAGGTGTGAGTGTGGCCAACCCTCCTCAGCCCAGGTATTCCACCATGTGGGATGTTAATAAGGTGCTGAATTTGTTGGAATCCTGGCCCGATAATGGTGATTTGTCGCTGAAACAGCTTTCTGCCAAGCTTACTATGTTGTTGTGCCTCATTTCATGTCGGAGGGTTTCGGATGCCAGAGCTTTGGATTTAGCTGGGAGGATGTTTTCACCCCAAGGTGTATCCTTTGTCATTACTAGACGTACCAAGACCATGTCCCGTTCAGTTGATTATCCAGCCTTTCCTCATAACGGCAAGCTGTGTGTTCTTCAATGTCTTAAATGTTATGAGGAGCGTACTAGTGTACACAGGATCGATCCTCTGGGGCAGTTATTGATATCTATTCAAAAGCCGTTCAAGCCAGTCGCTGCTGCTACTTTAGCCAGATGGGTCAGGTGGATCATGTCGGAAGCCGGCATTGATATTTCTGCTTATGGGGCACACTCTGCGAGGGGTGCGATGGCTTCTAAGGCCTACCTACTGGGTTCCCGCTTGGAGGACATTCTGAAGGCAGCTGACTGGTCCTCAGATTCAATGTTTAAAGTCTTATATTACAAACCGATTCCTCATGTTTCTGATGCTGTGATTGACGAGCTTTAATGTGAGCTTTGAACCAGCATAATCAGAAGCCTCCGGTCCTGCCATAGAATACAAAATTTTCTAGCTATCGCGACAAGAATTTTAGATTCTATTAAGGACACGGAGGCGAGGATTATCCCACCCGTTGGGACTGTTATGCAACTGTTGTTGTTTACGTGACTTTGTCTAACAGTTTTTACCCACCCTTGCAACGATCTAGGTTGTGGTGGAAAGTTTTCTCAAACTTCCTTTTTTCTGTTCTAGGGAACGACTCCAACAAGAGTTGAGGACCGCCTGTGGTTTTGGCTGCCGCACCTTCCGGATGGAGGATAACCTTCGCTGTTCAGATTTTCTCCGTTGAGAATTCCTATGGATCTGTTTTTCCGTTGAGAAATAAAGACTTGTTCTATGGGACGAGACTGTTAAAGACTGTTCTCGCAAAGAAAGAGGAGGCCGGAGTAGTGTCCATGTTATATAGACTTAATACCATTGTGATTGGTTGTTGTAAGAGAGGCGTGGTTCAAAGCCTCATGAGAAATGTTGTTTTTTACATGTGTACTTTCATTTTCATTGGCTGCTGTTGGTGCAGTAAAGAAATGAGAAAGCATAATCCTCGCCTCCGTGTCCTTAATAGAATCTAAAATTCTTGTCACGATAGCTAGAAAATGTTGTATTCCCATAGTGTGCCACTCGGCCGGAGTCTGTTATAGTTCCTCTGAGCTTTCTGTTATTGCATCCAGCTGAATGATAAAACAACTGATATGCACCTAAAACCACCCACGACTATTGGCAGTGTCATTTGTTTTTTTTAAGATAAATGAGTACCCAAAAAAAAATAATATCAAACTTTAATTCAGAATTTGTGAGACTGTGAATTAAACATTACTGAGGCCTGTAGAAGTAATCTTCAGAGTCTCATTCACTCCTGTTATGTTCGCTTTTTCAGATATTTGCACACTTTTTCTCTCCAGATATCAATCAGTTGCTTGCTTTACACGTCAACTCTTTCTGCTTCAGCGCCCTTTTTTCACTCTCTCCTGAATGCACTTCCTTGCATCTCATTCACTTCACTACTAAACAAACAATGCACTTGCTCACCTGTCAGAACTGATTTTTCTTTTACTTTTGCGTTGTCAATGTTTTATAACTGTGTACTTCCTTCACACACATTGGCAAAGAATAGCTGTTGCAGCTGGAATAAGTGACCGTTGCTCTGTGCACTCTTCAGGAGGCTAAGGATTGGGTGAGCATGTGATGGAGGCACGGGGCAATGAGAGCGTACGCCACGTAGTGGGGCGGGGCCTGGCTAACTTGCATAAGTAACCAAACGGACTGACTGCTGGTAAGGGCCAAAGACCCCGAGCGGTCTTGCGCCCGTTTATTTATACCCAGGGGCTAACCCGCCCCTGAGGTGTATGCGTGAGTGCGTACGTGTGTGAACGGGCCGGGTGGCTCCGTTATTACACCACTGACAGTCACTGTGAAGGAACTCGCAGTGCCTTCAGCCTCAACTCCAGGGCTCTCCAACTTGGCCCGTTATAAATACCTGGAGGTGACGCAGTTCAAAGAATGCACCATACATGAGTGATATGCTACACGAACACAAAATACAGAAACGCAACACCCTGCAAATTTCTAACATTCATCGGAAATGCAAGATTAAGTACAACAAGTGAAATATAACCAGAAACTGAATTTCTGGCATAGATTACCTTAAAGTTTTTTACATTAATTGTCCAGAAATTGTTCTGAATACCTCGCCCAAGAGCACCCTGTTCCAGTGTCTATTTTTAATTACAACTGGTCTGAAGATCGGATGGACCATCCGGCTTAAGGTCCCATCCTTCGTACCCATTAATGCCTCCCATCCCGGAACACCACCACCCCTACTACTTCTTAATGGTAGGTACTCTTCACTGAAGCCTAAAAAACCCTCATGCTAGCTACCACTGAACCCGAAAAATACAAACTACATCTTAACATAACCTTTCTCTGAATCCTCAAACCCTGACTACCCCTTTACGCTTATCTTCCATGAATCCTTAAACCCAATTACTAGTCCCTGACCCCTTTCCCAAGTCCCGGTAAATGCTCCTTTCTACTTTAGCTGGACAACGTCGTCTGGCTCCTGCATACAGTACACTTACCGTTGCACTTTTAAGGCATTACATTTTTCAATTTTTGGTAGCTTCAACATTTTCACTTTCTTTTTTAGTAAATAACATTTTTGACACAACTTTTTTGCAGTCGACTTTTCCCCCACAATATTCTTACCATAACATATTTAAGGCAAACCAAATCAACTCGAAAACTGAGGGATCGACCCAGAGGTTAAAGATTTGTATAGCAAAAATAAAGATTTAAGCAGGCAGAGGAACCAAAATGGAGCAAGCCTACGAAAAAAAGGGGTTTTATTTTTATATGATTTTGTTCATCTACCTATTTCTCCACTCGTTGCACAAAAATCTCCAATTACTTTGAAAATCATAGGTTTGCTTGTGTGGCATGCACTACATGTTCCATGCATTCCACGAAAACATGAATGTATGCAGGTGTTTAGGAAACATTCCCACTATTAATCCATATTTGCTCCTATATTATCAACCTTATGTTTACAATATTTTCAAATGTGCATTTGGATTGGGGGTCATTCAGAACATTTAGGAATTAGGGGCTAGATGTAGGTAATTCCCATTTACAGACTCTTAAATACCGAATTTTACTGAATCGGTATTTAAGAGTCTGTAAATGGGAAGGGGGCAGATGTAGGTAATTCCGAATTTAGGAATACCGAATCTGTAAGATTCGGTATTTACCGATTCGGTAAATACTGAATCGGTATTGCCCATTGATTCCTATGGGCCTTCAAGCCTATAGGAATCAATGGGAAATACAGATTCGGTATTTACCGAATTGGTAAATACCGAATCCTGCAAGAGTGCAGGGGGTGTCACTTTGACACCCTCTAGCACCCCAAGTACAGGCTTGTGTGACATGTGGCACACATGTAATGCCCTAAGGGCATGTCTGTGTGTCACATGGCACAGGTGTGCATGCACATCTGTGCATGCACACCTGAATTCTGTATTTTACCACACAATAGGATTGTGTGGTAAAATACCGACTCTTAAGGGCCTGTGGCACTCTTAGGAGTGTTAGCTACATATGGAATTACTGATTCGGTAAATATACCGATTCGGTATTTTACCGAATCTGTATATTTACCGAATCGGTAAAATTACCGAATCGGTAAATTTACCGATTCGGTAGGCCCCCTACATCTGAAAAGCCTAATACCGGTCGGAAACGGCCGAAATCGCCCGTTTCCGACCGGTATTAGGGCTCCTACATCTGGCCCATGATCTAAATTCAATCTTAGTATGTATTCTCAATCATTCCTATATGGTCATCCCCACATCAACGTATACATTTCCCCTCACCAATGCCTTTTCCAGAATTCCAACTGTGAAGTATTTGGGCAATGGCCAGAGTTTTTGAAATTATAAGTTTCATTTGCAACTGTTTTTGCAACTGTAAACATCTAAAGATAATGGTTCTGTAAGTTGGAATCGGTGATTTACTGCCACAAATGGACTTTTGGAGCACCTAGGGGAAGTTGTCCAAGAAGTTCTAAGGATTGAGGGCACAGCTTGTTTTCTGATTTTGGAATAATAATGGAAGTGTTTTTAATATTTAGTTGACATTTTTTTCTCTGTTTGCTAGAATGATTCTTGATGGTCCCATCTGTCATCTCAATAGCATACCCATATGGGTAGAACCAAGTTTTGGGTTCTCACAAAATGCAGCTCTGAAGTTCTGTGTGTGCATATGGAGATGTTTCTTCGAACCCTTCTACGAACAGAGGTCACATGTTTCTCGCCAAGTCTAGGCATATTAAGCTGCTAGGGGAGATATTTTAAATATCTATGATTTAATCAATCAATCAATCAGGAACATTTATAGAGCCCGCTACTCACCCACGAGGGTCTCAAGGCGCTGGGAGGGGGGGTGCCGCTACTGCTCGAAAAGCCAGGTCTTGCGATGCTTCCTGAAGGAGAGATGGTCCTGGGTCAGTCGTAAGTGGGTGGGGAGGGTGTTCCACGTCTTGGCCGCCAGGTAGGTGAAAGATCTTCCACCGGTGGTGGTTCTGCCAATCCGTGGGACGGTGGTGAGGGCGAGGCTGGCGGAGCGGAGCTGGTGGGAAGGTGTGTAGAACGCAAGGCGGTTGTTGAGGTATTCGGGGCCCATATCGTGGAGAGCCTTGTGTGCATGGCTGAGGAGTCTGAACGTGATTCTCTAACTGACGGGGAGCCAGTGCAGTTCTCTCAGGTGGGCAGAGATGTGGCTGTGTCGGGGGATGTCCAGGACAAGTCATGCAGATGCGTTCTGTATGCGCTGGAGTCTTTTCTGTAGTTTGGCAGTGGTCCCAGCGCATAGGGCGTTCCCGTAGTCCAGTTGGCTGGTGACGAGGGCCTGGGTGACCGTCTTCCTGGTTCCAGTGGGGATCCAACGGAAGATCTTACGGAGCATGCGGAGGGTGTTGAAGCAGGAAGATGTAACGGCGTTGACTTGCCTGGTCGTCGTGAGGGAGGAGTCAAGGATGAATCCCAGGTTGCGTGCATGGTCCGTGGGCTTGGGGTGGTGCCCAGTGCAGGGGGCCACCAGGAGTCGTCCCAGGTGGAGGTGGACGGACCGAGGATGAGGATTTCCGTCTTTTCTGAGTTCAGTTTCAGACGGCTGAGCTTTATCCATTCCGCGACGTCTTTCATTCCTTCCTGGAAGCTGGCTTTGGCGGTGGCGGGGTCGTTGGTGAGGGAGAGAATCAGTTGGGTGTCGTCGGCGTAGGAGATGATGTTTAGGTTGTGCTTGCGTGTGAAGGCTGCGAGGGGGCTCATGTAGACATTGAAGAGGGTGGGGCTGAGCGAGGAGCCTTGGGGTACGCCGCAGATGATCTTGGTAGCCGCTGCGCGGAAGGCAGGAGACGGACTCTTTGGGTTCTGTCTGAGAGGAAAGAGGTGATCCATTTCAGGGCCTTTCCATGGATCCTGGCGTGGTGGAGGCGGGTTGTCAGGGTGCGGTGGCAGACCGTGTCGAAAGCAGCCGACAGGTCGAGGAGGATGAGGGCGGCAGTTTCCCCGTTGTCAAGCAGGGTCCTGATGTCGTCGGTGGCTGCGATGAGGGCGGTATCGGTGCTGTGGCTCGCTCAGAATCCGGACTGTGATGGGTCCAGGGAGCCGATCGTCTTGAGGGAGGCGGTCAGCTGAATGTTGACGGTTTTCTCGATGATTTTTGCGGGGAAGGGGAGGAGCGAAATGGGGAGGAAGTTCTTAAGGTCTGTGGGGTGTGCGGTGGGTTTCTTCAGGAGCGCGCTGATCTCCGCATGCTTCCAGCTATCCGGGAAGGTGGCGGATGCGAAGGAGTTGTTAATGATGTCCCGGAGTTGGGGTGCGATGATGGAGTCAGCTCTGTTGAAGATGTGGTGTGGGCAGGGGTCGGCTGGGGAGCCTGAGTGGATGTTGTTCATCATGAGGGTGTTGTCTTCCGTGCTGACAAGGGTCCAGGTGCAGAGGGTGGTGGTGGGGGGCACTGGCTCTGTGGTTGGGTGCGTGGTCTGAGCGCCGAAGCTGTCGTGTATATCGGCGATCTTGCGGTGGAAGAACGTGGCGAGTGAGTCGCAGAGGTCTTGCGATGGCGTGATGTCGGTGTTGCTGGCATTGGGGTTGGAGAGCTCTTTAACGATGCTGAAGAGTTCCTTGCTGTTGTGGGTGTTGTTGTCCAGTCGTTCTCTGAAAGATGACCTTTTGGTGGTGCGGATCAGTTGGTGGTGTTTGCGAATGGCGTTCTTGAGGGCTGTCATGTTTTCCATTGACTGGTAGTGGCGCCAGGCTTTCTCGAGGGCACAGCAGGATTTCTTGGAGTCTTTGAGGTCGCTGGTGAACCATGAGACTTTCTTGCTGTCGGGGTTGTTTGGAGGGTTCTTCAGTGGTGCAAGGGCATAGGCGCAGTCGGTGATCCATTGTGTGAGGTTGCGGGCTGCTTCGTTGGGGTCCGTAGTGTTGGTGGGTGGGTTTTGGCTCAGGGAGGTGGTGAGCTGGTCGGTGGTGATCTTGCTCCAGCATCTTCGGGGGCTTGTTGCAGCCGGTGGTGTGTCGTGGTTTTCCTGAAGTTGAAATGGACGCAGCTGTGATCGGTCCAGTGAAGTTCGGTGGCGTGGCTGAAGGAGATGTGGTTGCTGGAGGAGAAAACGGGATCGAGCGTGTGGCCGGCGTAGTGGGTGGGGGTGTTGACCAGTTGCTTGAGTCCGAGGTTGGTGAGGTTGTCTAGCAGGGAGGTGGTGGTGTAGTCCTTGTTGTTCTCCAGGTGGAAGTTGAGGTCCCCTAGGAGGATGTAGTCGGAGGAGGCGAGAGCGAGCGGGCTGATGAAGTCTGCGATGGCTTCGCTGAAATGTGTTCGTGCTCCCGGTGGTCTGTAGATGAGGGTACCTCTGAGGGTGGTCTTGGGGTCGGTGTGTATCTGGAAGTGAAGGTGCTCGGCGGCGGTGAGGGTGTCGTCGGTGTTGGTCGTGATGCGGATGGTGCTTCTGTAGACAATGGCGATGCCACCTCCAGCTTGGTTGACGCGGTTCCTCCGGGTGATCTTGTAGCCGTCTGGGATGGCTATGGCAATGTCGGGGGCTGAGGAGGCGTTCATCCAGGTTTCCGTGAGGAAGGTGACGTCCGGTGCTGTTGTGTCAAGGAGGTCCCAGAGTTCGACGGCGTGTTTGTGGATGGAGCGGGTGTTGAGCAGGATGCACTCGAGGTGGTTGTTGTTGGCGCCTGTTCTGGCGGCGTGGTGCAGGTCCGAGGGCAGGTGAATTTGCAGGCATGGCAGGTTAAGGCTCCATGGGTGCGTTTCGGGGTAGCTCGGTAACAGGCTTGCTGTCGGCCAGTGTTGAGTGCGAGGAGGGTGGCGTCGTCGTATTTCCGTCGGGTGGGGTGGCTCCGGCGAGGGCCAGGGGTCCTGGCACTGGGCGCGATCCAGGCGCGGACGGGCGCAGGCGGTCTTGCCTTAGGCGCGCCTTCAGTGCGCGGCCGCTGTGCGGCCTCCATTTAAGTGGGTAGTGGGAGGGAGGAGCAGCTGGGAGGCGGGAGCGGGATGGCGAATGGGACAGCGGGGGGCGGGCCGCAGGGACGCAGAGGCGGGAAGGTGGAATGGAAGACAACAGGGGAGGGGGACACGAGGGCACAGGCAGCAAAAACGAAGGGGACACCAGGGAGCAGGGTCACAGAAGAAAAACAGGGGGAGAGGGGTCACAAGGGCACAGGCAGCAAAAACGAAGGGGACACCAGGGAGCAGGGGCACAGAAGAAAAACGGGGGGAGAGGGGTCACAAGGGCACAGGCAGCAAAAACGAAGGGGACACCGGGGAGCAGGGGCACAGAAGAAAACGGGGGGAGAGGGGTCACAAGGGCACAGGCAGAAAAAACGAAGGGGACACCAGGGAGCAGGGGCACAGAAGAAAAACGGGGGAGAGGGGTCACAAGGGCACAGGCAGCAAAGCGAGGGAGGCGACAGGCACAGAGGACTTACTCGGCAGCAGCAGCAGCGAGGGCACTGTCAGGAGGCCCGTGTGGCAGCTGGGGGGGGCGACCTACCTGGATTCCTGCCAGGGGTCAAGTGGCAAAAATTCTCTGGGTGGTGTTAAATTTGAAAAACCTGGGCGAGGGTTACTTTCTGAGTTTGATCAAGGCATGACTTTAATTGATCATAGTAGTTTTGAGGAGATAAAGTAGTAAATTTGAGTGTCATATTTGTAACCCACCCTATATGCCTAAGGGTTATTCTCCCCCACAGGGAAACTGGTTATGCAACTGTTCCTCCCTCTCTATCCCCGACACCAACCTGCCTAGCTGACTAAATGAGCAGTGCCTCTCGTGTGTCCACAATTTGTCCTTCAAAGCCGGCTTCCCTTTGAAGATCCCCTTGTGGGCCCACACACTTTTTGGGCTTCCTGCCATGGAGAGGTATCACATCTTCCAACTGCAGGTTCCCTTGTGTCCTTTTCCTGGGAGTCTTTTACACATACCCCATATGTTCCTAGTGTGCCTTTTCCTCTGAGCCATTCACACATACCCCAGGAGGAAAGATGGCTGTCTCATGGCCAGCAACCGCAAAACTTAGAAACTTGGAAAACGGAGGCAACAGAGAGACAACTGTCTAAATTTGCCTTTTACTAACAAATTACATGTGTTTGGACTCTTGCATCAAGTCCGGTTTAATTTAACAATTCTTTTGAAATCTTGAAGTGCCAACTTAAGTAGTCCTATTCAGGAGTTAGCACAGCTGAGTTGTCCGTGTGTAACCCTGAACTTGCCAATTGGGCAACTAGCCTTTCTACAGTAAAAACAATTTATTTTTACTGCAAGTACACATGAAACACGTTCTGCTTATAGATATACAGCACTCTGCCTTAGGGATGGATAGGACTACCGTAGGGGTGACCCATATATATTAAAAAGGAAGGTCGTGCTTTGTCATTAGTTTAAATGGCAAAGTCGAGTTAACAGTTTGGAACTGTCCTCCCAGTCTGCATTAACAGACTGGGAGACATGCTTGGTCACACTCATGGTGGCCCAATAAGTTCTGCCATACAGAAGGGGCACTTTAACTTACAAGACGTGGGTACCTCTGGTATCATATATTAGGGACTTATAAGTAACTTAACCTATGCTAATTGGGTTTAAGCCAATTAAACTTACACTTTCAAGTGTTTCAGCACTGCCAATGAGGTCTGGTTGGTGAGCCTTGGTGCACTCTCAGCGTAAAAAAAACCCAGTAGCCTCAGTCCAAAACTTTGGGGTGATCATGCGAACAGAGCCATTTCATTACACAAGGTAAATGAATCTGTTGGAAATGCACTCTTTTAAGTTTTGAAACCTGAATTGGTTAATGTATGTACTGCAGATGTCTGTTTGCGAGACTAGAGAGTCACAGAATTAATTCCTGGATGATGCAGGGGAAATTAGGGGCTTGTTATGTATACTGCGACACGGTTTTAACTTGTAACAGAAAGCACAGTAAATATGTAAGTTATTACTTGAAAACCTTATTACACACAATATAAGATAGTCTTCCACAAACTGATTGTTGCCTGATTTACAGTTTAGTAGAGAGGGTATTTGATGATAAAGGAGAAGGAGTACCCTCTCTGCCAAACTGAAGGGCTGTCTCCCTGATTTACATGACCAGGCGTGATAGTATACTATAAATCAGAGGTGCTCCAGTCTGTCCCTATGTTGTGCTGAAAGCAAGAACGCTAAGGTGGGTTGATTACTACTGCTCAAAAACGGAAAGGAATCTTATATAGGTCCTTAAAATGGTACAAAGAAATACTGAACATGATAATAGTTGGACAGATTATAAGAGGCCAGGAGATGCATGCAAGTTGCTGTTGGCCCCAAGATCACTTAAAGATACCTGAGCATTTTGACAGAAGGTTAATTACCTGTACTTCAGTGACTGTCCAGAGTACGGCCATGACACAGTAATCCAGCATGATATTTGGGCAGACCATTTCATACAGATCTACCGTAATATTACTAAATCGGATGCACTGATCACAGGTAGGAGCACCGAAGTAATGGGACAACACGCAGGGCTTGGAATTGAGCTACATGAAGAGCTGGCTGCATTAAATTAGTGCCCAAAAGTTAAATCCCTGGGTCCTGATTGGGTCCCTGCAGATCTATTTAAGGATAATATTGTGAGCCCCATTACTGACAAATGTCCTGAATGGTTGTAGCAGTACTTGTCCCAAGAAATCATGGTCACACGCCATAATAGTCCCCATCTTCAAAAAGGGAAGTAAAGAGACCCAGATGTCATCGGCCCATATCCTCATTAATTCCACTTCAAAAGCCATGAGAATGATCCTATTAGAGTGGCTCTAAGTAAGAGCTCGAATAATACCCTTTCAGACCTGCACTTTGGCTTTTGTTGCGATCCACGCACTGTTGAACAGTGCCTTAATCTCTACCTTATAATTAACACGAGCTAAGGAGGGGAGTTTCTATCTGGACTTCCTGGACCTAAGCTTGGCATTGAATCATGTGAATCGCTCAAAGGTCTGGAATTCCATGATAGTTTTTTAATTTTTTTTAATTACATTTGTATTTTATTGCACGTTCAATGAAAGCACACAGCACTCTTCGCCCACAACCCGAAGGCCGGCTGCAACAGTAAATAGCATCCAGTACAGTGTTCAATAGCATCATACACAGCCTTAGTGCCACCATCCCGGAGGCCTAGCGGCGCAGACAGAGAAATTCTCATGCACGAATAGCACTGCCATGTAGCAAGAATGGAATGGACAATCTGTACATCGGAACCCAGAACCGTAGAGCAATGTGCAAATACAGTGCAGCTAGAGTGACTGTGCAGAAGAAGTCCTGAAACCAATAAACAATTTTCACTAAGTAACAGTACAATAAAACCCATACCCTTACAAGCCCCATACCCCCCAAACAACCAGCCTACCCGTACCTGTGTCCACCCACCCTCCTGCCATATCTGCAGAGTCTGAATGCTAACAGTGTGCCTACAGCCAGAGACCCTATAGGCCCCATGTGTGCGAGTGTCTCAACTCAAACAATCACCGAGTACTACCCTCCCTGTGGAACCTCCCCAGAGGCACCCACCCCCCACACCACAGCTAACAGCACCAAGGGATCAGGCGACCACCTCACAGAATAGGACAGTCAAACATGTAGTATGTCTCTCTCCGACGCCTCCACCCCTCCCTCCTGTATCTCATCCAGCTCCTCCCCCTCAGGTTCCGACTCCCGCCTTCCTTGGCACACAGATATTCCCTATATAGCCCCCACAAATTCTTAGGGCGACTCTTCGGGGCCAGCAGTTCGTTATAGACTTCCGACTGCGTGCAGCAGTACAGTAAATCCACCTCCCAACGCCTCTTAGTAGGTATCGGCCCCCTCATCCAGCACAGTGCCACCAGGCGTTTGGCAGTCAGCAGTGCGATATCCGCCAAGCGCCCCACCGCCACCGGCAGTGGTTTGGAAAAGCCCAGCAGTGCCAGTGCCGGGCACGGCAGAACATCCATTCCCAATATCTCACTAAGTTCCGAGAATACCCCCTGCCAGAATGTATGAATGCTAGGGCAGGTCCAGGCCACGTGTAAGAAATCAGCTGATGGAAAGTGACACCGCTCGCACTCCGCCGAATCCCTCAGTCCGTACCTGTGCAATCTTTCCGGGGTGTAATAGACACGCTGCAGATACTTAAAATGTATCAATCTATGTCTGCTATTAAGCGAAATCTTTCTAGTATTCGTGCAGCAGTATTGCCACATCTCATCCGTTACTGTCAACTGGAGAGCGCACTGCCAAGCCAACCTGGCCTTGGAGAGCGGGCACTGCTTGTGTCGGTCCCCCATTTTCTTAAGGTTCGTGACCAACTTACTGGACGATGGGTTTTTGAAAACGTAGGTCAGCTCAGGCACTTCCAGGGGTTCCGACATTTCCGGGCCCAGTAACACCTGTAGCGCCCTACGGACCCTATGATATTGAAAACTGTGGGTGGGATTGAAGGACCTGTTGCAGTGTCTTTACAGTGCCGTTCAGGAAGAGATCCCCCATCTTTTCTGTGCCCAAGTCCCGTAATGCCTTAAGGACCCCCTTCTCTGTCAGTGGAGCCAACCACACCGCCCATTCCACGCGCATGAGGGGCGAATACAGCAGCTCGCTATCCCGCGAGCGGACTAGCTCATGCCAAGCGTGGTTCGTAGCCGCAATGTAGTCTAAATTCCCAACCCTACGGTCAGCAGGGCAGCATATTGTGGCTGGGAGCGGGGTGGGATCCGCGAAGAGGCGCTCAAGTTTCACGTGTGGGATGCCAAGGTCCCCATGGACCCAAGTGTGTAGATGAGCCCCCTGCGCTATTCTATAGTACCGCTCCAGATCTGGAGCCCCCAGGCCCCCTCATTCATAGGGGAGCATTAAAGTCTGCCATTGGACCCTCGGTTGTTTGCCCCCCCACGCAAGCCTGATAAGCGTCTGCGTAAGCTGCCGGAAAAATGCCTTTGAAAGCACCACGGGGATATTAGAAAAGAGAAATAGAAACCTGGGGAGGACCACCATCTTTATAATCGCTATTCTGCCCATCAAGGACAACGGAAGCCTGCACCACACTTCCACATCATCCACCAGTCTAGAGTACGCTACACCATAATTCTCACGTATCAAGGTCTCGGGATCAGTGTGGACACGGATCCCCAAATAGCGAATAGAGTCCGTGGTCCACTGCAACGGGTACTCCGAGTCAAACGGGTGGGTCACCGGGGTCAGGGGTAACGCCACGGACTTGTCCCAGTTGACCCGCAAACCAGATAGAACTCCAAACCTCACCACTTCCCGCAAGACAGACGCCAAGTTCTCCTCCGGTTCCCGAACATATAGCAGGGTATCGTCAGCGTACGTCGATATGCCGATTTGATAAGTAGGGAAGTTGATCCCTTCAAACCCATGGTATTCCCTGATAGCGCACGCCAGTGGTTCCGCCACTAAGGCGTACAGAAGAGGGGAGAGGGGGCAACCCTGTCTGGTGCCTCTGCTGATCTCAATCGGAGCAGTGACCGTGTTCCCTATCTTCAACCGGGCTGTCGACTTGTAGTACAAGGCCCCTAGCATCTGCAAAAACGGCTCGCCCAGCCCATACTTACGCAGGACCCTGAGCATAAATGGCCACTCCACCGAATCAAAGGCTTTTTCCATGTCCAAAAAAATAGCGACATCCTTATTCTCTTGCCGGACATGTTGAATGGTGCCTAGCACAGTACGGATGTTATATGTCAAATTCCTAGCAGGGACAAACCCAGCCTGTTCCGGAGCAACCAAGTCCGGGACCAGCAGAGCCAGACGCGCAGCCAGGACTTTCGCGTATGGTTTGGCGTCTACATTAATCAGGGAGAGCGGCCTATACGAGCCACATTCGTTGGGGGGTTTCCCCGGCTTCGGGATTGTAATGAGAAGCGCTTCCCTCATAGATTTCGGCATACTACCCTGTTGGCAAATGTCATCGAAAAGCAGCAGCAAGTGTGGTATAAGGTTATCTTGAAAAGCCTTGTGGAAAGCTACCGTAAGCCCATCAGCCCCCGGAGAACTGCCTGACCTCCTTCCCTCGAGTGCCTCCGAAATCTCCTCTTTCTGAATCGGTGCCATAAGAAATTCTCTCTGCCAATTGGTCATGAAGGGCATCTCGATATAGCTCAGATAGTCATCTATTTCCTCCTCTAGGTGACCTGACCGTGATCTGTTCAGTTCAGTATAGTAAGCGTGAAATTCCGCCAGTATATCTCCTTCCTCCGTGACCACCCCACCACCAGATGTTAGTAATTCCTCAATCACCAATGGCGGTCTGCTATTACGCATAAGTTTAGCCAGGAGGGAACCAGGGCGGTCTCTTTCCCCATAGGTGCGTGCCGTGGCATATTTCCCCATGTGCTGTATTTCCCTATCCGCCTCATCATGAAATTCTGCCAGTAGGGATTTAAGCCTCTCATTCGTGTCAGTGTCTTCTGCACGCCCCTGTTTGTCGCTCCAGATCAGACAGCTGCGATTCTAAGTACTTCAACCGCTGCCTGATAGCTTTGAGCACCCCTGAGTGTTTGGCCATCGTCATACCTCGTATGTACACCTTGAACGCATCCCAAATAACCTGTACACTATCCACCGACCCCACATTAGTCGTGAAGTAAGTGTCAATATCTTCAGCTAACTCCCCTCTAAAAGCCTCATCCAGAAGCGAGTATGGGGGGAGCCTCCAAGTGAACGGGGGAATTCTCCTCGCCGGAGCCTCCAGTAGCATGAGCAGTGGTGAATGGTCCGACAACGTGCGGGGCAATATTACACATCCCTTCACTGAATTAAGGAGGGAGTGGGAGGCAAACCAATATTCAATTCTGGTGTGTATGTTATGATAGGCTGAGTAATGCGTGAAACCTCCCTTCCCCGGGTGTCTATGGCGCCACACATCCACAAGGTCAAGCTTCACCATTTCCGCCTGCATAAGCAACGCCGAGGCCGCCGGGCATCTGGGAGCGCCAGCCGACCTGTCCAGCTCTGGGTTCAGCACAAAATTGAAATCGCCCCCCCCCACAGCAACCTGGAACCCATATACTGTCTACATAGATCGGCCAGTGAGGTGTAAAAGGCAGGCGTATCATAATTGGGGCCATACACATTCACAACCAGCAGATCTTGGCTTTTCCCTACACAACGGGCAATTGCATATCGACCCTCCGGGTCCACAACCATCTGCTGTAATTTTAATTGCGATTTGGGATTAGCCCATGTAAGCACACCCCTTGCATGAGTAGTAAACCCCGCTGCGACACAATTGCCTCCAAGTCCCATGGTCAACAGCATAGGGCTGAATAGAGGCAGGTGTGTCTCCTGGAGCAATGCAACGTCAACCCGGTGTCACTGCAAGTATGCCAGAACCTTCCGGAGTTTACGAAAATCATTCAACCCCCTCACATTCCAAGTTAGCATTCTGATAGAGTTGGGGCCACTCTCTGACCCTAAAACCTCAGCGTCCGCCATTGCAGTGTAATGAGTGTATCGAATTCACACAGTTGGAATCGCAGACACACTCCCGTAGTAGGCTGAACGAAACCCTCCCCCCAACTGTTCCAACTTGTCATATTCAACATGTTCAACAAAGGAATAAAAGAGCATCCACCCACCCACTCACAGCCGACCATCCCCAACCCGGTCAGACAGGTCCCGCCACCCCTCCCCCCCCCCCCCCGAACTACCAACTGACTCTACAGACCCTAAGGGGCTCTCAAAGGAGCCGAAAGCCGAAAGCGCAGGGGCAGAGGTTCCCAGCCAGACAACAGCACAATTGGTTCCGGGACCTTAAACTTCAGTTACTCCTCCACCCCTCCCCCAACCAACACCGGCACCCTCACCAGCTCAAATCCTCATAGTCAAATAATGAAACTCCCGCACGCGGGAGGGCCTTCCCCACAGTAACAGAGCGTGCTGCCACCAAACTCCCCAGCACAATCATATTAGTTCAGTGAGTAACCAGGAAGATCTCACCCCAAGATCGTGTCACAGTGGGCTCGCATCATCTTCACAAGAGCCAAAGTTCGATAGGGCACGGTCGACCCATAAAGGAGGTCGTACTTCCCTTTACTCCTGGCCGTCCATGTTAGAAGCAGCATCGGCGTCCTCTCGTCGACTCCTCAGACTGTTGCGCTGTTCCTTGGCCCACTCCTTCAGGGATTTTTTCAGTTCCGTAGGATCGGTGAAAAAGTGTGAATGCCCCTGCCTGTTAATACGGAGTCTCGCAGGGTACAACATGGCGTAGTCAAGCCCAAGGTCTCTCAGTTGTTTCTTATATGGGGCAAAGCGCTTCCTTTCCTCCTGCACTCTCGCCGAGAAGTCCGGGTAGAGGGAGATGTTCATGCCCTCAAATTGCAGATCTCCTTTCTCCCTGGCCAGCCGAAGCGCTAGGTCCCTGTCACGATAGTTCAACAGCTTTGCAATAATAGGCCGCGGTGGGAGTCCTGGTTGCGGCTTAGGCCCCAGAGTGCGATGAGCCCTCTCGACGATAAACATAGGGGAGAAGACCTCCTCCCCTAACAGGGTCCGCAGCAGCTTCTCCACGAACAACTCCATTTTACCAGTGTTGGTGGACTCCGCCACCCCAGTAATGCGAACGTTGGAGCGCCGCGAGCGCGCCTCCAAGTCCTCCGTCTTGTCCTGAAGGACTTGGAGTAGCCTTCCGAACTGCTTGCCATCTTTATCCCATTCCGTCTGGGCCTCCTCTGCCTCCGTCAGCCGCCTTTCCGCCATATCCAGCCGTTCAGCATGCTTATCGACTCTCTCGGACATGCGGTCCATCCGGTACGTCAATGCATCAATTTTAGTACCAATCGCCGCCATGCTGTCTTGCAAGCCTTTTTTCCATCGACACCATCATTTCGTGTATGTCCGCACACAAGGAGCTTTCGGAGGCAGTAGGCCGCGGCGAGGCGTCCGGGGCCGGTCCTTCAGCACCCTTCGCTTTCCGTTGATCAAACGACAGTTTGGGCTGGGTTCTGTCGCCCTTCCCCATGGCGTTCCTGGTGGTCATCCAGTCGAGGTGCCCAGCCGCCAGCAATACACCACCAGCTGATGATAGGGGGGCAAACAGGGGACACGTAGGCAGTGGGCGCCAAGGGACGAGGTGTTGCGCAGCAAGAAATGCGCCCAAGATGGCGGCCGTCCGCACGGCAGTGCGAGTAGGCCCAGCCGCCAGAAAGTACACCGTCAAGCACTCCCCTGCCACCACACCGTTCCAAGACCGGGCAGATGGGTCACCACCTCTCCAGATCGCAGCACACCTACGATCCTGCAGCTTTCTGTAGGTAGCGTGGGGTCCAGACACAAGCCAATAGAGCGTTCTTCCAGCAGGTCGGCGGCCAGCCAGAAACTTCCTCCAGTGGTCAGGAGCACCGCAAACACCAGCACTTCTGCCCCCTCCGAAACTTCACAATCAATTGCCAGTTCACCACAACACCGCCCGGAAATAGGGCGTATTAGCGCCGCTCAGGACCAGTTGCTCGGCTGCAGGTTAGGTTGACCGGCCCCGCTTCAGTAAAGCGAACCGCACGTAGGGTGACGCAGCACGGGCAGCCCCTCAGGATAGTCCGTGGATTACGGCCTGGTCCGCCTCAGCACCGTCCACCGAGCAGCAAAGCTCCACCACACCGGATTTTGTCCGGGTAAAGGACCCCCGCCGGGCCGGAGCGTAGGTAGGGAGTCCGCCTCAACTTTCAGAGCTAGTTAGGCGCCAGAAGGATAAGTTTGACGGAGTTTAACGGGGCTCAGGCGAGGAGCTCAACGCACACACGTCTTTCATGGACGCCGGCAAGCTCCGCCCCCCCGGAATTCCATGATAGTTATGGGTGTGGAGCTAAAATGGTGAGTTTTCCTAGACAGCATAACTGCGAGAGTTAGATGTGGTTTAAATGGCGAGTCCGTAAGACTGTTTAGCATAGCCAGGGAGTATGGTAGGGGTGTATGGTGGCACTTTTTTTGTTTATGCTTTGTATAAATGACCTGGAAAGACATTTAGTAAATGTGAATGGGGATTTACCATGCATTGCCATTCACCCTGTGCCTGCGTTACTCTATAGGAATAATGCGTTGCCTATAGCTAGGACCCCACTTGGGTTACAGAAAGTACCCTTTTTGAAAGATCTAGAGTTATCAGTGAATCAATCTAAGACCCAAATAATAGTCTATGGCCCAGGGACGGAAAAAAAGAGTTCATATAAGGTAAATAATTCCAAAATCTCGCCTGTCACATTTTCCTATTTAGGGGGCTCTTTTGTACAATGCTGGCACCTAGAACCTGTTGGGATGCGCTACGATAACCAAGTTGCAAGGAATGTAGGGGCACTCTTCAAGTTTACCTTAAAATTAGACATTAAACCCTCTAAAGAGATGTTGGAAGTATACAGGACAAAAAGCATATAGATTGCCTCCTACTGAGCAGGTTTATGGGGACTTCTAAAGATATCCAGGGTTTGTGGATTCCCTAGGAGGTGAATCAGAAATTAGCCAAAATACAGCAAAATGTAGTTTTTTTAAAAAAAATGGGGAAAAAGGGCTACAGATGAAAGTGTCTGTTTTTTTCCCTGCAAATGATATCAAACAGGGGTTGTGGTGCTGAAATCACCATCTTTTCAGAGTTCAGGGACAAGCAGACTTTTGTGAGAAAACCACATTTTTGTACACAGTTTTGGCATTCCGAGTGTTTGATTGGTTCAGATGCTCCGTCCATTACCACCCCCTTTTGTACCGCTTTTGGCCGCCATAAGTGTGGCAGGGTATGCTCAGACGTGAGTCCCTTGCTCACTTTGCCACTGGATTCAAGAAAGCCGGGCTGAAGACGGCTGGAATGCCAGAAACCGGTCCTCGGAAGCCTGTTTCCGGTCTAGGGAAGGCATGGCTTGGCAGTTCGGGTTGGACTGTTACCATGAGGCACAAGGCCAGACTGATTTGCATATAGCCATGTCTGAACTGAGGTGGCAGAGTGGGCTAAAGAACGGTGATGGATTAAACCCAGATCTTTTGACTGGGTGTGAGTGTTTGATTAGTTCAGATGCTCCGTCCATTACCACCCCCTTTTGTACCGCTCAAAGTGGAGCTGAGCACCTCTTTTCTATGCGATTGAACTGTCTAAAGCGCAATCATTCAGTTCAGAAATTATCCAAGTTGGTACATGAGCAGTGCTTTAAATAGGCCGGTTCTGAGTAACAGCACTTTTTTATTTTGAGAGGGAGAGTACCTGCATTTCTCAAGATAAACTTAATACTTTTAATTGTAGAGCGGTTGCACTTCTCAGAGACAAGCAGGTACTCTCTAATGGAGTACCTGCACATCCATATTTCATTTCAAGCACTGTACGTGTGCTATAGACAGCACTGCTTGCAAACAGTGAGCCGTGGTTGTCTCTGTGTCTGATCTGTCTGCAAATCATGCACCGACATAAAAAAAAGTAGCTCAGCTCTACTCTAAGCCAAGCAGCTGTTCATAATACAGCTACAATATCTGGATCCCTTAGGTAATATCAAAAGGCAGGCGCAAATTCTTGTTAAACCTCTGGGGTACTATGCGAATTGCAGCTCCGGGTTGTATTTTGAGCCATCAGTCGGCACATTAGTGTCTGCACATCTGTATTCAATGATCGTTTCAATTTTGTTCTTCTCTTCAGAACCACTTTGGTGCTATGCGCTGCTAATCCTAAAACTGATAACTTGTTGCAAATAATTAAACTTCCTTGTCGCATTCAGATGTATTTGATACTTTGTTAAACATTGTTTTCTTATTCTGCCACCGCCGCATTATTTGTCAGGCTATGATGTGACCATCCACCATTTTATTTGTCTTTCCAATTTCACATCAAGCCGACGCAATTGTTCAGAATCCTTGTGCAAGAAAAACAACCTAAATATTTGTAGTTGAATTGGCGTAAACTCATTGTAACTTGTGCATTGTCTTTTCCCGCTGAATTTCCTCACAATCTGCTTCTCCTGACATTGGTTAATTAGGAATTGTTGAGTTATAAATGGAAAATCTCCTATAATAAAACTGAATTGAATATTACTGTTCTATGCTCTATGAAAGAATCTATGAAAATGAAATCGTTTTCACGAAATTGAATATACTTGGTAATGGTACTGCATTTTTTTGTAGCGTGTATCTCCGAAACAGAAACATTAAAATAGCATTTTTGGAGACAGTATTTAGTTCTTAATTGATGGCCATGTCTTTGTCCAATCAAAACCATTGGATGGAAGTACCTTCCGGTAAAATCAGCAACTCGTATGTTGGCTTTTTTTATTCTGGAGAACCTGTTCAAATTCTAAAATGTCAGAACAAAAGACCCTTATTTTCCCAATCCAGATTAATGTGAAGTTGTTAATTTAGAACACAGAATTTTAGAGAGGACAATATTTACTTATGATAGGTGCAGTAGTATAGGAAGTGAGCGCTTTTGCCTAAACTAATACATCCAAGATACCCCATTAAGGTTTAAATGTTTTTAAATTACACAATAAAATAATAGTTTTAAAATATATGGAGTTTTGAAAGAGACAGTTTTGTTTAAAAAGAATTTTGTTGTATGTGAGAACTAATTACATAAAATGCCAGTGTGGTGCCAATTTGCACCAATGCCCTGCTCTACACTTTGGCCCGAATAACAACTTGGCCATATAATTAAATTCCAACCCCGGCCAAACCCCTGTTTGCAAAGGGGTTGGTATTATTAGTTAATGGAGTTTACCACACCTGGTAATTACCAGGTGCCGTAAGGACCACCATGCAGCTATTTTCTCCCACTTACATATCAGCATTTTATCATGTGGCAATCCCCAGAAAATACCATAACATACATATTTGAATGCAAAAATTACTGAAATCTGTTATGCCCTAGTTTGATAGGCCTCATTAGTAATATGAATACATCTTGCTCCCCCTTCTCAGTTGTATGGTATTTAGGTTGTCCTATTGTATTCTTTTTATTTTGCAGTGGTTGGCTTTATTTTAGGGCATGACAAATAAAAATGTACATATTTTGTCTGACAAAATGTGCATATTTATTTTCCTGTAATACTGTGGGCATATAAGAGAAAGGTTTGTACTGACTGCGTCTGTAAAAAGAAATGATGGAAGGCCAGTAAAGCAAAACTTCAGCGAAACAGCCAAGTTGACACAGTTGATTTCATAGCAATAAATGTATGAACGGGGTAACTAAACCTGCAAACTACTCCACTGGTTAGTAAACGGGGATACTGAATCTGAAATTTGATACAAGAGAAAATAATTACATGATCTCTAGCGATGGCCACACAGTTTGCAGATTACTACATTGAGCTGTACTAGCAACAGCCCCTGCCCTTTTCAAAGACTGAAAACCCAGTTGCAAACCACCTCTTTATAAGGGTCCTGACCCCCTAGACCGAGATGAGCTAGAACTCCCAATCCTACTGGAAGATCTTGATCAGACCATTGTGGAAACGGTCTCTGGCAAGACCCTTAGACCAAATGACTTCCCAACAGAATTTTACAAGAACAATTCCTTGATACTGGGTTTGCACGTACTGGTACTTTTCAAAGATTCCGAGCTTCAAACGTCTCTCCCAGATGATCTATGCAACGCAACAATGGTCAGTATATAGAATCCTAGCAAACGAGAGTGCTGCCTACCATCCTATATCATTAATTAATGTGGAGAAGAAACTACTGGGAAGATTTTTATCACTGCACTAAAGGTGTAGTGTAAGAAATTTGGGCTATTGATTGAGGAGGGTGGAAGCCTCACATAGGCCACAACCACAATCTTTGAAGGGTGAGCCACCAATTAACCTGTGCTTAATCCTCAGACAGCTTGGCATAAAGCAGTAGGCTTAATTTAGAGCACAGTGTAAAATATTTATGCAGCACACAAAGAGTAATAAAGTGATAACAGAAGATAAATCCCAAACCAAAATATAGTAAGTTTTAATAAATACAATGATACCAGAAATACAAAAATCCAAAGCGTAGAACTGAAGATATGCAATTTCAAAGTTTTAAGTAGATATAGATCTAGACCGGGGGAATACTCACAAGTTCAGGCAAACTGCGATAGAACAGTCTGGAAATATAGACTGTGTTAGTTCTTCTGAAAAATATACCTACGTGGTGGAGCAGGGAGAGGGTTGCAGATGGTCTTTTCTGTAGCATGAAGTGCAGATCTCGCTTTGCCAGTGGTCACTGACAATCGCTGTAGCACAAAGAGTCTGGTCCACAGGAGCTTCACGTTGGCGGTCCTTGCGGGTTGTGGAGTCTTTGCCCGAATTGACCTGTTCGCTGTTGCAAAGAGCCAGAAACTTCCAAATTTCACCTTCTTTCACCCCAGGAGCTCAACTGATGCCATCCGAGGATCCAGGACATGGTGAGAAACCTCTTGAAGATCAGGAACCCAATCCAGCAGAGGCCAGCCTGGGCACAGGCATGTCCAGTGCATGTAGTCAGATGGGACAGTTGCAGGGAAACTTCTGGAGCTTTTTGTATTCCTGGAGCTCAGACAGGAGGTCAGTCAACTGAAACTTGATGTCACTCAGGTAGCCTATGTTGAAGGGAGGGGGTCTAGTCTTTCTTCTCGGATAGTAAGGCAATCTTCAAAGCAGTAGGGCAGTCCTCTGGTAGCAGGAGGGCAGTCCACTGAGGGGGGCAAGTCAGTCCTTCTGTAATGCCTGCAGTCCAGGAGTGTACTGATGAGTGTCTCAGGATGTTGAAAATATATACCTGGTGCAAACCTTTGAAGTGGAGGGGGGGCATTCCTTATACTGTAGGAAGCTGGCTCTGTATATACTATACCAAACTAAGGTGTAGTGTGCACAGAGTCCAGTGGCTCTCCAGCAGCTTACAGAGGCTAAAGTAGATAATACTAGTGCTCTCTTTTGTGGTAGTGTGGGCGAGCAGTTAGGCATATCAGTTAGTTGTATTAGGCATTTCTTGTACACACACAGGCAAGAAATTATTCCACACATACACACACACTCAATGACTAAATCCGAGACCGATGGTTTGTAAAAATATTACTTTTGTATATTTATTTCTTAGATCCAAAGATACTTTGTTGCTCTAAAATACGTTTTGCGAAATCAATGTTTTTCAGTACAAAAAGTGGACAGAGTACATTTTTTAATCAATACAATGTTATACTATGGGAGGAAACACAATCCGTAATTTGTAGGTAAGTAGACGTTTTATGTATTGAAGCTTTTGGATGAAGAATCCATACCAGGCAAGGTTCAGTTAAGAGACCTCAGTGCCCCACCAGAGGCACAGGGGCTGGCTGGGTGCAGTGGTCAAACTCTGTATCTACTCCAATGTTATCCAGCAGAGAAGAGGCAATCAGTGATACTGCTTTAAGGTACGTAGCACGGTCAGTCTCCAGGGGATAAGGTAAGCATGGGGGGGGCGTGCACAAAGCCACGCCAAACATACTCCTCCAGCGGCACAGGGGTGGCCGGGTACAGAGTGCCAACACAGCGTTGGGCGCCCAATGCAAACCAATGGGGAATCTTGGAATTGGCAAAAGACTGTGGGCTCAGACGAAGAGGCCGATTGATGGAAACCTACAATTGCACAGGTAAGATGGGATGTGCTGGGGAAATGGGATACCCTCAGTAGACCTCCCCAAGGCCTAGTGGCTCCTGGTGCAAGGTTGTACTTTGGTGTCGAAAGTCAGTTTGCCAATGCGATCGAGGTTTGGTGGTGGGGGGTCATTGTGCAGAGGCTGCAGGCGTTGACATAGAGTCTTTCAGGGGTCGAGGGACTCTTACTCAGGTTTGCTGGGGAACCTTTTCTGGACTGGTGTGCCTCTTGAAATCGGGCTACGGGTGTTGTGTGCAGAGGTGGTTTGACTTTGCGTTCCAAAGGCAGAGCTTTGGTTTTGAAACTTGTTATTTTGGACAGGTCCGCTGTCCATGGGAGATCAGGAGTCTTTATTGAAGGCAGGCAGTCCTCCCAGGGTTGTGAAGGTTGCTGGTCTCCAGTACGAGTCTATCTTATATAGCACAGTCTTTGAGTGCTGCAGACAGGCCGGTGGTGCTGTGGCCAAGTTAGTTGCTGTCTTCAGTCTTTGCTGCTGCAAGGCTCTTCTCTGTCCTCTTCTTAGTAGGTTATCGGTAATCTGAGGTTTAAGGTTCAGGGATGCCCCTAAATACTCCATTTAGGGGTGCTACACAGGTCAGAAGGTAGTAGCCAAAGGGCAACTTAACTTTAGGGTGACTACACCCGTTGTATGTCCACTCCCTCTGGGGAGGGGGTAGACCTCTAACCCTATTAAATAAAATCCTCCAAAACAATATGGAGCATTTTCAAAGGAGCAGGTCACTTCAGCTCAGGACACCTTAGCGGTGGTCCTGGCTGAGAGGGGACACACCTCTCTTGCTTGCTAATTTTCCCGTCAGCCTTGCTGCCAAAAGTGGGGCTAGGGCAGAGGGGAGGGCAGCTCAAATAGCCGGAGAGGCTCTGGTCACAATAGCAAAGGATGGGAAGACATTGAGTCTGACTGCCCTTTGATGCTGTTCCTGCTTGGTTGTAGGTGTAAAGCACCTCCACCCAGAGCTGAGTTTGTTTCTGACCCAGGAGAGTAAAAGGCTCCCACCTCATGGGGGTCAGTAATGTGTTTAGAAGTGGAAGGCTGGTGCAGACCAGTCAGGCACACACTAGTGGTTTTTTTAGGGTGTCGGGGCACCGCTTAGGTGCCCTCCGAGTGCATTTATTAACTAATCCAACAGGCATCAGTGTAGGCTCATTAATTTTAAATGTTTGGTACCAAACAACTGGAATTCAGTGAAGCCATCATGGAGCTGTGGTACTCATATTGACAAGCTCCCACCCCATTTACTCAGTGTGGCTTTACTGTGCTCTTATAGTGTCTAAGAATTGACTTAGATATTATAGGGTACATATCTGCTCATGCAGTGATGCTCTCACAAGAGGTATAGTGTACCCTGCCTTAGGGCTCGAAGGCATGGTGTAGTGGTGACTTACTTGCAATACTGGTAGGGCTGGCACACAGGGTTGTGTGCAGGGTCGACTCTTCACTTGTATCTGCACCTAAACATGCAGGCTGCAGTGACAGTGTGCATGTGTTTGGTAAGGGATCTCTTAGGGTGACACACTACATGCTGCAGCCCTTAGAGACCCTCTCATGGTCACAAGGCCCTTGGTACCACTGGTACCTTAACAAAGGACTTACATGTGTGCCAGAAGTGTGCTAATTGTGGAAACAAAGATACAGTTTTGGAAAAGAACACAGGCACTGGGAGCCTGATTAGCAAGATGTCAGGGCCCATTCAGTCAAGGATGTTTCAGAGTCAAACAAAAAGTGGGAGTGGTTAACCATGCCAATAAGAGTACTTTTATACTACCCCACTTCAGGTCCTGGAAAGTTATTCCCTTACCCTGCAAGGCTGCAAGAATTCTCAGGTGGCAAAGAGTATTGACAGAAATTTGGTTTTACTCGCCTTTCTCTAATGGGCTGAGCAGCACTCTTTAAGAGGATCACTCTTCCGCATTTCCAGTATACACTACTGAAATTTCCCAACATTATCTTTACAACCGTTTTCTTAGATACACAAATGTTACTCACTAAATTATAATGCGCAGACAGGCTTTCATTCCAGAAAAGTATCCAATCCCTTAAAACAGTGGCTTCCATTTTGCCTATATTTGTATCTACTACTGGGCTTTGCAACTCATCCTGATTAATAAGTAGCAGTTTGGGGATAGGCAGGATTCAACTATAAGAATAGATCTAAGCTTTGATGATGAACCATGTCTTTTACACTTGTTGAATGGAGGAGTTCCCTCTGGACTACTCTCACAGATCACTACTCTGCTAATCCTCTGTTGGTGGAATACCTTGAGGCACATTAAGTGGCTTGGTACTGGCTTACGAACCAGATCCCTCAGTCGTGTGGGTTGTCGTTTGCACATATCATAATTACCGGCTTCGGTCCTTAGGACTTGATCGGAATATTGAGTTTGGGCGATGTCTGTACTGCTGATTAAATTAGGAAGCCAACTGCAGAATTGGAACTACCCCAGAATCGGCTCTTTCGGTATCTGTAGCTATGCCAAGCTGTAGATGCACCCCGAGAGGGAATAGAAAGTCCAAAACTTTAACGACTGGGGCCTAAATTTACAATGGAACCATGGGTAGTAAAGTTATCATCAGGACATATAGATCCTTAAACATTCTAAATGCACATGACCAACTGAGTAAGACAAGAGTCATGTGAGAAGATGACCTGCAAGAATTAGCTGATAATGAGTGGCAAGAGGCTAAGATGGAAGGTTGCACTCTAGCCATCTCTTCTAAACTCAAAATGATCCAATTGCTTTTACAGACAGGACATACTATTGTCCCCAGAGGATGGCAAATGGGTATATCTGCGACCCCTGCTTGTACTCGATACAGATAACCTGCTGGCTTTTTCCAACACATAATGTAAGCCCCTGCTTGAAAGAATATTGGAGGCAAATCTACATGAAGGTCACACAGAAAAGTCATCTCAGACCCTAAAATTGCACTTCTCCGTTTAATGGGTGGGAGGAGGGGATACAGGGCAATGTGTACACTGGCAGTGATGGGATTCCTTGTAACCAGATGAGACATTGAGCGCTGTCTGCTTGATAGTATGTCCAGTGTAACAATGTGTACTTACCTGCCTTGAATGCTGTGTTTTGGCTTGTGAAAAAATCAATAAAATCAATAAAGCATTTCTTATAAAAAAGAAATGCAGCAAAATAGCACACTGGTGCCACTGGTAACATGGAGCTCTCTGCATTTTGACAACAAGGCACATTATGGAATATAATCAAAGCTGTTCTTAAAATTGTATTTTGCAATCTCCACGTTCTAATAAATAGGAGCTTCCTTTCCAGGTAAGTTCATGACAGAACATGCATGCATCTGACTAAATTCTTCATGCAATAACCTGAAGGGAATCTCATCGATGAAAGAATTATATTTACACCATCTGGCATTACAATATATTTTTACAGCGATACATTAAGCACTTTCTCACGGGAGTTCAGTGGAGTGCACTTTATTTGGAGAATTATAATAACGTTTGCCTCTACCGCAAAAAACAAGTATACCAATTCGATAGGGATGGTGAAAAGTTTCCAGCCAGGAGATCAGCAAATAATCTACCTCAGTAACAGAAAAGTTGTTTTGAAAGCTTCCCTAATGGAAATACAGTATAAGTAAAATCCACAGGGGAAAAAACTATTTTGAGTGGTTGCATTTCCGGCTAAGAAAAACAGCATACTTGGATGCAACGTGGGGATATATCTGTTTTGTCATTTTCAAGCTCAGATTTTCAAAAGAATGCGCTACTAAATGTTGAAAGCCCAGTATTACCGTCGCAGTGGGAATCTTGGAGAAATCTTCTAGCCTCCTGCAGCAAAATACTCCACAGCGTACTTTTCTTCCATTTATCCAGGAGAGCGATAAAAAAACGCACACAATTACACTTATTCAAGCAAAACCATCCGGGACATTCCAACCCACCGATACAGTAAAATCTCGTCAACTGAGGCTATAAAAACAAACCCAATAAAGTGTAATGGATGGTGGCTAAAATCATTTAGAAAATATTGTTTTTCTGAACGTCTTAAAGTTATGCTTTAGATTACTTTGCGTGGATGACATTATAGGTAAAGAGGGTTATGGCGTAGCGATTTATGATATACTGCAATGACAGTAAAACTTTTGGTAGGTTGTCTAAAAAGTCAAAGGAACATATTTTCTAAAGTTATTATGAAGGTTTTGTTTGATCGTGGGGAACCAAGCCATTTGTATCCATTTCTACATATATATATATTTATAAACTGAAGCAGGTGACATTGTTCTCCGCTTATGGGTGGAGCTAACCAGAACTATTTCTTTGGGGCAGGACCTTTTGGGCAGCATACTCACCTGTTACAACTTGGGCGCTGACGAGGCCACACGGCCGAAATGCATACGCCCATTTGCCTATGTCGACAATAAAGAGACTCCCAGCTGTTTCCCTACCGTGGTCTCTGCCTTTTTCTTTGGAGAGGGTGTTTTGGATATATTTGCACTGCTAGCCAGCGACGTGCATCAGAGATCCCTGCACACAGGATGACCTGGTCATCACTGGCGCTGTTTTGTTTAGGCAAAATCTTTTTTTGAGTCCGAGTTATCAGAAAGACCAGGCCCACCACTGCACTCAGGAGCAACAGAAGCGGTGTCAGAGTCATTGTACTCCAGATTGGGCGAGGCGCAATGTCGGACTTGTCCCCGTGGAAACATACCTGATTGCGGCGGTTGTGCAGTCAGGGGACGCAAGGAGTATCGATGTTGTGGAGGACATTGCGGGACAATGGGAGAGAGCTGCTCGAGGTGCCTGCACTTCCCGTGGTTATGCGGCTGTTCAATCCTGGCAAACCACTGCATGCTGGGATTAGCAGTTTGATCTACCATCGTTAAACTGCAGTGACATTGTTCTCCGCTTATGGGTGGAGCTAACCAGAACTATTTCTTTGGGGCAGGACCTTTTGGGCAGCATACTCACCTGTTACAACTTGGGCGCTGAAGAGGCCACTCGGCCGAAATGCATACGCCCATTTGCCCATGTCGACAACAAAGAGACTCCAAGCTGTTCCCCTACTGTGGTCTCTGCCTTTTTCTTTGGAGAGGGTGTTTTGGATATATTTGCACTGCTAGCCAGCGACGTGCATCAGAGATCCCTGCACACAAGCTGACCTGGTCATCACTGGTGCTGTTTTGTTTCGGCAAAATCTTTTTTTGAGTCCGAGTTATCGGAAGGACAAGGCCGACCACTGCACTCAGGAGCAACAGAAGCGGTGTCGGAGTCATTGTACTCCGCATTGGGCGAGGCGCAATTTTGGACTTGTCCCCGTGGAAAACATACCTGATTGCGGCGGTTGTGCAGTCAGGGGACGCAAGGAGTATCAATGTTGTGGAGGGCATTGCGGGACACTGGGAGAAAGCTGCTCGAGGTGCCTGCAGTTCCCGTGGTTATACGGCTGTTCAATCATGGCAAACCACTGCATGCTGGGATTAGCAGTTTGATCTACTATCGTTAAACTGAAGCAGGTGACATTGTTCTCCGCTTATGGGTGGAGCTAACCAGAACTATTTCTTTGGGGCAGGACCTTTTGGGCAGCATACTCACTTGTTACAACTTGGGCGCTGACGAGGCCACACGGCCGAAATGCATACGCCCATTTGCCTATGTCGACAATAAAGAGACTCCAAGCTGTTCCCCGACCGTGGTATCTGCCTTTTTCTTTGGAGAGGGTGTTTTGGATATATTTGCACTGCTAGCCAGCGACGTGCTTCAGAGATCCCTGCACACAAGCTGACCTGGTCATCACTGGCGCTGTTTTGTTTCGGCAAAATCTTTTTTTGAGTCCGAGTTATCGGAAGGACCAGGCCCACCACTGCACTCAGGAGCAACAGAAGCGGTGTCGGATTCATTGTACTCCGCATTGGGCGAGGCGCAATGTCGGACTTGTCCCTGTGGAAAACATACCTGATTGCGGCGGTTGTGCAGTCAGGGGACGCAAGGAGTTTCGATGTTGTGGAGGGCATTGCGGGAAACTGGGAGAGAGCTGCTCGAGGTGCCTGCAGTTCCCGTGGTTATGCGGCTGTTCAATCCTGTCAAACCACTGCATGCTGGGATTAGCAGTTTGATCTACCATCGTTAAACTGAAGCAGGTGACATTGTTCTCCGCTTATGGGTGGAGCTAACCAGAACTATTTCTTTGGGGCAGGACCTTTTGGGCAGCATACTCACCTGTTACAACTAGGGCGCTGACGAGGCCACACGGCCGAAATGCATACGCCCATTTGCCTATGGCGACAATAAAGAGACTTCAAGCTGTTCCCCTACCGTGGTCTCTGCCTTTTTCTTTGGAGAGGGTCTTTTGGATATATTTGCACTGCTAGCCAGCGACGTGCATCAGAGATCCCTGCACACAAACTGACCTGGTCATCACTGGGGCTGTTTTGTTTCGGCAAAATCTTTTTTTGAGTCCGAGTTATCGGAAGGACCAGGCCCACCACTGCACTCAGGAGCAACAGAAGCGGTGTAGGAGTCATTGTACTCCGCATAGGGCGAGGCGCAATGTCGGACTTGTCCCCGTGGAAAACATACCTGATTGCGGCGGTTGTGCAGTCAGGGGACGCAAGGAGTATCGATGTTGTGGAGGGCATTGCGGGACACTGGGAGAGAGCTGCTCGAGGTGCCTGCAGTTCCCGTGGTTATGCGGCTGTTCAATCCTGGCAAACCACTGCATGCTGGGATTAGCAGTTTGATCTACCATCGTTAAACTGAAGCAGGTGACATTGTTCTTCGCTTATGGGTGGAGCTAACCAGAACTATTTCTTTGGGGCAGGACCTTTTGGGCAGCATACTCACCTGTTACAACTTGGGCGCCCAATTGCCTATGTCGACAATAAAGAGACTCCAAGCTGTCCCCCTACCGTGGTCTCTGCCTTTTTCTTTGGAGAGGGTGTTTTAGATATATATAGATATATATATATATATATATATATATAGATATATATATATATATATATATATATATTCATGCACATACAACAAGTTGTCTTGAATACACTTCCACATTGTCAAACTAAGACAGCATCAGTCTTCATCTTAACCTTACAAACCACAGTTCATGTCAAGAGCCAGGGTGAGCTTTGCGGCACACCCTGCTTTGTCAAGGCAAACACATCTGTTTGTTCATGGCTGATGATGTAGAAGTGTAATAGTGTACAAGAACTGTATATCTTTACTTGTTACCCTTTTTGGCAGTAACTTATCTTATTATATGTAAATCAGCACTGTTCTATTCAATTGAGCGCCAGAATATTTGCTTTGTGGTATTTTTTCGTGACCATATGTGTGTGTACACCCTGTACATGCTAAGATCTTGTTTATGACATCTAAATTTGAGATCTTTTCCTCAGCAAATTTTTTTGTTAATAAGTCGAGCAATACAGCTTATTTAATAAAAAGTGCTGCTAGTGTAATAACCCTGAGGAGACCGTTAAATCTGGTTCCCTTGAATTGTTATTGTTTTTTGCACTCTAGGGGTATACCATGACATTTGTTCTAGGTTTTCCACTTAATAATTATGCAAAATTATTATTACTAGTGGATGGCTCAGTTTAATTTAATCTTTGACACATTTGCTTATAGATTACTGTCATTTGTAATTGTAGTAGTATTTGTATAGCGCACCGAATTGACCCCCGAAGGGGTATCTCAGGCGCTTGTATGCATACCGCTGTGGAACCCTTCCTGGCTTTTCCCTGTGAAGTGCCCACTCCTGGGCACCCCCAAGGTGAAGCCAGGCATCCTAGCGTTGTTGAGTCCGTTGTGGAGATCAAGCAAGCTATTGCCCAGAGTTGCAGAGTGGGACCCATGATAAGAATAGGCACTGAGGCGAGAATTATCAGGTCCGTGGAAATTGAGTCCAAGACCCGCCGAGGCGGGAATTAAACTCTGGTCCCGGGCTAGACCTCTGCATCAGGGTCTGCCGCTTTAACCATTGAGCCACACTTCTCCACCATTGAGCCACACTTCTCCACATTTCATATTGATTGCGTGTTCCTCGTCTTTATTATGTTGTTTTATGGGCATATATGCCCTAAATTAATTTGATTATATCTTCTGCAAGTTATACTAGGTGATGAGCTTCATCTTCTCTGTTACCTTCCACCAAACCTCAGACTAAGCAATGCAATTAGCAAACAAGTGAATACCCATATATCCTCACCAGATCCTCTGGGACATTTAGAATACTCTTACTGTTTCAATTTAAACATATTCAAAATGGTATAATGTAATCTATTTATAAAATTGCTACAGTGCTGTCATTTTAGGTAAGCTGCTTACCTGGTCTTATGTGCTGATGACAGGGGGCGGCTCCTCCATTAAGGCGGAGGAGCGACGCCAGCTTTAAAACTGCTCCCAGAGATGGAAAATAAAATGGTAATAAATTAACTTTATTACCATTTTATTTTTCAAAACCCCGCCCCGAGCAGAGCATCAGGACAGGGGGTGGGGCTTTCTGCTTCCTGCACAAAGCAGTGATAGGCAGGGCACTTGGGCTTAAACGGCGCATGTCTTTTTGGCAGCTGTCTTGCGACAGCCAACCAGACATGCGCATTTTAAATCTCTCTAAACCAGCTGTCTAGGACAGCTGGGTTAGAGACAGCATAGGGCTCGAGTGCCCTTGAGAGCGGCGGGAGAGGCCGCTCCCTCCATTCCTGTCACTGCTCTCATGCAGCAGGAGAGCTGCACCAGGATTGGTTACTGCAGTTTCCTGTAGCCTGCTTACATGGAGAGAAGACCTGAGCAGGGAGGAAGTCACACCAGGAAGGAGGTAAGTGCTATGTTTTGTTTTTTTAACTCAGTTTTTTTGGCCCCTCTTCCCCATCACCCTCCTCACATGCCAGCTGCCACTGAATGATGACATGCTTCTCTGCAAACTGATGTGCTCAGATTGCAAGACCTTCAAGTAGATAGTTCACCTAGACCATCATCCAGTCTTGAAATACATTGTTTGTCTTCAGGATGAATTGAAACAGGCTGAGGTTCTTTAATTTTGACTTCATCTTACATTTGTCATCAATTTGTGTTGCCTTTACACAGACTGCTCTATTCATGAAGTGTGTCTGCCCTTTGGACTGCAACGTGTAGAAAACCCCCCTCTGTCCTTGCTTTGAAAGCAATCTCAGACACTATCTGGCCTAACTGCATATAGACATGTTCTGCCATTACTGATTGACTTATAAGTGCTGTAATTGATTGACTTATGGGTTGGACAGAAACACGACGTAAGGGGGACATTCTGGTTACATGATGTTTTTCTATTGGCTAATATTTTGCAGACCTTGTATGTCCATATTAGGTATTTTGTATGCTTGCAGAAGCTAGGACTGCCCCTTTCTTTGATGCTGAGTTTGTAACTCGAAACATATAAAAGGCCTCTGTGTTTTGTACTCTTTAGACCACCTCATTCGGTTGCTGCGGCTTCTGTGTGACGTGGCCTCACTTAATAAATTTAATAAAGATGTATTTTGATATTTCAGCTTCTGTGCCAAGTTCTTTTGTATTAGTGAGACCCCTGAGAATGAAGATTTCAGTTCTTCAGATGGCGCGGCCAACGCAGGCTTCATCAGAGAAGTGACTTTCTGTGGGAGTGATCCTGTCAGGAGACAGAAAGCTACTGAGGAGGACAAGACAGGATTCTACTAAGAAGGTACTCTGTGCACAATGATTCTGGGGATTCCTCATCTCTGCAGCCCAGTGTATTTCTGCTCTTCCTGATTTTGATCCTCCACATGATGTCACTCCTGACTGAGAATCTTTTTGGCGTGAGTATTAAAAAAAAAACTAAGCGACCGTTAGGTCATGTAGAACTTGACAGTTAGAATTTGGATAACCTTTTGATTAGTAAGAGTAAGAAGTACAAGTGGATCGCTCCCACGATTTTGTTTGGTTTCTTGGTTTAGATTTGGTTATTGCAATTACTAAAGCCGAGGGGTTGGTTTCTTGGTTTTATTTGGTTGCTGCAATAACCAAAGCTGAGGGGCTCGTAGATTTGCGAGTGTATCGGTGGAGATAATCCCTTGAAGTTTGAAGCTAGATTAGTGAGCTATAAGATGCCTGATCTTAGAAAATTTGGAACTGTAGCTTTGGAACTTTGGAATTTGTGTTGGCCAACTTTGAATTTGTATAGGTTTGTATATGCAAATTGCAATTTGTGTAGACAGGTAATGAGGAGAATTTTCTCTATTTGGTTTAGTTGAACGGTGCACGTACGAAAAGTACATTAAGCACTATTTTGATTATAATATTGTATATTTTGCAATATTTTGGGCATGCCTGTTTGAAAGCTCACATAAGAAGAATGTGTTGCTTTATTTGGAAGGTACCATGTTGTGATGTGAAGTAAATTAGCCGGCTTCCCTAGCGGGAAATATCTAAATAGGTTAGATTTAAAAACATATTTCTTCCTTGGTGATTTTGTACCCCCAGGGAATTAAAATATGGACATAATACATACAAGGATCCTTTGTTCTGTGCAGTTTTATGAATGAAGATATGCAGAACGATTTTGTTTGGTGTTCTGCTAGCCAAAGCTAGTGAAGTGAGTGTATTTTCGTTTTTTGGACATACATCAGTCTGTTGGGCTGTTTTTGCAGTCTTTTGGAACATAATTGAGAAGCGTTTCTTGTAAATATGACTTACAACTAGTATTTACAAATGGTTTGGTTTAAGTAAAGTCTTTGGGCTGTCCTTTATTTCTGTCCTGAGTATTGGTTTGTGGGTTAAATGTGTGTTTAAATGTCTATGTGGTTTTCCCATTAGTGCAATTTCTGTAAGTGAATAGTGTTGGCGCTATTCACGAAAATGCATGGCTAAAAGCGCGCCGTATTGTGTGTCTTGAGTGTTTGACCCCTTTCTGTTTGTCTGAAATGAGCTCAAATGTGTGTTTGTGTTTTTTCTAGATGTTTTCAGTCTATTAAGCAAGATGTCTAAATGTTTAAAAACTAAAATGTAAATTCACATTCACTAGGAATAAAAAGCCCCCCAAAACGAAATTGGGTGTTTTGCAAAAAAATAGATAAACTTACAGCATTTTCTTTAGATACTTTGTGTTAGATATTAACAGGCAAACAGATCAGCTGAAGTAAATTCCTGCTGAACTCAAAATAATATAGAACACGCATTAATATGTTTTAGTTTGAAAAAGACTGCAGCTGCTCATGTTACAAGCATTTAGAGACAAGCTACATGAACAGGAATATTTATTCAACCAGGATTTTGCCCTCAGTTGCACGGGTGACATTTTGCATTTCAGAATGTTGTTTTAAAAAGGTTCTAAAACTAATGTTCATTATTTTGTATTATAGGAAGACATTTTATTAAGGGTTTTCCTCTCTTTAAGCATTTCTGTAAGTATATTCTTGGCTCAGTTCCTAAGTAATAATTAACCCATGTAGTGAAAGAAACAGTTAAAAAGAAAGAAACCGTAACAGATGCTGAAACATGATAGGGCAAGTGCAAGGAAACTAAAAGTTAACGATGTCTTGAACATTGATTGGCAATCTCAGATAAAGATCAATCAGGGAAATTGGTTTTGCAGGTCAGTTTCGGGTGAAGAAGTTAGTCTCTTACAGTTTATTCTGGTTAATGTATACATGACCTGAGGAGGCCAGACCACTTTGTTCGTCGGCCTACGTGGCACAGAGCAAAAAAAAAAGAGAAAAGAAAATGAAGTGAGATTCGAGGAATTACAGAGCCTTAATATGTGGAATTCTCAAAACTGATTGGGTTATAAAAATAAGTGCTACAAAATTCCTTTTTTACTATTCATGAAGCTTAATACTTATACTGTGACCTCCTAGCATTATAATTTAATTTAAGGTATGGTACACTGCATAATGAGAACATTAGCATATAGAATTTCACTTGACGCAGGCGTGAAAAACCCATTTTTCTCAGGATTTAGATATGTTAATGTCCAATCTCTTCAATTTGTAAAGAACATTCTGAGGATGAATAATATGTAACATTATTATAGGATATTTATTTTTAAGGGCCCCAAATAGCAAAGTCGAATTTGGGTAAAACTTGGGCATTTTTGCCATTTACAATAGCTTTAAAGTGCTTTAGGCTTCTTCAGTAAATGCATACATTTAGGTATAATACAAATTTGCAGGTTGTTCCCATTTGGGTTTCCTTTTGAATAGGTCAGTGAGCCAATGTGCCTGGTGCAGAGGTTTGAGTTTAATATCAGGGTGGAAGATTTTAACTTCTGCTCGACCTAACTGAGACCTTCATCCTTTTAAGGTTGATGAAATGAGTACCATTGCAAACAAGCATTTGTTCTAAAAACTGGTATGTGTTATTATGTTCTGCGAATTATTCACAGTAACTGTTTTAATAATCTAAGTATAGAAATAAAGTGTAGCCCCTAACAGGAGTAATATCTATATCATGTGTTTTTAAATAGGGTTGGTTATTGCAGGTTAGAAAGAGTTGGGAAGGTTTATGTTTCCTTTTTCAGCCTTAGAGTGAGGAAGAGATAGAGGTCTGAGGAGCCCGCAAGGCAGGTTTTGACTTTAAGGTCAGTGAGGTAGGATAGGAGTAAGTGTAAAGAGATGGAGAAATTATTGCTTGGAAAAGCAGGGCCTCAAAGGGTGTTGGCGCACGGGACACGCAGAGTGTCTGTGAAAATGTTTTTGGAAAGTTAAAAAGGTTTTGCATATTTTCAAAAGATGGTTGTTACAGTTGATATTTTGTGTGTTATGTGCAGTAATGTTTGTGCGTTTTACATATTTTTGCATTTTATCCATTTATGAATTGTTCCTGCTGGTCCTGTGTGTCAGAAGCGACACAGTTAGTTGTGTTTTGGCAGCCAAATGTCCACTACCTGGTGATTTGCTGTCAAAAGGAGGGTGAGGATTTTAAGCCTGACAAATTAAGCAGGCCTGAATATTCTGTTTTGGGCTGCAGGTTCACAGTGCATAAAAGTGCATGCAATAGTGTTATGTGTCACCGCTTATTTACATGTGCTATTGTTTTGTCTATGCTTTTTTGTGCTTGATATATAACGCGTATATCTGATGGCTTGGCATATGTGTGTTTTTTGTTGTTTTTTTGCGCTGATACTAAATTTCACAGATATGACTTTTCATGCTGTGAACAAAACAAGACAACACTTCACCAGTGTATGCCAAATTTAGCTTTAATGGTTTTTGAAGGAAAATAAAAAAGAGATATACAGAATCAAAGTGTGTCATCTAGTCACGATACTGTCCTCTTCCCTTAAAGGAACAGACAGCCCTAAAAATTATGTATCCTGATTGGACGTAAGGATAAATTATTGATTTGTGACTCTTGTACATGGTGACCTAATTTCTATATTACATTAGTCAGTTTTGTTCTGCTTCCCAAGTAGTGTATGGCTTTGTACCATAAAGGAAACAAGGCTTCATTTTTACCTAGTCCCATTTCCCTTTTGCAAATTCCTTTCACTAGTTGATGTATTGTTCAGGTTCACACTTCCAGAATGCAGTGATATACTAGGGACCCCCATAATATATATAATTCGCTTTTTGTATGACCAGTCTGGTTTTCAAAAAATTTCTTTAGGCCTACTCTGATGTTTTTCCAGTCTGACTGTTAGGGTAGTGATGGACTGGTTAACTGACTCAATACTATAGTAAGATACGTTTTCCGTCTCAATAGGAGACACCTTACGTTTTTTTTTAATATGACAAATTCAATGCCTATTCTAATTTGGTTTTTAGTTCCTTTTTTCTGCTGCTTTAATTTTTGATGGACCAGATCTATTTTAAATAATGGAAATACCAGGACTCTCTAGTTCTTGTCTTTTGTTTCCACATTTTGATCATTAGCTTTTGTATTGCATAGTCCACCTGATGCACAATTATTAAAGGGAGTTATCTACATGTCCCTGATAATATGTATGATGTAATTTCTCTTTTGAAATGTTTTTAGATAAGGAATTTAGGAACACCTATTATGTAATTATTGAGAGAAAAAATGTGTTTGCCCCATTAGACAATGCCACTTATGTGAGGACATCCATTCAGATCGAATTCCCATGTAACTATCTACCCTTAGATGGTAGAGGATATGCTCTCACATGGAAACCCAATTAAAGAGGCTAGAGGCACTGTTTTGCCCACCGCCTTTGTTTTTGTATTGCCTTTGAGAATGACAGTGTGTTCTAGACCAGAAATGTCCCATGACTATGGCCACTCCTTTAAAGATTGCAGGCCACTTGCTTGCAGTCCCTTGTTATACAATGAACTGTTTTTGTACTTAAATTGAAGGAAATAACTGTTACATTTCCTACGTCACTAGGTTCTGCAGGATCTTCCAGAGTCAAAGGAAGAATGATACCCTGCAGAACGGTAATTCTCATCAGTGTCAGCTACAGATGAGGGCTACATACCTTGGCCCTACAGTCCCAGCACCCAGACATCGATCTCCAGCGTGCCATCAGTGATATCTCCAACTATTGTACTTGCTTCATCAGAAGGCGTTGAACATCAGAAAAGAAGGAGGAGCTGGTTTTGCCACAGAACCAGAATTTCAGTGCAAAGAGCGAAAGAGAAGGATTCTTGTTGTTTGAGGCTTCAGTTTTCCACCCACCTGTCATGTGCTGGTTAACCTCTGACAGTGTGCAGTCCCTTGAGCCCGTTGGCCTGAGTTTTGGCCACACAACCCCTTTTCCTTTGCTCCAACGGAAGTGCAGTGCACCGAAGGATTTGAGATTGGCAAAAGGCACTACATTATGGTGCCCATGAAAGAGCAGCCCGAGCATCCTCTGACACTGAATAGAGAGTGTTGGAGCCTGAAAGTGTTGCTGAAAGTGACAATCTGTTGATCTTTCCCGATTAATAGTACTTGGGTCTGCATGAGATGATCTGTGCCCTTGATCAATGAAGAAGCACAATATCTGTAGTGCCTGCAGCACAGGAAATATTGGTGCACTGCATTGAGACATTGAGACTTTCAAGTGAGCTGTGAGTGTTTGCCAGGAAGGCACTCCAACGGATACTGAGTAACATCATTTTCATGAAAGGCCTGAAAGAAGAGGCCCATGCGGAAGAAAACAACAGAAACAGGATTTGATGGACAATAGAAGCCTGCCAGAAGAGGCTTTGACGGACTCTGGGTATTTCCCGTGCGATTGTATAGAATTTGTGTTTGGAGACTGATTCTTATTGTTTTATTGGCATTGTCAATAGTCACTGAAATACATAATGTTTGCAAAATAATTTTAGGATTTGCCTGTGTAATGGCAAAAGCAGGGTCTGAGGTTCTTTAATTTTGACTTCATCTTACATTTGTCATCAATTTGTGTTGCCTTTACACAGACTGCTCTATTCATGAAGTGTTTCTGCCCTTTGGACTGCAACGTGTAGAAAACCCCCCTCTGTCCTTGCTTTGAAAGCAATCTCAGACACTAGCTGGCCTAACTGCATACAGACATGTTCTGCCATTACTGATTGACTTATAAGTGCTGTAATTGATTGACTTATGGGTTGGGCAGAAACACGACGTAAGGGGGATATTCTGGTTACATGAGGTTTTTCTATTGGCTAATATTTTGCAGATCTTGTATGTCCATATTAGGTATTTTGTATGCTTGCAGAATCTAGGACTGCCCCTTTCTTTGATGCTGAGTTTGTAACTCTAAACATATAAAAGGCCTCTGTGTTTTGTACTCTTTAGACCACCTCATTCGGTTGCTGCGGCTTCTGTGTGACGTGGCCTCACTTATTAAATTTAATAAAGATGTCTTTTGATATTTCAGCTTCTGTGCCAAGTTCTTTTGTATTAGTGAGACCCCTGAGAATGAAGATTTCAGTTCTTCAAGGCAATGCCCCATTCCTCAGAATTCCCATCAATGAATTCTTAACTGTATTGATTCTCCCCTGTCTAGACTACCTTGTAGATCTCTTATTAACCTGATTACTTTGGAACTATGCTTGCACTAAAGTCACAACATTTTCCCTGTCTCTTCGATGAGAAACTGCCCAATGAATCATCCACATTTAATGCACACAGATTTGTTTGAGAACCTGATTCTTAGGAAGAAGGTATAAATTCACACCCACAGATTTATGACCTGACCTGGGTAGAGATTTAGGACGTTTTGAATTTTTAAAACAATTATAGTTAAGCATGAGAATTGCAGTGAATATATAAAAGCTTGTATTGTCATATGAGGTAAAAAAGGTGCAAGTGCCAATTGACTTCTGTTTTTTCTCATATTTTGTTTCTTCCATGGCAAAAACAATTTTCCTACTGGAGGAAACCCTTCCATCTACCGCCCCACCCGTTTTAGGGATGAATCCTTTGCTTTCCCACCCTGGAAAGGGATTTACTCCGGTCACTAGTAGGGGTAAATCTGACCTCAAATCTCCACCTGTGTGAAAAAAACTCTCACAGAATTTTGTGAACAAACACAAATGTACGTCGGTGTGTGTTGACAAGGTCTTTATGTAGGCTCTCTGCTCAGACTAGGGTCCATATTGCAGTGCAGGTATGCATGCATATATGATCTCAATAGCGTGAATACAAAGATAAACATAAAGCCAACTAGTGATAGGATAAGCAGCTGGGTTGTGGAAGGTTAATGCATTGTGATGTTGAGATCTTTAAAGAGGTAAGTCTTCATCTCTTTCCTAAATTTGAGCATCATTGAGACCGTCCTGATGGATACAGGAATGTTGCTCCAGATCATGGGTACATAGATGGAAAAGGCCTACTGTTTTTTTTTCCTTTTCCGTACTTCTTATTCTGCAGTCTTATGATATCCTGTCTGTGGGTGCGGTGAGAACCACAAGACATGGTGAGCTGTAAGATAAGCAATGGTATTGGTTATGATGAGTTTGTAAAGTTTAAAAAGTTGTTTTTCTGATGTTTTAGTGAGATTTGCCAGTGGTCCAGTGGACCACCACCTACTCCCCCTGAAATTTATACCCCAATTTGCAAAGGGAAAAGGGTCCAAATAGGACCACTTCCTTTTTGCAAATGTTACTGCCACAACTTGGGCGTCAGTAACTTATTATTGTACTATTGAATATAGACACCAGCAATATTGTGGTACAAGAATATAGAGGACAGAAAATCAAGGAACAAGGTATTGAAAAGTGCATATAGGATAGTATAGGTTTACAATTCCTAACTTCATATCTACGTACCTTGAAGATATATTTGCGCCTATGCACATATATGTGTAGTTAGGTATAGAAAATCTAGACTTAGTTATCATGTCGATTTTTTATTTTCAATATTCTGATCTCGATACTGTGTCCCACCGATATTGTTGTTTTTATATTCAGATGGCACAACATCAATAGCTTGCAACCAGAATTCCGGTCACAAATCATTGATACATAGGGTACTGAATTTCTATTTGGAAGAGACTCCCACCACATAACCCCTTTTAAATAGCAATTCGAAAACAATTTCTACATTTGTTTTAGCAGTGGGTTAAAAACGTCTAAAATAAGTTTGATACATAGTGAAAAACATTTGTTGCAAATTTATATATTTTTTCAATTGAATAGTTTGTGACTACTAAAAAGTTTTGTACATCTGTCCCATTAATAGGATGCACAAGGAAAGGAACCACCTGGTCTTGTCTAGAATTAAATGGGTAGCATGGGAAGGAGGCATGTGAGGAGGAGCCTGCCTTTACCCCTGTAATTAGCCCCCACCGGAGTCTTTTTACGGAACTGCCTGGCCCGGACAATGGAGGGTTAACTAAATCAGAGACCTCTTCCCTACAGGAGAGCCACAACCAATGGGAGGTGAGCGGAACCATTAGGAGGGCGGAGTGGACAGCTGACGGGGAGAACCCGGAAGACACGAGGACGAGAGGAAAGGAGGACGCGAAAACCACGAGGAAGACCAGCAACATCGAGGACCCGCTTGCTGACACCGAGGACCCGCCTGTGGACACCGAGGCTCCAGGAACGGATGAGGACGAGGCTGCCATCGGAGAGGACGAGACCTGGTCCGAGGAGTGTTGGACACCCCCGGAGGACGCCCAAGTGCTGCCGTAACTCTGGAGAGTTACGGCTAACAAAGTACGTGAATCGAGCAAGGGGATGGAGGGAGGGGGTCAGTAATTCCGGGCTTGTGTAGGGCGCGGGTTTTCTATTCTTCTGTGTTTTTTTTGTTAATATCTCGGGCAGAGGAGTGGGGCGCCGGGTATTGTAAGGGAGCGGGGAGCCGGCATGTATAGGTCCGCTGGCATGTCGTAAGGTCTCCACTCTTGTATACTAGAGGGTGATAATCTTAGCCACCCCAATTAGTATTTTATTAGTGGGCATAGGAGTAGCCCGTATGCTGATCCTATTTCTTTTGTTTTCCTGTGCCGATCCTATTTTTCTTTTATCCTATCTTTGAGGCTTGTTACGTGACGCAAGGACAAGCCTGTGGACTTAATCTGCCCATCTATTTAGTTGCACCACATTATTCCTTACCCCTCGTCTACTGAGCACTTTGGGGTTTTCTTGGTGACGGTACAATGTTCTAAAGCAGGACAACCATATTTACCACCTGGTCTATTCTCTCTCCACTAAGCATGGGCGGAAAATCCGTTACGCTTGCAGATTTTGCGGATTTTCGGTAAATTCGCAATCCGCGAACACTCGCGAATTTACCGGAAATCCGCAAATTCGCATGCAGCGGATTTTTTTTTCTTGCCGATACAATTTTGTGGCGCACGGCGTTTACTTACCGTCATTCAGCGTTTGCCGAGTTGTTTTTCTCGATATTTTGCGAGTGCTGCGCCATTTTGGATCTTGCTGCAAGATCCCGCGGGAATTTGGCGAGCGCGATTACGTCATCGCGGCTTGCCAACTTGCACAGCGAGAGTTTGTCAACGCGAGTACGCCGTGATCACGTATCGCGGGACTTCGCAATTGCGACCTTGTAGATGCGGCGAGCAGCAACAATCTCGCACTCACGAAAATACAAAATTTGCAATTCTGCACAAGAAATCCACCAGCAAGCAGCATAAACCTTCTGGAAATGATGATTTTTATCTGAATAACTCCTCAGGTTGACATTTGCCTGCACTTTTTTTGCGAGGAGTCCATTTTGGGGAGGGGGGGGGTGGGAGGAAGGAAGTGCCCCACAGTTTTCAACTTCCTGTTCCTGTCCAGCAGGCTCCTCCCAGTGCTTTGTCCATCTCCTGGTCACTTTTCATTTGGATCTGAAGCTGGAAGGATTACTTTTTGTGGATGCTGCTGAATATTTGGATTTGAGGCCTTTTTGACTTTCTTTGGATCACTTTTGGATTAGAAATTTCACAAGTAAGTTTGTTTGGGGCATTACAGTTGCTGCAACTACAATTTTGGATTTTTCGATTTTTGGGCTGTTTTGGGGCCTTTTGCCCAGGGGTACTCAGTGGTGGGTGGACTGAGTCTTTCTGTGGGGTGTTTTGAATTTAAACATCATGGAGGGGCTGGATGGTTTGGGATAGTGCTGATTTTTCTGTGATTTTCGTTTTTTTGGCCTGTTGTTGTGGCCTTTCCACCAGGGGTAGTGAGTGTTGCATGGGCCTAGTCTTTCTGTGGGGTGTCTTGAATTTAAACATCATGGAGGGCCTGGATGGTTTGGGATTGTGCTGATTTTTCTGTGTTTTTTGATTTTTTGTGGTGTTCATGGGGACAGGCCATGTGGGTGGGGCCATTTTGAGTGCTGGTACAGGCAGGCCATGTGCTGGGAGGCAAGTGGCCATTTTGAATGCAGGGAGTGTTGTTAGGCCTGCAACCATTTTGCCTAGTTTTCAACCTTTATGCCCAGGGGTAGTGAGTGTTGCATGGGCCTAGTCTTTCTGTGGGGTGTCTTGAATTTAAACATCATGGAGGGCCTGGATGGTTTGGGATTGTGCTGATTTTTCTGTGATTTTCGTTTTTTTGGCCTGTTGTTGTGGCCTTTTCACCAGGGGTAGTGAGTGTTGCATGGGCCTAGTCTTTCTGTGGGGTGTCTTGAATTTAAACATCATGGAGGGCCTGGATGGTTTGGGATTGTGCTGATTTTTCTGTGTTTTTCGATTTTTTTGTGGTGTTCACGGGGACAGGCCATGTGGGTGGGGGCCATTTTGAGTGCTGGTACAGGCAGGCCATGTGCTGGGAGGCAAGTGGCCATTTTGAATGCAGGCAGTGTTGTTAGGCCTGCAACCATTTTGCCTAGTTTTCAACCTTTATGCCCAGGGGTAGTGAGTGTTGCATGGGCCTAGTCTTTCTGTGGGGTGTCTTGAATTTAAACATCATGGAGGGCCTGGATGGTTTGGGATTGTGCTGATTTTTCTGTGATTTTCGTTTTTTTGGCCTGTTGTTGTGGCCTTTTCACCAGGGGTAGTGAGTGTTGCATGGGCCTAGTCTTTCTGTGGGGTGTCTTGAATTTAAACATCATTGAGGGCCTGGATGGTTTGGGATTGTGCTGATTTTTCTGTGATTTTCGTTTTTTTGGCCTGTTGTTGTGGCCTTTTCACCAGGGGTAGTGAGTGTTGCATGGGCCTAGTCTTTCTGTGGGATGTCTTGAATTTAAACATCATGGAGGGCCTGTATGGTTTGGGATTGTGCTGATTTTTCTGTGATTTTCGTTTTTTTGTCCCGTTGTGTTGTGGCCTTTTCACCAGGGGTAGTGAGTGTTGCATGGGCCTAGTCTTTCTGTGGGGTGTCTTGAATTTAAACATCATGGAGGGCCTGGATGGCTTGGGATTGTGCTGATTTTTCTGTTTTTCGATTGTTTGGGGTGTTCATGGGGACAGGCCATGTGGGTGGGGGCCATTTTGAGTGCTGGTACAGGCAGGCCATGTGCTGGGAGGCAAGTGGCCATTTTGAATGCAGTCAGTGTTGTTAGGCCTGCAACCATTTTGCCTAGTTTTCAACCTTTATGCCCAGGGGTAGTGAGTGTTGCATGGGCCTAGTCTTTCTGTGGGGTGTCTTGAATTTAAACATCATGGAGGGCCTGGATGGTTTGGGATTGTGCTGATTTTTCTGTGATTTTCGTTTTTTTGGCCCGTTGTTGTGGCCTTTTCACCAGGGGTAGTAAGTGTTGCATGGGCCTAGTCTTTCTGTGGGGTGTCTTGAATTTAAACATCATGGAGGGCCTGGATGGTTTGGGATTGTGCTTATTTTTCTGTGATTTTCGTTTTTTGGGGGTATTCATGGGGACAGGCCAAGTGGGTGGGGGCCATTTTGAGTGCTGGTACAGGCAGGCCATGTGCTGGGAGGCAAGTGGCCATTTTGAATGCAGTAGGTGTTGTTAGGCCTGCAACCATTTTGCCTAGTTTTCAACCTTTATGCCCAGGGGTAGTGAGTGTTGCATGAGCCTAGTCTTTCTGTGGGGTGTCTTGAATTTAAACATCATGGAGGGACTGGATGGTTTGGGATTGTGCTGATTTTTCTGTAATTTTCGTTTTTTTGGTCTGTTGTTGTGGCCTTTTCACCAGGGGTAGTGAGTGTTGCATGGGCCTAGTCTTTCTGTGGGGTGTCTTGAATTTAAACATCATGGAGGGCCTGGATGGTTTGGGATTTTTCTGATTTTTCTGTGATTTTCGTTTTTTTGGCCTGTTGTTGTGGCCTTTTCACCAGGGGTAGTGAGTGTTGCATGGGCCTAGTCTTTCTGTGGGGTGTCTTGAATTTAAACATCATGGAGGGCCTGGATGGTTTGGGATTGTGCTGATTTTTCTGTGTTTTTCGATTTTTTGGGGTGTTCATGGGGACAGGCCATGTGGGTGGGGGCCATTTTGAGTGCTGGTACAGGCAGGCCATGTGCTGGAGGCAAGTGGCCATTTTGAATGCAGGCAGTGTTGTTAGGCCTGCAACCATTTTGCCTAGTTTTCAACCTTTATGCCCAGGGGTAGTGAGTGTTCCATGGGCCTAGTCTTTCTGTGGGGTGTCTTGAATTTAAACATCATGGAGGGCCTGGATGGTTTGGGATTGTGCTGATTTTTCTGTGATTTTCGTTTTTTTGGCCTGTTGTTGTGGCCTTTTAACCAGGGGTAGTGAGTGTTGCATGGGCCTAGTCTTTCTGTGGGGTGTCTTGAATTTAAACATCATGGAGGGCCTGGATGGTTTGGGATTGTGCTGATTTTTCTGTGATTTTCGTTTTTTTGGCCTGTTGTTGTGGCCTTTTCACCAGGGGTAGTGAGTGTTGCATGGGCCTAGTCTTTCTGTGGGGTGTCTTGAATTTAAACATCATGGAGGGCCTGGATGGCTTGGGATTGTGCTGATTTTTCTGTGTTTTTTCGATTTTTTGGGGTGTTCATGGGGACAGGCCATGTGGGTGGGGGCCATTTTGAGTGCTGGTACAGGCAGGCCATGTGCTGGGAGGCAAGTGGCCATTTTGAATGCAGGCAGTGTTGTTAGGTCTGCAACCATTATGCCTAGCTTTCAACCTTTATGCCCAGGGGTACTGAGTGGTGCATTGGCCTGGTCTTTCTGTGGGTTGTCTTAAATTTAAACATCATGGAGGGCTTGGGATTGTGCTGATTTTTCTGTGATTTTCGTTTTTTTGGCCTGTTGTTGTGGCCTTTTCACCAGGGATAGTGAGTGGTGCATGTGCCTAGTCTTTTTGTGGGGTGTCTTGAATTTAAACATCATGGAGGGCATGGGATTGTGCTGATTTTTCTGTGTTTTTTCGATTTTTTTGGGGTGTATAACTGAACTGATGTTCCTCTGTCTTCCATTGCTTTTAGGTGCACAAGACTCAAGAGAACCACCAGTGCCAGGAAGAAGTCCTGCAGCGGTGTGTGTGTGTGCAGCATAACGTCACGCGACGTCACGTCTGGCCACAGACAACTCTGCAACTCGTGCAACTGCGGCCTGCTGTTCTGACCTGCTCTGAAGAAGATGGCCCCAAAAAGAGTTCCCCGTAGCTCCTCTAGCAAGAAAGTTGCCAGTAAGGAGCAGAAGAAGCAAGTTACCAAGGAGGCTGGTGTGCGGCCCGCCACGTTTTTTGGGAGTAAAAAAAAAAGTACGCCTGCAGCAGCAGCAGGATCTGCTGGGGACCAAGCTGGGAGCAGCACCCCCGCTCCATTGGACTCAGTGCCACCACCACGCCAACTTAAGTCCAAGCCCTTGAGTGCTGCAGAGGCACTTAGTCTAGTTGTTCAATCACCATCGACCAGAGATGTTGGCTCATCGCAAGAAAGTAGCAGCAATGTCCCTGAATCAACACAGGTTGTTGTAACTCATCTGACGAGTGTTGAACAACCACGGCCGCAACAACAACCACATGTGCAAGTAGAAGCCCAAGTACATGTGGAAGGAGAGGCAGCGCAAGGAGATGCGCAAGCAGAGGTGCATGGAGGGTCACAAGTGCCCACAATAGTTGTTCCTCTCGAAGTAGGGGCACATCAGGAAATCGACAATCAAGCCGAGGTATCATTTGAGGAAGCCACTCCTCCTGAGGATCATTCATTGTCTTCCACATCCCTAACAAGGAAAAGATCAAGGGGGGTGTCTACATCTTCTTCAAGCCCACCTCCTTCTGATGATATGGATGAAGATTGGGAACCACCACGGCCGTCTGAGAGTGAGGCACACCATGATCTGACAAAGGTACTTAAGCGTAAAAAGAAGGTAGTCGAAAAACTCATAGTTATGGAGTGTGATGAGGCTCAACAAGAGGTGGCGGATACTGCTGCAGATAAAGCCTCTCACGACGACGAGCCAGTCATCATAAAGGTCACTGCAGCCCCAGCAGGCATACAGCAAAGAGACATTTTGACCCTAGCCCGAGAAGCTGCTGAGCGTGATGATGATGTCGACGAGGAGGCAATGGAAACACAACAATCATTGGAGTTAACTAGTACACCAACACGTACCGCTTCCATATTTCTTCCTCGCCACAAGGGACCTCCATCCACCTCGACCTCAATTAGTGGTGGTGAAAGTGCACAACGTACTAAAGTTCGGCAATCCACATCCTCCACTTCATCTGGCATTAGCAGCAAGACCACCACCACCAGTATCGCCGCCTCCTCCGGCCCCCACAGACAATTCAAGTCCCCAGCTTGGGACTTCTTTAGTGTTTGCCCAAAAAGGGAAAACTTTGCCATTTGTAGCATTTTTAAGGTTGCAGTTAGTCGTGGTAAGTTTGGTACCAACTATGGTACCGGAGGCCAGAGAGGTCATCTTAAGAGACAGCACGCTGTCCAATGGTTTGCGCACCTACAGGCGATCAAGGAAGCCCTAATTGCACGTAATGAAAACGTTGATTTTTCATCTGATGATGACGAGGAGGAAGAAGACGTGTCAAACACTTCACTTACACCCAGTACCTCTGTCAGCAGCACACCCCATGTGAGCCACACTAAGAGTGTGGGAGAGAGTGAGACACCAATGCGAAAAAGTTCATCAGCGAGCGTAACTGGGTCGAAGATATCATCATCATCATTATCCCGTAAATGCTTGGTCTAGGGCAACATTAAAAAGATGTTGTTTACAGAAGCGCAATATGAACGCAACCACCCACTGACACGTCTGTATAACACTAAGCTGGCTAAAATGCTAGCTCTGGACCTTCTCCCTTTTTCTTTTGTAGAAGGGGTTGGTTTTCTAGAATTAGTGGCAGCGCTCTGCCCTAAATGGAAGGTTCCTAGCCGGTTCTATTTTGCCAGAGTTGCGGTTCCAGCACTACATGAAGATGTTCTGGAGGTGATTGGGGCAGCTTTGCAGAAGAGTGCTGTTCACACTATACATCTGACAACAGACATGTGGACCAGTGGCGCAGGCGCAGATTACATGTGCATCACTGCACACTGGGTCTCTTTTTCAGGGGTTAAAGCAAAGCTAAACGCAGGTGTTGACCCGGACCAAGTTTTTAAAGCTGCTCGGAAACATGCAACACTAGCCATGTTTGGTTTGGAGAAACTTCACACAGCAGAAAACATTTTGGATGAGTTTAACACAAAGGTCCTCGACTGGCTGTCCCCAAAAAAACGCCAGATTGGTTATGTTTCCACGGATAATGGCGCCAATGTAGTTAAGGCCATGGAGCTGGGTGACTATTTCAGAGTGCCGTGTTTGGCGCACTGTATAAACCTGGTTGCCAAAAAATTCCTGAGTGATAAAGACAGTGCAGCGTACGGGGTAGTGGACACCTGCCGAAAAATGTGCAACCATTTCAGCCATTCTTTTAAGGCCCGGAAGCATCTGAGGAGCCTGCTACATGAACGTCGAATGCCAGTGAAAGCACTCATCCAGGAGGTGGCAACACGTTGGAACTCAACCTTCTACATGCTTGAGCGTCTGTATGAGCAGTATACGGTACTCGATCACTATTTCTTAACACAGGGTACAGCTGAGAAGGACCTGAGGATGGGTGCGGCGCAATGGGACATAGTTAAAAGCCTGACACGCATGCTTCGTCCTTTTGAGGTCTTCACACGTGCAGTCAGCAAGGAGGACTGTAATTTGGGAAAAGCTATCCCATTGTTGTACATGCTGGAGCACCAACTGAAGGAGGTGTGTTCTGTGTTTCAAAAAGATGAAAAAAACCAAGACCCTTTTGTTTTGGCGGAGAAATTATTAGAGCGCCTACAAGGTGATGAACGTCTTAAAATGATCCACTCAAACCAGCATTACATTTGTGCTACTATTCTGGATCCACGCTACAAAAAGGCGCTGGCAGGCCGAGCATTCTTTCCTTTTGCTGATGAAGATGTTACAAAGTACAAACAGTGGCTAGCCTTCGCAGCCAAGAGGTTTGAAAGAGAACGGCAGAAAATTGAAGGAAGAGGCAGTACATCAGCATCAGCAGGCCATCCCCAGTCAAAACAATCCACTTCTGCACCTGTGGCTGTGGCACAAGTGACCTCTCAGCCGTTAAAGACACCGGCAACCGGATCATCTGCACCAGACACAACAGTAACATTGGAGGCTGAAGAGGATTGGCTAGCTCGGCTTGGGTTTGGTTCTCAAAAGGTCACAGCAACAGCTAAGCAAAGTGGAGGAACCTTGCAGGAGGACCTTGAGTCGATGGTGAAGGACTATCTGAATGACTCAACAGAGGTCTATGTTAATGCTGACCCATTGGCGTATTGGCATGGGAAAAAAGAATTGTGGCCACAGCTCTCCAACCTGGCTTTAAACTACTTGTCTTGCCCACTCGCAAGCTTGTCTTCTGAACGTGTTTTCAGTGCTGCTGGTGGCATTGTAACTTCCAAACGGAGCCGCCTCTCGCCCAAAAATGTGGAGAGGTTAACAATGATCAAGATGAATCAGCACCTCATACCACCAGATTACAGAGTACGAGAAAGCACGCCAGATGAAGACGAGGTGGACAGCAACGTAGATAAGGGAATTTCTTCTCTGTCAGGTGACACTGAGCTTACCCTGCCTGAATTCGCAGAGTATGATGACGAAGCCTTATTCTTATTCGTGGACCCTGACACCGAGCCCTGAAAATGAGACAATGAATCAATAACTTTCTTTTTCTTCCTTATTCACTTTTATTCCTGTGTGTCTGTCTTTCTTTGTTGTGCACAGTTAATATAATTCAAACTTTAATCACCTAATCACAAAAACAAGCCCATCAGCAGAACTGTCTTCACTTGTTTGCTTATTGATTTGAAGGTGCCGCAGTCTGCATTCCTCAGGTTCACAAGTTCAGAAGAACATGCTCCTCTATCCTCCTCCTCCAGACTCCTATTTCCATCAAAGCAGAGGGCTGGTTTACACCCAATGAAGAAAGACTCAGCACTTGTGGGGGTGTTCTACTTCTTTGCGGGTGAGTTGACGGCTCTGGGGCCATTGCTGGGAAGCTCTAATACCGGATAAAAGTGGTTTGGACCAAATCGGAGGCGGAATTTTTGGTGTGTTTTTGCTGACTTGCTTGCCTTTGAGGTGCTCTTTGGGGGGTTCCGGGTGTTTGTGGGTGAGTTTTGGGGTCTGGGAGCACTGCTGGGACACTCTAATCTTGATTGCATTTGCTTTTCAGGAAATCCGTGGTGGAAAACTGGAGTTATGGCCTTGCTGCACAGCACGTTTGGACCGAAGGCCGAGAAATATTGTAAGTATGAGATTTTGCTTTTGGGCTGGTTGGGGGTGTTTTGCTTTTTGGCTGGTGGGTTGGCGGGTCTTGGGACATTCCTGGGAAGGTCTAATACCGGATAGAAGTGGTTGGGACAAAATCCACGCTGATTTTTTTGTGCTATTTCTGACATTTTGCTCAATGTAGCGTTTTCAGGGGCCTGTTTGGGGGGCTTCCTGGTGTTTGTGGGTGGGTTTCGGGGTCTGGGATCACTGCTGGCTATGGATACTTTAGTTTGCAAGAGGTTTGAAGCAAATCCATGGTGGCAGAGGGGAGTTAGGGCCTAGCTGCAGAAGGCACGTGGAGTGATTTGGGAAATTGGCAAAAAAATGACTAAGTCCCCATTTTTGTACTTTTGCTCTTTGGCTGTTTGGGGGTCTTCTACTCGTTTTCTCCTGGGTTGATGGCTCTGGGGCCATTGCTGGGAAGCTCTAATACCGGATGAAAGTGGTTTGGACCAAATCGGAGGTGGAATTTTTTATGTGTTTTTGCTGACTTGCTTGCCTTTGAGGTGCTCTTTGGGGGGTTCCGGGTGTTTGTGGGTGAGTTTTGGGGTCTGGGAGCACTGCTGGGACACTCTAATCTTGATTGCATTTGCTTTTCAGGAAATCCGTGGTGGAAAACTGGAGTTATGGCCTAGCTGCACAGCGCGTTTGGACCGAAGGCCGAGAAATATTGTAAGTATGAGATTTTGCTTTTGGGCTGTTTGGGGGTGTTTTGCTTTTTGGCGGGTGGGTTGGCGGGTCTTGAGGCATTCCTGGGAAGGTCTAATACCGGATAGAAGTGGTTGGGACAAAATCCACGCTGATTTTTTTTGTTGCTATTTCTGACATTTTGCTCAATGTAGCGTTTTCGGGGGCCTGTTTGGGGGGCTTCCTGGTGTTTGTGGGTGGGTTTTGGAGTCTGGGAGCACTGCTGGCTATGGATACTTTAGTTTGCAAGAGGTTTGAAGCAAATCCATGGTGGCAGAGGGGAGTTAGGGCCTAGCTGCAGAGCGCGCGCTGAGTGATTTGGGAAATTGGCAAAAAAATGACTAAGTCCCCATTTTTGTACTTTTGCTCTTTGGCTGTTTGGGGGTCTTCTACTCGTTTTCTCCTGGGTTGACGGCTCTGGGGCCATTGCTGGGAAGATCTAATACCGGATAAAAGTGGTTTGGACCAAATCGGAGGCGGAAATTTTTTTGTGTTTTTGCTGACTTGCTTGCCTTTGAGATGCTCTTTGGGGGGGTTCCGGGTGTTTGTGGGTGAGTTTTGGGATCTGGGAGCACTGCTGGGACACTCTAATCTTGATTGCATTTGCTTTTCAGGAAATCCGTGGTGGAAAACTGGAGTTATGACCTAGCTGCACAGCGCGTTTGGACCGAAGGCCGAGAAATATTGTAAGTATGAGATTTTGCTTTTGGGCTGTTTGGGGGTGTTTTGCTTTTTGGCGGGTGGGTTGGCGGGTCTTGGGGCATTCCTGGGAAGGTCTAATACCGGATAGAAGGGGTTGGGACAAAATCCATAAGGAAAAGCCTTTTGGCACTTTTTGTAACTTAGGGTTCGTCAGGGTTAGCCCTAGCAGCAGGATTGCATGTGTTTCGGGGTGTTCTAGATTTTTGCAACTGAGTTCTGGGGTCTTAGAGCACTCGTGAGAATGTGTAATTTTGGTTGCAAGTCATTTGAAGAAAATCCATGGTGGGAAAGGGGGGATTTGGCATAGTTAAAGAAAGCCTCTGCCACTATTCTTAACTTAGGGCTCGTTAGGGTTAGCAGTATTTCTATTGCATGTGTTTGGGTGGGGGGGTTTTCGAGTCTTGGAGCGATGCTGGCTATGGATACTTTTGCTTGCTTTAAAGTGGTTTGAATACAATCCACGGGGGGTAAGGGGGTATTTGGGCCTACTTTTACTTTCAAAGTACGTTTTGTCACCAGTTTTCTGCTAGGCCTCGTGTTTTGAGATCTGATTGGGGGTCTTCTACATTTTTGCGACTGGGTTTAGTAAGGGTCTGGGTGGGAGCACTGCTGGGAAGGTCTAGTTTTGTTCTAAAACACAGTTTACAGTACACCTAGCTTGAGGGGAAAGATCCGCTAAATTAATTTGCCCATACTTATTTATCCTTCAAAAGGTGACTCAGACAGAGTACGCACCGTCAAAAATGTTGTACTGTCTATTAGGAAAATCAAAGGGTGACTCTTTGCACTTCACAGCGTACATACCTTATATTTATTTATCAGTGCTGTTTTTCGTTCAATAATTACAGGCCGGGTTTCAGTCTGTGCAATGGGGAAAAAAGGATGGAGTCAGGCTTCACATTAGCGAGCCGCAATTCAGCATCCGCCAGGCAGGCAGTGGACAGGGTGTCTTCTGGTCACCAACATTGATGGACGAAGCGTCAGCTGGAATGGAGGAGTGCCGCTAATAAGAGGAATTGTTTGCTGCATGCAACTTACTTACCAAATTCAACAGGACAACTACAACAATACAGATACAGTATCCATTCTTTTCTTCTATGAGTGTGTGTGACTGCATTTCTTGGATCTCTCTCTGCTTCTAAATTGATCCCTATAGCCATTCTATAGGTTTTACTTCGGCTATTTTTTAAACCTAATTTAATGTAGCCCTGTACTGTCGCATTCTGTCATTCACGGTTGTCGAAAGTACTACTTACTTTTCAGTAACAATGCATTCAGTAGTGCATGCACTTCCTTTATGTCACGTAAAAGATTCATGGTTAGCTTTGTACCCAAAAAATTCTTTATGTTCAATTATTGTTTGTCCATGCTGTGCTTTTTTTTTTCTCTCTCAACAAAACCTACCCAAAAAGAAACCCCCATTCCCATCCATTTTACAAACCCTAACCCTCTTCCCCCGGGCTGTGTGGTTTTGCTTGATGTGTGACTAAATGACATCAATAATTCCACACACTTGCTGGGGAGGATAAGGTCATAGCAACAGGCTGGTGAAGGAATCCGAGGATATATTCTAGACTTACTCAGCTTCAGTACTATTTCTTGTAGTAGTAGCCAATGTCAAAGAAATCCTACACAAGTACAAGTTATACTATCAATACTTTACCATTTGTTAGGCTACATTGTGGCACTGTTGTAGTCTAGTGTACTGTCACCTGCTATATTCTCTATCGTACCGTTGTAATGCTACAGTAAGGACAAATCAGGTTTCATTTTCTTTTTTTCCATAGCCATGCAACTGCCACTGTGTCACACCACTAGTACCACCGCAATGAGGAGGAAATTTCATCCGCCCTGGATTGCAACCTTAATCGCCATTTCCCGTGGAGCCAGCCCTGGGCCTAGCCCTACTTTCAAACAGAAATTACAGGTAAGATAAGCGTTTGGTTGGAGCCGAGGTAGTATAACGGAGTATTAGGAGAGACGAGAGATTGACGGTAGTACTACTAAAGTCCTAGGACTATTCAGGAAAACAAACTTACTGTTAAACCCCCACCCACCAGACTCAAAAGCAGTAAAAAACAGGTATGGTCAGATAAAGTTTCAAAAAGTATATTTTTATAGCCCTAACAAAATAATCTCCTGCAAGACCCTCCCTAACCCCAACGATTGTCCTTCAAAAGTCCCCAAAAAACCCAACTCCCAATTCCCACCCCCCAAAAGTCTCGAAAAAAGGGGCAAGGGACACTACGGCAGGGTGCTGTTGACTTTAGCAGCCAGGGCATCATGCTCCTTGCGGAGGGTGGCATGTTCGAAGCGGAGGCCCTCCACCAAGTTCTTATACCTTAGGACCTCCTGCTCCAGGTAGGACAGTCCTCTGAGGGATAAGCGGCGCCGGCGTGCCTTGCAAATCCTGTGGGGGGCAGCTGCTGTCTTTGCTGCTCGGCGGTGGCGTTTGGCTTTGGTAGCCAGGCTCCGTACCGCTGGAGCACTGCGCTGACTGGCAGCCCGCACGGAGGAGGATGCAGCTGTCCCAGTGGATGTTGTTGTAGTACCAGACTGCGTCTCCTCCTCCTCCAGGGCCACCAGCCGCCGATATTCAGCGACAGTGGCATCCAGCCTCCGTTGCCGGGCCATTCGAGCCAGCTCCCTCCTCCTTGATGGTCTTTTGGATTTGGAAGGAGCAACTATATGAAGAAAGAAAGACATAGTCTGTAACCAATGCTCCTTAAGATTAACACAAAATGATTGAGCAGAAAGTTGTGTCACAGTACAAGTAGCAAATTGAAAGCACAGTACATAACTATTGAGGACAGTATCTGTGTAACCTCCGACTGCTTCATCCTTGCTCTAACATTAGTGGGAGTTTAAGGAACAAATTCCACGAGCACTATAGACTTCCATTACAGTCGACTATGACAGTACACCAGTCTTATTCTTATTCTTCTCTCTTGTTTAGGAAAATTTGTACGTTATCTTATGCAAGCTGGCATAATGCCAGCGCAGTGAACTTGCACCCGAGAAAAACAGACGCGCACACCATGGTGAGTGAGACAGACTTGCGTTACTGTACCGGTCCAGTACACGCAGGTGGTGAAGCTCTTACTTTTCTATTACGGGTGGCACTGAGAATACTCTGTTAAAAGGGCTACTGCTTAATTAATTTAGTTTTCACCCTACAGTGCAAATGAGTATTAGAAAAGGAAAATGAAGAAGCTAAATAATCTGATTATCTATCACTTCACATGGGATGTATTTGATGACATATGGGATGACTTTAGGTGCTTTGCTTATTATTGAGTGAACAGTGATACACCCACACATGAATGACGTACTACTACTAAACTAAAGTTATTAAGAGAGGTAGGGAGTGTCCACCGTAATAACCGGATATATGTTGTGCTTGCAGTTGCAATACAAACTACTGCTACTATTCATGGTAGTATTTGGACAAAATTACAACTTCTTTTCCTTGCCTTTCCTACACTGGAACGGACGTGCGGGTGCGGTGTTACATGCTCTTCAAAGTAACACTTAGTTCATCCAGTGACCGTCTACTCTCTCTAGATACACATATGCTATCTAAGAGTCAGATAGTACCATGAATGATCCAGGCATCCATCCATTCAAAGTATATGCACACATACAGTTTCTGTTTCACCCACCCAGGCTGTTCTCCTTCCACCCATCCTTGCTTCATCATTCACCCAGCCATGCACCATACCATATTCTTTCCTTCCCAGCCACATCGGGGACCAAGCAAACACATATCATTCTTCTTTGCCAGTCATCATTACATTTCTCGTCCTTCCACACTTACTTAAACCCTTCTTTCACTTTTCGTTCATCCCATCCATCAAGTTGGGATTCTTCTCGCCAAAAACTTCACAGCTAAGTCGAAGTACATTTAGAGGAGGCTACTACCTGGTTTATTTATAATACACCCGTGCAGAAAGCACACTCTGCAGTCTTCAATCTCAATAAGTAAGGAATATATAGCTTACCTCTGCCCGCCACCACCGTGTCATCCCCCACAGAATTGTCCGGCACTTCCACCGCCTCCTCCCCAGAGTTGTCCTCGTCCAATGCCACCACCACCTCCGCGCTGGCCCCGCCTCCAGATGTTCCACCTACAAAGTACATTTAATAATGTTAGAATACACCACTCACTACTATATAATATTTGGTCTAGGAGGAAGAAAGAAATGTGAAAAAAACAGTATACAATTTAATAATTTGTGACTGTCTACTCTAAAGTAAAAATGTCCCTTTTTCCAGTGAAGGCTTTTGTCTTGCTGCACTTTTGGCACAACTGATGAATGCTTGCTTTTTATTTTTAACACGCACCACTTTTTCTCCTAACAGACAGAAGCTTGACTTCTAAGAACACGAGCAGGATCAAGTTCAAACCAGGTGAGAGCTCGGCTCGACCACAAGAAATGTGTCCAATTAATCGTCAGCACTAAGCACTTTTCCATTTTCAGTTAAACGTTTACTTTTATGACAAACATGATTTTAATAAATGTGTTTACTTTTAATAAAGCTTTTACACTTAAATAGACTCTGTGGTTTTTGGTCCTCCAGACTAGAGTGGATGAGCTAAAGGTTTTGCAATTTTTGCAAGCATGAGTCCGTGCCTCTGACATCATTGGGGATCAATCATCAGTGACTTTGGGAGCTAAATGACTCTGCCACACTATCTAGTCAGTAAGGAGATTGGGGGTTCAACTACAAAGTCTGTTATCACTGAGGTATGTGGAAAGTCTAACAGCACCTATTATAATTGATAAGCTAAGCAATGCATTATTTAGTGTCCATAGTTCTGTTTGTGCAGATTTGTCCCTGCAACAGTAGTAGAATGGATTGTCCTCCTATCCAAACGAAAAGTAAAGTAGTATCTTATTCTTTCTTGGTGGTCATTCACCTTTTTATTGTTGGCAATTGTCAAAGCATAAACATTTAGAAGACTTGAAAAGACATTATGGACAATCCCAGAGGACTGCACTCAGTGCATAGAGCTATTGCTGACTAGAATAGGAGTCCAATGGAATTGCCAAATGTGCAATCTTAGTTAGCTACACAGACAGACTAATAAGAATAATCTAGTAATACCACACGGAGTCATAGTCGAGGCAGGATAAGAATTTAGATCCAGTCTACAAGAAGATCAAAGACGATTTAGAAAAAATCGAATGAGGAACGCTGGGAAAAAATAAGTACTCTATATTAAAATTAAAACTTACTGGGGCCAGCAAAGGAGCCCTCGCCTGCCCGATCCTGGCCTGCATCCTCAACAGCACCCTCCTCCTCCTCCTCCTCCTCTGTCCTCCTCTTGCCCCTGGGAGAAGCTGATGTACAACATGAAAGAAAGAAAAACAGAAAAAATGGATGATATTTGTCAACCAAATCAAACATTTCAAAAGAACTAACAAAATATTTTGGCAAAATAGCAAATAGACAACTATTCCACGGGATATATTATTGACCAATCTCATGTGGTCTACTACGTTATTAGTATTGCTTGATTTGCGGGCCGTCGAATTGGAAACTTCTTGTGTAACTCACTAAACAAAGTACTAAAAAGGTTTGCCTAGGATTGGCAGGCAGCAGTCCGCAGCACGCGAAGTGACAGCCAAAGTCCATCGTGATTTGCAGATCAGCGACAACACTAAAGTTTCCTACTACATTAACCAGTCATTAAAATACTCAAACTATCAATCCACCACCACTATTTCTTCTTATCGCCATGTGTACAAAGGAAGGACTGGACTTGAGTCTGTAGGGGCTGATTTAGAAGCCCCTTGCGGCTCTTTTGCTCCATTGTTGCGTGACTTTTGTGACGCAGCGGCAGCACAAAAGAGGCGCAATGGTGCGGCGTATATTAACAACGTGACGCATATGGGAGATGCATCACGTTGTAAAGCCCTGCGCCATCAGGGGGCGCTCCGGCGCAAGGGATGGCGTTCCTGCGCAGGAACGCATCCTAAAAGTGGCTGAGGGAAATCTACAAGATTTCAATCACTCACTTTAACGACAATGATGCATGACTCAAACCCTGCGCCTGCTTGAAGCAGACGTACGGCTTAACGCAGAATTGGGGAGATAGGGCACCCCAGAGCATTGATGGAGCTGCGCCATCGTTGCGATGCAACTCCAGCAATGCGCCGCCTTTACGGCACAGATGCGTAACGCTTTGGTGACGTTTTGGGCCCATAGTGCGCCGCATTGTAAATACGGCGCACCATGGGTGATGGTGGCGTGGCGCACAATTACTGGCGCATCCCTGCTACTTTGCAGGGGTGCGCCGGTAATGAAAAATCTGAACCTTAGTGTGTAGCATTACGCAGTTCTTTAAACTACACTCATACATAATTTCACAGGCCAATGAAATGAACACAAAATCGAAAACAAATAAGCATAGTAGCAACACTACTGAGAAGGAGAGCAGTGCACCTGAAATGCACAGAAGATTTTGAAATATAATTTACCTACAATGTAATGAGCAGCATTATTGCTCTTGGTAAAAAACAAAAATTTGCAATATAATAACACAGCAGTAGTAAAGAAATAGCTACTACTACTCACCAAGCCCGGGGATCTCAAGGCCAAGCAGGTCGAGCAGATCTCGTTCACGGGTCAGGACATCCGTCCAGCGGTGGGTGGCCTGGTTGTAGGTGCACCGGACCCGAGAGTGGTGGTACATGGCCCGGCACACCTTATCCCACCGCTTCCGGCGCTCCCGGATCCCGTACCCGACACCGATCCTGCCGCCTGCCATGATGGTCCTGGGGAGGCGGCGCTGAACATAAAAAATGAGTGCGGCCACCTCCTCTGGGCTAAAGATCTCCCTGGGTACGACCTGCTCCCCCCTCAAACGCCCGCACGGGAGCCGGGCACGGGGTGCGGGACCCTTCCCCTTCTCGGGATGCTTCCCGGCTCCCTTCACCATGGTCTGGGCGGAAAGGAATAAAGAAAACAGAATAGGGAAGAGAAGAAAAGAAAAGAGTTTAAAAAAGTAGTTTAAAATTAACCAAAAGTAGCAGTAAACACAAAAATATAGGGCTAGAAAAATAGAGGGATAGATAATAAGTAAAATAGAAAAACTTCAAACAAGCAAAGGATGGCAGAGATTTAGAGAGGATACAAGAAGCATGCCCAGAACCATAGCAATGAATGAGAAACAAGATGGCCGCGCCCGTTCACGACTGCGCGGGTAAGTTTGCGCGAGATTTTCCTCGCGAACACTTGCGAAATTGTACTGGCGAGCCGCACACTTTGCGAGATTACACTTCGCGCCCGGAAACGGAAATACGTCATGCAAACAAGATGGCCGCGCCCTTGAACGACCACGAGGGTAACTTCGCGCCTTGCGCTACAAGCGGCTCGCGAAAACGCACAAAACCTTGCGAACTAACACGCCGCAAAAAAAGAAATCGCATATTCGCATGAATTCGCGGCTTCCGAATCCGATCTCGCGCGTGTTCGCGTCCCGTGAATCCCGCGAAATTGCAGAAAAACGAGTTTTGCAAAACTGAAGGCACTCGACAGGTGCAAGAGTTCAAACTCATCATTAGTAACCATTCCTTGTAGTGCTTCCTGACTGGGCCCCCTCCAGAGTTCAGTTGCTAGTTGCAACAATTGTATGACCCTGCTTTGACCCTCACAGCAGGCTCATAGAATAGCTACAAGTAGGCCACAAAGGTCCTGGAAAAAAAAATTGCACTGCAACAGAAAGCAAATTACTGATAAGGAAGCAGGTGCCAGACCAGGAATTTTAAAACAGTGACACATTAATAAACTAACTAACCCCAAATTAATTCATGTCAGTTGAAGCAGGGCAGGTGTGCTTGCTTTTCCCCCCATAATCTACAGTGATGATGAACCAGAGGGTGGCATTGATGTAACAGAGGGTGGCATGGGTGAAACAGAGGGTGGCAGTGGTGAAACAGAGGGTGCTGGGAACCTGTGATGATGAACCAGACGTAGAAACAACATAGTCGCGACCGTTGCGAGCCGACAAGTAAGTTCGCAATTGCGAACTAGTACCAAACCCTCGCGAACTGGCAGAAACCCTTGCGAACACAAAAAAAATCCGCTAATTCGCGAGAATTCACGAATTTTGCGGATTGCGAGTTCGCAAATTCGCAAAATTCGTGAACGCCAGGTTCGCAAAATTCGCCCATGCTTACTCTCCACGCTACCCGGGGAACCACCACCACCGACATACCTGGGGAGGAGAAGAAGACGATGCCCAAGGGAATCCTGTTTTCAACTGGGAAGATCAACCACCAGAAGACCTCATTCTATTACAACTTTGTTTCATATACAGATCTTTGAATAAATACGCCAAAATAGATTCACGCATAAGACCTCCTAGTTTCTTATTCCACCCGTCCGTCTCACAAGGCAGCACCATGTTAGAATGTGACATGATTAAGTAGAATTAATAATTAAGTATTAATAGGATGTTGATATAAACATCATGGTAACTGATACTGTCCTGGAGGGGCAGCTTAATGGAAATTACCCATGCCATTTCTTACCTGTTCTTATTGATCAATACCATATTTGGTAAAACCGTGCAAATTACGTACCATTAAGTTATGTAATTAAAGAATCTATACATGTAAATTAGTAATAACGGTAATTATATCCATTGGTGTCAATTCACCAAAATGCCAGGTGTAGTGGAAGTGTCATCACATGCCATTTGACCTTTACTTTGACTCACAGACACATGCTTACACATACTAACATACTAACACATTCACACCCTCTAGCACACATAAACACATACTCACCCGCAAGTATGCATGCAACATACATTTAACAGCATTTTTTACTTACCTTAGCTTCCAGATAGGGTCATATTCCAGCTAATGTACTCCACATTTATTAGACTAATAGTGAATAATATTATTAACCATTTGTATAATCATTTTACAGAAACTAGACAAGTAGAGCTCCAACCAGCGTCCTTTAGGAAGAGCTGCCCCTGTGTTACAGACACTGATTTTGCCACCTCCGAGGCCAGGGGTTGCAAATTTAATGTCAGAGGTAGCAAGGGACAAGCCAGGAGTCGCAACTGCGACCCCTGGTGACCACTAAATGATTTCTATGATCATATCTAATTAAAAAAAACGAATTGGAAAATTTCTTTTAACAGTAAATAAATTAGAAATGTTTTTGGGTCTGGCTATGAGGAATTGTTTTCTCTTTTTATTTGCATTGTTTAGAATGTCTTTCCATTATCTTGTGATATTCTGATGCATTACTGATATTTTGTATTCATGTTTTGTAACATTTGTAGGGACTCCCATTGAGTACATTAGACAAGCATATTAGTTTTTGTCCTTCCCTGAAAAAAAGATGTAAAATGTATCATTTTGTGAAGCATTTCGAGAGGGCTAAGAAATTGGTTGGTAAGGGCTGATGGTAACATTAAGCATGTGTGGGTTATCATAAACTGCCATTTGTTGTTTCTTTCCTAGTTTGTCTAGTAGGGAAGATTATTGGATTGCATTTTGAATGGATGTGTCTGTGTATGTTATGTATGTGGAGTTAATCTATGGCAATTGTGTTATCTTGGACAATTTAACAATAAATAGCTAATACTTAATCGAAACGTTCTAGGTAGTGAAGCAGTGGAATATGGATCATTAATTTATGAGTTGTTGAACCTTGCTAATTGTACCTGAATTTGTAAAAATAAATAAAAAAGAAACGATTTATATAAATTATGATAAAAAATAAAGAAATGGCAGTGGTCACTTGGATCACAGTCAATGCACACTTTTGCACCCTAAGGAGAGCGACCTCTTCTCCTTTCTAAATAGGTTACTACTTCCTTTGAGGAGTCTGTAACCTGTCAATAGTTTGGAAGCGAAATTGCAGTCGCAATCCATTGGCACATACTGTTCTTAACCACAGTTTGGAAGGGTCGCTCTAAACCTATCCTTTCTAAATTGCAATTCAATACGCAATTCTAAACCTATTTTCCGATTCGATAACCTGTTACTGAATCACAAAATGGTTCACATATATTAAAAAAAACGTTATTTTGCTTCACAAAGCCTGTGATTGTTGCGGCTCTGTTAGAAATGTGATTTCTGGTTGGCCTAGGTATGCACCCAGGCAAGACCCACCAATTTAGTCAGGGTAAGCTAGATACACACTAAAAGATAACATGTGATCACCCTCTTGTAGCTTGGGACAGAGCAGTCAGGTTTATCTAATGAGGCAATGTGGAAAGTATTTGTGGAACCTACACACACAGTAACACAATGAATAAACCACAACAAGACTCAACACAGGGTTTGAACAATTGAGGATATTTATCTAAGCAACACAAGACCAAGATTACAAAAATCCAATTAGTAGAAATTGAGATAGGAATTTTTAAAGATTAAATGCAAAAATAGTGCTTAGAAGTCACTAGCGCTCAAAAGATTACTTGAAGTAACGATGGGCCGGTGCAAATCCAAATTTCAGGCCAACCATGATGAAGGGCAGGCCAGCTATAGGATCCACGCTTGGCCTGCTGAGAAAGTACCTTGGATGGAGCAAAGCGCCAACGATGCGGGCTCGATGTGTCTATCTTTTCCACGCAGGAGGGTCACTGTACATTGTCTAAGTTCGCTTGAGTGAAGACAATACTCAGTAATTGAGCCACACAGACCGCTGTCCAGCTGCACAGGCTGTAGAGCCACTGTCGTTAATAAGCCTCTGTGTTCAAGGGTGATGCTTTGGTTCCGATCAGCGCAGTGGTAACGATGTGTCAGTTCTGAAGAAAGCAGCTGCTGAACTCAATTCTGAGGCCCAGAACTTGGAGGTAGCACGCAGGCAAGGGTAGGACTTGCAGAAGCCAGAGTCCAGCAGAATTGCAGGATGTCCTTTGTGTACTTGAGACTTCAGAAAACAGGAGGCAAGCCTATGGAGATCACTTGGAGGGAAGACAGAGACCAGCTATCCGTCAGCAGAGTCAGGGCAACAAACAGCGAAATATGTCTTTCTAGACAAGTTTGAAAGGCTACTTCTGGGGGTGGCACAATTAGTACTGCAGGTCACTTTTAGCATTTGAAGCACAGGCCCTTGGTATAAGGTATGGTGCTTTAGAAGGCACTTACCGGTACATCAAATATGCCAATCAGGTATACATCAATGTCATCATGTTTAGGGGAGAAGCACATGCACTTTAGCACTGGTTAGCAGTGGTCAAGGGCTCAGGGTCCTAAGGCTAACAAAATGAATCAGCAAAATGTGGAGGCAAAAGGCAAAAGCTCCAGGGAAGACCACCCTAAGGATGACATGTCTAACAGACGCACAGGCCTTAAAACCGCAAATTGTCTTTTTACATCTGCCAATAGATTCTTCATAATGAGTAATGTCTCTTCAAGGAAAAAACGTGGTCACAAAAAGAATAAGTTGATGCTGAAAAATATATTGTTACAAGATAGATTCTTTTTTTTTAACCAAAAATCACAATCTGGTGAATTGGTAAAGTCCAATGGAATTCAATAAGATGTCCACTGAAAGAGTTATATAGTATATTTCTTGAGTCAAAACAGCGTACCAAAGTGGCAAACGTACTAGCTAATTACTTCAAAAATTATAATGAAGTATTTCATATCAACTGAATAAGAAATGAAATGCACAAAATTACAACTATTAAAAAATGCCTTTCTATATTAATTGGTTCTGAATAGGCAGATTTCATTAAAAGTAGATTCACATTATTTAATGCTAGATAACTTCTAAATGTAATTGAAAAGGTAGCTAGTACATCGTCTCCTGTTGCATCGAATCCTGAGAAATCCTTTGATCGGATGGGATGGGACTATTTATTTGGCACTTTTTAGGCTAAATTCTAAAAAAATTATGTTAATTTTATATGAAGAACCCAAAGCTGTGGTGGGCTGGACTGTTCATATTGGAGTAGTGTCAAGACTGCTTTGTATATGGTTAGGTCCGAAATGATTTAGCATGCTGGACAAAAGAATGATGGGTTACAATGCTACCCAAGCGATTGCCAGTGGTTAGACTTGTTGCAAGCAATCCCCTCATCACCTTTTTTGTATCGAATGTGACACCTTAAGTGACAAGGGTCTGGCCAGATGTGGGTCACCCAACTGACAACCCCTAATCAGGGCAGAGCGGGTCTTGGGTTGTTTGTGTTTCAGTTTAGGAACCTGGTATGGAAGTTCAAACTCGACTATTCCTATTGGAGAAGGTTTAAGATTGGTTGGCACATGGCTGGGTCAAAATTGAGGTGGCATGGTGAGCAAAAGAACAATGGGTGGCATGCTATCCGGAGCGATTACTAGTGGTTATACAAACCTTTTGTATGTTTGATGTGCCCTAAGTGGCAAGGGCATGCCTAGAGAAGGATCCCATTCTCACTGTGCCACTGGACCCAAGATACACCTGACTGATGAGCCTGAGTCAGGACAAAAACAGTCTTGAGATGTCGGTGTTCCAGTTCGGGAGTGCTTGGCAGTCCCAGCTGATCTGTTCCTTTTAGAGACTGGTTTGCACATGGCTGGGTGCCAACATATGTGGCCTGGTGAGGCAGAAGGACAATAAGTTGAATTGCGACTCCAAGCGATGACCACTGGTTTCAAGAATTCCTCCTATCACCTTTTGTGTGTGATATTTTTCAGTGGCACCTTATCTTATTAGTTTCTTCAAAAGAAGGCAACACTCAATGATCTCTTTGGTCCACAATGTTATTTGTTCTAGCCCTACAGCATTTCCTTTTATGAATTAAGTAGTATATGAAGTTTGAAGGTATTATAGTATGGTAATGAGAATTAAAATTTTCTTCATATGCTGACAAAATTACTTTTGATGTCTCAAACTTTATCATCTTTACGCCGGTTCTCTTTACTGATCTCATATTTTCTAATATCTTTGGGAAAAAATGTTGCTAAATTGGAAAAAGAGTAAATCAAACATCTATTTAACTATAATAAGACAATTATTTAGATGTTAATTGTTGCATGTTGCTGTTGGGTAGATTTTCTTGTCTGTTATTCAGGTTACTGTTACACCGAAATTATTTTTTCCTAGAATAGACTTTTTATAACCCCCATAATGTTATATAACTTTAATAGCCAGGCCCGTGAAACTCAAAAACTTAAATGAAAGGAGGTGTTTCATTGGTTAAAATTGGAACATTCTTTCAACCACAAAAAATAGAAAAAGATCTTGCCTTTGTGTGTGTGTGTGTTCAGTGGCATACAGGCCATGCTTTGAGGGAAGGTGAGCATCATAGCTAATAGTGCAGAGTTGGGAGGAGTCCATCAAGAGAAGAATAGAAGTGAGCCAGTATTATCTGAGGTAACCGAGATGGAGGAGATAGCTGGGCCTCTTTCTGGTGGTGCTTAAGGACAGGAAGATAATGGCAACAGCACTGGGAAGACATTTAGAGCAAAAAATGCTCAGTCTGGAAATACTGTGCAAACCCACCAGGAAAAAAAAAACTTAAAAGGGAGAAAGGTCACTTGCAAATTCTGTCCTAAACCTGAACTATATAGGCATGTCCGCCATGCAAAGACAAAACCACAAAACAAGACATGAACAAGTGTGTGTGTGATGTGAGCTCCAAGAGAAAAAGAAGAGAAAAAAGCAGTAGTAGTAGCAGAACAAAAGTGCAGGAGACAGTATTTACATAGAACATTCCTACACTGATGCTGCAGGATCTGCACCGAGAAAATGACCTTTGCCTCTGTTATTTGTTCTGTATGGGATGGAATGCACAAAAGAATATGTGGATTGGAGAGCAAAGACTAACATCAGGAAGCAGAAAAGTAAATGCCTAACGTCTATTGCACCCTAGTTCCAATGGCCAGCTATCTGCCTGTTCAGGTTTTGAAAGGTAAACACAATAAAAACTTCACATTTTTATTTCTTCTTTAGAGCTTACCAAATTATTCCCTAAAAAGCTTGTGTGAACTTAGTTATAAGCCCTGCAGACAGTCCCTTCTATGCATAGCCAAAGGCTGTACTCATCGAAGATTGAACAGCACTAGATTCGCCACGTCAGGGGCTGTCGCTGGATTATCCAAGAGGATAGCATCAGGGCGCGCAGGTGTATACTACCTGGGCAAATAGTGGATTGTATAGAGTTGACATTAATAGGGCCAGCATTAGTTGCAAACTTGCTCACTCTAGAATTTCGCACCTGCTCTCCAGACTAGTTACTGTATTAACACAAGATAGAAGACCCAGTAGTTCTAGCCTAGACAAAAATTATTGACTCTCTGAGGAAACTCACGGATGTACTAGATCTCAGTTTCCTCCATTAACCCAGAGTGATACTGGACTGAGTTGAGAACTCTTACGAACAGTACCCAAATTACATGCTAGTGGATTCCAAATGGATATAGAGACAAGGAGTGCTGTTAGCGACCTAAACAACTTAAATGAGCAGGAGGTGATTCCTAGACGCAAAGGTGCATACTTGACTACAGATCCTAATACTCAAATACACAAAACTATTGTGACAGGGCAATAAAGTATAGCTATAGTATCTTGGAATATAGCAGGCTTAAAACAGAAGCTTGAAGATCCTGACTGGCATAATTATATAGACAGATTTGATATCTGTCTCTTCCAAGAGACTTGGTTACTGACACCTCCTCATAAGTTAGGCTACAAAACATTTTATAAGAACGCAATTCCCACGCTGAGAGGGAGATCATCGGTGGGCTTGGTAATATGGATCAAAATTACATTGGGGATGCGATCCACAAACTTTAGTATGGACTCCCTAGACCTGTTGGCAATACAGTTAAAAGATAATGACATTTTTTTATTTATTGGACATCTATAACAGACCAGCAAGGCAAACATTAAATTCTGAGACTATCAATATACTAGGTAGCTCCATGGATCCCATACATCCTAGTGACACAGTGATCGTATGTGGGGACTTTAATTGTGCCTATGAACCACTAACCGGATTAGAAAGTGCCACAGAAGAATTAGATATGGCCCTAGGCCTGCCTCAATTAGTGGCTGGGCCTTCTACACCTTGCACCAATGCAGCTCTACAGATAGTACAGCTAACCTTAGAACATCGTCTAAGGGCATGTAATGGAAGGGTATTTAACAACGGAGAGGAAACTACCTCTCTCAATACCTTCAAGCGTGGCAGCACACAGTCGAGAATCGACTATATAAAGCATAGTATCCGTAGCTGGATCAGAATAGTACGTTTTAAAATAGAAATGAGGGAGGATAGTGACCACTGACCTTTATCCTTGGAAGTAACAGGCTATTTAGCATGGGATGACCAATCAAATATCGGCACGCATGATGCGCATCCCTTAGTAGTAGGAAATAACCGAAGATATATTGGGTGGCCTAAGATCACAGGAAGTACAGAAATTATAACTAACATCTATAATACTTTTGCAGAAATAGTGTGTGCTTACGTGGATGCAAGTGATCTGCCCATAACATCTATGCACGCTGTCCTGGTCTCAAAGTTAGAACCCTTGATCACTAAAAGTAAAGGGAAGAATCCGAAATTCAATTCTAGAACAGGGGCCAAGGTAAATCCATGGTATACACTAAACGTAGAAGATCTAAGTCAGCTTTCCATGAAACAGTGAAGCAGGGAAGTGTAGATTCAGTAAGGAGCGACAGGGAGGCCCATCGGAAAGTATTGACCACCACTAAGCGAAACTGGGAGGAAAATAGCTGGCTGGATCTTTTGGAAGCAGCAAAAACTAACAACCAGGCAGAGTTTTGGAAAATTATAGCATGGGGGGGCGGAAGGACCAAGCACGAAGAACAGAGCATTATCTGGAATCGGTGGCTTGGGCCGACCACTTTACTTATTTGTACTCAAGTTTTCGGTCCAGTGAAGCCATGAGTGGAGAAAGACTGTCTGTTCATATAGAGGGTGATAGTGAGGTGATCATCCCCTCAATGCAAGAAACAGAGCATGCCATAGATTCCATCTAACCAGGTAAAGCACAGGGACTAGATAGACTTCCTTGTGACCTATTTAAGCATGACAAAAAGGTATGGGTTCCATATGTTAATGCTCTCTGTAATGCAATATCAGCCGTTGGCCAATATCGGAAACCTGCAAAGGGGCTGAAATTGTCCCTATCCACAAAAAGGGCTGAAAACATAAACCAGAGAATTACAGGCCTATTAGCCTGATAGATGTACTCCAAAAAATGTATGCCAGGCAGTTACTGAACAGGCTTAATGATTGGATAGAGATTAATAGCATACTGTCCCCATATCAGGCAGGATTTAGACCCCGCACTAGTACAACATACCACGTTTTTAGACTCTTGTGTATTTTCTGGAAATATGTCAAAATCAAGAAGGGCCACATTTATGTGGCATTTGTCGATCTGAGAGCAGCTTTTGATTTCGTACCCAGAGGTTTACTTTGTGAGTCACTTGAAAAACAAGGTGCCCCCCCAACTTTGTCACGTAGTTAAAAAGGCTACATAATTTTAACTATGCTAGAGTTTGCTGGGGTATGAATGGGGAACCTACAAAGCCAATACCAATAGAGAGAGGAGTGAGAAAGGGTTGTGTACTTGCTCCCACCCTGGTTTCACTCTATATTAACGATGTGGTGGATTATTTACAAGATCAAGCAAATGATCCACCAAAGTTAAATGGGAGTCCGGTACCGGCGCTGCTTTTCGCAGACTATGCCATTCTGATAACACAGACGATAAAGGGGCTACAAAATATGCTGAATTGTTTTGATAGATATTGCATAGAAAAGGGTCTAGAAATAAATGTAAATAAAACCAAGTATATGGCCATAAACCCACAAAAGGGCTTTAAAAAGAATCCTGTGCTGAGTAACCAGAGAATAGAATATGCCACCAATTTTACTTACTTGGGTATATTGTTAGATACAAAATTAGCCTGGAATCAGCAAATTGGCCATTCAGCTCTAAGGCTAGCCCAAGGTTCAGGGGCAATTCTCAAGAAGTATAGCTCAACTACAAGTAAAACTGTGACACCAGCCCTTGAGATATATAAATGTAAAGTCCAGTCAGCAGCACTGTATGGATCGGAGTTATGGGGTACAAGTAATATTAAACAATTGAAAATTGGGGAAAACACATTTGAGAGGAGAGTATTGGGGTTACCCCAATCAGCACCACTTGTCCCAATGTTTCACGACCTAAACCTGAAGCGCATAGGGCATCTTGCAACCCTATACCCATTGCTCTACTGGATACGGCTATGGACAACGCCGGAATTACTAGTATACAGAGAAGGTGCCCACAAATTATTGGTTTAGATTTGTTCTGCTGTGCCTTAAAGGGTTGGGTCTTGAATCGTATTGGATTAACCCGCACAGTTTAGCGTTAATCTGTAAAGGTAACCTGGAGGGTATTTACTGGCAATACATATTGAATGCACTTCATTGCGACCCAAGATTAGGAAGGTTAACAACTGAATTCCTTTCCATTAAGCCAAGTCTGAACCGCAATGATTTCCTTGATCAGGTACAACCGTATTTGGCAAGAATATTGTAACTAAAGCTAAAATACAACATACTACAGATTAAGAGCCACACTGCAAATTAGGAGGGCAAGGAAGATCGTTCCTGTATTCAATGGACAAGACATACTTTAGGGTCTACAAATAACACTGAAAATATTGCACATGTTTTATTTTCCTGCCCAGCGTACGACAGGGCAAGGAGTAAATGGATTCAACCATTATGTAATTCGCTAGGATATAGAAAGCACCAAGAGGCACTAAGGGTACTGACAACAAGTATCCTACCACACGTTATATTCGCATTATCTAGATATTTGTTCATAGTGGGTCTAATCAGGAAAACAATGGGGTTTGTATGCTGTTACGAAAACTGGATTTTTAACAAGTGGCATCTACTTCACACAGAGTTGAAAATTGTCAACTTGGATATCAGTTTGCCATTCACTGACCATCCAAAGCACCTACAAGATTTGTGTTGAGGGTCTACACACCCCTCCCCTTGTCCTGAGGAAGATCCGCATGGCTGAGGCTTTAAATTCCCTTAGTTGCTGCTAATTCGGATCAAAACGTTGACGCTATCCCTTCTCGCACCTGGACCATGCTCCTTCCCATTTCCAATGTTACCAATTCTTTTAAAACTAAGTAATTCAGATGACTAATTTTTATGTATATGGCCAGGCTGCATTGAACTGTTTATTCATTATCAGTTGTTGTACACTTGTGTAAATATATGCTCCCTATATTCTGTATTTAAACTCTGAGTCTTCTCTCCCCCGCTTTTTCTCTTCCATGACCCTCTTAATGTTGTTTAAATTATATTGTGTTTAAACCAATTTTGAATCAATAATTCTTTGTTGTGCATTAAATAAACCTTTGTAAAATTATTCTTATCCTGCACTTCATGTTCTCTTGATAAAGTTGACTATTTATATACGTCTTGTGAGCTGAGTATTGTGAGATCTTAATGGTGTGAAAACTAATATTGCGTCTAAATAATATTTTCAGAATAACTGGTCCAGGACAATTGTTTTTTGGAATATGAGACACCCAGGTCCAAGGATTCTTTTTGAGTTACCCCATATGTTATAATGGCTGATCCATACGATGGCAGATGACATCAGAAATCACATAATGAATTTCACAGGTAATTTCACAGAAGAAGTTAACATTAAACATGATCAATTACATGTTTTTGAAAACAGTAGGATCTGTTTGAGGAACGTGTTTTTATTTATTGATATTACAATGTCAGGTGTACTTATTGGTATAACTTTTGTGAGGTCATAAGCATTGCATTTGATGTGAGAGTTATGGTTTGCATCAGTACTGTGCAAGTCTGTGATTGTGTCGCTAACCATAACTGGTGAATTTGTGTGTTTTCTGTTTTAAATTGCAACCAGAATTTTAATCTAACTGTTTTAGGTGACTCAGAGTATTTTTAAACATACATAACTTAGTGCCTGATTTAGAGTTTGGTGGCCATGTTACTCTGTCACAAATGTAATGGATATCCTGTCTGCCTTATTAACAGTGCCATGCAACATAATTGCAGTTGTAATAAAGTGGACAGGATATCTCTCACTATATTTATGGAGTAATCTGTTGGGCAAACTCTGAATGAGGTTCTTTGTTTCAATTTTTTTGTGCGTATTTCTAGAGGTTTTGTTGATAAATCATAATTAATGGTTATGCAGTGGAACCGTTGCGGGATTTTTATCAGGTTACCTGTCCACACCAACCAATATACTATACTCTGAAGCGTTACTCTAATGACGGGCCCATAAGTCATTACCACACAGTTAGCAATATCAAAGGTCTGCCGATTAATCTTTGGTATAGCTAAAAGGGACTAAATAATGAAAAACTGAATGCTATTTCTCCACGAGGACCTACAATGAAGAAATGCTCTAAACATTGGTCATTATAAACATATCTAAATAACTCAGTAATGACTACAAACACTTTTCTATTAGTTTTTCTTGTTATTTCATAATATGAATGGTCAAGCACAAGTACAAGTTAGAACGTCATAATTTGGTTCACAAATACAGAATAATTTCCCAATAATCACTACAGAACATTTACAAAAACATCAGAATTCAGGTTTAGAGGAGAGAGAGAGAAAAATCATCATTGAAACAAAGATTCGCTTACAAGATGAAATACTAATGTACAGCGTGCACTTAGCCTGAAAAGCTAACTCCACGGCCATTCGAGTATAGCAAAGGCAGCATCACCAGCCAATCAGCATGGCATGCAGCCTACCATGAACGCCGGACAGGTCATGATTCTTGTGAACGAGACTAGGAATACTTTCCCACATGAATCTTTATAGTATGCTACTTCCTTTCTCTAGATAAAATGTTACACTCTCATCAGTAAGCCTCTCTATTGGTTATTTGAGATGGTATGACCTTCTACTGACAGTGACTTTACAACTAAACACTCTTTGTCTAAAAATTGTACAGCTTCCAAGATAGGAAGAAGGAAAAACCTAGATACATTTGTATACTAAATCTAGCAATTGTTACATTCATGTCATCTACAACCCTTACCTAGACAGGAAAGAAATCTAAAGTTTTGTTCAGAAATTGGCTAAAAACCTTCACTCTAAAGAAGTATTTGAAACATACTAGAGAACAGAAACTCTAAGGAAAAACTCAATACATTCTGAAGGACAGGAGCACGGAAGCACATCCCCAAACATTTTCTTGAGGCCTATACTAGTTTAACAAAAAGGAGAATAATTTATAAAGCCTACACTACTTTCACAAAGAAAAAAATCCAGATTCTTTTGTAGTTTAATTTCTGCAGTTAGGAAGACAGAATACCAATGCTGACTACAACAATATTTTCTGTATTGTGATGAGCCAATCAAAGCCTGGTCTCTGAACATTAAATGGGCAATGACAAAAAAAGCCTCTCCAATGATGTTTCTTTATTTTGTAAATTTGGATCCTCAAAGTGTCCTCGAATCTTGGTTGGAGAAAGATCCGTGCACGTACGGTCCAAGGATGAAAACTCCTGAGATCTCTAACTTTTACCTCTTCAGAGCCTTCTGATAACATTTTGTAATGCTGGTTTCTCAAAACCTGCTGAACAGATTTACACTAAACCGTTTATGTGAAGTACCACTTTCATGTCAAGTTTGGCGTAATTACTTTCAGCACTTTTTCCCATTGAAGGTAAGATTCCTGATAAAATTGGAAAGGTCTTCCTTTGACCACTGATTATGCTGCCCTTGCTTGATGGATCTCAATGAAACTTGCCATGGAAACCTAAACCTGATTAACTTTTTTGTTCAACTTTATTGCAGACTGACTGAGTCAAAGTTAAGAAAAGAACTGCTTTTCATTGGAACCTCGAACCTAACTATAACTTACATGTATACATATAAACATAGAAAAATGTAAAATCTTATAACAGAGTCCAAAAGGAATAAGCAGCACACCAACCAGAGAAGATTTTATCCAAATTAATTTTCTCGCCATGGAAAAAGAACACAGTTCAAGTGTTCTTACTTGCGCTTTGCTCATGTCCTAACTGGATTTTTCCATAAGCACTTCATATATTGTTAATCATTAACAGTGAGAACGGACAGCTTTTGAGCTTTATAGACCTGGGAGACATATGGTGAACAAGTTAAAGCTAAACGTGGAGCTGAATGAATACTTTAGAGTTCTCTCAGTTTAATCATCATAATATCTTTACATTTCATCTATGATCACACAATTACTGAGTATATATATATTTTTCGAACATGGTGATCCACACACAGACCTTTTTTTCACTCTAATAATACTGGGAAATACACTGTTTATTTGCATTAGTCGTTTTCTACAAGCATTTATTCCTTTGGTCATAGCTCCATTTTGTGTTTTTAAAAATGAGTTGATAGTTAAATGTAAAAATGTGCAAAAATACAAAACAGAAATAAATTGAAATTGTGTTTCTATAGTTACGTCATCTAAAATATTTAATTAAATCAAACAACAAACAGCATCCCAATTGTTTTTGAAATCCTAAACAGTTGTAATGGAGCCCCAAGAGACACCAATGTTCACAAGCATCCATTTAAGCTTAATTTGAGCGTGTGGTTGCTGGTGGGGGCCACGGGTCCTACTATTTGGGGACTAGCACTTATTCTTCTTCATCTTTCATTTCCGGAAAGCAAGAGAGGGAAACATATTCAAGGGGGAAAGAAGGAGGAAAAGAAAAACTGAAACATTCACGAAGGGGGAAAGCAGGGGCTGGCAAGTGTTCAGATAAAGGGTCAGGGAGAGCCTAACAGTGGTTTTAAGAGGCCCAAGTTGATTTCAGGACTTTGCAATCTTGGTTATTGGTGTGCCAAAGTTTAATAGCGCTGACTGCGGCCTTATGAGCATTGCTGTGACCACGGGCACTATTTATTTTCCGAATTAGGCACTGTAAATACCCATCTTAGGTTGTCATGTTTAATTTCTTTGACAACCCTCTATATTGAAAATTCACATGCTCAGGACTGCCTTTTACAATACAACTATTGCAGCCTTTATCAAAGCGTTCTACCCCTGTGGTGCAAACATTTCCAATGTAATTATTCAGACAAGTAGACATGCCCAAGTGGGATCATGTCATGGTATCAATCCTTTTAGTAAATGATCTTCTGACCACTTTGTGTCCTTAACCATACACGTCATCACATAATAGTAAAATGATTTTTCCAGTATGAGGATATCTGAGACTAAGCCACCGGGTAGTCATAATCGACATTTCATACTCCACTAGCAGTAGCTCCAAAAAAGATCATCATCAGTTTGAACTGCAAACCTGACTATACATTTTGTATCAACATGCTCCTGCTAGAACAAATAGGTGGGAATGGTAATAAAAAAATATATTATACTGTAGGCATGCACCTATGTGGTTTATACCATAGCATTTTTTCATATGCATTTTTTTTAAATAGGTATTTAACTGAAATCAGGGTTCAAGGGATTATATTTGTGCAGTAAGGTAAAATCACATTGAAGATGGCTCATGACTATTATTGAACTGCTTAGAGTAATTTTTACTTGCGATATGTGAAGCTGTAAACAGTTTAATACCAATTTTGCACTACTGTGGTAATGAACACTCATTTGTGATTGGCAATGTAGTCATACATATATTAATGTTGTGCACTGTAGTAATATGTGTAAAAATGGTTGCCCTTTAGTAATACATGTAATAATGTGTGTGCTGTATTGATAAAAGCTTAAATGTTGACTTATAAGTACAATTGCTCTAAAGATGTTATAGGGCCATGTTTATTTTCACTGCAGTGGAGTATTTAACTGGAATGGGTATGTGCGTTTTTGTCTTTTTTATGCCTGAGTGTATGTCTGTTGTGTGTGCCATTGCATGGTTGCTTTGGTGTCGGTGTGTTGTATGAAATGAATGCATGTACTGTACAATACATTTAGCAGTTGCCAAAGTAAATACACATTAAAAAAGACCCTACCTGCAATCTCTTTTAATTATATATATTATCATTTCTAAGAATCTCCTTGGTTGCTTCACATTTTCTGACATTGTATGTTACTGTTTTTCTGCACAAGACAATGGTTGCAGTGTTTAAGTAATCCGATAAAAATAAAAATCGGTTGATGTGACCGCGGACATGCGTGCTCACAACTATAAACACATTTTAAAATCCCGGTCAGATTTTCAGACGTTTCCCGAAAAGCGCAACAGTAAGCATTGTACCCGTCAGGCCTTTGCTATGATTAGTTCAAAGGACAAATTAATGACAGTTTGGGGTTGTCTGATGTCCATAACACAAGGGAATAATCCATTATTTGGCTAAATTAAAAGAGCACTTAGAGGGCGTTTGCAATGTAAAGCTTTCAATGTAATAGCAACGTCTGCTTATTTGAAGTAAGCTTAAATGATTTTAAAATTACAATTAGGCACTTAAATATATATATATTTTTTTCTTCTGTTGAAATTTTAGTTCAATGCCGCCATGCCATTGGGGGCGCTTCTGAACATTAGAGCTGTGACCCTTTTCATGAATGAGTGGAACAACATGAGCTGATATGCTTTTCGTGCATGGAGGGGTTCCTGATATAAAGGTGCCAGGAGGCTGAATTTAAGCAGCCCCCCCCTTTCCCCCCTTGGAATGCAGTTCACTGTTCTAAGTAGAGTTTGGCCTTTGTTACGTAGGTGCTTGTAACTGGCACCCGCAGTACGCTGTGTCACGCGCCCCAGCGCAGTAATTACTTGTAGTGCCCACACCGCCAGCGCTCGCTCCGCTCTGCGCACATTAACACTTATATACCACAGAAAACATGAGACATATTTGTGGGAAAGCAGTGCTGCAGGTTTATTTCGTACAACAGGTAGCTGATAAGGTGGGTCATCTTACAGGCGATCCAATGCAGCAGCCCCTCGCTGACCCGCATGCCTAAGGAGCCATCTTGCACGGCGAGTCGATGCTCTGACGGTGCAGTAAATTACCATTTTATTTCGTTATACTCCCGCCCCCCCTGTCAGGGCGGAGCCATGAGGCACACCCCCGGTCGGTTCAGGTCCCCTGACCGCCCGAAGGACTAACAGGGCGCCGACGCTGTTTCCTGGAACCCCCTCGGCTCCAGGTTCTTGGCTCAGGCACCCTTACTGTGCCAGGCAGAGGTATTTAGACTGTATCCTTCTGCCGCAGAGGTACCCCTACTGTCCATCTGCTTCCAGATCGCCCTGTGACTCCGCCTGCAACATAAAACATGACCATTAAAAAATTCACAACTCTCGCCCGCCGCTCTGCAGCTGGGTCAGGGTTCAGGGTGGGATCAGCGCAGAGCCTAGGGAACCAGGCGCGGGAAAGAGAGGCTGAGCATAGTCGCTGGGCCTGCTTTATACTCCAAGGACCGCCCCCGTCCCCAGGTGAGCCCTCCCTAATTGCTGTTTAGCAAGGAGGGCGGCTCATAGGGATTGCGTGCTACAGGCTCTGCTCGCCCGTCGTGTGGGACTAAGGCGCTGTCCCGCCCATGCTCCCCTGCGTGTCGCGCGGTCAGCGGCATAGTGCCCACACCGCCAGCGCTCGCTCCGCTCTGCGCACATTAACACTTATATACCACAGAAAACATGAGACATATTTGTGGGAAAGCAGTGCTGCAGGTTTATTTCGTACAACAGGTAGCTGATAAGGTGGGTCATCTTACAGGCGATCCAATGCGGCAGCCCCTCGCTGACCCGCATGCCTAAGGAGCCATCTTGCCCGGCGAGTCGATGCTCTGACGGTGCAGTAAATTACCATTTTATTTCGTTATACTCCCGCCCCCCCTGTCAGGGCGGAGCGATGAGGCACACCCCCGGTCGGTTCAGGCCCCCGGCCGCCCGAAGGACTAACGGGGCGCCAACGCTGTTTCCTGGAACCCCCTCGGCTCCAGGTTCTTGGCTCAGGCACCCTTACTGTGCCAGGCAGAGGTATTTAGACTGTATCCTTCTGCCACAGAGGTACCCCTACTGTCCATCTGCTTCCAGATCGCCCTGTACTCCGCCACAGCTCTAGAGGAGGCCCACGTCGATGACAGAGCCCCCCACCCACCTAGCTACTTCACATCGCTGTTTCGTACCACTTGTACATCCAGGAGGGATATGTTCACCCCCAGTCCAGATAAGTGTACCCTGTCTTGTAGTGGTACCCCTCAGTTTTTTCTTGTAATGATACCACCCATACCTCCCTTCAACTAACTTCTGCATGGGTCCGTTGACCATCCTGCGGCATGCTCTATCGCTACCGGTGATCTGGCCCTGCGAGTGCCACCCTCAGACCACGGGAACTCGCCCGCTCCTAACCTGTTGCCCACTGCTACCACGTCCTCCTGCATGATACCCTCCAGTTCTTCTTGTAGGAGTGCATGTCTAAGGACCCCAGGCTTCTCTTTTCCATCAACTTTTGCCTGGATCCGTTGCCCCACCCAATCTAAAAGTGGCATGGTGGTCAAAAAGCCTATGGCTTCAACTACTATCCCGAGCGACTGCCGTGGTTAGACAAATTGCAACATTCCACCTATCCCCATCGCGTATTTGGGTGGCTCTTAACCTGCACTCCCTTCGCCTGCCCAAAATAATAGGGGTACTGTCAACTCCAGGGGTTCTAAGCATTTACGATTACCCCAGTTCGAAATTTAACACTCAGAAATTTGCTTTCTGGTTCTTCTCAGAAGTTATGTCTTTGCTCGCCTGAAGTCTGATTACTTAACTCTTCCTCATTCTGTATTTGAAAGGAGGTTACTGAAAATTGACATATTTGTTCACTTTTCCTTGTTCCGCTGGATATGCCCGTTAATTGGGTAGGACAAGGGACAGACAAAGACATCTGGAATCTTACAGTGCCTCTGCTTATGTATAGAGTGACAGGTCCCAAATAGTGCTAATAAATCGTTATTTGGGTAAGTAAGGAACCGACAAGGCATCTGGTAATCTTACAGTGCCTGGACTTATATATAGCATGGACAAGTCACAGGGAAGCCTCTCTTAAGTCCCTGTGGAACATTTGCCATTTATTGCCGCATTGTCCCTGTACGGTATTTCGCCTCCAATTGTACTTTGTTTCTCTTGTAACCTGCCCCTTGTCACTTTTCCCTTCTGTAATGCACTGTTAGCTACCTCATGTATTTTGTTTACCTAGTGGCGTTACTTACCCCCGCACATCACATTCGGGATCTATTACAGAGGCACCATTCACCTTGAACCCACCATTACCGTTGTAACCCCTTAATTTAAGCCCATTATTCAGATGCTTAAGCCTGATAGTGACCATGGCATTTTGGGTGAGTGATTTAGTCTCTCATCCTTTACTAAGCCTGTAGGTGCACTGCTAGTACAACTAGATACATTTTACATAATACTGTTACATAACGTCTGCAGTCACTGTGCACTACATTCAATCCACCGCACACAACGCCATGCATGTACCACCAGAGCCCTCACCTCACAAATGGTTGGTATGGTGCTCAGAGTCTTCAGGCTAACAAAACATTCTGTGTGCCCCTTTAGAGAAGGCCATTTTCTAAAAGCTAAGTTTAGGCCTGTCCTGAAAAAGTATATTTTTTCCTCAAACCAAGTTTCCCATTTGCTGAGCTGGCAACTCTCACTGTTAGGCCACATCCCTTCCAGGAACTTCAGTGCACATCTATATCGGCTGGAAGTAGATGGTTGTGTTTTTTCGGGGGATTCTCACATCAGTTTTTTGTCTTTGCAACAGGCATTGTACAGGGTATTAACAGCTAAATACCTAATAAATGTTTGTCATGAGGATGATGTGCCTGTGATTTCAGTCGTGGAGTGAAATCTACACTATCGGTCCTTGATAGGCTGGTTTGTTGACTGTCTAGGGATTGCAGTGTCTGGGACTCCGCACTAAGGGATTGCAATACTCTGGTTCTCCAGTATAACAAGGGGACTGAACTATTTTTAGGACACTGCAGAAGATTGAACCAGGGCATGTTTACAAACTGCATCAGGGATGGTAACTGACAGGCGAAGCTAAGCTGCAAGAAACATCTTCTGTACCTTGACAATGAGAGATAGCTAACAGCAATTCTATATCAGTCATATTGACTACTTTAATGTCCAAGATTGTGATTTGTTAAACAGTTGAATATTGTTTATTAAGTCCGTACATTGAGCTGGTACAACTACTCAGTGGGTGCATTTATCAATTTTGAACCTGTGGGTAGACGCTTGAATCCCAAGAGGGCTCTCTCCTCTCCATCACGATAATGTTTGTGACCTGAGTACCATTCAGATATGTAGTACCAATCGGGGAAAGCATTTGCATCCCTTTGGGGTTGCTTTATTATTTAAAGTGCTAAATGCTGTCTTTAATGATTGCAGAGTAGATGTCTTGTAACCCAGACACCTTGGGTTCAGGGGTACCTGCTAGCCAGATATCAAAGCTTGGTGTTTGAGATTGACGTCTGCTGCAGTGATTCATCGTGTAATGTGCAGAGCCTTGCATGTTGTTAGGTTGCCCTATGTTCTAAAGGCTCTAAAGCCACCATCTGAGTACAATGCAGTCCTGTACAGCATTTGTCTGCACATTTGTTCTTTGGGGTTTCAAAAGTCGGGGGGGGGGGGTTGAACTAGAGTTAAATGCAAAGAGAAAAACAAACTACTTCAGCCTGTCACAAAGGAAGTATTAGTCGCTTGTGAACTTTGAGAAATAAATTTGTTTTTTTCGACACACATTTGAGCACCCACACATATTTTAAATATACTCAGCGCACAGGACTGTCGAGAGCTCTGCTGAAGGCAATGGTCAATAAAGCCCCCTGTCAATGGAGTGGCACGGGGCTCTTATTGGCTGGAATGGGCCTTCTGGTCCAGCATCATAGCGAGTGTCCCTTGCATCCCCATTTTAATTAGATCACTCTGTCCTCAATGTGTAGACAGCTGTAATATTATTAGACCAGTTCTATCACATGCTATGCTGATGACATACTCCTACCCACACCATTGTAGTTAACTACCTGCAACACTGGTCTATAGCTTGGTAAGAGAGTAAAATGGCTGCATTGGAAGTAGAGTTTAAAGCTATAGTATAAAGCTATAGAAACCCGATATATATACGATATGACGACTAGTGTCACCTACCAACTTCAAGAATTTACAAGGTGCAAAATAAGTCATTAAACTTCTATTACTAGTATGAAAGTGCAGGTCATACTTGGATCTTTTCGGCAACTCATGCTAAATTCCATAAATGAAGCAGTTTCACTTTAAAGAACAGAAAACCGTGTGCAATAATAAACATTTGCCAACATCATATACAACAGTCCTAAGCACTGTGTTTACAACGATCACACCAATAGGCAGCAAACTGTTAGCAGTCATGTGAAGGGGCAGAAAGCAACATCCGATTGATGGTACCCTTGATAAAATAGAAACCGCAGGCATGATTTTACTTTTTGATGAGTCGCAAGCTACATGAACACCAACTAGACTTCCGTTCAGTGACGTAATTCTTGCTCACCAACAACGCTCAATGAGATGGATCAACTTTTACCCTCCTCTGGCATATGAGAGGAGGAACAAATAATATCTGGGGGTCAAAAGAAGAGTAAGTAAGTCTAGCAGGGAGGAAGACTGCCCGGAGACACCGACGGAGAGAGCGGTGCTCCTTTTACCTGCGCTGCAGCCAGGTGGGATGAAGCCTCTCAACCTACACACAAGGTATACGGTTGAGTACGCCTGGATGTTCAGGTGATATCTTTTATTATTTATCTTATTTACAAAGCAGTAGTGTATCTTTTTAGGTCCTGAGGAATGCATTAAAAAATCTCTTCTTGTGAAATGCAGAAACATGTCGACCACCATTACGTGCGGTTATTATTTAAAACCTGCACCCACACCTGCCTTTTAATCTTAGGGTTTGGGGGATATTAATAAAATTTCTTTTTTCCACCCATTCACCTAATTTTATAATTACCCTTCACTTTTCCACTCCAATCACAATACACTGCTTTTTTCATTAGCCACTATCATACCCTTCTGTTCTGCCCTCACATCACATCTCGGTCACGGTAATCACTTACCGGCCGTCTTGTCTCCTGGGTAAGGAGATCCCAAATGATGACAACAAGGGCGGTACAGTGTGGCTTCTGATGGGAACAATACATTTTTCTCCATGTACTCTTGAGTCTTGACTTGACCGTTCACTAAATATCATTTCTCACTGATACTGTCTTGCATGTTTTTGGTATAGTGGTCCTCCCTGCTAGACTTACTTACTCTTCTTTTGACCCCCAGATATTATTTGTTGTTGTATATTGAGTTTGGGGCTTATATCTGGTTGGTCGGTAAACTTGCCCTTAGACCCTCCCTAATTATTTGTTGAACATATGAGAGGAGGAGCCTGTTACTGAAAACAGATATTGAAATAATCGCATACGAGAGGTCGTAGACTGGAGTACAGAATGAATTCCAGCAAAACAGGTGGGCATGCTCGACTACATTTTTCAAAAAGATAAGTAATCAGCCTGAAATGTCACCCCCCTACACACAAGTTTTCAGTTGTAAACTGTGTTTTGTACACACCCATCTCTTTCAAACTGCCAGACTATCTCTGATCTATCAGCTGCAGCCGCTCTGACTACTGCGCCCACAAGGGTGGCAAGCTCAGATTGTCCCAGCCCAATGTATAAGCATCCACCCCCCAATGCGCACGGTTTATTGTGTAAACACTACCTTCACCTGTACAGGTAGGAGCGCAACGACGCCTAGTAGTACCTTATGATAAGTGTGCCCTAGAGATGACCCAGAAAGCTGAAAGGCTTTTAAGTCATGTCACTCAACCAGACAGTACCAAAAATGCATACAAAACACGTGAAACGACCATCACTTGCATTCTCCACCCGCCGCCCCCGAGAACCGAATATACCTAAGCGGCCTTGAACAATGGGTGACCACTTGTCTAGGTCTCAGCTCATGCTGGGCACAGTAAACTCCACTCCCTGCCTGTATCAGTGAGATAATTCTACGCTGCGCTATCGGTTCAAACGAACCACTGTATCGCTGCTTGCAGGGACATGGTATACAAGTAGCAGCAAAGCCGAGTTTATAGAATATAATTGGTGATTCCGAAAATTCGGCTAGGACTTTCCACAAATTCACATCTAACCTCGGAAAACGAAAGAGTTCATAGACGAATTTGTTGTTTGGCCGATAGAATTGGTGATCAAATGCCTAATTGATATTATAGCAGATCAGACTGGTGCCACTATATTTGTCAAAACCCAGAACCCTCAGAGCTATCGTGCCAGCAATGCAACCATTGGAGGCGAAATTACGGGCACATGAGATCCTACATGTTTGCGCACCCGATCTAATTGGGGAGGGATCCGCAAAATGTGCAGCAATGCGTAGGCGAAAATTGAGAAACGCACACTGAAATCAGCCAGTCCGAGCTCGACCTATCCCTTGCCAACAGCAGAGGAAGCTAAGTGAGTAAATAACAGCAATACAGGAAAATTTAGCCCTCCTCTGTAAACAAGGCCAGCTACTGCACTCTAGGTAAAGTTAATAGAGTTGCGATCACAACACGCTACCCCGAACACACCTCGGGTCCACTGCGGGCATTATTTAAAAAATGGGCTCCATATATAAAACACTCGTGGCCCCGAGGGTGGAGGCGGGCCTCGTACATGTGGGCGCCATATTCAAAATTGCTAGTGACCCCCGTAATGGGGGCTCTGGCACATCAGGCCAACACCCTCAATGGCCTGCCAAATGTGCGCAGTGACCCAGAGCTAACCGCGACTATCTTGAGGCACAAAGTGATGGGGCCCAGGCGGGAGGAGAGCGTGGGCGAAGAGCCCTCACGTGCCTGTCCAAGAGCCCCCCCACCAACCTCCCAAAGCAGGACTTAGTGTGTACAGCGTAACAAAGGGGGGCTTTATCGAGGCCCACCAGAAACCCATCCAAGCGCACCCCGACTAGTTATCAACCCTTGCTCATGCGCCAAAAGATGCCTTAACACCACTCCCCGTCAGGCCCATTACGTTGAACACAACCAAGCTCTGGCATGGGGAAAGCCCATTACTGCAAAACTATGCCCTAACCCCAGGCAGAGAGCCCCAAGATGCAGTTTACAACCGATGACCATCGTGCAAGAGCCTGGGCAAGATCGATACCAGGGAGTCAGGAAGGCAGCTGCAACAAACATGGCAACGCAAACACTTACTTCATGCCCCCCAAAGAAACCTCTGTATAGAAAGCCCGAAAATACTCCTAAGGGACCCAGAGGCACGACGCTCAGCATGAGGCCGGGAGTAGGAGCGGGAAGAGTAAGAAAGAAAATGACAACAGAAAATGGGGCACACGAACTGCAACAGGCAGCTGAAATCGCACGACTAACACAATATATATGATAACGTTCCTGCGCACTCGGAAACGGCCAGTCTGGGTGCGGCTTGCAACCAGGAGAGATCCCCCCCTCCAGTGTGCAGTGCATCCTGATACGCTTACGAAACCCGAGACGGTCCGGGATGATCTAAGCAAGATGACAAATTGTAAGCGAGCACTGCCCAAAACTCATCCCGCCTCGAGGCGGAGAAAATCAGCCTCCGAACCTAGGGGAGACGGAGTAGATGTCTTAAAGACTAAGACCTAGTGCAACAAGAAAACTCAGTCCGTCGCCTGCCCATACTGTCCATACCACCCGCGCTCCGGCATAAGATAGCAGTAGCCGAACTACACCAGGCGCAGAAGGGGGAGGGGCGTGCCGGGAGCTAGGAAGAGAAAGAGGCCCCGCTCCAACCACCGTTCCCGACCCGCGCCACCATACACACGCCAAAACTGACCCACGACACAGCCAGCATGCCAAGCACTACAGTCTTTGTGCAACTTGTAGCGCCCTCAGCGCATACCCCGCCATTCCAAAACACTCTTTCTCCCTTCTGTCTGATTCCCGAGCCCCGCCGGGAGGCAGTGCCCCAAAAGGCAGCTCACAGCCCCCGTGCATGCAGGCTCGGGGACAGAAATAAACAAACACTCACCGGAGACTCAGGATCGAAACCCGCCGCGAGACCACGACGAGCAAAACAGCGCTAGAGCCGCGCCGGGAACTCAGGATACGAAACCCGCCGCGAGACCACGATGCGCAAATCAGCGCAGAGCCTAGGGAACCAGGCGTGGGAAAGAGAGGCCGAGCATAGTCGCTGGGCCTGCTTTATACTCCAAGGACCGCCCCCGTCCCCAGGTGAGCCCTCCCTAATGGCTGTTTAGCAAGGAGGGCGGCTCATAGGGATTGCGTGCTACAGGCTCTGCACGCCCGTCGTGTGGGACTAAGGCGCTGTCCCGCCCATGCTCCCCTGCGTGTCGCGCGGTCAGCGGCAAAGCCGGAGGTACAGTTGTATCAGCTGTTCTGGTGCAGGTCCTCTCTCTCTGTCCCCTTCTGGCCTTCCCCGTTATTTATTTAATTATCCCACGTGGTGAGAGGAATGTACCACTGCGGGGAATCATGGGTGCATAAATGAAGAAAACCCCTGGGGAACTGCAGGGCACATTTAAACAACCCATCGGTCCAGTTGACGTCACTGGGCATATAGTACTTTCCTCCCCAAATATAGAAATCAAACAAATATCAACATGGAGCGGTTGTTTGCCAGAGGTATCAGAGTGGGGGCTGCTAGCACTGTCAAACATTTCAAAAACACAATTGTCCATATAGAGTCTCTTCCGTGTCTCTAAACATATCAGCCAAAATCCCAGCACACCTGTCGCGTGGTTTACCTGGTACCATGAAACTTTGTCTGAAGCCTAACTGTCTCGTAGCCTGCTTGATGGCGTGGGTTTTCTGCAGAGTCCGTATCTGGTGCAACTGTCACGGCTGGGCGGTAGGTCGGGTTGTGAGAAACAACTATTTCCGGGGAAGTTGGAGCCATCCAGCTCGCAGTTTACAGGTCCTGATGAACAATTAACACTCTCTCCTTGGTCTGAGACATTGTCCTAGCCATCTGTGGGGGGTTTGGTGCTGTCTACTTCTGGGTGATATGGGGCACTAGGGTAGAATTGCTTGAACATCAAAATGTTCTGTTTGATTTCTTCCGACCACTGCTGAGCAGTCACCTTGATGCCATGCGGACAAACGACTGTCCATGGAGTGGGCTCGGAGGACAGACGAAATTTGTTTCCAGCTGATCAATCCTTGATCAATACCAGGGCTCCTACTCAAAGAGTGGAAGTTCTTGCCCGCAGATTTTTTCTGGTTCGAGCATTTGATGCTACTCCTTTTTCGTACACTCGTTAGACATCAGTGGCACTAGGGCGACATTCTGGGTGATGAGGAAGAGTCAACAACGACCCTGCCCATTGAGTGATTCCCAGAAGTTCGTCCAGTCATTAAGTGAGGGGTCTGTTGATAGTCCCACAAGAAGGAGGATAGGCCTAGCTCTGGTCGCATTTGATTGGCGTTTACGATTTGAATTACTTTATTTATAGTTCACATAAATCGTTCCACCTCTCCGTTGGCTTGAGGCCATTGAGGGGTGATCCGTTATGGGTGATGCCAAGGGACGTACGGTAGGATGCAATCTCTTGCCCTTGGAAGGGTATACCGTTGTCCATCCGCAGTCCTTGAATTAGACCATGAATGGACATTATTGTCTCCAGGTTGGGAATCACTTCCTGAGCACTCAAAGACAAGAGGATCTCCAACTCTGGATATTGTGAATAGTCATTGATTGCCACCATGGTATGCTTCCCTTCCGGTAAGCTCCAGAATTCCAGGCTTACACATACCCAGGGTTGAGTGGTCCCACTTCAGTCTCAACCAGTGCGGATGGATTGGCTTCACCAGAGGCTTGACACTGGGTGCAGGACCATATCATTGTCTTTACTTGTTCATCCATTAGCAGGAACCACACTTACCTTCATTGTTGTTTTGCTGTTTTGACCATCCCGTGGTGCCAAGCATGGAAATGTTGGACTATTTGGAGGTTAAACTGGTATGGATTACGATTTGATGTCCTTTAAAGAGGAAAACATCAGTGTCGACGCTTAAGTCCTGTCTGGCATTGTAGAGGCATTCTAATCTTTGGCGTGCTTCTGAGGTGCATTTGTTTCACTGGGCCTTGAGTGCAAGCCATTTGTTGGGTTTGACAGCCCCCAGAGCTTTTTGCAGGGAGTCGTCATGTGTGGTGGCCTGATGGATGATGGCCATGGACAGAAGCAGAGGGCAAGACCGATCTGTTATGTATCTGACATAAGACTCTGTTTTAAGTCGGCGTCATCTTCTTACTCTGTAGCAGCCACTCGAGGATGTTGAGATAGATAATCTGCAGGATTTTGGGCCTGTTTTCTACCTGACAAATATACTCCTGGAGTTGGAGCATTAATTTCTCAAAACATCCATAGCATGTCCATATACGTACAAATGGAAATTATGACATCCCCCATGTATTGCGATCACCTCTTTCTCAATTTGAGAATACCTCTGCTCAGTTTCCATGAGGGATCGACTAACAAAAGCGACTGGGATCCACTCTTCATCTGCGTCCACTAAATCAGCACTGCTCCAAGGCCTCTGGGAACAGCTTCAACATCTATGGTGGTGTCTTTCTGTGGTTCGAAATATTTTAATGTTGTATCCACCAAACGAGCATCTTTGGGTGCTTGACAAACATGTTCTTGTTCTGGGCCCCGTTGCCAGGGAATTGTGGACTTCATGATGTCCCTGACTGGTTGAGTCAACGTCGTCACATCCTTGATGAATCTTCTACAGTAATTTATCATAGCCCAAACACCGCAGACTTCTGTTACAGATGTTGGCAGGAGAGCGACTTTGATATCTCGCACCTTATCGGGATCAGCACCACTTCTTCAGATGAGAATACGTAACTGAAAAAATTGAGTTTCGGTTTGAGAAATTTACATTTACTTAGATCCTCAACTTCTCAGTTGGTAACCTTTGGAGTCAGTAGGTATCTCCTTAGTGTCTGCTTGATTAGGAAGAAACTTGGGCTTAAAATATAGAACTTTAGTCTTTTTAACTACTGGCATTTTATTTATTTATATAATGTATATAGCTTTTTTTTATACCCGGTCTTGTAATTAATTCTAAACTGGAAGAATACCATACTTGTATGTTAAATTATAAACAATGAAAAAGTAATGTATCTCCATACAAATTGCAATTATCCCGAGATGTCTTGGGACTCAAACTATGCACATATTGTACTTTTTTTTTTTTTAAAGATGTTAATTGTTTTTAAAATTTATGTATATGAATGTATTTTATACGTGTTGGCTTTATGACAAAATGTCGAATAAAAGCTTTACAATTTACTGTGATGGAAGTCTTGGATTCGTTGGAGGACTTTCCGGAATCATATGTTGTGTTCTGGTATGAATTTAGCATGGTTCATGATGTCCGCACTGACATTGACGACTCCAGAAAGGTCAGCAAGGAGTTTGTGGATTACGTTTCAAAAAACCGCTGCAGCGCTAGAGATGCCAAAGTTCAGACTCTTATACCGAAAAAGCCGTAACATAGTGAGATTCTCCTCTAGGACCAGCTAGTAATAGCCAAAATGTAAATCCAATTTCGAGTACCAACAGGTGCCACTCAACTCATTGATCAGGTCGTTGGTTGTGGGGGTAAGGTGTCACTCACTCTTGATGGCCACATTTGGGAGTCGCATGTTGAGACACATGCACACCTCTCTGGGTTGTTTAGGAATCCTGGCCACCCCGATCACGAACACCCATGGCGTGGGCTCTGTTACTTTTTCAATGATGCTGGATGCTTCTAGCTTGTTTAGCTCTTTCTCCACTTGAGGACTTAAGTGGAAGGTGATGCATCTGTCGGAGGGCTAAGGGGTGCACTGTTTGGTCTACATGCAGCTTGACCTATTTTCCTTGTAGGCATCTTATGCCCTCAAAGACTTTGAGGAATTTTTACAGGAGGTGAGTGATTCCTTCCTGATAGACTCCTAAAGCAAAAGTGATGACGCCCAGTACCTCTGTAGCTCAGCATTCCAACAACATGCCTTGGCCTTCTTCCACCATGTATATTAGCGCCTCTATGGATTGTGATTTATGGATGATGGTCGCTCTGAGCCTTCCTCATATTGCCAAGGGCTGGTTGTGACCATATGTGAGCACCTTCATCTTCACTTGGTGCAGACGTGGTGGCGGGTGTTTAGTCTGATATTTATTTATTTATTTATAAAATTTGTTTCCACCGTCATTGGTTATGGTTGCTCCGGTGTCCACGACAGCTGACAGGGGGTGAGTGTCCACATTTACTTGGCACCGAGGGAGATGACGTGGTGTCTAGGATGCTGTGCCAATGGTGAAGATGGGTGAAGATGATAGCGAGGAACATATGATTCATTCCATGTTGCTGTTGTGTTCTTTTACTTCCGAAACAGTGTTGACTGCCGCACAAGGAGCTCTCCCCTTACTTGAGCGGCATAGTTTTTCTAAGTGGTTGCATTTTCCTCATCCTGCGCATAAGCCCTTAATTCCTAGGACTGCCTGTCAATCAATTTACATGCTGCAAGCAACACCCCTGTGGCGAGTTGGGAATGGGTGTTGTTGTGTCCTCTGAAGGGATTGAGAGCGTGTGACCTGACGTCAGAGTTACAGCTCAGAGTGGACACACAGAGATCATGAGCAGTGAAGTAGAAGAAGGACGAATTCCAGGCAGGCATTGCAAAACGAAGAAAGTAAGTTAAAATGCGTGTCACTAGAATATCAAAGCGTATGTTAATGTATACAGAAATGAAGGGTAACAGCATGGTACTTATGCATTATGCCTCGATATTCCGGTGACAGCCTTTCCCTCTTTGAAACTCGTACCATCTTACCAATTTACCTTCAAGCGCAGCTGAATTCTAACCTTAAATCATATTGCGCCATCCGAAGAAAGGGTTGCTGGGCTCCCAGATCCTGCACATTGTGTGAGGGCTGCCTGTGTATTTTTTAGTTACTGCAGCAAAGGGTTTCAAAGCCCGCGCTAGATGTTAATGTGGGCTCAGCCGCGTTGGTTGCCTCACACAGCGCTTTTCTTTCCCTTGGACTCATGTTAGTCTTACACTTCACAGGCTCGCTTATCTGGGACGGCATCTGGTGCACATGGCTCTCTTGCTCACTGCGCGAAATGGGCCCCAAATCCGGTGCTGTATCTGTTTAAGATGTACCACATTCGAAGGGTGCAGGAGAAGCACAGGACTTCACGTAGGATTTAGTTTTATGCAATGTTCAGCTGGCACAGGCAAGTCATTTTTGAGACCGTCCTACAATATATTTACTTCAGTCACGTTCGTTTTTTTTTAAAGTCAAAAATTGATGTTTTTTGGGAGGTTTCATACCGTTACGGGTAATTTAGTGTGTGAGAAACATAAATTGAGCACTTTGCCTGACACCCAGAACTTTGATGTACAATGTACCATTCAGAGCGTATAACTGTCCTGTATTGACCTGGCAGGGGGGAAATTAACTTGTCTATGCAGCCAGGGCCGACTGGGAACCAAAACCGTCCCTGGCCCGCGGGGGTGGGGGTGGGGGGGTTTGGGGCGCCGAGCTCTTTGCCAGGGCCGGTTTTCTGCCGATTTTGTTACAGGGACGATTTTGCAGCTAGGCTGTAACAAAAACGGCCCCCAGGGGCCCAAAACCGGCCACCACCCTTTCGGCGCACCTACGGCCAGTCCGGGCCATTATGCAGCATGTATTTCATTTGTTTTATAGCACTCCTCATACCACTGTAAGATATCCTAGCACTTCACATCACTTACACATTATGCAAAGACAATAAATCATACAGGTGTAAATCAGTGCATAGGAACATTTACATAAGACAAAGAGGACTTCAGTGTGTGGGAGTCACATTGTCCATACTGGTGGGCAGTATATAGTGCTTGCGGTGGCGTAACACAAAAACATGGGGGCCTCTGCAGACTGTGAATAGGGGCTGAGTCTCCCATATCTAACAGATTTCTATTGGCCTTGGACTGAATGGGGGCCATTAAAGGGTCTGGCAGCATATGTAGGGTTGGTAGCCCCTCTGCACCGCAGTAGCTGCACTGGCCTGCAGTAAACCCGTGAATGTTTGATCCGGAGATGCACAAACACAGGACACAGGACACAATGTTTGAGGTTGGCATTACTAATAAGAATTAATTTCTACCAAAACTAATCCTTTTTAGCAATATTAAGATAATGAAAGTCTGGGGAAAAAGACAACTTCTAACCTATACCTTGCAATTTGCTTGCAGCTTTTTGATAGTTCATAGCTCGTTGTGCTATATTAGGATTGTAATTCATGAACTGCAAGTAACAAAAGAATCTCCGACAAAACCAGTTACGCTTTGGGCTTTCTACATAAAATACAATTCTGTTATCTGCATGGTACACATAATTTGCAGCAGGCATATTAGCCCTCTGCACTGGTACATTAATCACTAAAGTTATCTTGACCTTTTTGTGGTTACCCGAAAATTGGTGGAGAATTGGTGCTTTTAGAACCATAAGATGATTCTAAACACCATCCTCACAAGCTTCGTGCCCGGTTTGTTGGCACCAGTCACACTGCCTTGAAGCCACCAATCAGCAACAAGATTGCTATCTAGTTTTCCTGTTTTGCATCACATATTAATAATTTGTCTTTCATTCTTGGCACAGTATGTTACATCATTGGTGGCAATCCGATCATTTTGGGCATTGAGGTCCAAGAGGACTTCAACTGAGCCAAAGCCAGGCAACGGGCTTCATCCTGGCTCTTAGCCTCAGTGGCTCGCCAAGCTCTGTTCTGTAGAAACATTGTATCACAAAAGTCCACAAATAGACACACTTGCTATGTTTTTTACTCTGTTATTTCTTTATCAAAGAAAAAGTGATGAATATTGCATCTCTATGCACTAATTTTTAAACATTTTCTAGTAGGGCGAACCTTCCTCGGGCGCACTTAAACGTTGATCTCACTCAATTTACTCGCTTATGCAACATAAAAGTTGTTAATTTGTCTTGTGCCCACTGCTTTCAAATTCCACCAGCCGCCACTGCACTACAGCACTTCTGACAGGGGTTCTTTTCATGATAACCTCCTGTTTTATCCCCACCACCCAATTTCTCTAACTGGTCCTTAACAACACCCAAAAGGACCTAACGTCTTTATTCCTGGGCGTCCTCCACCCTCTCTCCAAATTCAGATCCCTCACCTGATCTAAGAACAGTGTGTCAAAGCGTACTCCCACCGGTTGTGTCTCTGCCATCCTTTTGTGCAGGCGTTGGTATCCTCAGACTGAACTTATTGCTCTGTTCACTTGATTTGAAACTGGAATGTAGATTCTACACTGCTTGCTATCAATTGTCAGAACCCATTCATGGGAGCATGAAGCAAGCATAGGTTACTGGGCTTCAACTGTGTAGTTGAGACATTTTCCGCTATTGTCCCAGGGCCTGATCTATTATGGCACTGCAATACGGGCTTCAAGTATACTCTTTCTGCACTTAACTGTTAGGGTACAGTCCAGTTCATTGCTATTCTTTATTTTTTTTTAAAAGAGAAGTACTTTAGTAGTACTATACAGAGTAAGAGTAATCAGCCTCTGGGGTTTAATACAGGTACTATGGTTTAATAATTACACACAACATGACTAGACAATATTTTGGCACAGATGAGAGCTTACAATGGTTTGTACGAGCAGCCGTTTTGGTTCTGTAATCCATGGGTCATTTCAATCATTTCAAACACACAAAAGATGATGGGAGGAATGTTTGCAATTTATTCAGTCAATCGCTCAAGATAACATTACAATCCTTTGTTCTTTTGCTCACGGTGTCACCTCAGTTTGCATCCAGCCATATGCAAATCAGACTTCAACATGTTAGTAGTATCAGGCACTTAGAAATGTTGAGGGCCAGACCCCTGACAATAGCAGTGCAAGTGGTCCTGCTCAGGGTTCACAGGAGCAGCAGGGGAAGGAGGACCTTCCTCCTTTTACTGGTGTCAGTCGAGGAATGAAGTTACTCCGGCAAGCCATTATTACAGGATCAGGGGACCACACCTCTCAAGCAGGACACTGCCCGCACCACTGGCATTCACATTTCCTCCAACTGTGGAGCCATCTCCTGGGAATGGCAGCAGATGTCGGTCTGCTCCTGCCAACAGGTTGCAACATCAAGATTGCACTGTCAGTCCCACTCAGGCATACAACGTTTGGTCAGGAAACATATATGGCTGCTGGGAAACCCACTTATAGACTGATGTTGGTGCTGGTTACACTTCCTTGATTCCGCCTGTTATTCTGGCTTGTCGCATTCTCTCAGCACAGGGTCTGGGCTTCTCCTCTCAAGACAGCCATCTCCCTGCAGGATAAAAAACCATATCCCCTCTCTCAGGCCAGACAGGCTCCCAGGTACCAGTCTAACCACTGCTCTTCTAACAAGAAGACAAGTACTTTTGGTGATGTCTCCTTACCTCTGAAAGACTGGTTTCCAAGGACACCAACACTAAAACTCCATACGTTTTCATATAGTCTGCTGAGCGTACCCTCCCTCGGTTATGAAGAACGTGGATCTGAACCAGGTGGGATGGTTTGGGTACTAATCTTACATTTGTTTTCAGCAAAGTATGTTGATTCCATTGTCAATGTGATTTAGGCAGTTCAAAAGTACCTTATCCCTCTACAGAGTAGGTTCTTTGTTTTGTGACACTGATGACTCACACAGCATGTAGTTACAATAATGTCTCCAGACTAGAGGACTAAAACCAAGGACAATGAAGTGTGAAGCCACTGTCCCCAGCTGTGACCATTTTTAAGGAGTGGCTCTCTAGGAGAAATACGGGGTGATATTCCATCTCTACAGCAAAAGAGGGCCCCTGCAGCAACACACACCATTCATCAGCCAAGTTATAAGTACTCAGAAAAGGATGCTAAAAAAGGTCACTATTGCACTTCTATAACAACCCTGTCCCCATCTTCCACCAGTTCAGTATCTGAAGCTACACATTTCTACTCTGAAATACAACCAGTACACAATCACTGTCTGGAGAGGGCATACCACAACCTCCATCTAATGCTTTCAAAATGGATTCCATTGGTCTCTGCCACCATGCACTTGAAATAAGCATGGCGTTCTATGCCTGTTCACCATTCATTCAGAATTCTAATCACCATTACAGGGGATATTATGGGGGGTATGATATTCAAGTGTACGGTACGTGAATGAGGCCTTTAGGCACCACCCTCATAGCTAAACTGGGAAAGTATTAATCAGGAAAATGCTACACTGCCACCACCGCTCAATGTATATGCCTCAAAATGTGGATGTTAGTGACATGTAGACTAGTGCATTTGATTTGGCCATCCAGTCCTCAAAACGATGCCCTGGGTTACACGGTCCATCGTAGCGACTAGGCCTCAATGTACACACTGGATTATTGTGGGTGCTGGGCCAATAATGCCAGCACATAACCATTTCCATAGAGTTGCAGGGTTAAGGATGCATTCATATTTACAATAATATGTTGCATGAGGTTCTGAGCGGTGCTCTGAATCATGGACATTAACACTGTGCTAAGAGGTGTACATTTCAATACCTAGGGCTAGTCTTAGTGTAAGCTATTCCCAGTATTGTTGATGTTAACTGAGGCCAGACTGCATTAGTTGGTGGCTTTGGTTCCATAGTCATCCAAAGCCTTGCTTAGTTATCAAAGATCAAAGTGAAGCACACTGGCAAGCTGCAGAGATTGGGTTGCCGATGAGCAGTCCAACTTTAAAACAGTGAATGCAATGTGGTTGTCTGAAAAAAACTGTGGACAGTAGGATCCATAACTTGAGGGTGCATTAACACTCATGTGTCCATACGCAGAAACATTTTACCGTTTGTCATAACGTTTGAGAGCTTGCTACTGATTCAGACTGGTGTGTGGACATAAACTAAAAAGATGAAATACCCTACACGGAAAATCTGCTAGATTATTGATCATAATCAATACCAAATGTTATGGTTAGCAAGGAGTGTAAGTAGAGAACCACACAGTTGCCATATTAGGAGGTCATAGTAACACCAAACAGAAGGTTCAGGTACACAATTTCAAGAGCAAACTACAAAATTGTCATTCAAATAAACAAAGAGAAGAAAAAGACAGAAAGAAAGAAAGAAGCCTATATTTCAAGCCCAATTCAAAAAAATATTAATAATTTATTAAACATGTAATTTTCAGATAAAAACACATTGCAAATCCAATGAAACGCTCATTAACAATGGTGTTGGCAGAACTAAGGCAACAAATTCATATCGCCAAACACGTGGCTAACATACAAACATTGTATCTATAGAAAGAACAACAAAAGCAAATATAATGTGTCTTTCACAGTGTGTGGCCACAGAATGCGTGGTTTGCTCTTGAAATTGTGTACCTGAACCTTCTGTTTGGTGTTACTATAATTTGTCCCTGGTTCAGGGGTATTGGACAGCCTCTGTCGTTGTTAACATATTAGGAGGTCAAACACACAAGATGATGGACGGAATGTTGCACAATGGCAAAACATTCACCCTAAGTCACAGATTTGGGTTTAATCCATCGTTATTTTGCTCACCAAGCCACCCCAGTTCAGAGATGGCCATATGAAAATCAGTCTTGACCCTGTGCCTCATGGGAACAGTCCAGACCGAACTGCCAAGCCATGTCTTCCCTGGACCGGAATCAAGCATCCTACGACCAGTTTTTGGCTATCAGCCTTCATCAGCCAGGATAGCTTGACTCCAGTGGCTTAGTGAGCACAGGACCCACGTCTGGGCATACCCTTCCCACATAGGGTGAACAGCAAAACACACAAGATGATGGACGGAATGTTGCACAATGGCAAAACATTCACCCCCAGTCACAGATCTGGGTTTAATCCATCGTTATTTTGCTCACCAAGCCACCCCAGTTCAGACATGGCCATATGCAAATCAGTCTTGACCCTGGGCCTCATGGGAACAGTTCAGACCGAACTGCCAAGCCATGTCTTCCCTGGACCGGAATCAAGCATCCTAGGACCGGTTTCTGGCTATCAGCCGTCTTCAGGCAGGATCACTAAGCCACTGGAGTCAAGCTATCCAGGCTGATGGAGAGACACTTACCGGATTAGTGCCATCAAGAAACCAACAGTCACGGGCGTCATAGCAGAGACGCCATATCGGACTACAAAATCCATGTGCATCTACTATGTTTCCACAGGAATACGCCCAACGGTATGACCCGGATGTGCCACCCGAGCAAGTCGGAAGTGATGGACAAGGACCAATGAAAATTGGGCAGGGTCAAAGAGGAGAGTCAGAGCGAGTTGGCGCGAGAGGTGCCGGAGAACGCTGGAGTGAAGAGGACGGGAGTGAAGACGCAGGACCCGAGGAACACGGAGAAGACGCGGGACCTGAAAGGAAAGGAGAAGACGCGGAAGCCGAGGAAGAAGGCGCAGGACCCGACTTACAGGACACCAGAACACCAGGGAACCCAGAAGAAGGAGAGGAAAGCTGGTGCGAGGACTGGTGTTGTCCGGAAGAGGCTGGGGAGCGACCGTAACTCAGGAGAGTTACGGCGGAGCCGGTGAGTACTAACGGCTCGGGGTTGGTGGGGGTGAAGGGAGGGGAAGAAAGAAGTGGGAGGGAACATTGGCTGTGACTCAAGTGTTAATGGTAATGTGATTCCTTTTGGAGAATACAACAGTTTTGCTGGGTCAGATTACTTATAGGACTGTTCATCGACACTTGCTGAATCCGCGCTCACCTTTCCCTTCCCTATCCTAGGAACTTAAATTCTACATCCCTCTTTTCTCTTACCTTGAAATCGTTTTGGGCCCTTGGTTCCCTTTACTTTCTAGACTTGGCACACATATATTGGAAAGTGCACACTGGTGTGGTGAAGGGAGAACAAATTTATACTACCAGAACCTCATTCTTACGGTTCCACTATTTTGTTTCTTTTATCCTCCTATGAGCCTCCGGGGAGACGACCAAGGTTCAGGAGGTCCAGAGAGCAAGACCACACCTTTGCCCATATCTACCCCCTCAAGCTCATCATCGGAGTCCTCAGAAGAAGAAGAACACCAAGGACACTCATCCCAACATTTTGCAACCCAACCAATTATCAATAAACCTCTTTCTGTTAAACCCATAATACAGCCTCCACACCTGTTTATCAAACCTGCCCTCCAGCAAGTGGTGTCAGAAGTGGGATTGAAAGGCAAAATGGAGGCTGCTCTAGCGAAGATGGCCGAAAACCAGGAACACCTGGGCAAAGTCATGGAACGGTTTTTGACTGTTGATCGAGGCAAGTTACAGCAAGTACTAGCCGGACAAGGTCAAACCCACGGAGCCGCCATGGACAAACTCACGGAAGCCCTAGGTCAACAAAAAGGCCCAACCACCTTGCCATCCATAGTGCTGCAGAGATATGTGGCCGGAGAGGACCCCGATTTCTTTTTTAGTAACTTTGAGCGAATTGCAAATGCAGCATCATAGCCAGCAGAAAAATGGGGTCAATACCTGGGACCACTTTTATCGGGAGATTTACAAGCAGCATACCCGGCAGCTACTGTACAGGGGGCAGTCCCTTACGCAGAGATAAAAAAAATGTATGCTGGAAACGTTGGGAATTGACGATGAAACATATAGATTGAAACTAAGACAAATGAAGGAAGGACCAAAGGAAACCCCTCGCGCCTTATACTTCAGGGTAAAAGATATGGCGGATCGTTGGCTCAAACCTGCAAACACTGACAAAGATGGAATCATGGCTAAGATTTACCTAGAACAGTATCTGTAGATACCCTATGAAATACAATTCAAAAATGATTTTAACAACTATAGATAACAGGAAGCATTAGAGGCAGTTATGTGGTTTATAGAAATTTACCAAATACCATGCTCTAAAACTTTTGTGCATGAATGCCTGAATATAGTTCTAAGAGAAAATGTCTTTGAATTTGGAGACTCTTTATATCTCCAAACCAAAGGAGTAAGCATGGGGGTCTCTGTTGCCCCATCTATAGCTAACATCTACATGTCCCAGTTTGAGGCTAAATTTATTTATATTGAAGTAGCCCCCTTTTATGAGTCTGTTTCCCATTGGTATCGTTATATAAATGATATCTTTTTTCATCTGGACCGATAGGGAACAGACTCTGAAAGAATTTTTGTTATGGCTCAATCTGACAGATAGCAATCTAAAATTTTCAGCCACACAAACACCACTCAAGTACAATTTCTAGACATCCTTATCAGACACAGTCATGGCAACCTGGAGGTTGATTTATACATCAAACCCACAGCAAGAAACACACTGCTCCATTTCGAGAGCTATCATCCTAGATGCCAAAAAAATAGCATCCCGTTCTCACAATTCCTCAGAGTTCGAAGAAATTGTACCAACCTTAGAGATTTTGATGCCGAAGCCACTGAAATGAAAAATACATTTTTAGATAGAGCCTACCCTCATCGGCTGGTGAGGGAGTCTTATAAAAGGGCGCGTTATTTTGACAGAGATTGCCTATTAAATACCACCAAGAGCCATAAAGAACCTAAACTAGTGTGCATCACTAAACATTCCACCCTTGACTCCAACATTAAACAAATAATCAACTCTAATTGGCACCTTTTGAATTTAGATCAGAATCAGAAACGTATGGATAAACCTCTTTTTGCTCACCGCCGCAGTAAAAATAACAAAGACTTAATAGTGCACTCTAGATATATCACCACCAACATTAACCACCCCTTTATTCAGAAGTCAATAGATGGTAATAATCCAATCAAAGGTACAGTAAGGTGTACATCCTGTCAGTCCTGTTCCAATATTTTGACAGGCGAAGAAAAGATGTTTAACAGTTTCAAAATTCAAGCTAAGGAACTGTGGAACTGCAATACAAAAAATGTAATTTATCTGACTCTATGCCCCTGTAACCTCGGCTATGTCGGGGAAACCTCCAGAGCCATTAAAGTTTGTCTAACCGAACATAGATCAGCAATAAATACATGCAAACTGACAGCCCTATTGGTAAAACATTACGTTGATTTCAACATTCCCTAACAGATATTAAATGGTGAGTATTGAAAAAAATAACCATTCCTAACAACAAAGGCGGAGACAAAATCCGCAAAAAAAGAGAAGTGTTTTGGATTTTTTCTCTCAACACTTTTCACCATGGATTAAATAACGATCTTCCATTGGAAAACACCATTATTTAAATATTATAAGGTTGGTTCAATTCTGGCCTGCCAATGTCTGGATTCGGACCGAGTTCCTTAGGGTGGAGAACAGCGCTGCCGGTGTTCCTGCTCCCCATGCCACTATCTTTTTTGTTACACTGATGAAACTTTTATAGGCTTTTAAATGCGTATCCACAGTAGAAAACAACCTGACCCTACCATCAGGTCCCTTTAAGAATAGGTGTGCCCAGTCAACTTAGCCAATCAAGACCTGGCTTATATAAACCCATAGGAAACAGAGTAACAAACTGTTTCGATCCAGCACTGACCAGAGAAGAGGAATCACCAGGAGGCCATCATTGCCCCTTGAAGGTATGCTAGCTGTATGCCCCTGCTTTTAAACAAATTTAGCTAACAGTAACCCTGTTCATTAGTAAGACCTCATTGTTAATATATTCTGCCTTCCATTTCAAACAGATACGCTTTGAAATTGCCCCTGTTTTTCAACAAATTTAGCTAACAGTAACTCTGTTCATTAGTAAGACTTCATTGTTAATATATCCCGCACTTCATTTCAAACAGATACGCTTTGAAATTGCCAACAGTGAGGCTGACCGCGAGTCATCACCGCGCAGTTCCTTGTTATTTCGGCAATATATAAAAGCTCCAAAGGTCTATTTGGCCTATTAGAGGTAGGTTATAATATAAACTGTAGCTCCCTTGATGTTTATAGCTAACACGTCTTTAACCATTACTCTAGTTACTTACTGGCGCACTGTTTTCCTTACCAGATTCGTGCCCTTCTTTTAAAACGACAGCCAGAGTGCTGCACAATTGAATGTCCGACCAGCCCCGTTAACAGCGGAATCTCCATACTAATATTTTTAGGTATGTGCTAATTTAATTCATGCAACCTTAACATAGTTGGTTGGGTTAATTTATCCTTCTTGTATACACACTGTTGTGTAACCTTAACAGATAATATTCATGGTGCTATAGTGCATCTGTTAATCTGTAACGTCTCTGCTCAACATGAAGTGACCTGCCAGTGCGCAAGATATTTGTCTAAACATAATAGGGGACTCCATTGGCAAACTCTATTTTATTATTTGCTCTCCGCTAGGATAATGTTTGAATTTTATTAACCACATTGTTCCTGTAGTAAGAACAATTCAAACGGGTTTTCCCCCCTCTTGCCTTTTATATAAACTTTATTCATTCATGTCTTTTTGATCTTAGCGTTTTCATAGTGATTGACACGCTCACCCTATTGCCACTAATATCGCTAAGACAAATCAGAACCTGACGGTGCAGTGCCATAAGCTCAATTTTTCAGGTGAGATCACTTATACACTTATAGAATCGCATCCTTGTTCTCTCTACCTCTAGTCAATTGGCAGGCATAATTGAAGCGGGTTATAAATATCATTTGTTTGAAGGTTTTATAACACTGGCACATGCGCACCTTAATGTTTAGTTCTTTTATATCAGAAGACACTTTTGCCTTGAACAAAATCGATATCGAAATGCGGCCAGCCCCCATCCTGTGTTTTGCTGCTATAACAACATTACAGTACCACCCTATAGACAAGCGGTTATTTTTACTGTTAGCTCCTACAAAATTTTATCATCTAATAATTGGCATGATTCAGTCTTAGTCACCTTCATCTTGGGTATCTACTTCTTGGCCTATATGCGCTATCTCTTTACTTACACGCTCTGTCTTGAATTCTGTTTCCTCGAAGCCCACTCCAGGGTACTCCCTAATGTAAATTCAAAAACTCTTATGTTTAAAAAAAATTAGAACTATGACTATGTATGTACCGGCAATTAATAATGTACTCAGGTAGAAAAGTCTGTAAAAATCTGTATTAAAGACTGTCTATTCTAATTTTGCTGTTTACCCTTACTTGGCAGACGGATATTATAATCAAGAGTCACAATGAAGGTATACTACCAGGGGGAGAGGAGGGTACAGGAGATATAACACTGTAAGCAGTGGTTCGGAATCAGAACAACCAACCACCAGTGGGGCTGCCCAACAAGATTTCCAAACAGATTTTTTAGAACAAGACCCATGGTTGGAACAACGTGGCAGAGGCCGCCCCTGGGGACGACCCAGGGGTCGGGGCCAAACAACTTGGAACCAGGGCAGGGGTCAACCTACCTGGAACCAAGGGAGAGACGGACCAGGGAAACAAGTCCAGTTTTGACAGGAATCCCATGGTGAGATTTGAACTCGCAAACAGCATTACAGGTGGTAGGACCCCCAACCATGGCTAATGTAGAGAGCCCTTTGATTAATCTTTCAAATTATAATCTGACTGCTGATCAGCCAAAAATCTTGGAAAAGGGACTGTCTTTTGTTCCTACTAATTTACCAAATAGCTTTAATCTAAAATTGGAACTCCACACATTTTTCCGGAAAGTTCGATTGAAACATTATTTTAATAAGATACCGCACCAACCAGTGTTTCGCAATACGGGTCTTAGACCACCATCTACTTTTACTCCCTCTTCTCAGATGATGCCACATAAAGGTCTAGCTTATGAGCAAGTGGTCATGGGGGATACTAATAAATTGCTCACTGGTAAGAAATATGTCAAGTATAATATTTCAAAAGAAGAACGAACAGCCCTGGAAAGTTTGAAGACAAATTTGGATATAGTGATCAAGCCCGCCGATAAAGTAGGGACTATTGTAATCCAGAATAGGGATGATTACAAAACAGAGATTCTTACACAATTGTCTGTAGAAGGCAATTATATGAAGTTACAATCTGACCCTACCAAAGACATTGCCCTTACCATCAGAACTTTGACTGATAATGCATATCAAGAGGGATTTATAACAAAGCACGAATGTGAGTATTTAAATAACACCCACCCGTTTGCCTACAATTTACACACTTCCAAAAGTGCACAAGAGGCTTACCAACCCCCCGGGTAGACCCATCATCTCCGGGTGTGGTTCGATTCTCGAACCACTGTGTAAGTTTATATATATAATTATTAAGCCTATAGCGGAAGATATCGCTTGCTATCTTAGGGACACCATGCAGGTTATAAAACTGGTGGACGATAGAATTTTCAATCAGGAACAAGAACTACTGGTGACTATGGATATTACATCCTTGTACACTAATATCCCGCAGCAGGCTGCACTAGAGGTAATTACAAGGTTCTTAGATGAAAGAACAAGACCACACAGAGTGCCCACGGGTTTTTTAATTGATCTTCTTGAAATTGCTATGAAGCGAAATTTCTTCATCTTTGAAGGAGAATATTTTGTACAGACAAATGGAGTAGCCATGGGGGCAAGTTTTGCCCTGAATCTGGCTATTATTTATATGGACGCATATGAACACAACTTTGTCCTATGTGAGAACAATCCCTATATAGGAAGTATTCATCTTTGGCGTTGTTATATCGACAATGTGCTTCTCATATGGAGAGGCACTAAACAAGATCTTGGGATGTTTCATACATGGCTGAATGAGAGGGTTAGGAACATTCAATTTTCCCTGGACTGTAGCAATCAGGCAATACATTTTTTGGATATCACGATTAAGGAAGAGGAGGGACGGCTACATACAACCCTCTATAGGAAATCCACCGAAAAGAATACTCTTTTGAGATATTCCAGTCATCATCCTCGTAACCTCAGGGATAACCTCCCATATGGCCAATTCCTGAGGTTGCGGAGGAATCGTAGCCGCAAGATTGACTACTTTTCTGAATCATCTATTTTGATGGAACGACTGATGGACAGGGGCTATCCTAGAAGCCTTGTGAAAAAAGCACGGAAAAGAGAGTGGTTTTGTCATAGGGAAGTGTTACTTGAACCTAAGTAAAAAAAAAATAATGACAGTAAGAGAATGACATGTGTTACGACTTTCAATACTCGAAGTACAGAAATAAAGAATATTATCAATAGCCCTTGGCACTTGGTGGCAGAGGTAACTGGGTTACCAGACCCACCTATGCATGCCTTCTCGGACTCTTTGCTACATAAGAAAAATATGGATAACCAGACATCTTTGTGGAATCTTCCCCCTTTGTTAGGTCACTACAGATGTGGGGCCTGCAAGGCTTGCTCAATGGCTGTGGAGACAAAACAATGTACATATAATAATTACACCTACACTCTGCGACACCATACCAATTGTAATACCATGGGGTTGATCTATGCCATTCTTTGCCCCTGTGGGTTTATGTATATAGGCCAAACTACGCAGAAGGCAAAAACATGTATCCTGCAACATTGCAGTAGAGTACGTTGTAAGGTACAGGGGGCACCTCTGGTGGACCACTTTACTAGGTTTAATCATCCACCGGAAAGCCTTAAATGGTGGATAATTGAGAAAGTGACACAGAATTCACGAGGAGGCAATTTTACCAACATTATGAGCATCTGAGAATGTAGATGGATGCATTTTTTTGATACTGTATATCGGGGACTGAATGAGCATGAAGAAGTCTCCAGGCAAATGGCATCTATCTATAATGGCTAATCTCAGTATCCTTGAATAGTACGTATGTTGATTATATGATTGATGTAAATATTGGAAACCCCTTTTCTCCTCCTTTAATTTTTATTTGTCAGCTTATATTGTTAAAGACCCTTGGATAATGCTTACTGAATTATGTTAATGTCCAATATATCAATCAGACTACCCTGTTTAATGATTCTGTACAAAATTGTACAATATTGTATTCAATGATTCTGTGTCGATCTGTGTTGAATTGTATACATGTGTATATATACATTACTGTACATTATTGTATATATTGATTTTGTGTCGATCTGTGTCAAATTGTATGTTTCTGTATAGTAATGGTATTGAATGTTTTCTTGTTGGGTTAAAATACTTTCACTCTGAGCATATTGTCCGGTAATGACAAGGCGCCATAAAAAATGTTCTCCCCTCCATATTTGAAAACCAAGTGGTCCGGGTCAATCACCGCGTAGTATTTCTTCCATCTTTACACGCGGAACGTCTTAAGCATCACGTGACCTCACGTTACGTGTAGATGCGCCCGACATTCCCCGGAAGACGCTGTTCTTTTACCGTTGCAGGATGACTCAATTGCGGTAACGCCACTGATTTTGGGATGCTTACGATTACTTTCTAAGGTAATTAGACACGGAGTGAGCTGAGAAATATTTTATGGGCTCACTTTGGCTAATGGACCATATTAATACACGCAATCTTCATGAGGGCTTTTCTTTCTTATGACAGGATGCTGGGGCTTCGATTACGGCGCTGCCCTACTCCCTTTTTTACTGACCCCGCTCCTGGTTGGGATAACAGCCTGGGTAAGTGGAGTCTTTGGACTTTGGCAATACTTTACACTTACTCGCTGTTTGGTGACGATACAGACTTAGCCCTGTCCCCCCCCCCTTTTTCTTTTTATGTTTAGAGCAATCTTGGAATTTAATTCCCCTTTTTTAATGAAAACTCATCTTGAGGAAATTTATTGGACGAACACTGGGCACACCATTGATGGGTGAGTGTTCTTTTAGCGACCTGTCATTAGTGATCAACAGGTTATGCATTATTGTGCCATGCGGAGACAGGCACTTAGCCAGTTTTTTCATTTGTGTCCCTTAGGTTGCCCTCAATCATTCATTGTTGGGACGCAACCTTCCATCCTTCTTTCTTGGTAAAGTATCTTACCATTGACCATAGTTTATCAGTCTTTTAACTACTGAGGCCAACTGAGTCATTTGAAATCAATTTTAATTATTTTGTAGGTCCTTTTCTGTTGCTCAACTTACACTCTCCTCCCTCCCCGTCCTGTCCTGAAGAAGACCCGCAGCAGAGGCGTTAAATTTCCCCTTATTGCGCCAGGGTCGAAACGTCGACGGTTGTACCCCTATGTTTTGAGGCCTAGACCCTAATATCCATATTCCCCTCCCTTGCCTTGTACAAACCCATTAATTTATTGAATTTGAGTAGGTAGGCCTCTGTGTTTTGTTTAACTGGAAGATTTGTAATTTTAGTTGTACATAAATATTTTGAATATTGCTTTTTGAACTATCCCTTCCCTTTTCAATTCACATGAGCACCCCCTTTATTCCTTACTGCAACTTGAAGTCTACTTTCTTTGATTATTAATTTGGTTTTTACGAATGTTGAAAATAAATTTGAATTATAATTACTGACTAAGAAGACTGTTTGACTATTGGATTAATAGAGGTGGGACACACTGATATACAATTCTGGCTCTGAAAAGAACTATATCTCCTGTTTTTTATTAGGTCGAGCTGACCTAGCTTTCAATGCGAAAGTATTGAAAGCTGTCAGCGAAGACAACTAATGTTGCCCGTATTTGGGAATGTGGACAGCAATGTGCCACGCGCTTTTCCTTTCCAAATTTCACCGCGGGAGCGCGCTTCTCAGACGCGCTTGCGCAGACACTTCACACAATCCCGGCTTGCATGCAAACACGGCGCACACACACACACAGGCAGCCCCCACCCCCTGCACTCACACAGGTGCGCGCACATACACACGCTGCCGCCCCCCCTGCACACACACATACAGACACGCACACACAGACACACACACAAGCACCCATGCACGCACCCATACATACAGAGAACCCACCCCCGCCGTTGCATACACACACGCGCCCCCCCGTCGCATACACACCCGCCCCCCCCGCTCCCGAATACAGTCCCACTTACCGGCAATCCGGTGTTCTGTAGCCTCCGCGGGGCTCTCCCCCGGGCATGGGAGCCCCGCGTCACCACTGCTACTCGGGCCAGGAACTCCTTGGGCGCTGATTCGCGCACAAGACGGAAGTCCCGCCCCTACGCTTACTTTCGTTTTCATCAGTGCGTGCGCACATCTTATTTGCCTTTTCAATACCACATACTTGTTTCAATAGGGGCTTCAACCGACTGGATGGGGCGGTCGGTCCTGGCCGTAGCAGTTTTCGTGGCAGGCGCGCACTTCGGTATGCAGGCGAATGGTGAGCCATTAAACCCAGCCATCATAAAGGACCACTTCTTTCCATTACCGTATTTCAAAACAGCCGGGCCCATCTGAAAGGACAACTGCGTTGGAAATCTGAGAAGTGCGATGGAGGAAAAGACAGCACGTAGGTACTGAGGTAACTGACAGTATACAGAGAACAGTCACAGAGCAGCCAGATACGTATATTAATTAATCACAATCCTCCCCCCCCCCAACAGAACCGCAGCACCGGGCACCAGAACACCCTGAAACCGCAGAGGAGCCGTGCACAGTTGTCCCCGAGAGGGTCTGCACACAGCACGCAGTGTAATCAAAGAGCAGTGCACGCGGGGCAGCGAGGTGCCATAAACGCTGTCATCTCAGAACAGATGTGCACAAAGTAACTTCCATAGAGCCGAGCAGAGGAGAATCCCAGAGCAGCCATAAACACCTGGTAGTCACTGAGCAGTCGCACAAGCAGAATCCCTCCGCGCCCAGCCATAGCAGAGAGCAGCCATGCAGACAGACTACTGGGAGAACTGGTACATGCAGGCTATTAATAAGCAGCTGCACCCACCGAGCAGCAGCAGCGTAAAGAAACTGGTCACACAGTAATAGTACACACATAACCACAGAGCAGGTGTACGCGGTGAAGCGATTGAAACTCGCACACCCAGTAATCGCAGCTCGGCTGCACACCCAGGATTATCAGTGTACTAACAGCCGCTCACATAGTAATATAGAGAACGGATTTACAGAGCAGCCACACCCACCGACGAGCAGTATAATTAAAGTAACCACAGGGCAACTCTGCATACCCAGCCTACACAGCAGCTCTGCATTTGTATCGTTACTGAGGAGCGAACACGCAGGTTACTCACAGCGGTCAGCGCAGCAGCAGTACTCAGGGTAATTCCACAGCAGTCCTACACTCAGTAGCAGCACACATGGTGCAGCAGTACTTCGAGTAATGTAGGGAACCGCAGATCGGTTGGACTCACAGGATGGTCGCTAAGCAGCTGCTCGCATGGGGTGAAGGCGAAAGCATTAGGTGGGCAGCATCACTAACACCTTGTTTTAAAGTTACAGTTCCCCATATATGTATAAATTAACAAATGTATTGCTTCTGACTTCACTGCAATATTCATTGGAAAGAGAATTACATCTCTATGGATACTGTTTTTGGGGGGACCACAAAATTACACCCCACATAATTACACTGCGCACAATGCAACATACACTCCAAATACCACTCAGTGCCACATAATTACACGCCACATAATTACACTACTCTCAATTCAACATACACTCCAAATACCACTCAGTGCCATATAATTACATGCCACATAATTACACAGCGCTCAATGCAACATACACTCTAAATACCACTCAGTGCCACATAATTAAACGCCACACAATTACTCTACTGAATACAACATACACTCCAAATCCCACTCAGTGCCACATAATTACACAGCACTCAATGCAACATACACTCCAAATACCACTCAGTGCCACATAATTACACGCCACATAATTACACTGCACTCAATGCAACATACACTCCAAATACCACTCCGTGCCACATAGTTGCACGCCACATAATTACACTGCACTCAATGCAAAATACACTCCAAAAACCACTCAGTGCCACATAATTACACGCCACATAATTACACTCTACTGAATGCAACACACACTCCACACAATACCACTCAGTGCCACATAATTATATGCTACATAATTAAAATGCACACAATGCAACATAGACTCCAAACAATACCACTCAGTGCCACATAATTACACGCCACATAATTACACAACGCTCAATGCAACATACACTCCAAATACCACTCAGTGCCACATAATTACACACCACACAATTACTCTACTGAATACAACATACACTCCAAATCCCACTCAGTGCCACATAATTACACAGCACTCAATACAACATACACTCCAAATCCCACTCAGTGCCACATATTTACACACCACATAATTACACTGTACTCAATGAAACATACACTCCAAATACCACTCAGTGCCACATAATTACATGCCACATAATTACACTGAACACCATGCAAAATACACTCCAAAAACCACTCTGTGCCACATAGTTGCAGGCCCCATAATTCCACAGCACTAAATCCAACATACACTCCAAAAACCACTCAGTGCCACATAATTACACGCCACATAATTACACTCTACTGAATGCAACACACACTCCACACAATACCACTCAGTGCCACATAATTATATGCTACATAATTACAATGCCTACAATGCAACATACACTCCAAACAATACCACTCAGTGCCACATAATTACATGCCACACAATTACACTTCACTGAATACAACATACACTCCAAATACCACTCAGTGCCACATATTACACGCCACACAATTACTCTACTGATTACAACATACACTCCAAATCCCACTCAGCGCCACATAATTACACAGCACTCAATGCAACATACACTCCAAATCCCACTCAGTGCCACATATTTACACGCCACATAATTACACTGTACTCAATGAAACGTACACTCCAAATACCACTCAATGCCACATAATTACACGCCACATAATTACACTACGCTCAATTCAACATATACTCCAAACACCACTCAGTGACATATACACGCCACATAATTACACAGCGCTCAATGCAACATACACTCCAAATACCACTCAGTGCCACATAATTACACGCCACACAAATACTCTACTGAATACAACATACACTCCAAATCCCACTCAGTGCCACATAATTACACAGCACTCAATGCAACATACACTCCAAATCCCACTCAGTGCCACATATTTACATGCCACATAATTACACTGAACACCATGCAAAATACACTCCAAAAACCACTCCGTGCCACATAGTTGCACGCCACATAATTACACAGCACTCAATGCAACATACACTCCAAAAACCACTCAGTGCCACATAATTACACGCCACATAATTACACTCTACTGAATGCAACACACACTCCACACAATACCACTCAGTGCCACATAATTATATGCTACATAATTACACTGCGCTCAACGCAACATACACTCCAAAAACCACTCAGTGCCACATAATTACAGGCCGCATAATTACACTCTATCAATTGCATCACCACAGCATCACTCAGCACCACCACAGTTTCACTCAGGGGCACCACAACATCCCTATGCGTTATTACAGCATCAATCTGTGCAACCATTCAACAACAACTGGTTCAAATATGTTCTCTCAATGTTTCAAGCTTTATTACAAATGACACAAAAAGATGTTAATATTTCAGTTCTGTTCTTAGATTTTCGTCACAATAAAATACACTGAACATAATCTTCACAAAAGTTATTTACAAAAGTTTAAGCTATTGCCATTATAAATTACAATACATTTTATTTAAGTATTAATTATTACAAAAATTAAAAGCAATTGTTATTTGTAATATCAATACATCTAAGTCACGTAAATACAACACATATTGCATTACAAATGCTATATGTGTCACATTTGCGAAAGTTAAAAGTATTGGAATTGTAAATAACAAAGCAATTAATTTCGCTATTTTCAAAACCAACACATACATATAAAAAAAATTCATTTACAATACCAATAGCTCAAAGTTTCCTAATGCGAGACCTATTGCATTGCAAATGCTTGTTATGGATTAATTTCCTGAATATATGAATAACGAATAATACATTCATTGATGCTTTATGATAAGTCTAGGACCACTGTTGTTCTATATCAATTGATACCCAGGTCCTTTGACTTACTGGGGTAACCCCATTGAATTAATGGGCTGTTAACAAGGCACATGCCATCTGTGTGTTCAGTGCCCATAATGCATGGCTTATGCACACATGCAGCATGAGCTGGCTGTAGGGCCTTCCCTTATGCAAGTCTCTGCATCTTCAGCACAAGCGTTCTGCTGGATGGTACATGACATGGCCTTGGGCCAGGTACTGCACCAATTTGCCTGTCCAATCTACGAGTTGGAAACAGATCCTGGCTTTTGGTCAGGACCTGCTCAAACGCCCTTTCTTCTGACCTTCCTCTCTCCTATTAGTACCTTTTTTTTTTAAATGTCGCTTTGATTTGTTTTCAAACTTCCAAGTTTTCTAAAAGTTGTGAATTTTATGTAGGGAGTTGCGAAGTGGTGTTCAAAACCATTTTTTATATACAGATAATCTTTCCTGCTACGCTCAGTTGCATTCTCACCCACCTTGTTTGCAAATATGATTTCCAGTAGTGCCTTAACATATCTAATTGGTTTCTGTTGCTGCGCCTCCGAAATTGTAGCTTGTGACAAACTCGCAAATGTCTGTTCATAATTTTTCCACAAGCTGTCAGTATGTGGTGTTAAAATCCACATTGTGCATTCAAAATAACGTTCAAGCTCTCATAATCACCAGTCTTCTCTCGGTGCTAGAAGTGAATTCTCTAGTTGTTTAGATCTTACTGAAACACAACTTTTTGAGAATGTATTAGCTTGTGCTTCGAGCGAGCACTCCTATGGGGGCACCAGGTTCACTGTAGCAGCCATCTCAGATCAGGACAAGTGGTACAATGAATGTCACATGTTCCAGTACACATTCGAGAGTAAACAAAAAAAAAACATTAACTGCTTGGGTTTCATACTATGTATTTCCCAATGTCGGAAATTACAAAGCATGGCAAATCTGCAAAGTCTGATTTTGTTTGCTAGGGTTTATTTTAACCCCTTCATTGCCAGGCCTCAAATCCACTCCTGTGTCACGGCTTTTTCTGGCTATTTGGGTAGTTCACGCTTCCCTCCCCCAACTTATTGTCCACATAAAGTATCCACACCAAATTAGCATCTCGTTGTTTCCAACATTCTGAGGATTGTAAAGGTACCCAGGGTTTTTGAGGGTTTATGAACCAAGAAATTACACAAAATACAGCTGAATTTTGTTTTGTGGGGGAACAATGGAAAAAAAGTACAGCAGAAGAAAGCATCTGTCTTTTTTTCTCTGCATATGGTATCAACAAAGGGTTTTCCCAGCTTTCAGAAATAGGCAGACTTTTATCAGAAAACCAACATTTTCTACAAAGTTTTGGTATTTTACTGGCGCTTCCAGTTAGTGGTAGAACTGAATATGAAACCAATAATGGATCCTGGAACGCTGTGCATTTTTGAAAAGTAGACCAAATACTATAATCAGTAAGGGGTCATTTGTGTAGATCCTTCAAAGTTTGTGTTTACAAACTATTAGTTAAAATGATAAAATATTGAAATTGAGTGGAATAAAACAGTCATTGGTGCCTACATTTTCACCTGTAACGTATTCTAACTATGGCAGATTTTTTAAAGCAATATACCGGTACATACACTGGTTGCACATCTATATAAGGCTTCTAGATTCACAAAGAACCCGATTTACCCAGAGCCAGTAACTGAGCTGCACCTTGCATTGGTTTTCCATTGTATACAGGTATACAGCAATAAATTTGGTAAAATATAAAGAGTGAAAAAAATGGGTATCAAGGAAACCTATGTATTTTCGAAATGGGAACAAGATATGGAGTTTAGAAGTAGTGATTATTTACACATCTCTGAATTTGTGGGTACCCATACTAGCCTGTGAATTAGAGGGCATTTTTTTAAATGTCTTTTTTTACACAGTCTTACATTTGGAATGCAGAAATGCATAGAAAGAAAACTTGTAATAACATTCTTTCTACTATTCTGTGTTCCCCTAAGTCTCCCAATGACAACGAAACCTCACTTGTGTGGGTAGACTTAGTGCTCATGACAGGAAACTGGTCAAAATGCAACATGGACACATCACATTATTCCACTTAAAATTGACCCCTTTTTTTGCAATATGCCTAGTTGTGGATTTCGAGCCCTAGCTCAGCAGGCACCTAGAGAAACGTAGCAGACCTTTACATTTTTTTAAACTAGACACCTATGGGAATCCAGAATGGGGTGACTTGTGTGGCTCTCACCAGGTTGTTCCCCCGAATCCCTTGCAAACCTCAAACTAAGTAAAATAAAAAATAAAATAAAACAAATTCTCTTACATTTCTGTGATGGAAAGTTCTGAAATCTGCGAGGAGCCACAAACGTCCACCCCTCAGCATTCCCTCAGATCTCCCGATAAAAATGGTACCTCACTTGTGTGGGTAGGCAACGGCCCGCGACAGGGAAGGGCCCAAAATGTATTCTGGAAGCATCAAAAGTTATAGATCACAAAAGAACCTGGTTTTACAAGAGGGTCACCTATGGTTTTGGTCCTGGGCTCTGCGGCCATTTAGGGAAGCCTATCAAACACAGACATTTCTGAAAACTAGACACCCTGGGGGGTGCTAGGGAGGTGTGACTTGTGTGGATTCCCAAACATTTTCTTACCTATAATCCTCATGCAAACTTAAAGTTTTGCTAAAAGCAATTACATTTTCCTCACCTTTCTGTGAGTAAAAGTTGTGGAATCACTGGGCCAACACAAATTTCCTATCACCCAGCATTCCCCGTGGTCTCCCGATAAAAATGGTGTTCATGCACACTGCCCTCAAAGCGCCAGTCCACACACACTGCCAGCCAAGCGCCAGTCCTCTCACACTGTCAGCCAAGTGGCGGTCCACCCACACCGCCAGCCAAATTCCAGTCCATGCACACATCCCTCCAAGTGCCAGTCCACACACATTGCCTGCAAGTGCTAGTCCACGCACACTGCCTGCGAAGTGCCAGTCTACGCACACTGCCTGCCAAGTGCCAGTCTACGCACACTGCCTGCCAAGTACCAGTCCACTGACACTGCCTGCCAAACGCCAGTCCACCGACACTGCCTGCCAAACGCCAGTCCACCGAAACTGTCTGCCAAACGCCAGTCCACGCACACTGACAGCCAGTGGCGGTTGGTAAGTTTTGGAGGGAGGGGGCGGACCAGACATGCCCATACAAATAACACTCACAGCCATGCATTCATACAGTGTGCACACACAAACACATCCATTTAAAGCATTCTTTAACAAACATCCATACATACATGCACACATGCTCCTAACATTAATTTAAAAGAAAACACACACTTGACTGCAGCCTGCTCTGCCTCAGAGGTTTCAGGAGGCTTGGGACTGCAGACTTCCCTCATTCCCTGACCTAAGGTCAGCCAATGAGGGAAGGCAGAACTCCCAACGTCATCACGGAGTGGGTTGGGGTCAGTGAGACTGCTGACCCCACCCCACTCTGTGATGAAGTGTCACTGTTTGACAATCAACCCTAGGCACTTCAGGGATTAAAATTGAAGCACCCTGGTGCGAGACAATCAGTAACGCTACCCCTTGTCACTGAGGGGAGGTCCTCAGGGACCTTTGCTGAGCTCATCATGCCCACAAGAGCTATGACTTCCTCAGCTTGCCAAAGTTCAGCTCAGGCAGCCGGGAGCCTGGGCATTTAGCACATCTGGTTCCGGGCTGCCTCACCTAAAAAAGGAACAGTGTGTGGAGACTTGCAGAGCAGACATCATTGAATGTTATGATGTTAGCTCTGGGGAGAGAATGTTCATGAGAAGAACTGAAGAGGCTGGTTTGAGTGGGAGCCCAGCTGGGGATGTTGAGTTTAAATAAAGATTTTCTGTAATACTTTGTGTCCTTGGATACTTAAACAGTGTCTGTCAGGCTGACATTTGTTCAGCCTAACAAACGCTTTGTGGGGGGCAAAAGGTGAAGGGGCGTGGTCCCTCAGCCCCAATGGACCGTCTAGGGCTGCTACCAGCCAACCGCCAGTATATGCACACTGCCATCACATTTTATTTTATACAAAAAAGAAAACACAAACCAATTGGCAATAGATACAAAACTATAACTACAAACACAACAGCTCTTAACTAAATACATCACACTAATGCCAACCATGAAATCTGTACAAAAATTTAAAACGATACAGACCAGTGAGTTCACTTTTACCCCCACAGTTGCAACCTATAACTCCGTTCTGTGTGGTACAATTTAAAACATGTGGGCACACACAACCAAGGTTTAAAAGGGACAACAAGGGCAGTGAATATGACGCTCCTTGCGGATACCTATTCGCTAACAGAATGTACATTTCTTAGCTGGAACGTTTTTTGACCATGGGAGGAATGTGATCAGGAAAGTGGCAATCTTTAAATCTAGCCACATCCTCCACCACTGCTTCTCTAGCAACTCTTGCCTGTTCCTCCACAACAAGGCTGTCTATCAGAGACTGCTGAAACTGAACAAATGCCATCTTTGACTCTGGAGAGCAATTGTTACATACAACGAAAGTATTAAAGGTTGCTATATAGAATAAATGGATAACCAACTACTTACCAAACATATGCCTTATAAACAGCCGTGTAATGTTCCAACTTCTGATCTTCTCTATCTACAGCACCCATGTGCAGTTTAAAGTCTAAAATGCACACAAGTTTATGCACTTCACATGTGACTGTGGTCATGTTGCTGAAGCACTTTCATCATGGATGTTAGTCAGCATAGTCATCTCTCCTGTCAGAAAATTTCAGAGATAGAAGTTCATCACTACGCAAGGCACTGCACTGTCCCTTCTCAAGTTTCTTACAATACAAACCACCTATTTTGGGTAACCTTTACGGTTAGAGCAGAATGTGCCACAAGCAATAGTGTCCACTTTCAACAATTCCATGAACAATGGCTCGCGAGTGTAAAAGTGGTCTAGTGGTAATCTTTGTTAAAAGGTTCTCTACCAATGTTCCACACAGTTTTCTCTGTAACTCCAAAAGTGGACAGACAACCAGAGGGAGTCAATACTGGAATCCATACTGGTGTAGACCCTGAAATTATAGACGTATCCAGTACTACTCCCAGACAGCATATACATCTTAATTCCATAACGTGCCCTCTTGCTAGGAATGTGCTGCCTAAAATACAATCTGATGGATCCAATCAGGAAGGAGTGTACTAATAATACAATGTGCATATAATAACTTCAATTCACAATAACTCTTCTCCACAAAGATGTCTTCTGTGTTTTTCAAAGGTTTCTTTATTCTGTCGACTCAACAATTCTCATAAGATCACAGTACAAATTTAACAGCTGACGCGTTTCGTCCCATGATGGGACGTCCTCAGGGCTTAAATCACTTTTTAACAGTCAATATGTGACTTGGTCATGAATTTCTATCCTGAACACGTTGCCAGACCAAATGTATGAAACTACTTGTTAAACCAAATCTTAGATGATGATTTGATAATCATTTGTGCCAAAAGACCTAACCTCGGCCACATAGTGTCTGCTACACACATTCATAATACATATTTCAGGAAAGCAGAATTGGAAAGCTGAGATGATCTTTTATGTCCCTTGGAGAAGGTACCCAAAGCTCAGGCTAGACATGCAGACACCCAGTAAGTGATAGTTATTCTTGGGCATGGTCTGCCTTGAGGACTGTGGGGTGTTGCTGCAGGGATATCCCAGTTCAGGAGACTATCCAGGCCAAGACAAAAGTTAAGTTTAGACTTTTTCAGCCCTCTACTGCTCAGATAGAGGAGCCAGCAGTGTCCATCACTATAAAAAGCACCAAGGATGGAATTTTCTGCCTTTACCAAGATTTGGTCCATCTTCAGTCTTAATATTGCAGCAGTTGGAAAATAGGTTGTATCAGATTCTTCTATTGTAGATTGTTTATTTACCCACCTATTGTCTGTATTACCCACCTATTGTCTGTATTGCATCTAATGTGGCATTGGAGATGATTTGTGGTTTGGCTTAATGTTGGGAGGGGACGTTCTCTGGATCAATTTTAACAATGCATTTTATTGGAAAACGATGTCAAAGAAAACTTCAAAGACCATAATCACTGCATTTTTGTCAGGGTAGACCCAAGAAAGGTGATGAATACTGTTCCTCATGGAAATATGTTGTGGGGAGCAGCGGGGGAGTAAAGATGGCGACTGCTCAACATACTGGGTCCACACTGCCTCGCTCTCCTTATGGTCCGTGCTTTGGCGTCCTGCTCACATGGTTGGAGACTGGGTCTTATGATCGGGGCAGGCTGGGGGTTGGCCCGCCGTTTCGTTTGCCTGTTCCTTGTATATATCTTGAGAGTGTCTACTCCTGCTGGGGGTTTGTCGTGCCCGTCCTATGGAACACGGGCAGAGGAAAGTATAGCCAGACGTGGCGGAAAAATGAAGACACGGGCTGCCGGCCCGAGCATTGTTGGAACTACAGCGGGTGGAGCTGTGTCTGTTCCAATGGTGTCTGCCGTGGAGACATGCCAGCAGAAGGAGAAGGAGTATCCAGGCAAGCCTAAGAGAGAGCAGGGAGGGAGTAAGAAACAACTAGCAAGGAACCTCCATAGACATGGACAGGTGGGTCCTCTCAACCCCAATTGCATCTTTGTTTACACCCACTATTTAAGGGGGAAATAAAAGCGACCCCACTTTGGAAAAAACCTACAGCCCCTCATTCCCTAATACAGTTGACCGTTTAAGTGATGGAAGTATTGATATGGAGCAAGCTATCCAAAATACCGAAGGGGGGAACGATTTAGGTGGTGCAACCGCAAATATGATTGTGGAGGATATTGAGACCTCCGTTAAACCAGGAACAATGGGAAAAGAAGATGAGGGTGATATAAGGGGCGCAATCAAAGCTCAAACAATTATCCGAACAGATTTAGGGAAAATAAGCCATAAACAATTGGAAGGCCTATTCCCGTGAATTATCAGGGGAATTTTTTTACACTTACTGATGACTTAGATTGCTCCAAGGTAGAGAGCTCTTCATTAAGCAATGAGGGTACCTCGTACTTAAATAGCCGCATGGATGATCTCCAGTTTAACCAAAGGAAGAAAACTTCACGGAAAAAGACTAAGACTAAGAAGAGGAGAAACAGCGTGTCTGGGAGTAATTGGCAGCAACTGAAGTGAGACTATTCTAATGCTCAATTATCCTTTCAAGAAACATGGGATGCAGATAAAACAGATACATGAATGCCTACTGAAAGTCAGTAACCATCACTCTCTACCATATTCTCATCTTTAAAGCAAATGCAAGAAGAGGATTGGAGTGAAAGCCATCGTGCTAGGCTTGCATCTAAGTAACTGCAACGGGGATGTGAAAAACAAATAAAACTTGTGGATAGATTGTGGAGCAGTTGACAATGGTGGAGGATCGGAAAGAAGCTTTGGAAGCAAAGATGGAAACATTGAAAGCAGAACATGCATCCCAGGAGTGGCACTAGCAGATGCAATGTCCAAAATAGAGGATCAGGAAAACTGCCAGCGGCTGAATAATTTATATTTTTTGGGATTCCTAAAGGGGTGGAGGGAGATAATCCCAGGGATTATATGGTGAAGCTGTTGGGAGGTGCCCTTCCAGATCAAGTCAAGTGGGACCGGGACATGGAGATCCAACGTGCCCATTGGTTTTCACTTATGGTAAAAAAATACCCAGAGCGAGAGCCTTAAAGGTCTTGAGCGATCCTAGTGTACCTTGGTAATTACTTACTAAGGCAATTAAATATGACAAGGCTTGCCCAAATGCCCAGAAGACATTCGAAAATGTGACCTTTTTCGCCGAACCGGACTTGGCGCATGCCACGGTGAGGCGAAGATGGCGTCTTCAACAGCTAATTAATCCCTTCCAAAGAATTGCTGCTGAAGTTTACCTTCAGAACCCATCTAGATTGAAGACAGTATTTAAGGGTCATATCCCAGTGGCGTAACAGAGGCCCCCGCAGCCCCCGCAGTGCTGGGGGCCCCGCAAGCTCCAGGGGGCCTCCTCAGCACAATACTCTTGCTGGCGATCCCCTGATTGAGTCTGGAGGGGGCCCCTTCAAATACCTTGCAGGGAGCCCCCTCAAGTTTAGTTACACAAGTGTCATAGCCGTAGCTTTACCTCCGAGATCCAGGCCCAGGAATATCTGTTGAGTATTAGTCAGAGGGCCAGCAGTAATAAAATTTAATGATCTTTAGAAAGGCGGCTAGTGTAACGGGATATGATATTGGAATGCATAAGAATATTAGATGATATTTCCTTTTTTTCTTCTTTTTTCTCTGTTATTTCTTTGTTTTTTTCATTATTTTGACACAGTTCTGGAAAGGGAGGCGGCCGGGTAGGGGATTGAGCACTCATCATCGTTCAGGCTCTGACTAATTACACATGTTGTGGGGGGGGTAGGGGAGGGTGGGGAGGGGGCTTGCACAGAAGGGTGTGATCTTGAATTGGTTAGAAAGCCAGTGTTTCCTGGAAATTTAGAGAAGTATATATATTTTTTCCTCACAGTGGTATTAGGTTTAATGGCTAATCTAGTGAGAGGACCAGGGAAACTCTGAATTGCCACTTTGAATATATGTGGGTGAAACAATATTAAAAAAAGACAAAGGTTTTCGCAGAGGCTGAGGGTATTCCAGGCAGATATTATCTGTCTGCAAGAAACCCATATAGAAGTATCAAGTATTTGGGTTTCAGATTTATAGCAGAGACCACTCAAGCGACTCGCACACAAGCAGTTGCCTTCCTAGTCCAGAATAATAAGCTACAATTTGCCCAAACTCGTACTGACCCGATGGGAATGTGGGTGATTACTAAGTGTACCATATGAGGAATGTCTCTTTTATGCTCTGCTCAGTATATGATCAATAATGGACGACCCAGGGGTTTTTAACTGAATGAATTAGCTGACTGTTGATTACCCTTTATTCTCTGTGGGGATTTTAATATCAATTTACTAAATAATTGGGAATCCTATCCAAAGTATGTTGGGAGGAAACCCAAAGTATGTTAGTCAATGACAAATATGTGGCACACACGGGCTGATCGATGTTTGGGGTAAACGTAGCAATGACGGGAATGACACAAAAAACCACTGTCTGGACTTTTGAAAGAGCCCTTTTGCTTAACGAGGGCTATAGGAAGCACATGAGAGAGTGGATACCGGAGTTCTTAAAGCGGAATGTAGGGACTGCGCCCCTAGTTGTCGTATGAGACACTTTTAAAGCAGACGTTCGAGGGAAACAATTTAACTTTATGTGGGTAAAGGAAAAATTGAGAACCGCAAGACGCAGGAGTTATACTAGAGATTAGCATGAGCAGAGGAAAAACTTGTTATGGCAGTACAACTCGCGAACGGTGTCAAGGATGTCCAAGTTGAGATAGCATTAGCAAAATCTGCAATTGGGGAAGCTCTTGTGACGAAATCAATTGGTAGAATAGCTATCAATCACGAAAAGATATGAGTTTAGTTACCAAATAGGGCATCAACTGGTAATACGAACACGGCAGGAATAAGTTCATAATGAGATTCCTCATATTATAGATCCAGTCTTAGGTATGTTATACGAGGCAAAGGAGATACAAGAGGTTTTCCAGAATGTTAGACCTGTCTGCCCTCTGGGTGGTCCCTCCCATTTATTTATTTTTGTCCCCTTTTTGCCCCTCACATCCCTTAATTTTTATGTCCACTGAATTTTTTGCGGTGTTGACAAGGGGTTAGATGCTCTTTGACCGTCGTAGTCCTTTTCCCTGAGGCCTAGGGGCCACTTCTGACTAGATTTGTGAAACCCACAAAATGGTCGCCATTAACTGCCATAACTGTCACCTCTAGATCAGGGACCATAGGGTTACATTAAGAAGGTACTAGAACCTTCGGGAGGGTTCTGTTAGCCAGGGATAGCCTATAAAAGGCCAGAACCAGAGCGGCCATTTTAGGAGTTCTGGGCAGAGGAAGTGTGAAGTGGGTCTGGTCAGGAGTAAGGCGACTTAGTGAGGAGGAGCACGCACTGAGAGGGGAGAGATTGACCTGTGGGCGGACTACCCTTCCATGCTGACGTGTCCCCTTGTCTGTCTACCAAACCCTGCCTCCACGGTGAACACACCTGCCCCAGCTTATAACCCTGCCTGCTCCGGAATACCCAACAAGGAGTGAGGAGTGGGGTGAAGCTGATCCTGGCGTGTCACCGCCTCAGTGTAGTAATTGGACCACTCAGCTAATTGGGAAAAAGCTTCCTGACTGGGCCGCGAGTTCGGCCCCCACCCCTGCTGAGGCGCTGTGTGAAGTCGCGACCGCAGGTGCTGTGAGGAAAAGCTTACCGCACAGCTGTTCTGCTCCACGGTCAAATCGACTCTCGGGGAGGACCCCAGTGACGCGTAAGGAGGCGTGGAAGCGTCGGAAGAGGTCGGCTGCCGGAGGACCCCAGTGACGCGTGAGGAGGCATGGAAGCGTTGGAAGAGGTCGGCTGCCGGAGGACCCCAGTGGCGCGTGAGGAGGCGTGGAAGCGTCGGAGGAGGTCGGCTGCCGGAGGACCCCAGTGGCGCGTGAGAAGGCGTGGAAGCGCCGGAAGAGGACGACTGCAGGCGGAGCCCTGAGGGAGGAGTCGGCGAGGAGGAGTACACGGAAGTCCGCCCAACGCTGTAGCAGGAGCTGGAGGTGCTCCGTGAAACATCTGCCCGTCTGCTTGGGAGCGCCGAGTGCTGCCGAGTGACACGCACGGAAGGGCGCCTGCTCTCCTGACAGGGGAGAGAGCAGGGAAACCCTTTCCTCAGAGAAAGAAGTACACGAAGAGGAAGGGGGCGGTCGTTGACCAGAAAACGTGAACTACACGGCCAAGTAAGCTGGGAAGGTGGGGGGAGCAGCAGGACAAGCCCAACGTCTGTCAGGAAAGGAGAACTGGGCAGCACTGCATCTAGCCTATTCAATAGCAACTAATCAGAACGGCACTGGCTGGTTCCAGAGTTATCTAGGAAAAAGGGGACCTGCTGGGAAAAAGTATCATAATAAGCCAGCTGATTCACTTTAGTTGCTAGCGGGGACTCCTCTGGGCAAGGCTACACTTGTGTAAGACTTAGATTCTTCTTTTGTTGAGGGGATTGGACCTGACATAAGCCAATGTGAGCTAATTTGCCTGTTCTCTCCCAGCGACAATGGTATGTAACCTTCTTCATCCATAACAGGAGAAAGGGTTTCCTGTCCAGTGGGGGTTATCTAGAAAATTGTTAACCTTGAGTCATCTGGGGAACAGTTCATGCCAGCTTGCTTTTCCTGAAATGAAATATGTGTGGGTATGGTTTAATTGTATGGTAAGAGTAAAATTTCAGGAGGAGGTATAACAGTGTTTACTGGAGAGCTTTACTGTCGCACATAACCTGTTGAAAGATGTAAATGTTTACCTGCTCAATGAAGAAAAGAAATGGGATTGTGAAAACTTAATTACATTAAATTGTGGAGCAGTTGGAAAACGAAGGAACTAAGAGAACTTTTATAAAACAGCTCGTATTTTTCCAATCTTGGTGTAGTGTCCTTATTTTTGAGTGGATGGATGTTTTGTTACTGATGGGTGTGACGCAAACTTAGCACATGTTCCTTGGAGTTAGGCCTTCTCACTTAGTGCCAAGCTACCTTATGTGACTTGGAGGACCCAGGTCCAACACAGAATTTCTACCAATCTTTGTATCTGGAAGAAATAGGTAGCTCAGATTCGCAAACACAAGACTCAAACAAGATATATTTAAGTTCGCTGCTTGAAATACGACTAACAGAGAAGATACAAGAACAACTATAAGTCTTCTTATTATGGGAAGAGTTGTCCGTGGCATTTATGAGTTTGTCTGATGGGAAAATCGCAGCGCCAGATTTAATACCTTCTGAATTTTACAAAATGTTTTTGAAGGAAGTGATGAATCTCTTCAGACAAACCTTCAAAGGGCAGCTTCCATCAAAATATTGGGCAGATGCAAAAATTGTGGTTTTTCCTAAAAAACACAAACCAGTAGAAGAGCCAGGCTCTTATCGTCCAATTACGTTAATGAATTATGATGCTCAAATCTATTCAAAGATGTTAGCGGCCCGTTTATCCCTATTAGTTGAAAAAATGATGGTAGATTGGCAGCACGTATTCATCCCTGGGAGGAGCACCATAGACCATATACGGAGGATCATAGCAATGTTTGATGTGGGACAAGTGTCAGGAGACCCTGTAGCAGCAATTCTGCTGGACTCGTAAAAAACTTTTGATAGGGTCTCCTGGCCCTTTCTCTGGACTGTGATGGTCAAAAAGGGGATTGGCCCTAATTTTATCAGGGCTATTAAAGCTTTATACGTTAATCCTAGTGGCAGAGTGTGTATAAATGGGGAATTATCAGAACAGCAGGGGAACTCGACAGGGGTGCTCGTGCTCTCCCTTATTTTGTACATTATACATTGCCCCATTTTTTTAAGCGATTTAATATAAATAAAATGATATATTTCCCTAAGATCTTATATTTTATGAGAGCTATTCCACTTATGTTCTCTATTTATTGGTTCAAAAAAATTGAAAATCTATTCTCTTAAACCAAGAAGATCGATTGAGTTTTTGATATTGTCAAGAGAGCGCGGAGGGTTGGTTCTTCCCAATTTGAAACTATATTATTGGGCCACATGTTTAGTGCACTATACACATTACTTAGGGAACATCCGAGGGGTGAGTCGCAGAGGTGTCCCTCTTCATATGAATTATTGATCGGTACAGATGCCTGTGGCTGCCTATGGTGCCTGCTGGAGCTAGCCTACAATAACAGGATGAGATTTAAAACTCTCATGACAGCCTGGGTTCCTATCCTACGCTTATTAGGGATAGATAGATTTAATTTTTATACTTCACTTCAGGGTAATGGGAACTTTTCAGGGCTTTTTGATGATTTTTGCATGATTAACTGGTGGAGGGGTGAGATCAATAAAATAGGCTACTTTTACACACCATTGGGTTTTATATATTTTGAAGAAATTAAAACGAAGTTTAATCTCACCCACAGAGAATTTTTGAATTCCTTCAAATAAGGGATTTCTTATTGAGAAAGGGGAAAGGGTAGGGGAAATGACCAAGAATGAACTTATAAAAATTACCAAAAGATACGCCCCCCATTGATATTGTATATCAATTCTTAAGTAATCTAAGGATGATATGACAAAAATGTAAGAAAAATGGCGAATTAAGCTAGATATCACAGATAGTGCATTTCAACAAGCCTTTTTAGTAGGGCAGGATGTCTTGACATCAGCTAAGCTACAGGTCCAGTTTTATAAAAACATGTTTCTTTTATATTACACACCAGACCGAATCGCAAAGTGGGGAGACGGGAAAAGGACGCAATGCACCGCTGCTCCCTATATAAGGCTGGTATTGTTCATATGTTTACACCGTGTAGTTCCCTCATTTTGGTAATCAGACAAATTGAAGATTTTTTTAAGAAACAAATTGAAGCTGGAAATAATTATAACCCCTGCCCTAATTCTATTGGGAATACAAGAGAATGGTAGGATTAAGGAGAGAGGGGCAGTGACGAGTATTTCTATGACTATTCTTCAGGCTATGAATATCATCGGCATGGTTAGACCGAGACCCCCCCCCCCCGTTCCAGCAGTGGCTAACTCGATTGCTATGAGCCTAGTCAGAAGATCGAATATGTACTGCATTCAAATGATTTATGTAATTTAAAGCAAAGTGACTGGTTTTAGGTGGTTTGTAAAAGTTGTTTCTTGTTTCCAGCTTTTCCTCTTTTTCCTAATCTTTTGTTTAGTAATGTTTCAGTGGGGGGGGGGGTAGGGTGAGGGGGGCAGGTTTCAAAGGGGGTAAAATGCTCTACCAAAAAATGTAGCAAAAGGGGGAATATATAATTGGGGAAACTCTCATAACTGGGCCGATTTAACTTATGAATTCAGTATTGTTTTCCTGTTTTCATACCCCTTTCAGGATTTTGCCAGTCCTCCACCCCATCACCTTTGTGTCTTACCTCTGCACCTTGAGCTCTTCAGGACTAATTTTCTGCCCCAAGTACTCACCATCTCTCTCCTTCAAAGGCTTTGCTGTGATGATCCAATCCAAAAGAAAAGATCTCCTTCCAAACGGGCTATCATATAGCCTTATAGCCCTTCGTAGAGAGCTATACTGGCTATTAAAGGCCCTCTTCAGCGTTCGGCTCGGGTCTTTAACAAGGGAGAGGGACTTTAATAGCCGGTATAGCCCAGCTACGAAGGGCTATAAGGCTATTAAAACATTCTGCCACTGGAGGGCAGAATGTTATAAGAAAAAAGAACAAAGCCTTATGGGAGCGTGAGGTGATTGGAATCCCTTCAGGCTCCTTGTAAAAGAAACATTGGAATGTTGGCGCTCCAGGCTTATACCAGCCATTATAAGCCTGGAGCACTGTTTTCAATGGAGCTCCCAACATTCAAATGTTCTAATTGCTCTTCCATCACTCTTCCATGTTCCAACACACTTTGGAAGTTTTGGCCGATTCATATTTTTGTTATATATATTTTTTACTGCTCGACTCCTCCATTTATATTCTGTGGCTTCGATCGATTTGAATGGGGATATTGAAGTTATCGAAGTGTAGAGGAAAATGTAAGGCAACTATCATTTTCTTTTGTTTGGAGGCCACTCTCACTTTACTTGACTTCCTATTCGGTTTATACTCCATTATAGCGAATTTGCTACTTATTGTTTTCCTCCACTGTTGTGTATTTTGTCCTGAACTCCTCCATTTCTGCTTGCGTGAGTGGATTCCTCCTTAATGTGTGCACATGGTCGAGTCTGTCTTGTGATTGAATACCTAATTATAGGAAGCCAGCGTGTCAAGGCGCTAGTTTAGAATATTGCACCAATGTTCTTAAAAATAATGAGCACATGCAATGAAGCCTAATTTATTAAATGACTAATCTTGCAGCTTATATTTTTTAGGTTAAGTAGGGAGTCTGTTTGGACACGTCCATCTCAGAAATACTAATTTTGAAAAACACTGTTCCTATAATGGGACATTTGCTGATAGCTACTAAATAATTTTTTATCAACAAATGTCCGAATAGTTTACAGGCGAAACGGTGGGCATCAAAATATATCGTCTCTTGTTTTTTGAAAATGCGTGTAAACTAACTTGTATATTTTGCTAAAACCAATGCTTAATTTGAGCCGGTGGTTGCCGGTAGGGACCAACCCCATTAATTTTTGGGGACCAGCACTTATTTTCTAAATCAGACGTTTCCCGAAAGCAAGAGAGGAAAACAAACAAAGGAAGACGCGAAAGATAGCGACACCGCCATAAATGAAGAAAGCAGGAACCTTCATGAGTGAGACAACGAGGCCGAAGTAGTGAATTAAAGAGGCTTGAGGTATATTCCAAACTATGCAACCTTGGTATTTGTCGTGCCAACATGCAATAGCGCCACCTGCAGCTTCTGAACAGAACTTTGGGCACTGGCACTTATTCTTATACAAATTAAGCAATGATAAAACAGATAGAAACGTTTGATTTGATAATGTTTGTAGTGCATATTGATAAATATTTTTCTCATTTGTTTAATTTACAACATAAAAAACACCTTTTAAATATGAAGGCGTTGTGAACATGAAATAAGAGAACTCAATTCTCAATTTTCAAGCATCCTTCTCAGGTTATATCACTAGGCGCGCCTATTCAATCCAGAAATATCAGTCAACATGTTGCCTATCATGATATATTTCAGTAGAATTATCTGCATTTAGATCATTCAAAGAAAGCCATGGATTTGAAAGATACAATTTAGTTCTGTAAGATTTCAAATATATGTGAAGCGGATTTGTGACTTTTATGGATTTACAAGGTCCCTAGGAATATTCAAGGAAATCTACTACAGTTTCAGATTTCCCTGTTTACTCCATGGGTAAAGTGTATGCATGCAGAATTTCAAACATGTGGAAAATTCTGCATGTAAAATTCCAACTTAAAAGTGCATTTTAACATACAAAACCAGTGTTCTGAAGTGCCATGAGAGCACCTTCAGCTAGTGTTTTAGTGTTAGTAACTGCATGACTTTTGTACTCTATTTATAACATCAAATAACATTATCTTCATTTAGAAGATTGCCGAAGGAGAAATCCTGCAATTTGTCAAATTGTCACTATTGTTGCATATGTTACACCTTGTAAAATCATGCTATATTGCTCACCCAATCTTTTGCCCATTGTATGTCATGTTATGTTATGTTAATTTAAATTAAATAAAGGGCACAAATCACTCCTGGAGGGGTATCTCGGCGTAAAAACAGTCTCAGGCTAATTAAAACAGAAACGTTTTAAGCATTTTTCTGAAATTAATTTAATCTGTGCAGCTGCAGATATGGAAAGGTCAATTATCCCAATAAAGATGAGCTAGATAGGAAAAAGCTCTACCTCCACATCTACTTAGTCGAATGTGAGGTACAGTAAGCAGATCTTTGTTCTTCGATCTCAGATTTCGAGCTAGGGAAGCTTCTTCTCCAGGTAGCTAGGACCTTTACCTATCAAAGCCTTATATATCTGGCAGCAAACTTTGAAGATGCTTCTTTGTTTCACTGGCAACCAGTGAAGAGATGTTAGCAGTGGTATAGAAGCCGAGCCCGCTTCTTTGTTTCACTGGTAACCAGTGGCACAGTGAACAAGCTCCGGACAGCCACGCAGCACACAAGGACGCCATTTGCAACCACCACCACCTCATCAGGGCGGCCAAGAGGACCTCCTTCAAAGACCGCCTCGACAACAACGCACACAATAGCAAGGAGTTCTTCAACATCGATAAGGAACTCTCCAACACCAGCTCCAACACCAACGACATCCCGCAAGCCCTGTGCGACTCCCTCGCCACCTTCTTCCACCGCAAGATAGCAGACATTCACAACAGCTTCAACACCCAGACAGCCGCAACAGACAGCAATACAACAGACCCTCCGTACACCATCGACCATGATCCCCTGCTGGCCGGCGTAAGCATTAATGACACCATCAAGACCATGCGCTCAATCCACCCCTGCTCTCCGTCTGACCCATTCCCGCACCACGTCTTCAACAGAGCAAGCAGCACGATTGCACCCCACCTGCGCAACATCATCAATCTCCCCCTCGAGAGTGCGACCTTCCCAGACATCTGTAAACATGCAGAGATCAACGCTCTACTCAAAAAACCTACGGCAGACCCAAGAGACCTCAAGAATAAGGGTGGGCGGGCAGCTACGCTCCGTGCACGGAGTGTGCGTAGTGCCGGCTTCTACGCATTTTGCGTAGCAGGCGTAGAATTCGGCACTACGCACGCTCCGCAGACGGAGCGTAGCTGGCCGCCACCCGCCTCCCTCCCACCCTCCCTAAATACTTTAATTTAAATATGTAAAAGAATTAAAAGGTGCTTACCTTGCCCGCCGCTGCCCACCGCGTCCCCGGGGCTCGCTCTCTTCATCGCTGCCGTCTTGGGTACTAATGCGCATGCGCGGGCGGGCGCGCATGCACATTTCTCACGAGAAATGCGCATGCGCGGCCGCCCGCGCATGCGCATTAGTACCCAAGACCGCGGCGATGAAGAGAGGGTGCCCCGGAGACACGGCGGGCAGCGGCGGGCAAGGTAAGTGCCTTTTAATTCTTTTACTCATTTAATTTAAAGTATTTAGGGAGGGCGGGAGGGAGGCCTGCGGTTCGTAGTGGGGCTACGCGGAGTGCGGAGGTGGGCGTAGTTTCTCGCCCACTTCACGTAGCTCCGCGAAGCCCCACTACGCCCACTACGCCAAGGGTTACTCAAGAACTTCCGGCCCATCTCTCTGCTCCCCTTCCCGGCCAAGGTCATCAAGAAAACCGTCAACAGACAGCTAACTTGATATCTCAAAGAAAACTGAATCCTGGACCCTTCTCAGTCAGGGTTCCGCAGAAACCACAGCACCGAGACTGCCCTCATCGCCGATACAGACGACATCAGGACCCTGCTTGACAACGGCGAGACCTCAGCACTCATCCTCCTAGACCTCTCTGCCGCCTTCGACACCGTCTGCCACCGCACACTACGCGCACGCCTCAACGCCGCAGGGATCCGAGACAAGGCTCTGGATTGCACCACCTCCTTCCTCTCCGACAGAACCCAGAGCATCCGCCTTCCCCCATTCTGTTCCAAAGCCTCTGAGATCATCTGGAGCGTACCCCAGGGATCCTCCCTCAGCCCAAAGCTGTTCAACATTTACATGGCCTGGCTCGCACACGTAGCCCGACAGAACGACCGCAACATAATCTCCTACACCGACGACACTCACCTGATCCTCTCCCTCACCAAGGACCCCATCACAGCTAAAGCCGACCTCCACAAAGGAATGAAGGCCGTCACTGACTGGAGGAAGATCAGCCGTCTGAAGCTGAACTCGGACAAGACGGAGGTCCTCATCTTCGGCTCCAACCCTTCACCCTTGGACAAATCCTGGTGGCCAACGGCACTGGGGGCAGCCCTGACACCCACCGACCATGGACGCAACCTGGGAATCATCCTCGACTCAACGCTCTCAATGACCAAGCAAGTCAATGCCTTCTCCTCCTCCTGCTTCAACACCCTCCGCATTCTCTGCAAGATCTACAGAGGATCCCAACAGATACAAGAAAGACAGTCACCCAGGCCCTCGTCAGCAGCAGACTCAACTACGGAAACGCCCTCTATGTGGGAGCCCCGACCAAGCTCATCAAACGACTACAACGTATCCAAAACACCTGGGCATGACTGATCCTCGACGTACCATGCCACGGCCACATCACCCCCCACCTGAGAAACCTGCACTGGCTCCCCATCAACAAGAGGATATCCTTCAAGCTCCTCACCCACGCACACAAGGCACTCCAAAAGACTGGCCCAGCCTACCTCAACAGACGGCTCTCCTTTTACATCCCCAACCGCCAGCTACGCTCCGCCGACCTCTCACTCGCCACCATCCCTCGCGTCCGAAGAACAACCACCGGTAGGCGATCCTTCTCCCACCTCGCTGCCAAGACATGGAACACCCTCCCACTGAGCCTATGACAGACCCAAGACCTGCAGACCTTCAGGAGGATACTCAAGACCCAGCTGTCCGATCAGTAGCGCCCCCCAGCGCCTTGAGACCCTCGTGGGTATGTAGTGCACTTCACAAATAATTGATTGAGTGAAGAGATGTTAGCAGTGGTATAGAAGCCGAGCCCGCAGGAAGGTTGCATACAAGCCTAGCAGAGGTATTTTGAACTATCTGTAATTTTACCATGAGAGTCTCATTCACTGAACCCATAAAGCATTACAGTAGTCCAGTCTGGTCTGCTGATTATCAATGCCTGCAACATTGTTTTCCTAGCTGCAATAGGAAGAAATGGAAAAACTTTCCTCAGTAGTCATTGTATTAAAACAAGTGCCCGACATAGCTAGAACGTGATCTTCCATAGGTAGGGCTTGTTCTATTTTTACTCCAATATTCTTAGCTACTTGCCTAGTGGTGGGGACAGCATCCAATTCTGGTGGCCACCAATCATCAGATCAAAGCTGTTGTGCCTTCCCAAAAAGCATAATCTCTATTTTCTTCACTTTCAGCTGCAGGCAATTGATAGTCATCCATGTCGAGATCGCTATGATTCCCTCTGTGAAGTGATCTTTGGTTTTGTCCAAATCTTCATTTAAAAGAGAAGAAACATTGTGTGTCATCAGCATATGAGATTATTTCAAAGCCACAGGATTCTGTAAACTTAGCAAGAGGTGCCATGTGAATGATAAATAAAGTAGGGCTCAAACAAGAGCCCTATGGCATACCATTTTCAATCCGTATAGAATGAGACTTGAATGGGCCAAGTGCAATCGTTCAGTTTCCCCCAAAAATGTTGGAACCACTAAAGAGCTGTTCCATTGATACCTATCTCATGCAGTCTCTGTAGCAGCCTAAAGTGTGACGCAGTGCTGCTGGACTTGTCAGCAGCTTTTGATACTAACGTATAAAGATCCAGTTTTAAGAGATGTCTTAATGAATCAGTGACTGATAACTGCTGTCTCAGTACTAAGCAAAGAACTAAACCTTGATTGGGAGTGGTCTAGTAGTTTGTTCATCTCAATATAATCTGTGAGTTGTTTATTAGTCCTTGCTAATTGCTTTCCTAGAAGAGGCAACAATGAAATAGGATGATAATTGGATAGGTTTTTGGGATCCAGATTGGCTTTCTTTAGAATGGGTAGCACTGGTGCTGACTTACATCCAAGAGGAAATGTTCTGGTTTCTAGTGTTACATTTAGTGATGACTGAATTGCGGGTGTAAGCTGATCAGCTAGTAGGGCAGTAATTTTTGGTGGACCTGGATCTAGAGGAGATCCAGATTTAGGCTTGTCTAACACCTTTCGAATCTATTCAAAAGAAAAAGGTTCAAACTTTCCTAAACTGTAAACACAATTTAGGTGAGAGTAAGGTGGTATTAATCACATATTCGCACTTACCGTGGTCAACGTCAAAGTTCTGATATATATTTTGTATTTTGTTCTCAAAAAAGTTTGCAAGGGAATCACATAGGTCCAGTGAGATCGGAGTTGGTTGGATGCAGGCATGTGGATTAATAAAGTCGTCAAAAACTTTTAAAAAGTACTTTTGAAGAATTACCTGCCTGTTCAATTTGTTTAGTAATATAGTTCTTTCGGGTTAAATTAATATACAATGATACACAAAGATGGGTGCTTTATAGGTGTATTTATCACTTTGATGTTTCGTCTGTCGCTATTGTCTCTCTAATTTTTTACCAGTGGGTTTTTTCTTTCTTCAGCTCAGTGGTGTTCCAAGGAGCATGGGGACTCTGTTTAAGGGTGGCACAATTTGTGAGTAGAGTAATACGGTCAAAAGCCGTCATTAAGGACTTATTATGGTGTCTTAGAGCCAGATTTACTTCTGTAAACTTGTATGTTATAAATGGTTTTAAAAAAATCAGAAACGTCTGGTTTCCCTTGGTGTTAGTATTTGATGCAATGTGAGGTCATCCTTCTTACCATTGATTCACTATGCTTATGAGTTTGCGCAGTTCTTGCCCAATAATGACTAGTTTGCGTGCATTTTGTTGGTGTTTTGTGCTATGTGATACAATGTCATTTAGCACTATGCTCAAGAAGACTTTAACACAAAACACATTTGTGGGTAAAAGTATATTGCTGCTATTGTTTGAGTTGCTTTGCATCAAGACCTGTGGCCAAGCCCTGCTTCCACCCATAGAAAGATGGGCCTGGCAGAACTTCACAACAACTGCCAGAGGAGCACAGATGCTGCTGAAGCCCTGTGAAGTATCTGATCAATGTGTGCATTAATCATCGACTCTACCAGTGTCAAGTCGTAGTATCCATACATCGCGGAGGGTATTTTGCACTTGTTTGGATGATCTACAATGTTGTGTTCTAATATCAGTTATGCTAAATCATTCCCCTGGTTAGCCACAGCTCTTTGTAGAACCCTGGTACACTCATTTCCCTGCTCACTGCATCCTTGGAGAACAGTAAGATCCATTCTTTCCTCTATACTTCATTCTTTTCATCCATCTCAGGTCTCACCATAGTACTAATGTGGTAATGAGGGTCCAATCGGAACTTTGTATTGAAAAGCAAGATCTGTTTAAAAAGGGTAAAATGAGTATTGCGCTACAATCAACATTAACTAGAATTAGACCACTGTTGGTCTCTGGCCACCTCAGTTACTGTAAGAATTTCCACTCTATTTTCCACTGTAGTTTTGCTTGTCCTCAAGGCGGTGTAACCTATCCCTATTTGCATGACAACTCTCAAGCCCCCTATGCACTTCTGATGTCTGTACTTGGTCTCCTTCACCAGGGTTTCTGACCCTTCTTCCTCAAAGTGTGTCAATCCACTTATCATGTTGGCTAGTTTTTAATACAGTTTGTAACTTTGCAAAATGACCACTCATTTGTTTTTATAGCCATTTGCCAGGTTTTTACTGAGGGTGGTACTAAGCACACATCACATTTATCCTGTACAGTCTGTAATTGGTTGCAACACAAGCAAACCGCGGCCAAAGCCTAGCAGTGTAAGTGACATGGAGGGTGAATAAAGGAGACTAGGTATCGGTGAATTGTAACAGTGGCAGGGTAGAGGCAGCTCAGTGGGTAATGAAGAGTGACAGTAAAATAGCTAGGGCTGATGCTGTTCTAGCAGAATGGTGAAAGAGAGTTTTGAGTGGAACAGGTGAACGGAGTGAGGGGCACTCACTAGACAGTGGAGTGGAGGGGGCTGATGAGTGACAAAGTTGCGGAATACCATGGTTATAGTGAAATTGTTGGCAGTGCAGAGTTGCCAACTTCCTTTTATAAGTATGGGCTTACAATTCCCACCATGCAAGGCTTTGGTTGCTAAAGCATCAAGGTAGGATATGTGGTCCTTCCAATATGGCAACATCTTTCAGCTGGTGACTGGGTGGGGTGGGCTACTGGGAGGCTGGGTTGGGGCATTCCAGTGTTTTCAATGAGAGTTGGAGGACCTTCAAGGACACTATCTGATGTGACGGACCTGCGTCTGTCCAGGTTCTGTACTTACTGTCCTCTGTAATCTGCAAAAGGCATGTAAAAACTGAAATTGCTTACTAACTTGAAGTAAAGGACCTATCTAATTTATGAGCTGGAACGTTAAAAAAAATCTTCAATCCCAAAAGGGTGTTGTCAGACCTCCCAAAATTTATTGAAAGGCCAGGTAAATCATTAAAAAGATATATTTTGACAGAAGCAGGTAGATAAAGCTATACTTTAATGTGCCAGCTGGGAATTTATTTCCGTGCATAAATGTAACCCTTTATGCTCCTATTTAATTGTATAATTACTAATGGATATTAATGTATGTAACCTCAATGTACGTTGAACATTGTATCCTAAATTAGGCCCTGTAGGTAGAACATTAACAGATGTGTTTTGTAACGTTGGAGGGACGCAGAGTGAACAATTAAGTGTGATTAATTAATTACACTCGATAGTTTTTCTACATGTTCTTCATTTCGTGGCAAAACATTTATAAAACACGTACAGCAGGTGGGTTTGCAGCACTTTTCTCTTGTGGAATAGGGTTTTACAGTTGATTTTGTTTAAAAAAAAAAAAAAAGCTTTTCATGATTTTCCTTATTTGTGAGTTGTCAGGAGTGAGTAGCTAATGCATTCCAAAATCACAATATTCCATTTTCAGATACTTTGAAATTATGTGGTTGACACTCCGTTACTTTTAACAGCTTTAATGTGACACTTTTAATTAACACAATCTTTTTCATGACATCTTTTGTAGATACACTAGTCCAAATTTAAACACAGCCCCATTACAAGGACTCATAAACTTTTGAGCTAGTGCATGCCAACAGGGGAACATGCAATGACTTTTTAGTTCAGGGCTGTATACAAATGCATCTCCTGGTGCACTGCTGGTCCGGAAATGAAGTCCCCTTGTCTGCTGATGGTCTTTAGGGGCCAACAAGACCTCCTGTTAGCTCCAGTAAGCCCCACACAATGGGATTGCTGAGAGGTGGTCACAGGCAACACACCCTATCTCCACCAATCTGCAAACGTGCCTCTTAGTTCATTGCTGGTGGGGGATGATGTCCCCTTGCCTCCTGAGAGTCTGAGGTCTAAAATAACTTCTTTCCCTCAAGCACCAGTGCACCATGAGGCATGTTTTCAAAGTGGTGGAGAAAGGTGCCCTTGCCATCTAAAACCTCTCTGCAAACCCACTGTGTGGGACTTACTGGAGGTAACAGGAGGGGTAGTTGTCCCCCATGGACCCTCAATAGCCAAGGGGATATCATCCCCCTACTAGTAGGCGTGTTTTCAGAGTGGTAGAGAAAGGATGCGTGGCCTCTGTCATCATCTCAGCAATCCTGCTGTGTGGGACTTACTGGAGTCAATAGAAGGAGTAGTTGGCCCCCATGGCTGTCCTTGGGGGTCAACTCCCCTTCCTGTTGCCTCCAGTAAGTTCCACGCTGCGGGATTGCTAAGAGGTCTTCGGAGGCCACACCCCCTTTCTCCACCACTCTGCAAACGCATCTTTTTGCACACTATTGGTTGGGGATTTAAGTCCACTTTACTCTTGAGGGACCTTGGGGCCAAAAAGCCCTCCTGGTACCTCCTGTAAGTCCCACACAGCGGGATTCCTGAGAGCTGGTAGGAGACCCAGGCCCCTTTCTCCACCACTCTTCAAACGTCTTTACTACTTTAAAAAACATAGAATTTCACTGAAAAAAACAAAGGGTACAGGGGTGTTATAGTCAGAAATTAGCATTTGAAAAACCTTTGACATGTATTGAAAAAACAAAGGTTACAAGGGCAATATAGTTAGGAAATGGAATTAAAATAAAACCTTAGAAATTTACTTCAGAAAACCTAGGTTACAGGGACGTTATAGTGAGCCAGTGAAATTTGTCAGTTAACTTACATCCCTGCAATGTACTGCTTATGACCTCACATATTACATCACTCATGACATGGTCAGTGACATCACTCATGGTATCACTGACATCTAAAATGACATAACTGATGACATCATCCACAAAATTACTAATGCACCCACATAGATCCTTTCATACACCCACTCCCACACAAGCATTCACAGACCCATACCACTTCTTTACACACCCACTCACTGATTCATAGATCAACACACACATCTACTCGCTCACCTATACAGCCACTCATATACTCACTCGCTCACTTATACAGCCACTGAGATATTCACTCATACACCCATACAGCCACTCACACATGGGTCAGTCTCCCATGGAGCTACTCACAGACCCATACCACTACTTTACACACCCACTCACTGATTCATAGATCAACACACACATCCACTCGCTCACCTATACAGCCACTCATATACTCACTCACTCACTTATACAGCCACTGAGATATTCACTCACTCACCCATACAGCCAATCACACAGCCACTCACACACCCATATAGTTGCACACAGACACAACCATTCACTTACTAATACGTATACTAGCGTACTCACTCACCCATACAGTCACTGACACAAGCACGCACTCACCCATACAGTCACTGACACAAGCACACACTCACCCATACAGCCACTCTCACATTCACTCGCTTACCCATACAGTCACTCATATATCCCATCACTCACCTATACTGCTTTTCACATGCCCAGTTGCTACCCATATACCACTGACTAACCCTGGGCGGAACACTACACTACGCTAGCAGAGTGTGCGTGGTTTGTGCAACTAGGCACAGTGCAAAAGTGCGTAGCATAGTGGGCATTTTTTGCTCACTTGCGGTCCTCAACGTCAAGTTGGCCACAGCGAACGAGCAAAATCACCATCCCGGCAAGACTTTTTCCTCATTCGCGATCATTAACATCAAGTTGCCCATCCCGATCGTGGAAAATAAACTTCCCAGCAAGATTTTCAATGCTGGGAGGTCAGGTTTCTCATTGCAAGTGGTCGCATATGCTCGCGACCACTTGCGATGAGAAACTACCAGTCCGCGTTGAGAAAGCTGCCGCTCGAGTACAAATCTACTCGAGCGGCAGAAAACGACCGCTTGCACTGTGCAAGATGCTGTTTGCATTGATTGCACAGTGCGGACAAGCATCCGGCACTGTGTAATCAGTGAGAACAGCATGTTCCCTACCGCACTACGCAGTTTGCGTAGCATGCGTAGTTCGAAGTGCACTTTGCATAGCTACGCGTAGTGCTACTACGCGAACTACGCCCAGGGTTACCACTGACACATCCACTCACCCACGTAGCCATACAGACACTCACCCATATAGCTCCTCACACACATGTTCACTATCCCATACAGCCACAGACTCACCCACTCATTCATCAAACAGGCAGTCACACACCTCCTCACTCACCAACACAGACACTCAAACACCCATACAAGTATTCAGACAGCCAAGCAATCACCCATGCAGCCACTCATATACCTACTCATACACCCATATACCAACTTAGACACCAACTGACAGACTATTACAGGCATTCAGACAACCACTCACTCACCCATGCATTTACTGAGACTCCTTATCACTTACATATACAGTAATTCACTTACCCCTTCATCATCTATACAGGCACTCACACACCCAGTGATTCACCGATACACCTTGTGTATACATATTTAACCCTCATACATGTTATAAAAACACTCAGTCACTAGATGATGACACCAATGTTGTCATTTGAGATGTTGTCAGTGATGTCACTGACCATGTCATGAGTGACGAAATATGTGAGGTCATGAGCAGTGCATTGCGGGAGAGCGAATTATAGTTAGATCATCAGCTAACTATAATTGCTGAATTGCACTGGTTTTGTACAAGTGAAACCTGAGCCTAACTATAACATTCCTGTAACCATTGTTTTTTTCAGTGTATATATATATATATATATATATATATATATATATATATATATATATATATATATATATATATATATATATATATATATTATTGCTACACACTTTCACTCAGTCTTGTCAAAAGAACGGCAAGCGCACAGGTATCCCGTTTTTCGGTAATTTATTACAAACCCCTCACCCTGACAGACGCGTTTCGCTATTCCAGCTTCGTCAGTGTCAGTTTGTGTATGAATAGGATCGCCATTTTAAACCTCACCGGTCACTTCTCAGTTCATCAACATAAAAGAAGGTAACTATTAAAACGATAGTACACATGGTGGCCATCTTTAAATGTATGTATTAACAAGCAATTCAATTGTTTATCATGTCGAATGATAAAGTGCTTATGTGCTCAAAATTTAAAAACCATTGCAACATCAAACAATTATCAATTAATGTACATATTCTGTGTAAAGACAAATGGAATTCAGACATGGCTATATATACCAGGATTTCAATATAGCTCTATTATTGGGTGTCTATCTCTTTGGGTGTATCCCTTGTGTATAAAACTCCCATTATCTAAGCCAATCTGATCAATTCACAATTTGTTCATGTTAGTTATGTAGCCCTGAATGGGCTAAAAAATTCTTATTATTATCCCATGAATCATAATGTCTGCTGGAGGATCAATGAGTGATCAAAAAATACATATATGAGAGTGTGTAATTCGTACTGTTTTTTACATATCTTACTTCCGAGTAACAGAACTAGTATACACATGATCCCATGCGCAATTTAGAGGTGTACCCACATCTCTTTGTCATTGTTAAGACCCCATTGTGTCATAGTTTTTAGGTCAATGATGTACCTCGATTCTAAAATTCGGAGTGCCTTTTCTCTGTCCCCTCCCCGTTCTAGACGATTAACTTGGTCTATGCAATAAAAATTTAGGAGATCCCTGTCGCTTTGATGACATTCTGCGAAATGGCGTGCAACCGGATAAGATTTATCCTTTTTGGCGATTGCACGCATATGCTTGAGGATTCTAAGTTTGGTGGCATTGATTGTACTCCCAATTTAATGTTTATTACATGGGCATTCTAGACAGTAGATTGTGTACTCCGAATTACAGTTCAGAAGTTTTTTTATCACTCTGTTGGGTTTTCCCTCACCAGTTCTGCCTGGATATTCAGAGACCGTTTTGCTACTCTTGCAAGCCTTGCAGCGTAGACATCGGAAGAACCCCTTGATGTTGGTCAGATTTATGGGTGATTTACTTGAGGAGAAATGGCTGTGGACTAGATGGTCTGACAATGATTGACAGCGTCGGTAGGTGATTAGTGGCCTCTCAGGGAGATGTTTTCTCAGGACGTTGTCAGTGGTAAGAATGTGTCAATTTTTCTTAAAAATGTGGACCAGTTCACCAGATTTGGTGCTAAAGTTGGTAATCATTCTTACTGAGTCCTCACCTTTCTGTACATTCTTTACCACCAGGAGATCCCTCCTATTCACTGTTAAGGCTTTCTCTGCAGCCTGTTTTAACATGTTGCCTGAGTACCCCCTACTCTAAAATCTTCCACTGGCGTCTGCTTTGGCCTGTTGGAAATCTCCTTCCGTTGAGCAGTTACGCTTCAAACGTAAGAGTTCTCCATAGGGAACATTCTTTATTAGACTCTTTGGGTGATGGCTCGCCGCATGTAACACGGCGTTCCCCGCTGTTGGTTTTCTATAGAGTCTTGTTTGGAGAGTGTTGTTAAGTATAAATACCTCCAAATCTAAATACCAGACGCTAGTTGCACTTATTGTGCTAGTGAATCTCAGGTTCCAGTCGTTATTGTTGAGGACGGCGATGTATTCCTCAGCCGAGGTTTGGTCGCCGCGCCACACAATAAAGAGGTCATCTATGTACCTAGTCCACATCAGTATCTTATCATTCCATACATCATTGGCCTCCCCCCATGCCTCGTGCTTCTCCCACCAGCCCACGAACAAGTTCGCGTAACTGGGGGAGAAGCACGAGCCCATCGAAGTGCCCCTTGTCTGTTTATAAAGTTGCCCTGAGAAAAGGAAGATGTTGTTGTATAGACAGATCCGCATCATGTCTAGTAGCATGCTGTTATGTGTATGATATTTCTCTGGTTTCCTATCTAGGAACCATTAAGTTGCCGCTAGGCCGTGTTCATGAGCTATACAAAAAAAAAATATTCCCAAGGCTTCCTCCTCAGCTGAAGAAGAACGAGGCGACACAGTGGGGCTCATGAAGCACCATTATTTATTCTAAAAACATTGGGCATGACGCGTTTCGGAGGGTACCTTTCTCAAATGCCCTTCTGTTAAAATTGCCTCTGTTGCTCGTAGTCCCCATGATTAGTCCTTTATCAGTGTCAATTCCCAAGCACTATATATATATAGCGAAGGCGTTGCTGCCAGTTGACAGTCCGTGACACACACGGAGAGAACACATTACTTTAACGATGTCTCCAAGCCGAGCCAACGAAGGAACTGCGAGGCTGGAAGCGCAGGGGCAGGAATCTACAATCACTCGATACAGTTCTACTATCCCAAGCCGACCGCCCTCTAAACTCAGCCTCTCACCTTGAGAATAGAAAACACTCCGGCTGTGTAGTGAGCACTCCTCCATGCTGAGAACCAATTGCATGCTGGAGCATGCAGTCCTTAACCATGAACTGGGAGGAGCGCTCAGGTATGAGATGTGTTGCAGGTGAGCCCCTCACTACTTCAGAGGAAGGGGCATAACGAATAAAACACGAAAAGACAACCTTGGGAGTACAACAACGGAGGCATCTAATGAGGCTACTGCCGAAACGCGTCATGCCGTACACCATAGAAGAATCCCATGAAGCCCTGCCGCGTCCCCTCATCTTTTTCTAACTGGGAAAGGACGTTTTGGATATATATATATATATATATATATATATATATATATATATATATATATATATATATATATATATATATATATATATATATATATATATATATATATATATATATATATATATATATATATATATATATATATATATATATATATATATATATATATATATATATTACCTACTGGCGGTCGCCAGTAGGTATATATAGTTAGGATTTTTTCCCTATGGCATTTCTGAAAATTCTATGTCTAATAACTTTGGCGTTTGTGGTCGGAATCGGCTGAAATTTTCAGGAAAATGGCACATTTTGTTTCTGAGCAGCTCCTGGAAATTTGGGGGGGGGTCGTCAAGGGGGGGCCGAGAAAAAAGGGGGGTCCCAAAACGCGTTTTTCCCATGTTAATTTCCATAGGGCGGTTGGACTCACTTTTAGCCCGAACGGCTGAATGGATTTTCACGAAACTTGGCAAAATTGTAGGGACTGTTAGCCCGATGTGCCTTTGCTAGGTCTCAATATATGTGCTTCAGTGGATTTTGAGAAATTAACGTTTAAATCAAGATATATATCTGTAACAGCGCTCCGGGCAGCGATCCGGTTAGCGAACTTTTCGCGTATCGGAACTTTGCGATGCGAAGCTGATTGGCCCTCCGGTGTCTGTCAACATTCTAAACAGTCCGGAGCGGCCGCCATCTTGTCTCTCGGTAGGATCGAGAGACAAGAGGAGGCCAAAACAAAGGGGGAAATTACCATAAGGGGGCATAGTAGATCCTCGTTGACCCCCTAGGTTTTATGTGGAGGTTTTAAAAGGGCCTAGGAGGGTCCAAAAAAAAAAAAATATATATATTTTTTTTGCGTGGTAAGCACCAAGTTCGCGAACCGGAAAGCGTTCTGGGCAGCGTACTTTAAGGATAAAAGAATGATAGACTTTTCTAATACTGTATGTTAATTATTTGTTGTTTTTGTTCGTTTTTTTTATTTATTTATTTATTTTGATTTAAAAAAAATTTATTTATTATTTTCATAGTTCATTAAAACTTCCAGCATTATATCATCTGGTATCTCGTCAAACATGGATGTTTCTGTCTCTTGTAAGGTTTGAATAAATTGTTCGTCAAAAGATTGATCCATAAAATTTTCATCCACATTTTCTTCAGTTACAATGTCTTCGGATGTAATCTCGAAGGAAACATTAGTTTTTTCTTGCTCCCCTTCCATTTTTTTGCTGTAAATTGCATAAAAAAAATAATTATATTAGAAGAGTTAGGGCACTGTTGGGTTTAAGTTCAGACATGTAGTTCTGTTTTTTTAACAGTGAAGTTAAAGTAAGTAAATTCATAATTATAGCAGAGAAGTGTAAGTCAATCAATAAATGTAACAGAGGAGGTTATCTGTATCTATAACTATAGCAGGGGGACAGTAAATAATTATCAATAAACGTTTTTACAAATTAATTTAAAGTGCCACTTACAAATTATCAAATAACTTTACAGGGAGGTGAAAAGGCTCTTGAAATGTAGTTCAGGAAGTAGTAGTGAAAATGGCTGTGTTTCCTTCTCTTCCTTTATATATATTCAGGTATATAACCAATCAAATGTCAGGTAATAAAAATTGTAAATGAAAGTAAAGTTTTCATTGGTTGTCAATTCCAATATTTTAGATGTGTTTTGTGAAGTAATTTACCTCAGGGTATTTAGATAGGTCTAGAGGCTAAATGGCTAAATGAAATTTCAATCAAATTTGTGAGAATGAAAGGGATTGTTATGTAGTATGAGCTAATCTATATTTGGTGAGAGTGTCTCTAGTCGTTTTTCTGCTAATTACTTTCCCACCTTTTTTTAGGACCGCTTTCTGGAAAGCGGCCCGGTTAGCGAACCTTAAGCGTCACGGGAGTCCACCATTTTGTGTTTCGGTCGCATTAAGATACAAGATGGAGGGCAAATAATGTTCAGAATGTGTAGAAGGGGGCACAGTAGACTTATCTTGACCCCCTAGGTTTTCTGAGGGTGGCTGAGGAGGCTTAAATGTGCGGAAAAAAAACATTTTTTTAAAAAATTCCGCGAGGTTAGCTTTCGGTTAGCGAACCGGGGAGCGTATTTTGTGGAAAATTAGTGAAAAAAGTTAGAAAAAAATAATAATTGTGAGTGATTAGATGAAGGGTAGCTCTGAGAAGAGCTTTTGGGTTTATGGTACATTTAGGTACTTATAAGTAGGTACCAATGCACATTCTTAAATTCAGAATGAAAATTCTGTTGCCCTCATCTGAGAAGTGAACTCCATCTCCTCTGTAGATATCTTGCATGTAGTAACGCAAGTTATTGTTGTACAGGGAGCCCATTCCATGGTCTCTCATGAAAGCTGAAACAGATTTGTTTACATGCTTCCTCGACTTTTCAATTTGTGGACAAAATTGGTTGGACCACCTCCATTTCTGTCTTTGGCATATATTGGAATATACCAAGGCAGTTTGAGGAAAAAGTGCCATTAATTGCTCAAAGGTGTCCTTTAAAAGCATTTCCAGACCTACCCCTGTCAAAGTGCCCAAATCATTACCTCCACAGTGCACAATTAACAGGTGAGGTTTTGGCAAATGCATAAAGGTTTTCACCAATGGTATCAATTGGTGACATTTTAATCCTCTTTGGCCCAACCACTTAATTTCCACATCTTGTAAATTGAGGTTGTGTAAATTTCTGCTCTCAGCATACCTTTGAGCCCAGTGGATGTAACTATGTCCAACAATCCAGACGTTAAACATGGTGGGAGAAGGTTGTGCTGCAGTCAGATGAAGTGTGGTAATGAAAGGGCAGTTGAAACAGTAGGAGTTTGTAAAGAAAAAAAACTGTGGATTTCCAATGCTAATGATTCATTAGCAGTGATTGGTGTATTTCCATTTCTGAAAACAGAAAGTTAGGGTGCATGGATGTGTTCTTTGAAAGATGTAATTTGAATGGTCAAGGAAGAAACTTTTAATGAAAGATTGCACTGGATACGCAGGTGTACTGAGAGTTCAGAGTTCAATTGAAACATTGTTGTGTGAATTTGCAAACATGAGAGGTCTTCCAGGAGGTTGTTGCTATGGAAAAAAGGCAGAGAGGGCAGAGGGGGGAAGGGTTTTGATTTGAAAAAAGTGAGGGAAGAGTTATGATTGGCTAATATGAGAGATATGTGAAATGAATATCTGTATTTCTGTGCTTTCAATAGCTGCAGACTCTGGAGTGCATCCTTTTTCTTCTGCTGAAGACAATTTGGTGTATTTCTGAGACTGTTTTCAAAACTCAAAAAGTATTTGCTAAGGTGAGAAAAGATTTATTTATTTTAGATAGAGAATAGTATGAATTAAGGAGAAAATGATGAAGAAAGCTGTGTTTTTAAACTGTGGCTTTGTCTGTAGTGATATAGAAATAGATTTTGTTACTTTGAGAAATTGTAATTGCATATTCGGTGTAGCATTCTGGAATGCAGTTATACAAGTTATTGTTGTATATGAAGCCCATTCCATGGTCTCTTATGTAAGCTGAAACAGATATGTTGTTTTTAAAAACCATTTTTGAAATCAATTACATTTCTGGATATGTACTGCTAGAGCTTCATAGGTTGTTTTGGGTCATATTTATAAGGCATTTGAGTGTCTTTGATGTTATTTTTCCTTTTTAAATGGAAAGCATTCCTCATGGGGCAAGTGTCTTGTAAATACGTTGCCACCTGCGGTTGGGAAATTTAGATTTTGATTATGGGAGTTACCTAGCCATGTTAATAATGTCCAAAAAATGGTGCTAGGGCATTCCAGAAAACGCTTTCATGTGTCTCAAGGATATTTTCAGTCATTTCCTCTTGAATGCAGGTATACAATTGATTTATATGTTGTGTTTAAAAACGATTCTTTTCTATAATGTTATTTTTTCCTTTTTAAATGGAAAGCGTTCGTCATGGGGCCATGAGCAGTTCTTAGCCATGTTATCCAATGGGAGGTGGATAACATGGCTAAAAGCATATGCTGGATAATGCATGAATATCGCTGACTTTTCAGCAATATTGATGCATTGCGGCCGCTTCTTATCGCATTTGCGAGCAGTTCTTAGCCATGTTATCCAATGAGAGGTGGATAACATGGCTAAGAGCATTTGCTGGATAATGCATGAATATCGCTGACTTTTCAGCGATATTCATGCATTGCGGCCGTTTTTTATCGCATTTGCGATAAACCTTGCTAATAGCAAGGTTTATCTGCGATAAAAATCGCCGATGTGCGGCGATAATTTTTGTCTCTAAAGAAGTTATCGCTAGTGGTTGGTAATATACCCCCGCGTTTTTGGTTGCAGGAATCGGGAGGCGGGAGAGTAGCACTGAAATCAGTACTCTGACGCCTGAATCGGGAGGGTTGGTATGTGTGGATTCTCTACAGCTGGGGCTAGGTGATAGCCTGGGACCGGCCTGGCATCTAAAATGGCTACCGTGCACGACAAAATTGTGGCATTGTAAAAAAGACAAGATGGCGCAGACAATGTTTATCAATAAGGATTCATTTATAACGAAATATTTTATCGCACTGACAAATTGGTTGTCAACACTTCCTGATTTCCTTCGAATCGAACGTTAACAGACGTGCCGCAGCAAAGAAAAAAAAAAAGCTCACGCAGAGCCGCTGGAACACATGTATCAACATATATGAGCCTTCTCAGCCACCCTCAGAAAATATAAGGGATTAGGATATGTCTCCCGCACCCCCTTAAACTTAGTAATTTAATTAAAACGAAGCACAAAATGGTGTCCCGCACCCCCTTATACCTATTCCCGTTTCGCCAGCAGTTTGCGGCCCAGTTCGGTGTTCGGAAAGCGCTTCTACCGTGAAAAATATATTTTTTTTATTTTCCCCACGGGACCCTTTAAAAACCCCAACAACATTCCTAGGGGGTCAAGAGGGGTATACCTTGCCCCCTTTCATTAATTTCCCCTTTGTTTTTCACTTCTTCTTCTCTCTCGATCCTACCGAGAGATAAGATGGCGGCCGCTCCGGTCTGTTTAGAATGTTGACAGACACCGGGGAGGCAATCAGCTTCGCATCGCAAAGTTCCGTTTCGCAGGTGGGAGCGTATTTATAAGAAACTTGCACCATGAAGAACGCTTTCCATTTAAAAAGGAAAAATAACATTATAGACACTCATATGCCTTATAAATATAACCCAAAGCAACCTATAAAGCTCTAGCAGTACATATCCAGAAATGTAATTGATTTCAAAAAATTGTTTATAAACACAGCACATAAATCAATTGTATACCTGCATTCAAGAGGAAATGACTGAAAATGTCCTTGTGATGCAGTGCTGGTGCAAAAGATTTTCTATGTTAAATAATAAGTAGGGCGTTAAGTTTTTGATGACTGTTATTCATTTACTGTTTGTTAATAGTGGTTAATAACATTTTTTACTATATTTTTCCACAGATTCAACTGCAGATCTTTTTTAAATTTGAAAAATGCCTACGAAAAATAGAATTAGAAAGGCTAGAAAACGTCAAAGACAGCAGGATGATGTTTTATTGCAGCAGTCCTCTTCCCCAAATACTTATCAAAACACCAAGAAAGCTCCGGGTAAGAGCACAAAATCATTCTTAAAAAATATTTTTAGTAAAAAACGTATTTTTCGCCAAAATGTTTCAGTTCAGAAAAAGAAGAGTAATTTAAATGGAAAGGAAAGACCCATCAAAAATGTTATTGGTAGAGGAAGAGATAACTCTGTGCATGATAGTAGAAGGAAACAACAGTTTAGGGACATTCGAAAACGAATGTTCCGTAACAGGATAATAGTTAATTTATTAGGAAATATTAAAAAAGGCCAACAGAAAGCGGCATTTTATAAGAAGAAGAAAAATGTAGAGAAAATTATTGATCATGCTTTTGAAATTAAGCGAAAGTTGTTTATTTTGGTAATCAATAGAATTAGGAAACTAAGCAAGGTAATTTCTGATTTCAAAACAAACAGTAGATGGAAGAGAGTAGTAAATCGTAGTAACTTTTGTGAAGTTTTTTCTGGAGAATGGATGCATAGTTCAAGTTCTGAGGCATTTTTTAATGAGGAGAGTTATTTTCAGGATAATGATTTGATGTTTGCAGTTGACACCAGTGGTCGAGCTTATGAAGTGAAGGATGGTTGTCCAGTTGAAAAGGAAAAACTTGTGACAACAGAGACAGAAGAGGTGCTAAGTGATGAGGTTTTAGGAAGACGTCCTAAGGGTCCTGTGTACATTTGGAAGTGTAGTTCTATTTGCAGTGTGCGACAGGTTTCCATCAATTTGCTTTGTGATTTTATACGGACATTTAATAAGAAAAGTTTGAAGCAGAAAATGAAGTTGTTGCAAAATTTAGATCCTTGCAGAGTGAGACAAATGACAGGTTTGCGTGGTCATTCACTGGCTTGTCTTTCCAGGAGAGTATGCCAGAGTGTTTTTCATCATTTCAGGATGCTAGCAGTGCATCATAATAAAGTGAGAAAATTAGTGAGAATGTTGTATTATGCTAAGAGTCCAGCAATTATGCTTAAACAATTATGTGCTGCTCTTTTGCATGGTTCTGAAATAGATGTGAAGAATATTTGTGAAGAAATTGAGTTTTGTTACTTTAGTAGTAAAGGTGAGAATGTTCAAATTGACCCTGAAGTAGAGGTTAATGTTGAAGATAATGTACAGGTTTCCAGTAAAGATAATTTTCAGAAGGAAATTGCCACTTTTCAGATGAAATCAAGTGAGAGACCTAATTTCACTTGTGTATGTTGTCGACGCACTTATTATAAGAATCACACTAAAGTAGTGGATTTATATGCAAAAAGTGAAAGGGAAAATAATAGTGAATGGAAGGATTTTGCCACATACTTGATGGTAGAAAATTATTTTGATTTAGGATCGGATCAACGTGTGTGTACTTATTGTTGTAATAAATTAAACCAAAACCAGATGCCTGCTAGGGCAGTTCATAATAATCTGGAATTGGTTGAGATTCCTTCTGAATTGAAGGATTTAAATACTTATGAATGTATTTTGATTCAAAGTATCCATCCCTTTCAGGCTATTGTAAGAATGGAGCCAAAGACAGGGAAGTTGCCTCCAGCAGATTTACAGAGAGGATTAAAGGGAAGAGTTGTTTATTTGCCTCTAGATTTGAACAAAAACATTAACACAATTGGAATAGAAAAAGTGGAAGAGGAACCTCTGGTTATCTTAGTTAATGGGGTTCCGACAAAGAATAAGAAAATATGGCAAGATTTAGTGGATGTTAGGAAAGTCAAAAAGGCAACAGTGTATTTGAAGACAAATAATAAGTACTATAAGAATGTATATGTTGCAGAAGAGGAAGTAAGTGATGAAGAGGATAGAGATTTGTGTGCTGGCCAAATTGAGAAAGTAGAAGCCTCTAAAAGTGAAGAAATATATGAACATTATAGTGTTCATCCTTTGCATTCCAAGGAAGTCATGGGGAATGCTATTGAGTTGTTTCAAATGAAACAAGCTAAAGGGAGTCCCATTAGTGTTTGGGAGGAAAGTTTGGAAGCTCGGTGTTTCCCACAGCTATTTCCCACAGGTCGAGGAGGAAGATATGATGAGCGACCTCATCAAATTCCTGCGTCTGAATACCGGTCTTTACGATTGTATGCAGACGATCCTAGGTTTCGTCAATGCATTCCCTATTTGTTTCATCTCCTGTTTGAAAGCGATCTGTCTGGACTGTCATATGCAGTGAACCACATCTTAAAAAGTGGTATACAGATGCGAAATATCTCGGCAAGGGACTTTATGCATAAAGTCAATGTCCAAGACAGTATTTTGGATTCTCACTTAATTAATCTCATGGCGTGTCAGCGTGGTACTAATGAGTACTGGTACCGTCGTCATGGTGATTTAAAATGTATGCTGAGGAACTTAGGAACTCTGACATGGTTCCTCACTCTGAGCTGTGCCGAGTATGGCTGGGAAGACTTACTTGAATTTCTACGAGAGACAAATGGAAATATTGAAAACATTGAATTCAAGACACCTGGAGAACTGTGTTCTTTGGATCCTGTGAATGTATGCAGGTACTTCAATCATAGATTTGAAGCTATGATGTCTTTCATCACAAATAAGAAGAATCCACCTCTTGGAGAGGTGTTGGATTTCTTCTGGAGAAAGGAGTACCAAGCAAGAGGTGCTCCTCATATACATATGTTGTTGTGGATCAAGGATGCACCTAAATTTGGAACAGATCCGGATGACTTAGTGATGAATTTCATAGAACAGTATTCTACGTGTGCTGTTCCAAACGCAACGGAGAAGAAAAGCCTAAGAGAACAAGTTCTACGTTTCCAAAGCCATCGTTGTGGAAAGTACTGTCGTCGTAAATTCAGAAACAAGGACAAGTTCTACACCAAATGTCGTTTCAACTTTCCACGACCGGTGATTTCTAAAGGAAAAGTGAACAGTTTGATGTCTTCACTGCGACATAATGTGACGAGGAAATCACCCAAAAATACATACAATTTGAAAAGGAACGAAGAGTCCAAGTACATCAACGACTACAGCCCAGTGATTTTGTCCATGTGGAATGCTAACATGGATATACAGTTTGTGGGTGACAACTGTATGGCTGTGGCTCGGTATGTGACATCTTTTATCACCAAAAAAGAAAAGACAGAACTGAAGGATATGTGGGAGGACATTTCCCATGAAAAGAGCCTCAGCAAGAAGTTGTACAGTTTCAGTCTGAAGATGTTGTCGCATCGAGAAATCGGAGCTTACGAATGTTCAGATCGATTGTCTTCAGCAAGTCTCTATGCCAAATCCAGGAGTATTGTTTGGGCGAGTCTTGGTCTTGCTGCAACGCGAAATCGGGTTCTAAAACCTGTCCGGGAAATTGAATATTTGGCAGAAAAGGAACCAAACAGTACCGACATTTTGAAGACCAACATGTTGGATACATATTATCCAAATCGAAGCAGTCACCTTGAGAATGTTTGTCTATATGAGGTTCTACAAAATTATATATTCAAGAGGAACATCAAAGAAGATATTGAGAAAGGAGTGTATGCTGTAATTGGAAGTGAGGGATGCCTGGTCAAGCAAAGAAAATGCCAATTAGTAAACCATCGAAAATTGAGTGGCGAATCTCCAGAAAAAAAGGAGTTTTTCTATTTAGCACTTTTGCAACTTTTCAAGCCTTGGCGTGCAGAAGAGGAACTGCTTGGAGATTTCCTCTGTTACGAAGACTCTTTCACTGCTGCTAAGGAGACCATAGAATGTCCTGCTTTTCCCAAATATCAAGAAATGCTAACTTTGGAAATTGAGCAGGAAGCAACGATTGCAGCCGAGATTGCCAGAGACAGTTCTCAGGACAGTCAGAGTTCTGTTTCATTGAGTCAAGATCCACTTGGAGGACCTATTATCGAAAATGAAGCTGCCACTGCTATGAATGAAGTGGAAAGAGCCATGGCACATGCTCAGGAGGATTCAGTTAACTTAAAAGACTTGGAAAAACAACTCAACGGTGAGCAGAGGAAAATATATGATGAAGTTACGAAGCAAATTGAGCATGGATTAAGTCATGAGAAGAAAGAGTGCTCATGTACATCGCTGAAGCCTGTCCTACTGTATGTGAGTGGAGAAGCGGGAACTGGAAAAAGTTTCCTCATTAAAGCAATTTCATGCTATCTGCAGGAAAGGACTGAGTCATCGCTGTCTTGTGTTGTCACCGCTCCTACTGGACTTGCAGCACATAACATTAAAGGTATTACTTTGCATCGTCTACTGATGCTGCCGGTGGAGCATGACAACAAATTACAATATCACAAGTTATCTGGGGATGCTTGCTGTGAAGTTTCAAGAGTCTTGAGGAAAATGAAACTACTTATCATTGACGAAGTAAGCATGGTTTCCAATGTCATGCTTGCCTTTGTGCATTTGAGAATGCAAGAAGTACTTAAAACTGAATATGATGTGTTATTTGGTGGCAAACACATCATTGTTTTCGGAGATCTTCTGCAGCTGACACCAGTAAAAGGAGAACCTGTGTTCAAAATACTCACGCATGAAGATACCAGGAAGTGCCTAGGGAGCATTGGCAACGTCAATATATGGTTAAACTTCAATTATGCTGAACTGCATGAAAATATGCGTCAGGCAAAAGATGAAGATTACAAGAATATTCTACAAGATATTAGAATTGGAAAAGTGACCGAGCATGGAAAAGAAGCTTTGAATGCACGATTACTTTCAAATTTATATCCCGAACAAGAGATTGTGGCTGAGAATATTTTTCAGAAAATTACTGAGAAGAAATCCGGAATATGTTTGATGCCAACTCTTGCAGAATGTGCCATCTTCAACAACAAAATGTTGAATTTAGAAAAGCAAGAGATTGTGAAACTTGAAGCTATTGACAAAATAGAGCACATGGGATCAACAATTATTTTGTCAGAGAATTTGAAATCAAAATTGGATTCATTAGAGAAGACTATATCTAAAACAGCGGGTTTTGAAAAGACTTTGAATGTGTGTTTAAATTGTCGAATCATTTTGAGAAGAAATTTACATGTTGAAAGAGGTCTGGTAAATGGATCAATGGGTAATGTTGTTGATTTTGAGAAGTACAGAAATAGAGATGGAATAGAATTTTTAAAAATTAAATTTGATGGCATTGAGGAAGTACAGCTAATTGGTCGTTGTTCTGCTAGGTTTTTGCTTGTTAAAGACTTATATGTTCGCCGTAAACAGTTTCCTGTTTGCTTGGCATATGCGGTAACAATTCATAAATCGCAAGGTTTAAGTGTAGACAGTGCATTGGTGAATATTGGCAGTTCTGTGTTCAAGGAGGGTATGGCATATGTGGCATTGTCACGAGTAAGAACTTTATCAGGATTGTACTTGATTGACTGTGATGTCACAAACATTTGTGCGGATCTAGATTGTGTTAAGGAATACAATAGGTTAAGAAGAGAGTATGCGCCACATTTGCCTCAATATCCTTTGTTTGAGAAACGTGTGGTAGGCCGCAAACGTAGAAATATCAGTAATAGTAGGGAGGTTGTTGCAAAAAGACTAAAAGTCAATGAACCGAAAATTGTTAGCAGAAAGAAAGTGGATTCTGTTGAAGATGTTGTCGGTTTTCAATTTGAAAACAGTTCTGGTGTCAACTGCTATGCAAATGTAGTGGTTAATGTTCTCTTTTCACTAGAGAGTTTAAAAGAACAGATTCTGTTGAATTCAGAACAAATTTTATGCTGTTTATTGAATTCTGTTTTCGAGAAATGTAGCAGTGATCGAACAAAAGTAGAAAGTGTGTCTGAAGTTCGTTATCTGTTAGATGAATGTTCAGGGCAAACAGACTTCTCTGAAAATAATCAGCAAGATTGTCAGGAGTTTTTAATGTATATGCTTGATGTATTGCAAGATGACGGTGTAGATGTAGATCACCTGTTTGGGCTTTCTTATCAATGGCAGCATGACTGCGAGAATTGTAGGGTATCAAGTACTACTACTGTAGACTCAGAAAGATTTATATATTTAACTTTGCCAGACAGTAAATCAGTCTCCTTTAATAAGCTAGTAAAAGCAGCTGATCACAACATGGAGTGTAGCCAATGTAAATCTGAAATGATGTCAACATTATTTATACGTAGATATGGACAGTATGTCATTTTAATGATTCAACGATGTAGGCCTGATGGATCAAAATTGTCAACTTTAATAAAAAAATTTGTGGCTTCTCAGCTTTCAATATCAGGAAGGACTTTTGTAACTGTAGCAATTATCTTTCACGATGGTCCTTCAACAACATCAGGACATTATACAGCTTATTTAAAGTCTCGAAACGGCTGGTCATTCTGCAATGATTCCGTTGTAACTTTCAAAAAAAAATTGCCGTTTGACCTTAAAAATTCTTACCTGGTGTTTTTAAAACCAAAATTTTAATGAAAGAATTTCGGGATTTCCTGTGAAGAATTGCAAAAGGTTCATGAAGTAGAGGGAATGTAAGTCTGCAATGCTGTCTAGATTATTGGTCCAAAACTTTTAATTATAATGTCAATTTAAAAATCCAACTATATAAACCTGATGCAAGTAAGTCTGCTTCATAGTAAGCAGTATCAGTGTCATAGGAAAAGGAGAACATGAGTGACAAAGAAGGGTAAGATATTAGTACTCCAGGATTGTAAAAATAATCTTAAATGTATTCTTTTTGAAATTGCGAAAATAGAAAATGTCGGGATTTGATTGGAAGAATTACAAGAGTAGCGAATCGCGGCAACATGATTTGGCCTAGTGGAAACATGTGATAGAATGAGAGAAGTCTTTTCTTCTATGTAACATATTTTTCGTATCGATGGAGGTTTTCTTTCAGAAAGTGGCGGGCTGAAAATATTTATAGCACAACAGAGTGAATGCTGTTCATAGGAGATCCTTCGACGTCATTGAAAGTAAGTTAATTTTAAGGAGTTTTGAAATCAGATTTCTTAGGTTGTATGGGTTTTTTACATTCATTTTACAGTCATTTTGATTGTGTTTTTTTTTCCCGCTGTCACATGATGAATACGTTCAAGTTACTGATTTAAGTGAAATTTGATACATTCTGAGAACAGCAAAAATAAACCATTTAACATGTATAATTAATGTTCTTCTGTTTGTACTTATGATATACATTTAGAAATGTGAGGTAGATATGGAAAAACTGAGTCTTCTGTAAGTGTCAATTTTAATGCTTATAGTGCTGTATTTCCGGGTACTGTTTTTTTAAAAAAAAGGAATAGGTCTCACCTCAAAGAAAGCTCTTCAAAGCACACATCTTATTTGCATCCTGAAACTATCATTTAAAATATTAGAGACAATTTTATGATGGCTTTACATCTTTTTTTGCGCTGCTATTGCATCACTATTGTGAGACATCAGCAGTGCAAAAGAAGTACCATGTTCCAAAATAGGTCTCAGTTCATCAGCATGAAGATACTGTTTGTTTAAAATATATATCTTTAGGATTGTGTAGGGGACGTAGAGAAGCAGAGGCTTCTGTAAATGTCAAAATTGTTGAAAAAGTGTTTCTTCTTGAACCTTTTCCCTTTTCTTTTGTAATTTTTAAATACATGTAGTAATATTTTTGGAAATGTTTGTTTTCTCTTTTACAGATTGAAAGTATGAAAAAATATTTAAAAAAGGTAACAAGAATTATAAGGTAAATGTTTTCTACTCTTTTTACCCGCAATGCACTGCTGATGATGTCACTGACCATGTCATGAATGATGTAATAAGAGGACATGATTTACTTCATTGGTAGGCCTTCACATGCTTTATCTGCTCTGTATTCTTCAACAAGTGTAAAATTGATCTGTAACCCTGAGTAGGTCTCACCTTAAACAAACCTCACGAGACATCACACCTTATCGTCATCCTGAATTAATAAATAGATCTATTAAACACTATCTCTGATTTACTCTCTATAGCTGTCTTTCTTTTTACATTACTCTCTGTTTACTTCCCTTATACTAACTCTTCTTTTTTAAAAAAAAATATTTTTTTTGGTTCGCTTCACGTTCGCGAACCGGGCAGCGAACTTGAAGCGAACCAAAAGAAATAGAGCTTGCTAGAGTGTTAAACATTCTAGCAATTTTATTTGAAAGGGGAGGTAGTTCTGAAAAGAACTTTTTTTATGTTTTTGTTGTTTTTTTTTTTTTTTTTCTGAACATTTTTTGTTTTTTTTGTATTTTTAGAACAGTTTTATGTTTTTTTTGTGTTTTTCATGGAGGGGAAACAACAAAAAAACAGGCATCGAAAAGGGCTCAAGAGGAGCAAAGAAAAAATTACTGCTTGGGTGGGTTAGGGCAGTTATGGTTATCAAACACCAAGTTGATTACATTTACGCTCATGTTGCCACATGAGAGCATAGCACCACAATGTATGCACGTAAACTTCATGTGCTTAAAGTTTGGCTGTATGTTTGGCACAGTTTCCTGTGCCTCTCTTGCACTCAAAGATATATTTGAAGTTGATTTGGCCACAGGAGTTGTCGGGGGATTATCTTGCAGGTCCCTTAACTCTGCCCGGCTGTAATTTAATGGATGCCACCTGACCATATGGCGATGCATAGTATAGTTGCCCATACTATACTTTTTCTCTGTGCCTCGAGATAATCTTTTTCTCAAATTAGGCAGGTGGCATATTTGGCATTAACCTTCTTCTCCCCTCGAGGAATTGAGAAAAACTGCCAAATAAAACTTATTTTCCTTCGGGAAACACGGGGCAACTCCTGAATAAATTCAGATTCATCAGTGTCCTCTTCTTCTAAGTCGTCTTCTTCCTCCTCTCTGTTTGAGATGAATTGAGATGGTGGTCCTCTCTTGTCATGAGGAGGTTGAGGTGGTGGTGGGGGTCCACCAGCTGAAGCAAAGATAGAAGCCATTGTAATCAAAATGGAAAATGGTCTTTCTCTCACCAAGATGAAAGTCAGAGTGAGGAAAGAAGAAGGGGTTTACGTGATTTTGGAAAAGCAAAAGTTCGGAACCAATGAAAAGTGTTATTTTTAGGTCACATGACCTAGTCATACATCATTTGGAAACCAAAAGTGAAATGAACCAATGAAAACTTTGATAAACAAGTCACATGACTTGTTCCGCTCACGTTACGCGGTGCGCGCCGCGTCCCGCATCGTTTCCGGTTCGCGGTCCCGAGCACTTTCGGGAGCGCTAAAGCGGCGCGTCATAAGACGCATTCGCGACAATGATACGTCGCGCTTCCGCGACGAGTCACAGTTCCGCTAACGTAACGTTTACCGGTTAGCGTACTAGATCGCGGCATCAAGATGAGCTAACGGAAAGCTTCCCGGTTCGCTTACCGAAAGCGAAGAAAAAAAATATTTCAATTAAAATTATCAATAAACATGTATAATATATTTTGGGTTTTAAAGTAGAATACATTTTACAGCTACAGATGTTAGCTTTTAAAAAACCAATGAAATTCACAGAAAAAACCATAGGTTATAGTCCATATATAGGTAGGAATTTGCATTTACAAAACCTTGAAAATTCAATGAAAAAACCATTGGTTATAGAACATATATAGTTAGGAATTTGCATTTACAAAACCTTATTTTACTCGCATAAAACCATTGAAATTCCATATATAGTTAGATGCGCTAACTATATATCGCGCACCCGCAATCCACTGCTGATGATGTCACATATTACATCATTCATGACATGGTCAGTGACATCACTGATGACATCACTGATGACATCTCAAATGACATCACTGATGACATCATCCAGTGACTGTATGTTTCTGTAAAGTTAAAATATGTCTTACATATTGAAGAATGAGTGGATGTATAAGTGTGTGGATGAAGGAGTTAGTAGTTGCATGACCGACTGTATGAGTGAGTGATTAAATGTGTCTCACTGAGTGCATGGGTTAGTGACTAAACTGTCTTAATTTGTGCATCATTATATCTGTTGTTCTGTAAACTGCTGCATGCATCAGTAGCTATATGAGTAACGATATGGGTTATTGATTGGTTGCCCAAGTATTTGTATGGGAGAGTGAGTGTGTGTGTGTGGGTGTCTGGGAAGTGTGTGACTCTGTGCATAGATGTGTGACCAGTTGATTCACTAGATGTATAGGTTCAAAACTGCATGTGGAAACAGCTGTATGGGTGGATGACTGTGTGCATGAGTGTATTGGTGAGTGAATGGATATCTCAGTGCTACATGTCAAAGTAAGTACATATGTAAAACACAGTACATGTGAGAGTTCACATATATAAATTACTGTGTATAAGAGCCAGTGAATGTGTGAGTGGCTGCATGGATCATTGAAAACTTGTATCAGTGATTGTATAAGAGAGTAAATATGTGTTAGAATATGTTTGAATAAGTAAGGTGTGTATAACTGTATAGTTGAGCAAATGGAGGTGTGATTGATTCTTTGCATGACTGACTAGGTGTGTGAGTAACTCCATGGATGAGTGACAGTATGTGAGTGTCTGTTAACACTGAGTGTATCTAAGGTTATATTAGAGTCTGAAGAGGTTCATCGTATTATCACATGAATGATGTCATCAGTGATGTGATCAGTAATGTCAAATGAGATGTCATCAGTGATGTTTTCAGTGATATCATTTGAGATGTCATCAGTGATGTCAAATGAGATGTCATCAGTGATGTCATCAGTGATGTCATTTGAGATGTCATCAGTGATGTCATCAGTGATGTCACTGACCATGTCATGAATGATGTAATATGTGACATCATCAGCAGTGGATTGCGGGTGCGCGATATATAGTTAGCGCATCTAACTATATATGGAATTTCAATGGTTTTATGCGAGTAAAATAAGGTTTTGTAAATGCAAATTCCTAACTATATATGTTCTATAACCAATGGTTTTTTCATTGAATATATATATATATATTCAGTCAGTTGCAGGCACTCCAAGTGAAGAAGACCAACACGGAGCTGATAAATACAGGATTTATTGGCAGCCTGCCAGCACAGGAAAAACAGCAGAAACCCCTTCAATCTTCTTAAAACGCCGGACGCGTTTCGGGAATGGCTTCCCTTCATCTGCGGCGAGTGTCAAATGGAAACTGCTTGCACTAAATCGCGCACCGGTGTTCCAGAAGCCTGCCTCCCGGGCGTGGCTTCATGCAAGGCCTCCTGGCTCTTGTAGTGCGCGTGTAGTTTTACCTCAGTGGGCGTGCAAGAAGTCCAAAAATAAAATGAGTTCTTTCCCCGGTGGGTAGAGGGGAAAACTTGCTGCCAACCCGTGCCCCGCTCTGTGGTCACCATCCTGGTCAGCGGGCCTCATCCTGCATGAGCACCCGCTCACACTCCGTTCCTATTCGTCCAAACACCACCAGCGTAAGGACAGGATCTGCATTTGATGCGGTGGGTCTCCCTCGCGACCGAAGCTGGCCGCAAAAATTCAGTCAGTTGCAGGCACTCCAAGTGAAGAAGACCAACACGGAGCTGATAAATACAGGATTTATTGGCAGCCTGCCAGCACAGGAAAAACAGCAGAAACCCCTTCAATCTTCTTAAAACGCCGGACGCGTTTCGGGAATGGCTTCCCTTCATCTGCGGCGAGTGTCAAATGGAAACTGCTTGCACTAAATCGCGCACCGGTGTTCCAGAAGCCTGCCTCCCGGGCGTGGCTTCATGCAAGGCCTCCTGGCTCTTGTAGTGCGCGTGTAGTTTTACCTCAGTGGGCGTGCAAGAAGTCCAAAAATAAAATGAGTTCTTTCCCCGGTGGGTAGAGGGGAAAACTTGCTGCCAACCCGTGCCCCGCTCTGTGGTCACCATCCTGGTCAGCGGGCCTCATCCTGCATGAGCACCCGCTCACACTCCGTTCCTATTCGTCCAAACACCACCAGCGTAAGGACAGGATCTGCATTTGATGCGGTGGGTCTCCCTCGCGACCGAAGCTGGCCGCAAAAATTCAGTCAGTTGCAGGCACTCCAAGTGAAGAAGACCAACACGGAGCTGATAAATACAGGATTTATTGGCAGCCTGCCAGCACAGGAAAAACAGCAGAAACCCCTTCAATCTTCTTAAAACGCCGGACGCGTTTCGGGAATGGCTTCCCTTCATCTGCGGCGAGTGTCAAATGGAAACTGCTTGCACTAAATCGCGCACCGGTGTTCCAGAAGCCTGCCTCCCGGGCGTGGCTTCATGCAAGGCCTCCTGGCTCTTGTAGTGCGCGTGTAGTTTTACCTCAGTGGGCGTGCAAGAAGTCCAAAAATAAAATGAGTTCTTTCCCCGGTGGGTAGAGGGGAAAACTTGCTGCCAACCCGTGCCCCGCTCTGTGGTCACCATCCTGGTCAGCGGGCCTCATCCTGCATGAGCACCCGCTCACACTCCGTTCCTATTCGTCCAAACACCACCAGCGTAAGGACAGGATCTGCATTTGATGCGGTGGGTCTCCCTCGCGACCGAAGCTGGCCGCAAAAATTCAGTCAGTTGCAGGCACTCCAAGTGAAGAAGACCAACACGGAGCTGATAAATACAGGATTTATTGGCAGCCTGCCAGCACAGGAAAAACAGCAGAAACCCCTTCAATCTTCTTAAAACGCCGGACGCGTTTCGGGAATGGCTTCCCTTCATCTGCGGCGAGTGTCAAATGGAAACTGCTTGCACTAAATCGCGCACCGGTGTTCCAGAAGCCTGCCTCCCGGGCGTGGCTTCATGCAAGGCCTCCTGGCTCTTGTAGTGCGCGTGTAGTTTTACCTCAGTGGGCGTGCAAGAAGTCCAAAAATAAAATGAGTTCTTTCCCCGGTGGGTAGAGGGGAAAACTTGCTGCCAACCCGTGCCCCGCTCTGTGGTCACCATCCTGGTCAGCGGGCCTCATCCTGCATGAGCACCCGCTCACACTCCGTTCCTATTCGTCCAAACACCACCAGCGTAAGGACAGGATCTGCATTTGATGCGGTGGGTCTCCCTCGCGACCGAAGCTGGCCGCAAAAATTCAGTCAGTTGCAGGCACTCCAAGTGAAGAAGACCAACACGGAGCTGATAAATACAGGATTTATTGGCAGCCTGCCAGCACAGGAAAAACAGCAGAAACCCCTTCAATCTTCTTAAAACGCCGGACGCGTTTCGGGAATGGCTTCCCTTCATCTGCGGCGAGTGTCAAATGGAAACTGCTTGCACTAAATCGCGCACCGGTGTTCCAGAAGCCTGCCTCCCGGGCGTGGCTTCATGCAAGGCCTCCTGGCTCTTGTAGTGCGCGTGTAGTTTTACCTCAGTGGGCGTGCAAGAAGTCCAAAAATAAAATGAGTTCTTTCCCCGGTGGGTAGAGGGGAAAACTTGCTGCCAACCCGTGCCCCGCTCTGTGGTCACCATCCTGGTCAGCGGGCCTCATCCTGCATGAGCACCCGCTCACACTCCGTTCCTATTCATCCAAACACCACCAGCGTAAGGACAGGATCTGCATTTGATGCGGTGGGTCTCCCTCGCGACCGAAGCTGGCCGCAAAAATTCAGTCAGTTGCAGGCACTCCAAGTGAAGAAGACCAACACGGAGCTGATAAATACAGGATTTATTGGCAGCCTGCCAGCACAGGAAAAACAGCAGAAACCCCTTCAATCTTCTTAAAACGCCGGACGCGTTTCGGGAATGGCTTCCCTTCATCTGCGGCGAGTGTCAAATGGAAACTGCTTGCACTAAATCGCGCACCGGTGTTCCAGAAGCCTGCCTCCCGGGCGTGGCTTCATGCAAGGCCTCCTGGCTCTTGTAGTGCGCGTGTAGTTTTACCTCAGTGGGCGTGCAAGAAGTCCAAAAATAAAATGAGTTCTTTCCCCGGTGGGTAGAGGGGAAAACTTGCTGCCAACCCGTGCCCCGCTCTGTGGTCACCATCCTGGTCAGCGGGCCTCATCCTGCATGAGCACCCGCTCACACTCCGTTCCTATTCGTCCAAACACCACCAGCGTAAGGACAGGATCTGCATTTGATGCGGTGGGTCTCCCTCGCGACCGAAGCTGGCCGCAAAAATTCAGTCAGTTGCAGGCACTCCAAGTGAAGAAGACCAACACGGAGCTGATAAATACAGGATTTATTGGCAGCCTGCCAGCACAGGAAAAACAGCAGAAACCCCTTCAATCTTCTTAAAACGCCGGACGCGTTTCGGGAATGGCTTCCCTTCATCTGCGGCGAGTGTCAAATGGAAACTGCTTGCACTAAATCGCGCACCGGTGTTCCAGAAGCCTGCCTCCCGGGCGTGGCTTCATGCAAGGCCTCCTGGCTCTTGTAGTGCGCGTGTAGTTTTACCTCAGTGAGCGTGCAAGAAGTCCAAAAATAAAATGAGTTCTTTCCCCGGTGGGTAGAGGGGAAAACTTGCTGCCAACCCGTGCCCCGCTCTGTGGTCACCATCCTGGTCAGCGGGCCTCATCCTGCATGAGCACCCGCTCACACTCCGTTCCTATTCGTCCAAACACCACCAGCGTAAGGACAGGATCTGCATTTGATGCGGTGGGTCTCCCTCGCGACCGAAGCTGGCCGCAAAAATTCAGTCAGTTGCAGGCACTCCAAGTGAAGAAGACCAACACGGAGCTGATAAATACAGGATTTATTGGCAGCCTGCCAGCACAGGAAAAACAGCAGAAACCCCTTCAATCTTCTTAAAACGCCGGACGCGTTTCGGGAATGGCTTCCCTTCATCTGCGGCGAGTGTCAAATGGAAACTGCTTGCACTAAATCACGCACCGGTGTTCCAGAAGCCTGCCTCCCGGGCGTGGCTTCATGCAAGGCCTCCTGGCTCTTGTAGTGCGCGTGTAGTTTTACCTCAGTGGGCGTGCAAGAAGTCCAAAAATAAAATGAGTTCTTTCCCCGGTGGGTAGAGGGGAAAACTTGCTGCCAACCCGTGCCCCGCTCTGTGGTCACCATCCTGGTCAGCGGGCCTCATCCTGCATGAGCACCCGCTCACACTCCGTTCCTATTCGTCCAAACACCACCAGCGTAAGGACAGGATCTGCATTTGATGCGGTGGGTCTCCCTCGCGACCGAAGCTGGCCGCAAAAATTCAGTCAGTTGCAGGCACTCCAAGTGAAGAAGACCAACACGGAGCTGATAAATACAGGATTTATTGGCAGCCTGCCAGCACAGGAAAAACAGCAGAAACCCCTTCAATCTTCTTAAAACGCCGGACGCGTTTCGGGAATGGCTTCCCTTCATCTGCGGCGAGTGTCAAATGGAAACTGCTTGGTATTTGTAGTGCAAACCGTCTTCTCCAGTGAGTAGCTTGCTGTAGCCTTCATATATGAAAATTAGTACCAGCAGCCCTTGGGAGGGATACGCCCACTGGGGCGGGGTATTTGGAATCAATTTAGGTGCCGCCTAACATGTCCTGCTGCTGCCGTCATTTGCCATGTGCCCCTGAAGAAGTTGACAAACGAAACGCGTTGGGACTGGCTTTGTATTTCAAGTGAACGGAGACTGAGCACGCTACCTGGTTCCAGCATTAAACGAATATGGCACCATTTGTACCTGTGGTGAGGCGTCTTCTTTAAACAGGCAAACTCTGTGGATTTGTTTGCGGCTGGCCTGAGCCGTGGAAGACGCACCGACGCTGTTCCAGCGTCCCAGCGGGTCTGTTAAACTACAGATCTGCAATTGGCACTGGTACTGCTGTTTTTTACAAGTGAATAAGAAGGTGGTTGTGAACTGTTCTTCGCCACGCTCCACTGGGAGAACACTAATTTTCATATATGAAGGCTACAGCAAGCTACTCACTGGAGAAGACGGTTTGCACTACAAATACCAGCAGCCCTTGGGAGGGATACGCCCACTGGGGCGGGGTATTTGGAATCAATTTAGGTGCCGCCTAACATGTGCTGCTGCTGCCGCCATTTGCCATGTGCCCCTGAGGAAGTTGACAAACGAAACGCGTTGGGACTGGCTTTGTATTTCAAGTGAACGGAGACTGAGCACGCTACCTGGTTCCAGCATTAAACGAATATGGCACCATTTGTACCTGTGGTGAGGCGTCTTCTTTAAACAGGCAAACTCTGTGGATTTGTTTGCGGCTGGCCTGAGCCGTGGAAGACGCACCGACGCTGTTCCAGCGTTCCAGCGGGTCTGTTAAACTACAGATCTGCAATTGGCACGGGTACTGCTGTTTTTTACAAGTGAATAAGAAGGTGGTTGTGAACTGTTCTTCGCCACGCTCCACTGGGAGAACACTAATTTTCATATATGAAGGCTACAGCAAGCTACTCACTGGAGAAGACGGTTTGCACTATAAATACCAGCAGCCCTTGGGAGGGATACGCCCACTGGGGCGGGGTATTTGGAATCAATTTAGGTGCCGCCTAACATGTCCTGCTGCTGCCGTCATTTGCCATGTGCCCCTGAGGAAGTTGACAAACGAAACGCGTTGGGACTGGCTTTGTATTTCAAGTGAACGGAGACTGAGCACGCTACCTGGTTCCAGCATTAAACGAATATGGCACCATTTGTACCTGTGGTGAGGCGTCTTCTTTAAACAGGCAAACTCTGTGGATTTGTTTGCGGCTGGCCTGAGCCGTGGAAGACGCACCGACGCTGTTCCAGCGTCCCAGCGGGTCTGTTAAACTACAGATCTGCAATTGGCACGGGTACTGCTGTTTTTTACAAGTGAATAAGAAGGTGGTTGTGAACTGTTCTTCGCCACGCTCCACTGGGAGAACACTAATTTTCATATATGAAGGCTACAGCAAGCTACTCACTGGAGAAGACGGTTTGCACTACAAATACCAGCAGCCCTTGGGAGGGATACGCCCACTGGGGCGGGGTATTTGGAATCAATTTAGGTGCCGCCTAACATGTCCTGCTGCTGCCGTCATTTGCCATGTGCCCCTGAGGAAGTTGACAAACGAAACGCGTTGGGACTGGCTTTGTATTTCAAGTGAACGGAGACTGAGCACGCTACCTGGTTCCAGCATTAAACGAATATGGCACCATTTGTACCTGTGGTGAGGCGTCTTCTTTAAACAGGCAAACTCTGTGGATATATATATATATATATATATATATATATATATATATATTCCAGCAATTCCAAAGACAATTATTATTATTATTATTAGCGGGTTTATATCGCGCTAGGATCATCTCCCGGAGGAGTATCTCCGCGCCTTTGAGAAACCTTTCAGCTTGTAACAATAGGTAGGCAGATGGTAGTAATTAATTAGGAAATAAAAAGGTTTTTAACTGTTTCCTAAATAAGAGATACAATCATCCGGCACTCCAAGGTAGGATTCAACTCAGTTTATTTCTAAAAAGACAAGTTACATCAACGCGTTCCGGGAGTCAAGCTCCCTTGTTCACAATATTTTGCCACCATTTTTTTCACATTAAAATACACATAGCAGTGATAGTAAAAAGTGATGAAGGACACAGAATTGCAGGTGGGACTTCACTTACTGGAGAACAGCGGCCATATTTAAATGTGTTGCTTTTGCCAGCCTTTACATATATAAGTATTCACCATGAACCAATTCAATTGCAAATTGTTTCTTTCTACCCTAATCTCTTGGCTTAAATGCATTTAAACAATTTGAAAACTAGAAATATACTTTAGGGGTATGCGTTCCTTGATTTTGTACAATTCAATTATACACAAATGTAATCATGTTTCAACATTTTTTTGTTTGTACATTTTTTTTAAACAATCAAAAAGTGCAAGTGCAATTAAAAACTTTTTGCAATTATTCAGTTTGTTTCTAAGAATACTGTGGCAAGTGCCAATTTCCATTTGTTCTCGGTTCTTGCAATATCTAAAGTGCCAGTGCAAAAAATATATCTTGACGTTATGCATTCCTCATTCACTAAAAATTAATTTACTGACAAAATGGAATCATAGATCACAAACTAGATACATAATTTCCTATGGTATCGACCAACAGTTCATCAAAAAAGTGCTAGTGCCTATGTAAACAATAATAATTTCTTAATGTAAACATCTCACTCCTTGTAATGTAAACCAATTTCCTATACAGTACTCTAATTCAAGAATAAAGTGCAAATGCATAAGTGATTTAGATACCACTTCTTATGTAAACAATGATAATTTCTCAATGTAAACATTTCACTCCATTTCCTACAATTAATTCCATTACAGTACCCTGTAGAGTGCAAGTGCATATATAAACTAGATACCATTTTGTCTATTATCCATTTCACAACAGGGCAAAAAATATCTTACATTGCTAATGCATGTTAATTCCTATATTGCAAGTACCATTTTACCCACTTCCTGGCACTGGTCCTATTTTAGCATTTATCAAAGGATGCTATCACAGATTTTTTTTTTAAATATTCGATTAAAAATACTGTCGATTCGTGGTTCTTAGTGCAGATGTATAAAACTCTTCATTATTTTTGTCAGACCAGGCAAGTATACAGATCCACATCAAGGTTTAGCCCATACTGTTCCTTGCAATTGAACTCTAAAATAAAGTATGTCTCTAACTACCGGAGTTCTGTTTCCCTGTCCCCCCCTCTCTTTTTTGGGGGGACTTCTGCTATGCATGCATATTGCAGACTTGCAGGGTCACTTTGATGATGGGATTCAAAATGCCTGTGTTGCAGGATTCTCTGATGGACAGGTAGAGTAGCACTGCCTATATACATTTTAGGACAAGAGCATTGTAACAGGTACACGACAAAGTTACTTTTACAGGTCATGAAACGTCTAATGGTTACCGTTTTATTAAAAAAAGTTCTAAAATCAGTTCGATTCATGCCATGTTGACACGCCTTACATTTAGAACATTTTTTAAAACCAGGTTTTTGTTTAAGGCAGTTGGAAATACTCTCCTTTTTCTCAACGAATTTGCTTCTAACAATCAGGTCTTTGAGTGATTTGGATTTCCTATATGTCACCTCAGGGTTTCTTTTTACTCTAGGACCCAACACCGGGTCATTCCTTATGAGGTACCAGTGTTTTCTTAGGATAGATCTAACTTCCCTATGTTTTATGTTGAAGGTGGTTATAAATCTGGAATTATCCTGATTGCTCAAATGTTTATTCTGTTCCTGATGTATTTTAGTTCTAGAAGATTCAAACAGTATCTTCTGCCGTTTCATATTCTTTGCTATAGTGGATGCCCCTTTCAAAACATCTAGCCTATAACCCCTTTGGGTAAATCTTTGAGTCATCTCCTTTTCGATATATATATATATATATATATGAGACGCTCCACTGTCAGAAAACAGAAGGACCAGCACTCTCGTTAGATTAAACCCAATTTAGGATTTATTGCGCAATTCTATTAGTAAATATATGTATATATTCATCCGATGGCTGGCTGGCCTCGTGGAACCCACCATCTCGGCCACGTCCTGCTACCTTGCCCTACTGAGGATCTTTGACTTCAAAAACGTTTTTAAGTCAGAAGGTAAAAACATTGCATCAGTCTGAACATTGCCTCTGTGTCGAGCCAACGCTCCATCGCGGCCAGCTTCAGCTTTTGACCCAGTCTCTCACCACCAGATAAATGCATATAGCACTGTATGCTCCTCAGTGCTGGAATTATCTAAAAAATTATAAATTATATCTTCAGTGGCCTACATCTGATTTTTGTCATCATGCTGTCTATTTACTCATAAAGTTTTCCTATTTTAATGAATTGGATTAGTATGTTTATTATGTTGTGTTTTATACTTTTTAGCTGTTTTGGTTCTGGTAAATGCTTTGCACGTTTCTCCTAAGCTAAGCCTGTTTGCTCTGTGCTACAGCTACAAGGGTTGAGCTCAGGTTTACATTATTGACACCTAGCTGTACATAGTAAAGAACAGTGCCATTATTAATTGAAGAGGGCTACCGTCTACTTCAACTAATGATCCAATTTCTCACAGTCTGACAGCTTTAGCTGTCTGCCAACACTTGTAATCAATGAAATTAATAAAAATGTGCTTATTTATACATACTTAGAGTAGATTTGAGTCAGCCCTCATTAGCCATTTGTTTAACTATCATTCACATTCTGCTTCTTCCATGACAGTACCCTGATCACATGTAAATCAGCCTATCATCTGTGGACTTCTCTCCCAGTTCTGGTAGGTTAGTCCTTTTAATTTTCTTCATTTGTAGATTACCTTTTACTTATTTCTTCTATTCTTTGATTTGTTTTTTAAAGGTGACTGGCAGTTCCTCAGTCAGCGCTACCAGGCCCCTCATTTACAACTCATTACATCTGCATTGCACTGCAACCCATGCAGCCATTGATTTTAAACAAGGCAGCCATCTTGGATATGCCCATGGTTTATGTTGGACCTGGCCCTTTCTACATGGTGACCACCAGATGTTTGCCTTGCTCTACCTTCCTTCACTTAACCTGTTTCTGTTGGTTTTTAGAAATCTGTGCACTGTTTCCCTGCTAACCATTGGTAAAGTATGTGTGCTCTCCTTCAAAAACATGGTAAAATTGTCCTATACCTGATTGGTACATTTAATTTACTTATAAGTCCCAAGCAAATTGAACTGCATTTACCCAGGGCCTATACTTTAAACGCTAATAGTGGACTGCAGCTACCCACTAAAGAAGCCTTTTTAAACATGTCACAGGCCTGCCACTGTAGCCTGTAGTGCATTTTTAAACATTTTTGACAGGAATAAACCTTCCCTTTTATTACATATGTCACCCCTAAGGTAGACCCTAAGGGCTCAGAGATCAGGGCGCATGTTATTTAAAACGTTGGACATGTGGACTTAAGTTTTACATGTTCTGACAGAGAAAAACTCCTAGTAATATTTTACTGCTCTAAGGCTAGCTCTTCTATAGACTAACACTGTATTACCTTATTATACTTATAAAGTGCTAACTTTGCTTTGGGACTAGATAAAGAACCGCTGTTTACACTCAAATGGATTTTAATTTGAAAACCTATTTAATTGTAATGTCAGATTTTAAGTTGCGCAACAGAAAAAGCTTCTTTCAGGCAGTTGGTATTTTTCTGCCCAACCCAACTGTGCCTTTCTGCCAGTACCCAGGGTCACATGACTATGAATGGCTCTCCTGTTGTGGGTTATTTACTGTTTCCAGACATTGAGACAAAAGAAGGCTAGGTGTGGAGGGAGAGGGTCTTCCTTACAGGATAGCTGGGGAGGTATTGTGTTCCGCCCTGTTTAAACTTCAAAGAATTTGCTGGCAGCACACACAAAATAACCAGACATCAGGCCTGCCCCTGCCTTTGCTACTCACCCTAGAGTGTTTGATGCAAACACAGGTTATGGAGAAGTACTGATCCAAACCAGTTTTGGGGGTAGACCAGGGAATTACCCACACAAAGGCTGGCACCAGGTATAAAATTGGCACTTTAAAAACCTCTCCTCAGAACACTCCTAGACCTGTTGAAGATTCAAAAGAAAAACTGCCCTGCTGTTTGAAGGACACTTGGACCAGCTCGCCTGGATCCCAGGCTCCCTAGAAGTGTTACAAAGGGTCAGTTGGCTGACCTTCTGTTTGAACTACAGGGGCGGGAGTTTCCAGAGGCCTTCGAGTACCTGCCAACTGATTAGCACCAACTGGATCTGCCTGTATCTTGCTGCTGGCCTCTGCAAGAGTGAACCTTGACTCCCAAGTGGTGCCCCAATGGTTCCTGAACCCTTGGCTGTAATTCTCCCGAAGAAGTAAAGATATAGAAGTTCTGAGGTCCTCATGACCCAGAAGCGGCCTCTTTGTAGTGAGAATCAACGGCTTGCCAAGTCCAACAACTTGGAGCTTCAGCAAGACCTGCTCTTTGGGCTGACAGCAACTGTCCATGATGACCGCCAATGTGAGACCTGCACTTTGCGCTAACAGTGTTTGGCTTGTGGGCCTACCTTGGCAGCATCCGCTACATTGCCAACAATGTGTGCCCACAATGATTGCACTGACAGATTGGCAGTGTTGCAAGGATTGAGGATGGATACCAAGGAACAACTTATGATATGCCCCCAGATTCTGGTGCCAAGGATAAGTATATGCCCCCCAAATGATGTTGCCACAGTGGAGATTTATAACAGCACAAGCATTGTAGTACCTTCGTGAATGTGAATACCCAGTATTGACAGTGCACAGGCCGAAGCCATCTCGTGAGACTTTGGGGTGGCAGCAGCCATGATGCGTGTGGTCAGGTGTGGCTGCTATTTAAGGCCACACCCATTCCAGAAGCCTCGCTTGCTGTGAGAGACTCTCACCTGTATCCATCTTACATCTCCTGCTCCACAGTGACATTCCTTCAGCGACAGTGGTTTCCAGTGGGCTGCATACTTCTGGAAAACCGAAGAAAAGGAAACACATCATTCGCAACTTGTTTTAATGGTTGTCCACTGTACCACACACTTGCTTAAACACTTACGTGATGTTTTTTCTAAGCAGCAAGCCTCCCGAACCTCAAAAAGAAACATTTTAAATTGCACGAACTCCAGGATAGTGCATAGCTGACCAATGTATCATTTCGTAATACTTGGAGAACAAATCTATAGACAACCTCATATTGGTACTATTGAAGAGGTGATATTGACCACCGGTAGTGAATTACCACAGATTTATCATGATTGTGCAGATGTTTTAAATAAAGTAAATGCAACCAAATTATTTTTGATTGCAGAATCGATTTACATCCAGGTTCTCAAATCCCCTGCAGTCTCATCTATACTTTGACCGAGAAGGAAAATACACATTCATGTAAATACCACAACGAGATGCTGGAGTTAGGCTTAATATGACCTTCCCGTACCTAAAATCCTCTGTGTTATTGTTTGCCTTAAATAAGGCGGGCATCACAGAATCTGCATTGATTACAGGGCTCTGAATAAAATTACTGTGAAAAGTTGGTATCCTTTACCTCTGATCTCCACCTTTCTTGAACTGGTCAAGACTGCACAAATTTACACCAATTTGGATCTGCAGGGTGTGCACCATCTTTTGAGAGTCTGGGAGGGTGATGAGTGGAAGACGACGTTTCGTACTAAATCTGGCCTCTACAAATATCTTGTCATGCCTTTCAGACTCTGCAATGCCCCTCAGCCTTCTAGTATTTCATTAATGAAGTACTGCAAAAATGAATCGACTATTGTGCAGATGTGTACATAGATGACATTCTCATATACCTCAAATCTTATGTAGAAGATGCCAACCATGTGAAGCCCATTTCAGATACTTTACATCAGCACTATCTTTACCCTAAGTTAGACAAGTGCTGTTTGCACATACAGGAAGTAGAATTCCTAGGTTACATATTAGCTCCTGAAGGGATTCGAATGGATAAAAGGAAGGTTGAGGCAATTACAAACTGTAAGTCTCCACAGAGCGGGAAAGAAGTCCAGAGTTTCCGGGGCGTCAAAATGATTTATCCACTATAGTTTCCCCAATCACAAAATTGCTGAGGAAAGGATTGTGATTTCAATGGGGTTAGGAAACTGAAAAGGCCTTTGGTCTATTGAAGTTGAAGTACTTCAAAGCTCCTGTCTTCAGTCGCCCATGCACTACCCAATAATTCATTGTGGAAGCCGACACATCTCAATTGGAAGTGGGAGGGGTTGTTTCACAGTGAGATAGACACACTGGGAAGTTGTACCTTGTAGCATACTTCAACAATAAACTGAACCAGGCGAAAGTAAACTTTTCCATAGCAGATCAAGAACTCCTGGCCCTAAAACAAGCCTTCGAGGAGTGGAGACATGCATTTAACATTTTAACCGATCATTGGAACGTGCAGTTCCTGAAGTCAACACAGTCATTGTCAACGAGACAGTTGTGATGGTCACAATTTTTAAATGATTATGATTTTGTGATACAAATTCAGCCTGATCATAGAAACAGAAAGGCGAGTGCCCTTTCGAGATGTGGACAGGTTATTGCAGAATAACCCAAAGAGGCACCCTCAATTTCTCCAGAGAAGGTGCAGGGGGTTATCATACCCAGCATAGAATTTTTACAAAAGTATCTTCTGGAACAAGAAACAAAAGGAGCCCTAGAAACATTGCAAGACTACATGACAGATAATGTAGTACAGGAAGGGCTTAGAAACATGAAACCCGGACTCTATCTTCTGAGTCCATCTTTACAACACAAGGCCCTAGAATGGTGTCACACCAGTGTACTTGAAGGACGCCAGGGTGAAAAGAAAATTATAGATTTGCTGCAACATTTCTGGTGGCCATCTATTTCCAAGGATGCAAAGAAATTCATAGCAAACTATGAAATTTGTGCTCAAGGAAATGAGTCTCATCAAGGTCCTGCAGGTGAATTGATGCCCTTACCAATACCACCTGCACCATGGCACACGATTTCATTAGATGTTGTTTTGGAATTACCCAAGTTACAGGCTGGATATACATCTATATTAGTGGTAGTGGACCATTTTTAAAAAATAGCACTTTTTATTCCACTTAAAGAAGTACCATCCTCCATATAACTGGCCAAAGCGCTTTTACAGTCTGCAGTGCGCGTTCATGGCATTCTATCAGTACTATTTTCAAAGTGGCGCACACAGTTTGTCTCTGAATTTTGGAATATCTTTGTAGTCTATTGGACATGGATGATCGCCTGCCCATCAATTTGTGGGTGATGGCTAGAGGGTACGCGGAGATGGTGCAACAGTATATGAAGCAATACTTGCAATATTTGTTGGAAGCTGGTGTAAATTTGGCAGGATATTTATGGTCTGCTGAGTTCGCATGGAATAAGGTTACTCATGCACCCACTGATCTCACCGGATGTTGACTACAGAAACAGTATCACACTCACACCAGCTATACAAGACTTTGTGGAACAATTGGTGAAAAAACAAAAAAAATCACAAGCAAATCTAACTGTTGCCAAATAACAACATAACCATTATGCAGACCAAAAAAAGAGACCAGAGTATTGGCTATCAAGAAGGCCAAACTGTTTAGTTATCAACCAAACAAAGCAACCTGAAAGGATGCATGAGTTTCATCCACGGTTCATTGGGTATTTTAAGATACTCAAAAAGATCACTGAAGGAGCAAAGAAACTGAATGTACCAGCTACCTTACCCATTAGACCTGTTTTTTCATTTCTCCTTTTAAAAGCCCGTAAAGGGACACATGCACTATACTAAAGGCCCTCCTTCATTGTTGGTAGACAAGCATCTTGAATACGATGTAAAGGCTGACCTTGACTTATAAAGAGTGTGCAGCAAACTGTATTACCTGTTAGCTTTCAGGTTGTGGACCTGAAAGCTAATCAAGGAAACCAGCGGGTCATGTGCATGCCCCATGTTTAACTACCAGTTTCACATATGACATCCTGAGAAACCTAAACCCTTTGGGGGCACCTTGGGAGGCTTGTGGACCTCCCATGGCAGCATCCGCTACATGACCAACAATGTGTTCCCCTACTGATTGCACTGATAGATTGGTACTGAGCAAGGGTTGACAGGGGATAACAAGGACCAATGTATACCTTCAGATGATGGTGTCAAGGATAAGTAAATGCCCCAAATGTTGTTGCCACAGTGCAGATTTATAGCTGCACAGATGCCATAGTGTGGTGCGTACATGTGAATGCCCAGAATTGACGGTGCACGGGTCTATGCCCTCTCGCGAGACTTCCGGCAGGTGGCAACCATGATGGGTACTGTTGCTATTTTAGGCCAAACCCATTCCAGAAGCCTTGCTTGTTGTTAGACTTTCACATGTATCCAGCTTGTGTCTTCTGCTCTGTGGTGGCATTCAGCAGCGGTGTCTTCCCTTGGGCTGTGCGCATCTGAAAAACAGAAGAAAAGAAAACCCAGCATTTAGAATTGGTTTCAGCGGTATTGTGCTGCACTACGCACGCGTTTAAAGACTTAACTAATGATTGTTTAAGCAGCAAGTCTTCCGAACCTGAAAAAGAAACAAAAGTTTAATTGCACAAACTTTGGAAAGTGCTTAGGTGACCAATGTATAATTTCACAGTACTTGGGGAACAAATTGAGTGACAGTGTATTTCTGTGCATGTAACCTATAACCTGTGTTATACTTTTGGCAACTCATGTAGCAAACAGTTTTAAGGAAACTGTTGCTAACTGATTTTGGAAACTATATGTGAGTCTAGCGTATATTTCCACTAAAACACTGTGTTGTGCTGTAACATTTGCCTCTGCTCATGATATGATACTTACCACTGTGCTTATGTTATTTAATATACTACTGCGCCCTGATATGTAACAATACTAAAAGGTGTATTGTTTGATCTTTATTAACACACTAGCAGCCCGCCCCAGCGTTACCTGGGGTAGAAGGGGGCTGGGGGCTGCATTTCAGGTTTGCGTGCTCTCCCGCCCAGGCCCCCGCCCGCCACGACATTGTCTGTGTCCCGGACAATGTTGTGGGGGGCGGGGGCCAGGGCGGGAGAGCACGCAAGCCTGAAATGCTGGCTTCCCCTACCCCCGCCTGCCCTGACATTCCTCAGCAGCCCGTGCCCCCGCCCGCCCGCCCGGACCCTGGCTGCCCCGGATTCTTACCTTGCCTCTGCTGCTCACACCGCCGGTCCATATTTCATCTGTCTACCTATCTATTTATCTAACTCTATCTATCTTTCCTTCTATCTATCTTTCTGTCTACCTATTTATCTATCTCTCTATATATATATAAATATATATCTATCTATCTGCAAAAGAAAAAATCAGTTACTTGCTCTTTAATACAAATGCCTCGATGTAGTAATAAAAACGAAAAGATCCGTCCTTTCAACATATGAAAAAGTGAGCGAGGTATGAACCAACATCACTTCTTGAATAAGAGCGTCTCTTTTTAGAGTATAAAAGCTGATCTCGAGACACTTCAAAGACAGACGCGCGGCTAATGATCCGGATAATGTTGTGGGCGGGGCCGCAGCGGGCGTGGCCGGGTCCCACCCTGTGGCAGCCGGGATAAACAGTCTGTTTAAGTGTCTGGGGAGGCAGGGTCCGGAACCTAGGATGAAAGGTTCCAACATGCATAAAGATGTGTTTGTAGTATGATGCACAGTGAAAGCAGGCGACGGTGCAGCGTGGATATTTTGTTAACTCAAACATGGGTGGGTATTCAACTATGTCTACATGACACACCATGTTGTGTTTTAGTCCACTCCCTTCTAATCAGTACGGGTTTGCAGCCAGGGATGTTTACACACGTGCATCAATGTAACACACCGCGTAGGCACGACTCTCATGTTGGTGCGCGTCATGGCGCTGATGGAGCAAAGTTGTAATTTATTCTGTTTCTGTTGTGAATCGGAAGCGACATTTTACGTTTTATATCAAAGCGTGCCTACACTGTATGTCTGTGGCGCAGGCCAGGATAAAGGCGTTTTAAACCTTATCATTATGGAAAATAATTAGGAGCTTCACAGTTACTTTTTTGTCCTGGTTGTTACATACCTCCGAATGCCTCCCAATCTGTGGAATAACGGGGTCTGTCTCTCCGTGCCATGTCCGCCTCTCCGCTCCGCCGCTGGCCTCACTTCACCGCTCCTCCCCTGCCCGCCATGTCCGCCGCTTCTGGGACGCTGCTCGTCCCCTGCTCCTGACGTGACGACGCACGTCGCGGCCGGCGCTACTTTGGGGGAACTACTTTTTGTAAAAATTTAACTTTTTATATAACGTTTATTTAAAAAAAATTTAAAGCCTATGACCATCTACACACCCTGCCGATTTCAACGGTGTATCGGGTGTGTAGATTGGCGCTGTGGTTCCCGAGTTTGCCTGGCTCAAAGGTGCAAATTCTCTCTTTATAATAGTAGTATAGATAGGTCACCACTAAGGTAGGCCCTGGATAGTCCATGGGCAGGGTGTAGAGTATTTAAAAAGTAGGACATATACTCTTAGGTTTTACATGTCCTGGTGGTGAAAATAAACATAATTTTTTTTCACTACGGGCTATATCTCCCATAGGATATTATTGAGATTGCCTTATTACAGTTTATAAGTGTAGTTTCCAATTGGGAAGAGAGGAAACCCCTCAAAATTGGTGTCTTTGGAATCACAATTTAATAACACAACTTATGGTGAAGTTGGTTTTTGAATTGCAATTCTGAAAATGCAACTTTTAGAAAGCTAAAGACACACAATTGATGGACGGAAACCGGTCCTCAGATGCTTGTTTCCAGTCCAGGGAGGACCTGGCCCGGCAGTACGGGCTGGAATGTTTCCAATGGGCGCAGGGTCAAGATTGATTTGCATATGGCTGGCATCAGTTGTTCTTTTTTCATGCATCACCCTGAGTGGGACGAGTATGCCCATAGGTGGGTCCTGTGTTCTCCATGCCATTGGAGTCAAGCTATTATCTGATGAGGGCTGAAAGCCCGAAACCGGTCCTAGGATGCTTGTTTCCAGACCAGGGAGGACCTGGCCTGGCAGTTCGGGCTGGACTGTTCCCAATGGGTGCAGGGTCAAGAAGACTGATTTGCATATGGCTGGGTCCAAACTGGAATGGCATGGTGGTGAATGTATGACATTGTTATGCATTCTGTCCATCAATTGTTCTTTTTGCACTTTTAGAAAGCTGGCATTTCTTTCTGTAACCCTTTGGTGCCTTCTCCCCCGTCTCTGGAATACACGTCTGGGGTGGGTGGCAGCTGGATTCCTGCATTCACTCTTGACAGCCACACACAAACGAATGGTAGGCGTGACTCAGTGGCCATCTACATGCTTATGGGTCATCCCGGCCAGTATGGGAGGGAGTAGCTGACACACCTGAACGAGCTTTGTCCTGTCCCCACACAAAGGGTTGCAACCCCCCCCCCCCTGTAGTGAGTCTGGAGCCAGGGCAGGACCATGTGCACTTCAGAGTCATCTCTTTGAAGTCTTCCTATTTCAAAGGCCCAACTCTTACACCACCCAATCAGAACTATTCTGGAACTGGGCACATTGTACCAGGAAGAAGGACCACTGTGCTGCCAGGAGGGACTGCCACTTGACTTAACTGTTTTGCTGTGTTAGCATGCTGCTTCTTGCCTGGGAGTGAGAAGGACTGAACCTGCATCTTACATCCCAGAACCAAAGTATCAAGAATCAAGCGGCTGGATTCCTCTTTCTGAAGTCTCAGGGATATCAAATACCTCAATCTGCAACCAGCACCTGGACTCTGTCTGCTGTGAGTCCTGTTCTGTCAAGTGGTGCCAACCCAATCCTGGGCCCTTGGCATTGAGTTTTCTGTGCTGCAACCCAGAAAATCTAGGCATCGACGACGTTGCACTGATCACAACTGGCGCATTTCTTTCGAGACTGAAATATCACTGCTGCATGAACAGCAGACACTGCATTGCTGACCGCACAACGCATTGTCCCCTGTTTCCAACGCACTTTCGACCTTGTGCGGCTCGTGCCAATGCATTGCTTTATGCACAGGTTAATTTACAGTGTGTTACTGACTAACCTTCACTAGGCTTGGACAGGGTGCATACCTCTGTCAACCAGAAACCTAATTTCTTAGTTTGAAAAGATGACTTTATTGAGAATAGATAAAAGAAACATCAATGTATCACATAAAGTATCATCAAAAAATACAATGAGAGAAATATCAATGCTACAGGAAAGGCGAAATGTAACTCGTAGGGTTATGTTAATGGCTGCAGGCAAAAAATAGGTCTTATACTATATTAAATAAGGAGCTAAAACAAATAATGTTAGGTAAAACATCATATAATAATTAAACAAGTTATAGCAAAATTCAAGGAGGCTTGACAACTTCTTGCATATACAGAGCAGGAGCATACGATTTTTTAGCACTATCATCTAAAAGTTGTGGAAGGGGGAACCATAATTGCAGTCTTGTTTGGCAAGAGACATAGGAAATACAAAAGTTGTGTCTGATCGGTGAGAGCCTGCACTGGCTCCCGATTCAGGCCTGGATCTCTTTTAAGACCCTTTGCCTGACTTATGGGGCCTTGGCCGGCGACTGTGCAGGGGAAGTGAAGGCTCTGCTGGTTCCTTATGCTCCTTGCAGAAACCTCCGCTCATCCAGTAAGAACTTGCTGTCAGTTCCCCGTTTTCGAAGAGCTAAATGGGGAGGAAGGGCTTTTTCTTTTTTGGCCCCTAAATTGTGGAACACCCTTCCCCCTGAAATTAAAACTCAACACTCTGTCCTGACGTTCAGGAAGGCATTAAAGACATGGCTCTTTGCCAAGGCATACCCATAATCTGGTTCCTGGTCATTATGATTTTCTTTGCTAGGCGCCTTGATGCCCATTGGGCTTAGTTGCGCAATATAAGACTGCTTTCATTTAATTTCATTTCATTATGACAGAAATAATACCACCATGCTAAGTATGAGAGTTTAGAGGCGTTTTCCCGAATTTTAGTTATATGTTGGAAAGACGCCGCTAGTAATAGGTCAATAATTGGTAGTTGTGCTTTTTTAATATTCCAACCGGTGGCAAGGCTACCTAGGAAGATGTTACCAGGCCTCAGCGGAACATTGGCGTGAAAAATTGACTCAATTTGTGACCAAACTTGATTTAAAAAATGCCACACTTGTGGGCATGTGAATAATAATTGCTTTAAATCAGTGTGCTCAAATGAACAAGACCAACAAGTATCAAGGACATCGGCGTGCGTTTTATGTAAGGAAATCAGTGACAAAAGGAGTCTATTATAAATGAAAAACAGAGTTTGGGTAGCATTGGCTGTCCGGATGATTTCCTAATTTTCAACCAGATCTTGTCCCATAAGGGAATGGGCCAATGAGTATCCAAGTCATATTCCCAAGAAAGTTTTTTGTTTGTTTTGTTTCTTTCAACGGGGAAAAGTGATAATCAAAGATAAAAAGTAGAGGCTTTGGCTGAGATGCGAAGTAAGTTGTGCCATGTAGGGTCTGGTAACGGAGAATGAGGATAAAGGGACTTGAAATATGTGTTGGGTTCTAATGTAGCGGAACGTAGGGTTAAAAATGTATCCATAGCAGAGGAAGGCAGTTGAAAGAGAGAGCGTAAATTAGGAGATGCAAGGAAAGTGTCATCGTCAAATAATTGGTGCACCCATATGATGCCTTTGTGTCTCCAAGTTTTGCAATAATCAGGTTTATTTTTAATACATATGAATTTATTGTGCCAAATGGAGGAGGTTAGAAAGGAATCACTATCATCAGGGGCAGAGGGTAAAAGAGAGTTCAAGACCTTGCATGAGTGATTTATGATGGGTGTACAAAGCTTCTGTGGTTTATGCGTGAAAGACAGAAATTCCTGAAAAGGAGAAAGAAAAGATCTCTCCAAATCAAACCATAATGGGGATTCAAGAGTCGTGTCAGACACCCATCTAGAAAGATGTCTCAGTTGAAAGGCTTTGTGATATTTGTGAAAGTTAGGAAAATTAACAGCTCCTTCTGATTTTGGCCGTGATAGTCAGAATCACCAGTCATTGTGACCAAAGCCGGACTGGCCGTACCGGGCTTCAGGCGTTTCCCCATGAGGCTGGAAGGGCGGGGGTGGGTCGTTTGTCACTGGGGACGGGACTGTAACAGTGCAGCAGTTTTAAAACCACTGCAGAGTACCTTGTATATCCAACAGTTTCAAGCAACAATAAAAATGCTAAAATAACTCTGGTGATTAATGTACCTGCTGGAGAGAGATCAGAGTTTTGTCTAATAGCACTTTTGACTAATCTAGGGTAGTGCAGAGAGTTAATATGCCTGCTGCAAAGAGTGTGTACTATGTAGATCAGAGAAAAGTTTTTTATGTGCACAGCTCATTGGGTTACTGCTTTTGTCACAGATATCCTTTTGTTACTTTGCAGTAAATACATTTCAATTGTAATCTAGGTTAGAAAGTTATGGTTTTCCCCCCAATTTGTCATTATCTTAATTTTTCATTATTTTTTTATTTGGGTAGAAATAAATTCTTATGAGTGAAGTCAACCCTAACTGCTGTGCTGCGTTCTGAATCCTGAGTTTGTACTTCCGCAGATCACTGACTCTTAAAAGAAATGCCTACACCTAATCCTACACCTTGTAGTCCCCTTTGTCTCATTTTCAATATGCTGATTTACATACCTATGATTCATTGTATTTGTGTGATGTAAAATGCTCAGAAACCCTACACTGGAATGAGAGGCGCTATTGAACAAATGAAATGCATATGAACGATGGGCTATGGAGAGATGAGAGGCACTGTTCTAGAGTGATAGTGAGGGAATCATTGAAAAGCCCAAATAAAGATTGCCTATCCCGGTGCACTGTAAGGTCATCATTTACTATGCTTTAAAAATTAATATATAATGAAAAATGTGTTGTAGAATACACAGTTTTTCAACCACCCCAACCCCCTTGTAGTGATCAGGCTTGCTCACTATGCACAATATGGGGGGCTGGTCTGACACATTTTGCCTGGGCTGCTATGGGTTCCCAGACGGGCCCGGATTGTGACACCTGATAAAGGAGAACATTTCTGAATTTAAGATGTTTGAAAACGTTATGGTACCCAAAATACCCTACAGGAATAGAGCAAGAACTAATAAGAATACCTATGCGGGCTCACAGTGCAATTGTATGGGCTGATAGCCTGCTCAAACTTCCATGTGGACCATAAAAAAGCAAAAATTACCCAGAGGTATACTGACAAAGGAAGGACTTTAGTCGAGAAAGTAAAAACCTGAAAGTGGTGCACCGAAAGAGAGAGGAAATGCCTTAAATTACTTATTGATGTTGATTATAATGTAGCAAATATGAACATCTGTAGTAATCGCACACACTCCAGGGTAGCTTCACTTTCTTTAATTGCAGGAACTAAACTTGTCCCATTGATAACCTCCAGCTATAATGAAAAGAAACAGCTTTTCCTGGAACACTCCTTGAAACCCCCTTACAGCCACATTATGAATGCCTCCACAACCTTCCACCTTCAGGTACATCTCTCCCTTTTCTCATTCCCAACTAAACAACATGATTACCAAACGAACATATTAATACTTGTTAAAAACATAACATTACCCAAAATATCTTATCCGATACAAAATCTCAATACATGAGATAACATATATTCACTTTGAGTATTATAGAATTAAAATAAGAAAACTTGAAACGCAGGGAAATACATACTCACAACTAGAGCATTATAGAAGATAGATCACAGGTGGAAATGCAATACTCATTTCCCAACGTCCAAAGTTTTAATCTTAGCCAGATTTCTCATTCTCGAATCTCACAACAGAATTCATCACCTTAATTACATTATGTGGTTGGAAAAATGTGCTCTCCCCTTACTTCAGAAGACCCGTTTTCCTCACTATTACCCAGTTGTCATTCTTCTTACTCAAGTCGTTCACCCCTTTCCTATTATCGTAACTCAATTTATTCTGCTTCTGTAAATCTGTCACTCTCACCTTCATGCGTTCCCGTTGAACCCATACCTAATCCTTCCCATGCAACCATCAAAAGACAATACCGAAGCACCCACGGGAGTCCAAAAGCATTACATGCATTCAAATGAAAAAAATCTTCTTCTCCAAAGTTGAGGTTGTACTGCATGTGATTTCTCTTTCCACAGTTATTCACAATCATCTCCAGTACAAGCAGGCAGCTGACACGTTTCATGGCTGAAAAATGACATATACAATGCCTTATACACATGAATCAATGACATAGGGTTTATAGATAACTGTAGTGTGACTGCCACCAACAAAAGACATAAAACACACCGACGTGTCATCAAAAGTTAGATATTAAGACTCAGGAAAATAGATGTATAGAGAAAGATTCCCCAGCCCTGCACCCATATGTATAGTGCAATTAGAAAGTAATACAATAGGGGATTAGAAGTATGATGTCCCGTGGCGTAACGAAACTTGAGGCCCCCCCCAGCCCGGCCCACCACCTACCACTTTGCCCCACCGACAAAAATAAGCAGTCACCTAAAGCCATATTATCTGTGCATACTTCGAACAGCAAATATAAATAGAATTTACTTTAATTGTGTTCTAGGGCTGCCTGAATAATGAGATCCGTGACTGATAATTAAAGGGAACAAAGACTGAAAAGTCACATTACAAATGAATACATACTTTTTTATTTATAACCCTATTTAGTGCCAATTCCAGGTCTTTCCAGGCTCTTCAAACACATAGCTGGCATGTTTCTTTTGGCAACCCTACTTCATATTCCTTGTCATGAAATGCTTTCTCATACTACAGTAGTACATGTAAATGTCACATGCAAGGAATAGGCAGAGTGGGGGCCCAAGAGGTACTGGAACCAGAAAAAAACTAAGCCTCGGTAACCAGTTAACAAAGGTATGTTGACTGTGCACCTCAGATAGAGCATACAGCTGACTGTTGTGGTGCACTGTAGCACCCAACAGCACTTTTCAATAATGTACATCACATGCAGACATGTAATAGTGCTCACTGGGTAGAGCTTATATAGCATATAGCTCAGAAATACCATATAGATGGATGGCAAGCAGCTCGCAAGAGCATTGTAAGCAGTTTAAAACACACACAAGCATTGAACAGAATGCATGGACAGACCTTGCATACACCCCACATAGCGCAGATATACTATGCAGCTGACTGCAATGTGGCCCCGAAGAGCACTTTTCAATATCATGGAACACACACAAACTTCCAACACAACATATTAAATAGAACATTTTGCTTACATCTAACTGAGCACAGACATGGCTTTTGGGCCGTGGGCCACATTTTCCATAGAATGCATTATATAAACATAAATAACGTACCATAATATGTAATTGCTGCCCCAATAGTTGTGTAGCTCCATCTATAACTTTGTCATCAGAATGTGATACAACAATGACTAAGATGCTGGGCTGGTAAACAGGAGAGAGGTGGTGTATGATATTGATTAACATAACTGTATCTCCTTTCAGCCATTTTTCAGCTCAAGCTAACATGTCTGTAGGAAATGCCCATCTCTTGTGGTTCAAGCCTCCTTCTGACATCTCGGCTCCCAAGATGAAAAAGTGTTGATTACTTTGCTCAGCGGAAATGCTTACATACTTGTGTTCTTCCTTTCTCATGATCTGAGTCTTCCGACACGTGTATGCTCCTTTGCATTAATGACTTCATTTCAGACCTGTGTGTCCTTTCTCTAAACTGCTGCAGAACTTGCTCCAACACACATTGCGAGCGAATTCTCTGGCTGAATGAATCTGTGGTTCACAGACTGTTCATTTCTATTTTGTTAATAACCCCTTTAAGATTTCAATTGCTGTGCACTTAGGGCCAGATGTAGGTAAATCACATTTACCGATTTTGAAATACCGAATTTTACCAATTCGGTATTTCAAAATCGGTAAATGTGATGTAGGTACCAACATCTGGATTAGTTACCGATTCCTTAAGAATTCGGTATTTACCGATTCGGTAAATACCGAATCGGTATTTGCCATTGAATCCTATGGGCCTTGAAGCCCATAGGATTCAATTCAAATACCGATTCGGTATTTACCGAATCGGTAAATACCGAATTTGTCAAGGGTGCAGGGGGTGTCACTTTGACACCCTCTAGCACCCCCAAAACGGGCATGTGTGCAATGTGGCACACAGACATGCCCTAAGGGCACGTCTGTCTGTCACATGGCACATGTGTACATGCACAGATGTGTATGTACACAGGAATCGGTATTTTACCATGGATTTGTATTCCATGGTAAAATACCGATTCTGAAAGCCATGTGCCAATGGAATATTGGCTACCCACATTGCATTTTCGGTAATTTTACCGAATCAGTAAATATTACCGAATCGGTAAATTTACCGATTCGGTAATAATAACGATTCGGTAAAATTACCGAATATATGCCCCTACATCTCCATAGCCCTTTACCGATCGGAAACGGCCGAAAATCGGTATTTTCGGCCGATTCCGATCGGTAAAGGGCTACCTACATCTGGCCCTTAGAATTTCTTTAACAACGGCCTAATGGAGGTGGGATAACTGTGTCCAGGCTGAGAGAGCGGATGGCCAGGCACATTGATGTGTGCCTCTGAACACTGCCTGGGTAGTATTTCCTGGGTGAGCAGTGAGGGGCAGGAAGGCTAAGCAGGAGGGAAAGGACACCTCTAGCAAGGGGAGTGATCTGCACCCCTAGGGCTGCAGGCCTTGTGTGGAAGATCACCCCAGGATAGGGAAGGACATGAAGACTTCAAGAATTGGACAGGAGGACTGTAGGCCAGTAATAGATCTCTTGAGGCAGCTCGGAGCCCTACTCCATTCCAGACATGGGCAGGCCAGACCACTCCAAGATGTGTGTGTGTCTTGTAAAGCGCACTGCTACCCGGAGGCGTCCTGGCGCTATAGACCGCTGGGGAATCCGTCCTGGCTTTCCCTGTGAGATGTTCCCTCCTGGGTATCTCCAAGATGAAACCAGGCATCCCCGGCGTTTGTGGGGGGCCGTTGTGGAGATGAAGCAAGCTAATGCCCAGAGTTGCCGAGTGTGATCCCTGGTTAGAGTAGGCACCGAGGTGAGAATTATCGAGTCCGCTGACCCTGGTTCACAACCCTGCCGCGTCGGGGATTGAACCCTGGTCCCGGGCCGTACTCTGCTTCCGGGTCTGCCGCCTCTAACCAGTGAGCCACGCCACTCCACCTCGAGATGCACACTTTACATGGGTGTGACATGGAGGTCACCATTTGAGCCTCCAAACCAATGCTTAATTTGAGCCAGTGGTTTTCAGTGCTCAGCACCAGCACTTTATTGGCAGCACTGGGCCCTGTGACAGTCTGCCACATGGTGGTGCTGTCTGGCTAATTTAGAGATGACCCCAACAACAGTTAATTATTAACTCAATATACATTAACATAGAATATTTTCTGCCACCCAAGAAATTCTTATAGTTTTGGGGCCTGAAACAGTCTGAACTGTCACACTGGTAAGAGTGTGAATGTTAGTACTTGTGCTGTCACTATCATCGGCGACGCTCGCAGGGGCAATGTGTGGTTCAAGGTGCAGTGTCCTCCTGACGACAGCCCTGGCACTTATTTTTCTGCAAATTAAGCACTGCTCCAAACCTGGGTCAACGCCGTGCCCTTCTCCGGGGCGGTTGCAATAATCCCCAGGAGTACCTGCCCTGGTATCCTAGAAGTAGGCATAACAGGTAGCCTATTCCCTAGATCCGCCCTCTTAAGAATGCAGAGCTTCCTTCATCATGTTACACATGCTTGCACTGGTTGCCAATGTGAGGATTCCCCGTTCTCCTCGTGGGTAGCCCCCCCAATGGTAAGGACCCCACAGGGACTCGCATACGGAGTGGCCTAGATACCTGGTGAGAGAAACCACCAGTGGATTTCAGGTTATGAGCTGATCCAACTAATCTGAAGGCAGGGTGTTTGGAAGTCCTTTTAGGGTTTTGTGGGAGCGTTTGTGTGTCTATGTGATTGACTGTGTGACCCCCAACCATATCTGAAGCTCTGGGTGAGTGCCCCAATGTGTTTGTCCCTGTGGGAGCGCCCTTTACCTCCCTTAATACATGAGTATTTAGCACTTTGCTTTGGAATCCATAGTGGAGGAAAAGGAGGAAGACACGTGAGCAGGAGCAGGGTTCTTCAGTTCCTGGATGGCTAAAACCACAACTCATCATACTCATCATACTTTGCCAGAGACTCCCCCACCACTGTAATGTCATCTTGGAAACCGAATACCTTATTCATTCCCTGGAAAATATTTAGCTTGATCCTTTGAAAAACTGCAGTGACTGATGCCAAACCAAATGGCATCCTTCAATAACAATATGCCCCCAGAGTTTTGACGAATGAAGTCAAAGGTCGGGATTTCTGCTGTAATGTTTACCTGGTGGTATGCTGCCAAAATATCCAAAACACTAAACATCTTGCCAGTCCCCATCAAACTCAACATTTATGCAATATTAGTTAAGGGTTGCCTATCCACGCATATGTTTCTGTTGAGATCTCTCAGATCGATAAAAAAGGCGTATCTGTTTCTTTCCTTTGGGTGCAAGCCATTGAGAGACTCGGTCAGCTCTACACATTTTTTCTCCTAGCAATTTATTCAATTATTTCTGAAGTGGCTCCCTCATCAAGAATGTTGTAGGTCTCACCTTATACACATTAGATGTAGTTATCTTTTTCAAAGTTATTCTATGCGTACATTTCGTTAGCACACCTTTCAGTAAACACCAGTTCAACTGTCTCAACTGGTTTTTCTGAATATGAATCAAGCGTTATGTTCAAATCCCTTTGATGCCACCCTATAAGGTTCGACCCCTCATCAGTCACGTACACTACACTGTGCACTCCGTTCTGCTTAAAAAAAAATATCCATCCATTGCATTCCTATCATATTGACTCACTTATTTTACATAAGCTTATTGCAAGTCTCTGATCTGTGCTTTAAGGTCATAGTCCTAGGTCTCCTTGGAGATCAATGTAAACAGACTTCCTGTGTCCATCAATACCCTACACTGCACAGTTCCCAATGTGACGTAACAATGAGGCTTCTCCAAGTTTCCTGAACTCTCCTCCTTCACACCCCTACTACTAGAGCTGTCACTTTCCTGTTCAATAGAATCCTCTATCTCATTTACAGTTAATATTATTTCCTCCTGAACCTGACTCAGATCTTCCACTGTTTTTACGCAATACTTTGCATTCTCCCCTTTGACATGCAAACTTTCACCAAATTTCCTTTACTCCCTCAAGAGCTACATGTCAGATTTCTTGCTCCACAACATAAAACTAGAGGCACTATGTCTAGGACATCCACATCTTTTGCACGTTTTACTCCTCCTTTCCTCAGATTTAACACTATCAACTCTGACATGCTTGATGGGTTTCTTAAGCTGACCTCCTTTATCTCTACTGCAGTTTCTTTTTCCGAACTCTCTGCATAATGTTTACCCTTCTCAGTATCCTTCATCCAAACAGCAGTGTGCTCCATACGCCTTGCAATTTGTATGGATTCCTCCTGAGCGGGATCAGGATTGTATTTTTCTCTTACTTTCCTGTTATTTGGGCACCTTACAATTTGATCACGGAATAAGTAGTCAATTAGATTCTGAAACGTACAGGTTACTGCAAACCCTCAAAGTGTAGCAGCATAGCTCATTATGTCCTCATGTCCCTACACACAACAAAAACAATTCTCTCTCGAAAACTATGCTCACCTTGGGTGTGAAATGTTTCTCCAACATTTACAGTGACATCTCAAATAGGTTTATGGGCTGCCCATGCCCAGCAAAACCTCTGGAAGATCATTGTAAATCCTCCTCCCTTCAACCCCTAAATGATTAAGTAGATTGGCTCGTTTTCTCACAGGACCATAATAGTTTCCACCTATGGCCAGCGTATATGTACAAAACATGTTTTCCACCTTTTCCAAGGGATAGTTGGTTTCCAAGGTACTAAACTAGGTGGTGCTGCCATACTCTGTTCCGTCATACCTGCAAAGGAACTAAAAATAAGAAACTACTACAAAATGCTACATTAGCAGACCAATATACCAAATTGGAATAACAAATTAAAATAATTATTTAAAATAATAACATTGGACAGTTGTATCGGCTTGTGGGCTTTCTTTTAACACAGTTGTCTTTCAATTGCTCTCACAGCCAGAGAATGAGTCCGTCTGCTATTTCCAGCACCAGTCAAAGACAAATCCACCTTCTCTGTTAGATACCTTCACTTCCATACCACCTGTTTTGAGAAAGACACTCAGAAGATGATGGCAGGAGAAAAATGGTGAGTTGAAAATTGTCAACACACAAGCCACCATGATTAGTATACAGACACCATTCATAGGTTACTCCCCTTTAACATATCCCCCCTAGTGACAAACAATAGTTAAGGATGGGTAAATACATTACGGAACCTCAGATGCATTGAACCTAAAGAAATTCTACCTCCACAGGACTCTTATGTTAAGACACTACAAAGCATGGTTAGACCCTTTTATTGTTATATTTTTCTTGTATCTCCTTCTTTTCTTCATGTATTTCTTAATTTCATAGAATATTAGAAGATTATTCCTCAGTGTACAGCATATTGTATCATCAAGTACAATGTATTCTATGCTTCTCGGACACTGCTTGTGAAAATAATTCCTGTTCATCATAATGCGGAAGCGGTTATGTGTCATCCTAGCTGATGTTTCTCTTTAATTTTATACCTTTGTACACAGTATGCTTATTCTTTGTGTTTTTCTATTGAAGATACTGTTGCAGGGATTCTGCTCATGCACAGAACTATGCGCAGGCAACCAGGACCTCGGTGTATTGTGATGTACCAAAAAACGCACCTCCATTCCTAGAACCCCGATCCGACTAGCATTAGTGTCTCATTCGTTCTCCATACCACAGCGAAGCTACCAATGATTAGACAACTTAGAACATGCGACTTAGTAAACTCTCTGGAATTGTGGAAATCAAGACACTCTTTCGCTCTAACACTCATACTAGTCCACAACGTGAGTAATCAGAGACACAATGTAGTTTAAAATGTTTATTTTAACTAATGTGCTCTAAGATGCAGTACTCTCGCCACTACTAACAAAAAGATGTATGTTAGACGGGGACCCAGAGAGTCGGCCGAGCAAGGGGGAGAGGCCTCCTGGCGACGGCCCTCTCCTTCAATCGTACGGACGAGCAACTATCCCCCCCACAGATGGGCACCACACAAAGATATGTTCGGTACACTTTTATCTGTATTCTCAGGCAGGTTAACTTGATGATACAGCAGGACCAGGATACGATGATCCCGTAAATTCTAGTCTCTTGGGAAAGGGGGTAGCGGGACAGTCTCATTACGATCCGGTACGGGGGTAGCGGGTGGATAGCTCACAATCCTCGAGCTGGAGGGTCTCGCAAGTAGGGGCCACGGCAGCGCCAGCAGGCCTTCAAGATAGTTCACAATGAGGATGAGCCGCGGCAGCGCCAGCAGGCCTTCAAGATGGTTCACGAAGAGGATGAGCCGCGGCAGCGCCAGCAGGCCTTCAAGATGGTTCACGAGGAGGATGAGCCGCGGCAGCGCCAGCAGGCCTTCAAGCTGGTTCACGAGGAGGATGAGCCGCGGCAGCGCCACCAGGCCTTCAAGATGGTTCACGAAGAGGATGAGCCGCGGCAGCGCCAGCAGGCCTTCAAGATGGTTCACGAAGAGGATGAGCCGCGGCAGCGCCAGCAAGCTTTCAAAGGTAGTTTACGAAGAGGAGCTGCGGCAGCGCCAGCAGGCCTCCAAAGATGAGTTCGTCTCGGTGTCTCTCAACTCCAGGATACAACTGCCTTCCTGCTCTGGAGCTTCCCCAGTTATAGGTCTGGTGCCCTTTGATGTCCGGACCCTCGCACTTGGGGGTCGGAAGGTCCGGGATGAGGGACTCCAGACACCCAGCAGGGGGGTGGAGCCAGCGCCCAGGGAGGCTGGGTGTGATCGAAACCTGGCGGAGGGGAGCCATCGACACTCCTTCTTCCATTGACTCGCCAAGTGGTCTCTTTACCCCCTGGGTGGATGGTGGTGCCTCAATGTCGGGGCTTGGCTGGGCCAGAGGCTAAGGTCGACCCTAGGCCACGAGGCCTGGTCATGGAGGGTCTAAGATGGCGGCTGGGCCAGAGACGGTGGTTCGGGAAGGGACCCGGGCCAGTCGAGAAAGTTATGATTATGAGCCAGGGTTCCGTCGGGGAAGAGATGGAGGTTGACCCAGCGGGTTGCAGGTGTGGTTCTTGTCCGGGGAACAGGGGTAGCAGTGGCCCGTGACCCGCCATGCGGGGAGGGGTCGGGCCTGCCACGAGGCCTGTCCAACATGCGTCCCCCCAGCTGAAGGCAGGAAGAGTCACCCATCCTCTTGGGTAATCTCCTTGCCGAGGCGGAAGAAGCGGGACAGGCCGTCTGCATTGGCATGGTCTTGGCCGGGGCGATGCTCCACAGTGAAGTCCATCCCTTGCAGGGAGATGGACCAACGCAACAGCTTCGGATTCTCTCCCCGCATCTGCATCAGCCATTTCAGAGGCCGGTGATCTGTTTGCACCCGGAAATGGGTGCCGAAGAGGTAGGGCCGGAGCTTCTTGAGGGCCCACACCACGGCGAAGGCCTCTCGTTCTATGGTGCTCCAGCGCTGCTCTCGGGCCATCAGGCGGCGGCTGATGAAGGCCACTGGCTGGTCAACTCCCTCGGTGTTGAGTTGGGAGAGGACCGCCCCAACGCCATGATCGGATGCATCTGTTTGTACTATAAATTCCCGGCTGTAGTCGGGGGCTTGGAGCACGGGGGCGGTGCACATGGCGGATTTGAGGTTTTCAAAGGCAACCTGACACTCAGGAGTCCAGTGTACTTTCGGGGGGTTCTTTTTGGACGTGAGTTCTGTGAGGGGCCCCACAATGCTGCCATAGTCTTTTACGAAGCGCCAGTAGTATCCAGTGAGCCCCAGGAAGGGGCGGACCTCTGTTTGCGTTACCGGGGGTTCCCAAGCCTGAATGGCCGCAATCTTGAGCTGGAGAGGGGCCACCTGGCCACTTCCCACCTGGTGCCTCAGGTAGGTCACGGACCCTTGGCCGATTTGACACTTGCTGGCCTTGATTGTTAGTCCTGCCCGTCGGAGAAATGGGTCACTAGGCGGCTGTAAGTCTTGTCCTGCCCCAGGTGCCCGGCAAGAGGCACATCGTGTGCCAGGTTCAAGAGGAAGTCTCGGAATCGGAGGGGGACCACCAGCACCCGGCTGGCTCCCAGTTCGGCAATCTTTTGCTCACTGTATAGGAGCCCGTTGTCCCAATAGATCCAGTGGGCCCCCGAGGCATCCCCTGCGCTCTGGGCAATGGCTTGCTGTCGGAGCCCCTCGAGGGAGGGACACGCTCTTTGTTCTTGGCGGAACTGTTCCTGAGTGGGGCCAACTTCTTGGCGCCACTGGGCCAGCTCCGGAAGGTCTTGGAGGGGGTCAGGGTCTTCGTTGTTGGGTCCCGGTGGACCAGGCTCTGGGGTGGTCTCTTCGGTGACGATCGGCGGTGGAGGTTCGGGCCACTCAGGTTCTTCCGTGGTGGGGATGGCGCGGGCGGCCATGGATCGGGTCGTGGCACAGACCCATTCAGGGAGGCCAAGCGTCCCCAGGTGCTCTCTTCGCTCAACGGCTGCCCAGGGGGAGCTCTCGAGATCGTTCCCCAGGAGGCAGTCCACGGGGGCATCGTCTCGGACGGTCACTTTCAGCATGCCCGACACTCCCCCCCACTCGAAGGGGACGCGGGCCATCTGGCACAGACTTTCGGAGTTGTCCGCAGACCGCACTGGACAAAGTACGTTGGGTAGGATTTGATCGGGGGTCACCAGATGGCAGCGGACTGCGATCACACTGGCCCCTGTGTCACGGAGGGCTTCGGCCCGGTGTCCATTAATGGTGACCCACTGGCTGTACTTCTGCGTGTTGGCTGGGATGGGGGCCCGCGGGACCATGTCCCTTTCCCCTAGACATACCAGGGACATGGCGGCGGGTTCCCACTCGGGCTGGTATTGTTCGCACTCTTCGGCTTCTTCTTCGCCTTGCTCCTCTCCGAAGGCAACGGCGGTGATCTGGCGGGTCACTGGACTCTGGTTTCTCGGACAGTTTGGATCATTGGCGTAATGGCCGGGTCGCTGGCATTTGTGGCAGACCAGGTTGGAGCGGAATCCCGGTTGCGTCGGAGGGCTTCCTCTTCCAGCCGGGGATGGGGGGTTGCAAGTGGGGGGCACCGTGACGGTGTCCCGGCCCCGACCCTGGCCTCCTCCTCCCCCTCGGGGACGGTGGGGCCCTTGGAAGGCTCTGTTCTGTTCGCCCGGCCAACTCCGGAGGACCCGGGTGCTCTCCCATCGATCCGCTTCGATGGCGAGTTTCCGGGGTTCGGTCAGCTTGCTGTCGAGGAGATGCTGCCTTAGTTCTATGAAACAATTATTGGAGAGGTGCTCCCACACGATGAGGTCGAATAATTGTTCGTAGGTGGTGACCTGGCTGCCTTTGATCCATCCTTCTAAGGCTCGGCTAAAAAAGTTCACGTTTTCCACCCAGGTGGTACCGGGGATTTTTTTACAGTCACAAAATCGCTGCCGGTACATCTCGGGCGTGAGCCCATAGCGAGTGAGAAGGGTGGCTTTCATGTGTTCGTAGGAGGTCATTTCGTGGTCGGGGAGTTGTAGCAGGTCATCTCTTCCTTCGTTGACGAATCTCCCCCACAACCCGGCTCCCCATTCTCTTCGCGGGATTCGGTGGGAGATCATGGCTACCTCGTAGGCCTTGAACCATTGCTGGATATCGTCGTTCCGGTAGTATTCTCGGACGTCATCTTTGGGAATGTGGACCTTGGGGTCCGTAGGGGGAGCGGAGCTCTGGTTCTCGGGGGCGCCGAGGTCTTTGTTTTGACGTCGAATTTCTAGCTCTTTTAAATTGCACTCATGCTCGTACGCTAGTTTCTTTTCTTCCAGCTCCCTCTGGCTCTTTTTTTCTTCTCGTTCTTCCCGGAGCCGTAAGTGTTCCAGAGTTATCTTTTGTTCTGCCAGTTTCAGTTCTCCATCTAAGCGGAGTTGAGCCAGTTCCAACTCGTGGAGCCGGCTCTTCTCCCGTTCTCGGGCCTCCTCTGACAAGAGGCCCGCTCTTCTTTCTTCTACGGGGGTGGTAAGTGTCTCTGTGGTCTCAATGCTTTCGTTTCGGGGTGGGGACGCTCCCGTCTCCACCCAAGATTCCAAGGCGTGCTTGAGGTCAGCTTTGGTGCTCAGTCCCGTGGTAGCGATGCCCAAGTCTATGCAGAATTGTTTCAATTCTTTGTGGCTGTATTCTTCCAGCCGTTCCATTTGGAATTTCGCTGTCGTTCCACTCTCTTTCGTCGTCATTGTTGCTGCGCGTCGTGGGGTGAGTTACTCTCCGTACGATTATGCGTCGGCTCGGATCGCGCCGCTGCCACCAATGTTAGACGGGGACCCGGAGAGTCGGCCGAGCAAGGGGGAGAGGCCTCCTGGTGAGGGCCCTCTCCTTCAATCGTACGGACGAGCAACTACCCCCCCCCCACAGATGGACACCACACAAAGATATGTTCGGTACACTTTTATCTGTATTCTCAGGCAGGTTAACTTGACGATACAGCAGGACCAGGATACGATGATCCCGTAAATTCTAGTCTCTTGGGAAAGGGGGTAGCGGGACAGTCTCAGTACCGATCCGGTACGGGGGTAGCGGGTGTATAGCTCACAATCCTCGAGCTGGAGGGTCTCGCAAGTAGGGGCTGCGGCAGCTCCAGCAGGCCTTCAAGATAGTTCACGATGAGGATGAGCCGCGGCAGCGCCAGCAGGCCTTCAAGATGGTTCACGAAGAGGACGAGCCGCGGCAGCGCCAGCAAGCCTTCAAGATGGTTCACGAGGAGGATGAGCCGCGGCAGCGCCAGCAGGCCTTCAAGATGGTTCACGAAGAGGATGAGCCGCGGCAGCGCCAGCAGGCCTTCACGATGGTTCACGAAGAGGATGAGCCGCGGCAGCGCCAGCAGGCCTTCAAGATGGTTCACGAAGAGGATGAGCCGCGGCAGCGCCAGCAGGCTTTCAAAGGTAGTTCACGAAGAGGAGCCGCGGCAGCGCCAGCAGGCCTCCAAGGATGAGTTCGTCTCGGTGTCTCTCGACTCCAGGATACAACTGCCTTCCTGCTCTGGAGCTTCCCCAGTTATAGGTCTGGTGCCCTTTGATGTCCGGACCCTCGCGCTTGGGGGCCGGAAGGTCCGGGATGAGGGAGTCCAGACACCCAGCAGGGGGGTGGAGCCAGCGCCCAGGGAGGCTGGGTGTGATCGAAACCTGGCGGAGGGGAGCCATCGACACTCCTTCTTCCATTGACTCGCCAAGTGGTCTCTTTACCCCCTGGGTGGATGGTGGTGCCTCGATGTCGGGGCTTGGCTGGGCCCGAGGCTGAGGTCGACCCTAGGCCACAAGGCCTGGTCGTGGAGGGTCTAAGATGGCGGCTGGGCCGGAGGGAGACGGTGGTTCGGGAAGGGATCCGGGCCAGTCGAGAAAGTTATGATTATGAGCCAGGGTTCCGTCGGGGAAGAGATGGAGGTTGACCCAGCGGGTTGCAGGTGTGGTTCTTGTCCGGGGAACAGGGGTAGCAGTGGCCCGCGACCCGCCATGCTGGGAGGGGTCGGGCCTGCCACGAGGCCTGTCCAACAATGTATAAGAGTAATTGTTGTAATATCCCTCAGTTAAGTCACATGAGTTATGGTATGTCCCACTCACCCCTTCCCCAGCGTATTGTTAAACTGGCCCATGGAATGTTGGTGAGGCATCGTGTTAGAACGTTGTGTGAGGCTGGCAGCGCAGAGACCAAGACGTGAATAAAGTTGCTCTTTTTCAATCTCCACTGTGGCAGTGATTACTCTAACAAATTGGCGACAAGGCTGCGCGGGGGGCAAGTCCTGGTCTTCCCCCGTTTCTACAGCGCTGCCGATAAGCTGAGACACCGTTTATGAAGAAAACCGTGAGTCATTCTGAACTTGATAGCGCTTGATTTAACTCGCACCAGCGCATACAGTGATAGACGAAGTTTAATAACGCTGTGCGTATATTTAAACAGGTCCGCGTAGCGCTATCTCTCTCGTTTTATGAGTGTCAGCCTGTGAGACATTAACGAGTAGCGGCTGTGAAAGCGAGGTGCCCAGCTGGGAAGTCGGCAAACTTTAGTCCAACGTTAATCACGGCTTTTGGTGATATCTGTAACAAGCGGCATTTAAGTCTTAGGAAGCCGTTCAGTTTTTCCCACAAAGAGAGCCGGTTGTAGCCGCAATAAGGCTTAATGAGGGAATCTGCTTGATTGAAAATTTGTGCAAGTCTGTCAGCAGTTGACAGCCAGGCGAGGCGCGCTCCTCGGTGTTCCGTCACATTGAGGCGAAGGAGCGTGCCCGTGTGCATTCCAGCCAGGAGAGGGCATAACCAAGAATATCTCGGCGCAAAGTTTGTAATGCGCGTGTAACTAAGGAAGCATCCGACTGAGGAGAGAGCAAGGGCACATATTGAGGAGGAGGCCACGTGTAATCGTATATGGTTGGCATCACGCTGATAGGCACAGCTGAGTTAAAACGGAAAGCCTGTTGGTGTTGTAAAAAAAACAACAACAAAAAAACACGCCGACAGGCACAGCTAATAATATTCAAGAAGCCTGTCAGGATCTACAACCTTTCTATATCACGCTGATAGGCACAGCTTGTTGGAGAACTAATATACAAAGAGTGTTTTGACATTGACATTGGATACTGAGTGCCCTGCCAGGCCTAGTAATTATTTCAAAAGTATATATTTCCAGCCAGTGTATTTGTAATCCTGTGAAGGGTGTCAGAATGTATAAAAGAGCTAGGGGCGATTAGGTTTAATTTTACTTGTTCACTCACAGTTATGCAAATTGATTAAAGGTTATTATATGTAAGTATTGAAGTTGGTAAAAGCTTAGGAAGCCGTACCTTCACTGTCTCTACTCTAATACATATACTTCAGCGCTTACCACAAGCTTAACTTAATTCATGGCAACTGCGATGTCAATGTCCCAACCACCTCCCTTTCTAAATGAGGATGGGGAACCCCTCACTCCCTGGAAGAATTGGGTAAGGATATTTGAGTCCTATTTAATAGCTATTGGTGGCAATAAGTTCTCATCTGTGAGAAAGCTACACATATTGCTACATAATTTAGGGAAGCGTGCTAGAGAGATATATGACAATTTACCTGACATTGCTAGCGATAGCAGTAGTGGAGGTGTGGATGGTGATGCTCCACCTGATGTATATCAAGTTGCTTTGATAAAACTAGATGCTCAGTTTGGAAAGAAAATTAATGTGGTTTTGGAGCGACACAAATTCTTTTCCAGGTCTCAAGGGAAGTATGAGAGAGTGGTGAATTATATAGCAGTACTTAGAGGCCTATCTTTCACTTGTGATTTTGGAAACCTTACCGATTCTCTGATCAGGGACCAATTGGTCAGATGTACATCAGATAAAAAGATACAAGAAAAGTTGTTAGCAGATGCCCCAGATTTGAAACAGGCTGTGGATATAGCCAAGAGCATTGAGCACACAGCCTTCTGCATGAGTGAGATGAAGGATGCTGTTGAAGTAAAACAAGTGTGTGATGAAGAAATACTGAAAGTATCAACAAAGCATGATAAAAGCAAAAGTGTACCAATGGGGAGTTCTGTTCAAAGGGCTGAAACCCAAAAGTTAAAATGTTTCCGTTGTGGCAATCCTAACCATCTAGCAAATAATGTGAAGTGTCCAGCAAGGAGTGTTATATGTAGAAAGTGTAACAAACGGGGGCATTTTACAAAGTGTGTCATGAAATGAAGAAAGATGTGGCCCATGTTATTTTTGATGAGGAGGTACCTAGAGGTGACATCGTATTCCAGGTGAATGAACTTCTTGAGAGCTAAGATTGTAATTACCCTGAGTGCGAGATTTGGCTTGACAATGTACCTTATAATGTATATGCTGATTCTTGTTCACCTTATACACTCATAAATGAAACCACATTCAAGGCAAGGTCTGTTGACAAAGAATATGAGCTATTACCTCCAGACATCAACCCAGGAGGATACAACCGTGACACCATACCCCTTGTAGGAATGGTCAGTATGCACATCAAATTCAAGGGTAGAGTCACCGTGGGCAAAGTATGTTTAACCAAGAAGGGATCGTGCTTACTGGGGTGGAAACATCAGAAAGACCTTGGCATCAAGTTAGATCCCAATGCCTCTGAGCCAGTGTACTTGGTGGAGCAACCAAGCATTGGTACAGAAGTGTGTGAGGAGTTCCCCGAGGTATTTTCTAATGAGTTAGGACTGCTGAAGGGTTTTCTCCATAAGATAAAATTGAAGAAGCATTGCAAGCCCACAGTACATAAAGCAAGATCTGTACAGTTAGTGGTGAGAGGTTCTCTGAAAAATGAACTGGAGAAGTTGGAATCCATTGGGGTAATTGAAAAAATTGAGAGCTCGGAGTGGCTCGCCCCCATTGTGGTAGCTTCAAAAAGAGGTGGCAAAGGGATTTGTTTGTGTGTGGATCTCAGGGACCTCAATGCTAACATCTGGGTGGAGAGGCATCCTCTCCCAAGAATAAATGAGATGCTCAGCGTGTTAAAAGGTGCAAAATACTTCAGTGTTTTAGACCTCTCGGCGGCATACCACTAGGTTGCCCTTCATCCGGAGTCTAAAAGCCTGACTTCTTTTATTAAGCCCTTTGGGGCATACCAATACAACCGGATGCCATTTGGGTTGGCATCTGCGGCTGCTGTATTCCAACGCATTATGCAGCACATCTTAGATGGTCTTGGAAAAGTCTTGTGCTTCCAGGACGATATACTAATTTATGGAGACTCAGAAAGTGAGCATAACATGAACCTGAGAGAGGTTTTGAGCAAGTTGAGTAAAGCAGACTTTACTACCCAAAAGGACAAGTGCAAAATAAGGGTGAGGTCTGTGACTTACTTAGGGCACACCATTTCAGAAGAGGGGATTAAGCCGAAAACTAGCCTGGTGGATGCAGTGATGTTAGCTCCTGCCCCTCGAATAAAGATGAGCTTAGATCCTTCCTGGGTTTGGTGGAGTACTTGACCAAATTCATTGAAAGTTTTTCAAGTCACACATGCTCAATGAGAGAACTCTTGAAGAAGGGTAGCACCTTTGTGTGGAGCTCTGAGTGCCAAGAGGAATTCAAATATGTCAAGTTAGCCATTGCCAAGGCACCCACCTTAGGCATGTTTGATCCTAATGAAAAAACCACACTGACTACTGACGCAAGCAGTAAAGGGCTGGGGGCATCCCTCACTCAAATGGTTGGTGGATGTGAGAGAATAATTGCTTTTGCTTCCAGGGCATTGAAAGACCCAGAGTAAAATTACTCCACCATTGAAAGAGAAGCCTTAGCGTGCTATTGGGCAATAAAGTATTTTAAATTCTTTCTGTGGGGAATCCCCTTCACCCTGAGGACCGACCACAAGCCACTAATTCCATTATTCTCTACAAAGAACATTGAGAGGGCCACTCCACGCATTTCGAAATGGGTTTTGGCATTGCAAGGTTACAATTTCACCATGTGTCATGTGGCCGGTGAGAAAAACATTATAGCAGACTGCATGTCAAGATTGCCGGTACATGGTGAGGACAATTTGTGCAGTCCACCAGAAGAGGTTATTCTCGCAGTAGAACACCCGGCCATTAGTAAGGAGGAGTGGGAGAAAGAATCTCAAGATGACCAGGTGTTAATGGAGTTGAGGACATTAATTGAGAAATGGTAGCCTGAGCATAACAATGAGCTAACAGAAAACCTAAATCCATATTGGGCAGTAAGAAATTAGTTATCTAACATGAATGGTCAGGTGTGCAGAGGAAATAAAGTCATTCCTCCCGGTAACATGAAGGACAGGATTATAGCATTAGCACATGAAGGTCATCCAGGAAGAAGCATGAACAAGAGTAAGATCAGACAACATTATTGGTTACCTAGGATGGATGGGTTGGTGGAGATCACTGTAAAGGACTGTGAGGCATGTGGAAGGAGTGACAAATCCAAAGTAATACACAAGGCACCACTCATTCCGGTGGGGGTACTAACTAAACCATGGACAAGCTGGGAATTGATATTATAGGCCCTTTGAACCTACTTAACACCAATAAGAGGTTTATGTTCGTAATCATTGATTATCACTCTCATTGGATCTGTACCAAATTTGTACCTTCAATAACTACACAGGTTTTAATTGAGTTTTTGCAGGAGGTGTTCGCTATAGAAGGAATACCGAGCACCCTGGTCACAGATAGCGGGGTTCAGTTTACGTCAGATGTAATGAAAAATTTCTTATCCGAGTTGGCCATTTCACATATAAGAACTCCTTTTTACTATCCAAAAGCAAATGGAATGGTAGAAAGGGCAAATAGAATGTTGAAGAACTCTATTCAAATGGCTGTTACAATGCAGGAAAACACTGTGGTCTTATCATTCCTCCCCTAATGCTGTGAGAGGTGTATCTCCTTTCGTATCCCTTAAAGGGAGGAATCCAGGATCTAAGCTCAACCCAAACTGGTTAAATGGAGGTGTTCTGGTGTGGGTTGATAGAGATTCTGTGAGAGAAAAGGTGGATCTACATCAAGCTGATTACAAAACCAAATACGACCAAGAGTGGGGCACCACTAGCAGGAAGTTCCATGTTGGACAGTGGGTAGTAATCAAAAGACCTGTTATAGGACGTGCAAAAGTGTCCTCCTTCTCCACACCAGCGAGAATACAGCGTGTGAACAATAACTCGGTGGTTCTGGAAGATGGAAGCACATGGAGCATAGACAATGTAAGTTGCTGCCCCGACGTGTGTGTTCCAACGGCTGGCTGTAAGGAGAACCAAGATGATGTTCTCCCGGATGTTCAAGCAGCCAGAGAAACCAGGGTGCGTCAGCCACCATGTTGGCAAAAGGACTACGTGAAATGGAAGAATTGTTAGTATACTTTGCCTCCCTTGGATGTCTTGTTCTGCATCTTTTGTTATATTCCTTACAGAGGGAGATGTGTTGTAATATCCCTCAGTTAAGTCACATGAGTTATGGTATGTCCCACTCACCCCTTCCCCAGTGTATTGTTAAACTGGCCCATGGAATGTTGGTGAGGCGTACGTGTTAGAACGTTGTGTGAGGCTGGCAGCGCAGAGACCAAGATGTGAATAAAGTTGCTCTTCTTCAATCTCCAATGTGGCAGTGATTATTCTAACAGTAATACAATCAGCATTGTTACAATTTCATAAAGCACAAAAGGGGAAATCATATTATAATGACAGTGGAAAAAGGACTACAGCGCAGTTACCGCCCTCCCCGTGTTGGGAGCTAGTTTTAAGTAATAATAGAAGACGACCACAGGCTTTGACGGGGGACCCCATACCTCCAAGATCAGATGTAGTGAATCACATCCCAGGACAAACACAGCTCCTTGAGGTTGGAAAGGTAGTCTCCAAGTGCCTCCTCATGCATGCAAAATGCAATATTAAAAGCACCCGAGTTTGAGTTTGGGCATCTGCGCCTTCTGTTATGTCTATGTGGGTGGGACTGATCAACATGAATTAGCAGCATACATTGTTATTCGATCTTGAACATGCTGTGCAGACAGAAAGCGCAGTGCAAGCCTAGATATGTGAAAAACAGATAGTTCTCATGTGAAGAAGCTCAAGCAGTTTATTTACGACAACAGAGCCATGTAGTGATGTGTGCAAAAGCGGCAAAATGGTGTCTAAGCATACATTTCACTTATGCTAACATAACAATGTCTGCAGTTAACCCCTTATCCTCACTGCATCCTCCCTTGATCGAGCCAACATACAATGGACTCGGGCAAAACGAAAAGACAATCCAAAGCCACACTTAGAGTGGCCACTGGCAGAGTACCATAGCATTCAAGCATACGACTACGGAGCTGTATCAGCCGGTCTCTACTGTTTTGAGCTACTGATAGAGCAGCCATTCTCAAGCAGGCAGATTAGCAGCAGCACCCCTGCAGCCAAGGCAAGTATTAATGGGAAGCCGCCGAAGATGCTGGAACAAATAGAATGAAAAAATGCTGGAATCTCACCAAATATAGTTTGAAATGTAGTAACAAGGCCGGAGCCCACAAGTTAAAAAAAAAGCCAGTAGTAGTAGAGGCATTGAAAATGGTATGGATCAAGGCACTGAAATGAAGTGGGAGATCAGTATTTAAAAGAGCCTGTACCTCTGTGTGGGTGTTGGCCACGTGAAGGACAAATGTTTCATGGGAAGATGTGAGCACAACTTCTTTTTGGGACAATAGTGCTCCTATTCTGCTCAATTTATTGAACTCTGCTTTCAAGGTCGGAAAGAAAGGCCAAATTGAAATGTTGAGCCTCCCGTGTGGGGGTGGAAAAAGCAAATTTTTACAGCAAACCACACTTTGTGAGACAGTTACAATGTAAGCAATGCCAGCTAGCATGCCGCAGCAATCTTCATTATTTAAAAGCAAATAGCTACCGTTTGCAAGCAGTGTGAATGTAGGGTGTGATGGCTGGCACTGGATTACCCGTTAAAATACAAGCCAAATTTGGTGCTTTTAAATTATAAGCACTGTGTAACTGTATATTCTTGCACACAAGTGAGTGATCTGGTGAGGAATCACTCGATTCCCCAGTCAAGTACACTTCTTTGCCATCGTGGAGATATGCACTACCTAGTGTTCATATCGGCCCAGGGCATAATGTTTCATGCATGAACTAAACTTAAGCAAGGAAAATTGTAAAGTTATTACCCCATGAATGAGCCAGACATCAAAATCAGTTTCAACTACAGAAATGGGTAAAGGTTCTAACTTTTCAATGTGCAACAGACTGTATGTTGCATCCTTGTGGAAGAGGTGTTGTGCAGCGGCCAGGGTGCCTGACTCCAGACTAAGCATGGGCGGAAAATCCGTTCCGCTCGTGGATTTCGCGGATTTTCGGTAAATTTGCAATCCGCGAGATTCGCGAATTTCACGCAAAATCCGCGAACGGAACGGATTGGGTCAAAAGTTCAAGCTGACTTTTGTAACTCTTTCAGAATGGCGCCGGCAAGCTGCCGGAGCCATTCTAAAATAGTTACAAAAGTCAGCTTCAACAGGAAGCTCTAATAGATAAAGTAAAGCAGGTGCTGCTCAAATTCAGTTACACAATCATTAATCACCCCAAACTTGGGGTGATTAATGATTGTGTAACTTAATTTGACCTTCAACTGGAGCACCTGCTTTACTTTATCTATTAGTGCTTCCTGTTGAAGCTATTTCTAGCGATTTTAGAATTGCGCTGGCAGCTTGCCGGCGCCATTCTAAGTGGGGCTGAGGGCAGAAGGGCACAAAAGTGGGACAGAGGGCAGAAGGGGACAAAAAATGAGTGGGGCAGAGGGCAGAAGGGCACAGAAACGAGTGGTACAGAGGGCAAATGGGCATACAAAACGAGAGGGTGGCAGTGATTAAGCAGGCAAAAAAAAAAACAGCGAAATTGCAAAGAGCCTCGCAAACACACGCGAACACGCAAAGCACCTCGCGAACACCCGCAAACACGCAAAAATTAAAAAATCCGCAAATTTGCCCGAATTCGCGAATTTTGCGGATTGCCAATTTGCAAATCCGCAAATTTGCGAATTGCCAATTCGCAAAATTCGCCCATGCTTACTCCAGACTACATGGTTCACGGTTCGATCCCTGGCGCTGGCGGCAGGTTAGCCCAGCACAATGTGACTCTGGGCAATAGCTCGCTTAATCTTCTTGAGGGCCACCATTTCGGAGGTAGCTTTGCACTATACAAATACTGGTATTTCATTTCATTTCATGGACATAAACTGTTGTTTATCTGTCAGGTTAAAAGGCAAAAATAAAGATGATGTGTTAATATAGTCTCATGGAACCTTATCCATCTTAAGTGTTTGCAAAGTCCAAGCAAACCGTATGATTGAACGCAATTGACTTGGACCATGGTACAAAACCGACACTTCATCATGAACAATAGCCACAACAGATGAAACAATATTGTCTAATGAGTAAATGCGGGAGGAAAGCTTGTTAAAGCTATTATCAACAACTGCAAGCACCTTCTCAATATTAGCTTGGTCTATTGCCCTTTAGACGTGAAGCCGCTTCAATTTGGGACAGCTTCCAAACTTCCTTGTAAATAGCATACAGAAATCTGTTCGATCTATCACCTGCAGACCCTTTAATATAATCTGTTAAAATCAACATTTTCTGTTAATAAAGACAAATGATGTTTAACTGACGTTAGGGTAGTGTGTTTCAACAAATTATGACATACTTTTCCTACAGAATAGGTTGTAACCGAATGCGTGCTTGGAAAACGTGGATCAGGTCTATCCTGTATGTAGCAAGGAGCCCTGCCCAGAAAACAATGTTGGCAAAAATCAGAACTTGTTTGCCAAACCAACCAACCCAGGGGGTCTTAGGTAGAGACATTACAAGACGCATTTGCAATCAATGATTGCAAATCATCAAAGGTCATATCGGTATGATTGTTCCAGGTGTCATAAGCATACAGATCAGGGATTTTAGGGGCATTCATTTGTTTTGAAGTGACCAACCCAAAACAGGTTGTCTGATAACCCCCGGGCTGCAACAACAAGAGCCAAGCGGTGTGGAGGGCTGCCTCGGGGACTGGAAGCATTCAACAGTTGCGTTACGCTCGGAGATGGGGCCTCCGGCAGAGAGCAAGTCCGACCCGTTCCTGCAGGGCTCAGGCGATCCGCTGAGCGAGAGGCAGGTGAGCCTGACCCTCGAAGTAGGCTCCGTGGACATCGGAGCTGACGGCGAGAGGGGCGACGGTGGCTTAGCCTCGTGCGGAGGCAGTAGCCATATCCTTTTGTGAATCCAACCATTTTTGAAGATGGTGTCCGGACTTCTTTACTTTTTCTTTTGTCCTGGCCTCCATTTTGCTGCTTTTCTCTGCCATTTTTCTCTGGACTCTGACCCGCCATCTTTTCCATTCCCTCGTCTTTTACCTTTTTCCCTTGTTTCCCCCTTGACGATCTTCAAATGTTTCTTCCCTTTTCTGTTTTGCCTTTTCTCCATACCCTTGTATCCCTCCCACCCTCCATTGGTGCAGTGACTGCGACCCCCTCCGACCCCACTTAATGGAACTCTACTCTCCTGTTTTTTTTTTCTGGTCTTGACCTGAGAAAATCTGCTATGTGTATATGTATGTATATAGAGATAACTAGTGTATGCAGTAGACCTTTGTACTCTCTACCATTCCTATGTGACTCTTAGAGTATATCCATGCGTATCCCTTCCCTATGTATATAGAGATAACTCTAATCACTAGTATATGTAGTAGACCTTTGTACTCTCTACCATTCCTATATGACTCTTAGAGTATATCCATTCGTATACCTTCCCTATGTATATAGAGATAACTCTAATCACTAGTATATGCAGTAGACCTTTGTACTCTCTACCATTCCTATGTGACTCTTCGAGTATATCCATTTGTATCCCTTCCCTATGTATATTGAGATAAGTCTAATCACTAGTATATGTAATAGACCTTTGTACTCTCTACCATTCCAATGTGACTCTTAAAGTATATACATTTGTATCACTTCCCTATGTATATAGAGATAACTACTCACTAGTATATGCTGTAGACCTTTGTACTCTCTACCATTCCTATGTGACTCTTAGAGTATATCCATTTGTATCTCTTCCTTGAGTGACTTTACTACTTGTACATTTGCAATTTTTCTTTCTGTTTGTATCTCTTCCTTGTGTGACTTTACATCTTGTACATTTGCAATTGTTTCTGTTTGCATCTTTTATGTAACGCATGTAATCCTAAATCCTTATGTTTTGCAACTGGTTCTTATGTAAAGTGCTCTGACACCTTCGGGTAAAGTTCACGCTATATAAAATCACATTAAATAAATACAATAAATAAATAAATCGAAATGTTTAAAAACTGGATTTGCTGAGGGATAAGGCATGTTCGATGTAAAGCCTCTGGCCCTGTACCTGCCAGGATCTAGAACTCCAAACAGATTAAAGATCAACAGTATCTTTCCATAGCTCGTAGCCACCTACAGCTAACTAATCAATAAAAGATTTGGAATATAGTAACTTTGTGTGGGTGACCCTGACTTTAGAATTGGGTGTAGGAATCATTTTAAAGTAAAATGAATCAGGATTGGATTTATTAAAATCAGTGAAGTATGCAACTCTTTTCAAAAGAGTTTTAGAACTGCCTGCAATGGGAGCTGGGCAATGTTCCCATTGTGTATATTTAACCCCATTTGTAAATGTATGAGCTTTATGCTGGAAATGATGGTCATAATGCTGGTAGCAAAACAAATCAGCTTAATTAGCAGAATTCAAGTACAAATCTTCAGCATAAAATGCAGCATTATACTTTAAATCAGAAAATAAAGACTGTACGGCTTGAACGACTCAATCCTCAGAGTGTATGTTTTGTTTCACTACATCGCCCATAGAAACACTAAGTACATTTGTGACATTAACCACCTCGGTTGGGCCATAAATTTGGAACCCATCTGCATCCCAAACTATTCCATCCACAACTGGCCAGGAAGAGATGTTGACAAAAGTCTGGTATCGTTTCATGATGTGTGAAGAAGAGTGTGGTGCCAAAGTCCCATCTATCACCCTCACAGCAGAGTGTTCAGGAAGGTAGTGACCATTGATTAGAAGAAAAAGAATGTCCCAAATCCAATTGACATGAACAAAAAAATGGCGATGAGGACCAACCAGATGTAAGTCCAAGGTGGAAAAAAAAATTCTGTTTAAACTAGGTGACAAAAATAGCAAATCTTGAAGGGGTACTTGATGTTGTGGAGTCAGTGTCAAAAGAAAAACATGCGTATTTAACTGCATCTGTTTGCAAGCCAGGCAATGACTCAGTAGTGGAATATGCATATTCAGTGTCTTCATGTGGACTGCAAGCCGGAGGATTCAACAATCGATTAGTAACAGGCCTGATGTTGTTTGTCAAGCCCAAGACTGAATTTGTTAACATTGCTGGAGAGGAAACAGATGGAGTCATACTATGAAGAATCGGCCAGTCGGTGTAGTTTGACACTGTCCACCGAGATGTATCTGTAATCCTTGTGACCTGGAAGTGGTGATAAAATGACTGTACGGGAACCAGTTTCTGCCAGTACCTATAACTCTAGCTGTCAAGGATTGCTTTAAGTCATGGTTCATTCGCTCCACATCTGCATTGCCCTCAGGCTGTATGGAGACTAAAATTTGACCTGCCCCCCAAAGTTCTCATGGTCTCCTTGTCGCTCTTGGAGGCGAACGCAGGACCCTGGTCAAAATGGAAGGTGCCACATGCAAAAATTCTCACCTAAACACGCAAATCGCTGATGATAGTTCATGCATCAGCACTGCGTTGGGGCCAGACCCAAAGAAAACGTGTGCACAAATCAACTGCAACTAAGATAAACTTATACACAGTATCTGAAGAAAAAGGACTGCCGTGATCTAAATAAACACAACCGAATGGTTTATAGAAACGCACAGCTGTGTTTGTGGCGGGTGTGCAGCAGTTAAAGGTTTAATCTGCTGACAAATGCCACATGAAAGCACATAATCACAGGTTTGTTATACAACCCACGCCACCAGTAACTTTGCTGTAAAATAGAAACAGTGGCCGAAACGCCTGCATGACCGAGGCCATGCCTTCCTGTGCGGCTGTTATCACTGAAAATCTGCGGTCCACGTTGGGAATTAACTTGTCACCAACGTCGTTTTTTCTCACATAAGGAACATTATCGGGACTTAAATGATGAGTATTTAGAAGGGAAGCCTTTTGGGTAATTATCCCCCTTCTCTGTGGCAGCTATCACGCTGCCAAAATGTCATCATCATTCTTATGGTGTCTAAGCATATATTTCACTTATGATAGCATAGCAATGTCTGCAGTTAACCCCTTATCCTCACTACAATACCTAATAAAATCATTTGAAATGGAAAAATAGGCAACGCACTTGAGGGATTAGGCTTAAAAATGGCGCAGTCATTAACAGGGGGTCATTAATAAAATTGACACTGCGTGCCATATAATAAGCTGGGGAATGCAGTAAATCAATCAAATATGTTGCGTGTATCCTTTTGGTTACGCCAAAGTTAACATAGCAATGACTGCAGTTAACCCCTTATCCTCACTACAATACCTAATAAAAATCATTTGAAATGGGAACATATCCACAGCAGTTTAGTGATCAGGCTTAAAAATGGCGCAGTCATTAATATGGGGTGATTAATAAAATTGATGCTAGCCATATAATAAGCCGGGGAATGCAGTCAATCAATTGAATATGTTGCGTGCATCCTTTTGGTTACGCCAAAGTTCTGTATACTCTGGTTGCACTATTGGGCTCTGGAGACACAACTTGATCCTGCAAATGAGTTTCTGCCAGTAAATTCATGGCCTCTACACAATTGGCTTCACCGAGACTGTAATAAATTGTTTAGTGGTGCAAGGCCATGAGCTGAGGAAGTGCTCGTGCTGCCATGAGCAGTCAGGCCTCCTTGCAACAGAGCCTCCCTGCCACTCGCAACAAGACCAGAGGCTAAGGAAGCACTCCGGCCGAAATGCTTCCAGCCGCCACTTAAACTGCACCACTCAACATGATCCACAATATGAGCCCAAATTCATTCTCATTTCAGTCAATATTCACCTCACTTTCCCCCAACGTACCTCCTGCCTTCAAATTTGGATTCTGCCCATATTCATTAAGTTCCTGTTCCATATTCACTGTTGCACATCCGCGCTTGGCCCAAGGTTTGTTTAAGAGATGAAGAGATACACCTCCAGTCAGCCAGTAGGCATGCAGCCTTCTATAAAAATAATGTAACTTAAAGTTTTTATAAACACGAACAGCATAGCATTCCGTTAGCACTGTACCAACTTTCTGTCATTAGCGTTTTTTCAGGAGTGGAGGTTACTTCATCTCTGCTTCCTGCGCAGATCCACTCATCACTGTTCCATATGGGGAGGGGTCCACCCTTCAGCCGAAAGCTGCGTGGCAAGGCCTTGGGTCGCGCTGCAAATAAACAAACGGACGCTGTGTTTGTGGTCTAAGCGTGGACTGCCGTCACAGTTCCGCCCTTCTTTATTTAACAGCTTGGTCACACCAGCCCGCGTGAGCGCAGGGGCGGGGAACAGCTGGTGCGCTCTAGCGGCAAACGCTAGAGCGGTGACTGACACATTCCATCTCAACTCAGTCCTTGACTAGACACCAAGATGTCCGGGTTTCACTTACTTGGCAGGCAAAGTCTTTCAGGCGGATGCTCGGCGGAGGGTTTTCTTTCAGGGCATATCTGGAAGGCCCGGACCGTAGGTGGGGGCAGGAGTTTGGGTCCTGGTGGCTATAGGCAGGCTGAGCATCTCAAAGGCGGCCTCTGGACTTGCCGGCTCGGCGGTTGCTTCTGGGTGGTGTTCGTTAGGTGCTCGGGCTCCATCTCCTCCACGTGGATCGTGATGTCAGCAGGAGGAGTGGGCCTATCCACTTGTTTGAACCACAAGATGTTTCGGATCACCGTTTCCTCTTCCTTCTCAACAGTCACTAGGGTTCCTTGTCTATTGATCATGGTCCAGTATCCTGGCTCGAACCGAGACTGGAATTTCCCTCCAGGCATTCGGTCCTACATGATGACTGAATCTCCTTGCTGTAGTTGGCGGGAAAGTGCTCGCCGATTTTGACTGGCGGTGTTATTGCACTTCTCTCTCCTCCTTAAGGCGCACTCTTCATCATAAGAGGGAGGAGACCACCCTGGCGCAGTGAAAAGCCCATCTCGCCGGGTACCGTTGAACATTAGCGCCCAGGGAGCCTGGCACGTTGAGCAGTGTGGCGTGCTCCAATACTCGAACAGAAATCTCTGCAGCTCTTGTTCCGGGTCACTTTGTTCCACCACTGCAATGCGAAGAGTCTCATGAGACGTTCAATCTCCTCATTGGCCTGGGGTCACGGCGGGGTGATACGCCGGTGTTGGATACCATGGTGGTGCATGAATTTGCGGAATTTGTGTCCTTGGAATGGGGGCCCGTTGCCGCTACAGAGCTCTTCTGGATCCCCGAACATTCAAAACAGTTTCTCCAGAGCCGGGCCGACATGCAGAAAAGCTGTTGAGTCCATGAGTTCTACCACTGGGTATTTGGAGTAGCTGTCGATGAGGGCTAGTGTGACTCGCCCATCAGGAAAGCTCCCAAAATCTACACTCACTTTTTCCCATCGGCTTTGACCGTGTTCCTCCATGTGGATCGGTGCTGGTCTTTCGGGCCCACTTGTTATTTGACAGGATGGGCATTTACGGACAGTCTCTCCCACTCGGGCATCCATCCCTGGGAACCAGACCTTTTCTTTCATGCGAGCCTTCATTTTTCCCACTCCTTGATGCCCTCCATGGGCCAGTTGCATGGCTCGCTGCTGCAGGAATGCTGAGATGACTGTCCGGGGTCCTCTGAGGAGAATGCATCCCTGAGTGAGGCTTAGCTTGTTCCTGACCCTCCACATGTGCATTAGATCTTCCTTTTCAGGGCTTGACCATGTGTTTGCTGATTGTAGGAAATGACGTCACAGCCCTCCTAGGATGGTGTCTCGAACCTGGGCCATGACTGGGTCATGCATCGCGGCTGTTGCTACTTCTTTGAGCATCAGTGCTTGAGGGCACTTAAGTGCTGCGATCATGTCGAGGTACGCCTCAGTGTCATCATTGCAAGGTTCTTCACTCGTGTTGTTAGTGATGTCTGGAGGTCTTGACAAGAAATCGGCTGGGTTCTTGGCGCCGGGCCGATATGTTACATCCATGTCGTAGTGTTGGCCCAGCTTTCAATCATCGGCGGCGGGTAAGGTGCTGACCCCCTAATCAGTGGCACTAGGGGCTGGTGATCCGTGACAATGATGAACGGGTGCCTACAAATGTACAAATGAAAATGCCGACAGCCCCACCTAAATGCTAGGACTTCTCTTTCAATTTGAGAGTACCGCTTTCCGTTGGAGACAGAGCTTTTCTGGCATACGTGAGGGCGACCCACCGGCCCGGCTCTTGTTCTTGTGTGAGGACTGGCCCTAGGCCTATGGGGCTGGCATCTACTAGGATTTTGGTCTTCTTCGCGGGGTCAAAGTACACCAGCGTGGTGTGGTAAAGGAGGGTTTTCTTGACAGCTTGAAATACTGTCTCTTCGGCTGGGCCACATGGCCTCAGCCTGAGTGAGGTTCCGGAGGGACTCTGCTAGTGTAGCTAGATCCAGAATGAAGGGGCCGCAGGATGTGGCAATTCCCAGGATACTGCGTTTTTCTGCCATGGTGAGGGGTGCTGCTGCCGTCTTGATCGCTCGGGACTTCCTGGGCTACACCTGTATGCCATCTTGGGTAAATGTGTAGCCAAAGAACTCTATCTTCTGCTGAAATAGCAGGCACTTATCCTTGTGTAGTGTATTCCCATGGACTAGGAGTCACTTCAGGGTGGCTCTCACGTGGCGGTAATGTTCTTCTGCCATCTTGGAATGGATGAGGATATCATCACTCACGTTTAGGATGCTGGGTAGTCCTACCAGGATCTCCTTGACAGCGTTTTGGAATATTTAGGCGGCAGATGATATGCCAAAATTGAGCCGCTTATATCTCAGAAGGCCTAGGTGTGTGCTGAACATCGTTATGTACCGGCTGTCTTTGGTGAGGGCCAGTTGGTGATAGCCCGCATTCAGATCCAGTTTCGACAACCATCTGGATCCGTTCAGATCGGCAACAATGTCGTCCATAGTCGGCGTTATGTGACGTTCACGACGGATAGCTTTATTCAGGAGGCTCATGTCAATGCAGAGTCTGATCTTCCCTGGCTGGCGAGGCTTCTCTGTGATTACCATGGGTGACCCCCCCGGTGTGGGTCCGGACACTTTATCTTTTACCCCTTGGTTTTCAAGCTTTTGTAACTCCTCCTCCACTAGGGGTCAGAGATGAAACAGGATTCTCTGGTGTCTTAAGGCTGTTGGCGGTTCGGCCGGATCTATGTGTAGTCGGATGGGGTTTTTTTTAATCTTCTCCAGGCCTTTGAATAGGTGTATAAACTGGCTCAGTAATTCTTCCGTCTGGTTTGACTGACCCTCCTGGGAAACGTCACCAGTCCTAAGTCCTCAGCTGCATGGCTGCTGAGCAGCGTGTCAGCTTCCTGGTTTATGACGTTGATGTCAATAGTGATCTCAATGCCTTCTGATCGCAATGGCACCGTCATCTTGCCATAGAGGGGTAATGGCGAGTCGCTGCCATACGCAAATATTTGTGCTTTTGATGATCTGAGTTCCGATTTGGGTCTTAACTTGTTGTACTGCTGGATCCCCATCACTGTCACAGAGGCGCCTGTGTCGATCACTGCATTGACCTCTGATCCTGCAATTTTCACTGTGCAGCGAGGTTGGGCCGTCTCCTGCTCTTTAGGGCTTGGGTAAAGGAGACTAGGTATGTCTCCCCTTCGTCTTCCGGCGTGGAATCACCCTCTTGGTAGACGTCTGCTCTCTCTTCTTCCCTCCTTGTTGGGATGTGAGTGAGATGTGCGATAGGTGGCGGACCATCCTCCGCATTTGTTGGGGTCGGCCCGCTTCCTTCCTCTGTGACTTCCTTCTGCACTTCGTGCACTGTATGGCGTGACACGTGGCCGGGCCAATCTATGAAAGGGTGCTGGTCGGACTCACCCAGACTGTGAGGCGCTGAATGACGTGGTCGTTGGGCGCTGGAGTATGAGGGTAGCGCCCTGCACTGCTGCTTGGTGTCAGCTGCCTGGGCTGGGGTCATGGTGTGGCAGGGATGGCAGCAGTTTGTCTTGGCAGGGCCCTGGCCTGTGGGTACTGCCCACGTGAGACTAGCTTGTCGAGGGAACTCAGAGCCGGGTGGGAACAGGTGTGAATTGCCTCCGCTCCTCGTCGCCAATGTTACATATTGGGAGGGGTCCACCCTCCCGTCAAAGGCTGCGTGGCAAGACCTTGGGTGGCGTTGCAAATAAACACATAGACGCTGTGTTTGTGGTCTAGGCGCGGACTGCCGTCGTTGCTCCGCCCGTCTCTATTTAACAGCACACTCACGACAGCGGGCGTGAGCGCAGCCGCAGGGGCAGCGAATAGCTGGTGCACTCTAGCGGCAAACGCTAGAGCACTGACTGTCAAAATCCCCAAAATCTGTAGAACTCACGGACACTCCAGAGTATATTCTTCTCTTTCTTTAATTGGAAGAACACAACTTGTCACAACAGTAACCTCCAGCTATAATGAAAAGCAGCAGCTGTTCTTAGCACACTCCTTGACACCCCATTCCAGCTGCATCATCAATGCCTCCACAATATTCCACCTTCAGGTACATCTCCACAATATCCTAGTGAGCTTTAAGTCCCTTTTCATGTTAGTGTTTTTCGGGGAATTATTACTTCATTTGTTACTTCAGTACAACCGCTTAGTGTGTTTTATCCTTACTAAGTCTTAAAATAATGTTACGTTTGTAGTTATATGTTTGGCCTTTAATCACTTGAGCTCTATTAAATAGTAATGGATATCCTACCTCATCATTTCTGAAGGGAAGGCTTCTGTTTCAACTGCTACTGATGCATTGGGTTTGGTAACTTTAAAAGGGTTTTGTTGGGGCGTGGCTACACGGCTGAGGAAAATGGCCGCAAGCTGAGGTGTCTCCGTGACTACCTCCCAACACTGGCGATCCAACTCAAATATCCGTACCTCTGGGACCAGAACTGCGATGAAGTACCGAAAAATATATTACAACCCAAATAGAGCCATACTTACAAATAGCCCCAATAGCAATTACCAATAATCAGTCAGTTGGCAGTGTAGAAGGTCCAATCGTTTATTATAACAAACAAACTCTGCCAGAGGAGCTCCCTGCGACCTAACCCCATGAGGTCCGCCAAGAAGACTGCTGGCACATTATCAACAGATCACATATATACTGTTACATTTCGAAACCGTTACCTAAGAAGGAAAAATACAAGTTGGTACAGGTTGGTGCAGGGGAAAGACCATATATGGGAGACAAAGCGCTCCTAGTTTAGCCCAGCTTGTTATAGCAAGGTCGTGAGGGTAACTCCCTTCTGCTAAATCCGAGAGAGTCCGCACAGCACCCCTTGGAATGTGCTTATCCAGCCTACCCCCACCTACAACCTTGACAGGCCTAAAGTGCAGAAGCAACAGTTTGCTACAGTGGTACTATTTCTCAGGAGAACAGCTTGAGCTAAATGCAATGATAGGTTTTCACTAATGCTGTAAGTGGACCAGGCCACAAAATGGCGCCAGTCGAGTCAAGCGGTACGGCCTATGATCAGATATAAAAGCGTGTAATATGTTGTATACTAATCCCTAAGTTATTACATATCGTGTGTGTATTAGTGTTTGCATCCCTCCATTAGCCTACTAGGTACATCACGCTAACTACTAAAAGTAACTACGTGTTTTACTAGGCCCAAATCGAATTCTGGTTCCTCAGCGAACCGGAGGTGTAGCGAAGCCCTTCGACCCCAGTCCTGTGGACAGCTGACCTCCAGAGCCGAAATTACGGGCTCTGACGCTTGAGGCCTTCTCTGACGAGAGAGCCTGGGCCTTGCTTGACGACCAGGCCGGAAGGGAGATCGTGTCGGCTGGCGTGATCCCTCCCCCCACCACCAGGGGCCCTAAATGCTCTGAATCCAATCTCACTGACTCGGAGCGTGCCAGGAGACACTGCGGCTCCACAGTTCCTGGCCTCCCCTTGCCTTCCTGATATCCGGCTCCGAGCACCGAAGATCCACAACGCGTCACAAACTACATATGCGGTGTGGGGCCCAGTGGTGGGCGGACCAGGCGCTGCGTTAGCCTGCGGAGGGGCAGTGTGCTGCACTCTTGTGAGGGGATGGGCGAGGGGTGTTTCGCTCAGATTATTGTCGGATCTGTGGCGGCCCCCCTCTCCTATGGACCTGGTTCATCTGTGGTCCCCCGCTGGTGGCAGCAGCGGCGCTGACTTCTCACCCGCCGAGTGGCCTGCCGTTGCCCAGCGATTACCAGGACTGGGTCCCCCCTCTGTATCCTAATCAATGTGAGATACTGCTGGACCTGGCGCTAAAAGAGAGTTCTCTACCTTGAAGGTGGCCATTGCATAGCCTCCCATGACCGCTCTGAGAGGACCCAGTCGGAGCTGAGGGGTTCCCTTGACCGCATTTGTAGCTGAAGTTCGTGGGCCGGAAGGGTGTGCTTCTTCCTCCCCCCATTCCCCACCAGTGGTGTGCTGTGTGAGGCTGGCCAGTGAGAAGCAGGCGCAATACCACCCATACCAACTGCAGAGCTCAGACCAAGTGACCTTACAGATCTCACCATGTCTGGTGCAAAAGGCGCAAAATAATCTCAACAGAGCAGGCTGGACTGCTATACTTGCCCAAAAGTGGACTTACCGGAACACAAGTTCGCAGGGAACAAGCAACAGGGAGGGGCTGAAAATGACTCTCCAGACCTTACACTGAAAGATGTAATGGAGGCCATCACTGGGGTGCGCATCTCCATGGAGCAGCGAATGGACGCCCTTTCTTCAGAAATTATGCTTATCCGAGCTGACCTTTCCAAACACAGAGAAAAGGTTAAACAACTGGAAATTACTGTGACCCGCCTGGTAGAAGACACCTCGCAACTGCAAACCAAAATCCAAGAACTCCAAGTGTTTCAAAAGTTTACAGAAGGCAAGCTGGATGACTACAAAGGGCGCACGAAACGCATCCTTGGTGTGCCGGAAAAAACAGAAGGGCATGCCACGGATCTTTTCCTAGAAACCCTGATCATGTCACACCTTCAACGTAAGGGCCTATCCAACCTATTTGTAATCGAAAGAGCTCACAGGGTGCCGGGGGGTCGCCCGAGGCCAAGGCCCCCCCCGCCCGATACTGGCCAGATTGCTTAACTACAAAGATAGAGATACGATCCTGCAAGCTGCCAGAGTTGCACGCCAATTAATTTGGACAATTCAGAAATTACTTTCTATCCTGACTTTTACGGCGCTCATTTCTAGACGTAAAAAAAAAAGACTACGTGAAAAGGGTCTGAAGTACGCCAATCTCTTCCCGGCCCGTCTCCGAGTCGAGGCCGAGGGAAAGACTAGATTCTTTGATCTTCCGGAAGCAGCATCCAATTGGCTTGATGGTTGGAGGAAATCGATGGAGAAAAGTTCCAGTGGTTGCTGAAGCTGACCATCTGACTTCAATAGTAAGACTCCAAGTGGCCCCTAACCACTTGCTCATCCTGAGGTTTGCCTGTTGCACACCGACAACTGGCTCAAGTAGACATTAGTTAAACTTGATGCATGCCGGTGGACTCAGACTGTAGTTATATACTGTAGATTTGGACCAACTGGGCTCAGAGACTCTATACCTTAATGTATTTGTGAGGTGGGATGACGAGATACCCAGGCCTCCCCCAGTTTTTCTTCTTTTAGTAATTTGTTGGTGACAGGCACTCTCCATTGCTCGAGGGACGATAGAACGCCGGCAGCACTCCGAGTACCGTTAAAGAATAACGGAAGGAGCTAGTACGTGACTCACAAAAGGAGTTGACTGAAATCTGTTTTTATGGCCTCTCGGCTGGTAGGAGAGATATCTGCCGATAGAGGTGTTTGAAACCTGGGTGTCCAATGCAGTGGCGTAAAAAATATGTGCCCTGAAGAAATTGCCTGACCAGTACCATGGCAATGAAACATGTTGGCAAGTAGAACATGGCTCTATAGGTAGTAGCCATATTCACTTTTTTAACGCACGCAATCAGCATAAAGAACAAGAATAAAGTTATCTGTTCATGCTGTATGCGTTTTTATGTTGCATGTTATATGTTGTGTAATATCACTGTTTGTGTTACCTGTATCGTCACCACTGCACTTTCACTGTACACGTTTGTTTACACTTGGACACTTTTTCTTTAAGCTTGATAGCACCAATGATGATAACAGGGCCGTCCTGGTGAGTACCTATCAGGGGTCCCATTGGTGGTGCGCCCGTGAGGTGCTATCTCACTTGTGCACATTTTTTCCTATCACATTTAGGTGTGGGTTCCTTCACTGTCGATGTAAGGGTACGGGCTTTTTAAGGTGGGCTACTGACTGGCGTATACCCTACCCTATATACATAAGGAAAGGGAGGTAGTTGTAATTTATTGCGACATGCGATACCCCAGATTTGATCAAAATTAATTGCCCTAGGCCTAGGTCATTATTGTGGTTGTGACTCTGCATTTTGTAACTTATGGGCAATTTGGGCCCAGAGTGCAGGGAGGGGAGTTGTTGGCTGGGATCGATTTTGTTTATTCTTAGTTATTGGGTTCGTATCGACAATGCAGTCAGTAGTTATTGTGGCGTGAGTTACACTTTACCATATCGTCAATGGGGGTACAGTGGAAGAAGGATATTAAACTGTTGAGTTGGAGTGTCAAAGGCCTTGGGGACAAGATAAAGCGTGTTGATATGCAACAAATTAAGAGATTTGCGCCAGACATCGTATCACTCCAAGAAACTTACCTGGTGGGTAACACATGCAGGGCAATGTGCAGATGGGGATACTCGATAATCGCGCATGCAGACTTCACAACCTACTCCCGAGGGGTAGACATCATGATGAAAAGAACATTTCCCCTGTCAGTCGCGTCCACTTGGACCGACAACCGGGGGCGATACAGCGGGGTTACAGGGACATGGGAGGCGCGGACCGTTACATTTATGTCCATTATGCACCACCGGGCCTGCAGTCCACCATCTTCACTGACCTAAGTGCTATATTACTAGCTTTACCTGATGAACTGTTGGTGCTGGGGGAAGATTTTAACTCCATATTCTCTGGTACATTAGATAGATACCCGCCTCGTGTGCTGCCCCAATCTTCGCATTCCTTCTCCGGCTTCCTAGAGGCCATGGGACTTGTGAATGGTTGGAGAGCCTACAACCTGAGCAAACTCCAACACACCTTCCATTCTGGGGCGCACAACAGCCTTTCCCACCTGGACTACATTATAGTTCCCGCCCTACAGGTTGCAAACATTCACGAAATTAGGCACCTTGCCAGGGGCATTTCCGATCACTCTCCACTATGGGTACACATAGTCCTTGACCATATGCAAGTGGGAACAATCGCCCCATAAACCTGTGGTACATACCAAATCTGAAAAGATCAGACTAAGTCCATAGAAAACTACTTCCCTAGTAAATGAGGCATCAGTGGACTCTCCCCAGGTCCTGTGGGAGGCCTTTAAAACTGTACTCCGAGGTCAGGCCCTCTCATTGATAGCGTGGATGAAAAAGGACAAACTTAAAAATATCTCCAATGCGGAGCAAGAAATATATCGCCTAGAGCAGGACGTGGGTTCCGACGCCAAACCTGACGCAATCCATACACTCTGCCTCCATTAAGAGGAGTACAGGGCATTAGTGACTGACAGAGCCAAAACACTGGGACAAGGCAAGCTGGACCAGATCTACGACTGGGGGGACAAGGCAGGGAAACTGATTGCTTGGCTCGACAAGAAAGAACACACTAGCAGACTTGTCCCTGAGCTCATAGATGCCGACATGACTCTCATAACCGACCCCCACAACATCGTTACCCATTTCGCCGACTATTTTCGCACTGTCTACACCTCAGTGGCGCTACACACTGAAGACGAATCCCTTGACCTCCTTAGGGACATTTCTCTCCCCACACTTTCACATGAAGACCGTACACTCCTGGACTGCAACCTTTTACACTGATGAAATTGCACTCGCGATACGTGCTCTACACCCTGGCAAGGCCCTGGGATCGAACGGTATCCCTTCCGTACTTTACAAACTCCTCCCTGACAAGCTGGCCCCGTACCTAAAAGCCATGTACGAGGAAAACCTTGAAAAGGGATCACTACCTATAGATCAAAGAATTGCAACCATTGACACAATTTACAAAGAGGGGAAAACAAAAACTGACTGTGCCTCCTACCGCCCGATCTCACTTCTAAATGCTGAGCCCAAAATTCTTGCTAAGCTACTTGCCAATAGATTAATTAAAATATTAGGAGATCTAGTACACCCTGATCAATCAGGCTTTATGCCACGCAGAACACTCTGTTAAATCTGCGCAGGGTACATCGGGTTCTGGGTAGAGCATGCACCATACAGGAACAAGCGATTATTGTATCCCTGGATGCTACCATGGCCTTTGATACAGTTGAGTGGCCCTACCTCTTCGCCATACTCTTGAAGTTGGGATTTGGTCCAGGCTTTATACGGTGGGTGCGTCTCCTATATTGCGACCCCATGGCTCAAGTGGTGGTTATTAACAAAAAATCGTAGGCCTTTGTGCTCATTTGAGGTACTCGACAGGGTTGCCCTATGTCCCCTCTGGTGTTCGCACTGGCACTGAAACCCCTCGCAGCATGGATCCGGAGAGACCCAGTCATTCGAGGAATGCGTTGGTCCCCAGATTGGGATGACCGTATTTCTCTCCATGCTGATGATATCCTTTTATACCTCACATCCCCTAAGAAATCACTGATCGCAGTTCTTGATATCCTAGCCATTTTCGACAGATACTCCGGATTTGGGATCAACTGGCAAAAATCATTCCTCTATGTCCTCCATGGAGACCCCCTCTGTTACCTCCAAACTGCCTGATACAGACTGCCACGGAAGGTTTCAATACCTGGGAATATTTGTCTCACTCAATCCAGCACTTCGGTATTCCCGCAACCTAGTTCTCGCACTGCTCAGGTTTAAACAAGTCACCACAAATTGGAAGTCACTTCCGCTCTCAATGTTAGGCAAGTCGGCCCTATTTAAAATTATGTTGCTTGCTACCCCGTTTCTTGTATGCGTTGCAGAACACGGCTGAACCTGTCCCTAATTCATACTTCAGAGAGGTCGAGGGGCTCCAGTGTGAGCTTCTGTGGGATATGAAACCACGCATCGTCTTACATAAACTTACACTTAACTGGTATGATGGAGGAATCGGTTTGCCAGACATAAAAAAATACTACAGGGGCTTCAAGATATACATAATAATTTTTTCGGCTCCCTGGCCTGCTATTTCTACTCATCGGGTGTCAGGAGCGGTGGGTTAAAGAGGCGGGGCCACTGGTTTAACAAAGAATGTAGCTATGCGAAGAGGTGTTTGATCACGGAGGTCAAATCGGGCTCAATCTCTAGCATTAAAACGGCGAGGGAGGTGTATAAAACCTTGATTAAGGAGGCTAGGGCTGAGTGGGAAGCTGACAGGTGGGACAATATCCGAGTGGCATTGGGAACCCGAGACTTTAGGTCATTCTGGAACCTTGTGCGAGTTGGGTTGGCCGAGGGGAAGTCTGCCATCACCCCCAATCTGAGGGAAGACGCGTGGCTAGATCATTTTAAGCCTTTGTATTCATCTGGCCATAGTGACCACCACGATGAGGCCGCATTGCAAAATCGCCCTACAGAATTGGCTCTCCTGGAAGCCCCGGGCCTGGTCTGTCCTCCTTGCTCTGTCCACGAAGTACGGATGGCCCTTGGAAGCTTGAAATTAGGAAAAGCCCCGGGTCTGGACAGGATTCCTGGCGACCTCTACTGTAGCGAACAAATGGTTTGGGCTCCCTACATTTGTGTTTATTTTAATGCCATTTTCCAGGGTCTGGAGATCCCGGAAACTTGGTTGGGAGCCGAAATAATCCCCATTCACAAGAAAGCTTCACCCCTCGACCCGGCTAACTTGATTGATGTCCTCCAGAAAATCTTCGCCCGCCTTTTGTTATCAAGGTTGCAGAGTTGGATGGATGACCAACATATCCTAACCTCCCTTCAGGCGGGCTTTCGAGCAAAGGTTTTTACCATAGACCAACTGTTTAGACTACAGTTGGTCTACTGGAAGACGGTCACTATTGGGGCGGGTAGCTTGTTTTTGATTTTTGTGGACCTTCGGTCCGCATTTGACCTGGTCCAGAGGGACAAACGTGGGCTTTACTGTTGGCGATGGGTGTCCCGCCATATTTGTGCCACTTATTTAACAACTGCACCAGGGCACATATGCTAGGGTGAGGTATGGGAGGAGTGGGGAGCTGTCGGCCCCCTTCCTGGTTCTACCTCTTTCTTAATGAGCTAATAGACCATCTTTCTGGAGCAAAAGATTTGGACTCTCCTAGTTTAGCGGGGCGACGGCTACCGACCCTAATGTTCACCGATGATACTCTCCTGGTGTCAAAATCGTCAGGGGGTATACAGCGCACACTGGAGGCATTCTGCTCCTTTTGTCATCTGAGAAATTTGGAGATCAACAAGCCGTGTTCTAACCAGTGAGCCACACTTCACCAACTGGTGCTTATACCCGCAATCCTGCGGGTATAAGCACCAGTTTCCTCCCTGGTGTTCTCTTACTTACACCCAAGCCGCAATCCTGCGGGTATAAGCACCAGTTTCCCTCCTGGTGTTCTCATTAATGCCGCTTACCAACGACGATCACTTTCCTATGAATACCATTGGAAGGAATCTTTCATTATCTACTAGGGATATGATACTACAATATTATAGATCACACAACGGTTTACCGAATTAGATGATGTACAACCTATTCTTCACTTCAGGGGCCCCTCTCTCCCTCGTTGCTCAGTCACTCCTTACCTGACCGGGAATCACGTCCGTTCATGAAATGTCTGACTAGGAGAACAGATTACCCTGATTGTACAAGAATAAAAGGCACATGCTGGTTCACTCAGAACTGGGGTACTTTATTACAATAATCATAATAACATAATACTATACTATAATATATAGCCTGCAAAGGAAAATGAAAGGTTAGAATGTGCACACTAGGGGAAAAAGATCGACGTCACCTGATTAATGTGAAGTCTGGATTCAGCAGTCATCTAGGTTCCCTTCTCTTCTGTGCCTTGGCTCGTCTTAAGGTCACACTTCTGCAGTCACGGATACACGTCTGCACCGCTATGCTCTGTCTTCTCTGCTTCCCTCCAAGTCTGGAACCTTCCTCTCATTAGCTGCTTTCTCTCTGGCTGTTCTGCACTACTCCTCCTTCCTCTCAATCACGGACCATCTTCACTTCTCGGCTTCGATCTTTTAACTCAGTTTCAGCCACTCTGGTATTCGTTCTCTTGACTAACTGCTTCACTCGGAATGCTCTGATCTTATAGGTCAAAGCTCGCCAGCTGCTCCAGCTAAAATAACTTCAATCTATCTAAGAGAATATCAGCTTCTTGGTCTTACTCGGACTTCAAAATGGCGACTGTCTGCCTGGAAATAAGAGACAAGGTGACAACTGATGGTCTCCTTTCTCTTGATCCTTTCTCTTGATACAGAGTCAAGGTCAGGAAACTCAACCACATAGACGACATCGCGTACTTGAAACAAACAGGTACTTCATGCCCCACTACTATGTAAATACGTATAGAATAAGAGAAAGAGCAGAGACTAAAATTTGGTTTTTAATTCACCAGGTACCCAGGTTTGCCCTGAGGAAAAACGCGAGTAATCATATCGGGTTTGGAAACGCGTCGGCATTTCCAAACGTGATCCACTTCTCGAACCCACTACAAGGCACCAAATAGAAAGGATGTCCCGCAATGCAGGACTTTTTGAACTTTTACAAGCAACATGCCTATAGTGTGTCAGTCCTAAAAACTCACAAAACGAATTAAGAGAAGGGACTGAACTTTAAAAATTCTGGTGTACCTTTACATAAAGTTGATTCATGCTATGTGTGTAATGTTTATGCAATCACTCATGTTATGATTTCTTCATGTGCAACTGATTTATGAATTATGATTTATGTGTATAAATTGATTTAGGATGTGTTACAACCTCTTACTGAAATGTATAAGTAAGAAAAACATTTGAAACAAGTTAAATAATAATGAGTCTCCCAATTCAATAAAGAGCTCATACTTGCTGATAAATAAAAAACAGCACTGAACTCGAGACCAGGCATTCGTGATTTACTATTATGAATTTGTCCCGCCTGGTCCTGTAGGACAAAACCCCTCTAGTAAATACAGTTGGAAATAATTAATGGCATTGATGCTAACGGCTAGCTGCCACCTACAGACTGACTCACTAACTGCTTAACGCTTTCACTAATATGGAAGCTCGTTCCTTCATGGAAAGTTACGGCCAGTAACCTGCCGCCCACCAAATTCTTGTACCTCCCCGTACCTAGGACACGTTCCCAGCCGGCCGGCCGGCCGGCCGGCCTGATGTTGTGTCTTCGGAGTGGAGAAAAATACAGTCTTTCGATAAGGGCCAGCCTGAGCTGGTTCTCTCCAAGCAAACAACACCTCGTAACTAAAACATTACATTTGACCTAAAAGCATCCCAAGCTGCTGCAGCGGAAAGAAAGATGGAGTCTCTCCCGTTTGAGGCCTACAAGGCCTGAAATAAGCATAACTCCATAGAAGGTATACTAACACTCTTGCAAAAGGACGGATAATCACTGATACTAATGAATCTATCCCCTAACATAAGTTTATAAGCCCTGATCTAAGGAAAAGGGTACGGAACTATATTACTATGCCTTGTGAATAGGCCCTGTCTATGGTTCTAATCCTTGCACTAGAATGATAATAGACTGGAGTCATCTCCAATCATCTTCCCTCAAAGGAGGGCCAAAAAAGTCGGTCAGAACAAATACTAAAGCTGGAAGCTCATATTTCGCCCTAAGGGCTACTTTTAGGAGGTGCCACACTTTTTATCTAATTTTGGACTTTTTATATACTGATATTTCGGTGTAATATCCGATGTCTTTTAATATTGCAGGAACTGTTTGTATGTGATTTTTAATATATGGTTTTATTTGTTTTATCCTTTGCTACTGCACTGTGTTTATTCTGTATGTTGGTCCTTTTTATGGTATGTTACCGAAATAAAGTACTTTGACGGACTGACTGACTAGTGGGCTGCACATCTGGCGGCCATTAATCACGGCATCTACGGACGTTTTGATGACCCGGGTTTTAAAATGGATAGATGGCTCCTCCCCGGAGGTGTATATAATCGGGCACTCTACTCCAAACCAGGCAGACACCCACTCACGGGTCCCCCCAAACATGCAGTCACTGTCTGGCACTCAGCTAATAAATCGCTCAGATGGGACCAGAAACTTACACTAGAGACACCCCTATGGGATTCTCAAAAACTGGCCGATTTGTGGAAATCAAAGGGCTTTGACAAGTGGGAGCTAATTGGCATCTCACGTATAATACATCTCTGGCACAGGGGCGACGTGTTGCCCTTTGCCAAACTCCAACACCAGCATGAGCCGGCAGATACAGAGTGGTTCCGATACTTGCACATTCGACATGCCCTGCGAGAAGCCTTGCCTAAGGAATTCTTCCCCTCTGATGCATCCCCGCTAGAGGACAGGATCCTCGACGGATATTTACCTGAGAAAGCTATTTCCCTCGTATATAAAAAACTCATAAACAACATGGAAGATCCTCTCCACGCGATGCGGGAAAAGTGGGTGGGAGATGACATTGAGATGGATGACGAGGACTGGCAGGTAGCTATTTCCTCCTCCAGAACAGTCGCAGTCTCAGCACGTCTCCGAATAATGCAGTTGAAAATCCTCCAAAGAATCTATGTCACAGGGCCTCAGCTATTACACATGGGGGTACCAACGGATGGGAATTGTAGACGGGGATGTAATCAACTGAGCATGTTCATGTATATAATTTGGCATTGCAATTTCATCCAAAGCTACTGGCAGAAGGTGCACGATGTGATCAGTGAAGGTTTGTCCATTGCTTTCCGCCCTGAGGCACGTAGATGGTTCCTAAACATCTGGGAGCCCACTAACCTCAACACCTACACTACTCAATGGGCCACACTCGGAATCACGGTAGCCAAAAGAAACATTGCACAACTCTGGGGAGCTACACCCGTACCCAAAATAGCAAACTGGAAGAAAGATCTCGACTGGTGTATGCAGAGGGAAAAGACAGTCTACATTGCTCGTGGCTGCCCCCGTAAATGGTCTAAAATCTGGGACCCCTCAAATACATATCGTGGAGATATCTTTGTCCCTCCCCGCAATATTGATTTTGATGATGCCCCTTCTCCTTGACCCCCAATGAAATATCCTATTGTATTTGTAATGATGTTTGTCTCTATTGTATTTTCACACGTCATATCTGCTGTACTGTATGTTTATGTTGATACATGTTAATAAAAAGGTATTTAAAAAATAAAAAAAGGTTATTTTCTCTCTTATGGAGTGACTATACATTCCGGATTTGGATGGGTTTTGGCTTCTTAGCTCAACAGGGTCCACACCTATTCTCCGTAACAGACTACATCATCAAATACAGCAGGTTTCTCAATTCATTGTCGTAGTTCCTCATGCAAGACTGTAGGTAGTGTTAGTAGTGAAAGCAAAGGAGGTACGAATAGCTGTTTTGGCTGGAAAGGAAGCAGTGGTGGAGTTGAGCTAGACAGCAATGCATTTGCAACTCCTCGCAGTTCATCATGTTCAATTAACAAAGTGTTTTGTCTAAAAGAATATTCACAGGTTCCCACTGAAATTGCTTAGGAGTGGGCATGGCCTAGTTGCTTAAGTGTTGCTCACTCCTTGGTGGTGGTTGTTGCTTTACATACTGTATCTTTCTGCTGTACAGCAAATGCAGTGTTTTTCTTAGTTATATATATCATTAGCACAACGTTGTCAGAAAACATTCCCCTTTTACAAAACGCTAAATCACAAGTTAGAACATGGTTTAATTCATTGATAACTTGGAAATTTTAAATGTGCCAAAGGGTTCTGTCCTAAGCAAATAAAAAACGAATATCTCACTCTGCTTTGGGAAATTGGTATATTAAAACGCAGTTGGCCCTAGGCTCACGAAACATGAAACCTTCAAAATGAAACATAACTCACTTTCAAACAGAAATGTCTTGCATGAAAACAAGCCCCACAAATATAGCAATAATCGCTCACTGAGGATTTATTCAGTGAGTGGAACATCATCATAAACCACATTGCCATAGTCCAACTTTTTTGAGCACTCAGAATTGAACACTTATTTAAACTAATGATCAACAGAATCTCACTAGGGTTTGATGATTATATATATGAAACTGCTTCATACCAAGATTTGTGTCAGTATATCTGAGGTTTGATTGAGCACTTACAACGACGACATTGTGGAGGTATTCTGGGTCAATTAGTGCTCGACTAGCCAGGCTCAGCAAATGCATTTGCTTTAGCTAAAGTTGGAAAAATGCATTTGCATGTGAAAATCTCTACCAACTTTCATTAAGGCTTGTTTTTAATGCTGATGAGGAATAGGGGTGGGGGAATATCTCTGTTCTGCCCACGAAATGTGCGGAGATTTGCCCTTCCACCCTTGCTCAAACAAGGTGGAAATTTGCGGCAAATCTCCGCACATTCGGGGCTGAACGGAAGTTGGCCTCCCGCTTCCCGCCTGCCTCCCGCCCGCCTTATTAAATTATATTTAAAGGCTAAAATGAAACTTAAATTAAACTTACCTTATTGCTGCTGCAACCTTCCTCATCGCGGCTTGATCTTGGAAACTGCACATGCGCAGGAGCCTGCGCATGAGCAGTCCCGGCGAGAAATGCGCATGCACAGTTTCCAAGAGGAAGCTGCGATGGGGGAAGGTTGCGGCCGCAATCAGGTAAGCTTTAGTTAAGTTTAATTTTAGGCTTTAACACCATCAGTGCTGCAGCAATTCCCCCTCTATGCTACTTCTGATTTATTCCCACGAGCAGTGTACTGGATGACGAGCTGAGTTCGTCCTGAGCATCGAAGGGGTTAAATATAATTTAATAAGGCGGGCGGGAGGCGGGAGGGAGGTGGGCGGGCGGGAAGCAGGAGGCGGGCGGCGGGCGGGCGGCAGGCGGGCTCACGTAATAGAAATATCGTGGAGAGGCACAGAGATTGGTTCAATCTCCGTGCCTCTCTGCGATAGTCCCTTACGCGACTTCCGCCCACCCCTAATGAGGAATCGATGAATGCTCCTGTTTGAGTTCTGTGTTATTATTTTAGTAGTGGAGGTCCTACTTATATTGTAGTGATGTGTTGACATCTCACACCTTATCTGATCGTCTAGACCGTGTGCCTTTTTGAACTTTATATAGGATTGTTTATCTGCTTCCACCTGGCTAAATATTTACACTTTTAAGCAGTGTTATAGTGTCAGTTTAGCAGAGAACAAAGTCTGCTCTCACCTGTAGATCTACTAGTTAGTTCCAAATCACATATAGATTGTTTTCTCAATTCAATTCAAAATAGCTTTATTCGGAGTAAAATATACATCCATAAAAGCACTCCAAAAACAAACCATAGTTAAATTGATCCGAAATACTGTATATGAGTTTAAAAATACAGACAATTTCCATAAGAATTTTCAAAGGAACCACATGATCGATATTCAGAGTAAGCGGTGACCGGGTTACAGAAAAAACAAATTACTACATTTCAGAAACCTTAATAAATACAAATGTTATCACTGAGTATTTAAAACTATTCTATATACAATGTGTTAGTCTTGGGAATTTATGGAAGTCTACATTTCATATTTATATTCAATCTAATAACGTATTTTTACTTTACGCAAGATTATGATAATATTGTGATGTGGTGAGCTTTGTGCAACACAGAAACATAATGTGCAAAAATCGCATATAAATACAATCACTATAAAAAAGTAATTCTACACATTTGTTGTAACAATTTCTAAAAATCCTCATCTGTGTTTTCATATGATAAGGCATCTAAGTGCACTAATTCTTTTCTTTTCCTGATTGCACGTATGATGAAATATACAACGGTGCACATGGTCTTCATATTATCTAGGCCACATAAATAATTAAAAGCATTTTTGTAATTAAACAATCTATTAGCAAGAAAAAGGGGTCTTATAATTAATTTTCTTACATCACTGTACAGACTGCAAAATAGTATATAGTGTAGCGTACACAGGCAATTTGGTAGCTTGGGGAAACCTTTTTCCCTGTCACGAAATGCTAAAAGGTAGTGTACAGTGCCAAATCTCAACCTGGTCAGATAAAATCTGTGTTGGAAGTTTACTATCATTTTTAGGCAACTTTGTATATCCGAAACAGAAGGGATTTGGCAGTAGGCAGTAACGCTGTATTTGTGTTTGACTTTGTTAGTTCTTACACCGTCCATAAGCGAGATGTATCTCAGCTTCAAATCAATTTTACTAATATCTCATACGGATAGTAAGTCCCCTTTGTTAAAATTTATCTTGCAATCCCTCAATAGATATTGAATGTACTCAAGCCATGGGATGTTTTTCCAATTTTCGAGGGCCAGGCAATCTTTTATTATATCAGTCGTAAATTTTACCTTATTCTTTGCCCACAGCCTTCGCCAAAAAGTGAGACCGGCTATTCTAATAGTATCACTTATGTATGGTACAGCCAGTTCCATATGTACAATGTAATTGGCTGTAGAGTGCCAAATCTCAACCTGGTCAGATAGAATCTGTGTTGGAAGTTTACTATCATTTTCAGGTAACTTTGTATATCCGAAACAGAAGGGATTTGGCTGTAGGCAGTAATGCTGTATTTGTGTTTGATTTTGTTAGTTCTTACAGCTTCCATAAGCGAGATGTACCTCAGCTTCAATTCAATTTTACTAATATCTTGTATGGATATTAAGTCACCTTTGTTAAAATCTATCTTGCAATTCCTCAATAGATATTGAATGTACTCAAGCCATGCAAATATTTTCCAATTGTCGAGGGCCAGGCAATCTTTTATTATATCAGTCGTAAATTTTACCTCATTCTTTGCCCACAGCCTTCGCCAAAAAGTGATACCAGCTATTCTAATAGTATCACTTATGTATGGTACAGCCAGTTCCATATGTACAATGTAATTGGCTGTAGAGCTAGGTACTGCCAAAACTCTTTTCAAAAATGTATTTTCTTGTATTTTCAGTGAATCAATACTTGCTCTTCCCCAAATATCTGCTCCATAGCAGGACCCAGTCACAAAGGTTGTTCTATACAAAGTAAGTATCTCCCTGACGGGCTTGTTTCCCATTTTAGATGAAAATCTAAAAATTCCCTCGACAACTCTTAAAAATGTCAAATTACTAGTATCAATATGTGGTCTCCAGCTGCCGTTCTATTGAAACGGAGGCCCAGGTAGACAAAATTTGGGACTCTACTTATAGCTACTCCCCCCACACTGTGTTGTCTACTCCTCATTCTGGTCTTACCACATGTCATGACAAAGGTTTTGGTCAGATTTAATTGCAAATCCTTTTCTGTCATATGCAGGGCGAACATCTCGATTAAACATTGTAATCCATTTGTGTCCTTGACAAGAGGACAGCGTCGTCCGCATAGAGTAGTACTGGGGTAGTGCGACTTCCTACTTTTTGGCAATCTGCTTTTTGCTTTTGCAAAAAAGAGTCCACGTTATTGATATATAAGGAGAACAACAGTGGTGCCAATACGCATCCTTGGCGTACGCCTCTTGTAACCATGAAATCCTGTGTACATTCTCCTTTATTCCCAAAACTAACTCTTGAGGTTAAAGAATTATAAATTTGAGATAGGAATATAATCATTTTGTTTGGTGCTCCTATCTCTTTAAGAGTTTGCCACAGCTTCGCATGGTTAACAAAGTCGAATGCGCTTGTTAGGTCCACAAAACATAGATGGAGGGCCCCCTCCTTCGCCAGTGTATACTTTCCAATAAGGAGTTCCAGATTAAGGCACTGTTCCACAATTCCATACCTCTTCTGAACCCAAACTGTGCTTCAGAGAGGATGTTCTTCTCGTCCACCCAGTCTTCTAATCTCCCCAGGAGAATCCTTCCTAATAATATTAATGTAGAGTCCAGAAGAGATATAGGACGGTAATAGTGAGCCTTTCCTCTATCTCCCTTCTTGAAAATGGTACCTTAATACTTTGTGACCATGATGCGGATATGACTCCTCCCATAGCAGCATTCAAAACATTCACTAGGATCGGGGTCCAAAAGGTCATATTACTTTTAAAAACATCAATTGGTACGCCATCCGATCCAGCTGCTTTGCCACTGGTGCTCATTGAAAGCGCTAGTTTAATTTCCGCTGGTGTAAAGGATCCAGAGTTAATGGGTTCTACTAAAATGAGGGTGCTATTTTGCATTGAAGAGACTTTACAAGCACCTGGATTAAAAATTAACTCAAAGTGTGCAATCCAGTCCTGCGGATGGACAGTAATTACAATTTTCAGTGTACTATTATCGTTAAAATATGGATAGTCAATAGTATTGCATTGGACGGTATTCTGCATCATTCACTGTCCCTGCACTTTGCCTCCGTTCCTGTAATCGCTTCCATTTTCTGCCGCTGCGACCCCACCCCCGGTCAGCTCTGCTCCCGCCTCCCACTCCTCTGCTCCCGCCCCCTCCCCTACTAAAGGCGACCGCTGCAGGGAGCGCGCGTGATTCCTTGACTTCTGGTCAAAGGTAGCACTCCTCCCAGCAGCGCCGCTTGTCAGTCGGTTCACCCGAGCATTGTGTCTCTCTCCCCTGGGTTCGAGGGCTCTGCTCCCTCTCGGTGTTTGCCGCCTCGCCCCCCTACCGACACCTATTGCTGCGTGACTGCTGCCTGCATTGGTCCATATTCTGCATCATTCACTGTCCCTGTACTTTGCCTCTGTCCCTGTAATCGCTTCCACTCCCTGCCGCTGCGACCCCACCACCCCTCCCCTACTGCCTCTTGCCTGCTCCCTGCCGCCCACCTGTTCTGCCGCCGTTCCCCGCCCCCTCCCGCCACTGCTTCCCTGAGGCCCCGCCCGCACCCCACTGGACACCCTGCTCCCGCCTCCCAGCTGCTCCCCCCTCCTTATCCCCCTCTTATCGAGGACGCTAAGGCAAGCCCGTCTGCGCCCATCTGAGCCTGGACCCCGTGAACGCCACAACACCAGACTCCAGTACGATGCCAGCACCCTCTAAGCACTCAACGCCGGCCGAAACCACACCTGCTTCCTAGCCGCCCGAAACAGACTCAGGGACCTTTCTCCTGCGAAACCTGCATCTTCACCTGCGACAGAACCACCAAACCTCCAAGGACTGGACCCAACAACCTCCGCTGCATACTCCTCAACACCGCTCCACACGCAAACATGCCGTTGAGCACTGGGATCTGCTCGACACCTCCGCTCCATACGTGGCCTTCCTGACCGAGACCTGGTGGAACGACTCCTCGGCACCCGAGATCGCCATAGCCATCCCGGACGGCTACAAAATCACCCGCAGTGATCGCACTATGTAATCGGAGGAGGAATAGCCATCGTCCATAAGTCCACCCTCAAGATCGCCACCCATGCAGACGACACCCTACACACCGCCGAACACCTGCACTTCCGGATCCACACCGACCCCAACACCACCCTCAGAGGAACACTCATCTATAGACCCCCCGGACCTTGAGCTCAATTCAGCTACTCCATCGCCGACCTCCAGGGCACCCACGCACTCGCCTCCACGGACTGCTTCCTCCTCCGGGGACCTGAATTTCCACCTCGAGAACAACAACGCCAACTCCACCACCCTGATCGACAACCTCGCCAACCTTGGCCTCAGACAACTCGTCACCGCACCCACCCACGCCGCTGGCCACACAGTGGACCCCGTCTTCTCCACAGGCACCAACGTCACCTTCGACCAAACCACCGAACTCCACTGGACCGACCACCGCTGCATCCATTTCACCTTCAATAAACCAACCACGCACCACCGCACCCAACAGGTATCTCACCACTGCTGGAGCAAAGTCACTGAAGGCTAGCTGATCACCACCCTCGCCCAACACCCACCCACCGACCCCACCAACCCAGACACCGCAGCCCGCAACCTCAGACAGTGGATCGACAACTGCGCCAACACCCCCGCCCCACTCAAAAAACCCTCCAACAACCACACCAGCAAGAGAGCCACCTGGTACACCGACGAGCTGCAGACCTCCAAACGCGCATGCAGGAAACTGGAGAAGATATGGCTCCACAAACGCAGTCTGGACAACCACACAGCCCACAAGGATGCCACCCGCAGACATCACCACCTCATCAGATTAGCCAAGAGATCCTCCTTCAAAGACCGCCTAGATAACAACGCACACGTCAGCAAAGAGCTCTTCTGCATCGTAAAGGAACTCTCCAACCCCAGCGCCAACGACATACCGCCCTCACAAGAACTGTGCAACTCACTATCCATCTTCTTCCACCACAAGATCGCTGACATCCATGACAGCTTCAACACCATGACCGCCCCGACTACGCCAGACCCCACCTGCCCTGTGAACACCACCAGCGCCAACCGCCTGACCTCCTGGTCCAACGTCAACGACGACGAGACACGCAAGGTCATGAACTCCATCCACTCAGGATCTCCATCAGACCCATGCCCACACCATGTATTCAACAAAGCAGATGCTGCCATCGCACCCCAACTACGGAGGGTCATCAACATCTCCTTTGAAACAGCAGCATTCCTGGAAAGCTGGAAACACGCCGAAATCAACGCCCTCCTCAAGAAGCCCAAGGCAGACCCCAAGGACCTCAAGAACTTCCGGCCCATCTCCCTGATCCCGTTCCCGGCAAAGGTCATCGAGAAAATCGTCAACATACAACTGGCCCGCCACCTGGAAGACAACAACATCTTGGACCCATCCCTGTTCAGGTTCAGATGAGACACCTCACCGAGACAGCCCTCATCGCCGCTACGGACGACATCAGGTGCCAACTCGACAACGGCGAAACATCAGCCCTCATCCTCCTGGACCTGTCAGCCGCCTTCGACACGGTCTGCCATTGCACTCTAAAGACACGCCTCCTAGAAGCCGGAATCCAAGAGAAGGCCCTTGATTGGACCACGTCCTTCCTCTCCGGCAGAACTCTGAGTGTCCGCCTCCCGCCCTTTCGATCCGAGGCCACCAACATCACCTGCGGCATCCCCCAGGGCTCAGCCCGAGGCTGTTCAACGTCTACATGGCCCCCCTCACACAAGTGGCCCGCCAACATGACCTCAACATCATCTCTTACGCCGACGACACCCAGCTCATCCTCTCCCTCACCAAGTACTCGCACCCAGCCAAAACCAACCTCCACAAGGGAATGAAGGCCGTCGCCGACTGGATGAGGAACAGCCGCCTGAAGCTGAATTCGGACAAGACGGAGGTACTCATCCTCGGACCCACCCCCTCAGCCTGGGACGACTCCTGGTGGCCAACCACACTGGGAACAGCACCGACACCCACCGACCATGCACGCCACCTAGAATTCATCCTTGACTCCTCCCTCTCCATGTCTAAACAGGTCAACGCTGTCTCCTCCTCCTGCTACAACACCCTCTGCATGCTCCGCAGGATCTACAAGTGGATACCAACCGAAACTAGAAGAACGGTGACACAGGCCCCTTGTCAGCAGCAGACTGGACTAAGGTAACGCACTCTTCGCAGGAATCCCAGCCAAACACCTGCAACGACTACAACGCCTCCGCCCGACTGATTGTCAACGTCCCCGGCCGCAGCCACATCACCCCCCACCTGAGAGACCTACACTGGCTCCCCCGTCGACAAGAAGATCACCTTCAAGCTCCTCACACACGCATACAAAGCACTCCACAACGCCGGACCAGCCTACCTAAACAGCAGACTCAGCTTCTACACCCCCACCCGCCAGCTCCGCTCCGCCAGCCTCGCCCTCGCCGCTGCTCCCCGCATCCATCGAACAACCGCCGGCGGCAGATCCTTCTCCTACCTCGCCGCCAAGACCTAGAACACCCTCCCTACCCACCTATGGCAGACCCAAGACCTACTCGCCTTCGGAAGACTCCTCACGACCTGTCTCTTCGAGCAGTAGCGGCACCCCCTCCCCTCAGCGCCTTGAGACCCTCTCGGGTAAGTAGCGCACTTTACAAGTACTTTGATTGATTGATTGATATGCCAGAATAGACTTACGTTTTTACTCTCAGCCGCCTGGATGAGGCTCTCCCAGGCATCATGTTGGATTTTGCTTTTCCTACAACTTAAAGCTGTTTTATATTCTTTCCTCTGTATACTTATTCTGTTACAATTCCTGGGTTTAGCTTTAGGAGCCATTTTTAAAGCCTTATTTAACCTTGAACATTTTTCATTAAACCATCTGGGATTATTATCACTGGATTTTTCTTCTTTTTACTGGTTAGATCTCTTGCTATTTCAGATGTGATACTATGAAAAACCTTTACAATATGCAAATCTGAGGTGGAACTGTTGAGGCAGATACATCAATATCTTTTTGATTTTTCCCTTTTAGATTTTCCCAAAAAAGTGTTGGATCTACACCGGCCCATTTAATGGATACTCCATTGTTTCCTTGTAAAGTTATATCCGATTGTGTGGGCTTACCCATTAGTTGGTGGCCCAGACAAATTCTAAGTTTCAAATTAAGAGGGTTATGGTCACTAAACAGGTTTTCGCTAATTATAATATTCTCAACCAGATCTTTACTGTTTGCTGTTATAATAAAATGATCTATATTTGACAAACCTCTCGCATCTACATAGGTAGGTATAGCAATTTCACCCTCTGCATTTTCTGGTTCCAGAATGATTAAGTTATGTTTAGAAATAATAGTATTTATTGCTTCGCCGTACGGCTCATGAGGAAAGTGAGATATCTGATCCCCAAAACTATCAATAAATCCGCATTTTTCTCCTAAAGGGATACCACAAATTTCTGAGTTAAAATCCCCCCCCCCCCTCCCACAAAATGATATATGACCCGTCCAGTTCTCTCACAAAAATCTCTAGGTCAACCTCTAAATCATGATCACCCTTGATTTAGTACCATCAAAAACAGTGTTATAAAAATTAATCAGAATTATTGTTTCCTTTCTGAATACAGCAGTATCAGCTGATTAAATTGTGAGTTAGTGTTAGCAGCTTTAACTAACAGTGGGACTGTGACCGCTACTAATGTTGCTAATCCACCTTTAGCTCTCCCTCGCCTAGATAGTATGGCGTTATTACAAATTACTTTAAAACCAGCTACGAAAAAGGGTTCCACATTCCATGTTTCCTGAATCATGATTATGCTAAACCGTTCTAGATATTTAAGCCATGCATCATTATTTATCTTGTTCTTAATTCCTGCTATATTCCAGGATGTGATAATCGGAGACACATAGTCGTTATTAATTTTGCTTTGTACGGCCATTTTTTCCTTATCACACACAACAATGTCACTAGTGTTATCAAAAGGTTCATGGTGATGCCCACCAGATGTTTGAGGATATGGATTACCAGCGCTCTTTTTGGCATTGGAATATAACCCTTTATCTATACCACGCTCTACCGTATTACTGCAATCCTTGCACGGTGGTTGCGCGCTCATAAAGTCAGTCAGTCTATTTACACTTTCATTACCTTCTCTCCTACATCTAGGTGGAATATCATATGTAGTTCTCTCCACATCACACTCATTATTTTTCTAATGTCAATCGATTTCACTACCTGATCTGAGCGGTTAAAACCTGTTGTGTTTGGGAATATTAGGGAATGGCTTATGCGGGATAACCCCATAAAACCTTGAATGAACCTCCTTTGGCCTGTAAAAATATCCTAGCGGAACTGCAGTTATATATTCAGACCTCACAGAGTTACCTTCCTTATTATTATACATGAGTATCTCTAACAGTTCTTCTAACAGTATTCTACTATGAAAGTTCACCACCACACAATCTCCTGCAGTGTGTTTACTAGAGCTCCCAAACCAGCTCACTCTCCTCAACAATATAATGTGTGATGTAGGACAGTGGTGTCAGTGTTCGTGTTTACATCAAGCCAAGGAATCACCTGATTCTTAAGTTTACCGTAAGGTACAAAAAAATTGTTTTGTAACTTCTGAACATTTTTGAGCATAATGACTTAGGGTGTCGCCTGGGGAGGTAGGTGTAAGGACGCCTCTATAATACTCTCAGTGGTATACTCATAATTCTTAGGTCTGCCTATTGGCCCTATTCTGTTTAATTCTTTCACTATACTAGGACTCGTTTGGTTTTCTGGCCGGCTTTTGTCTTTGTTTGGATGACATACAGCCCCCTATTGCAGGCTTTGTAGAGTCCTTTGCTTGCTTACTTTCGTGAATGGCGTCACTTCCGCCACCCTCCATTAGCCTAGATTGTGTGTTCTCAGCTATCCTTGGTTTACTCAAGGTTTTGGGAACGAGAAGGCCAGAAACCAGATCGGTTAATGAAGTTACCTCCCTTTGAACTAACTTTAATTCAGACAAAAAACAACGTTCATTGCAATCCAAATTAGACTGTACTTTTTAAAATAATGTTTTAAGATTAACCATGGGTTGACTGTCCATGATCGTGGTCTCACTTTTTGATGTTCCAGCTGGTTTCTCCCCCTTTCTTTGCCTTTTGTTTTGCGTTAGGTTTTGTTGTGATAACTTCTTCAATACAATTCTTCTTTTACACCCTTGCATATGTTGGGATTATGAAGTTTCTATGATCATCATATCTAATATTTATTTCAACAGCCCTGACTCTTGATTCCAAGTGTCTCAATTTAATTTTTAACTTCAACTAGTATCCAATCGGTAGGATTTGCTGTTTTACATAATTCCTGTAGTGAATCCATCAGGAGCTTCTCATTCTTTGTAAATACTACCCATACAAAATATTTGCAGCTGCTAGAGCCATATGACCTAAATAAATGTCTGCTATGCTTCTTAGTCCTCACATCATAATTGAGCATGAACACATACGTGTTACAGGTTCTCTTTTCATATTATTGTCTGCGGCAATATAATGTTGGGTTAGATGGTCCCACTTACATGCTGGATTTAAAGGATGTTGTTGAGTGTGTTCGCAGAACATCTCCACTCATCCTGCAGAGGATTATGCTTCTCTTTGTGATTGGGTGTTCTAGAATATCAGCCTTTACTTTCTCCCGACCTGTACCTCCACAGTAGGTTTCCTGCTCCTACTCTCTCTTTTGGGAAAAGTGCATGCTGTATTCAAAACTGGATCCATCTCACTTTGGCCTCTCACCTAGCATTCTTCTCCCTATATTCTCATGGGCTGTACTTCAACTCAGTGTGGGACACACCAACTGTTTTGGAAGTTTCTGTGCTGGAAAAGGATTTGTTCCTTTGCACTGATGAAATCTCTGACAATTTAACAGTTTAATTATTGGCTTAGCATTGGAAACTGAAAGAGCCTCACATTTTATGCAGTATTTCTTTGGACAGGTTTTTATTTAAATATATTGTAAAGTATGAGTAAGTAGAGTAGAGAAATCTGACTAGATGGCCAAAATTAATTCTCAAAGATCCGCTTGATAACATGAGAACAACAGAACTAAGATGCAGTCATGTTACTTGTACATTAAACCTGCTATTGACCCCTGAAAGAGATAGCGGCATAGAATTAACAATCTCCCGGCCAGTTCCTGACATACGAGACCCTGGTGAGGTTATTCAGGGACTTACGGAACAGAGGCGAGGAGGAACCCCTGACACAAGTGGTACTCCAGTTGCTGCTGGGGTCAACTCGCCACCTGGTGACTTGGCTGTACAGGGCACTGAATAATGTTGGCCTGGCAGCCCCTCAGAATGCTCAAAGAAAAATGGAAAACAGTAATGGGCAAGGAATTCGGTGATCCAACGTAGAACAAAATTAGCGTACTGCCATAAGGTGTCTCGAAATCTACGTCTGAAGTACATTCAATTTAACGACTGAATTTTTCTGATTGACATTTTTTAAAATGGCAGATGTGTTGCAGTGATGATGTAATATTTCAGTAACCATGAGAACTATATACTTCAGTTTGGTGGCAAAACATAGATTTTAGGGGGTCAAGTAGTCTTAAAGTGACAGAAAATAACTTGTCAGAGCAACCCTGCCGCCATTTTCTAAAATGGCGCCTGTAATAGAGGAAGAAGAGCTATATATAGAAATGAAACAAACAATAATGGTTTTTAATCCTTTTATGTATACACCAAACAATGTTTATGATCTGAATATGAAAAGAAATGTTTTTCATTCCGGTTTTAGACACATTTTCATAGTTTACCTTATTTATTTGTTTCGGCAATAGCTCGTGGTACATTTGCAGAATGTTGATCATTTGAGAAAAGCAAATTGACAGGGACATCTTTTTGTAGCAGGGGTTTTGCAATTACATGTAAGTTCTGTGGGTAGAGGCTTTAGAAATGTTGTGGGGTTAACACCCCATTAATATCTTCCCAACCAAGTTCACATGTATCTTTCTCTATCATCTTGTTTGAAGTTGATGACTAGAATTTGTGAAGTTGCACAGGTATAGGTGTCGAATTTTTGACGCATCAGTACAAAAGGGGGTGGTGATGGACGGAGTATCTGAACCAATCAAACACTCACACCCAGTCAACAGATCTGGGTTTAACCCATCACCATTCTTTAGCCCACTCTGCCACCCCAGTTCAGACATGGCCATATGCAAATCAGTCTGACCCTGTGCCTCATGGGAAAAGTGCAGCCCGAACTGCCAAGCCATGCCTTCCCTGGACCGGAAACAAGATTCCTAGGACCGGTTTCTGGCATTACATCCGTCTTCAGTCAGGCTTGCTTGAATCCAGTGGCAAAGTGAGCAAGGGACTCACGTCTGAGCATACCCTGCCAACTTATGGGGAACAAAGCGGTACAAAAGGGGGTGGTGATGGACGGAGCATCTGAACCAGTCAAAAACTCACACCCAGTCAACAAATCTAGGTTTAATCCATCACCGTTCTTTAGCCCACTCTGCCACCCCAGTTCAGACATGGCCATATGCAAATCAATCTGACCCTGTGCCTCATGGGAACAGTCCAGCCCGAACTACCAAGCCATGCCTTCCTGAACCGAAAACATAGTTGGCAGGGTATACTCAGACGTGAGTCCCTTGCTCACTTTGCCACTGTATTCAAGCAAGCCTGGCTGAAGACTGCTGTAATGCCAGAAACTGGTCCTAGGAAGCAATGTGTAGTTAATATGTTAGTTCATTTAGAGTAAACCACTACTCCAGTACTTCATAATTTATATTGGTACATTCCTCTCCTGCTCCCCCCCCCCCATACCTTACGTTGGTATCTTCCTTCTGTCTCTGGGAGGCTGCCTTATAATGTTCAGGTGTGTCAGTTGCTGCACAGTTGGTGGAGAGAGGAGACCGATAATAAAGAGCTGATCTAACCTGATGATGACTCTGTCTTTTTATCAAAAACCAAGGCTGGCAAGTCTTCATTCTGCTTCATGCCTCTTTTTCCCTACCACCAGACAATTTCTATCTCCTTACCTCACATTGGCACGTTCTTTTTTTTTATTATTCTTTCTGAGTTCGTTTTTTACTGTTTTATTATCTTATTATTTCTTCTTTCTTCCCCTTGTACATTTTTTCTCTTGCCCTGAGTCAAAGTCTGATCATGAAAAATAATCTTCAAAATGGGTGATGGTGTAAACACCTGCATAAATTAAGCACTAGCAGGTACATACTGAATTGGAAAAAAATTGATTGGCTATTTGTATAACTCCACACATAGGTAAAAAGTGAAATCAAATGACATCACATGAGAAAAATGTCATTAGAATGTATCTTTGCAGAACTTGGAGAAATTGTACAAAAATGCATGATTCTACCATGTCAGTTAGACTATTGGTTCCCTATAAAAACTGATGCAAAATATTCCCTAAAAAAACACAACTTGTGTTTTGCACCCATATGCATTAAAGGGGCCATCCAGTGTACCGAAAAGAATCTTTGTATTTTCTATTCTGAAAACATTCACCGGATGGCACCTTAAGAGACTGCTAGCATGCACTGATGTAGCACACTACATCTGCGGTGTCTAGGCGTCTGACAACTCTGGATAATACTAATACCTAAACATAAATTTGAAGAATGCTGAAAGACATGTGGGAGAGGGATACACCCAGAATCTTTTCATATGCTGCCTGATGCATGCGTCTGTTTCTAACACACAGCAACACACATGCATCAAGCAATTTTGGAGTCACAGACGGTGCGAATCGGAAAATTCGGCCGTTTGTGATTCCAAAATCACTTTTTGGGAAGCATTAAACAATTTTTTAGAAATCGCAATTTTTTGCGATTTCTAAAAATGCGATTGCATTTAAGGAATCGCATTTTTGCGATTCCTTAAATGCAATGCATGAATGTTTAAAAAATGCGAATTCCCAAATAGGGGGAGCAAATTAACACGAGGGTGAACCTCGTGTTAATTTGCGAAATCTTTCAAAAATGCTCAAAAAAGCATTTTTGAAAGCGTCATGTTACACACACACACATGTCCTTTGGACATATGTGTTTGAAACTTGCACTTAAAATAACATTTCAAGTGTGCAGGGGGGGTCCTTTGGACCCCCCTCAGCACCCTTGAAATGCATTAACAAATTGCGATTCGCAAAATGAAAATCGCAAAATGTTAATGCCTTCCCATTGATTCCTATGGGCCTTTTGGCCCATAGGAATCAATGGGAAGGTTTTCCTTAATTGCGATTCGCAAAATGTGAATCACAATTAAGGAAAATTAAGAAATCGCAAAAATATTTGCGAATTAATCATGCATTGCCGTTTGCGATGTCTAAATTGCGATTCCTTAATTTTCGCAATTTAGGAATCGCAAACGGGTGCAATGATGCATGTGCCCCTTTAGTGTGCTGCGTGAGCTTATTTAGCATACTTTACCTGACATGCAAGATGGATATGAGCCAAAGGCAAGATAATAGGAAGAAAAATAAACATTCTGCCAGAGGTGGCAACTACAGTCCCACGTGTCATTTTAAAGGCAGATATAATAAGGCCATCTCCTGGAAGGGTTTGTGGTTCAAGCAAAGGGCAACTGAGACATAGAGAGACCAAACTAGTTATGATCCCTGGCAAGCAATGAATCCGGAAGTGACGGCTGCGCACGCCACATCGTCTGTAAGAACCACTGCAGACAAGTGCTGTTCATTATCAAGAACTTGATTGGTAGGAAAATGTGTGTAATATATTCAACGTATTCCCTGCAAAAGACCAAATTGAGTTGGCATTCACTGTGTGGCTGGTATGATTGTAGCAAATGTGGCATCCTCGCAATGAATTAGATTCTTGGCAGGGACTATTTATCATATTCTGAAGAGGAGGCTGGTGTTTTGGTGGTAATGACATTTCATATTTTTAACAAATGTTACCATCTGTTGACTGACAGCTTTTACAACAAAGTTAAATTGGCTTAGAAGCTGGGAGCTTCTGGGCCGCCTCCATGAGGTATTTGCAGGCCAGCTCAAAGGTTGCTACCAACTAGTTTACCGGAAAAAGCTTTGCTTTTGCTGCACAGATATTTATCCTAGCGCAAAAACACACACATGTAGCTAGGCACACGCACTCACACATACGTATGTAACATTATATGTATTGTATTGTATTTTTGATTATTTTTGGCACAATTACATTTTAACACCGGACATTTGTTTTGAACACACGACTTATGTTTAAGGCACATATATTATTATAGGAGTTAAACTTAACGGAAAATTGAGAATATAAGGTAACTGCCTATTTTATTCAATTATAGGGCTGGCATAGGGTTTTATTTTGTGTCTGTCTGGAAGGAAGGAGGTGTGATGCACTATAGGATAACTGTAGCCTCAAAACTGTTTCAAGTCGGTCTTAGGACTGACATAACATTCTTCTAAAACCAGTAAAAAAATCCTTTGCTAAATCGTTATTTTAAGGCCGTCTTCTATCTCAGCAGTTCCTGTTGGTTGTGTAAGATAATTTCAGGGTGGAGGTTAGGGGTAATGCCATAATTGGTGGTGGAAATCTTGAGAGAACACTGAAAGAGAGACCACATTTCTTGACTTTGTACAACACCCCAAGTAGGAGGACAGAATGTTCGTCCCATTGAGAAAATTGTCGAAGTGTAGGCACGATTGGGGATACTTGGCGAAACGTCATGTGGCGATTCAAGGCATTGACTATTAGGTTTTAATTCAAAAACTCTCAAAACAAATGCAAGACATGCACATGATCTTCACATGTTTTCAGAACTCTGATAAAAAACGAATATCTCTATTTAAGGGAGATCTGATGTTTCTATTCTCAGAATCCTACATTCAGTGCTTGTGAGACAGCAGATCACCTTCCTCAATCTACCGAGCACCGTTGAGATACCTTGGAACTTTACATTTTTTTTTGTTCACATGAGTAACTCCACATCCACTGGAGCAGCCACCCTGAACTTAACTCCTGGGGATGGATTCAGCAACTCTAACTTAAGAGCGGTGATCTTGATTGTTAAATGCTAGGCTGTAGCCTTGTTGAGAACTTTGTTATTATTCTTTTGAACTGCATACAAAGGGATCATGTGTGCTTTGGCTCGTGGCCCAAGGGAGCTGCTTGCTTGTCGTAGAGCTCTGTGACGGAAGCACATCTGCCCAGATAGCAGATGCAGTTTGTCACTACTGATGCCAAGCAGACAGCCGTGTTTTTTTCAGCCTGCTCGTTATTTCTGTATTAAAAACAAAGCCTTAAAGTTTGGATTTGTTCTGAAAAATTAAAATCCAATGGCCCTGGCACGCAGGGTATTATGCCATTGTAAAAGGAGGCCATTGATTGTTTTCCCTGCCCTTGGTGCCAAGCTTTGCATGGCAGACCAGGGCGGGACAGACCAGTGATGGTCATCCCAGTCTACTAAGGGCAGGGTACCCATCTCTGTTACATGACTGCATAGTGGTGGACAGGCCGCCAGTTCAAAGGCTCCACCAGTGAGGCGGATGAGGCTTTTCTGATTGAAAACCTGCAATACTTCTATATCTCAAGGGAGTGGTACATGAGTGTAGTGCAAGCTACTGTGGCATGGGAGGGGTGGCCCAACCTTTCAGGGGCACCCTACCGTTCAGGTTGCCCCTATTAAGCCCAAGGCCAATGAATCTGTGGTGTATGGGAGGCTCAGGGGCCCCTCTTAACATTCTGCAAGGCAGTGGCCCCCCCATTAACCTCAATGCTTGTAATCCCTAGTTGATGTACTCTGAAGAGCAGATGGCGTGGGTAAGGCTGAAGACCCTTGGATAGCCAAGAAGGAGGACTCCTTAATCTCTGGTAAAACAAAATACCATACTGTAAGCAAGGTTCTGACTGAGTTTGAGTTTGAGTTTAAAACATTTGTAGAGCACAGGTACACCTGGCGGTTTCATGGCGCTATGAAAGTACTGAACCCAAAAGGGCAGGAGGGTCGGGGAGGAGGGGGAGAATAGGACAATTATAGTGGGAAGGCTTGTGAGAAAAGCAAGGTTTTGAGCGCCTTACGGAAGTGCGGATATTGGGTGGAAGATCTAAGGTGGGCGGGGAGAGAGTTCCAGAAGGCAGGGGCAAGTGTGGAAAATTTCGTGCCCCCCCACTTTTTACGCCTGAAGCGGGGAACTGTCAGCAATTGTTGGGAGGATGAACGTAATTCCCTGACGGGGGCGTAGGCTTTGATTTCCGAGGAGATGAAGGCAGGGGCTGAAAGGTGATACATCCTATCTTGAACTGAACTCGTTCTCGAATAGGGAGCCAGTGCAAGGACTTCAGGAGCGGAGTGACATGGTGGAATTTGGCCAGGTTGTAAACCAGGCGGGCAGCCTGGTTTTGGACAAGCTGTAGTCGGCGCATACTGTAGGCGGGCATGCCGCAGTATAGAGTGTTGCCATAGTCTAGGCGGGAGATTACCATCGCCAGGACAATGAGTTTCAGGGCGGAAAAAGAAAAGAAATGGGAGACTTTACGGATAGTGCGGAGAGAAAGAAAGGAGGAGGACACCACAGAGCTGACCTGGGAGTGCAGAGTGAGTTGGTCATTCAGTTTAATCCCCAGAGTTTTCACAGAGGAAGAAGGAGAAGGGGGGGGACCTAGGGAACGGGGCCAGAAGAGAGGGGTCCAGGGACTGGAGCAACCACCTGTCAGAACCAGCTCAGTTTTGTCTGGATTTAACTTCAGGTGGTTGTAGTTCATCCAGTCCCGGATAAAGATCATGACAGACTGGAACTTCTCCATGGACTCAGGGGAAGGGGACAAAGTAAAAATAAGCTGGAGGTCATCCGCGTAGTTGTAGACGGAGACCTCCATTTGCTGGAGAGCAAAAATGAGAGGGGAAATGTAAGGATCTATTCACAGTGCTTACCAGACGCTCCATAGTCTCATAAAAAGGAAAGGGGTGCCACGTCAGTGGAAACCTCAGAGATGGGGTTCCCCTTGAAAGGACAGCTTAGAAAGCGCAAAATAGCAATTTTGTTTTTTAGAACCACAGAAACACTCATTTTGGCGGTATATAATGAATTTTTAATAATACATATACTGTGATCGGCACAATCAATGCAAGGCCAGAGTGGGAGTGGATATATTAATTGGCACTTACTCTTTTGTGTCCTTGTTCAGTGATTGTCCTATAGGATGAACTATAAATCACAAATATTTTGTTTTAGTGTGTAAATGGTAAGGATATATAATCACCACTCATGAGGACTGGAAGGCCCATTGCACAGGCTGATGTGTTTTTGATTTATTTCTTATAAATGATCAATAACTGTAAGTGAGTTAAATTCTCCCTGAAGTCAGGACCTCAGTTTAAATCATAAAGCTAACCCTCAACACAGAGCTAGAGAGTGTGTTCAGAATGCTGCTACGTTGATTTGCATGATGCTTAACCACATGGCTGCTGGGCGTTTTCCCCTCCTGTGCTGGCCCATGGTGTACCCCATTGTTCATGACGAGCTCAGCTCGTCATCAGCACACGACACCCGTGGGTGATGACGAGCTGAGCTCGTCATCAGCATCGAAAGGGTTAAATTATGTATTTGGAACTGATTCCAACTGACGTGTTTTACAAAGATCAGCCGGCAGAAGTTGACGCACTGAAATGTTCTGGCCTATGCACCGCAGCCTGGCTATATGGTCTCACGGTTGCATGCACGAGGACGGGTCAAGTTGGGATATAAAATAGGCCAGGCACCACAAGAGTTGTGGTCCCCGGCCTCGAATCATATAGCTAAAAAAGCGGGGACTATTCCGCCAACAGGTAGTTTTTAACCTGTATAGACATGCTGTATAAGTGTTTCAGAAGGTATGGAGATTGCATGCGTTTGTGCTCACCGCAGGGGGAAATAACAGTTACAACGCAACTGTTACAACGCACTACTTTTACAACGCAACCACTACAACGCAGGATCCTTTACAACGAATGCCGTTACAACGCATGATATTACATAGCAGATGCTATTACAACGCATGTCATTACAACGTAAGTATAGGTAAGTTTATCTTTTCTAAAACATTTATTTAATTTGGGTTTTGGGGTACAGGGGTATTTTTAGGTTTCAGGGCTAGGTTTGGGTTTTGGGGTACAGGGGTATTTTTAGGTTTCAGGGCTAGGTTTGGGTTTTGGGTAACATGGGTATTTTTAGTTTTCAGGGCTAGGTTTGGGTTTTGGGGTACAGGGGTATTTTTAGGTTTCAGGGCTAGGTTTGGGTTTTGGGGTACCGGGGTATTTTTAAGGTTCAGGGTTGGGTTTGGGTTTTGGGGTACAGGGGTATTTTTAGCGTTCAGGGCTGGGTTTGGGTTTTGGGGTACAGGGGTATTTTTAGGGTTCAGGGCTGGGTTTGGGTTTTGGGGTACAGGGGTATTTTTAGGGTTCAGGGCTGGGTTTGGGTTTTGGAGTACAGGGGTATTTTTAGGGTTCAGGGCCAGTTTTGGGTTTTGGGGTACAGGGGTATTTTTAGAGTTCAGGGTTGGGTTTGGGTTTTGGGGTACAGGGTTTTTTTTAGGGTTCAGGGCTGGGTTTGGGTTTTGGGGTACAGGGGTATTTTTAGGGTTCAGGGCTGGGTTTGGGTAATGGGGTAAAGGGGTATTTTTAGGGTTCAGGGTTGGTGTGGGTTTTGGGGTACAGGGGTATTTTTAGGGTTTTGGGGAACTGGGGTCTTTTTTTTAGGGTTCAGTTTGTAAATAAATAATTTCAATTAATTAAAAAAATTAATTGTATTAATTTTATTATTTATTAATAATAGTTCTTTATTAATAATAGTTCTTTTAAAAATAAACTTATAGTATTTTTTTACCCTACACTATCCAGCACTTACCCTACTATTACACTCCCCTGGAGTTAGATTTTTATTTTTAAATACCTAAACTATTTTTTAAAATATATATATATATATATATATATATATATATATATATATATATATATATATATATGTACAAATTAATTATTTTAAAATAATTTAATTTATTAAATTAATTAAATTTTAATTAATTACTTTTTTTATAAAATAATATACTTACCTATACTTACGTTGTAATGGCATGCGTTGTAATAGCATCTGCTATGTAATGTCATGCGTTGTAAAGGCATTCGTTGTAAATAAATCTGCGTTGTAAAAATTGCGTTGTAACGGTGTGCGTTGTAAAAGTTTGCGATGTAACGTCATACATCCCACCGCAGGCAGTCCTATTCTAATATCATGGAAAGCAACAGTAGAAACTGTCCCACCAGGTCATATAACAGGCCAAAAAACTGACGTACACTCTGACCTGTCAGACCAGTCTTAGGTCACTCATAGATTGCCCTATGAGCCAGTCAAACCCTGCACAGGGCCCTATCAGATAATACTGTTTTTTTGTTTTTTGTTTTTGACCAACATATTTGTATTGCTTTTTTTTTTAACACATATAGTCAACAACGCTTTGTCGTGTGTCTAAATGTCAAGCTCAGATGTAGGGTATTGGATACAAGAAGCCTGCCTCCTCATCATCCAAGCTACAAACTTACTATGATACCACAACATGTTTCTTGTAGCCACAAATTGGGCGCTTTCTAATATTGATGTGGAACCCTGCTTTCTGAGGTATGCTTAGGAAGATTTCGGTGGGCAGTGCACAATTTTGCATTACACAAATGATGCTACGAAAGCTGTACTGAGCAATCAAAAATATATATTAAGCATCGTTCTGTGGAACAAATAATCTGCATTCTAGGACAGCCCTTGTGCCATTCATTTCCACAGAATAATTAAAATGTGTTTGATAAACTGTTCCCTTTTCAATGAATGAATGTGACGCTGGCTTGCTTTAAGTCAGAGAGGACATTTGCACACAAGTGCCTTCATAACAGCCCTTGGGTGCCTCAAAATGAAATCTTCCCACACAATATTTTGAAGACCCCTATTATACTTTGTCCAAACGCTTACATTTGTCTTAAAGTTGCCAAACATGTGTTTAGATACTTTCTTCCCAGTACTGCCACAAATTATGCGGTTCTGATTTGGTCACAGATGGCAGGCAGATTCGATGGATCAGTTCGACACGGCAATCTAATATGAGTGGCAAATTAATTAGCAGCATGCATTGAGTTTATGATTTACAAGTCAGAATCAGAAATAAGCAAGCACTTGTCTCTCCATGCTTATTTTAGCACCAAACATCTGACACATATTTCCTTGCATTTGAAATATATCAATTATAAAATGAATTTTATTACTGTGTTCCTTTCTATGGGCAGAGTGGAAAAACACCAAAGGAAATGTTACATTTAGTGTGATATATGCTAATGGAATACAGACCACAAACATGTATGAAATATTGCCTAGCAATCACTGTGTGTTTCTTGTGCCTCCTGAATGGTTATTCCGAGCAAATTATTAGGCCATGGTAATCTGGCAGAATTATCTTTTTTGGGTTGCATATGCATGTCTGTATATGGTATTTCTTAAGCACCAACCTAGCCAAAAGGCAGCGAGCGCTATAAAGTGTTAAAGACAAGTATAAGTAATAGGAGAGGAAGCTACGTAATGGATGTTTTTCCCCCAAAACTTCTTAGTCTTTCTGATGGTGTTTTGACTATGCCAAGATCCACCAGAGATGGACAGAGTAGGATCTAATAATTATTCTCCTCAAACTGCTAAACTGTCGAGGGATACAGACTAGAACCAAAAATCTGGTCAGAAATGTAAATCTGATGTGAGCAGTTGCCAAGAGGCTTTTTGACTCTGTGCTTAATTTGTGCTGGTGTTTGCTGGGACTTTATTTACACTGGCACTTATTTAATACAGTCCACCACATGGTGGTTGGCTGTCTGTTTTTGGAGAATAAATCAGCAAAACATTTAACAATTCAATATACTTTAAAAAATACCAATAAAGCCAGCAAGTTCATTTCAATATTACAGCATCAGATGACATGGAATAGTTAAAAACATGGTGTATGAGTGGGAAGGTTAGTAGATAGTGCAGACACTGGCTTTTGGGCAGTGCTGGCTTGGTGTCAGCAATGGTGTCTTCCCGAAATTACCTTGGAAGATGGTCTTTATAATTTTTCAAAAATAAAGCACTATATTAGGGAAGTCTAACCAGTCTGCTTCTGGTATTCCAAGCAACTTTTGATAGTTTTTTATACCCTTATAAATTGTTTTCATGGAGATAATTGATGAAATGCATTGTAATTATAATGCATATTTGTTACAAAAATGACATGCGGTTTCATCTATTATTTATGGTAGACAACTTAATAAACATAATGTGTGTTTGTAAAGCTCACATTCACTCCAAAGGGTGTCTTACCACGGATAAAACCGATGTTTTTTGGTACCCAACGTAATGGTACTCCTTTTCGCAATGTCAGAAGGAAGAGAGGTTTCCAGGATTTTACCTGTGAGATCATAAGGTCATACACAATTTTCGACACCTGATGCATTACTTCACTGAGTCACCAGACTTCTCACATTGGAGACGTGTCACCGAAATTCACCTAGTAAAGCATGGGTGTGTCATATTAGCTGTTTAATTTAGAGACATGCTGTAATTGACAAAGAGGCATATTACCAAGCAATAGCGATAATTATCGCTATTGCTTAGTTAGCGATAAAAAATTATCGCCGAGCTGCAGCGATTTTTATCGCAGATAAACCTGTTTCCAGTCGCTGACATCTTAGCATGCCCACTTTGCATGTCATTAGTGATACATTTTTCTGACATGCAAAGCGGGGCCCAAGATGGTCGCTATCTCCTACTAGCTGTCGCTAACTGGTGTTAGCGGCAGCTAGGTAATAGGGAGATAATTTTAACTCCGCTTTCCTGGCTTTTAAAGCCAAAAAAGCGGAGATAAATCCCTTCATAATATGCCCCAAAGTTATCCCTGTCAGTCGATGCAAAACCTGTTAAATATTCAAGCAGTAGCCATGTGCTGTGGTTTTTCTTTTAATAATTTTACACGAAACATGGGAATCACAATGGATTTGTTCCAAAGATGGTTCTGCTCGAATGGAAAAAGTTCAATTGCAGTGCATGATGGAGATGTATGTTCTACTTAATTGACTAAACTATAACTGACGTATTGCAGTGTTTTTTGGAATTATTAAGGTTAGTTCTTGTCTCATTTCAACAACTAACTATTATGCCAATTTAACCTTTGTTTGTTTCAAGTGAATTTCTCTTTTTAATGTGAGTTAAGGTCTTGGCATCGCACCTGACTGCAAAGTCACTTTAAATTTAGTTTTTTTCAGTGAATTCCTTATAAAAAAAATCGAATTCTAAATTTGTCCATCGCCTAATCCTGCAAGGTTGCCAACTCCCGCTGCGCGCAAAGTTTGTCTACCAAAATGTTACCCTCTTAAAATTAGGTTTTTTTTAGTCACTGAGAAGATAGGTAGGTTGTAATAGAGATGTTGTGGTAAAGGAGATGTCTCCCTCTTTAACTGTTTTTCGCCCCTTTAAAAATACATATGCCTCCAATTACTAAAAAACCCTACCTTTTCTCGCCTTTAACATGCTGGTGCTGTGCCCGCATTTTAACATTTCTATGCTCATTTACATCAGCCTGGTCCTCTGGGAAATGCTTTGAATTCAACAGCTCCTGTTCCAACCCTATGGCACAGAGAAGGGTCTCACTTTTTCCTTGTATACAACATGTTAGCTCTTGTTGTTTATTAGAACTCAGTGATGAATCTGAAGTTCAGTAAAAGTGTAGCATATTATCTGTACATTGGCACAACAAATATATGCCTCAGCATGCATTATGGTGTGCCCTCGTATATCCAAGGTAATGTACTCCCTGCCCTTCGCGCATCTAGTTATAGAGCAACTTTATTTGTGGGCGTACCCGGGCCTTCACAGAAAACCGATTTATGTATGGACTAAGCCGGGCCTTCCTATATAATTGAGCTATAATTCGTACTAAAAGCATGCTTTTTTGCCTTAACTAAAAAAGGTATGCTAAAATTATTGTCTTGCAATTCTGGCTGTTTACATTATCAGCAGGGTTGTCACAAGATAGAAGCATCCCTTGCTGTTTGCAAGTATGGGTGCATTTGGTATTTAATAGCATGAATTTAGCCAAAGGGCAGCAGTGAGCAAAGCCAGTCACCTTGTTTTTAGAGTGCATCTGGTTACTGGATGAAGTTTACTGGATGAAAAAGAGACTCCAAGAGTGAGAGAAAGAGGGGGGAAATGTGGCCAGTGGAAGAATAAAGAATGAGGTGGAATTAGGACTAGACTGCCATGGCATTCGACAACCATGGCATTTGGCAGTGTTCGTGATGGGCACCTCAAAAAAACTTTGGGCACCTACACTTATTTTTTATTTCAGTTTTTTCACGAATTAACCACTGTCTGTTCCTTGAGACATGTGTCATCCTGAAGATCTGCAAAACCATCCACAACTTAACCACCCTACCTTCAGGAAAACATCCTATCTAAGGACGGGCAGGGCAACATAAAATTCACAATAAAAGCAACACTGGAGTGCCATACTCTGCAATTCAAGCCACCCACCATTCAACAAATACAAGACAAAAATGCATCTCATACCACATTGATGGCTCCTGTCTCCAAGGACTCATGGACCAGCAGCAAAGAGACTACCCCCTCTTGCGGCAACTGTATACTGAATCTTACATTTTCCTTCCTACCACATACATTAACACAGTCTTGAATTCTTCTGTACTCAGATTAGGAGCAGCACTTCATATCGGGCTTTCTAGGTACTGTTGGACTTGGCCCTTTTGGCAGGTTCACCCTGAAACTTTTTGCGTTCTCCTAGCCTTTTTCTGTAACATGGTGTTGGTGATTTTAGGCCTCTGAGCACTTTAGCACCATGGTCCAGTGTAAAGTGCCTGCGCTCTCTGTGTATGGGTGGTGAGACTGGCTTGCCCTCCCATAGGAATGCATAGGGATATGTTTGTCCACGGTAATTCCTGGTATGAGAGGAGTATAGGGGCGAGTCTAGTATGTATGAACTCGTGAGGATAAATGCTGCGCAATGGCGTGAGCAGATTTATGGTGACTGGTGGAGAAATGCCACTTTTAGAAGTTGGCATTTCTGTGTACTGTGTGTCTGCCTGATGTGAATTGCATGTCTGGCTTGTGATTGACAGGAGCTGAGAGGTGTGGGTGGCTCCAGGAACCAGGGGGAGTCAGCACAGTGGTGAATAGAGAGATCTGCATGCAGATGGAAGGGAGGAGTTGCACCTGGGACCTGAATAGGATTGTGCCTTCCCTCCACAATGCTTGCACCGCCCCCTGTGGTGCGTCTGAGCACTGAGCCCCAACCTGACAAAGGAGAGAGGAGCTGAGCAAAACAAAGTGCTCCAAAGCTCCCCTGAACCAGTTGCATATGGTTCTCCCATGCCCTGCACTTTTACACAAAGGGTTAGGTGGTATTAATATAGGGGCCGTGACCTCATGAAATTGTTCAGTTCTTGGTTGCTGTTCCTGGCTGGGGCCCAGGGGGGGCTGCCATGAGAGCTTGCCTCCCTGGGCCCTGCATTGCCCCCCAATGCCTAAAGGACTTTTTGGGAACCCTTTTGCTTTTTCTTTCTTATCCCTAAGGACCTTCAGGACTTTTGCTGACTTCTGCGCCTTGTGAGCGCTTTGTCCTGACTTTCCCTAAAGGAGAGGGAGAGCCTGGGGCTGCAGAGCGCTGCAGCCCCTTTAGGAGGGAATCCTCACTGTAGGGATTTCCCCGCTATGCTCATAGTGGCGGGTGCCTACCACGCATTTTTCTTTATTTCGCGAGTGCCCACCCTGCTTTGATGCCGTGTTTACTTTAAATTTACGCCGGGTGCCTACCCTGAATTTATCGTTATTTCCCTGGTGCCCTCACCGGTTTTATGCCGCTTATACTTGTATTTTAGTGCGGGTGCCCACCCCGCGTTTCACCGCCGTGGCCCGAGCCGCTTTTCGCACTTCTTCGGGCCGCTACCAGCGCGACCCGGAAGATAGGCATAGTTGCCTGGTTGTGGGCGGGGCTGGAGTGCGCGCCCCTGAAGTAACCGGGCCTCCCGTGAGCTGGGGGAGACCCGTGTGTTGCTACAGCCAGGCAGGAGCCCCCCCCGCACTGGTGACCCAAGGAAGACTCAAGGCTTGGCTCCTGTGAACAGGATGGAGCCCCGTGTGATGTGATGCCGCCGCAAAAGGAGTCCGGTGAGAAAAGCTGGTGCGAAGGTGGCGCGAGGCACATTGTCAGTGCCTGCCCCTCCGTGCTGGGTACAAGTAGTCTCCCAACAGCCCAGTGAGAGGGGCTGAATCGTGCAATGTTCTGGGGGTGTTGGGGCACATGGTCAGGTGCCCGCCTCCAGTGTTAGGCTGATTTCCACAGCGGCACCGCAGTTGCGGGCCGCTGCAACATCATGGGCATGTTGGTTTTAAAGCGCCAGTGCGCTCCATTGGGGTATATTTGTTTTAGAGCCCGTGTGCTCCAATGTTGGGGGCCATCTCTGCTTCTTAAGAATCCCGGAGGGAAATGCAGATGGCACGTGTAGGGCCCGCACCATTTTCTACCTACGAGCGGGCACATTTGTTTAGGAGGCACAGATGTGCCAGGGCCCATTTTATTGTTCTCAGTTGCACCGCACCAGCGCGGGCAGCTGCAACGTTTGGCGCATTTATTCAATGGGCACATTGAGAGGCCAGGCCCTAATTTGTTATTTACAGCTGCCCAGCAAGTAGTGGGCAGCTGCACCGTTTAGGCCGGAATTCTTTGGGGGCATGCAGTTGAGCTAGGAGTGACATACACTCCTTTGCCCATACTTACCCAGCTGCCCAGCAAGTAGTCGGCAACTGCAACGTTTAGGCCTGCGCAGAGTGCGCACCCTTGACTTGCACTGCATTGGCAGCGTGCCCTGACTCTTGGGACATAGGGCATTTGAGCCTATTTTTGAGATGGCCAGTTGGACACGGGGACTGTTAGGATTATAAGGCGCCAGGTCCTAATATCATTATGGGGTGCTAGGAAATGTAATGTATGTACTATGTTTTATGCACCCTGTGTGATACCTCTAAATGTGTTTTTTATGATTATGAGGTTGTTTTGCATATTATGGTTTATGCTGGTGAAATTATGTTTCACTGTGTGATTTATGCCCCTAATGTGAGTTATGCTTAGGAGGCTAGGGGTCAAATGTGTTTAGACTTGTGAGAGGATTGCATAATGTGTTTATGATGGTGAGGTTGGCGCAGAATGTAATTAGCGCCTGATGTGATACTGTGCATAATGTAGTTTATGTTACAGGCTGATGCTAAGTACAGGGATTACCAGTGGTTACTGGTTGTACGTTTATGATCTGTTTTACTTTTACTCAGCTCGCTTTGTGATGGTTCTGACAGTGGTCCAGTGGGCCCTGTCAGGTGTATATAATCCCTTATAGATATGACCCAGTACCAGGTGGCACCATGTATAATATGTGGTTACTATTCTAATGTGTTATGAGAATACAAAGTCTATTTTTGATATAACCCTGTGTGCAGTTCCTCTTGTAGTGTGCCTGGGATGTTGTTGTTGTGTGCCTGCGCAAATGCTTTACACATGGCCTCCGGGATAAGCCTGACTGCTTGTGCCAAGCTACCATGGGAGTGAGCAGGGGTTATCTTTGGCGTGTAACTCCCTTTACCTGACTAGAGTGGTGGTCGCTGCCTGGCTTTGGCGCAAGTCTTAGCCAACCAGAGATCCCATTTCTAACAGGTACCTACATTCTAAGTACCATTTCTAATGCAAGAACTGCTTCCTAATAATGTTCTGGCTGGATCACTGAAATAATATCGAGGGACAAAATATCGACTTGCAAAAATATCGTGGACAAAATATCGACAGTCAAAATATCGAGTTTGTATCTACAAACAGGTAAGTACAAAAATATTGAGTACAAAATATTGTTTACAATAATATAGTTGTAAAAAATATCGACTTTATTAAAAACAGTGTTAAATGAAATTAATATTCAAATTTAATTACTAAAATATACTTAAAAATACTTAAATTATCTTATAATAATTAAATAATAAATGAAAATAATAAAAAAAATGTTTACAATCTTATTTGTTAAAACATATATATATAGTAACATACTATAATTAAATAAGATACTATTATATTACCGTACGATACCAGAAGTGTAAAAAATACTATTCCCACTCCAAAGAGTGAAAGCGTAGGGAAAGCATTGGATAGCGTAGGGGTTACAATTACTATTCCCACTCCAGTGGGTGCAACAGTAGGGAAAACTGACCCTGAACCCAAAGAATACCCCTTTACCCAAGAACTGAAAACTGACCCTAACCCTAAAAATACCCCTTCACCCAAAAACCCAAAACTGACCCTGAACCCTAAAAATACCCCTTTACCCAAAAACTGAAAACTGACCCTGAACCCAAAAAATACCCCTTTACCCAAGAACTGAAAACTGACCCTGAACCCTAAAAATACCCCTTTACCCAAAAACTGAAAACTGACCCTGAACCCAAAAAATACCCCTTTACCCAAAAACTGAAAACTGACCCTGAACCCAAAAAATATCCCTTTACCCAAAAACTGAAAACTGACCCAGAACCCTAAATATACCCCTTTACCTAAAAACTGAAAACTGACCCTGAACCCTAAAAATACCCCTTTACCCAAAAACTGAAAACTGACCCTGAACCCTAAAAATACCCCTTTACCCAAAAACTGAAAACTGACCCAGAACCCTAAAAATACCCCTTTACCCAAAAAACAAAAACTGACCCTGAACCCTAAAAATACCCCTTTACCCAAAAAACCAAAACTGACCCTGAACCCTAAAAATACTAATTTTCCCAAAATTAATTAATAATATTTAATTATTTAATTACCAATTAATTATTAATTAACAATAACAATGAAGTAAATATATTAGCACATTAGCTGTAATTAATTTAATTTAATAATTAATATCATTTTTTCCCAATTAATTAATTAAAAATAACAAAAAATTATATATATAAATAAATTACCCAACACAGTGAGGGAACCCTTTAGGAAACTGCCACACACAAACTCCATAATGAACTCTTTATTTTTCGAGAACCTGCCAGCAGGAATTCAAAGGAGACGATCCTCCAAGTAAGTCAGCTGCCAAATGCATTTCGAGAGACGAGCTCTCTTCTTCAGTGGCATGTACGTCATCAGCCAGAACTCTCCCTTTTACATAAGCAGTCCCCGCCCCCTGGGCATTAGCAAACAGTGGCGTTTTGGGATCTGTAGTCCTTGTCAGGTAGGGATTAATCCTGGCGAAATGGATCCAAACTTCAAACCAAGTGGGAAAGGAGGCACATCTCTTTCGTTTCCCTGCCATGATTCCAGTTCTTGAATAGAGTGTTCAAAAGGGCAACCCCTGCAATTGTCCTTAAGAACGTTCGCGTCCACTTGCCCCCCCGTAGTGAAGAGGGCTGGCTCTGTGACAACAGCGGGCAGCTTCCACGACCGGACGGCCGTTTAAAATCCAACACAGTGGCAAGTCTAATTAGGGGTCCTGGACTGTGATGAATATAAATAAATTACTCTAATTAATGTAATTAACTAATTAAAATTATTTAATTACCAATTAATTACTAATTAAAAATATGTACAAAATTATATTAATTAATTAATTAATATTAATTAATTACCAATAATTAATAATTAAAAATATTTACAAACATATATTAATTCATTATTATTAAATTAATCCCCACCCTTATCCCCTATTAACCCAACATCCCGCTCCTAAACATTAACTACAATTTATATTACTATTAATAACATTATTATTTTTTTTAACCTTTTTTCTACATATTATACATATTATCTATATTTTTTACTTTCACTATTTATCAATATTTTGTCTTGTCAATTTTTTATAGTCGATATTTTTGTACTCGATATTTTTTTATCATTATTTTATTCGATATTTTGACCAACGATATTTTTGTTATCGATATTTTATTGTTGTCGATATTTTTAACTCGATATTTTGTCCATTCGATATTTTGGAGTCGATATTTTGTCTGTGCACCGTTCTGGCTCAATGTGAGACACATTCAACAAAATATTCCTGAACAAAAAAGACAAGGAAACACTAGCCTTCATTTTTGTTACAGAAATAAAATGTCCTGGGTACCTATACATTGATCATTAGAATCAAGTTTTCTTTTCTATAAAAGCACCACATGAATACATTAAATACTCAGAGGCAGAAGTTTCATTCTCTAAAGACTGATATGAGATTCTCTAAAAGAGTGATGCAGCATTGAAAACTGATCATTCTTTACACAACATAAATAGTGATTTTGACATTGAAACTCAAATGTGCACTTTGCACATGTCTAGAAAAATAACGCTGAAACTGAGAAAAGCTGAAGTACCAGCACTGTATATGTATGTTTATATTTATAGAAAAGAAGAATTTTGAGAGTGATTAATTTAACATGTTTAACTGCTTACCTATTATTCGAACAAACTCGTTAAGAGATTATTGATGGAAAAGCTTTCTATGATTCAAAATAACACAAATGATTAACATGAACACGAGTCTTGCACACAATTGTGCAAATACTAATGATGAAACTTAGCATCTCTATTGGCTTCATTGTAATGGAACATAGCAAATTGAAAAACTGGTGCACATGAAAATTATTACATTGTATAGGACTGGAACTTTCAGTATAAATGCTTGATATTATTTGAGTCTTAGATGTCCTAAAAGATTTAATTATAATGATGTGTAAGAATAGGTTTCATGTATGTACTTTTAAAATTGTGATAGTAATCCATATTTAGAGTTCAATATTTCTATGCAATAATCACTGGCTAATATTACAATTATTTACTTATATGATATGCTTGATTTATTTCATTATGCTTTAACCTAATCGTGAGTTTATTTCACTAAATTAGAAATGCTGACTTTAAATTGCATCATGTAGCCTCTTTCCTTAGGCTGCATTATTTCATAGCCTGGTAATGGACTTTTGTTACGTGTCCTCAAATGTTGCTTTATCTCTCCTTTTTATGCAAGATTGTTAAATCAATAGACACTTTTTCTATACTTCATTGGGAGGGATTTATGGGAACTTGACCCTTCAAATTATGATGATCAGACCATCATAAAGTGGCAATTAATGTCACAAAGTGACTTTCCGAGAAGGAGGTATGAAATCTCTCTCTCGATTTCCTACCTACCCACCCTAGCATCCAGCTTTACATGCCCCTTGCCTTTTTCCCTTTGCTGATGGACTTGCCTGCTGGACGATTTGGAGCTGTGTGTTAAGAGACCAGACATGAACTTTCCTGATTATAGCTCCATTCCCCTTGCCTCTTAACATTTCCTTAGTGGAGTGTAATCTAATCCCTTTTTCACATGCTAAGAGAACTCTTAGGATCTTTAATTCAATAACACCTTTATCTAAAATGTGTCAGTTTTTTTATTATGTGTCTTAGTGTTCTTTCCATAGAAACTGTGCATACAATTATCTGATTTCTAATGCACGATAGAGCAAGTCATAGATCATTTTCAGAACATTGAGAGTCCTAGATCATTTGCAGAACATGAAGTTCTGTTGTTTTTGTTCTGTGTGGTCACAACAGAGCTTCTGGTATAGATAGTTCTTGTTAGCTTGAACTTCTTTCAGTGATTTTGTCATCTAATTTGTTTTTCTCTGTTTTATATAGCACAAACTTGACCCAAAGATATCGGGTATCAGAGCGTTTTACATGAGCACCAGTTGCTTACACAAGGACACATTCATATTTTTTTGTTAGGTACAGGGATATTAAATGATTTGCCCAGAATCACAGGATGATGACCATCATTGCAGAGACTCAAACCCGGTTCCCCAGATTTGAGATAGACTGCTCCAGCCATTAGGCTACATCCTCTCCTCAAATAATTACAATATTCTATGTCTATAGCATAGTTCTGAGAGTAGTGTATTTACATTTGATAACTAATTTGTGAGTTGTCTACTAATTATTGGTCTTCATTGGGTGGCCAACAGTTTGACACCATGATTTCTCATCCCTCACTGCGACAAATCAAGGTCCATCAGAGGACCCATGCCTTTGTAGGTGGAGTATAGAACCTGAGTAAAGTGACAACGTTGTCAAGTCCTTGTTGGGCCCGGAAACGAAAGAGAAAAAGCTTCCGCTGCAACAAGAGTGTTTCATGTGACTCCAATATTATTCTTGAAAAACACTTTGAAGAGTTGTCTTAGTGTGTATACTTCCTGCACTAAAGGTGTGGGGCAGTCATTTAAATGATGAGGGAAAAATTTCAGAAAGGACAAAATGTCTGGTGTCAAGTTTTCCAAATACTTTTCTGCTCTATGGTATTACAAACAGTTCCATCTTCAGCTGCCTTTAGAAGTTTTAGGAGAGTTGTGGAAATCACTTGTAGTAGCCCTGCCACTGCCAGTATTTTGAGAGTGCTCCTCCATTTGTACCAAGGAGGACACACCTAAAAGAGTCAAACTCCAGAGGGGGTGGGAAATGGGTTTGAGAGGGAGAGTGAAGGACGCACATCATGCTGAGTTATTTCAGCAGGGCTCTCTCTGGTGTTACGCCTCTTGTTGAAGCACGAGTATGCATGGAGACCCCAGGTAATAGGATGACCCACTACTCGGGGAAAGTACATGCAGTGTTTAAGTAGTAGCAAAAAACATAGAGCGTTCACAATAACCGCATAATAAGTATAATTACTCCCACAGGAATCAGAAAGAAGAATACAGAGTGGTGTTGAACTGCTACGAACAATGGGCTATGTAACATACTGTACCCGAAATATTAGTCATATTATAATTTGATAATTATTCACCCTATGTCTGTATCCAAATACTAAAGCCTTGTAGTATACATCAAGAGAAAAATCTAAAACGTTTGCACATTTTAGATTTGTAAAGTTTTTCACCTTTTTGTAGGGAGGAGACTGGTTCAAATATTAAATGTTTAGCATAGATATTTTCTCCTTAAACCAGTGTTGCAGTGGTCACTTTTCATGGAGCTAGTGTGAAATAATTTCCGTGAAATTTCAAGTTATTTTGCATAGCTGTCACAAAACAAAAGTTAGCAGTTTCTCATAACCAGAAGCATTTAGCCTTGAAAGATGCATTGGTTGGCATTTCTCAAATTATTGAATAAATGTCATCAGTTGGGCAGTGAAGGAGTATCGATCTTCATTCAGCAGATATGAAAATGCAAGCACATGTATGCTGTTGGATTCTGGAAAAGCATCATCAGTTAAGGTTTATTCAGGTGAAGGCTAAGATTGTTTGTTGGAGCAAATGTGTAAAATACTAATATTCCTATGAACATAAATATAATTTGTGAAGCAATCTAAATGGCAAATCTACAAGGATGAAGAATTTTCAAGTTTTGTTAAATGACATTGCACTTTTTTGAGAATCTTTGACTAGCTCTTGTATTATTTCTAAAAACAAATCACAGTTTCTGCTCATTGAAACCTTTTTCTCTATAGAAAAACTTGCCTGTTTTAATTCCAAAGCTTCCAAGCATGCATGTAATGGTTTTTAATTAACAGCATGTTCTAGGACCGAAGTATGTCCTTTATGTGAAGCTTGACAGAACAAAGCTATATATTTCTGATTGCACCAGGGGCTTTAAGAAAGTCTTTCCTTGTGGCATACTGTAGCTAAGCATGGGCGGAAAATCCGTTTCGCTTGCGGATTTTGCGGATTTTTGGTAAATTCGCAATCCGCGAGATTCGCGAATCTCCCGCAAAATCCGCAAATCCGCGAGCAGCGGATTTCATGGCTTGCTCGCACTGTTCGCATGAGTTCGCGGCTTCCCAGTACAACTTTGCGCCCCGCGAATAAGCGCAAAATTGCAGAAATACGATCTTAGCAAAACTGAAACTACTTACCAGGTTCAAAAGTTCAGGCTCATCATTAGTAGCCATTTCCTGTAGTGCTTCCTGAGGGGCCCCTCCAGAGTTCAGTTGCCAGTTGCAACTATTATGTGACCCTGCTCTGAACCTCAGAATAGTGACACATATGCCACAAAGGTCCTGAATTACAGCTAAGGGAGACAAGCAGGAGCCAGGCTGGAGGTTCAAATCCATTAATCAGCCCCTAATTCATTATTGTCAGTTGGGGCAGGGCAGGTGTTGTAACTAATTTTGCAACAATGAAAGCACTTAGCAAGTGCAAAAGATCACTAATCAGGAAGCACTAAGGAAGCAGGTGCCAGCTAAAAAAATATTCTGTGACACATTAATCAGCCCCAAATTAATTCAGGTCACTTGAGGCAGGGAAGGTGTGCTTGCGTTGCCACAATAATGTACACTGACTGGACAACCAGAGGGTGCTGTGATGAAACAGAGGGTGGCATGGGTGGGCCAGAGGGTGGCATGAGTAGTCAGAGAGTGGCAGTGGTGACAGAGAGTGGCAGTGATGAAGAAGAGTGTCCCAAACAGGCTGGACACGTAGAAACAACAAGTTCGCGAAACTTGCGACCCGACAGGTAAGTTCGCGTTTTGCGAAATTGTACAAAACCCTCGCGAACTGGCAGAAACCCGCGCGAACACAAAAAAAAAAACGCAAATTCGCGAGAATTCGCGGATTTTGCGGATTGCGAGTTCGCAAATCCGCAAAATTCGCGAACGCGAGATTCGCAAAATTCGCCCATGCTTACTTAAAATGCTCTTCAACTTGTGCCTTATTTTAGGAAAGCAAAATCTCAAACCGAAGACACATTCTTACAAAGAGAGCATTACATCAGATGGGATAGAGGTACACAAGGTTCTTTGCACAACCTCCCATGCCTTAAAGTGCTGCAGCCATTGCTGTCTCCAGTGAATTGCATTAGTAACATGCATAGGTGGTTCTTAAACTTTGCAATTTACTCTCTCTCAATTCATGCCATGAGGCACATAATCTCATTGCAAAGATGACATAAAGAAAAAGGTGTCATGATCACAGAGCAAATCACTTTGCGGTCAATTTACAAAAGAGCTCATTCCATGGAATACTTACTCTCGCTTTGCAAGTGTAATATACACATGAGTGTGGTGTTCTTGTTCCAGAGAAGAAGGCAGAACAGATGTGGGGGGTTGTGAGACAACAGATCTGGCTTGCATTTTGTGTTATTTGCTAGTTCCACTGACATTACCAATGCCTTTTAGCAAGGACCCATTGGCCGGATGTGAAGAAGTCTCTGGACACTCTGCTGCGGGTTGAGTTTCAATCCAAGTGATGGTGGAGACTGAACTGCCTGGCCCAGAGAGGCACAACTTAATCTGTAAGAGGTCGCACCTTTTGTTGCTGATCTTGCATGCCCTCAGGTTAGTGTACGTCAGGTGAGGCTGTTCCAATCTGCTTCAATCTGCATAGAGACATGCCAGTCGGGTGGTCATCTCATGGTCAGGTCAACGATCAAGTGCTTTCAAAGGAATAGAAAAATGGCTACTACTGTGAAAGAAAAAAACATTTTCTTTTATGAAAAATTGCATGTGAAAGATATAGGGTTCAGTGTCACAAAATGTGGTGGTTTAGCATACTTTTAAGATGTAAAATAATCCATTCATCAAGTATTTCAATGCTAGTAGTTCATAGGAGGTGGTGTGTTGCTTTAAACAGCCAATAGCATGAGGTAAGAGATAAATATTCATCTGGGCGGAAAACTCGTTTAACTCTATGAATATTGTACAACAAACAGCATGTTACTGCAAGAGTCATTCCCATCTGGTGTGAGATATATATAGATAGATAGCTAGATATAGATGTATAGGTACAGCTAATACAGGTATAGAATCTAAGAATAAAAGTTGAATTCCTTTAATTTATTTAACATTATTTCAAATGCAGTGTTATTTTAAGTACATCTCTCCGTTATTGTCTGTGGAAGTATATTGCAGACCTGTGAGTGGTTGCATGTGGTGCTTGACAAACTCAAATGTGGGGCTGGAGTAGATTTACTGCTGTGTTGTCACCATTAGGGCTGAAGTAACCTTAAACGTGTGGTTTGTGAATTGCAATGTGCTTATTTGGTCAGTCAAAATCACTTTATTCGGTTAATTTAAAACCATAAAAGTATACTACATAAAAGAACCATTAGAAATGTGCATATTTCATTAGGAACATAATTTTAAGCATAAACATCAGAATAAAAATCTTTTGCCGTCATTACAGAGGGTTGTGTGTCTACATATTTTTTTTAAAAACATGATCCTATACACCAAAAATTTCAGTTTAAAATCATTAGCCATCATTACTGTATAAGAACCAACTCGAGACCACTTCAGAAACCTTTTTTCCTTTCCCTAGCCACAGCAACTAAAAAGCTGGCAATATTAAAGCATTCCCATGGGTTATTTAGCATCTGTAAATGTAAATGTAAGAATGCATGCCTAGCCTGCATAAAGCCTATATTTGTCAATATGGGTATTAAACAATGTTTGTTAATATGATGATAATAGCCGCAAAACATCATATAGTGCCAATGTTCTAGATGGAGAAATTATAACAAGAGCAAGGGTCCAAATTTTCCATCTTACACAACCCCTGTGGTTCCATCGAAACAAAGTGCAAAAGGTTACATCTAAATCTTGTTAAAATAAATTGGTGAAAAGGCTTTGTTATTTCATGTAGGTACGGTTCTATTGCTAGAGATGTTTTCAGTAAAGTATGTGCTCATATTGTGGGTTTCAGGAGCTTTCTAGTCTCTCTCTCTATAAGGATCATACATATAAAATGATTTTTCACCCACAACAGGTCCTCTTTCACTAGCCTGTCGGGGGAGTCAAATAATGCAGGCCGCCCTAATTTCACTGTCATGCTCTTAATATATCCTATTTACAACAAGGGGTGGTGAGGGACAGAGTCTCTGAATTAAGCAGAAGGCTCTCACCCAGTCAAGAGATCAGGGCTAGATCCAACACCGTTTTTTAGCTCACTGCACCATCCCAGTTTCAGAACCTGGCTGTATGCAAATTAGTCTGTTCCTGTCCCAGTGCATGATGGGAACAGGGCAAACCAAACTACAAAAGCCAATTCTTACACTGGGAAGGAAACAAGCTCCCGGGGACCGGTTTCTGGCATTACAGCCGTCTTCGGCCCGGTTTGCTTGAATCCTGATGGTGCAATGAGCAAGGGTCTCACATCTGAGAATACCCTTCCACGCTTAGGGTGGACAAAAATATTTACAACAAGGGGTGGTGAGGGACAGAGTCTCTGAATTAAGCAGAAAGCTCTCACCCAGTCAAGAGATCAGGGCTAGATCCAACACCGTTTTTTAGCTCACTGCACCATCCCAGTTTCAGAACCTGGCTGTATGCAAATTAGTCTGTTCCTGTCCCAGTGCATGACGGGAACAGGGCAAACCAAACTACAAAAGCCAATTCTTACACTGGGAAGGAAACAAGCTCCCGGGGACCGGTTTCTGGCATTACAGCCGTCTTCGGCCCGGTTTGCTTGAATCCTGATGGTGCAATGAGCAAGGGTCTCACATCTGAGAATACCCGTCTACGCTTAGGGTGGACAAAAATATTTACAACAAGGGGTGGTGAGGGACAGAGTCTCTGAATTAAGCAGAAAGCTCTCACCCAGTCAAGAGATCAGGGCTAGATCCAACACCGTTTTTTAGCTCACTGCACCAACCCAGTTTCAGAACCTGGCTGTATGCAAATTAGTCTGTTCCTGTCCCAGTGCATGATGGGAACAGGGCAAACCAAACTACAAAAGCCAATTCTTACACTGGGAAGGAAACAAGCTCCGGGGGACCGGTTTCTGGCATTACAGCCGTCTTCGGCCCGGTTTGCTTGAATCCTGATGGTGCAATGAGCAAGGGTCTCACATCTGAGAATACCCTTCCACGCTTAGGGTGGACAAAAATATTTACAACAAGGGGTGGTGAGGGACAGAGTCTCTGAATTAAGCAGAAAGCTCTCACCCAGTCAAGAGATCAGGGCTAGATCCAACACCGTTTTTTAGCTCACTGCACCAACCCAGTTTCAGAACCTGGCTGTATGCAAATTAGTCTGTTCCTGTCCCAGTGCATGATGGGAACAGGGCAAACCAAACTACAAAAGCCAATTCTTACACTGGGAAGGAAACAAGCTCCCGGGGACCGGTTTCTGGCATTACAGCCGTCTTCGGCCCGGTTTGCTTGAATCCTGATGGTGCAATGAGCAAGGGTCTCACATCTGAGAATACCCTTCCACGCTTAGGGTGGACAAAAATATTTACAACAAGGGGTGGTGAGGGACAGAGTCTCTGAATTAAGCAGAAAGCTCTCACCCAGTCAAGAGATCAGGGCTAGATCCAACACCGTTTTTTAGCTCACTGCACCAACCCAGTTTCAGAACCTGGCTGTATGCAAATTAGTCTGTTCCTGTCCCAGTGCATGATGGGAACAGGGCAAACCAAACTACAAAAGCCAATTCTTACACTGGGAAGGAAACAAGCTCCCGGGGACCGGTTTCTGGCATTACAGCCGTCTGCGGCCCGGTTTGCTTGAATCCTGATGGTGCAATGAGCAAGGGTCTCACATCTGAGAATACCCTTCCACGCTTAGGGTGGACAAAAATATTTACAACAAGGGGTGGTGAGGGACAGAGTCTCTGAATTAAGCAGAAAGCTCTCACCCAGTCAAGAGATCAGGGCTAGATCCAACACCGTTTTTTAGCTCACTGCACCATCCCAGTTTCAGAACCTGGCTGTATGCAAATTAGTCTGTTCCTGTCCCAGTGCATGATGGGAACAGGGCAAACCAAACTACAAAAGCCAATTCTTACACTGGGAAGGAAACAAGCTCCCGGGGACCGGTTTCTGGCATTACAGCCGTCTTCGGCCCGGTTTGCTTGAATCCTGATGGTGCAATGAGCAAGGGTCTCACATCTGAGAATACCCTTCCACGCTTAGGATGGACAAAAATATTTACAACAAGGGGTGGTGAGGGACAGAGTCTCTGAATTAAGCAGAAAGCTCTCACCCAGTCAAGAGATCAGGGCTAGATCCAACACCGTTTTTTAGCTCACTGCACCATCCCAGTTTCAGAACCTGGCTGTATGCAAATTAGTCTGTTCCTGTCCCAGTGCATGATGGGAACAGGGCAAACCAAACTACAAAAGCCAATTCTTACACTGGGAAGGAAACAAGCTCCCGGGGACCGGTTTCTGGCATTACAGCCGTCTTCGGCCCGGTTTGCTTGAATCCTGATGGTGCAATGAGCAAGGGTCTCACATCTGAGAATACCCTTCCACGCTTAGGGTGGACAAAAATATTTACAACAAGGGGTGGTGAGGGACAGAGTCTCTGAATTAAGCAGAAAGCTCTCACCCAGTCAAGAGATCAGGGCTAGATCCAACACCGTTTTTTAGCTCACTGCACCATCCCAGTTTCAGAACCTGGCTGTATGCAAATTAGTCTGTTCCTGTCCCAGTGCATGATGGGAACAGGGCAAACCAAACTACAAAAGCCAATTCTTACACTGGGAAGGAAACAAGCTCCCGGGGACCGGTTTCTGGCATTACAGCCGTCTTCGGCCCGGTTTGCTTGAATCCTGATGGTGCAATGAGCAAGGGTCTCACATCTGAGAATACCCTTCCACGCTTAGGGTGGACAAAAATATTTACAACAAGGGGTGGTGAGGGACAGAGTCTCTGAATTAAGCAGAAAGCTCTCACCCAGTCAAGAGATCAGGGCTAGATCCAACACCGTTTTTTAGCTCACTGCACCATCCCAGTTTCAGAACCTGGCTGTATGCAAATTAGTCTGTTCCTGTCCCAGTGCATGATGGGAACAGGGCAAACCAAACTACAAAAGCCAATTCTTACACTGGGAAGGAAACAAGCTCCCGGGGACCGGTTTCTGGCATTACAGCCGTCTTCGGCCCGGTTTGCTTGAATCCTGATGGTGCAATGAGCAAAGGTCTCACATCTGAGAATACCCTTCCACGCTTAGGGTGGACACTGGGCCAGGGACAGACTGATTTGCATATAGCCAGGTTCTGAGCTGGGATGGGGCAGTGAGATAAATAACGGTGATGGATCAAGCCCTGATCTTTGGACTGGGTAAGAGTGGTCTGTTTAACTCAGACACTCTGTTCATCACCACCCCCTTTTTGTAAATCGTTTTTGGCCACTATAGGTGTGGCAGGGTATACTCAGACATGAGTCCCTTTCTCACTGCTCCATCAGGATTCAAGCAAGCCGGGCCGAAGAAGGCTGAAATGCCAGAAACGGGTCCCCGGTAGCTTGTCTCCTTTCTGGTGAAGAATTGGCTTGGTAGTTTAGTCTGCCCTGTTCCCATGATGCACTGGGCCAGGGACAGACTGATTTGCATATAGCCAGGTTCTGAGCTGGGATGGGGCAGTGAGATAAATAACGGTGATGGATCAAGCCCTGATCTTTGGACTGGGTAAGAGTGGTCTGTTTAACTCAGACACTCTGTTCATCACCACCCCCTTTTTGTAAATCGTTTTTGGCCACTATAGGTGTGGCAGGGTATACTCAGACATGAGTCCCTTTCTCACTGCTCCATCAGGATTCAAGCAAGCCGGGCCGAAGAAGGCTGAAATGCCAGAAACCGGTCCCCGGTAGCTTGTCTCCTTTCTGGTGAAGAATTGGCTTGGTAGTTTAGTCTGCCCTGTTCCCATGATGCACTGGGCCAGGGACAGACTGATTTGCATATAGCCAGGTTCTGAGCTGGGATGGGGCAGTGAGATAAATAACGGTGATGGATCAAGCCCTGATCTTTGGACTGGGTAAGAGTGGTCTGTTTAACTCAGACACTCTGTTCATCACCACCCCCTTTTTGTAAATCGTTTTTGGACACTATAGGTGTGGCAGGGTATACTCAGACATGAGTCCCTTTCTCACTGCTCCATCAGGATTCAAGCAAGCCGGGCCGAAGAAGGCTGAAATGCCAGAAACCGGTCCCCGGTAGCTTGTCTCCTTTCTGATGAAGAATTGGCTTGGTAGTTTAGTCTGCCCTGTTCCCATGATGCACTGGGCCAGGGACAGACTGATTTGCATATAGCCAGGTTCTGAGCTGGGATGGGGCAGTGAGATAAATAACGGTGATGGATCAAGCCCTGATCTTTGGACTGGGTAAGAGTGGTCTGTTTAACTCAGACACTCTGTTCATCACCACCCCCTTTTTGTAAATCGTTTTTGGCCACTATAGGTGTGGCAGGGTATACTCAGACATGAGTCCCTTTCTCACTGCTCCATCAGGATTCAAGCAAGCCGGGCCGAAGAAGGCTGAAATGCCAGAAACCGGTCCCCGGTAGCTTGTCTCCTTTCTGGTGAAGAATTGGCTTGGTAGTTTAGTCTGCCCTGTTCCCATGATGCACTGGGCCAGGGACAGACTGATTTGCATATAGCCAGGTTCTGAGCTGGGATGGGGCAGTGAGATAAATAATGGTGATGGATCAAGCCCTGATCTTTGGACTGGGTAAGAGTGGTCTGTTTAACTCAGACACTCTGTTCATCACCACCCCCTTTTTGTAAATCGTTTTTGGCCACTATAGGTGTGGCAGGGTATACTCAGACATGAGTCCCTTTCTCACTGCTCCATCAGGATTCAAGCAAGCCGGGCCGAAGAAGGCTGAAATGCCAGAAACCGGTCCCCGGTAGCTTGTCTCCTTTCTGGTGAAGAATTGGCTTGGTAGTTTAGTCTGCCCTGTTCCCATGATGCACTGGGCCAGGGACAGACTGATTTGCATATAGCCAGGTTCTGAGCTGGGATGGGGCAGTGAGATAAATAACGGTGATGGATCAAGCCCTGATCTTTGGACTGGGTAAGAGTGGTCTGTTTAACTCAGACACTCTGTTCATCACCACCCCCTTTTTGTAAATCCTTAATATATCCTAGCCAGGGGATGCTACTTGCTTTACCTAAAGATAAGTAAACCCAAGCAGTCTTACGATTCAGCTCCAGTTCGGCTTAGTCCTTCGTGGGGGGGACTTGTAGTAGCCTGTCTCTCCCAAAACCCCTTATTATTTTTCTCTAAACGCCTTCCAATTTGTACTCAATATTCCCCATTTTCTAACCCCCCCACCCCAGTCCATCCCACATTTACTACAAAGTAATACAGTTATATGTGTGGAGATATCCCCATAGAAAATATAAGAGAGGTGGAAGTGGTGATTTATTTGTGAGTTCCATTTTATATAACTACTTAACACTACAAAATGCAGTTTGGGAATCAGGCCCCTTGTGTTGCAAAGTCAGACCTAAAAGGCTGGTGTTCCCCTGGGAATTTCCTAGCAGTCGATGATATCAGTCACTTCATATCAAGAAGCAAATACCAAAGCTTGTTTACTAAGTAACATAGTAGAAATTTTAATTGGGGTATTAACAAACAGTTGTGGATTTTTGCATTATCTATTGTTATTTGAAGAATGATACCTCCTACATAAAATTATACTATCATGAGTGTAACCAACAGAAACTAATTTTGACATTGCTTTGGCCATGTGGAAGACTTCTGCTCGGCTCCGGATGAAGAGCTTTTGCTCATAATACCTCTTTTCGCATGCTCTTCCACAGATTCTTAGAGTGACTCTGCTGGTTTTTTGACTAACCAGACCTCAGTTCCACTATTCAAACCCATTGCAAAGTGTATGTCACATAGGCTACCCCCAGTTGGCAGAGACTGACTAACTTATAAAACCCTAGTATATGGTCCCAGGGACTTTAGGCAGAGTGTTTACCCAGGGCTGAATCACTGATTGTGCCACCCTCTATGTGTCAAAGTACAAAATGGCTCCCAGCCTGCCATTGCAGACTGAAAGGGCAATATTAAAACTACTAGTTCGACTTTGTCATTTAAACCAATGGCATAACCTCCACTTCCCTTAACAACAGTGCTTAATTTGTGCCTGTGCTTTCCGGTGCTTAGCACCAGCACTTACTCATCAGGGCCGGGACTACACTCGGCATGTCACATATTGTATTGAAGTTGATACTGAATTCAATTTACATATTTCATTTACCTCCTCACTGTAAGTAGACTCTGCGTCGGCGCAGCCTCACTGCAGCAGACTAGTGTTGTTCAGTTCTCTTCTCTTTACCGTCTCCTGAGTGAGTGAGATGTTGCTTGATTGTTGATTGAGCTTCAGTCTTTGTTGTCGGTGGGCAGGACTCGGGAGCCGAGGGACACTGATTAATTGGGCTTGATTTTGGTTATGCAAGGGTAGGGACTGTGCAGCAGCGTGCGCAGATTTTTCCCAGATTGATTTGCCACGCCCCTGCATACTTGCACACGCACCCCATTGCGAGTCTCATCCATTAGGCAAGCCACAGGCACATCAATTTACTGAGCAATTGCACCAGGGGCCCAGTCCCAACTCCCGCCTAACAGGAACCACTGAGTCATCCCGTCAATAAGGCTGTGAGTGTCCTGGCCTGCCGCTGGAGCCTGGCCCTCTTTGGGTACAACACAGGTAAATTAACTGTAAGTTGTAAGTTAAGTAGTAGCCCCTGCCAGTAGCCATGATGCCAATAATATGATGTGGGCGGACTGGATTTGGTTCTGCGGGCGGGGCAGGGGCTACTGCGACCGCATTCGCAGATTTTTCCCAGATTGCTGCCACGCCCCAGCATACATGCACACGCACCCTACCGCGAGTAATCCGTTCAAAGCAAGGCACAGGCACAGCCTGCCTTACTGAGCAATACCAGGCCAAGTCCCGCCTAACGGTTACGGACCCAGGCGGTCAATAAAGGGAGGCAGCGAGTGCACAGTGTGTGTCCCGGCAAGCGCCTGGCCCACCACGAGTACAGCAGGTAAATTAAGTGCAAAGTAAAGTTAAGTCTCGTCACCATGCCAAACCAACGCTGCTTTTCTTTTTGGAGCGTGGTGGCGTGATGGTTGTCAGGTCACCGTGGTGGTCATAGTTGAGTCCCGCTCCACAAAATTCCGTGATCATGAATATGACGCAGACAGACTGATGCACTGCACTCATTGCATTGCACTGCGCGGCCTGGCCGCACACACTTATATTATTATAGGGGCGGCCCTGACGGGATTAAGTTAAACTCTTGCCCGTCTCCTGCCTTTGAAGTATTCTCGTCTCTCCCTCCCCTGCTTCAGAGAAAGTACTGGGCTAAATCTGTGGAGGGTGGCAAAAAAACGGGCTTGTCTCTGACTGTGTCTCGCTCTAGCAGTCTTTGAATGCCCGCTCTCGGCCCGGGGATGGCAGCAGAGAAGCTGTAAGTACAATTTTTAAAAAGTAACTAAAGTCTGTTCTCGTGGGTTTAGGTTTACCGATTACTTGAACTTCTAAATGTAACCCCTCCCCTGGCCTCAGCACGCATGGTCTTGTAGACCATAAGTAAACTACTAATCCCACAATGCTTTAGTTTGGTTTGCAACATACGTCAATCGGCAGTGTCACAAAAGGTAGGTGTGCAATTTGTGGCTACTCTTTGCGACCAGTTTTCAGTACATCTAGCCCTGGATCTGGCAAATCATTTTCATTGAACCTGCTATGAAGAATGTTTCACAAAGAAAGGCATTGCCCAGACAACAAAACCAACTTAGTGAATGACCTTCGTAACTATCAATAATCACTATATCAGGCTAGTTTTTTATTTATTTCTTTTTTTAATGCCCTTCATTTAGTTCCCTCTTTTTTCCCCCGATGTTTCTCTTTCCCAATCAGTTTAAGGATAGAGGGGCTTAAGGCCCACCCCCTTGTTCTTGTATTTACGTATTTTCTTGTCTTGGGTGATGTTTCCTCTCCTTCCCCTTAAACCCCTCTTTTTTTCTCCCCCCAGCCTCTCTGCAGGTCCCCTTTGAGTCTGACCTCCTCGTCCACTGAGATTCCTGCTGCTCTCGTTTCTTTTTTCTCCAAGGCTCCTCCATTTCTTTCTGTACTTACCTTCGCCCCTTTCCTATTTTCTTTTCTGCTCTATGATCCTCTGCACACCTCTTGTACAACCCCACCTCCTCCTTGTGGTGTTGTCAGCAAGACCCAGGAACAGCAATCTGACGGTTACCATTATTCCCCAAATCCATCCATAGAATGCACTGGCGACCAGGTAACCTACGGCAGCGGTCACTCTGGGCAGAGCGCACATCTATAATACCAGGCAGGGCAGGGGCAGGCACATTAATTCCTCTCCCAACAGCACTTCTAGCCTCCATCTACTGCACGCTGAATACTGCAGCCCACCCTGTCTGTTCTCATCAATGCCACTGGAATTATGAGATGATTCTGATGCCACTGCGTTTTTCGCGTAATTCTATAATTGACACATAATTCATCATTTGCAGATTTTAACAAAAATATCTTTTTTCTGCTCAAACGTTTCTGAAGTTACTAAAAGCGCAGGGACACAAGTTACTGCGCAGTGGATTGCCCTTTGCATAGCTTGACTGGTCACCTTTCTGTTGCTACTGCTATATTTGAGTGTTGAACTGAAACAAGTAAGGTGCAACCAATGCCCAGACAGTGTTAACAAAGGTCAAAATGACTAAATAGTGAGTTAATACTATCATAACACGTGTTGCATAATTTCTTCGACCCTGTTGCATGATTTGGCCTTCCCCTACTGCATATTCCCAGTGGTCTTGGTTACTATAAGATCTCTGATTTGTTGCCAACGCTTACACTTCTGTTATAATATACTGAGAGCGAGCTCCCCATTATGTACCCAAACCAGTATTGCAGCTCCTAAACCATTGCACCTGCACAAAGCGGCGCTGTGACACGCTCCTTGGCCGTTTTCGTGTCATTGCAAACCCACAAATATTAGTGCTCTCCTTAGTGAACAGTGCACTCCTCTCTGCAATAGGAGCATTAACCCACCGAGCTGCGGTCGGTATTACACTCCCGGTTATGTCCTGCCCCCGGGAACTGCGCTTTTGCAGACTTTAGTATTGTGCTCTGAGAGGGGCTGCATCCCTCCAGGCTCTGGGGATTGAGAAGGGTGGCTAGAGCTGTTGGGGGGGGGGGGGGGGGGGGGGGGGTCTGAAGGAGGCTGCCGGGTCACGTGCTTCACCACTGCAGTTAGATTCCAGGAGCGTGAGTGTGGGGGGGGGGGGGGGGGGGGCTAGTAATCAGTGCTCTGTTGGTGGGGGCCCAGGGCTGTGCACTTATTCCCCACGTCTCTTTACCCTGAATGAGTAGCTAAGCTGAATTCTAGTTTCAGATCTGACTGACTCCAGATGTTATTCATGGCTGTGTACCTTCTCTTTGCTGTCCTAGAAATCTGGGGCCTTATTTATGAAGGCCTTGCGCCGCCGGTGCGTCACTTTTAACATGGGAGAAAGTGACGCACCGGTGGCGCAAGGCCTTCATAAATAAGGCCCCTGCTCTTCTGAACTGCTGATTCAGTATATTTGCTTACTGTTTTAATATGCCAAAATAAAGAAACATTTTTTATAGCCAAGACACGATTCCAACTTAAAAACGTTTAGCTAAAAGACAGCATGTTTCTGGTAACAGTTTCTCCAAGCGCCCACCTTTCTCTTTGCATAGCTTATTTGGAGCTCTCTCATCATGCCCTTTGTACCTAAACGTAACTGCTCCCTTCAGGTGGTACTTGCGACACAGACTACTATAATGGCGTCCACCTCTGGGCATTTCTATGACTGTGTGGTTTGTCACTTACTTCTGGTATTACTTCTGTCAACAGAAAAAGCCAGATGAACCAATACCGTTGTTTGCATATCACTCATTTATTTATTCGAAGTAGTAGATGCAAAGCAGTATATTTTATAGGCTGTGAACACTATCATACAGAAGTTTTTTTTAATAAGATGGGTAAAATAGCTGCCTTTAAAAGCATAAGCTTATTCAGTACAGTAAATCAGAAATGACAGTTCGTGATATGTGCTAAGCATTCTATGATTTGAATAAGGTTCCTGCGTGCCCTCTTTGGTTTGATGTGCAGAGCTGCGCTGCCCTCGAAATTAAGGTTGGGATCTAGAAAAACCTCCTTAAATTACATGGATTGGAAACAAAATGGTGCAGAGCCCAGGCAGTTTCTGAATTGCATAAGAGGGTAGATAGTTTGATGGAGGGACATAATAAAAACACACCAAAAAAGGGTAGAACACGGAGAGAGACAGACAGGTAAAGAGTGGTGAGCCCAGTACTGGCCCATTGGGTGAGCCTAAGGTCAGATATCGAAAGAGAGATGATGGAGCAAGAGATGGACGTGTGAGTAAGTGGGTGGAGCCAGTTGAGGGAGTGGGTGGAGCCGTAGAAAAGTGGGTGTGGCCTCTGACAAACATTTAAGCACCTGCAGTTCATATTTTACTGATTAAGCACTGCTTAACAATGTATTTATGCCTCCTCAAAGGAAGGCCTACCGAGTCCTAAGGCAGGGAGCTGTATATTATTAGATGGGACATGTATGTTTGTATACATGTCCTAATAACAAAAGTTCCGCATTGTCTTTTTTGCTGTGAAAGAGTTTGTTTGTCTTTGACTAACATAGAGTTACTGGCTTACCACTCAGCTCGGCTAACATTTGAATGGGACTAATAAGATGGGTACATCAAGGTATACAATTTTTAGAGAAATACAGCTTTTAGAAAATTGATGTTCTGTGACCCAGTTTGTCAAGCAGCCTCACATGGTCACTGGACACCAGACAGTTTTCTGCCCTCCTGGAAGTAGTGTTAACAGCTCCCATAATTAGGAACAAGAGCAACCTGCTGCAGGGTGGGCGTTACCTCTCCTTTACAGGAAGTCACTGAGGATGTTAGCCCAAAAGGCAAGCTTCAAAGACAAAGCTGTCTTTGGTGAACAAATGGTGATCACACCCCTGAAGGGTTGGTCTTTCTTATGGTAGACAGGCTGGCGGTGGGAACAGAGAGGGGAGACCAGTGCCCAAGCTAGTTCTCCCATGGATATGCAGCCAACAGGCAGCCACACCTCTTGGGTGAGCTACCAAGTTCCTAACCATGAACGTTGATTTCCCAAAATCCTAAGGGTAGTGTATTAGACATCATATTCCCTTTGACCTTAATGATGGCACAGGAAGCGGCATCATATGACCTTTGACTTAGAATCTTCCTAGACATTGGTTTCACATGACATCCGTCCTGATATAATGATAATTAACATTGGTGAAGTTCCATAATAATTGTATGCCTAATATAACACAAACAGATGTCTATTTTTTAATGTTATCTATGTGAAGGTGCCGAGATAATATGTAATGTAATGTAATGTAATATGTAATATGCTGTTTTGTAACGCGCTCAATTACTACCGGAGTATCCTGGCGCGGAAGACCGCTGGGGAACCCGTCCTGGCTTTCCCTGTGAGATGGTCCCTTTCTGGGTATCTCCAAGGTGAAACCAGGCATCCCCGGTGTCTGTGGGGGGCCGTTGTAGAGATGAGGCAAGCTTAATGCCCAGAGTTGCAGAGTGTGATCCCTGGTTAGAGTAGGCACCGAGGCGAGAATTATCGAGTACGTTGAACCTGGTCCACGACCCTGCCGCGTTGGGAATTGAACCCTGGTCCCGGGCCGTTCTCTGTTTCCGGGTCTGCCACCTCTAACCAGTGAGCCACACCACTCCACTCTCATGGGAGCAGTTACCTGAATTGTAGTAAGCAGGTAAAGTGAGCCTGATGTCTTCTATTGGAGATTATCTGGTGGTGGTTTCACTCCCCTGGGAGCATTTTGGAAAAATTAATGGGCCCTGAAAGTGCATTTCATGTTCTTTCATAATGAGCCAAGCTATTGAAATCTGACAGTCCCAATGAGTTGACAAAATTATGTTTTTAAAATGTCCTGTGTCTGCCACATATGTAAAAAATAACCTCCATTTCTATGGTGAGCATTTTGCTATGGATGCCCCTTTTGAGGAATCATTGCATACAATATACAAGTGCAAGAATTTGGCTAATATTACTGCCCGTGTACTACGTGCGGGCCCTAAGTGAAAGGTTGTGCCTAGTATGTGGAGGACCACAATTTGTCATGGATGGCCCCCCTGACATATGCCACATTGTCCTGCCATGTGCCAAGAATATCATACTTTGTGTCAGCGTCAGAAGTTTGCCACAGGTGTCAACTATGCCAAGAATTTTCTCCAGTATGCCAGAGTTTATGTTTTTCCACTGGTGCCCCATGCCAATATTGACTAATAGAGCGACCCGCGCTAGCATTTGGTAGTGGATAACCCATATTCAAGGATTGCCTCCAGTATGATAGTGCCAGTATTTTGCCAAAAGTCAAGAAACAAGCCAGGTCCAACATCAGACTTGCAAGCAGAACACATTCTTACTCATTTTCACTTCCATTCACTTACACTCATTAACTCATTCTTGCTCACTCATTAGCACTCACTTGCACTCCATTTTCACTCAGTCTCTTTCACTCACTCTTAATCTGACAGTCATTTGCATTCTCTCACTCACTCACTTATATTTACTCACTCACCCTCGATTCCACATACAAACATAAATGCTCAGACATATGCACACTCTCTCAGACAAATTCACTCACCCATATGTATGCATACAACATACATTTAAAGCCATTTTTTGTTTTTCACCTTAAATACAAGTAAAAGTCTGTTCCAGATCATGCTGATCCATGTTTTACTACACTAATAGGGAATCATGGACTATTATTGTAATAAAAATTAACAGAAAATGAGGATTGAGTCAGACGCTGGAAATGCAAGGAACCCCTGTGCTCTCTGCACTGATTTTGGGACTCTGAGGCAAGTGGCTGCAAGCGGTAAGCCAGGGGTCGCAGCTGCGATCCCTAAATTATGTCGATGTCCTAAATTCCGAGGAAGGGTTCATCTTAAGAGTGGGCAGAATAGTGCACTCTGATATTGCTAGTTGCCACACACAGCCAGAAAGTCATCACAGCGCGGGAGGGAAACCGTTAGTCCTCCAGGTAGTGATCATTTCATCTCCCAGGGCACTTTCTGGGCATAAATATGGCACCCCTGGCACCTGAACTTCATATCATGTCAGAACTGGAGAAAGGACTGAAGAAGGACTCCGCTTCTGAGCCCTGGACTTGGTAAAGAGAGGCTGCATTGCCTACTGGACTGCACCAGTTGCACCTTGGGCTAGTGAAGAGAGGACTGTGCCTGTGGCTCCTTTCTTGGGGCAGATAAGTAGCTACCAAGCCCCAGACTAAGGAAAGTGATTACAAGGTTCAGTCAGCTGACACCTAAAACCAGCACAAGGGCCATCAAAGCTGAAGTAGCCCAATTGTACACTAGCCACTGCTGAAGAATCGCTGTTGGGCTCCCTAAGAGCATCCTTGTGTTCCTCCATCTCTTGCATCCGCAGCATCAAGACCACTCCATTGGTGGTCATGCTGTTAAGTTTGGAACTGGACTGGAAAATGCTTTGGTAGCCAGATAACTGTCCACATACTCCTTATTGGCCCTCCTGCGGTTAAAGTTAGATTTGTGTTTTCTTGAAGAATCTGAATCCCTGGAACCCTCTAGTGGATTTTGTTTATCGTGGACTCTAAAAATTCATAAAAATACAATCTATTTATGTAAATTGGTGTTGGATTTCTTTCATGTTGTATGACTTTCTTCTTTCATTTGTTGTGTACTGGTAAATCCTCTAAACACCAGGTCCTTTGTTTAAGTCTTGCTGCTCAAAGCTGCAGCTCCAATAGTTGAGTTTAAGGTTTTATAAATGAACCTGACTGGACCCAAGACAGTTTTTGCGAATGTATTACACGGTGAGGTCGCACAATCATACCATATATTAATTGTCATGTTGAACAAACATGCGAGGATTTGGATGTAAGTGATTAATAAATTAGTAAAAATCTGATGAGCAACATTAGTTAGTGTAAATAACTAGTGGGTAGGCTATTGAAATTTACCAACATTTTGGTTAATAAGTTGCACACCAATAATGCTAGTATCAAAGTTTGTTTTATATGTCTGGTCTGTCTGTCTACATTGTGAGGATTTGTATGGTGGTGTTGGAAATTAGGTCTATAATTGGTAATGGTTTGCACCGTTGTCCAAGTAGAGATCCTTTTTCCTAGTCAGGGTAAGGGGGATACACTTCTAAAATAACCCCTGCTTCACCCCCTTTATAGCTGGTCACTAGCAGGCAGGCTTATCTCAGAGGCAGTGTGTAAAGCAATTGTGTACACACACAGAAATGCAGTGAAAACACTACAAATGGACCCCACACACGTTTACAAAAATAAGTAATCTTTCTCTAAACCAAACAAGACGAAAACAACAAAAATCCACAATACAGTAATCAAAATATGACTTTTAAAATGTAGAAACAGTTCTGTCCATAGAAAACTATGGTTGGGACATTTTCAACACAAAGTACCTTGGATGCGTCAAAATCATAAATCAAAAAAGCCACGGGGAAGGTGATGCGTTGGTTCATTACGCCCAGGGGCAGTGATGTGTCATTTCCTTACTGAAGGAGAGTTGATGCGTCAGTTTCTTACTGCGGCTCCGGCGTTCTTGCAGACGTGGTGCCCAGGTGCGATGCTTGATGATTGGGAATGCATTCGTTCTTGATGCGGCGGTGACAATGCTGCATTGGTCTCTCCAGCCGCGGTTCCATAATGCGTTGGGTCTTGTAGCCATACTGCAGGGCCTGTGTTGAAATCGGTGCGCTGATCTCGGACTTCGGAGATTGTTGCACGGGATTCAGCGTGTGGTGATTTCTCGAGCTGTGGACAAGCCCTGCGTCAAATTTTTTAGGCGATGCATCAAAAACAGGTGTGGATGTATCGCGCTTCTTGAAGTTGTGTTATTTGTTACCAGCCTCCAACAGCAGGAACAACATCCAGAGGCCCAATACAGCAACCAGCACCTTTTGGCAGGTCAGAACTTCCAGGAAGGAAGTTCAGGGGAGCTGGTGGTGAAATCTTTGTATCCCTAAGACTTCAAAACAGGAGACAAGCTCTACTTCAAGCCCTTGGAGATCTTTCTCAAGCAAGAGACACAGCAAAGTCTTTATCCTCTCCTTGGCAGAAACAGCCACTGCAGGCCAACTCCAGACAGCACACAGCAAAGGGGCAGAACTTCTCCTTCATTTTTCCCAGCTTTTCTCCTTGGCAGAGGTTCCTCTTGAATTCCAGAAGTAATCTAAAAGTCTGGGGTCGGGCCCCACTTTTAATAGCACAAATTTCTTTTCTCTCTGGTGGAAGTGAAGCTCTTTGCCCATCTAAAACCAGTTCTGTCCTCTCTGGTCCAGCTTACTGGTGGGAGATGGAGACAGCATACATCAAGGCAGACCAGGCCCATTCAGGTGTGAAGAAATCTCCTCCCTCTAATGTAAATGCAGCCCAGGTCTATTCGGCCCAGCCCTGGCTCACACTTGAAATGCAGAACACACCTCACCCCCCCCCCCCCCCCCCCAAGTGGCTGTCTGAACAGAATGCACACGCCCATCTCTCCAGAGCCAGACAGTCAATACACAAACCAGCAGAGGCACATAGGATTACTAAGCAAGAAAATACCTACTTTCTAAAAGTGTTATTTTCAAACTTAAAATGTAAAAATCATCCTTACTAAAAGATGCATCTTTATATTCGGAGTTCAGGCATACTAAACTTTACCTTGTCCCAATGTAAAGTTATATTTATAAGATGTTGTAAATGAACTCCCATTCTATCCTATCGGACAGATAGCCTTTCAATAGTGAAAAATTAAATTGGCAGAATTTCACTATCAGGACATGCCACACATATCCGGGTATATCCTTCTTTCACACATACTGCACCCTGCCCACAGGGGTACCTTGGGCCTATCTTAGTGGTGACTCATGTGTAAGAAAAGGGGTAGGTTAGGGCCTGGCAAGTGGGTGCACTTGCCAGATCGACATGGCACTGCTTGACTGCACACAGCCACTGCAATGGCAGGCCTGAGACCCTTTTGCAAGGCTGCTTGTGTGGGTGGCACAATCAGTGCTGCAAGCCCACTAGCAGCATTTGGTTTACAGGCCCTGGGCACACACAGTGCACTGTAAAAGGGAATTAACAGCAAACCAAATACGCCAATTATGGAAACACTAATCCATTACAACACTTTACTGAGGGAGCACTCTCATTTTTGCACTGAACAGCAGTGGGAAAGTGCCCAGAGCATCTAGACCAGAAAAAAACGAAGTATGACACACAGTAAAAACACCGGAGGCAAAGGGAAAAATACAGGGGAATCCCACGGCATGGAGGCTAGGTCTAACAGTGGGCACATCACCCTGGAAGACACCCTGGTATCACGCTGGGGGCGATTTGAAATCCAAGCAAAGAATTCTGGTTGGTGTGTGGAAGCTGACATGCAGAGCCTACATTATGATGGGCTTTGTAAGAGTCTGTAAGAAGCTTGTAGAGTACACATTTGTGAATTTGGAGCCATCCCAATCTGTGTCTTTCTAAATATAGAGAAAAGTTACATAAAGAACAACTGTTTAAATAGTTAAATATTGCCATTGTGGGATTTCTGATGCTTTCATAAAACACAATACTAAAGGCTGAATTGCTTGTAAATGCCACCAGAACACTGAGGAGGTAAAGTAGGGTATTAGCCATTGTGGAAGTTTTTGATATTGCATATTTAGTTTGGGGTACTTATCTCCTCTTAATATTTATTTACGTAGCAATAGGCTAAAATATGAGTGTGGTTAATTAGGAACTGTGACTTTTAAGGCTGCACATGCCCAGTTTATGTAGTGTATTTGATTTGCAAAGGATTCCAAGCTAAGGATTAAATGAGAATACCAGTGGGCAATGTCCAGTCTCATGCATCCTTCGTAAATAGAGGTCTGCATTTTTATTTAAATTGGATGTGAAAGGCCTGAGATGGGGAAGCACGCTGGCCCGGTCTGAGAAGATTACAATTTAAATTGATGTGTCAGAATGCCGGGGAATGATATCTGGTACAGTTTTCTCAGTGTGATTGTGGCATCTTTGAGGTTCCTGAAAAACAAAACCTTTTCGGGCGCTGGAAAGCACAGTGATAACACCCCTGTAAACACGATTCTTGGATGATTGTTCCTGACATATTAATTTATTGCTTGTTACAAGGCAATTTTCTATGGATTGAACAAGCCACATTGGAATGAATTTGAGCATTGCGTTAGAAAAGGTTTGAGGAAGCTGCTTCTTATGCAGGGCGCACTGTAGTTACCAAAATGGCTCGGGGCCCGATTCGGGAAAAAAGTACCATCTGTTTTCCAACTTCGCAGGTGTGCAAATTTCTGACATTTTAGAATTCTTCCAGCTTACCTCTGGAATCCTCTGATGACAGCCGTTTGGTCTCATGGAGGAAAACTTTTGTGAATTCTATTTTGTCAGGCAAAAATAAAATGCAAATCTTTCTCCAGGTCAGATGCGCATGCTAGGTAGCATGTTTTCGCCCATGGGTAAAATATGTTCTCTTGTAGAGAAACTCTTTACCTCACAGCCCATCCCTTTCAATGTTGGGGTTGTTTCCTTCATGAAAAGGATTTTCCTTTGAACCAGACATGAATATTTCTTCACCCTTGGCAAGACATATTATATATATATTTGCAATACAAGGGATGCAGCACTCCTGGATGGATTTTAATACTTATTTTATTGAAGCGTTTTCACCCCACCACCGCGTTTCAGCCAGTCTAGTCTTTTGTCACGGTCAGTAAGTCTTTCTTTACTTTCTCTATTTATTATCCCATGTCTGCCGTAAAGTGGCATTATGGGATATGTAGTTTTACACATATTCAAAAAAACTTTATACACACAACAGAAAGACATTAGCTCTTAATGTCATTAGATTACATTGCTTTTGTATCTAGCATGAATTGTTTTTAAACTGGCTTCTATAGTTTATGTGGGTCTCACATAAAAAACGATGTGTTTAGGTTTAGTACTACATTTTCAAATCAATAGAATTCAAAAACTGACTTGAAAATGTACATAAATGCATGTAATGCAGAGTGTTCACCCAGGGCTGCAGCACTGATTGTGCCACCCTGCACATGACAGACACAAAATAGCCCTCAGCCTGCCATTGCAGACTGACAGAGCAGTGGCTTACACTGCTCGTTCAACTTTGCCATTACACTTAATGGCAAAGCCACCACTTCCCTTAAGGATATATGTGTGTCTTCCATGAGGAAGGCCTATCGGACCCCATGACAGGGAGCTGTTTATTAATAATTAGGACATATGGTTTTCAATATATCTCAGCAGTAACTCTTCCAAATTGTCGTTTTGCTGTCAAAGGTTAGTAGCTCCATTGGCTAATACAGGGTTCCCCTGCTGGCATCCCAGCCTGGCTAACTTCAGAATGGGACTGCTTAACAAGGTCGAGTAAGGTATCAAATTACTCTCACCATTAAATCCGACCTGATGCCCAGGCCAGATATGAAGCAACTATTTAAGGTAAGCAACTTTAAAAAGTTGCCCCTCTGCACTCCAGCTAGTCCAGTGGCCTCACAAAGGACCTGACACAGAGACTGATTTTGGCCCACCTAGGGAGATGTGTGAATGACTCCCAGGCCCAGGAACAATAGTAGTTGCCACAGAGCAAGGTGTGACCTCCTCTCCCAGGAAAGCCACTCAGGGTGTTAGCTTAAAAGGTGTGCTTCAAAGGTGAAGCCACCTTTGAAGGGCCCCTTGTGACAGCATCCCTGAGCAAGATGACTTTTTCTCCTGTAGACGATTAGGAGCCTGAGCCAATAAAAGGAAACTTTTCCCAAACCTGTTTTTCTGTGGGCCTGTAGCCATACCTCTAGGGTGGGCTACCCTGCTCCTAATGACCGTAGAAGGGTCGTGCCATTTTGAAATGGGCAAGAATGGGGCACTCTGAAATAGCTAGATGCCACACATAACAGGAAACTTGTCACTAGGTAGGAGGAGACCCAGTAGCCCATTGACTAGTGACCACGTGGTCCCCTCAGGGCTCTTAACTGGGATAAAAATGGCACCCCTGACACCCTACCCATTTGTTCACACTGGAGAAGAAGAGACGATCGAAGGACTGTCCTGCTGCCCTTGACCAGCACAAAGAAAGGCTGCAACATTGAGAAGACTACACCTGCTGCACTTTTTGGCTATCGAGACTGGGACTTTTCCCTGTGCCAGGAGCTGCAGGCAAAGTTGATTTCCCACCTTCACCAATAGCAGTGACTACAAATATCAGTCAGAGACAAATAATAGATAGCCAAAACCTGCACCTTTATCTCTGCAGGACCCAGGATTCCTATGAGAGTCCAGATTTGTCGCCCCCAAGGGACACCAGCCCCGACCAAAGAATTTGCTTCCAACTGCTGTGCAACTACACCGGTAGTGCAGCATCAGCTGTTCAACTACTGCAACGTAGAGGGCTTTGAGTGACCCCCAATCTGTGTTATCAAAGTCTCCTCACATCACCTGTGGACTGAACCACAACTGGAGCATCCTTTGCCTGCATCCTACGCATAAGGACCACTCCTTTGAAGTCCATGGTGGTCATCCTGTAAAGTTTGGAACTTGCTTCAAAAATGCTCTGGTTACCAGGTAGCTGTCCAAAGTATCCTTTCTGGCCCCCTTGATCCTTACCTTGCTGGATTTGGTTCCCCAACCCGGACTGGAGTTCCCGGAATAACTCTATCAAACTTTTGAAAAGTTTCTAAATGTTTTGTTGATTAATGCTTGTTTGTGGTTGCATTTAACAGTAATCAAAACATAAAAAATGTGTATCTCCGGAACCCTCTGATGGAATTTGACAAGCTCTCTAAAAACTCAAATACATACGCTGTGTTTTTATAAATTGTTGTTGTGTCTCTTTATTAGTGTATGATTTTCTTATTCTGTTGTTTGGTGCTGTTAAATGCTTCACACAAAGTCCTTTGGCAAACCGTATTGCTCGCAGCCACGGCTACCCAGGGTTGGGCTACGGTTAAGTAAATAATACTGATTGAACCCAAGACAGTATCTGTGAGTGTAATCCACTATAAGGCCCCTCAGCCATATCTTATAGTACAACCAGATCCTCACATTAACCCAATAACTTTTTAAAGGTAATGCTTTGGTTTACATTTTAGTAAATATTACTAATCTTTAGTAGTACCTACTTGCAAAAGAGTGAAAACTAGAGTACAGTCCTTTTCTAATTAAGTGCTTGCATTTGCATCTATTGAATCTTGGTAGAATTTTGACCTTTAGCCTGTAGGAAAAAAAGTGATAAAACAGGAGAATCTAGTTGTAGATTCCTTATCTTTAGAAATTCACTCAGGCGTTGGTCGGGATCTGGAGATTTTTCGTTAGCAGTACCCTTGTGCATCAGTAAGTGGCATTGGTCAGCTTTGCATCCATCGTCGGCGCCGTGCATGCTGGAATGACGTCGCTGGACCTACATAGAAATCACCTGGGTGCACTTAGGTTAGGTATTACTTTTTCCATGCCAGCCTAAACGCAGATCCTGAGAAAGCAACCCCATAGCTGTATTTTTGGTTAACCCTTTAAAAATATTTTTTTAAACTTTTGTCGAGATTTGTTTTAGAGTTTTGGACTCCTGGTGTAGTCTAAATGTCCAGAGTAAGACCGGATTCAAGCCCTGCGAATCCAGCCATCGGATGATGTCCTTGACGGATACGCACTTCATGTGCCTCTAGTACATGGAATTCTGCTCTTCTTGATCAAGAGGAAGGTACTGAGAACGGTTACGGAGCCCGCACTCCTCGTCCCATTCAAATTCCTCAGATGCTCAGGTAAGCACAAGAAGTCGAAGAAGCATAGACGTTGATCAACTTCACCCCCTCTGTCAGTCAGCACGAAGAGGGGCACAGAGCCTTGCCGCTATAGGTCTCCGTTCTTGGAGCTTCTTTCCAAGACCACTCTACACCTTCCCACTTTATCGGGAGCCTGAGCGTCTCCTGCCCAATTAAGAAAGTTCTATGGAGCCCACACCTCCTCTTTCGCCACCCTGCCTCCGCCGGTGCACCTTCGGGCCAGCGGAGCCTTTTGGGGGCCCTATGCCATTAACATCGGCGACTTCGGCCCTGGCTCTGGAGGTCCCACGTGGATCCGTTATTGGATCCAGACTGATGTCAGTCGATCTTTCCCTACAATGATCCTGGGCGTGATGCTCCTGACGCCGTCCGTGTCCCTGGTAGGTGTAGACCCCATTATCATCCCTGACGTGGACACAGAGCCGGACTGACGTCGATCGACATCAGTTCAGAAGTCTGGAACGTCCCTGTGTTCATTCCTGGTGTTAATTTTGGACTAGGAGATGATGATGAGGGCTGGGAAGGGTAGCTGGACCCCTTAACTGACCAGCTTGAAGACCCCATGGGCTGGCGGATGGACCTGGGTGAGGCCAGTGGGTTGGACAATTCCCCTGACACTGGCTTACTTTCTGCAGTGGTGGTGAGAAGGGCTGCCGAGATCCTTGGCCTTGAGCACCATTCAGTGGCATTCAGGACTAACCTCCTGACAGAGGTGCTTCATCTTCTACCTCTGAACCTCTTTTGCCCTTTGATGAAGTCCTCACTGATGGCTCCTGTGGAGAGGACAATTGCCCAATGCCATTGCCCTGCTGCAGGCAACCCAGCATTTCTTCCACAACATCCTTCTCCTTAGAGTTTGGTTGTCCAAGCCTCGGCCTCCAAAGGCAAATTCCCTTCTGCACCCCTGATATGGAATCCAAGAAGCTGGACCATCTTGGGATAAGGATTTTTTCTTCCTACAGCTTTGCATTGTGGTCAGTGAATACTGCTTGCCTCTTGGGCCGATACTCCCATACCATCGGGGTACAAATGCGCAGGTGCTGCCTTAGTGCCCGGAGGAGTCACGGGCCGTTTACTCCCAGACTGTTGCAGACGTGAGATTCAGCAAAATTCACCATTCATTGTGGACTGGACACCACTTATTCACTGGGCAGAATGGTTGCCTCCTTGTTAGCATAACAGCACTGTGTCTGGTCTGGCTTTTCAGGGGTTTGATGAATTTACCCTGATGGGTACATGCCCTTTGATGGCACTAGCCTTTTCAACAACAAAGCAAACTTGACGCTTGAGCGCTTCAAGGAATCTTGAGCTATGGCTAGATCCTTGGGCCTCAAGGCTACCATCGATCCCCCTCAGTCTGCTTTTTGTGGCTAGGGAAGGGGCACCCAGTCACGTCTTGTCCAGCCCAGCCACAGAGTCATGCAACCTGTCCAGCCTCAGCGTAGCCGCAGACGTGGGAAACAGCATCCTTGAGGGTCAGGGAGCCAGTGGGTGGACCAGTCCACCCTTTCCCCCACTGCTACTGCCACTGCCTCCAAACGTTCCCAGTTCTAAATTTTAGGCCCATTATCGGCCAGTTGGCAGCAGGATTCACCTTCACCTCCTCTGCTGGCAGTTCGTCACGTCGGACAGGTGGGTTCTGCAGATAGTCAGGAGGGGCTACTCCTCCACTTTGAGACTAACCCTCCCTCCCTGCCACCCTTCTACCACCATATGTCAGAGTATCACTTGGCCCTTCTCCACGAGGAAGTTACATCTCTCTTGGCCAAGGGGGCCAATAAGAGGGTCCCTATGCTAGAAGTAGGTTGTGGTTATTATTCCCGCTACTTTCTGGTGCCCAAGAAGGAAAAAGACCTGCGTCCTATCTTAGACCTCCAGATGCTCAACTTCTTACTTTAGAGGGGGAAGTTCAAGAAGCACACTGTGGCTCATGTCCTTTCTGCCCTAGGACCAGGAGAGTGGATGGGAGCGTTATACTTGCAGGACACTTATTACCATATCCCTGTCCTTCCTGCCCACAGTTGTTACTTAAGGTTCACAGAGGGCCACAAGCACTTTCAGTTTACCATGCTCTCATTTGGCCTTACCAATGCCCCTCGGGTGTTCACAAAGGTGATGGCAGTGGCCCCAGCTCATCTGCACAGATCAGGGGTACCAGTCTTCCCCTATTTCGACAATTGTCTGTTGAAGGAGTGCTTACCACAGGCTGTTGTCTCTCACCTCCAGACTACGGCAGACCACCTGCACTCAGTGGGGTTCACTGTCAACATGCGGAAGCCACACCTGGCTCCCTCTCTGACGCTCCCTTTCATCAGAGCGATTCTGGACACAGTGTATTTTCTGGCCTATTCCCCGAGCAGCTAGTCCAGGATATTCGGGCTATGATACCGATGTTTCAGCCTCTATTCTGGATTTCGGTGATAATGACTCTGAGGCTGCCGGGCCTCATGGCCTCCTGAATCCTGCTGGTGGATCACGCCAGATGGCATATGCAGGCTCTGCATTTGGACCGGAAGTTCCAGGGGGCGCAGCATCAGGGGACTTTTTCTGACTACATTCAGATCTCAGAGGGAACTGCGCACCAACTACAGAGGTGGCGAACAAACCAAGATTGGGAAATAGGCAGATCCCACTCCCTTCCCCAACCAGGTCTGATTGTGGTGAGGGATGCGTTAATTCTGGGATGTGGTGACCACCTGGGAGAGGTAGAGGTCATAAGCGTCTGGTGTCTGGTGGAGTCCTGTCTCCAGATCAACCTTTTGGAGCTCCGGGCATTCCTTCCCTCTCTCAAAGAGAAAGTGGTGAAGGTGTTCACGGACAGCACCACCATATGGTATTGCAACAAACAGGGCAGGGTGAAGTCGTGAAACTTTTGTCAGGAGGCTCTATGCCGCAGGACACGGCTGGAATACCAGGGCATATTTGGGTCTGGTGGCTCAGTGGACTAATGCCTTCACTGCAGGGGCCTGTGTTCGACCTCAGGGTCACCTGGGACCATGAGGGCTGAGCGAACCTGGCGGGTTCACTTAGCCTTTCATCCATCTGAGGTCGATAAAATGAGTTCCATTGAACAGTGGTGTAGCAAGGTCAGGTAGTACCCCGGCTTGACAAAATGGTGAAAATATGTGTTTAAAACACATATTTTCACCAATTTGTCACCCCCCTCAGTGATGACACCAGGGGTGGCCCGCACCCTCTGTACCCCCCTTCCGACGCCACTGCCATTGAGTTGGGTAACAAGAAACATCTGTTATTCGGCGCCAAGATACCTACGGCTGAACGTGTGCTTTACAAATACACGTGTTATGTTATATCCCTAGTGGTTCATCAACTGTCGTGTTCTCTGAATGCCATAACGGATGAACACAGCCGTCGGTGACTGGTCGATAACAAATGGCATCTTCACCCGGAGGTGGTGAAAGGTCTCTTTCAGCGTTGATGGGAGCCTTGGTTAGATCTGTTCGCCTCCGAAGAGAACACACAATGTCAGCAGTATTGCGCTTTGGAGTTTCCAAGGCGGCGCTCGCTCTGCAACGCTTTTCATCATGAGTACAGCTTCAACCTCATTTATGCTTTTCCACCTATACCACTTCTGCCCAGACTGCTGAGGAAGATCACACAAAACCCGGCGCAAGTCATTCTTATCGCTCAGGATTGGGCACAAAGAGTCTCCTATTCTGACCTTCTGAGAATGGCCGTCGACCCTCCGATCAGACTGCCCCTTTGGGAAGATCTTCTGTTGCAGCAGCAAGGGATGGTTCTTCACCCAAACCTGTCCAGTCTCCACCTTCTTGTGTGGAGATTGAGCGGAGGAAGTTGAGAGCTTTCGACCCTTATCCCAAAGTCTGTGATGTCATCCTGGCAGCAGCCACTGCCCGTGCAAGTAAGAGCTGTGGGACAGTGGGGGGGGGGGGGGGGGGGGGGTATTTCGACAGACGACGATGAGGAAAATTAATGATTTAATTTTCCCTTGTGGTTGTCCGTCGAAATCCCCCCCCACCCGGCCCTACCACTCTTACCTACATGGGCCGCTGCTGCTTGGCAACCAGGCACCCCTCCACTAAAACGGTATACACCTGTAGATGGAACACATTTGTGGCGTGGTGTACAGCAAATGCTGCTGGTCCCCTTTCTGCCCCTCTTTCAGAGGTTCTTGTGAGAAGGGGCCGGGAAGTCACCTGATAAAACCACGTACAATGCGAGGACAAGCTAATAGGACTTTGAAAGAGGCACACAAAGAGTTAACTCCTTTCTGCACCTTTCCTCTACAGGACGAGGAATGCCCACTTCCTATTCATGGCCAATGGAATGACGCTACTCGTAGACCAGGGGCGGAGTCAACTGCTTAAATAGAGATCCCGGAAGACGCTGAGGGGGGCGCGTTGGAAAGATGGGAGATGGAGAGACCAGAAGGATGCACCCCGGAGAAGCCAGGACGAGAAGCAGACGGGCGGACCTGGACCCCGGGACGAGAAGCAGACGGGCTGACCTGGACCCTAGGAGGAGAAGCAGATGAGACGCCCCAACGTCATGAGGAGGGAGAAGATGCCAGGCGGGAGGAGTGGACGGAGGATTGATGGGCTCCCCAGCAGGATGCTACAACGCAGCCATAGCTCAGGAGAGCTACGGCTCCCGCGGTATGTGAAGCGGGACAGGGGTCACCAATATTGGGGAAGGGAGGGGGTGGCGAGTCCTAGGGACTCACAGGGCACGATACGGTGTGGGTTGTTTCTTTCTTTGCACCGTTTTCTTCACTTCCCCACAAGTTTTCGCCCACACCCTGAATACCTTATTTAGAGCAAACCACACACCTCGTACGGATTGCACAAAGGCTGATTAAAAGTCATTCTTCTGATAAAAAGGAGGGGACAAGATAAATTGAACCACGGCAAGCTGATAGGCCACTTTTTGTTGCAATTGACGATCTCTTTTCTTTTTTACATTCCCTCGGTCCTGATGGTACCTGTCAGCCGTCACACCAGGCTATATTCCTTGATCCTTTTTTCCCCTCTTCTATTTCCTTTGTTATGTTTTTTTTTTACTACATCCGCTCTAGCGGCACGGTTCACAATAGTTGTGTCTTGCCCTAAACAGAACAAGAATCTAACTGCATCTTTCTTCTCTTTCCACACAGGGCGGTGTCACCATCCATCAGAGGAGAAGATGAGAAAAAGCCACAACCAACGAGCTTCCAGGGCATCAACGACAGTGGTTTCCTTTTTCCACACATCACACCGTGTACAGTTATAGCCTCGATTCTGCGTTCTTTATGTATTGACAAATAAATACAGCCATCATTCAACAGCCTATAAGACCTCTTAGCTTTATTTTCCACACATCCCTCTCACATCTGGTGTCAGAAATGGGATCGGGGGGAAATGGAGGCAGCTCTGAGGAAGATAGCTGAAAGCCAGGAGAAACTAGAACGCTGTATGAAAGGTTCCTCACCACAGCTGAAGAGGACCGGGCGAACCTGCACAAATCCCTTATGGAACAGGGACAAACTCAGGAGGCTGTGATTGTCAAATTGGCGGATACCCTGGGACAACAGAGGAGTACAGCAGGATTCCACTCACTGGTCCTACAAAAATATGTTGAAGGAGAGGATCCTTATTTCTTCTTTGCGAATTTTGAACAAATGGCCAGAGCAGCCGGGTGGGGCCAAGACAAATGGGGCCAATATCTCAGAACGTTAGTGTCAGGGGAACTCCAGGCCGCCTATCAGGCTGCAAACCCACTAGGTCTTACGCCCTACGACGATGTTAAAAGAGGTATACTCGAGCGGCTAGGTATAGATGATGACACGTACTGTATCCGTTTATGCCAGATTAAGGAGGGCCCTCATGAGACTACTAGGGCTTTAGCTTATAGAGTAAGGGACATGGCTGACAGGTGGTTAAAACCCCATCTCTCGACAAAAGATGAGATAATGGAGAAGGTATACCTTGAACAGTATTTATCCTCCCTGTATCCACACTTACAGAAATGGGTATGACAGCATACCGGACTGAATCTGGACAGAGCCATTGAGATAGCCAGTGCGTACCACAGGGCACAGGAGTCCCAAAGGGGAAGCGAAGATACACACTGGAAACATCCAGGAGTCCCGACCAAGTCACCACGACCCCTTCAACCTTTGCGCTGACAGGAAACCATCACCCTTCACCCACGGGCCCCTCGTAATCCCTCCCCGAGCCCCCAGCCCACCAGGACCCAAATGCTACAATTGATGTAATATAGAACACAAATCCCGGTTCTGTCCCCAGAAGGAAGAACCTATGGAGGTAGGGCTGGTGAAGAATTAGTACTGTAGGCCCTCTGGAACACACCTTCCTTACCATAGAATGGTAAAGGTTAATGGGGAAGAAAGACAGGCCCGTGTTGACACCAGGTGTTTGCAAAGTGTGATCCAACCCCAATCCATGGCAGGGGGAAACCCTACCCCTTCAGGATATGTCACTATCCAGTGCGTGCATGGGGACAGCCAGCAATACACCACCACTGAGATAGAGGTACAACACGATCCCTCCCTGGACGCCCTACCCTTAAAAGTAGGCCTCATACCTCGCTATCCCGAGCCATTAGTCCTCAGAAACGATTATCCCCACGTCTAACCTGGTACAAGAAACCTGGGTGGATGGGGAAGAGTGGAGGAAATCCGCACCCTTTTCTCAGGAACTTGAGCCAGACTGTCTCCCTGGGAAAACATGGAAGAGCAAGAAACAGAAAAAAAGAATCAATGGAAACAAGTTATCCTGACCTAAAACCAAGGCAACCCCATGTGGCACTTTGAACCCGGGTTCCGGGAAGCCCAACGAGAAGACCCTGCATTGCGCGAGGCTTGGAACAAGGCCACGAAGGAAGAGGACCCCTTACAAGTAGTAGCACAGTTCTTTGAGAAAAAAAGGCTCCTTTACCGAAAGGGGGGAAGAACAGGCCCAATACAGTTGTTGGTGCCCCAACCTTAAAGAGAAAAGGTACTGTTTCTAGCCCACAGCCATTTGTTGGGAGGACATTTTGGGGAAGAAAAGTCTGAAGATACCATACTAAAAAGGTTTTATTGGCCTGGTGTCTATTCCCAGGTGAGAAGGTACTGCAGGGAATGCGCCATTTGCCAAAAGAATAGTAGGTCACTACCAGCCCGAGCTCCATTACGTCCCTTACCCATTATACAAGAACCTTTTTCCCGGGTGGGTATGGACATCATAAGACTCCTGTTGCCCTCTTGCAATGGTTATCGCTTTGTGTTGGTTGACTATGCCACTCGCTTCCCAAAGCGGTGGCCTTACGCCAACCTAACGCCGCCCAAATCGCCAAAGCAATGATCACCATTTTTTCCAGAGTAGGGTTCCCTAAAGAACTGATTACCGATCAGGGAACACCCTTTATGTACCGCCTCATGCGAGAAGTATGTCTCTCACTAAACATCAAGCAAATGCGCACGTGGGCATACCATCCCCAAACAGATGGACTGGTAGAACGCCATAATGCCACACTCAAGACAACACTAAAAACTATTAAACCTGGAAACTAGGAAATGGGAGGATATGCACCCTTTGGCCCTTTTTGCTATTAGGTGGCAAGTACAAAAAAGTACTGGGTTTTCACCCTTTGAGCTCTTGTACGGCCCAAAACCCTGCACTCTGTTAGACATGTTGCGGGAAGAATGGGAAGAAGAGCCCGAGGGGGTAAAACCCTTACCCGAATACGTGTTAAACCTAAAAACCCATTTAGGATAGATCCGAAATATAGTACAAGCCCACAAGAATAAGCCCAGTTATCACAAAAAGCCCAATATGATAAATAAGCAAAAACTCGCTCCTTCAATCTTAATGATTATGTGCTTTTGATGATGCCCACCTCTGACCATAAACTGTTGGGGCAGTGGCAAGGTCCTTATTGTATTGTGGAAAAGGTTACTCCTGTTAACTATCGTTTGGAACTTGACCCAAAAAAGAAATCTAACACACAGGTATATAACGTCAATCTTTTAAAAAAATGGAAGGAAGCTGTGCCAGTGCAGTTAGGACTCACCCCAAACCCCTAACCCATATTTGTCCAGAGTATAGATCCAGACATTTTGTATGAATAAAGAGAAGAGTTCATGACCCAATTAAGACCCCTACAGGAGGTCTTCTCCCATTTTCCAGGGAAAACACATTTAACGGAACACGTCATTGCTACACCCCCAGGGATAAGGGTAAAATTGCGCCCTTATCGTATACCAGAATCGCGTAGGCTAGCTATAGAAAAAGAGGTGCAACAGATGTTACAGCTAGGCATTATCGAACCCTCCCACAGTGAAAGTAATTCGCCCATAGTGCTGGTGCCCAAACCAGATGGGTCCATAAGATTCTACATAGACTTCCAGGAGGTAAATACAATTTCTCAGTTCGATTCCTATCTTCTTACGAGAGTCGAGGAGTTGGTGGAGCGTTTGGGTTACACTAAATACATCAGCACCCTGGACCTTTGCAAGGGATATTGGCAGGTACCCTTGAACCCCGGAGACCGAGAGAAAACAGCTTTTTCCACACCCAGTGGGTTATACCACTTCACAGCCCTCCCCTGGGGCTCCTGCCACGTTCCAGCGGTTGATGAACACAGTGTTAAAACCGTGTTCAGCCTTTTCAGCCGCATACATAGACGATATTGTCATCTATAGTCCAATATGGGCCGCACACTTGGCTCACCTAGAGAAGGTAATCTGTGCCCTAAGAGAAGCAGGACTTACGATAAACATCGCCAAAAGCAGGCTTGCAGCCTGTTCGGTAAAATACCTAGGTCACCTTTTAGGTGAAGGATATATAAAACCCCAGACCGAAAAAGTAGCCTCCATTGCCAACATCCCGTTTCCCCAAACAAAGAAAGAACTACAGGCATTTCTCTGGATTCTGAGGTATTACAGGAGGTTCATCCCCAACTTCTCACTAATAGCCTCCCCTCTGACAGATCTTCTCCAGAAGAACATACAAACCAAGCAAGAGCTGAAAAATCCCACTCCCATCCTACTCCAAGCCTTTCGACGATTAAAGCATGCTTTGACTTGTCATCTGGTCTTCCTGAGCCCTGATTACTCACGGCCTTTCATCTTACAGACAGACACATCAGACGCAGGTCTAGGAGCGGTACTGTCCCCGTTAGACCCTCAAGGACATGAACGCCCAGTCCTTTATATAGCAAGAATATACAACAATATCGCTACCGGATTCAATTATAAATAGATACACTTGTATGTACAAGACATTACAGAAAGCGAACAAAAAAGGAGAGACTATGAATCAATCATTAAATGTGTCAAAGACATCATATTTTTTAGAAGACTGGATAAAACACTACAGTTGTAACAGCACTGTTAGGTGGAAAAAATGCATAAGCAACCAGTTCTGGGATGTAGCACCGGGAATAAGAGACGTTTCTTATTCCTTGCTCCACTAATGTATATTCTTGCTATAACCACCCTGATAACAACTAGGTTTATGGGTGATACTCCTGTGTCTTTTTCCATCCCTGTCCTTTATATAAGCAGGAAACTGTTCCCTCGCAAAAAAAATTCTGCATTCATCGAAAAGGAGGCCCTCGCCATCAAGTGGGTGATAGAATTACTGAAGTACTACCTGGAAGGGAGGGAATTCACACTGTTCACGGATCACACCTCACTAGAATGGCTGTCTCGGAATAAGTGGCACAATGATCGAATATTGAAATAGTTCCTTGCATTGCAGCCTTATCAGTTCCAAGCATAGGAAAAGAAAAGAACAAACAAACGTGGATTATCTTTTCCGGTATCCGCTTGACTTTATTCTTGCTGGCAAGAATGTAAGTGAAGGGAGATGTGAGAAGGGGCCGGGAAGTCACCCGATAAAACCACGTACAATGCGAGGACAAGCTAATAGGAGTTCGGAAGAGGCACAGAAAGAGTTAACTCCTTTCGGCCCCTTTCCCCTACTGGACGAGGAATGCCCACTTCCTAGTCATGGTAAATGGAATGACGCTACGCATAGACCAGGGGCGGAGTCAACTGCGGAAAAAGAGATCCCGGAAGATGCTCAGGGGGGCCGTTGGAAAGATGGGAGACAGAGAGACCATAAGGAAGCGCCCTGGAGGAGCCAGTACGAGAAGCAGACGGGCTGACCTGCACCCCAGGACGAGAAGCAGACGGGCTGACCTGGACCCCAGGACGAGAAGCAGATAAGACGCCTCAACGTCGTGAGAAGGGAGAAGACGCCAGGCGGGAGGAGTGGACGGAGGAATGGTGGACTCCCCTGGAGGATGCTACACCGCAGCCGTAGCTCAGGAGAGCTATGGCCCCGCGCTGTACTTGAAGCAGGACAGGGGTCACCGATATTGGGGAAGGGAGGGGGTGGCGAGTCCTAGGGACTCACAGGGCACGATATGGTGGGGGGTGTTTCTTTCTTTACACCGTTTTTTTCACTTCCCGCACGTTTTCGCCCACACCCTGAATACCTTATTTAGAGCAAACCACACAACTCGTACGTATTGCACAAAGGCTGATTAAAAGTCATTCTTTTGATAAAAAGGAGAGGACAAGATAAATTGAACCACGGCAAACAGATTGGCCGCTTATTGTTGCTATTGACGATCTCTTTTCTTTTTTACCTTCCCTCGGTCCTGACGATACCTGTCAGTGGTCACTCCAGGCTATATTTCTTGATCCTTTTTTCCCCTCTTCTATTTCCTTGGTTATGTTCTATTTTTTTTTTACCCCATCCACGGTGGCGGCACGGTTCACACTAGCTGTGTCTTGCCCTAAACAGAACCAATCAATCAAAGAACAAGCATCTAAACGCATCTTTCTTCTCTTTCTTCTCTTTCTACCCGGGATGGTGTCACCATCCATCGGAGGAGATTACGAGAAAAAGCCACAACCAATTAGCTTCCAGGGCATAAACAACAGCAGTTTCCTTTTTCCACACATCACACCCTGTACAGTTATATCCTCAATGCTACTTTCTTTATGTTTTGACAAATAAATACAGCCATCATTCAACAGCCTATAAGACCTCCTCGCTTTATTTTCAGCCCATCCCTCTCACAGTTCTGCAGTGCATGCTTTCTTTGGCCCAGCAGGGCTCTGCTTTGGGCACCCCTTAGGGTTATATTTCGGCTATCACTGACTTTCTGAGATGTCTAGAGATGCCACCTTTGTTCAAATCTCCCATTGTTAATGTTTCTTAGGGGCCTTACTCACTTGTTTCCTCCATTTCCTTTCAGAATGGCCCAATGGGAACTAAATTTGAATTTCACTTTTCTTATATGTGCTCCCTTTGAACCTCTTCATAACTGCCATCTCAGGCTTCTTTATCCCTCAAGACTGCTTTCTTCATTACCATCACCTCTGCTCATAGGGTTAGCGAGCTCCAAGCTCTGTCTTCCAAGCCTCCCCTGTCAGTGCATCCAGATAAAGTGGTGCTCGAAGAAAAACTTTGTTCCTCTCTAAAGTGATCCCTCCCTTTCATGTGGGGCAATCCATTACTATGCCCTCCTTTTACCCACCCCTGCATCCCTCCAAGGAAGAGACTCCACCGTCAGACCCAAAACGTGCATTGTCTTTTCATCTTGAGCGCACTAAAGACTTCCGGTTGGACAATCAACTCCTCATTGGCTATGTGGGTGTCAAGAAGGGTCGAGCAGTACAGAAAAGGACCATCTCCGATGGGTTGTCCTCTGCATTAAACAGTGCTACAAATTGGTGAAAAAGGATCCTCCTGTGGGGTTACGTGTTCCCTCTAATAGAGCAACATCGGCAACCACTGTGTTACGTTTACTTTGCCCGTTCAGTTCTCCAGGACTTCCTCGTGTGATCTTGGTTTGTTCTAAAGGCAAGGAATATACAACTAGAGTGTTTAAGATGAACAAGTTGCTTATCTTCGGTAACAATGTATCTGGTAGAGAAATATTCTAGCTATAGATTCCTTACTGCCCCACCCATTCTCCTCTCTCCTTTTTTCGGAAGAGTTTTTGTACACTTTATTGCTCAGTGTTTTTGTATGTGCTAAACATTGTCTTCATTGAGAAGTAGAAAAGCTGAGAGCTTTGTAGTGTGATTGATGAGACGTAGTCAAGCAGCCTGTAGGAGCTGATGTACTAGATGTAAAGAACCCAGAATGTATGCATCAGTCCAAGAGTTTTCTGCTGCAAGCCATATTAATCTATTAAGCTATGAAAGTAAACTGTTTTCCTCCGTGTAGTACACAGAATATTTTAAAGGATTATGGGTATTATGCAAGTTTGCTGATGATTGTCTGTGTCAGCATCATCATTGGTGAGCTATTTCCTCATGTACAAAAGTCATGCAAAATACCACTTCAGTGTATTTATCCATACAGATTTTGACATCCATGAAATTAAAGTTGGTAGTTCTGTGTATTCCCCTGAAGCACACATCCAGTTTTACAGCTGACCTAAGAAATGTTCTAGTCAAACAAGTCTACTGCGAGAAAAAATGACTCAAACAGCATAAGTGAATAAAAAATCAATCAAGTGAAACAGAATTTCCGTGTTATTATGTTCCTGTAATAAAATATTTGCACATCATTACTTTTGACTCCAACAAAAACAGGTAGACAAGACTTAAAGTAAGGAAATAAATTGATTTTAAGGGAGGTGGTTTGTATTGAAATTTGCTGAATGCTCCCTTAATAAAAGATAGACCTTGTATGTACTTTAACTTGTACTTTGTAGGCCAATTTCGAAAATCTGGGAAAAACTGGTTATTTTTGTATTACATCTGTTTAGTTTGCTGGACCTTGGCTTTACCCAAAACACCTGTTAGCTAGTAGAAGGAAGACAGGATAAATTGAAAAGTACATGAAGATTGTTTGAATTATTTTACCCTCTGAAATAAAAAAAAGGTAAGCACATTTGAGAAAATTTTTGAGATTCTTTTTTTAATTTTTTTTTTAACTTCCCCATTTCCTTTGGGTACTTTACAGGCATTATAGGGCAGGCTGTATTACAAAGCTAAATGAGAGCTTAATAGTGTGTCTCATTCCATTAAATATTCACATTTCGTTTAATGTTGAAATTGTGCGAAAAGGGGATTTACAGACCTTTGTTTGAATGTGATACTCTAATTGGCTATGAATAGTCTGATGAATGCTAAATTGACTCGGAAAATATTCCACAATCTGTAGTGTAGTTCCTATATTCCCAATAGACTCTGCGCATTGGAATAATATATCCCATAGATTAGACGTAGAACTGAGGTCGACTAGTTCTCTATCGAATATACTAAACTTAATAGTGAGTGCCAGCTAGCTCAGAGGTCACTAGAAACTTTCTCAAATTCAAAAGAAGGGATTAGTTTCTAACAACCGCATAAACATGACAACTTTGTTTCCCAAGAATAAGAAATATATTTCTCAGAGTCGCGGACACAATAGATAAGTATTTCACTCAGTCACTCGTGCATATTTCGTTTCAACAGAGTTGTAGAGAAATAGAGAGACGGGCGTTTTCAATAAAAAGGTTTATTGAACAGTCTTCTTTCTCATACAAGAGAAGTGAACAGCTACAATCGTTATGCAGACTGCAAAGTATAATGCGTACAGCGAAAATAGTATTATAAAATAATACTGTAAAAGCATTGTATGGTTTCTAAGCAATATAAAAGGCATACATAAATACACAGGCTGAAATACTCAGCTGGTGCTTCTAAAATACGCCTACCCCAATGTACCTAACCTAAGTATAGTACGCGGGAAGAAGTAAGTATTGTGTAGCATAGGTTTAGTTGTTTTTGCCAAGCATCTACCAAAGGTTTCTCTAGGTGCTAATTAGCTCCATACCTTAGTTAGAAGGAAGGAGGTCTGGTAACTCAGTCTCGGGACTCGATTTCCCAACACCCCGCAAGGGGTGCTTGGAAACACTGGAGCTAGATTCTCTGCAGGAGAAGGGCAGCCTCTTGATCAGTGCGTCAGCTGGAGGGTCTGCTTCCTTCGGCACTTGCAGTAGCGAGCTGCGTCAGGCAAGTAGATACTAGTCTAACTGCTCCGAATCACCGTATCTTGCTAGAGCAAGTGAAGGTATATTCATACCTTGAAGGTGTTTAGGAATGCCCTAGTTTGACGTAAAGTTGGGCATATGAATGTCAGGAAAGAACCCCTAGGGAATAGTTATTCTTTGCAAAGTACATGAGTTTTTTGACAAATCAATATTCAAGCAAGGGGAAGTTCCCTAACTGCTTAAACCGATTTTCGAAGAAATCGTTGTGACGTTTGGTGCGGGTGGAAGTAGCCATGCCTGAATTTGGGTGGCATGGGCTATGCCTAAATAAGGGATAGATTTCTATGCCTATATAAGGGAAATCTGAACTGTACCTATATAAGGGCATGAATCAGGAAAATTCACTTGGAGCTCTAAACGCCAAACAAAACCCACTCCACTTTCTTATGTACAACATTACTAAGTTCTAAACACATTAAAACATATCTAAACCTGATGTGTTAAAACCCACCCAAAATATATAAAAATGCATTGGTACTGGTTGTACATGAAAAGCATATGTGCTGGACGCATTTAAAGCAATGTTTCATTCAAAGCATATAGTTTGACACTTTTATAAAATGCTATCCGAATGAATCACAAAAATACATTTATGAAATAGATCTTAATAACAGAAAAAAAGTTGAGGCATTCCATGGCAGATTAAATAAACTGTTTGTTTGTGGACAAGGTCAAATAATGTCTCATGGAATTTTTTTCAAAGAATTCTAGTTCTCTATGAATAGTTCTACTTTAAGCAGATTACTTTGTGCCAAAAAAATTAAATACAAATTTGGAAAAACAAAAGTTTTGATCATAGAAAAAAATAGAGTTCCAAAGTTAGTAACTTGTTTTGAAAAAATGAAGGTTGAATTCAGAGTCTTTCAGAACACTGCGTGCCAAATCAAAAGTCAGTTTATTTTGTTTGGAGAAAACATCGTCTTCTAAGTCTGAAAAGAATTAGTCTACCATTGTAGGTGAAAGTTGGATTACCTCATTAAGAAGATTATTTGCACATAGATGTGAAACATCGCCGTCAGCGTTGGTCGCATTAGCAATGTTCGAATTGGATACCTGGGTGTCGCTTTCCTCTCATACCTCACCGTTAGCATTTTGCGTCTGTGAGATCTCAATGAATAATGTCATCATAATTGGAAGCCGCTGGGGACAACACAGTGCATGGGCCTTTACCGGGTCCAGCAAAGTATCAACATCCTTTGGCATGACGGAGTGTGAGACAGATGTCTAACATGCATTCTTCTCCACATAGCAGGCATTGTAGAACAGGTAAGATTAAATCTTGCCACATTGGTCTGAATGACATAAACCATGTGGTATTTAATTCCCTCAAACAAGTTAATCCCAAAATTTGGATTATGCGCTCACGACACTTCATCGCCAGAAGAGTGTTCTCCACGGTGAACTGGGTATTGCTGGTGATTTGGCTTGCCATATCGGAGCAGAAGGAGCAAAAATAGTATCCCTGCTGCCCAAACCGAGAGGCAGTCCGCCAAACACAGAGTGCACGAAGTTTGGAAATATTCCTAGGACTGCTAACAGTCCCGAAAAAATCGTCTTAAATACATGTACAATACCACTTGTATCAGACATGTTTAAGATACGACCTAACATTTCTGAGAAATGTACAGGGCAGTTTGTAGTTAATAGGGTGTGTATCTCTGCAGAAGTCCTTGCGACTTGCAGATCATACGTTTCTTTGGCCGAGGGCAATGGCACAGTTTTTTGTAAAAGAATGGCTTCCATTCTGCTTAAAGTATCAATTCGTATAGAAGAGATGTTCAGTGAAGGTCATACTGGCGTCTCCCGGTCTGTCTTCATTTTTGGGAACAATACTTGCATACAGCAAGTGACCCTGGCTGACAGTGGGCCCGATTCTCAGAACTAACTTAAGACAAAATCCTAAACTTACTACTTTTGGTATTCACAGAAGATAGGATTTTGTCTTACGTTTGTCTTAAGACAGACTTAAGATAAAATCCTAACTTCTGTGAATACCAAAAGTAGTAAGTTTAGGATTTTGTCTTAAGTTAGTTCTGTGAATCGGACCCACAGTTACCAGGTAGGCTAAACCTGGCAACATGCCACAGCAGCTGTAATCATTCAACATGATGTAACTTCCATTAGAAAGCTGTCTAAAAACAGGATCAATCTCTGCAGCTGGTGAACCTTGCGGGTTTCAGGATAAACTGTTAGAGGAACCATCGTAAGCCCTGTGTAAGTTTATACCCTGACATAGAAGAGAACCACTTAGTGCGTTTTCACAATTATTACCACTAAGAAGCACTTCTATCCCCCCACTCCAACATCTGTGTGTGTAAGGTAATTCCCAGGATGTCTTGATGTATTATTTACCCAATCTTTCATATAGGCCTGCTGGTAAACGTTGTAAGCAATACTGAAAATTGAACATTGTAACAGGCAGAGTGATTGTACCGTGTATTATCCATTCAATAGCTGATTTTTTAGCGACTGTAAATGGCAATATTTCCAGTTTTTTATTGCTCAGCACGATATAGCCTGCTCCACTCTGTGCCAATTCGATTTGTTTATCTGTGAGATTAAATTCAGTAAAAACAGTGACGTTGTTTTGATTAAACGCCAAGGCACATAGCCTGAACGAAGGTTTTGTAACGTCCATCCTAATAGCATTATAGAACGCAATTGCGACTGACCATGTTGCAACATGACCAAGTCCTGTTCTATTATGTCTATGGCAGAGGATACTATGCTGTCCAAAGAATATATCCTGGATGACAGAGTCGGTAACCCATTGTCAACTACAGAGAGAGTTTTCTCTAAATTAATACAATCAATTTCTCGTATTCGTTCTGCAGTCTCTGCTTGGGTAATCTTCCACGCTTCATTATAAAGAGCATAGATACCAGCGTATATGAAACATTTATGAGGTGGTTTAGTAGGTCCTTGTAAGAAGTCCCTCAGGTCAGTGCCATCTTTAAGTAAATATAAGTATTATTTTACTTCCTTCAGTGTAGACTTGTGTAGCCACTCAAGGCACAGTTTCCCTAAACTGTATGATGTTACTATCCCTGGATGCTGTCTTTGAACACATCTTGGATCCGGCCTAGTGAATGTGAACCCTTGTGTCTTATTCAGCAATCTATCTTGACAGGTGTTTGTGTCTGTGGGCCAGATTAACCATTTTTCCCAATCAGGATCTGTTCTGTTGTGAAGCAAAATAGTATGTACATCGACCTCCCCCTCTGAAGTGTTACTGCTATCAGGTGTCGGTGTAGGTATTGACGGTTTGTTTAAATCTTTTATCTTGGTTAACCCAAGACAAGACGTCTGTTGAACTGTTGAACAGTGTCATTTAAAAACATTATCTGCTCCGGGATGATGCAGGCTCTAAATAAAGCTTCTAAGCTGAGCACCTGCCAGTCTTTTGTGCCCCAGACAGTTTTTGTCTCAATGGTTTCTTTCTAAAAGTCAAAACCTAGTGTAGACAGCTGAGCATAAAAGCCACAGAATACATTTAGTTTGTATTTGTTAACATACTTTTCATCCCTGTCCTATTAACATTTTTAAAGTCAAATGATTATGTATTTGAAACATTATACCCTGAAAAGTATGGAAATTTGCCAAAAAATGTTTTTGAGCTACCCTTTCGCGGCGTAGGACAATGTTCCCATTGGTTATATGTTAATACATTTCTAGGTTTTGCAGATTTATGCAAGAAATGTTGACCATAGTGATTATAACAGTACACTTGTTCATAATCTAAGGAACCTTCTAAGTATTCATGATTTGTAAATTTGGCAGACATTTCTAAGTCTGACATCATATTATTAACTCGAAGTCCCAAACTTCAGAAAAGGTACTAGATGAAACAAAGTCACTCAAGGAAAACTTGAATTGGTGTAGAATCTTTAACAGCTCAGCAGGACCAAAAATGTCATATTCAGTTCTGTCCCAAGCTATACCACCAGGTATAGGAACCGCTGTGATGTTCCTTGATGACAAGTCTCTTTGCTCACAATGAGATGATTTGTGTGGCTTGAGGAGTAAGTTAATGTTCTTACTTGCTGGTCCTTTTTAACATATCTTCCATTTATCAGCATTTCCAAAGAAAGTAGAAGAAAAAGTAAACCCAACACAATCCAAAGTTCAACCCATGGTGAAACCAGATAAGTCTTTTCCAGTTGATGAAAAAGTTCTGTTGCTTGTTCTTTGAAAATTCTTTTTTCTGGCGTTGTTTCAGGTTTGTTGGGATCCTCAGAAAACGTATCAAAGTTAATGAAATAGCCAGAGGCAATTCTGTCAATTGTAGGGATTGCATCAGGATTCTTTGAAATCGCTGGAACTACTTGATCACTTGTTACATTTGAATAGTCAGATGCTATTTTATTGTAGACAGGCATTTCTTCACTAACTGATATTTGGGTCTCAAGTGGTACAAGTTCCATGGCTTTGTTGCATAGTCCTTCTTTTTGCACTACAGATTCCTCAAAAGTGATGAGTCTCTCAGTTTGAACCTCTTGGATAGTAGCCAGATTTGGGCATCTGCTACATCTTTGGAGTCCACTTGGCCTACTACTTATGATCATCCACATGATGTGGTTTTACCAGGTCGATGGACACGTACCTGTTCTCCTTTTTACCAGCAAGGGGCGGCAGTAATACTGTTCTTGATCCATGGATGGCTAGGACAGGTACTGGTTGTCTGTAAGAAGGCACAAATTCCTTCTTGTCCGCGATCTTTTCTCTGACTGTAATGTAAATGTAAATGTATTTGAGCTTATATAGCGCACAGCTACCCACAAAGGGTTTCCCGGCGCTTGCTTAGGGAACCCGTCCTGGTATTCCCCTGTGAGATAACCCCGGCAGGGTATCCACAAGGTGAAAGCCAGGCATCCCGCCGCGAGGGGCCGTTGTGGAGATTAAGCAAGCTATTGCCCAGAGTCGCAGAGTGTGAACCCGTGAGTCGAGAAGGCACCGGAGCGAGAATTATCGAGTCCGTGGAATTTTTGAGCCCAAGACCCGCAGAGGCGGGGAATTGAACCTTGGTCCAGGGCCGATCTCAGCTTCCGGGTCTGCCGCCTCTAACCCCTGAGCCACACTTCTCCACCCTGAGCCACACTTCTCCCCAAAATTTGGAATCCAGTTAGGTCTCGCTGGGACGGATGGTTTAACCCAGATAAGTTGACTGGGGGTGAGTTGTTGCAATGTTCAACACTCCATCATCCCCTTTGGTTTTGCTTTGATCCCCCTAAGTTGGCAGGGTATGCCCAGACGTGGGTCCCTTGCTCACTTTGTCACTGGATTCAAGCTAGCCTGGCTGATGACGGCTGATTAGCCAGAAACCGGTCCCAGGATGCTTGTTTTCGTTCCAGGGAAGACATGGCTTGGTAGTTCAGGCTGGACTGTTTCCATGAGGCTCAGGATCAGACTGATTTGCATATGGCTGGGTTCAAACTGGAATGGCATGGTGAGCAAAAAACGATGGATTTAGGCCAGATCTCTGTACTGCGGTGAATGTATGACCTTGTTCTGCATTCTGTCCATCAACTGTTGTTTTTGCATCTGTTTTATAACATGGCTGATAGCATGAGGGGGGTCCTGACTGCTTTGAAAGCAACAGCAACGGGATGTCAGTGGGCTCTACAAGATTTCTGGGAGCTATTTGTATAAAGTCGCTGGCATATGTCGCTAGAGCTGAGGGACACTCTTACCTGTTGGAGGGAAAAAGAGAAATAGATTAGGTCTGGGCGGTGAACTCTGCTTTGTTCGCATTGTTTGCAGAGTTTTCTGCACTCCGCGCTCGGCAAAGCTCATGGAGTGCAGGAAACTCCACTCCACAAGCTTTGCCAATGGTAAGTTGGCGAGTGCGAGCTACCGCTCGGGTAGAATTTCTACTCAAGCTGCAGGAAGATCAGCATGAACGGCAGTTCGCACTGCACTTCGCCACTTGCAGACCTCAGCAGAGTTTTTTGTCACTTTGAATGGCAGTTCGCACTGCGCTCCGCCACTTGCGGAACTCCACTGAGTTTTTTTGTCACTTGGCGGAGCGGAACTGTGCTCAGGCCTAGAATAGATAATGCAGTTAGATAAAAGGCCCTGATGGAATGGTATGTACAAATGTTTTGCGATCGAAATGCGGTCTTAATACATTTGCAATTTACCACCGAGCGATAGTTAGTAATAACCCATTCGCAATGGAATGGAATAGCTAATTTTCATACATTACAAATAGCAATTTTCTCATTAAGATTCGCAGGTAGTAGCAGTTAGGAAATCACTATTCATGACTTTTGTACATCTATCCCTTATTCCCAGCTTGTGCTCAAGATGCAGATTGGGATACCCAAAGAACCCCGATTTCCCCCCCCCCCTCAAAAAAGGTGCAATAGTGAAAGTCAACATGGCATTTCTCGAGCTGCTAGCTAAACAGCTGGCATTAATAGGGAGCAGGGAAAACTCCTATCAGGGTTCTGACTGAACCCCCAGGTAGAAGGAATCTTTGAGTCCTGTCCGAAAATGTGTTTCTTGTGGCGTCCGAACTGTGCAACACTTCCTACGTGGCACACACTTGTGCACTCTACTCTTGCACAGACAGTGCTAAATGGTCTTGGCCACAAAGGCTTTCAGTTATTTCCATGTGGCCACTCACCATTCAAATGAGGAAACACCCTGCAACAGTGAGTCTACAATACCTTATGTAGCACAGAAGTGCTACAAGAGTGGGTGCGTTTTAAAATATGGCACAATGCCTCCTAAACCCTGTAGTACTTAGGTAACCCAGGTCCTAGAGGTTCAATCATGAGAAAGTTAATTAAAAGCAAAAAAGCCCCCCCCCCCTTATCTCCCTAAGAACCTGAGAATCATGATCCCTTTGTGGACTAACGTTATACACTGTAGATGATTATCAAAAAGAAGCCGATGCAGAACTGCGTTATTAAAAAAGAAAAAACAGTACCTGGCCAAGACGCGGAAGGAGGCAACAAACTGGACGGGGTCAAAGTTGAACAATTTTTTTTGAAGCTCTCATGTGTTGTGTACAAATACGTTGCCAAAGTATATCATGAAAATATTTGAGTAGTTTAAGAGAAATGCATGACCCTGGTGGGCCTTTTGCATTTCTAAGGCCTTCTATTGACTTCCTGCCTCATTTAATACACATCTCAATCTCTCCGCATTACAGATAGTGGTGGCTCACAGGAGCTTTTGTGTTTTCAATTCACACAATAGCTATTGTGTGTGACTACACTAACTTGTTCTTAAGACTCTATGCCTCACCTGCAAGTTCATTCATCAGAGTGTACCTTTGAACACACGCATGCTCTCCACAGACATCCAACAGCACTTTCGAATGTTTTATTTCTTCAAGAAAAAGCAAATTCTTCTCATGAAACAGCTCTATAGCAATCTAACGCTCTGACATTTCCAGTGTGCATTTAATGAGCTAATGTAAGCGACCTCTGCTTTGCTTACAAAAACCCGTGTTCTCAAACAAACGATCCTCGTCTTAATGTCTTCTAAGTACCACCATCGCTTCGTAAGTATCTTTAAATCCTACCCATAAGGCTTCCACCAGGGCGGGTTCTGCATTCTTAATAGGACATGTTATCAAGGTTGTGTTATAATCCAAGCTTTGTCAGACAGACTTCAAATAGCTGAACACGACATAATATACCAGAAGACAGCTATGAATGACACTAGACATACATCTAATACCATAGAGTGGTCATTATCTAGTCAGGAAGTTGCTAAACCTTTTTGGAGAAAAAACGCTCAAGTAGACTGTCATTGTGGAATCACCTTAAAGGGCAGGAGGTAGCATAGAGAGAGACCGATGCTATGTCTGATTCTGCTTTACCTAAGGCAAGTAGCACTATACTCTAAGAAAGATACCAAGCATGTGACTGGAATCCATTATCCATCTTGTAAAGCAATTTCAGTGGATTTATTGTTAGCCCCTGGAGCAGGGGCGTAGCTTCAAAATGAGGGGGGTGGGGGGGGGGGGGGGAGGTCTTTACGCCCGCCATAATAACTGTATGTTCTGATGTAGGTTGGGTACAGGTGCTTTTAGTCGGGTATGGCGAGCTCTTTGTCGGATTTCACCTGGGATTTTTGCATGCACACACTGATAAAAACACATACACGCTCTACCTCATCCCTTTTGAAAGTACTAAAAAATGCTTATTATTTGACAAAATATTGTGTTTTATCTCATTTAGTACTCCAATCAATCCACATCTATCTTTCTTCCACTGCCCCCCCAGCCCCTGTCATGTGCCCTGCTGGTTGTATAATTAATTTTAGCATTATATGCCAGCATGATTGTTGGGAAATTTGACGCTCACACCCCCCTAATCTTACTGACCAAGCTGAGTCTGCAGTTGTTTATGAACCACAAAATGAAATTCAAAATGAAATGACCTGGGGCCCGATGTAGGTAAATCCCATTTACCGATTTTGAAATACCGAATTTTACCAATTCGGTATTTCAAAATCGGTAAATGGGATGTAGGTCCCAACATCTGGATTCGTTACCGAATCCTGAACAATTCATTAATTACCGATTCGGTAAATACCGAATCGGTAATGCCCATTCATTCCTATGGACTTTGAAGCCCATAGGAATGATTAGGCATTACCGATTCGGTATTTACCGAATCGGTAATTAATGAATTCACAAGGGTGCAGGTGGTGTCACTTTGACACCCTCTAGCACCTCTAAAACGGGCATGTGTGCAATGTGGCACACAGACATGCCCTAAGGGCACGTCTGTCTGTCACATGGTACATGTGTACATGCACAGATGCGCATGTACACAGGAATCGGTATTTTACCATGGATTTGTATTCCATGGTAAAATACCGATTCTGTAAGCCATGTGCCTATGGAAAATTGGCAACCCACATAGCATTTTCAGTAATTTTACCGAATCGGTAATTATTACCGAATCGGTACTCATTACCGATTCGGTAATAATAACGATTCGGTAAAATTACCGAATATGTGCACCTACATCTCCCTAGCCCTTTACCGATCGGAAACGGCCAAAAATCGGTATTTTCGGCCGATTCCGATCGGTAAAGGGCTACCTACATCTGGCCCCAGGGCCCGTATTTAACTGTTTGCGCTATGGCTCACCCTTAAATAGGTATGTCAGTTGCAAATGGGGACACTGAGCCATACTAGTAATGCGCTGCTCCAAACTTCTGCTGACCCCAGAGCAGAGCAACAGTGCTGCCCTTCAGAGAAAAGACACAGATCTACCTGCAGGCAGGTGCCTAGCTGATCCATTTAAATAAAAAGTGCATATTTTTGAACAAGGTTTACAGGATTTTTATTATTTGAGGAGAACTTTTTGACATTTAGTTTAGCTTCTCTGTGCAAACCTTAGACTTTTCTAATTTAGCAAGGTTATTAATTGATGAACCTTGAGGATTAATAAACATCCATTTTCTTGAGAATTCTTTATAAAAAGTATCAGATGGATGAAGGCAAGGTTTGAGGTATCAAGCGCCCTTCTTGCCACAGAGGTCCTGGAAGACCTTGCGAGGACTTCCAGGATAATTGGTCTCTTCCATGAGTGGGTCATGAGGAGCAATGTATCCTCTTTGCCATGTTTTTATAGCTCTTAAAAGTATGGACTATATAAGTGAGATAAATGATTGGTACCATAGACAAACTGGTCGTTAGAGGGTGCCAGTTCTACCACACCTAGTAAAGGAAGTGACCCGCTTAGGGCCACCCGGGTCACCACAGACCACCTCTCAGCCTTCCATACCAAATGAAGAGTCAGAGAAACAGTGGAGAATGTACACCAAGAATCGTTTATTAGTATACGCTCAGAGCGGGGCTCCAACTGCACAGTAAGAGTACTACAGAGGGAATTGAGGAACAGTAAGCATGAAGATACATTATGTACATTGCATGGTTAGCTACGAACATGCCCACAGTGGAATTTCCCAAACATGTGTGGTCGGACAGCGAAAGACAAAAAAAAGTTTTCTACTCTCATATCTTGTACAGTTCAGGACACCCTCAAGGCAGTTCCATCCTGTGCTGCGATCTAACTGCCAGCCAGGTGGGAGAGGTTCTTTATCTAGGGAATACTATGCACTGGCACAAGCAGTTCTTCGTTACAGAAATTAAACTTAGCAAAGGGTATTTTTCGGAACAGGGAAGTATTATTTTTGAACCGCACACAAAATGGAGTCTGAAAAAGAAAATGGCGCAGCGAATGCTAACTTATACATGGCATTACAAGAGCATCAACGAGCATAATTTAACACTAGTCATGTGCCTTTAGAAAAAGAATTCTTGAAGTCTTGGAATCAGTTTAAGGTGTTATTGAGGATTGTTCGGCAAAACCAAGTGGATATCAACCATGGTTGGTGCAATGGAAACTCAATTGGTTTTACTTCTATCAACCTAAAGAGTTCTGAATCTATGCTCCACCTTCCTAATCCCTGAAGTAAATGCAGCCTTCAATAGATCCACAAGAAAACATGACATTCTAAATTTGCCTTTTTTTTAAAGCATCAGGACTATGAGAAAAGAGTAACTTGTCAAGCCAAGTCCAGTAACTGCTCAGAAGTTCTCCAGCATCTTCAGTAACAAAGACCAACTACTGCATTAATCTGAGGATGTTGAATTCTTCCTGTATCCTTCATTGGAATCCTGGAGTGCCTGTTTCTGCCCAAAGCTTTTTTTAGTCCTGAAGAACCCTTATCACAAATATCAGTTCAACCCAACCGAGGATGTTTAGAGTTATTTGGTCATATTTTGTTGGTCTGGTCCGCTACAGAAAAGTTTACTCCACAAAGACATCACCATAACAACTGAGAGAAATTGTTAAATCAGCCCAAGCATTATACAATCCTCTTCAAGATTTAAGCATTGCCTTTTTTCACTCAGAACATTTTCTTTACTTTAGACTTGAGTAACCACTAAGCTGTTCTGAGGATGTGTTAGCTTTATCAGACACTTCCTGCTACCTGGTCCCACTTGAGTGAACACGCTCTGTCATGCGCTGGATAGGTCATTCCATAGACCTGCCTGGCTCTTGATATTTCCCTGTCTGTGGGGCCATTTGAATAATTTCCCTGTCTGTAGACCTCCATGTCAGTCCCAGTCAAGGAAATCTAGTGATTTTTCAGCCTGCTCTAATTGGAGCAGGACAACAGTCAATATCGAAAACCTCTGATCTAATGGCCCCCATGTGAGTGACGAGTAATAACTAGTGACTGCTCCTCCTCTAAGGCAGAGGAGCATCGCCCCACAGCCTTGAAGCAGTAAAAAAAGGAAAAAATAAAATGATAATAATGTTATGTTGGTATCATTTTGTTTTGTCGTCCTGCTGCAGCGTCTTTGCGCAACAGGGCTGCAGAGCAAGGGAGGAGTGTTAGAGCCCTCCTAAGTGCTCAGTGACTGTTTGGCGAGCCCTCTCGGGCCACCCAAAACAGTCATGCACACTTTACCTGTTCTCCATACAGGCTGCATCCCAGCCTGCATGGAGAACATGCCCAGGCCCCCAGTCCCTGGCTGAGCGTCGAACCATGTCGCTCAGACCAATCACAGCGCTTCATTGCAGCGTTGTGATTTGTCAGGGGAGCCTGGGTGCTTACCAATCACAAGTCTGAATTGTATCGTTGTGATTGGTCAGGGGAGCCTGACTGTGGTTCTTGGAGTCCGAGACGGAGGAGAGCAGGAGCGAAGATGCAGGACACAACGGCAAGGTAAGTGTATATCTTTTTTTTAATTACATTGTGCCACCCTGCCACCCACGCCTGCTGCCACTAGTAATAGCAGATCCAGTGGATGCTCTACCATTTGAAATCCAGCTCTTTGAAGGACTCTATATAGAGCAGGAAATCGCTGTGTGGTGGAGTGTAATTATCACCAATTTTACAGTGGTCCTCCCATTCTGCCAAACACTAAATGGCATTACTTTATCTGAAAAATGTACTACCAGCATAGATGTCAATGGACCTTCACATTCTTTGCCTAGGGCTCTCTTTGCTTTGATAATCATTTCAGAATTACTTAACAAAAATGTCCTACATTTTATAACAACTCTTTTAAATGAATATTATAATATTTACCATGTTAATTTTCTTTCCTGCATATTTTAGCACTTTGTGCAGACTTAATCTTTGAGATCTGCCAAGCTAGCAAAAGCAATTTGAGCGTCTGTCTCCTATTTTCTTCTGAGCTATAGAGATTGGGAACTCTTGAAACATGCCCATATCCAGCGTACTTGACAAATGGATATACCATGACATAACTGAAGCCCTCAACTGAAGGTTATTCACAAGGTTTTCATTTGCGACCAGAAGCTTTAACTTTGCCAACAAATGGCAATAGAAAACAGCCACAGTTAGTAGCAATTGTAGGACTTTTATACACACCAATAAATACAGTGTGGCACAGTGCCATGAAAGGCTCAAGGAGAGGGACGAGATGGTGAAATAGATACGGCTAAGCCTTTGCTCGTGTGGGATATGGAATCTGGCTTTGCTGTGATAATGTGGTGCATTCAGTCCTATTAAACCTTTAGCTAGATTGTGATTCTTTTTTTGCTTTTTCCCGTCACCAGGGTCTCATAGCAGTTTGTTTAATTTTGTTTGCCGATGCAGGGGTTCTTGTTGCAGATGTGTTCAAAAGTGAGTCCAGGTGCCCAATGCAGGCAACATTGTGCATTCAGGATTAGGTTGATAAAAAGCTTTTTAACAAGAGAGGACCTAAATCCATGAATCGAAGAGGCAATATGATTGTGGCAAAGTATTCAATGATTAATATTCAGTAAATAAAGGAAACATCTCGAGTTGGAAAACTCCAAACCTGCAATAATTTGGCACAATGGATGGAGCAGAGTGGGCTAAAGAACGGTGATGGATTAAACTCAGATCTTTTGACTGGGTGTGAGTGTTTGATTGATTCAGATGCTCCGTCCATCACCACCCCCTTTTGTACCGCTTTTGGCCGCCATAGGTGTGGCAGGGTATGCTCAGACGTGAGTCCCTTGCTCACTTTGCCACTGGATTCAAGCAAGCCGGGCTGAAGACGGCTGGAATGCCAGAAACCGGTCCTCGGAAGCTTGTTTCCGGTCCAGGGAAGACATGGCTTGGCAGTTCGGGCTGGACTGTTTCCATGAGGCACAGGGTCAGACTGATTTGCATATAGCCATGTCTGAACTGGGGTGGCAGAGTGGGCTAAAGAACGGTGATGGATTAAACCCAGATCTTTTGACTGGGTGTGAGTGTTTGATTGATTCAGATGCTCCATCCATCACCACCCCCTTTTTGTACCATCATCAATGTTATGTCACTAAAGTGATAGCCTTTGTGGGAAATTCAATCTTCACACGAAGAACAAGTGTAGGAGATAACCCACAGCTATTCAGCAAGAGTGTGGTAAGGGTGTAGTTTTGATCGTATTAAAATCTATGTTTTCATCAAACTAAAAAGGGCTTCATTTGTGCTTTCCTAGCTGCTGATGGGTACAGTTCATTTACAGGTATTTTAATTTTGTTGTGTTAAATACATTGATATCCTGGAGCCGTGTCTTTTACACTCCCTGCACCCCAGCAAGATTGTTGCATAATTCACTATACAAAATAATCACACTTTGTTATCAGTGAAAGAATACACTAGTCTCCATTTTAATAGAATATGCAGCAATTTGATAGAAGACATGACCTGATAATTCACCTCTATCTTGGAATGCACAGCACATATGGCAAGATTAAAAAAAATGGAAGGCACCTTTCTTGCTCATTCACTTTCTGAATAGCAGCATGGATATTTTGGTGGGGGCTGTATCATCTTTACCACCACCCCCTTACTTCCAGTACACGTGACAGTTGGCACCCCTGGAGTGAGGTCTCGCCCCCCAGACACCCCCTTTCAGCCAGTAAGGACAACACACTGACACTAGCTAGCTCACATCACCCCACCCACTTTTTACCCATTCAGTGCAGCCACGTGGCTGTTCCCCCTGCTTTCAAAGTGATCCTGCTGCTCTAAAGGCACTGTGCATTTTAGAAGTTCAGATGTACTTGGCAAAATTGAAGCCTGTTTTGTAGTAGATTACAAAATAGGTAAGTAAAAGTCCAGGTGGTTGTACCGTGGCATTCTAATCACTTTGGCATTAGTCATGGCAGCCATATAATATTCCTAGCCAACACCTGTGAATAAGATTAATTCCATAAAAAGTTTAGTAAAAAAGTTTCTAACCTTCATGTATCCCCCAGTGAATGTACAAAAGGTTATCTTTCCCACAGAAGCACATGATGTGGATCTTGTTGGATATATTGAAGAAGCTATAATATATGCTGTTTAAAACTCATTGTAACTTTTAATTGAAATGTGTTGGGCATGGCCATCTCTCTAGGGTCACCCCCAAACATTTTGCCTTCCTCCTCCTATTTTTTGCCGAATTAATTTCTGTTGGCTTTTGGACTCTAGCACTGGTTAGCAGCGGTAAATTGCACAAAGTGCCTGTGCTCTCTCCTTAAAACATGGTAGAATTGGCTTATACCCAACTGGCATGTTTAGTTTACTTATAAGTTCCTAGTAAAGTGGCACTACATGTGCCCAGGGCCTGTAAATTAAGTGGTATTAGTGAACCTGCAGCACTGAATGTGCCACACAATTAAGTAGGACTTTAAACATGTCTCATGCCTGCCATTGAGGAGCCTTTGTGCAGTTTACACTGCATTCAATCTGGCAATATAAACCTTTTGCCAGGCCCAAACCTTCCTTTTTTTAATATATATGTCTCTGTAGGAAAGTGCCCTTTTTGTAAGGTCACCCCCCCCCCCCACACACACACACACTTTTTGTTCCAAATACTGATGGTTATTAATGATAGTGCACTGAAGTCTGCTGCTTAGACCCCATGGCATGTGTGCTCTCCCAAAACTGTTATGTCCAACTTAATAATCCCAAATTGGCTGACATTTTAGCCCCATAAATGTCCCTAGTATACTGTACCAGGGGTATCCAGGTAATAGGTGGTAAAGGCATCCTAAGGGCTTGAGCACGGTCTTGTGTCATCCTGGGTGAGGGTGACTAAAGGAAACTACGGACACCAGGCCTGCCATTGCAGAACGCAGGAGAAGTGCAAACTGCTAAAACTCGGCTGTGTCCTCACCACATTCAAGTGCACCATCTTTAATGTATGTCAGGCAACCCTGAGGAAGGCCTCCATAGCCCAGGAGGCAGGGTGCAGTATATTAAAGGTGAGGACATATAAGTGCAAGCCTATATGTCCCTAGAGTGGCGTCTCCCCATTGGAGACTACTATAAGTGTTAGCAGTCCCTAGGATAACATGTGCTGCCACCCAGGCATTCTCGAGGTTGGCAGCTCCATTATGGTACTGCAGAAAATGTCATTTTTGGTATCAAACAGTATGCCTTTTCACCACTGACATGAATCTCGTGCCCTGAGTGACGCGGCATGCACCCAGGTGGCGACCTTAGAGGTTGCTGGCCTGGCTGACCCAGCGTCTCTGTGCTCTGGCTGGCAAGCCTGCGCTTTTCCGTGCCTGCTGCCACCAAGACAGGATTCTGACTTCCTGCCAGGCTGTGTGATCATTTCCAGGAGTCAGGAACAAAGGCTTGAGCAGGATGGAGGTCACACCTCCCTCCTCCCAAGGAGGCTAGTGAAGTGGTACATCAAGGTGGTGAGCTTCAAAGGCTGTACTGCCTCTGATATGCATCTGGGCTGACTCCCAGTGGTGGAAACAGCCCTCCCCTACCCCAAGCACATTTGCACCGGAACAAGTGGGAAATTAGCTATGCATGGAGGTGTACACCCTTAGAAGGCTAGCCACACCTCCAGGGTGAGCACCATAATTGTATTTCTGCCATCTTTAAGAATGGCAAAATAAAGGGTTCTGGGTAGAAAAGGTGGTCACCCTAGGGGCGGACTAGCTGCTCATTGGCTATTAGCTCCCACACCCCTAACTTCCCTGAATCTAGGATTTAAGTGACCTCCCTGACACCAGAACCTCAGTACTGAATAAATTCCATTAAGAGGAGACCCGTGTCACGGACTACAGGACTTTGCTCACAGCACCAAAGCAAAAGAGGGATACTTTGTCCCTGTGGAAAAGACTTGAAACTGAGTGATTGAGCCTCGTTCCTTGGCTAAAACATAACACTCCCTGAAAGACGGGCCCCTATAGAAGCCAGAAGTGCCATCAGACTCCCCTGGACTGGTGGCACTAGTCCCCTGCAACTGCAGGTAAAAACGCCTCCTAGATCTGAAGAATCGCTGCCCATCAGGCTCTTTGTTGGACAGCTCAAATCCAAGTGGTCCAGTGCTTTGTGGGAGTTGTAGTCTTGCCTGCCATGAAGTTTCAGGCCGCTACCTCGCTCCCCGTGACCCACTGAAGTGCTAGCACCTTTTTTCTGGCCTACTGCTGTCAAGAGGGTTTTGTTTGTCAATTTCGCAACTAACCCCCACACTCTGCTGCATCTACAGGGACAGCCATGAGAACTCTGCACCCGGACTCCACGGGCTAGGTAAAATTTATCTGACTGTTGCAGCCTGGTCCAGGGGCACGCACGACCATAACACTGTAACAGTTCCAAGGAATTCGACCTGCAAGTGACCGATTATCACTAGTGTTTTTTTCCAGTGACCTCAATGTTATATTTTCTATGTATTATTTTGCACTGATTTAATATTGCTTCAAAAATCTATAACTCTGGTTATATGCATACTATTCTGCTAATATTGGGGTCTAAATTAAGATAAAAATACACTCCATTTATAAATTGGATTTGGGTTTTTCTCAAGTTGTGTCAATTACTATTTGTCCATGTTGGTACTCGGAAACGCTTAACAGATGTTCCTCTAGTCAGACCCCCAGGATATTGCCGCATGGATTAGCAAATTTAGGTACACAAATATGGAAATTTTTGTGGAACAAATATGGACATTTTTGTGGCACAAATGTTGAAATTTAGCAGCATTTTTGCGGCACTTTATTTTTCACATTATCATTCATTTTCAGCCTGAAATCAATGGAAACCGTTTTAGCAGAGCATTCCACTTCAAAATAGGCATGGTTAAAGTGTCTGCAGCTCTACGGAAGCACAGCTCCAGTCCTGACCGCGTGGGAGGGAGCTGTATTTCTCCCTGGGATGTTCTAGTGCCCATGTATGGACCCCTGCAGGGGTTACAAGCACTGTATCAATGCAAGCCTTTTTCCTTCTTCATCCCTCTACTATCCTTCTGAATCCGAATAACTGACTAACCTATCCACCACTCAAATTACTTTCATATTTTACTATACTAATTCAAGACTAATCCATCTTGGGTTCCGGAGTAGTGCGCTACTCACAGAAAAAGTGCTCTGAGACCTCGTTAGGGGTAGTAAGCGCTATGTAAATGCAATTACAATACAATACAATACATTAGGAATGCCCTCTTTCGCCACTGCTATTTGCAATAGTGGTTCAAACTTTCCCCAGTGTGATCAGAATTGAGGGCCAGGGAATGGGAATCACCTGTTCAACAGGGATCATGGCATCTAGCTTTATGCAGATGACCTGCTTCTGAATCTCTGAGACACAAACACAGGGATTTCTTGGTGCATCAGACTTTTGCAGGAGCTGGGAATGGTGCGTGTATGATGTAACAACAGGGAGGAAACCTGCGAATTTCTGACATTACCTAAGTTACAACAGGCCCCAATTGCAGTGACGAGGTTGGACATTAGATGGGAGGCACATTTGCTCAAATACTTGTGGGTTAAACTCCACTATAATGACACAGACAACTAGATAGAGGAATCTGGGAGGTACATTGTGGGCTCCATCGGGAGGTGTTGCTTTTTACTACCCAGATCACGTTATCGAAAATGGCAATGCTCCCATGCATACTTTACTATTTTGCAATCTTTCTGACATGGATGCCTCAAAGTTGGTTTAGAGACTTAAATATACTCCTTAGGGATTGATATGGGAAAGATTACGACAGAGTGTATTTGCATCTACTACAACACCTGATACGAGCTGGGGGATAAGGGCCCTGGATTTCAAAACGTACGACTTAGCTGCTCAGGTGCAGTGGTTGGCCATATGGCTTGCGAAATTGAATGTCCCAGAAATAGGAGGAAATGTAGAGAAGGCTCAGATAAAGACCTTGATCTTGCTATTGTTGGGCATACGCATACAGACACACCACCAACCTAGGCTAATCAAAAATGTCAATGCACTGCTGGAAATGCAGTCAAGAAAAACTGCAGCAGCCTTTATTTGCCCCAACATTACCTCTAGTTGTACTGAGTAAACAGTAAAAAACTCCAAGTCTATACAAATAATTCTACTGGCCGATGAGTTGTGTGCTGCCATGCTATCTATCAGTTGACTCACTGGAGGCCGGAGTCATCTCACAGAAAGGATGAAGACTAGCTTGGGGTCATATGAAATCACTGGCTACTGTTCAGGTTTTAGATCAACACATCTGTGTTCCAAGAGCATTACTAGCCATTTAATGCACTGGGAGTGGAAGATCTGACACTCTGGTGGTCAGGTGTGTGATCTCTCTGGGCATCACTGGAGGCTGATGGGTTCTGAAAAAACAGAATCCCAAGAAATAGGCACAAATTTATCTCGTGATTTTATAAGAGGATAAAACCAACTATATTTAAGAAGAATTGTAAAAATGTGTGTATTGTTTGCTCTTGCTTTTATAAGTGCATCCGATTTTGTAAGCAGCATTGCTAGCAAGATATATTTTTGATAAGATAACTAAAATGCAAAACATTTGACAATCCAGAAGTGAAAATGTGCATCCTTATTTATGAAATATGTGTTAAATTGGAACTGTTTGGAAGCTTCACTCACTGTTCTATTTATACATCCTCTAAATTTTCAAAATTTAGCGGGCAGTTTTGTGAAAATCGCAGCATTTTTACAAGACTGCATATTTCGCGATTTATTTGCAAATCGCGAAATCCTGGAGGGGCTGTGTAGTAAAGCCTGACTGCTCTTTGCCACACCACCACGACTGAGCTAAGGATTTATTAGCGTGAATACAAGGGCCACCTTTGCGGTATTGTGATAGTATTACAAGGAGAGGTCTAACCCTCACACTACATAATACTCCACTTTTCTACAGTAACCCCTTGTCAGGTCTCAGCTTCGCCATCATGTGCAATATGTCTTATTTGGCACATGAGCAGCAACCCATTGGCCCTTGGAACCCCCCTCGTCCCTTCAAATGGGTAGGCGTGTGCCTTCTTCAGAGCCCACCTGTTGAACCTAGGCCATCATCTGCCTCACCCGGTCCTCTAGGTATTATTCAGATTGGCCGCCCTAAGCCGCCTCCCGCCTAACCCCAGTCTTAGTCAAAAGCTTTTTCTTCCAAAAAGTGACCCTGGAGTTTCCTTTTCTTCCCTCATGCTCCTGACCAAACTTTAATGAGATTTTGACTCTCACGAGATTTGGCAGCCATCTTGCGCATGGTAGTATTAATACTCGTGAGGGGGGTTGAGTGGAACACCGCTTTCAGGACTAAGTACGGTTTATACGAGAATTGCGCCATGGGGTCGCACTGATCGATCCTGTGCTTTTCTTCCTGCCGCTGGGACGCTACTGCTGTTGCTGCTGGATCCCCAGTGATGAAGGACGTCTCCTTGGGCATTTTGTACATTGTATTACAGCTAAAGGGGGAAACCACTGTATTTCGGGCCACAGTGGACTCCGTGTCTCACAGTCCCTTCTTGGATTGACACCTGGTTGCCTTACAGTGCATTGAAGCGTGTCACAGTCCTGCTGGAGGGGGGGGAAGAGGGCTGTGCTGATCGATCCTGGGCTTTTCTTCCTGCGACTAGGATGCTACTGCTGTTGCAGCTGGATCTTCAGTGCTGCGGGACATTACCTTGGGCACTTTGGACATTCTATTACAGCTAAAGGGGAAAGCCGCCATGCTTTGTGGCTGCAAGGGACTAGTTGTCCCACAATCCCCTCTTGGAATCACACCTGGGTGTCATACAGCGCATTAAAGCACATCAGTCTTTCTGTAACCGGGTGAAGCCCAGGCCAAGGGCAGGTCGGTCCTGCACCTTTAGGCTCCAGGAGGAGCCAGGCGGGGCCACCCCCTTTGACTCTACGATCTCATAGCTGCCTAACTCTTGTTTATGAGCCCTGAGGATAGTCAGATGCCCTGATTGGATTTCATCTGCATGATGGACTAGTCCATTTGAGAGGTGCTCGTCATGCCTTCTGTGCCTAAGGTACTGGAAACTTTGATACTACACGTCCCTGGTCTGTTGATGACCTAGGACCCGAATGCCTCAACACGCGCCTGTCCTTCTACACCCCCACCCACCAACTACGATCGTCCAATCAAGCCCTCGCCGCAATTCCGCGCATCCATAGATCCACCATGGGGGGAAGATCCTTCTCCTACTTAGCGGCCAAAACCTGGAATTCTCTCCCCACCCACCTCCGCCTTACACAGAACCACCTCTCCTTCAGAAAACAACTAAAAACTTGTAAAGTACCCCTCTCCCTCAAGCGCCTTGAGACCCTCTGGGTGAGTAGTGCCCTATACAAATGCTAAACTTGAACTTGATTTGAGCTATAGACTGTCTGCTTTTCAGCTCCTGACTTCCGCAAATTGATTGACTTTTGGGACGTCCACTGTAGCCCCTCATTTTACAAGCTTTGTGGACGCGAGGGTGACCCTACACCGTTATAGATTAAAACATCCTTGTTGCTCGTATTTTATGTTTTTGCCTGCTTTGATTCATGCCAGCTCTGTTCAACCAAAGATGGAGTCTAAAATCAGTTTTCCTGTATTGTAGACATCGTTTTTTTCCTTCTTTTCTTTCTCCACCTTTGTTGCCTTAATGGGGGTTTAGTGTCCTCCCAGCTTGGGCTTACATCCTCAAAACCTCATCAATACAAGTTTCTCCTTTCCATTATTGGGGTTATTGACTCTTCAGTGTTATAATGGGTGAAAGGAAGTGCTCTGAGAAGCTTTCAGGTGAACCCACCTACAAAAGAGCCCCGGACCCTTCTCCACGGAGTTGTATGCTACAAGACATATATTACATCATTGAGGAAGTAGAACATATCTTGCATACTGATCCACTAAACAAACCCAGAGCTAAACTCAAATATCGACATGGAGCTTCCTTGGTCAATAAGACTAGCATCTAAATCTAAAGCTGCAAACCTCCCACAGGATGCCTCAACAAAAAGGAGCAGGCGAGCCATGTTGACCCCAACTTGCCCTCCCGTTCCCAAACCCTCTTAGTTCCTCTAATTGCCTGTTCTAATCACTTTTCTCCCCTGGCCCTTAGCGACCAGGCCACTAAAAGCACAGGCATGCCTCCAAGTAAATACCTCAAAGCCTGTCGTCATGGAGGAGTTTAGTCCTCATATCAAAGAGCTTTTGGGAAGTCATTACTTCTTGAGGGTGGAGATAGCTGATCTGAGCGGGAATGTCCAATCATTGATGAACCCCCAATGTACTAGGGCCAGTAAGTACATCCAAATGTAGTGGCTAAATGCCCCCTTAGACCATGGGCTTCGTCAAGATTGGACCACCCCCCCCCCCATTCAAACAGTCACATGGCAGATTACACAGCGAGCCACACCTGGATGTCTCATGCAATTCCAGGGTCTTGAACCACACCGATTTCCCTCTTGCACATAGCTACATGCCAAAATCCCCAAAGAGCTAAGGAGGCCCGTCAACCAACTGATCCAAGCCACTCTGAGGAAGGGAGATTGAGCATCCTTGTGTCCAACCTAGCTTATATTCGTAACCAATCTACCATTTCACCACCCTTAACTAAGAAATGTTACCATCCGCCTGTGCCGCCTTTGCTGACCCACCTTTCTCGCTTTTTAGGTCAATTTACATGACAGGCGTCCCCAAACTTCACCCACTTGCTAGGGAGGATGAGGCTTCCCTTACTAACAAAGTGATACACTGGATAAGGGATGCTCGGAAGTGCTATAGTGTTATCCATTCTGACATTACCAGGGTCACTTGTATACCATCCTCAGGCAATTATATTGACAATATCCAACTGCAACTTTCACACCCTTCCAAAGTTAATGGCCAATGTCCCTGCAAGAACGGGCACCCCCTTCCTAATTCCTTGATCCAGTTTAAATCCAGAGTACATTTTTTGACCATATCAGTGCAGTCTTGCTCCCTTTCATCATTATCTTGAGTCAACTGACTGGAGAGTGTAGGGAATCAAACAATGATGACTTTGCCCCAAAATGTACCTCGTCCTTCCCAAGAGCTCATTAACAACCGTAACTCTCCTTCAGACTTTCCCCTGACAAACCAATACGATTTGAATCATTCCATCAGCATAGACGCACAGCCGGCTTTTACTAAAACTTCTTGTGCCCCCTCCTAGTGAGCCCTCAATCCATATACAGGGACCCCTAACTCCCCCTGTGACACTAGTCTCTTGGAACATTGCTGGGCTTGGGAGCAAGCTTGCCCAAGAGGGTTGGGGGACCTTCATTGAGCAGGGTGATATATTGTTCCAGGAGACTTGGGACTTGCCCCATGCAGGCTACAAGGTTTTCCATACACCAGCCGCGAATGTCATACTCTTGGGCTCCAAATTTCTTTGGACTGCCATGCAAAGCAGTTATTTATTGATTCCCTCAATTTACTTGGACTTGAACTCCATTCTTGGAATAGAACAAGACTATTTATTGTTATCGTCTATAACAGGAGTATATCAAACTCAGTTGAATCTCCAGTTTTATTTCTTTTAAAAGTTCCCGTCACCAAGATAGTGGAGAGATACTGCTGTAATTGTGGTTGGGGACTTCAGTGTGTGCTTTGAGCCCTCTGTCTTTTTCAGGGATGTTGTGAGCAAGGGGGACTCTCATTGGGGCATACCACAACTTACTGGTCCCTAGTCCCTACTTAAAACCCTAACCAAGGCAGCCTTGCAGCTGTTGGACCTTTGTGTGTGCTGTCATGTGAGATCCAGTAATGGGAAACAAATGTCATATGTAGAGAGGCGACCCACCTATAGAAGGAAGTCCTTTCAAAGTCACATTGACTACATTCTTGTAGACCTCAAATCTTGGGACAGTTCTGCCACAATTTGAGAGTGACAATTTCCCATTGTACGCAACACTGAGGGGGAACCTAAAAAGTATCACCCAGAATCAATGTTTGCCCCATGGAGATCTAACACTAACAACCGAAGAAACGTCAGGTGGGAGTATGTGGTGAATAATGCAGGTGTTTATTTATTTATTTTTTTTTAAGTAATTTTTATTGTAGACACACTTTACACAGGCCAATAGTTGCACATATTCAGCATCATTCACAGTGCTACAGTCAGGTTCATCAACTTCTCGTGTACACAGCCTGCAGGCCCACATCCCGGGGGCCGGGCGGCGGCAGTAATTTCGCACCCCCATGCCTGGTTGCTCTTCCTCAGGAGTATGGACTCGGATTAGTGTGTGTGCCTACTTTTCCGTCCTCGCCTAATGAAACCCCGAACTTCCCCCCCAACTTTCCCCCCAGTCCCGAAGAACCTTACCCCCCCCCCCCTGTTCCCTCCTCCCACCCCATCATCCGCACGGGAGCCTCCCGTTGTGTATCTCTAAACTCGGGCTTCAGGCTCTCTCCTCCATCGGTTCTCTTATCACCAAATTATTGTACTGTGCTGACCCCTGCCACGTCTAGGTCCTCCCTGTCATCCACTATTCCACTATCCCTGAGGCCTTGTACCATTACCTCCCAGGCCGTTGCTTGTTCTAGCGCTCTCTCATTAGCTGTTCTACGCGCCATCTGATACCTGTGTGTGCTATCGCAGGCCGCCCATTTCAGAAATTCGTTGTACCACCTCCTATACGTCGGGCTCGCCCTTGCCTTCCAGTTTCTGGTTATCTCACGCTTGGCTACCATTAAACCCATATCTAAGAACTTGCTCGAGAGCTTGTTTTTGGGGGTGTGTGGAAACCAATGCAGGATGCACGCCGCTGCATCAAAGTCAACAGTCCGGTCCGTCACTTCGTTCATGGAGTCACCCACGGCTCGCCAATAGTCTGATAGGGCCGGGCATGACCAGAGCATATGCACCAGCTCGGCTCCATCTGCCACGCAGCGGGGGCACCTCGCATCAGTCGCGCCAAAGTACCTCAGGATTCTCCCAGGGGTCATGTACGCCCTGTGTAGTATGTAATAATGGATAACTTGAAAACGAGCGTTCCTTGTGCTATTATGCGCCCTCCGCACCAGCTGTGCCCACGTCGTGTCCGGGATGGGCTTACCCAGGTCGGTTTCCCACTTGAGTTTCAGTGCATCGAGGGGCGGCAGGTGCTCGTAAAGCATTCTGTTGTATAAGCAAGATACCGCTTTCACCGTTCCCACCGCCATCATGGTGTATTGGCACGCCATGGCCGTCTCCGGCTCCACCAGTCCCAGTCCCCAGTGTTTCTGCATTGCTCTCGTCACAGCTGCATGAAGGAGATAGCCCCCGCGTGGGAGATCAAAGCGTTCCTGGAGGGCCGAGTACGGGAGGAGCTCCCCGTTTTCGAAAAGGTCCCCTACCACCTGTATTCCTACCTCCTCCCACTGCAGCAGGCGGGACCAATCGCCTCCATGGGGCAATGCTGTCAACATGCCCAGTGGCATCTCCGGGGCGTAGGGGTGCTGAATCCCTGCCCGCTTCTGTGCTCTGTTCCAGCAACGCCGAAATGTATCCTGTTCAAGGGACAGATCCCGGGCGGCGAGTTTCTGTCCTAGCGCGATGTAGGCTAGTATGTGTCGTGGCGTACCCCGCAGTCGTTTGTCTTCCGGGCCTCGGTAAACCCGAGCCACCTCCTGCGTGAATATCTGCAACTGGGCAGCGAGATAATGGAGCTCGTAGTCTGGGAACGCCAAGCCGCCCTAATCTTTCGGGCGGGTGAGTGTCGCCAGCGCCACTCTACACCTGCCCGTCCCCCATAGGAAGGAAGTGAGCTGGGAGCGAAGTCGGCGGAAAAAGGAGCTGGGGATCCAGATCGGAAGCGTTCAGAAGTAATACAGCAGCCGCGGGAGGGCCACCATTTTTAGCAGTGCTATCCTACCAGCTATGGAGAGAGGAAGCGTGGCCCAGAATGCCATGCTACCCTTCAGCCCTCTGACGCATCTCTCCACATTGCCCTCGAACAAAGCCGTCGCTGTGTGATAGACATATACTCCAAGATAGTGGAGACAAGTCGGCTCCCAATGCAGCAGCGGTCTGTGTTCTGGGCGGGCCGCGTCCTCCTTCAGTGGAAAGAGGCTCGTCTTCGCCCAGTTAACTCTTAAGCCCGAGAGGTCGCCAAAACGTCCCAGCAATTCCTCCGCCCCCTCGAGCTCAGTCGCGTCGTTGTCCAGGAACAGCAGGAGATCATCAGCGTACAGCGAGATAAACTGTCGCCCGTCACCAGTTTGCACACCTGCGAAGTATCGCCCTCTGCGGGCTTCCACAGCCAGCGGTTCGATCGCTAAAGCGAACAGTAATGGAGACAGGGAGCAACCCTGCCGGGTGCCCCTCTCCACTGGGTACTGATGGGACACCAGGGATCCAACCCGCACCCTCGCTACGGCCGCCGTGTAAAGCACTTGCGTCCACCGGATATACCCTGCGCCCAGCCCGAGAAGCGCCATGACTGCATATAGGGAATCCCACTCTAGACTATCGAACGCTTTTTCTATATCGACCGAGAGGGCAAGTGGAGTTCCACTCCCCTCCCGCAGTTCTTCCATGAGTCGGATAAGCCTTCTGATGTTTAATGTCGTGTTCCGGGTAGGAATAAAGCCGTTCTGGTCCTCGTGGACCAGGGTGGTCATGTGCGGTAGGAGTCTCGATGCTAGTATAGAGCTCAAGATTTTATAGTCGGCTGTGAGCATCGAGAGCGGCCTATAGGAGGCCGGGCTACTACCTTCTCTGCCAGGTTTCAGTAGCGGGATGACTATCGCTTCCCGCATCGATGGGGGGAGGCGACCCGTGGTCCTCGCTTCTTTGTACACAGCCAGAAGCCGCGGCGCTAAGGTGTCGACATATTTGCCATAAAATTCGATGGGCAGGCCATCTATACCCGGCGTCTTATTACGGGCCATGGACTTAATAGCTGTTCGGATTTCCCCTAAGTCGATGTCCCTTCCCAAATCCGTCGCCTGCTCGTCTTCTAGGCGCGGTAGGGTGAGGTCATCTAGGAAAGCCTCCGCCTTCATTTCCCGGTCGCCCGGGGTGCTACTATAAAGTGTCTCGTAGTATCCCTGAAAGCCGTCCACTATGGCCGACTGGGTGTAGGACAGATTACCCCCCTCCCCGGCAACTTGCAAGATAGGGGAGCAGCGTTTCTTGGGGTTGGAGAGCCATGCCAGCAAAGTGCCCGACCGGTCGCCTTCTACGTGAGATCTCAGCATGTATGCCCGGTGATCGTAAGCCCGTAACCTTTCCACTTCAGCCGCCACCGCCTCCCTGGCCGAGCTAACCGCGCCCTGCAGCTCCGGCCTGCCTGGTCGGTCCTTCTCCGCTGCCCTCAGTTTGGCGTCTGCCCTCTCTAGGTCGGTCAGCAGCACCCGCCTCGTGCCTACGAACTGTGTGATGCACTGCCCTCTCACTACCACTTTGAAGGCATCCCATTCCACTGCTCTAGAGCCCGTGGAACCCTCGTTATTGGCGAAGTATTGTGTCAACCCCTCCTCCAGGGCCGCCCCGAATATCGGGTCCTCCAGAGTCTCCGGCCGGAGCCTCCAGGTTGGCACCCTAGGCTTTTCCGTCATCCAGTCTAAGTGGATTAAGAGCGGATTGTGGTCCGAGACCGTTTTCGTCAGGTATTCCGACCAGGCAACCTGCGTCAGCACGTCTCGTGTGCACAATATCGCATTCAGCCTAACGTGGAGTTCGTGTACCCCAGAGTAAAACGAGTAATCTCGGTCTGTTGAGTGCTGCGCCCTCCATGCATCAGTTAACCCCCAGCTCTCTTGCCATTCTTGCCTTCCCTTAGCTACGCGGTACACCGGGGAATCTCTCAGGGGCGGGTGGGACCTATCCAGTTGCACATCCACCACGGAGTTAAAGTCCCCTCCCATGAGTATCGGACCCACCAGGAAGTGCGCCAGTGTCCCCGACAAGCTCGCATAAAAGGTTAATTGGTCTATATTCGGGGCATATACACTGCATAGGACTATAGCCTTACCCCGCAACCTGCCCTCCACTACTACAAATCTTCCCTCTGGATCTATCAGCTGTCTAGTCATTTGAAAAGGGGTCCCCGCCCTTACCCAGATCAGAGCGCCCCTTGCGTAGGCCGAGTAAGAGGTGTGGAAAACCTGCCCCCGCCATCTCCTCTGTAGTGCCACCCCTTCCTGCTTCGTGATGTGTGTCTCCTGTAAGAGCGCTATATGAATCCCTCTCCTCTGTAAGTAGGCGTGCACTTTATGCCTGCGCTGCATTGTGTGTAGACCCCTCACGTTCCAGGTCATGCATTTCAAAACATTCGAGTTAGCCATTGTCCCATAAGTCACGGTTCTTCCCCCCCTCCCTATTCACACTCCCGCGGATGATGGTCCCTCCCCGTCCCTAAACAGAACCTCCCCACTGGTCAACCCCTAAGAAAGTCAAAATCAGCGTCTGCAGAATCCCCCCATCACCAAACCCCAACTGTGGTGTTCCCCCTCCCCCAGGAACAGGCCCCAATATCAAGGTACCAGACCCCATCCAAACTCCCTTAACTCAGAACCCCCAGGTATTTAGTTCACAGCCGAAGCTGCAATCGCCTTAAGGGCGTGCGGAGCGAGGCCTCGCCCAAGAGGGGGCTGCATGACCCAGGCCCGCCGCTATCCCCCCACTACGGAGAACAGCGCATAGCCAGTCATCCAGCGCCCATGCCTGGAGCCAACTCTCCCGTTAAGCGGGTGGACCCCCCTTAAGGCCCATTCCCCTTACCCAACAGGTCCAAGTCAGATGTTCAGGATTTCTTCTGCTGTTTGCGGTGTTACCACCGGATCCTTGGCATCATGGACCCCCGATAGGTCCGACTCCGAGCCCGAGGCCGATATGATCGTCTCTGTGTCCGTGCCTCGTGTGGATTGAGAGCCATCCCCTTTCCCAATGGTGATCACTGCTTGCAGCGCCGCTTTGCGCTCGGCTTCCGTTTGCGAAGCGGTCGGTTTCCCGGCTCCGCGACGTCGCTTGCGCAGTCTCTGCGATTGGCGCGGTCCCGCCGGCGCTCTTTCCCGTTCCCTTTCCTTCTCCTCCCGAGCCTTGGCGCCATCCGTGCCCGCTTTGTAGGATTCCCACCAGTCCCAAGCGTCTGCGGCCAGGTTGAAGAACATTGTTTTGTCGTCCACCACAATTCGGAGTCTGGCAGGGAACAGCAATGAGTATTGGATGCCCTCTGTGCGCAGCTCTTTCTTGATCGACAGGAAGGAGGCCCGCTGCTTCTGCGTTTCGAACGTGAAGTCTGGGAACAGCGTAACCCTACTGTTCGCGATTTGGAACGGGCCATCATCTCAGGCCCTTTGTAGTAGCAGGTCCCTGTCCCTGTAGTGCAGCAGTTTAGCCACGATAGGTCTCGGTGGCAGGCCTGGTTTGGGTGGTCCGGACGGGACCCGATGAGCTCTCTCCAGGGTAAAGAAGAGCGACAAGCCCTCAGGTGCCACCACAGTTCTTAGCCAGTTGTCGCAATAGGCCAGTAGGTCCGTCCCCCCTTCGCTCTCCGGCACACCTACGATTCGCACGTTGCTGCGACGGCTTCTGTTTTCCGCATCCTCTGCTCGACGCTCTAATACCTGAATCCGGTCAAGAGCCTCCGTGAGTTTTCCCTCAAGAGTTTTGTGGGCCGGAGCCAGGACTTTCAGGGCCCCCTCAGTCTCCGTCACTCTGTCTTTTAATTTGTCGTGGTCGGCTCGGAGCAGGCCGAGCCCCGACGCCACCTGCGCAATGTCGTTATGCAGCGCTTCCCTCGTTGCTGTTATGGCCTCCAGGATTCGATCCTGTAGCCTCTTCAGGTCTGGGGACTCCCCTACGTCTCCTTCCGCCGCTCCCGAAGCCGTCGCCTCCTCTTGCTTGCCTTTTGGCTTCCCCATATTGGCCTGCGCGTGGTCTCGGGGCTCGGTGCAGCGCCCACTCGTCTCACTGCTCCGTCAGCGTGGTTCGAACACTCACAAAGCAAGGCCACCCTCCCTGTTCAGGCATCCAGCGTTGGCAGTCAGTGCCGCCGGGTAGGGGACAGACACTGGGGGGTATGTGCGTGGTGCCCCGGGCCGTGAGTGGTGGGGCTCCGATGTCGCAGCGCCGCCAAGGATAGGTTTACTCCCAGCAGTCGTCCGCCACTATCCGGGGCCAAGGCTTACTAGCTCTCGTGGCCCTCCAGCAGGCAGTCCCAATCACCCCCTGGCGTGCTTGCCTCCCTCGCGGTCGATTCAGGGCGCTCCTGGTCGTTGGGCTCTCTCCCCCTCCCGGGTCTCTCTCGACCCCCCCTGCGTGTCGCTCTGCTCTGTGGCTCACTGCATAGTTCAGGGGGGGAGGAGGGGGGGGGGGAGCGTTCAGGAGTCCTCCGGCGCGCCGGGCCCCAGCCGCGTCTGTCAGGCCTCAGGGTGTCCGCAGCGCGCTGCGCTCTCCCCGCAGCCTTCCCGGGCCGCTCGCTCGCGGCCGCTCCGCTGCTCCTCGGATCCTCCGGGAGAGAACTCCTCAGGGCCCCCGGGGAGGGGGAAAGGGCGTCTCCTCACCGGTTTCGGTCCTCGGCGGGTCCCGGCCGTGTCCCCAGGCGTCGGCCCGCAGTTCAGACAGCCGGGCGTCTCGAGTCCGCCGCTGCGGCCGCCAATTTGGGCATTCCTCCGGCTCGGCACCGGCGGCTCTGCAGTGCGGCGGAGGTCGGTCCTCTCAGCGGCCCCCTGATCGCTCCGCTATCGCTCCAGCAATGCCCACGCTCGGCCCGATGATTTCCAGGCACAGCGCCGGGCTCCCCGCAGCAGCAGGCAGGATTAGTGTGGGGAATAGGCGCGGAGCTCCGGGCTCACGCCGCCATCACCCTCAGCGTGCAAGCCACGCCCCCATAATGCAGGTGTTTATGCGGAATTTTATCAGGGTTTTGTTCCAATCTTGCTCTCCCTCTCTGAGATCAAGGCCACACCTCACTTGATTATGGTCACCCTTGTTAAGTAGTTCGATGAACTGAAATCCCGGTTTTTCGCAAAACCCGCCCTAGCAGGAATGTGCCCATGTCTACAGATTCTACGTAGTACAATAGGGATTGCAAACACGGTGAAAAGTCATTTAATCAATACTCTTAAAACTGTCTCCCACTAAGATATCCAGTCTGCTAGAGTTTTCTTACAATATTGTCCAAAAGAATGCACAAATTACCCGGGACACAGCCATCTGGAATGATATCCTGACCGCTGCATGATATGTGAATCGGGCAGCATTTTGGCATTCAATATCGCATGGTGCAAAGACGACAAAAATGAGACCAGAATCTAACATCCTCCCCCAAGATTGTAAACTGTTTGAAAATGTTTAAACCAGTGAGTCTATGACCATTTCCCCCCAACATTCTCCGGGCACAGATAACGCGGAACTGTAACCCCTGACATCTTTCATTTGAATCTTGATCCCTATACTTCAAACAATGCAACATGTTACTTCACTGTGGCTGAACCCTTCTCTGCTATCTGTTTCCAAAAGTCTTATAAGGACCCAGGTACAGACAAAATCCTGGCAGACCTTTATTCTTGAGAACCAGCTATTGGGGCCCCCTATCTCAACTGTATTGCCAATGCCATAATGTTGGGTCCTGAAATCATACCGGTCTTCAAAAAAGGCCTTAAATCGGATCCAGCAAACTATCTGCCCATTAGCCTAATAGATTCTAGTTAGAAAATAATTCTGCAAGCTGGTTATGGTCCGTTTGCTAGCCTGGATTGATGAAAATGCATCTTATATCATTTTCATGATGGTTTCCATTAAAAAACCAGCACTGTTGATCTGGTTTCATGGTTCCAACTTATTAGCTAAAAAGTGGTCGAGATAAACAAGGGCAGCTTATCCATCACTTTTGTTGACCTCAAAGTGGCAGTTAATATAGTCCCAGGAAACTGACGCTGGCATCCCCTAAGAAAACGGACTCCTTGGCCCCATTATCACATCCTAATTTGACTACACCGCGAAAATGTTGCCCAAATCAACAGGGGAGTCAATGGGGAAACTACAGAATGCTCTGAGGTCAAAAAGGGAGTTAGGCAATGATGCATGCTTGCCCCTACTCTGTTCCTTCTTTTTATTACCAGTTGCGTTGACTACCTCATAAGCTGCGAGAATGATACCCCGGTACTCGGGGCACCAAAATATTAGCATTATTGTTTGTGGATGACACCCTGTTAATCATCCTGAACTCCGAAGGGTATCTTAAGGTTTAAATCATTCTGCCTGAATTCCGGTTTGACCACCAATATCAACAAAACAAAGTTACTGGCAATACACCCTCATCTGGGATTTAGAGAGGTTGTAACACTTGGGGGTGTGGCAGCCGTTATCTTAGGACGGAAAAAAATCTTACTTGCAAATCTTGTCTCTCCACTATCTGGAGACCCAAAGCAGTAGAGGCTGCAACATATGGCGCAGAACTTTGGGGGTCATGGAAATACCAATGCCGTGAGGGTAGCTGAAAACAAATTTCTGAGGGCTGCCCTCAAACAAACCCAAAGCACTCCCTTGATTTTTCAAATTTGATATTGGTATACCATTCATTGTCACCCTAGTGCATCTTAAAGCTATATTATACTGGATGTGAGTCTGGTCTATCTCTAAATTGGGGCATTATCTTTACGGTTTAAGTGAAATATTTGTCATGTTGCAGGCATTCTGCGTAGGCACAGAACTATGCTTGGGACCATAGAACCGTAGTAGGCAGAGACTGAGTCATCCTACCACCTTAGTACCTATGTGGCCTGGAACGACTAGCTATAGTGTCTCACTTACCCTTCTACTCCCTCAAAGAAGAACAAGTGTTTAGACACCCTAGAACACAACACTCCAGCCTCTCTTCGGAATCGTGGTTACAGGACACATCCTTTCGCTCTCACACTCGTATTAGTTCACAATAAAATCTGACAGACATGAGAACATTTTAAAATATTTATTTTAACTTTTGTTCTGTAGTATACAATATATGTACCACAATAAGTATGAAAATGCCACACAAATACAAGTAGCATAGTAAGTAGTGCATAAATCATAAAAGGAGCTGTATTATACAAGACAGGATAGCCTAACTTCCCTCCCATCCTACAGAAGCAAAATTATTATATATCAGTAGATCTCTGGGTGTTGACAGCAGACCCCATACCTTAGCATATACAGATGAAAGATCTACATCTCAGGTGCTGTCACAATCCCTCTCCAAGTGTGTTATCTATCCGTGTATACCTATGTGACAAAAGTATGTGTTCTCAAACAACAGCTGCATTTGCATGTTTTTTCTAGATGCTAGGGCCTGACCAGAACAAAAATGACAAGGGGCATTGTTGTTAGACTTTGTCTATTGTGTTCTGACTAAATCCTAGGAAAGAATAGAATGTGAAAACAGCAGGTTCTGTGTGAAAGTACAGCGTGGCAGAAAGCAAAATACGTTTGCTTTAGTAACGTGCACAATGCAGAGGGAAGTCCACAACGTGCTCATGCTAATGTAAGAAAAACAATAATGGGCCTGCACGGGACATTTGACACCCTCCCTTTGGTCAGGTGGTAGCACCCAATTGACCACAGAAATCAAATGATTTGCTGAACTAAAGTGTATACAAATGTTTGTTGTAAGTGTCTTCTATAGGGACTATAGTCAAAACAAAAGAAAATACATTTTGTTAAAAAATGGATCCAGTTACAGCGTGTCGTCGGGACCCAGGATGTAGGATGCCATGTGAAAAGACAAAGACTCCAGTAAGAAAACTGAACCTTTCAAATTAGAAATGTCAGCCATCCAGTTGATAAGGCCAAAGAAACAAACATGCTTGTCGTATCCAGTTGTCAACAAGATCATCAAAGGACAACCTGTGTTGATTTCGATCAAACTGAGATCCAGTAGACGCTGCGCAGTTGCACAGGGATCACCTCCACCCACTGGCCATAACGCTGTGTTGTACACAAGCTGCAGACCCAAGGAACAGTCCTGGTTATGGGCCACTAAGGGACCCATCAACAGTTCAAAATGCAGGGCAGCATGAGATGGTGTAGTCAGGTAAATGTCCAGGGCCCATTGAAAGGGACACCAGATGCAATGAAACACAGGTTGCACACATAAGATCATCAGGGATTGCATGGGGCGGGACAAAGTGGCCGCGATCGGGTGGCTAACACACATTAAAACAAGAGCAGGATATCTGGGCCGCCCTGCTCTATATACAAAACCTGAAGGTCTAACAAGAGAAGACATTAGATGGGTTAAGACCCACTTTATAAAAAAAAGGGAAGCAGAAAGAGAGTCAAGCGAAATAATGAAGCCAACTGTGAGGTCTCACTACATGATGACTACATCGTTATCTATTCAACCATACCTGACGATAGTTAATAAACCATATCATCGGTGGCTCCTTACAAAATTTCGCTTTAACCAAGCTCACTTTCTGCTGGGTGAATATGATAAGTGGTGTAAGCCTCACGAGAATGCTCCCTGCAGATGTGATGATTTTTCTGACCAGGACTTATTGCATTTTGTGTTCTTTTGTCTCTTCTTTAAGAGTGGCAGGGAGAAGTTTATCAAGCCAATATTGAAAGAGCAAGAGTTTATGCAAGTTAAACCGGCTTTTTTTGTTCCTGCAGCTTATGGAATCACCATTAGTAATGTACGGGGTAGCCAATTTCCTGACAATGTCAATTCGGTCCAGGCAAAATAGACTTCGGCCATCTCTTGCCCTATATTATGGGAATTGACGATTGACCGAAATAATTCTAGGCTACTAACACCTGACCTCTAGCAAAAACTATTTTATGAATCTCGCAAGGTTTGCACACTTCCCCTGGTTGTAATATGGATGTAAAATGATTGTTAATAGAACTGTAAATAGAACTGTAGTAAATTCAATGTATACATTTTGTAATATTTTGAGAGATTTGCACAAATTACAGTGGTCCCAAAAATCATGTAGTTGTAAATACTTTTCTTGTATAGTTACCTTGATCACCATCGAAGATGTGTATATATTGAATCCTTGTTTTTAATAATCTTTTATAATAAATTTTTTAAAATTTGTGTTTGTTATGATCTAAAGTGAATGTATAGTATACTTTTATGATTTTAAAATAATCGAATAAAGTGCATTTGACTCTGACTCAGGTTGCACACAAGTGAAGTAGGCATAGCGGAAGGTTAGGCAACATTTGGCAACTGTAGCGTCTAAGGGCACTATTCCAAAAAGCTGTAGCATCCGCTCATGGTACAGCTGTAGCGATGCCAACCCTAGAAGGACCACAACTGGAGCAGCCATTGCGGAAAAGCAGGAACTGGACAGTGATGCCGCAAAGAAAGTTGAGCATTAGCGGGAACCCACTGAACACGCCGGAAAAAATAGGATCTATAAAAGCTGGGATTACTCCAAAAATAGTTTGAAAAGAAGTCATGAGGCAGGAGCTCACAATTTAAAAAAGTGTACCAGGCTCGGGGTATCAAATTAATTACATTTTTTATGTATCAATTCACCGAAGTGAATGGAGAGATTTGTGTTTAACGGTGACTGTATTTCACTAGATGTTCTCGCCACCTGCAATTCAAAGGTCTCTTGTGCTGAATTAAGAGTGACCTCTTGTTGAAAGAATAACGCTTTGAGTCTGCTTGGCTTGTTGAGATCTGTTTTCAACATTGGAATGGAAAACCATAACGAACTATCGACACTCCCATGTGGAGGGGGAAACAGAACGTTGTTGCAACAAGTATCTAACTGGGAAACAGATACCACAAAGCACAAATCCCATCCTCAGACTGCAACAGTGGTGATTATTAAGAACGAGATAGCTTCCGTTCGAAAGCAATGTGAGATGGGAATAATTGCAGGAACAGGTGTTTCTTTCAAATACCAAGCCAAATTTGGGGCAGAGACATTACAAGTGCCGTGAATATTTCTTGTTTACCCACAAGGGAATGACTAGCTGTGGAGTCACACTCCTCACCCATAAGAAAAACTTCTCTCTTAGCTCGTTGAAAACGATATGTAAAATGCAGAGACCATAACTCATGTATGCAGCTGCTCCCAAGGGGTTCAGATCTATCTACTGGGAATGTTTTTCATGCAGGCAGTGAACTGAAATGTCAAAATAGGATTATGAGATAACCCCATGTATTAACCATACCGCAGAATGAGTTTCGGCAATAGTGAAGAGAAGTTGTTCAAGCTTTTCCATGTGTAGCATAGTGTAACTAGCATGTTTCATAGCCATTGATTTCTGTTTGCATGTCAAATTAAATGGTGCACTACAATAAAGGTAATGCCAAGGAACGCGCCAATTTTTTTGTGTTTGCAGTGTCCAGCCAAATTCCATAACTGATCTAATTTGATTCTGTCAATGATACATGGTAGAGACCTAATTTTGCACAATATCATTTCCAGAAGACACAATATTATCTAAAGTATAAATACAAGATTACAGTGTATTAATATTGTTGTCAACAACAGCAAGCACTTTATCTAAATTATCTTGATCAATTTGGTGTAAACGTACTGCAGATTCCAGTTGCAACTATTTCCAAAGTTCATTATAAGCAGCATAAACAAATGGTTTCAAATGTGGGGATTTTGGACCCAAAAGAAACTCAGATATATTTATATCTTCGGACAGGAGAGAAAGATTTTGTTTCACGGCAGATAATGTGGAATGTTCTAACCATTGTTGACATAATTTACCTACGGAAAAAGTAGTTAAAGTATTGGAATGTGGGGTTTGTGGATAACCTGGATCAGGTCTATTTAATTTCAAAGCTGAAGTAGTATTTATGAAAAAAGAATGACAAGCATTTGTGTCTGGTGGCCATAATGCCCACCCAGTTTGAGCTATCATAGAAGACGTAAATGCACTTTTTTGTATCATGCTATTTAGTTGGTCTTTAGTATCATTTGTATAGGATTGGCAATTATCAAAAAGGACCAAGGATGGAATAGTGGGAGTATTCAGTTCTTTAATCTTAGCCAACCCTAGATAAGTAGTCTGTTGGACTGTGTCCTAAAGAAAGATATTTTGAGTAGGTATTGGACATGCACAAAATAGTGATTCCGTACTTTGGATCTGCCAGGACTTAGTGCTCCATACCGATTTTAAGTCAATATTGTCCTGCCAGTAATCAAATTCTTTCAGGGCTAGGTTATCAATAAAAAGCAATGCATATATTAACTTTGTCTGAAAAAGCATTTATTTCTTTGAGAGAATGGGAACCAATTTGAAATAGTAAGATACTGGTAAAATAAGTGTGCTTCTTTTTTTGTGTATAGGAACTATCCTGTGATGGAGTTGGGCAATGTTCTTATTGAGTAAAAGTGTACTGTGGACGGTGTCCATTGGCTCTATGCAAAAAATGGTGGCCAAAATGTGGATAATAGAACAAATCGGCATAGTTAGCAGAATTTAAATATAAATCTTCAGTGTCAAAGACAATGTAATATTGCAATTCGAAAAACATAGAATTCACAGCATCAACGTCCCAATCATCCATTTGCAACCCAATCACTATCACATCACCCATGGAAACATGGTATACACATGGTATTTGCAGGGCCTCCTTAGGACTGAATGCATTGAATGGCACATTGTCCCACACAATTATATCAGTGACTGGGACCACTGAAATGTTAACAAGAGACTGGTCTCTCTTCATTTTATGTGAGGAGGAATGTGGGGCCAATACCCTGCCAACTAGTTCTTCAGCAGAACGTTCTGGGAGGTAATGGCAATAATCAAAAGGAAAACAACAGTCACAAATCCAATCCACATGAACAAAAACACCATGGAAAGCACGATCCAGACATAAAGCGAAGGTGGAACCAGATAAGCGTTTTTTTACCGGGAGATGAAAACACAAATCCGCGCTGGTGGTAGGGATAACACTTACGTTAATGAACAACTGTCTGAAGAAAAGTTAACTTGATTGATATAGTAACCAGAAGAACTCAGCTGAGATTCTGGATGGAGACCTGAAGCTTGCACTCCTAATGGGGCCTCAAATGGTGGATAAGAATGGACGATTTCCATTGTGGATTGTGAGGAAGTTAAAACAGGCACCAAGTCTACTGAGATCTCAACATCCACCTCTGGCAGCCGAGGAGAATCAGAAGTAATGGAACTCACAAGTTGTAAAGGAACATCCCGAGCTGCAACACCTCTAGGCATACTACTTTGGATTGGCTAAATGGTTTAACTTGACATGTTCAATTGAAACAAAGCGATTGCCTTTGTATCATGGAAGTGGAGGGAAAATCACATTTCAGGTACCATGAAGAGCACGCACTGAAACAGGAGTACAAATTCTTTCTTGACTGCCACCTTTTCATGAATCAGTTCTCAAATTTTAGGAAGCCAGCCAGAAACAGGAATCAGAACAGCTGAATCCGATGGCGGAGTTGAAGGCAAATGGGCTTTAGACAGAGTGTCACAACACTTTTGTAGATCCTGTAAGACAGCACAGTGGTTGTTTACATCAAAGGTTGCAGCAGCAGCCAAAACGTCTAGACCATCAAGGTCTGGAACATATATCTTGATGCCAAAGAACATTTCATACAGGGTCCCCCCACCCAGAGATCTTCTTGGGAGGTTCTTAAGAGCATGTTGAACCCCCATAAAGACGAGTTATCCAACCACGACCCGTACCTAATACCCTTGCAGTTAAAGATTCCTTTAAGTCACAGTTCATCCGCTCCACCACATTTTTACCCTTGTGCCTATATGGAGACGAGAAGTGAACCTACACTACTATTGACGTAATCGAATTATGGTAAGCCTTAGAGGCGAAAGCGGGACCCTGGTCTGAAAGGAAAGCGCCACAGTCATAAGTTCTGACAAAGACATGCAAATCTTTTTTAACAGTGAGAGTGTCAGCCGAGCGCTCTAGCCAGACCCAGAGGAACCTATTTCAAGAATCCACTGCAAACAAAATATATTTGAAAGCATTATTGGATAAATGAGGACCGCAATGATCAAGATAAATGCAGCCAAACAGCTGATTGAAATGTAAAGATATGTTTGAGATGGTCACGGCACAGTAGAACTCTTAATTTGCTGACAAACCTTGCAACAAAGAACACATTGGTGATCCTGCTGATATAATTCACGCCACCAATAGCGTTGCTGTTAAAGAGAAATAGTGGCGGCCACTCCTGCATGTGCAGAAGCAATTCCTTCATGGCAGCCACGATCAAAGAGTGTCTGTGGTCAAGGTTGGGATGAGATGATTACCAACACAAGGAATGGTCACAAAGGGAACTTTGCCAGCAGTGAACTGGTAAGAATATCTAGAAGGGAACCCCTGAGGAAAGGGCGTACCATCCCTAGTCATGGCGATAGTCGTCAAAATGTCATCATCAATTTTAGTCATAGAACGCGCAACTGCGGCAACTTTAATGGTGGCTACTGCATATTTGGCTGCTTCGTCAGCTATCGAATTCCCTACAGTGTGTGCTCCCGCATGTTGATGGCCAAGTGTATGTGCAACATGTGTAAGTGGCAATCATTCTTTAAGAGCGGCCACTCTAATGCAAAGCGTTTTATGCTTTATTGTGCTACCTATAAAAGCGTGAAAATCATTTTGTTTCCAAAAGTACAAATTGTCATTGAAGGACTGTACACAATAAAAAGAATCCCACACCACAGGGGTGGGTAATTAAGGAGCCGAATACTCGAGAGCCAAAAGCAGAGCCTTCAACTCGGCCAACTGGGCCGTTCAGTACCCAAGGGACTGGTATGAACCAAGGTAGAGTGGAAAACTGCATCCTTCATTGTACCAATGACAATTGTGCAAGCTGCTCAATAAGTCTGCCTAGAACCAATGGCTGTTTGAGCTGATCCTTCAGTGTATATGATACACTTGTACTGATCAAGAGGAAGAACCAAAGAAGGTAGAGGGTGAACATGTTCATGTTAAAGACACTCTTGTGTTTGCAAGGAAGGGTAAAAAACAAAGCTGACATCAATGGTTGGCAACAACATAGCCCATTGAATCAACCCAGGATGCGGAGCTTTAGAATAAGTAACACTAGAATTTGTGACAGCCTCTAAGGCTGGCACAGGCAAAATGACAAAATGCGCTTACCTGGAGCAAGAGGGTGTTCTTTTAGAATAGCCATTTTCACAGCAGTCAAAATGTTTTCAGTAGAAGAGAAACGCAATTCTGCAGGAGTATACAGGTGCGATTTATAAGCAATTGGAACAATGTCACCCTCATTAAATGTCACATAAGTGAAACCAATCACACAGGGCAAAAACCAGATGACCAAATTGGTAGTATTCAACCTAGTCTGTAAGTATTGTGTAGCAATCAAATCAGACTGTAAAGCACGCATAACTGCGGTGTGTTCCGGAAGGCAGAAGGAAGCAGAAAAAGATGGCTGTAACAAAGCATAAAAAGGTTTGATTAGCTGAGCATATTCAGGAATGTAAGTCATGCCAAAATGTGGAAAACCACGCATGGACTGCAATTTTTTAAGGGTAGATGGAGGTTGCAATTGAGCACAATTCTAATTAAAAAAACAGGGGTGCTAAATCCCAACCCTCATTCGTTAATTAATAACTGAGGAAAAGAAGGGCCAGAAATGCAATATGCAACTTTGAAAAATGTAACTTGTAGCCAAGAGCAGTGACTTGCGTAATGATGCAATTCACTCTTGCTAGATGTGGATTTAATTCATCATCCATCAGGTATATGTCATTGACATAAGAGAAACTGTGCTCTAGTAAGCAGTATACATGCCACAATAAGTGAGAAAATGCCTAACACAAATACGGTCAGCATAGTAAGTAGTCCATAAATAATAAAAGGAGTGGTCATTATACAATACAGGGTAGCCTAACCTCCTTCCCTTCTACAGAAGTGAAATGCTTATATATGGGAAGATCCCTGGGTGTTGGCAGCAGACCCCGTACCTTAGCATACACAGATGAAAGATCTACATCTCAGGTGTGGCCATGATCTCTTCCTTGGAAAGATCCCTCTCCAAGTGTTTGTTACCTATCCCTGCATACCTATATGACAAAATTATGTGTTCCCAACTACAGCTACATTTGCATGTTTTGTCTAGGTGCTGTTGCCTGAATAAAACAAAATAACAAGGGGCATTGTCATTTTACCTTGTCTATGGTGTTCAGACTAAATCCCAGGAAAGAACAGAATGCGAAAACAACAGCTGGTTCTGTGTGAAATAACAGTGTGGCACAAAGCTTAATATGTTTGTATAGTAATGTGCGTAAAGCAGAGGGCAGTCTGCAACGTGTTCATGCTAACATAGGAAAGACGACAATGGCCCTTCTCGGGACATATGACAGTCCGGCCAAGAAGTTGGCCGATTCTACCCTGGTTACAACCAGGGGCAGCTCCTTAGTTATGGCGGAGGAGCATCGCCCTACTGCTGGAAGCAGCAGATCAAAATGTAAATTAAAATGATAATGAAGCAATTATTAAAACCGCTTTATTACCATTTTATTTTACCTGTAGGATCCGGAGCCATCAGCAGCAGGAGTGGTGGGCACAGGGCACTGCTGTCAGTGCGCATGTCAGTTTGGCTCACCGTCTCAGGACGACCAAACCGATGTGCACTGACCTCTCCACCTGGCAATGCATCTTCGGCGGGGGAGATAACAGCAGGTGCAGGCTTCCAGGCCCCTTTGGAGCAGAAAACAAGCCCACTCATGCCAATCCCTGCACTTCTCGAGAAGCACTGGGATTGGCCATAGGGGTGTCTAGGAGCCTGTGGTCATGGGAACTATAGTTCCTGGAGCAGAGAAGCATCGAGGCATAGGAGCAGAGGATCGCAGAGGATCACAGAGGTGGCGGTCGACAGTAGGAAAGTAACTGTAATTTTATTTATTTATTACTGTTTTTCCCACACTGCCCACCCCCGACTTAGTATCAGCGGCAGCCACCACTGGTTACAGCATGTAAAACAAACCCTTTAAACTTGGGGGTTGGGTATACCAGAAATCTGGCTCAACACTATCACATTAACCTCTGTCAAAAAGCTGAAGTCACTCTACTGTGAACGTGAGAAGATGAGCTTGATTAGTCACCAAGATCCTGGGTGCCTTACTGATCATGTCCTGGGGTGTTAACTCTCTTCTGCCTTCGAGGTCTATATATATGAGATTGACCCACCCTTTACATTAGGTTTAGGTTGGGCACTCTTCGACTAGCCTCCTTTACAGCAAAAGGGAAGGGTAGACTGGGGGTTAGCAAACTTTGTGCAGCGTGCAAAGGGAGCGATATATTTGGATCTTAGTTTCCTACACCTCATTATTACAAAAGGTGGTAATCCTGTGGCATTGTTGCATGTGACCTGATAAGCCCAAACAGTTTTGCCTATTTTAGTGATACATCCTGATTGCTTTTAACTGCTAATTGAATGGTGCCCTTCAGAATGCGGTTGAATCTTTTCACCATTCCATGACCACTCAGGTTACATAGAGAAGTGGTTTTATGTTTAATTCCCAACTTCCCAAAATATGCTTGGCCTTGTTGGATATAAACTGCACCCCTCTATTGCTGACAATAGATGCTAGAATGCCTTCAGAAGTGAAAACGTAATCTAAAAACTCCAATACAGAATCAGTATCCGCATTACCAGTTACTTTGACCACAGGCCACCTTGAGAACAAATCCATCAAAACAAATAATGGTGTAATCCCCAATGTAAAAACTCTTTATCTAAATTTCATCAAAGGTCATGATCCATAGATTAAAAGCAATAAGACTATCTATAACCAAAATCAGAAATAGTGTATAACTATGCAAAAGATATATTATGCCAATCATTTAGTCAAAAGAATAATGGGAAGGTAAGAACAAGGAACAAACTGTTTAATTAAACAGACTTCGCACAATTTTCTAAGGGTAGGAAAAAGAAGCAACATGCTAAATAACACAGCTTTACGCAATTATCAAAGCGTGGGTAAAAAGAGGGAACATAATATACCACGAAAAAACCAAATAGACCATATAGCTATGGGGAAGGTAAAAATGGAACACGCTATTAAATCAAATAACCAAGTTTAATTACTTTAAAGGGAAGGTGAAGAAAAAGGGAACATTTATGCAATCATAAAAAGCGTTTTAGCATTCATCTACAAGGAGGGTAAGAAAGTGGAACATGCTATTAAACAGCAAAAACACGAACTTATCATTTAACCAAGGGAGGGTAAGAAAAAGGAACATATGCAATTAAAGCTTTAGCAAAATTAGGGAGGGTAAAAAAAAACGATGCAAATTATACTGACAATTACCCACACAGATTTATATTTACCATGAATGGTGTGAAGACCAACCCTGGCCACGGGTCAGTTGAAAGGACAGAAGAACCCCAAAGTTGCAGTGCCAGTAGGCCAGCAGGTGCAGATCAGAATCAGGACAGAATAAACCCAGATTTGGATCAGGACCGGACCACCAAAGATTAAGACCAGCACCGCAGTTCAGTTGCAACGCCTGCGCTACTCCCTCTCTGTAGCTAACAGTCAGAACCCCGATTGGGCTATTGATTTCACTGACAAAGTGCTTCGCCAGGACTTCAGCATCCCAGAACCCCGATTGGGTCAGCAAATCTTCTGACAGAGTGCTCTGCAGCCCTCTGTTCTTAATCACCTATTGAGTGCGTTGGGTCAGTGACAGGTCAGCTATTCGGATAAGTTGGACAAATGAACTAGCTAAGCCTTCTCTAGTTATACTATTTTTCAGGGCAGTGCACCACCCCAATGTTGCAAGTGTAAGGATCCCCAATTTTGATTGGACAGAAAAAGAGGACATGTCATCACACCACCTAAATTCGGTTAATTCAGCATTGAATATTAATTTTTCGTTCTCGCCCCATCAATTTCTTTTCGCATGACGACTGCATTTCACCTAACAATGGTTGTTCTATTGACAAATACATTGTGTACAATTTAGCTTCTTCTAGCAGGGTCAGAAGTCATCTTCCCAGGCGCATCTTGGCTGTGACTGTCCCTGACTTGTCAATTTCAATGACAACGAGTTCAGTTCCTCTCTGCAGTTTGTCATGCGCAGAAGGACTTTCAAAATGAAGTAACAGCACCTCCCAGGCCCAAAGATTGCGATACATGAAAAGTAAAAGGAAACAGTTTTAGAACACAGAAATAAATTAATACACTGTATACCATGCATTTCTACTCTATACCCATTACTTTGTAATAAACAATAGCATTAGGATTAGGCAGAACGAACAGCTTAGCAAAAGCAGCAGTACAAGCTTCTTGCATGTGAGAACACAGAGCAGCCATATTAGCACTAGTGCGCAGCCGCAACATTCCCTCCAAAATAATACTACGTCATGCCACGTGGGCATGACAGACGCATGCGCAATAGAAACATTTGAGTAGCAGTAGCCATATTAGATGCAAGCGTATTAAGGTTTAGTAAACACATAAGCAAGCTTCACTCGGACACCCGATGTCGATGTAAAAGGTGCAAAATTTGTCTAACAAACATGTTGGTTACATAGTTAACGTTATTCGAGGTTCATGAGTACAAGCAAATCGCTTCTTTTGCGAATCCTTGCTCCATCAACCTGAAGTGCTCACCCACCAACTCACTTAACAGTTACGCATTTGAGCATATTCATTCTACAATGTCATGGGAATTCATTTGAAGAACCTCATGCTTGGTAACCTTCCATGTGCAACAAGAACATACCATCTTTGGTTCACAACATTTTTTTTTTACCTGGCTTATGGCTACTCTGGTGAGTAGACCAGAAGCTAAGACTCCATGATGTTTAGGATGTTGCATCGCTGCTGAAAGTACTTAAAGTGTCAATTCTCTTTTCACACAAAAATATCTTAAACAGCTATGCACACAGAAATAACTTTTTCAACTACTCTCAAGCATGGCTCACTTAAAACAAAAATAAAAGAACAGTAGGATTTGTCATCATTTTATGTTGTTGCCATGATACAGAGTCTATTGTCTGTGAACATTTGTACGACAGACAGCATCTTGGCTTTTTGTTATGTCCTCATGTTCCAAACATGGATCCACTTTACCAATTGCTGGCGCCCGGATTCACATATCAGGATATTCTTTTCTGTTTACCAGCGCTTTCTGATATCTGAAGGTGCCTGCAGTAAGGAAATTACATAAACAGCTGACATTCATACTCCATTAATGACCTCACACCACCTCTGTTCCTATATCACCACTCACAACCAGGGACTTTTCTCCTCTTCAACCTTAGCTGCTGGGACTCTGGTTGGGTTCCCTCCTTTGTGGAGAGTCACCCAGTCATACTCTCCGACCCCCCTTCAATTCACTCCTTCTGTTGATGTAGTTCAGGAGCTGGTCAACACCTGCAGACCACCAATTCCTACTGTTGCTTATGGGTAGCACCAACTCCCAATTGCATCAAAGCCATTAGCTGTCCTTCCGACAGCCAAGGGAGATACTTACAGATGCAGAAGCAAGACAGACTGGAACAGCTCTCAGCTGCTGCCTTATTGCTGCCACTGCACATGCAACACACTGTCAGACCACCCCAGACAACCAAAGGTAGGCGATAAAATGAACGACAGGATGGGCTCCCAACATATATGATCATGGAGCTTTTCCACACAGACACCAGGAAGTGTGTGCAAAATAGAGGGCTAGGGTTTATATGGCTGTGATTTAGTTGCTACCAGACCAGGGAGTGCTTAACCTCTAAGTCATGTGGGTTGCCGGCCGTTTTGCTTTGTCAATTCTTGAGTTTTTGGTTTTTTTTTTTTTTTTTTTTCATTTAATTGGTGGGGAAGTTCCCCTGCCAATGTCAGCCTAAAACTAAAAGTAAAACATTGCTAAAAATAAGTATAGTTTCTTTCACAATAATGTTGGCACATATTCTTATAGTAGTCCCTGGTACTGAAATGGATGTGCTCCTTGTGAAAGAGCTGCATGCTGTCACTCACAGGGGAGTTAGCCAATTATTGAAGAGGGTTGACCCACTCTGCCATGCTATATGCTGTAGTAGGCGGAAGAAAAATGTGAATGACAAAATATCAGTCTAATCGATGATGATGTCTTGCTGAAAGCTCCTATAAGTAAGAATATTATACATATAATTTTAGTAAAATCAAATGGCCTTGGCTAACACCAGGCCTTAAAGGAGAGGAGCTCTGGAGAGATGGTACTCAAGCACCCCATATTCACCCCTTTCATTCCTCAGGGTCTCCCCTGCCACTGTACAGGGAATGGAGGCAAAGCCACGCTGCTGCTTGATTCCAGACAGGCAGCAGGGAACATAAACATACATATTTTATGCAATAAACTTTATGTAAGCAAAGTGGAGTCTCCCGAGAGTTGTGGGAGCACTCTGATACCACTCTAGTCCCTCTCTAGGGACGTGAACCCTTCAGTGGCTTGCAATATCCTTATAATGTACAGCTGGGAAAACCGCGTCCCCAGCGGCATTCCTCAAGAAATATAAAATAAAATATTTAAAGAACAATTTCCAACACTGCCCTATTCCACGGCGCGTTTCTGCTCCCAGAATACTCTTTTTAGTGCAGAACACAAGTCTTTTTTAATAATATGCTTAGAACACAATGCCTCAATCGAGGCATATTTCGCGTCTGAAAAGCAGCGGTCCCGGCTGTCATTTCGGAAACTGACACAAAACAGCACCAGTAGTTTGATAAAATGTCTCTCATTCCCCCAAGCATGCAAGCCCATTCCGATGGAAGCGTTATGTTAAATGCAAATAATGTACTCGAATCGCTGTGGGACGGCGTGTTTAGTCATACACTATAACACGTCAGATGCGAAGCGCCAACATCCAGTCACCGGCTCTCCAGGCAAAGTTAACGACAACCCTGCACCTGCTGTTCCTGAAATTGATATTTTTAGGACTTTCTCGTGCAACGCGCAGTGGTTCGGGTCCAGGTGGAAATATTATGCTTTGCAAGAGGCGCGCGCATATGAAAACAGCCGCGCTATAATATTCATGGCTCAGCAGGTATTCTCGGCTCACCGTATTGAGATGAGGCTTTCGATAGCTTGTTAAGTCTCTTGTTTCACACAATTCAGTACATCGATGTGTAATAGTGTAAGACAAACCACAACTGCACCGACTAATGGACTGTAATGCATCACGCGGCAGAGATGCCGGACCATTACCATGTGTTTCACGCACTGGAAATGTCAATTAATATCCTGCAGGGATCGGCGCATAAAAAAATAACCGGAAATAAGAAGGGCAGCTATTTTCTGATGCTGAAACCACTTTGACACTTAATCGCTTTCTCGTATCTTATTGTATAAAATGAATCCTCTTTCCGTAAGTCTGGGCTCAGGAAAACTGTGGGCACATTGGGCGAGCGTTATTTTGAACAATCAATAAGTTGTTCTGGGAATTAAGTGGCAGAAGGCCCCCGTTACAACAAATCAAATCAGCATGCAAACTAGTTCTGTTTCAGTGATCAAAACGGAGATATAACTAAGAGTTACCTCTGTGAAAAGCAGTTTTACCTTAGACAGAAATATTTATTCTGATTGCTCATAGTGGAGAAGTGTGGCTCATTGGTTAGAGGAGGCAGACCTGGAAGCAGAGGTCAGCCCGGGACCAGGGTTCAATTCCCTGCTCGGCGGAGTCTTGAGTCCTAAAAATGTCCATGCACTCGACAATTCTCGCTCCGGTGCCTACTCGATTCACGGGTTCACACTCTGCGACTCTGGGCAATAGCTTGCTTAATCTCCACAACGGCCGCGAGGGTGCCTGGCTTTCACCTTGCGGATACCCTGCTGGGGTATCTCACAGGGGAATACCAGGACGGGTTCCCTAAGCAAGCGCTTAGAAACTGCTCGGTGATTTGCTCTATATAAATTCCTGTACATTTACATTTTGCTGGAATACAGCTTTTTAGATATCGGATCAGATGTGCATAGCAAGATACTTTGTTGACCTATATGAGGGGAGGGGAGGGGTGGAGTGAAGTCTGCTCATTGCACCATTGATTGACTTTTTAGCTCAGTATCCTTACACTGCTCGCGCTTTCACTGCCTGTCTGTAATGCTGCTTGCCTCCTTCTACCTTCCTTCCGCTGTCCATTGTTCCTTGCCTCCTCCCACCAGATCTCACTGTCCCTCATGTTGCTTGCACCCTCCTGCCCTTCTCCTGCTGTCAGTGGTAACCCCACCACCCTCCTGCATCATCGCTTTCCCCAGTCCCCTCACGATACTTGTCCATACCCCGGCTCATGTTGTTGCTTGCCCTACCCCGGCATGTTGATAGCCTCAGCTCTGACTCGTCGTTGCTTGCCCCATCCGACTGCCCCCTTCCCGTATTGCTTATTGCCCCACCCCCCTGCCACTCTCTTGCATTGTTGCTTGCCCCGTCCCCCTCCCACATTGTGAGGCTTGTCACGCCCCTCCTACATAGTGTCGATAACCACGCAGTGGCGGGCAGTCATTTTAGGCCGAAGAGGGTGGACAGGACACACACAAGTACACACTCACTCACACACCTGCACTCACTCACACACACTTCCATTCACCACACTCATTACCACATTTTCAAACAAGCACCAAACATTAATTCAACAAATAATCACACTTGCCTGCCGCTCTGCCTCGGAGGTCCCAGGAGGGTTGGGACTGCTTCCTTCCCTCATTTGTTGACCCCCTCCCTCCCCCACGAGGACAATGGAGTTTACTGGTCTGGGTGTTAATCTGCAGTATGTGCTAGAATTTTCATGGCGGACTGCCATCAGAATTTGAATTGCCTTGCTGCTGTTACTTCCATAGGCGTAGTTTGGTGGTGAGAGATGGTGACTTCTTCAATGAGGTGAGGTGAAACCCTACAACAGCTGACTTCACTCAGCTGTCTTTATTGCTTCCTCTTCAAATCAGTTCTGTTGCCGGAAATGGTTACCAATGTAAATGTTCTAGTCCATGTAGTCAAAAACCACCTAGCCACATGGTGGAATGTAGCGATTCACCATTGGCAAGCCATTTCGACTGATTTTGTCACCAATTTACCTTCTTCTGAAGGTTGTTCAGTTATTAGAGAACTGCTGATACTTGTATAATAAGGTTCATTTCATTACCTGGTTCTCTCAAACAGTACTTGAAAACACACTTTTTTTTTACATTATATTGTTTGTTTGCATGATATTCCACTAAGATCTTTTCTGATCATGACGAACAATATGTTTCTAGTCTTTGGAGATTCTTTTTACCTGGCAATTGAACAAGCACTTTCATCGGGTTTTAACTCGCAGACCAAGGGCAAACCAAAATTTCAGAACAGAACCTCTGGTGTTATGTTAAATTGTCTCTCTGTAATTTGGAAGGTGTTATTGCCTCAGTGGAATTTGCATGCAATAATGCTGTTCATTTTGCAACTAGATTCTCTTTTTCTTTTTCATTTTACAATTTACGGGATGCACCCCAGGGGTCACTGAGTTTTTTTAAAGGATCATCTGGTTTATGAGATCCCTGACCTTACTCAGTTATATAATTGATCATCTAAAGGAAGCAAAGGTACATATTTTTATCTCTGCCTATGAAAGTTGTAGTAATTCTCCTGAATATCTAGTTTGGTCAGAGAGTTTGGTTGTCGCCATCTGGTTTACGCATTGCAAGCCCATCTAAAAATATACTCTTAATTTTTTAGCTCCTTTTGAAATTCTAGAATTGTTCAATCCAACTGGCGTATGCCTTAAATTGCCGAGGCTGGGGTGCATTCACATTAAATCAAACCTGGTTCATGTACCCCTTTGCCTAATTCCTGGATGAATTTTCTTCCTCAATTATAGGGCTTCTTGCAGATCTCTCCTCTGTTCACTGAGCCCACCCTTCCTGATTACTTTTTCTCCAGTACTCATCTTGCACATGGAATTTTGAGCTTCTCTCCTCTACTTAGATTGTCTACAGTACTTCTTGGGTTTGGAACTTAGTCTTGCACTCCTTTTGTGAACTCCCGGTTGTCTGCTCCTTCCTAGGATTTACTACACCGAGATACAGTTCCACAGCTAACCTATTCATTCAAGAGGGGGAAATACATTGGTCCTGAAGGACTGGGTTCTTTAAGACCCAGCGGTGCCAGGGGACAACACCTGAAACCTTCGTGGGTTACCTGTTCCGGCGTACAAATGACAGAGACACGGGACACTTCCTTCGGCGTCAAAGATTCAAGGTTTATTTACTGCAGGGAACACAGAAGTCACGACAAGTACAACACGTGCAACTTGGGGAGACTGCTTCAAATTGGTTCTGTGGATCGCTCCTTTTATACAGAATTTACCCATAGGACAACATGATACACAAAGGTTTACAACCCGGTTCCCACAATTATCCCCCAGAGGGGTCGCTTTGGTCACTTCGATACACACAAGGTCCGGAACATAAGTGCGGAAACATTTGGCGGTTCCCAACTGTAAAAACCCATCTTCCCAACATTAGTGCATTCCAATCGGCAGTAAAACAGATCGAAATAGGAACAAAGACAGGTGCAGAGGAAGACGGAGACAGTGGGGAGATCGGAAAGGGTGTAAAAGGGGAGGTATCGGGAAACACGAGATACAGGCATCAAAGGGACGTGCCTAATGAGATGCACGGCTGAGACAATAAGTCCGTGCGGCAAGATGAGCCTCGAGCGGCGCCATCTGCCTTACAGTATCATCCCCCTCGTCATAAAGACACTTACAAAGAACATGTGTCTTCCGCAAATATCTTGGGAGTCCCAGGGTCGCGAAGCGGACAGCATCCGTTCGCTGGCTACTTGAGGGCAAGAGACAAAATGGATGCCGTATCTAAGATGGAACCCGTGGGTACAGAGGAAAAACCCACATAACAAACGAACGGTTTAAGTTAGCACAGCGAAACTGCGCACACTTACTAAACTCGTCATTTGCGGTTCATAGATACCAGACTCGACCACATTCGTGCGAGTCGAAAACACCACTTACAATTGTCACAGAACCTCAGACGCTCCTTTTGCCCTCATGTAGGCAAGCACTAGTCAGAATCATATTCGATATTCATCAGACCATCGAGATGTTGCTGTAGCATAGCTCTGTCCAACCGAGTCCCCTTGGCAACAGGTGGCTGTCTCATACACGTTGTAGCACAGAGGCCACATAAGGCAGGACCGCACTGCACACAAAGGCAACACGTGAACAGGAACGCCACAACGACTCCGATGATCATCAGAATCTTCCAACCCCAAGTTGACATCAGGCCCCAAAACCACCCAAGTAGCGTCCAATCCCCTACATCCACGTGTATGGATTCGGAGATCTTATGCAACTTCGAGATGGCTTGATAGACAGTTGGAGCGTTATCTGGAATGAAAATGCAGCAGCTCGAATGGATCACCTTACATACCCCACCTCGATCTGCTAAGATGACATCTAAAACCATACGGTTTTGTAACGTCATAAGCCTATCCGCCTGAAGTTCAGTGGTGATATTACCAAGGGCACTGGCAGTAATATTAGCTGTCGATTCTACCACTCGAGTCAACTATCTTAGGTTCCTACTATTAACCATAGGTCCCCAAAACGGGAGGAAACCCTTGAAAAAGTCTCCTGCCTCTTGACCAGCAGTATCCTCTTCGCTAATTACGCCTCTCACAACTCTAGTCTTATGATAATCGGCATCTACAGTGAACGTCGGAGGCAACAAGTTTGCGATGAAACATGAGCCCATGAAGTCAGAGGGCAACCATGCATACGCACGATCATGACAGATAAAGTATGTACCCTTGGCAGCCAAAAACACAGGGGACGAGACCATCGGCAGAATGTAATTTTCAGTGCAAGCACTCTCTCCAAGTCGGGCTTTCGATCTTCGGCCACGACCTATTAGACAAAAATTACCAATGTGGGGTACGACCCATATCGGAGGCGAGCTTTTAAGCTGTTTTTCACTAGTGAACACACTATATTCGCCTCTACTTAGGACCCTATAGGCTTGTACCTCTTCTTCAGGAATAAGCGAGGGATCATAGATATCGCTATCTAAATCCTCTATTGCTATAGACAAAGGTTTTTGATACGAGGTAGGACCAGAGTAGGGGGAACGTGGTTCTCGAATGGGGTGGAAACCCAGTGCGCTTCGAAACATTGTTTGAAATGCTCGAGCAGACCCTTGGGAACTATACGGTAACACCAGATATGGAATTCCCTTATCCGTAGTATGTGGCATCAACCCACACACCCAACAATTAGTAGTGTTAACCACTAACTGATGCTGATGAAGGAGCTGAATAAAGGAATTGTTGCGGAATTCTGCACGTCTAGCCTGCTCGTGTTCAGGTAAGATATGAAAAGAATGAGGAGATGCAGTGGAGGTGAGTTTAGGGTCAGGGGTAGGAGTAGGTGTAGCAGAAGGTAAGAAGTAAAACATCGTGTAATACACCCCACCCGCCAATAATGCAGAAACAGTCAAAAACAATACAAAAATTTGGAATTTAAAACATTTGGTACGACTGAGTTGCCGCAGCTTGAATCTTTGAGCTTGAGCTCCTTCCAAGTCCGTCAGCTTCGAAAATGCCATTCCCTATGACCGTCCGCAACGTTTCTTGACGCACTTCGTTCTGTGTAGCAGTAGTCAATCCCTAGGAGTTCCCAGGAACCGACGGTCTTTAACCTAGTGTCAAGACCTACTAACCAGAAGGAAGTACGCGCGCGGCCCTACGGTCTTTATTTCACAAATATATATGCGAAAACAATGTTTCTCAGCTGTGGAAGCAAAAATATGAGGAACGAAACTCAATGAATATATATACAGAATAATTACAGTAATACGAGTGTTCAAACTGATCGTGGAAAACGGGATAATGCAATTGTCAGGGGACAGAACAGGATCTTTTATTAGTCTCTGATGCTAGATCGCAAAAAGTATCGGGTTTTCCCAGGACGTGTCTGTTCGTCAAACAAAGGATCGGTTGAAGGGACAACGTCCTGTTGATCAGCTGAATGTTCTGGTCTTGAGTCTTTTGCTGTCAAATGTTCAACAGTGCCTTTCTGCTGCACTGAGGATTCTCCGACAGGTTGTGCGTCACTGAAAGGTACAAACGCCGGCAATCCTTCGGAATCAGTTGATGCAATGCCTCTCCTCACCCACGAGTCTGCTGGCAACGGGATAGGGACTTTCTTGGTATGGGTGGCATGCACCCAATTCTTCCGCCCCTCAAGACAAACTGCAGTTCTCGTGGCAAGGAGGACCTGGTAGGGCCCAGTGAACCTCGGGTCCAAGTTGTTCTTGCGCGAAAAGTTCCGCGTCACCACCCAATCTCCGGGCTGGAGCTGGTGGCCTGGACCCTCCGTCTGCGTCGGCAATGCTTCGTGAACCTGTTGGTGAATTAACCTCAGTTTAGCAGTCAAGTCATGAAGATAATCGATCAACATTGGATACTCAAGATCACAGAAAATACCCGGTCTAGGGACCCCCCAAACATTAGCAGGACGACCGAACACTATTTCATAGGGACTGAGCCCTACTCGGGAGTGTACAGTCGCCCTAGTTGACAGTAATGCTAAAGGTAAAGCGTCAGGCCACGAAAGACCAGTCGTAGCCTGAATCTTTGCTAGTTTTAGTTTAAGGGTGCCGTTATACCCTTCAACCAAACCAGCTGACTGGGGATGATTGGCGCTATGGAATTTCTGACTAATTCCAAGGCCCTTACACACACTCTTCATCACACTACCCACAAACTCACTTCCGTTATCTGACCACACGACTCTAGGCATTCCATACCGAGGAAAATATTCCTTCAGTAGGATTTTCGCAGTAGACAAAGCAGTATTGTATTTGAGAGGATAGGCCTCGATCCATCGGGAGAATGCACAAACCACAACTAAGACGTATTTCAGGTTATTGCATCGCTCCATATGGATGAAGTCCAATTGGATCACCTCAAAGGGACATGAAGGGGGAGCAAAACTGCCAGGAGGAGTTGGGGTTCCCTTACCAGGATTGTACATCATACACACCATACAATTCTTAACCAAGCGTTCAGCACACTTCGTAATTCCATCATTCTTCCACACAGGGGACAGCAATTTACAAATACCTTTCGCGCTAATATGTGCTAACCCATGCGCCATTGTCACAACGGCCAGCACATACGCATCCGGTAACATCCATCTTTTCTGATCAGACAAATCAATCCAACAACCATTCGCATCCAACTTTCCCGTACTTTCTTTCCACTTCGTCTTTTCAGTCTCGGTGGCCTCATTCTGAATTGCTTTCACACTCTCGATAGTGTCCTCACACATACTCGATTCTGTAGGCCACCTAACCAAACTCGTCACATACATTCGTGTGCTAAGGTTCCGGGCAGTCTCCTTAGCAGTCTCATCTGCAAAAGCATTACCACGACCAACATCATCCGTCACCTTACGATGCGCACTACATTTAACAATTGCCACTTGCTTAGGCAACGTAAGCGCATCCAAAAGATCATTCACAAGCTGGCCATGCTGAATCTTCGTACCATGCGATGTCAAGAAACCTCTCTCTCTCCACAATCGTCCAAAACTATGTGCGACGCCAAAGGCATATTGGCTATCGGTAAACACATTCACACGTTTCCCTTTTGCTAACACACACGCTCTAGTAAGAGCGATCAGCTCTGCAGCTTGGGCAGAATTCTGATTTAATCTCGCAGTCTCAACAACAGTATTCAACGTTACAACAGCATATGCAGTAGTCACATCGCCATTCGGTAACTTGAAGCATGACCCATCCACATACAGTGTACCATCCGGTTCTTCCAATGGGGTGTTTTTAAGGTCCACTCGACCTTTTGTTTCCTCCTCTGTCCTCAAATAACAATCGTGTTCTGTTATTTCATCTGACTCTGAGCTAATTGGTAACAAAGTTGCCGGGTTCAGAACATTACAACGTTTTATTTGAATGTGGCTTGCCAACAGCGTCAACTCGTACCCAGACAACCTCGCACTCGTCAAGTGCTGAGTTTTCGTACGATTCAAAAGAGTATCGACTGCATGCGGAACCATCACCGTAAGCATATTATCCATGACCAATCCTGCTGATTGTCGGATGGAGACCGCAGCTGCCGCTGTTGCTCGTAAACAACTCGGCAATGCTCTAGCTACCGGGTCCAAAGTCGAGGAAAAATATGCACATGGACGTTGCTTACCACCAAAAGGTTGCGTTAAAACACTCAACGCACAACCTTCCCTCTCGTGAACATATAATGTGAACGGCTTGCTATAGTCAGGAGTACCTAACACAGGAGCCGAACACAATGAATCACGTAATTCAGAAAAACTTTTCTGACATTCTTCCGTCCATGGTAAAGGAGTCGAAACATCCTTGCACGTAAGAGCCACTAATGGTTTCGCTAGCAATGAAAAATTAGGAATCCATTGCCTGCAGTACGACGTAATACCTAAAAAGGCACGCACATCTCTTTGGGTTGTTGGCACAGCCATTCGCGCAATTGCTGCAATTCTCTCTGGGGTCAACCTCCTTCCCTCCTTTGACAATAAGTGACCTAGATATGTTACTTCTTGACAACAATATTGGAGTTTAGAAGGCGACACCTTATTATTTAACTCGCAGAGATGTTGCAGCAGCGATACTGTAGCAATTTTGCAAATGTCCTGAGTATCGGCAGCTACCAATAGGTCATCGACGTATTGGATTAAGGCCGCACCGGCCGGCAACCTAAACGCATCCAGTTGACCCTTCAAGGCTTGACTGTAAATCGATGGACTTTCACAGTAGCCCTGAGGAGCGCGCTTGAACCGGAAGCTGCGTCCACCGAGAGAGAAACCGAAAAGGTCTCTACTCTCTTCTGCAATCGGGATGCTGAAGAACGCATTCTTCAAGTCAATCACCGAAAACCACGATGCAGAAGCTGGAATCAGAGTCAGTAGCGCCGTGATGTCAGGCACAACGGGGAACTGAGGAATCACAATTTTATTCACCTCCCGTAAATCGATAACAAAACGATAAACAGGTGGTTTCGAAGGATCAGTATGTTTTAGAATGGGCAGTACAGGGCTGTTGCACACGTTTCCCCGTGTTTCCTCAATAACGTCTTTCTCGATCAAATCATAGATGGTCGCTAACAGCGCTCGTTCACCATCAAGGGAGATACGATATTGGGGAATACGTGGCAACCGCACATTAGATTTCAACTGAACAACATAAGGTGAGATATCAAGCAGGCCCACATCATTGGGACCTGTTGCCCACAAAGATGCAGGAAGAGAACTCAATTCCGGTGGAAGCTTGTCGAGAGACAAGTACATAGGAGAGACAACCCTCTCTCCCAACGTAAGCTTTACACCCGCAGGAGAACAATACAAAGTCGCATACAAACGTTTAAGCAAATCCAGGCCCAAAAGATTTTCACCACAACCCGTGGTTAAAATCAACGGAGCTTCGAGCTCACGAGGCCCAATTTTAAGGGGCAAAGGGCGCGAAACTGGATTGCTAACGGGGGCGCCAGAGAATCCAACGGAAACATTTGTTAAGCCAGACAAAGGTGCGCCAGGGAGTTTCGAATGCTTTATGGAACTTTTCGCTGCACCAGTGTCCAACAGAAAAGGCTCAACGACGCCCGATGTAGCAACTGCGACGTAAGGCCCTCTCTGATCAACCGGAACTGATACCACTCCCTCTCCTTGTCTTTGGCTGTCCTAGTAATTACTGTCGTCAGTTCCCTGATCGACGTAATAATCGTCTACATTGTATTGCGCAGATCGTCCTTGTGACGATCCACGTTGATCAAAACAATTATCGGAGTTGGATGAGTTATCTGAGCGATCATTCTGAGCACCACGACCTCTGCCACGTGGAGCCTGCTGCGAACCACCACGACCTCCTCTAGATGAATTACCACTATTACGTTCGTTTAGAACAGGACAATTGAATTTGATATGTCCCTCCTGTCTACAATAAGCACATTGATTGTACCCTAACGAGGATCTTTGGGAAGAAGAGTCATTGCGAGATTGTGATCGGTTCGATTGCGGCTGCGATCTATTTTGTTGCGAAGTAGTCTGATTAGAACGTGGAGGATACGCTTGCTGAAGCAACACTTTAGTTTTAAGCTCTTTCGTCTTTTTATCAGCACGGTCGTTCTCTTCTTTCTCTCTGTTCTCATAATATTGTGCCGTGGCCAATATCTGAGCTGAAGTAGAAACGGCCCATGCACTTTCTGAATTCTTCAATTTATTGCTCAAATCGGGCAATAAGTTCGAAACGAATTCATCTACGAACAACCTTTGACCACCCTCAGTGCCCATATCCTGACCACTATGATCAATGAATGCCTCCTCGAACCTCGTAAAGAAGTCGGAAACACTCTCGTCCTTCTTTTGCTTACAAGCTGACAATTTGTCCCAGTTCACCCTCATAGCTGGCATAAGAGTTTTCATTAATGTTATAATTCTTTGAGGAAGGTCAACAATCAGCTGGTCGGGTTTAGCAGCGGCCGTTTGTCCGGCATCTGCCGCTACAATGGCAGCCCAAGCACCACCTAATTCATTCGGATGGTTTTCATGACGAATCTTAGCCCATACCGGTTGCGGTACGACATTGCCGAACAACATATCGATATCGGCAAGATTCATAACCGTAGCATCTACGAGCTGCGATAATTCTTTGTAATACCCTGTAGGATTCTTGCGTGGGTCAGGCAAAGATTGCTTCACCTGCAATACTTCCGAGCGTTTCCATGGGAGATGTATCCATACTCTTTGGAAGAAAGGCAAAATCGGGGGGTTTGCTGCAGGGTTACCTGGCATCCACACTGGTGGAACTTCTCGCATAGGAAACTGACCAGACTCATCTGGCTGTCTTTCAATATCCTCAACAAACAAGGCTTGAGGTATAGGAGTGGGACGAAAAGATAGCAACCGTTCAACGGCTCGTCGAACGTTGGTATCCACTATCAGTCCAGCCGAAAACTGAAGCTGTAAATCAGACAACGCGGTCAGCACCTCGTCAGGTGCGTTGGCCGATATCTGATCAGGAAGGACCTTGCACATTTCCTCGAACACAAATCTCTGGGTTGGTATATTGAACTGACAAAACGTGTCGAGTACAATACGGGGTGGATTTCTAAGGGGGTGCGTCATCCAACCCATCGCCATATTATATAGCGAAGCACGTTCCCTATTACCTGGAAGCTGGCTACGTCTCTGAGGACCATCTGAACCAGCGGACCCAAGAACAGGTCCGAGCGAATGAAAGAAACTAGCCGCAAGAGGAGAATTACGACTACGAGTAGAGGGAGAAGTATAGGACACAGGACTAACAAGTGAAGGAGTAGAAACAGAAGCAACAGCAGGAGTTAACAGAGCAGGAGCAGTAGCGTGAGCAGGAGTATGTGGAAGCGGAGGAGCAGTAGGGATAGCAACAGACAAAGAAGCAGGAACAGTCGGAAAAACGGGTGCAGGTTGAGGAACAGGCGGAGGAAGAATAGGTGCAGGAACAGGTACAGGGGGAATCACAGGGGCTGTGGTACCCTGTACGTACGGAGGTGGCGACTTCATAAGATAGGACATTAAAGGATCCTCAACTGACTCATCCTTCTTTTCCGACTCCGTAGGCAAAGCAGGATAGCATTTATCTATAGTCATACGCTGTAATCTGTCAAACACTTCCTTTTCCCTAATCTCCTTATCATGCTGAAACTGCTCTGCTTTCTTTACAATGGTACCAGCACTATCTCTCTGATTTCGCTTAGTCTGTCTGATTTCTTTCTGTCGGGCTTCTTTGCGCCACAACCGAAAGGCATCAAACATGGCCGGCCTTGACTTTTTCGCAAACAATTTAACCTCTAGATTATCTAAGATCGGGGCCTCGAAGCTACCATGTGGTGGCCAACGAAGGTCACCATCTTTCTTCGTGTATTTGATCCAGTATTCATTAAAAGTAATCGGGCCTAGCCCATGTTTACTGTACAGTTCATAAGTCGGGGTTCCAACCGGAGGTATCGGACACGAGTCCTCCAGTCGGGAATCCGTACCACAAGGTCTGAAACAACTAAACAAAGTACTACGACCAGGCATCTTGCACACTAGCCGAGTTTCACAAACTTCAAGGGTTACGGGATTTACCAAGTCCCAGCAAAGAACAAAACCCTCGGTTTTTGGCGGCTGCAGTCGTCAAATAACACAACAAAGTACGCTAGCAAAGTGTCATCGACAAAAACACTCACACAGCGTCAACAACAAAAACACTCGCTAAAGTGTCAACAACTAAGGACTCTGGGAGCGACCCACAAATACTTAACTCAAAGATCGATGGCGTCACCAGGAAGGCCCGTCAATCGTCTCGCTATACCAAGGTCTACGCCAGGCGCCAAAACAGGTCTACAGTCAGGGCAGCAGTCCGTCGCAGCCGTCAGGAGGCGGGAATCTTCGCGGGAAAGTCTTCGAGCCACTTGTTTCGACAACAGGATCGATGAAGCGGAGTGCACTTTCCCTCGGAGATTTCACACGAAGTTCCTCACGATCGTCGGGCTTGGACCGGTACCACTGATGCAGCCCCACGTTGGGCGCCAACTGAAGGACTGGGTTCTTTAAGACCCAGCGGTGCCAGGGGACAACACCTGAAACCTTCGTGGGTTACCTGTTCCGGCGTACAAATGACAGAGACACGGGACACTTCCTTCGGCGTCAAAGATTCAAGGTTTATTTACTGCAGGGAACACAGAAGTCACGACAAGTACAACACGTGCAACTTGGGGAGACTGCTTCAAATTGGTTCTGTGGATCGCTCCTTTTATACAGAATTTACCCATAGGACAACATGATACACAAAGGTTTACAACCCGGTTCCCACAATTATCCCCCAGAGGGGTCGCTTTGGTCACTTCGATACACACAAGGTCCGGAACATAAGTGCGGAAACATTTGGCGGTTCCCAACTGTAAAAACCCATCTTCCCAACATTAGTGCATTCCAATCGGCAGTAAAACAGATCGAAATAGGAACAAAGACAGGTGCAGAGGAAGACGGAGACAGTGGGGAGATCGGAAAGGGTGTAAAAGGGGAGGTATCGGGAAACACGAGATACAGGCATCAAAGGGACGTGCCTAATGAGATGCACGGCTGAGACAATAAGTCCGTGCGGCAAGATGAGCCTCGAGCGGCGCCATCTGCCTTACAGTATCATCCCCCTCGTCATAAAGACACTTACAAAGAACATGTGTCTTCCGCAAATATCTTGGGAGTCCCAGGGTCGCGAAGCGGACAGCATCCGTTCGCTGGCTACTTGAGGGCAAGAGACAAAATGGATGCCGTATCTAAGATGGAACCCGTGGGTACAGAGGAAAAACCCACATAACAAACGAACGGTTTAAGTTAGCACAGCGAAACTGCGCACACTTACTAAACTCGTCATTTGCGGTTCATAGATACCAGACTCGACCACATTCGTGCGAGTCGAAAACACCACTTACAATTGTCACGGAACCTCAGTCCCCACTCACACTCTTCTGCCACTAATCTGTTTCTTATGCAAGTGACCCGATTCTCTGTAAGAAATGTAGCTCGTGGTGTCACCCTGACAAAATGAAGTATCTTTTTTGAGAAAACTGTGAAGATCAGCCACAGCAAATGCGTTCTTTCTGGTAAAAAGTGAATAGACTGGCAATGCATAATTTGAAAGGGCATGCTGTGCCGAATAGAAAGGCCAATAATCGAGATTGGTTGTGGGTGTGTTAATTTAACATTTTTTTAAGAGTTTTGTAAAAATAATTGTATTGGAGTGTGTCAAAAAAAGAAAACTAAAAAACATGTGTGACATGATTCATTAGTATAACACAGTATGACAAATATTTACGCTGATAGATAGTAACAAATGCTGTTTCTAATTACGGCCGTATTGAATTATCTAGTGGCGAGACAATAGATGCATCTCAATGTTAACTGTGTATCAGAGCTCTCTAAGGAAGTCTTTATTTTGAGTTAGTAAACAAACATATTTAGCTAACATAGCCATCAAGCATGTCCTTGATATCGTGACAAGAAAATTAAGACAGATTCATTGAACTGCATCAGTTCAATTACTTCATCATGAAAAAGATAAGTCAGTAAGTACTGTAACATTGCTATAGGAGATCATTCTACTGCTTTACTCAGACCTTGCACAACACTATTTAGTTTCGATATACATGGATTCTCATGCAGTTAAGGGAGATTGTCAACATTGTTGTTCCTTGTGGTTTTTCCTACCTCAGTGACCCACCTTTCATAAGCAAGAATTGATTGTGTGAGAAAGAGTATTGTTGTTTAACAGGTGCTAATGTTTCTGGACAGCTTTATTTTGTTTGATAAGGTACCAAAGGTAGAGACACATACCAATCTAGTTTTGTTAGGTTTTTCGTTGATTTGCAATAGAGATTTCCTGTGGTTATACTTGTCTCTTTTAATTGAAATTCCCAGTATTACTCTAGAGTATCCACCAGATTTAACTTTTGGCTTCTGAAAAGTAGTCTTTTTTTTTACTACAATTGCACCTAAGGCTTAAAAATTTCCCAAACCTGAGGTTGTCCTTTACACTTTGAGGGTGATGACCATTACTGTTTACGCAGAGTGTTTTTAGATGTAGCTTTCGTGTACAATGAGCCATTATTGTTAATTGTAAGATTGAGAAAGTTAATGCATTTAGAGCTATGTTCCATAATAAACGCTAAATTTTGTGTTGAGGGAATTGAGACATTCATGAAGATTAGGAAGCAGGGAAATATCACTGTGCCAAATCAGGAGGATGTCATCAATATATCTAACCCAATTGGAGGTGTTAGAATAGTAGGGGTTGTCTGCATCGTAACTATATTCCTTTTCAAAGTCAGCTACATGGATGTTGCTATTTTTGGTGCAAAACTTTGCTCACAACTTCTCGTTTGGTTTGTTCATAGAATTGTCCCTCAAAGATTCAATAATGTTTGCTGAGAGCTTTGTTGGCGCAGTCGATGATAAATGACATCAGAAATTAATGTGGATATGTTGTTATTTCCACTAATTTCTCCATTATTATGAGAGCACCAGATTGGGGGCTGTTTATGTACAGACTTTCAATGTCAATGGAAACAAGTACGTCAATTGTGTTGTTGAAAGGAAAACTTTAAATTAAGTTGATTACTGAAGTACTGTCCTTTAAATGTCAAGGAATTTGGTTAACAAAAGAGTTAATAAAAAAAAATCAACATATTGTGCCAAAGGTTTAAAGATTGAACTACAACCTGACATCATACAGCGTCCTGGAGGCTGAATGGTATTTTTGTGCACCTTTGGCAAGATGTAGATAGCTGGAACTGTGCAGGTAGATTTATTCAAGAAAGAATATGCTTTTGACTTATCCAGCTCTCATCAAGTTAAGTTTTAGTAGTAGTGAATATCGGTTTTTGATAGATTGGGTTGGGTCACTTCGAATTTTTCTGTAGTGGTTTGTGGTGTTTAGTTGTCTGTACATGTCCTTATTATATTCTGCTTTGTTAGGCAACTCTGTTCTGCCACCTTTATCTTCTCGTTTAATAACAACGTCAGCAAGAGACTAGAGGTTTTATACGTTTTAAATGTTCAATTAACACATTTAACGCTACTTTCATTCAACCACATAGGTCTCATGTTAGTGTCTGCGTAGTTACAGGTTTTGCCTGTGTCTTAATTTCAGGAAGACATGCCTCAAAAAAAGATTGTAGCCACGTAGAGTTTTCCCCTAGGTGTGGAGTCCCAAAATGAATAATTGACAGGAGCAAGCAGTTACATTGGCATGTAGAGGAAGATGGAGCATAGAGGTGGGGCTTTCTCTGGCAGCCAGAACGGGGGCTCTCTACTGGCATAGAGAGGGATGTGGGCCTACAGGGCAGTGACTTCACTGAAACAACCAAACCAGTGGCGCCACACTGTGGAGGGGGGTAGTGGGGACTAAAATAATCAGTGCTTAAGTGTGTTGTCTGAGTGCACTTTTCAGATGAAGGTAGCACTGCATGCATAAGGACACAGCGAGGGACAGATGGCTGGAGACAGCTACGGAAAGGAGATGGCGGGAGCAATGAAAAGCCGACATTTAAGGGGGGGACATGTTGGTGGAAGGGAGCAACTCGATGCGGACACACAAAAGGAAAGAGAAAGACACATGTCCTCTTACTGAGTGCTAAAAGTCAAATGCTATGGAACAATGCAAATTTTAAAAAAAGTTACCAAGCATCAACAGTGGAGGATGCCAACACAACTAATCAAAAAAAAGGTAAGACTACAATAAGGCCATCCATATCCAAATCCCAATTCAAGCATATGTTAAAGTATTGGTAACAACTAGTCTGTCAACAGGCAACTATATTCTTACAATACATTAATATACTATTGTTGATATGCTAGTAACAATCTCTCAGGGAAAAGGTCAGCTTCCACTCTACCTAAAACGTTTTGAAATGTTGTATTTCCCATGGCTTATAACCGCGTACAGATGCGAAACGAGTGAATGCTACATCGGTTCATACGAGAAGTTCATGTTTTCAGCCCCATCCGAATAAATACAGTATCCTCCCATCACCCTTCTTGCACTTAATTTTGCAATTTATATACTGAATTTTCTGCGGTCTTGTAAAACACATACATTAGTGCATTTTCTGCTCCTAATACTATGGCCCTGTAAATTATATTTGCGCTCCAGTTTTCCTCACAAAGTTGACAATGAATAATAAATGCGATTGCTGACACAAAAAGATTGAAACTCATGGCCTTGGATTAACTGTTGTGAAATGATTTTTGCATTTAATGAGAACTCCATGGGCAACAATGTGCGGTAACAATGAGCTTTGGCAAAGAATATCCACTCAATGTAATCACACTGAAGAAAAAAAATATATATTGCTAATGACATTTTAGAAATAATGCCCAACTGTGCAGATGTGTCTTTATCCAGAGTGGAGAGCTAAGTGGTATTAGGAGAGCGAAAAAGAGGCAGAAATGGCTCGAATGAAGGGCTTTAGTCATTTGGTAAACACTGGCATTCCAAAAGCGAAAAACATATTATTTAACTACTTTCATAATCCTTTTTTTCCGAAGCTTTCGCTTTCCTGCAACAGGTTCCAGGGTGGCAAGTGTGGTCATTAGAGCCCTACCTTCGTGTCTTTATTCTTATAGTGTGTGTCTACCAGCATAATGCTGAGGTAATAATTAATAATGGACAATTTGACTGATGTCTTGTATACTACCTGCAAGTAAGCGAACACATAAGAGCTATTTAAAATGTCAAGCATGTGTAGCTTTGTTTTGGAGGATTAGGACAACATACAATATTTGAGGGAGGGGCACCGAGACTATGCTCTTATTAGTTAGTTACTGGGGGTGGGATTCAAACAATAAGGCATTAAAGGAGTGTGAAAGTTTTAGACCAATAGAAACACACAGCAAAGGTGCTGTGCGTTCAGCACCCAAGACATGTTTCACAACATGATCTGGATACATGATATTTGAGAATTTAAGAGTGCACCCAGGATGGAGACAAACAAACAGAATAGCAGAATCTGATAGAGACTGTTAGTTGTACATTCCTTTCCTTAAAACTTCCCCCAGGTGTCAGTCTGGATCCAGAGATTATATAGACGGTGCCCATGTGTGCTGACATTAATTCTTTCATTTTCCAATACCAACCTAAGTGCATATCCGGAGAGAGCTATCTATAGCCACTTTTTGACGAACTTTTTTTCTACTTCTTTTTCAAGTCTTAGATTCCTGGTGCATCAAGTTTGTCCCGACGAAGGACGGTCTTCAAACACTGCAGTTTCTGTCACCAGATGATGTCCATGACTGATACGCACCTCGTGTGCCTATGGTGTCTGAAGCGCGACAATGACCAGAAGTTGTGCTCCGAGTGCCTTGAACCCAAAGCTTTGCATAAGCAATTCTAAACACTGTTGGAAGCCTGGCGCTCGGCTCCACACTGCTCCTGTTCTTGTTTGAAGGAAGGTCTCCAGGACGGTCGCAGAGCCCACACTCCTCGTTGCACTCCGATTCATCTGGGAGGTCAGGTAAGTCAGTCAAATACAACAAGAAATTGAAGAAGCACAGGCTTTCTTTGCCTTCTCTCTGTCCATCAACCAATGCAAAGCAGGATTCCGAGCACCGTCGCTTAGGAGCTCCATCCCCGAAGCCTCCTGCTGAGACAACTCCACACCTCCATGCCTTTCTAGGAGCCGGAGCATCTCCTGCCCAAATCCAGACATTTATGAGACACTGTACCTCATTTTTGGGCAGCCCAGCTGTGCTGGTGCACCTTCGGGCCCTGCAGTCTCGATTGGGTGTCCTGGGCCTTCGACGGCTTTTGCCAAAAGACTCTGGAGGGACCCCGTGGATCTGCTTTTGGATCAATATCAACGCCAGGCGATCTCATTTGACCTACCCTGATGTCGATCCTGGCAACAATACTCGCGGCGCAAACAGTGCCGCCAGTCGACGCTGATCCCATCCTCATCCCCAAAGTGGACATAGAGCCAGGCCGACATTGGTTCCGATGCCGGAAGGCACTTTTGTCACTGCATTCATTCTTGGCATTAATTTTGAGCCAGAATGTGAGGAAGAGGACTCGGAGGGGGCAACTAGACCCTTTAACTGGCTAACTTGAAGAAATGAACTGACAAATGGACCTGGGTGATGCTAGTGGTCTGGACACTGGCTTGCTTGCTCCCCCTACCTATGGAGGAGTGGGTTTCCTATGCTGTGGTGGCGAGGAGGGCAGCCAAGGTCGTCTGCCTCAAGCTCCCCATGGTGGCAGTCAGGGCTAACCTCCTGACACAGAGCTTCAGCCTGCGGCTTTTACTGCTGAACCCCAAATGCCATTCAATGAGGCCGTCACTGACTTCTTCCTGGGAACTTGTTCCAAAACGCTTTGGCGCACAAAGGCACCGCAACTGCTGCAGAAGTAATAGAGATCAGGAGGGCGAGGAAGGCCTTTAGGTCAAATGCCTGGGAAATTGCACAGGCTAATGAAGAGCAGGCATGGATAGATCTTTGAGACCTTAAAAAAAAAATTGGAACCTTGATAAAAAAAGTCAAATCAAAATATTCGAAGAGAGTCACCGGCTGTCGCAGCATCCAGGTAGTTGTAATAGATCTTTAGTCTGTACAACCCTGGAAATATGTCAGGTGTGCATGAGCCTCCTCTGGACAAATCAGGAGCATCCTTGTTCAATCCAGAATTCCACATTATTGGGTGAACTTTTATTCTCCAAGGAATCAATTAAGCTCACTTTGGCTTTGTTTAGAGCCTCGGGAGCCCCTGGCCCGAATGATATCTCGGTTTCAAAAAAGAGAGGGTACCCCACTTTCACCAGGGAACAGGGTAGGAAGACAGTAAGTCAAAGGGGGAATCCCTGGAGTCTACTTGTTCACCTATGCCCTAAGCCCTGTCTTGTCAGGGAAGAAGGACCTATGGTGCACTGTATGTCAGGTAATAAAAAAAGGCTTCCACAAAGAAATAGAATCGTTAACAATCTAAGTTTATTAAAAACCAATGTCTAGGCATTAAATAAACAAAGCAAATTCATACAAATCATTACAATGCAGTTTAAAATCCAAGGAATGTTCCTTGAAGGGATCATACACAAATAAAAACAATATTACACAAACACAATGATAAAATGCACAGCTAATGGAGACATATCTAAAACATATTAGCGATTTATGGACAATAGACAAAACTACATATCATGACAAAACCCCTCGTATCACTGTGGCTCACAGATATCTCTGCCACTAAGTTTTCCTAGATCCAACGGCCTAAATCACTTAAACTCATGTAAACCTTAGTGATAATGTTGGATATCCATCTAAAGTTTACCAGGCCCTGGCTGGATTCTTTTTGTCAAAAAACAGTGCGTCAACGCGTTTCGGTGCAGTACAGTTGATTATGTGGCACCTTCCTCAGGACTTTTCTTGCTGGGGTTTCAAGAAGCGGTTAGTTACACCGTATCTGTAGATATATGAGAAGAAACGTATGGAGTCATTTATCGTACATGGTACCAGTTACTCTTTATTCAGTCTATCTTGACTCCTCTTGTCTTAGATGGGTGTTGCTTATTTTCTATTATGGATAAGGTTCCAGTATTGCCTCTCAGTCCCTCTCTTCTAACTGTTAGACAATTGCTCAATGGAGACACCTCTTAATACTAGTGATATGGCAATCGAATACATCAGAGAACTCAGTTTTGTTTATGCTGTGCGTTACATCTAGTATAAGACCCATACATATTTATTAAACACATAGCATTACATTCCCTCCGAGTCTTTTTCAGTGTGGAAGACCGGTTTTGTTTTTACTTGGAACTAGGGAGTAAGGGACTTACATAAAGTAAAAGAAGTTCAATCTCACCCCCAATTAATGTAGGAGACGTTCCAGTACTTGAAACTAGGGAGTAGGGAGAAACTAGGGAGTAAGGGACTTACATAAAGTAAAAGAAGTTCAATCTCACCCCCAATTAATGTAGGAGACGTTCCAGTATAGGATCAGCTTTGCGTTACGCTTTGATTCTGCAAGCTTTAGTGTGGATGTTTCCTATCAAATGATATTCATATGTTAGCAAGAGTTTATCGCATGATATATGTTATCGTCTCATAAGATAATTATGTTGTTCTAGTTACCTCTCTCCTGACCTAGGAGCTCCTTCCCTTGGGGTGTCTTCCTTTCGTATTGTCAAACTATTTCACAGTTTTTTAGATATCTATAGGGGTAAAAAACAGGGTATCTTTTCTGTGTCTTGCCTATATTCCTGTTAATAACCTAGTGGTTGATATGTGTATGTCTTACCTCTAGGTATTTTAAAACTTTCCTTGAACGGGCATAGGATGTCGTCGGTATTCCCAAGAACTGGATATGTTCTGTCAAAGTGGGTACAGAAGTGCAATTTAATACTTTTTCTACGAACCTGTCTAATTTTTCATTCTACCAAGCCTCTTGTTAAAAGCGTACATTCCCTTTACTGCTCCTCTCATGCTCTCATAAGTTCACTGCTAGTGTACAGCCTTCTCAGTTTGCATGTCAATTTTTATATATGGGACAAGGCTTACATTCTTTCATCCACCTTCTGTTTTTATGTGGTAGTCTGGCCTGCCATTAGTGGGGTGCTTGACTGCTTGGAGACAACCCCACTATCCTTGGAATTAATTACTGGCTCGCGTCCTGTCTCTAGTTACTGCCAGGGTATTCAAACATGGAGGCTAGATATACTCCCTACCACATAGCGTCTAGGTTGTTAAAGTAACTTCCATAAAAGAACCTAGGACCATTGCTACCCCTGGTGTGGAAAATCTATTATGGGTTACCCATCGGGATAGTGTACCCTCGTAAGGAAACGCGGACTCGGGGGTCTCTTACCTGGATATCGCCGGAATCGCGTGTCTGCCTCGTTCCCTCACTCGCTCTAATATTGAGTTGTGGTGCCTATATTTATATGTCAGCGCAAGTGTGCGATTGAATGCACCTGGCTGAGCGCGCGGTGGTTGCGCGCCTCGATAAACGGAACCAACGTGGGCGCCATCTTTAAGTGGTGATGCGGTACAGCATTTAGGTGGTATCACCTTACACCTTATTATTAATGCATCGTGACCAAGCCTGCCCTGCAATACCACCTTATTTTCGGATATTAAAATGTGTAACGGGAGAATAGAGTCAGGACAAACAACTAAAAGTAGAACTGTATAAGAAAGAGTCAGACTGGAACACAATTCTACACTACTCTAGCTACCACCCAAAAAGCCAGAAAGACTCGATACCATTCGGGGAGTTCTTACGGCTCAGGAGGAACTGCACGGATCTAGCAGACTTCCATAAACATGCCAAAGACATGAAGAAGAAATTCAAAGACCGAGGCTATCCGAAAAAACTGATTGACCATTCGCTCAAAAGAGCATGATACTACGACAGGGATTGTCTAATCAAGAAAGTTGGTACTAAGAAGACACAGGACAAAATAGTGATGGTGAGCCAACACTCAGTCATAGCCAACCAAGTTAAGAACATCATCAATCACAATTGGAAAATTCTGAATAACGGTCCAGATGTAACTCCCCTTGAGCGTCCCCTATATGCATATAGGAAGAACAAGAATTTGAGGTCAAATCTTGTGCATACATATAGGGAGGACTGTGTGGGGACCCAAACTACGCTGAGTGGACAGTGAACTTATGAGAGCATGAGAGGAGCAGTAAAGGGAATGTACGCTTTTAACAAGAGGCTTGGTAGAATGAAAAATTAGACAGGTTCGTAGAAAAAGTATTAAATTGCACTTCTGTACCCACTTTGACAGAACATATCCAGTTCTTGGGAATACCGACGACATCCTATGCCCGTTCAAGGAACGTTTTAAAATACCTAGAGGTAAGGCATACACATATCAACCACTAGGTTATTAACAGGAATATAGGCAAGACACAGAAAAGATACCCTGTTTTTTACCCCTATAGATATCTAAAAAACTGTGAAATAGTTTGACAATACGAAAGGAAGACACCCCAAGGGAAGGAGCTCCTAGGTCAGGAGAGAGGTAACTAGAACAACATAATTATCTTATGAGACGATAACATATATCATGCGATAAACTCTTGCTAACATATGAATATCATTTGATAGGAAACATCCACACTAAAGCTTGCAGAATCAAAGCGTAACGCAAAGCTGATCCTATACTGGAACGTCTCCTACATTAATTGGGGGTGAGATTGAACTTCTTTTACTTTATGTAAGTCCCTTACTCCCTAGTTTCTCCCTTCTCCCTAGTTTCAAGTACTGGAACGTCTCCTACATTAATTGGGGGTGAGATTGAACTTCTTTTACTTTATGTAAGTCCCTTACTCCCTAGTTCCAAGTAAAAACAAAACCGGTCTTGCACACTGAAAAAGACTCGGAGGGAATGTAATGCTATGTGTTTAATAAATATGGATGGGTCTTATACTAGATGTAACGCACAGCATAAACAAAACTGAGTTCTCTGATGTATTCGATTGCCATATCACTAGTATTAAGAGGTGTCTCCATTGAGCAATTGTCTAACAGTTAGAAGAGAGGGACTGAGAGGCAATACTGGAACCTTATCCATAATAGAAAATAAGCAACACCCATCTAAGACAGGAGGAGTCAAGATAGACTGAATAAAGAGTAACTGGTACCATGTACGATAAATGACCCCATACGTTTCTTCTCATATATCTACAGATACGGTGTAACTAACCGCTTCTTGAAACCCCAGCAAGAAAAGTCCTGAGGAAGGTGCCACATAATCAACTGTACTGCACCGAAACGCGTCGACGCACTGTTTTTTGACAAAAAGAATCCAGTCAGGGCCTGGTAAACTTTAGATGGATATCCAACATTATCACTAAGGTTTACATGAGTTTAAGTGATTTAGGCCGTTGGATCTAGGAAAACTTAGTGGCAGAGATATCTGTGAGCCACAGTGATACGAGGGGTTTTGTCATGATATGTAGTTTTGTCTATTGTCCATAAATCGCTAATATGTTTTAGATATGTCTCCATTAGCTGTGCATTTTATCATTGTGTTTGTGTAATATTGTTTTTATTTGTGTATGATCCCTTCAAGGAACATTCCTTGGATTTTAAACTGCATTGTAATGATTTGTATGAATTTGCTTTGTTTATTTACTGCCTAGACATTGGTTTTTAATAAACTTAGATTGTTAACGATACTATTTCTTTGTGGAAGCCTTTTTTTATTACCTGACATACAGTGCACCATAGGTCCTTCTTCCCTGACAAAACAGGGCTTAGGGCATAGGTGAACAAGTAGACTCCAGGGATTCTCCCTTTGACTTACCGAATGATATCTCCACTACGTTATAGGAAAGTGCTGCAGAAGAATGGGCTGTCCTCCTTATCCCACTTTTCAAAAATTGTTTATTAGAGAACACAGTATTGGATAGTTGGTGAGGTGCCTTACTCACTCCAATACACAAAGAAGGACTTCTGGCTCATCAGCCTGTTGGACATGGAAGGCAAATGCTTTGCTAAAATTTTAAATAAGGAACTAGAAGACTGGTCCAGTACTAAGGCCCTTATTCAGGTCACCCAATCATGCTTTAGGCGTGGACATGGAACTGAAGACAACGTGGTGATACTTTTCTCATTGATTTAAATTATGAACAGTAAGAGGTCCCCACTGCTATATATTGCCTCAATAGGGTTAAAAACTGCATTTGATAGAGTGGACATAGGGAGGTTGTGGCAGAAGCTGTCGAGCTGGGGCATCAAGGAAGGTCTTTTAAATGCAATTAGAAGTCTGATAAATGCTGTAGGATCTGCTTTTATGGTTACCCCCAGTTTTTGCTGGTGCTGTGCTGTTGTCTGACTAGTCTGACTGGAATCCTGCTACTTAGGACCCCAGTTACTGTGCTCTCTCCCTAAATTTGACAATTGTAAGTATATTGGTGCCTCCACAATTGGCTACTGGTGTACCCTCCTTGTAAGTCCCTAGCATAGGGTTCTAAGATACTCAGGGCATAGGTACACTACGGGGTCTCCAATGGGCTGCAACATATATTATGCTACCCTTAAGAGACCACTCAAACTGTGACTAAAGGCCTGCCATTGCAGCCTGTCTGAGTGGGTGTTTGCACCCCTCATCACAGATATAAGTTTCTTTATAGCTGAGGTCAGTACACTTAAAACCTATAAGTCACCTCTTTGGCAGGCTCTTTAGTCCTGAGGGCAGGGTGCTTGTTAAAAGGGTGAGGGTGCCCCTGCATAAGCAGAGCACTCCTACAACCCCCGGAGTTGATTCTCCAGGTGTTGTAAGTGCAGTCAGCCATTTAATTCACATAGTAGACATCAGGTCAATCAGGAGATGTCAACTATATATTGGTGTGGAGAAGTGTGGCTCAATGGTTAGAGCAGCAGACCCTGATGCAGAGGTCAGGCCCGGGACCAGGGTTCAATTCCCGCCTCGGCGGCTCTTGGACTCAATCTCCCCTGACCTGATAATTCTTGCCTCGGTGCCTCGTCTAATCATGGGTCCCACTCTGTGACTCTGGGCAACAGCTTGCTTAATCTCCACAACGGCCCCATCAGAGCTTGGATGCCTGGCTTCACCTTGGGGGTGCCCAGGAGTGGACATCTCACAGGAAAGCTAGGAAGGGTTCCACAGCGGTATGAATACAGCGCTATGAGACCTCTGGGTAGAAGGCGCACAAAGCACATTTACATTTATAAGCACATAACTATATATTGGCTGCAGAGAAACTGGTCATGTTCAGCATCAAACATGTTGAAATCCTACCCCAACAGTGATTCCAGTGTTGTATGTAGGATCTCATGTACTGGGGGCTCCCCTAGGGTGCCCCCCTGTTATCCCGGTGCCAGCCTATCATGGTCTAACAGCAAGCTACTGCCCACCACAGACATGTTTATGCCCTCCTGCTGCAGGGCTGAGCTCGAGCAAGAGAACCCAGAAGAATAGGTTTCCTGCGACCGGGAGGTGTGAACACCTCCCAGACAGGATTTAGTGTATTGGGCTGAGGTGGGGGCACTTGCCAGCACCAGAAGACTGCTTTGTAGGGTACATTTGGTGCTGTTCTGCATACTTCAGTTTGAGCCAGTTTAGGGAGCCCTTGACTCCAGCTCTGGTGCAAAACTGGACAAAGGACATGGGAATATCCTCCCCTCTGTCACGCCCCTCCTCTGGCAGGGATCAATGAATCATCACAACCCTTTCCCTAGGGTACTTAAGGGCTTACCTGTGGGTGGCTCTTCATATTCGTTGTGGGACAAGATTCAAACTCAAAACCACTTCAACTGTCTGGGCACCTTGGACTTCACCTGTAACTGAGACTGCACCAAGGAGGACTCCTGCTGCTCCTGGTCTCACTGTTCTACTAGTCTTTGGCATCATTTGTGCCTGTGTTTCATCCAGGTTCTTCTCCAGGCCTGTTGGCATGAAAGACACCTGAAGTAATCTTCCTTAGAGTGAAGGAGTCACTCCCCTGCATCTGCAGACACCGCAACGAAGCTGACCACTTTGCTGCTCCTGACGTCCCATGGACTCTGAAAGTGTCAGCAACACAGGCAATGGTTCTGCAACTCCCTCGAGGCCTGATCTGTCCCCTCAGCAAGTTTGAGGTCAGTATCCCTCATCGAAACCGCTGGAACAGAACTCCTGTGCACTGCTTTGACATGCCGTTGCCAAGGGTTGTTGGCTATATCCTCCAGAGATCTTCAGGCTACAAGGAGCTCCAGCATCCAGCATCTCTTCTTGTCAAGATCTTTGTCCTCACCACATCCTCTGCATAGTGGGCAGGCTTCTTTGGTGAGCTGCTTGAGGTTGTCTTGCAACTCCTGTGCCTTCGGCCTGTGGCCCTCTAGATGGTCTTCTTTGTTTTCAGTGGACTCCCCTGCTTGCTCAGGGCCTGCTATGACTGTCCTGCAATTGGTGAGTCCATTGGACCTTGCTGGTCCCAACTTTTCACCTTTTCATTTACCACGCCGTACACTGACGCCCTGGTTCTTGACTCCATGTAGTACAGATCATTAACAGCTCCTGGACTTCCACAGCATCACCTAGTCCTCACAGCTGCAGCGACAAGGTCACCATCATAACTCCTGCATCTTCCGTCATTGGTGGTCATTGCTGTTCAGTGCCTCCTTGTCACCTCTGTGTTGCATAGACTCTGTCCCCTCTGCTTGTAGGTACTTTTCTTCAAGAATCCATCCTTGGATTCCACCAGACTCTCCTACCTTCTTCTCAAGTGGCATCTTCCCTGAAGTCCTTAATTGTGGTCTACGGCAGTTTCCGACCTCACTTCACACCTATGCTTCCGGCTTCCATGGTGTAAGTGTCCTGGTTCATGTTGTATCCACGGGTGGGGTGACTCTCCAACCTTCTGTCTTCCATTAGTGTTTCTTCAGGGTCCACGGGAAAGGGTCCTTCTTCTTGAAAACTGCAACTGCGACTTTCCTATTGTCTTGCATTGAGTACCGGCTGTGTTTCCCCTCTGTATACATTCTCAGTGGGGTTCCTGGGTACTTGCCTCGTGTGGTTCCTTGGGTCCCCAGCTCTTCTGAGTTTTCTGGTCCAAGTCTTGACTTTCGTCGCAGTTCGCATTCTACTTCTTTAGTGTAGGGGTTGGTCTCCCCCTGGAGACCACTGTGTATTGTGTTCACATTTGAAGTATTGTTTGTATTGTATTGATATCTCTGGGTAGGAGATAAGGGTGGGCGTAAAATCTGTTTCGCAGGCGAATTTGCGAATTTTCTGCAATTTCGCGATACGCGAATCTCGCGAAATCGCGGTAAAATCCGCGAATCAGCGGGGACGAATTTTCAGCCAAGCAAGGGTTACAGCAGCAGGTGCAAAAGTTGAACCTAATTTCTTTGTAACCTTTTACAAAAGGGTTACAATCAAATTAACTTCAACTTGGACACCTGCTGCTAATTGCTTCCTGGCGCCTACTTGCAACTATTCTCTGACCCTGCTCTGACCCTTGAAGCAGGGTCAGAGAATAGTTACAAGTAGGCAACGAGGCACCTATCCAAGGAATTACACCTCATCAGGAAGCACTTACAGATATAAAAAACAGGAAGAAGGGAGAGGATGGCAAATACACCCATTTTGAGTTGTCAGGAGGGGTTAAACTAAAGGAGACCTTTACAGCATAATTTTCATATGCATTTTGCTAAAAATAAAAAGCTGTATGTTCTGTAGGGGCAACTCAGGAATCTGGCCCTTCAGAGATCCGGGATCTCTTTCTTTCTCTCGTTCTCTCTCTCTCTCTCTTTCCCTCTCTTTCTCTATCTATCTATCTATCTATCTATCTATCTATCTATCTATCTATCTATCTATCTATCTATCTATCTATCTATCTATCTATCTATCTCTCTCTCCCTCTCCCATAAACGACTGCATGGGTAACTTCACTATGCAAGCGGCTCGCGAAGACGCAAAAAACCCCGCGAACACGCAAAAAACCCAGCGAATACGCAAAAAACAAAAATCCGCAAATTCGCACAAATTCACGAATTTTGCAGATCGCGAATTCGCAAATCTGCAAATTTGCGGATCGGGAATTCACAAAATTCGCCCATGCTTAGTAGGAGATGTACTAATGCGTTAGTGAGTGTGTATAATAAATATACTTATTTTTATAACTACTCTGTGTGGTTCTGTTTCATTTAACCTAAACTATATGATTCGTTCTGGTAAAACAAGCTGCTTAACACTACTTCTGGACTAAGCCTGAAGGCTGCTCCCCACAGCTACCACTTAGAGAGCTTTCTATGGTTGTCTGAGATCACAAAAATCACCATAAGGGTTGTTTGGATTAGAGTAAGGTGCTTCACTTAAATAAGCGTGCACTATATACTAAGCCATCCACCTACACTTGGGTAAAAGTGAAAGTTGCATCAAACAGGATTGCTACTCATAGAATCAAGACCACCAGTGGAGTAAAGCAAGAATGAATTCTTGCCCCATTGTTTTTTAACCTATACTTGGCTGGTATCATCAATGCTTTGGGAGTCGAATGTGCAGTCCCCTTATAATTTGCAGGCCTACTTACACAATGTCTACAGTAAGCTGACACTCTGTTTGATCCTACTGCGGTGGGGCACCAGCGATCATTAGTGGCCCTAGCTGGCAACTGTACAGTAAATAATCTGGATATTAATTACAGCAAAAGGAAAATCATGGCCTCTGGTCTGGGAAGTAAACACCCGGCCAAATTCTCTATGAACAGCGTGTCCTTGGACCAAGTTACTAGTCTAAAATATTTGGGCATTCATTTTAACAAGCAAGAGGTACTCCTGTTACACATTTAGAGCATCTCAAGCTCTTGATTCTTTCAATGACAATGAGTTTTGAAAATCTGGTCTCTAAGATGAGTAGCCCTGACCTCACAAGTATTTGCAAAGTGATTGACACCAGATGTATGCCCACAGTTACCTATACCACTATCATTTTTAAAGATATTGTATTGGGCTGACTGGATGAAGCTCAACTAAGGTGTTACAGATGGCTTTTTAATCTCCCTGTTGCTGTCCCATTCTCCTAGCTTCGGCTTGGATTCGGGATTTGCAAACAATCACTAATATCAAAAGCCTGATTTTAGGGTAATTATGGGAAGCTCAGTACGGCAGCTCCAGTGTCGCTGAAAGAAATTACACGCCATTGACAACCGAGAACTGTTTTGGGAATCTTATTTGAGGAAGGGAACGGAAGCCCTGGAGACCCCCGACATTGCATCCCTCATTTCAGTGCCAAAACTTTACGCAACATTATTATTAGAAACTGAGAATACAATCAAGAGCCATGGACATTCAAGAACTTTCTCAAAGTGCACACTAGCCAATGCAATTCATTGTATCAAGAACCAAGAAGAACCCTGTACTTAGCCTCTCACATGAAACTATCAGTCAAGAAAGAACTATTGAGACTGAGATATGGCCTTATTCCTCTAAAGGCATACATATTTAGAAGACTACCCAGGTCAATTGAGCAGCAGAGCTGTTTATGCAACTTTAAGAAGGAAACTTTAGCCCACATAATGTGTCTGCCAAATTTTTAACATTTTAAGACCTTTGGTTGAAACCAATCTTTCAAAAGCTTGGTTTAAGATACTGCAATGTGGCCACCCTGGCATGTGTTAGTGGTGAGGGTCCACAGTAATTGGCTTACTGTGTGACTTCATCAAGGAGGCTAAAAAAAACATTGACTTTAGCGCCACCAAGGTCTTGATTACTAGTGACATTAGGGTTTTTATCTGTGGGTTATATTATAAGGGGTGTATTCAAATGTATATTACTTTCTTCATATAGCTATCTAATTATTTATATAGAGCTGGAATAAGGGCCCCAAATTGTGTACTAAGTCGATTATTTTCAAGTAGTATCCTTGTACATCAGGTGTCATAAAATTGTGAAAATGAATGTAGCATTAGTAACTAAGGCTCACTATTTGATTTTCCATCTTTTTTACAGGGGTTTAGGAGTAAGGGTTGTCTCATAAGCTGAATTTGTACAATGAATCTTAGTCGACAGGAACCACTAGAAGTTAAGCTTTTGTTTTTCTAGCTTAAACCTTAGCAAGAGACACGTTATGGTAACCCGACATTAGTAGAAACAGGGGTTGTCTATGGGGTTTGTCCATTGCACTAAGTGGCAGTAATTTGGATTACCAACTATTTAAATGATTCAAGGATTTGATCATCACTTTGATAATTTTTAAAGTGGTTTCTTTTATCGTTGAATAATTTTGTTTACTGCACTTCACACTTTAGGGAAATTTGGTTCCCACTAGAGCTGTGTGCTGCTGTACTTTTTACTATTGTTTTATTTATTTGTATGATAGCACTATGCACTGTACTGTGATTTGTATATTGTGAAAGTTTTAAATACCTTGAAACAATTAAAAAATCTATCTATCCATCCTTGGAAAAGGTATTTTGATGTCTGGTGGTCCCGGGAAAGATTTTGTAGCTGCCTGTAACTTTATGGAAGGCAGGACTACAGTTCCCACATGCACTAAACCATCTGGATTTGGTCGATCCCATTAAGGGCCAAATGGCCAGCGTTTCTTCTGATCCAGAGCGTTGTTTTACCCTGCAGTTTGCCATAGATAAGTGCCACTAGTCCAGAGGAGTCAGAGGGGGCCTCAGGCTTTCACAGGGGTCCCTCTGTCTGAGAGAACGAAGAGTTAGCCTAAGACGAGCTTCGATCAAGGTAGCTCCAGGAGCGTTGCCTCAGGTGCAGAGTATCCCTCTTTTGCTTTGTGCAAGTCCTGTTGTCTTAGACACAGGTCTCTTCTTTGTCCTCTTTGATGCAGGCTGTTCAGAACTAAGGATCTAGTGTTAGGGGTAAACCTTAAATCCTAGATTTAGGTGCATCAGGGGTGTGGGTGCAAGTGGCCAATGGGCTGCTTGCCCCAATGGCTAATCCATCCCTGAGGTGACATGTGCAGGTGTACGTCACCATTTCCACCCAGTAGAGTCTATTCTGCCATTTCTAAAAATGGCAGAATCCTTCTTCCAGTGAACTGACCAGGCTGCTTACCCTGGAGGTGTGGCTAGCCTTCTGGGGGTGTATACCTTCTACACTAATTAATTTCCCACCTGCCTGGGTGTAAATGTGCCTGGAGAAGGGGTAGGGGTGTCTTCTTCTCTGGGAGTTGCCCCTGAACCATCTCTGAGGCTGTGCAGCCTTTAAAGCTCAACACCTTGATGAGCCAGTTCACTAGCCTGCTTGGGAGGAAGGAGTTGTGACGTTCTTTCCTGCCCAAGTCTTTGTTCCTAACTCCTGGGACTGATCACACTGCCTGGCAGGAGCTCAGGATCCTGTCTTGGTAGTAGAAGGCCCAGGAAAGCGAAGGCTTGCCAGCCAGAGACAGAGAAGCCGAGGCAGGCAGGTGGGGAGCCTCTAAGGTCATCACCTAGGTGCATGGCACGTCCACCATGGCACAAGATTCATTTCAGCTGTGAGAAGGCATGTTGTTTGTTACCAAGCATGACATATTTCGGCAGGATCATAACGGAGCTGCCAACCTCGCGGATGCCCAAATGGTAGCAGGTTATTCTATTGACCGCTAACACTTATAGTAGTTTCCAATCAGGCATTGATACAATAGAAATGCTACAAGGGTGTTCAATAAAGAAACTTCCCTATTCTAAATGAATCAGTATTAAATGTGGGAAGGATTGAAGGTGTCAGTTCAGATACCAAAGAAGGGTCCTGATGAGAGAATTAAGCATGAGACTTGAGCATAAGAAGGTGGAAAGTATTCTCAGCTCAAATAACAGCAGATCAAGAAATAAGCTAAGACTTCTTTTAAGTGATGTCTAAGGAAAAAAAGCTAATTAATGAGTCTCCTCTCAATGAGTCTAGGCTTAGGGACAACATCTCAATCTATATCTGCTCACTCTGCTCCTCCCTGCCTAGTCCAGGAATACACACTAATAGAAAACGTGCATTCTTATGTTGCCACATTAATATTCATCGTTCTTCATGCTGACCAATAAAATGTCAGCATGCTTCCGTGAACAGGTTTACTCCCCATCTTCTCACCAGAGTACAATCGTCTTTTAACCATGTATCCTTGACTGTTGCTGCACATAGCTTCTTGTTTTCCAAAAACTAATATCCATGAATTATCCTCCCTACCATCTTCATCTTTTGTGGTGATAACGTATCAGTTGCCTAATCCTAATAGAGTAGCTTCCCAACTTGCAACGTCTGCAGCAAAGAGAGGAAAAAGATCTTGCACAGCATCGTTTTAATGCGAAAAACAAGACTTTCAGTATTATTATGTTCCTTTATTTATTCATGTAGTCTTCAGTTATGTCAAGTTACGAAACCATGCTTCATTTCTATCTTATAGGCCTATAGATTTTAAAAATGGTTGCTTATACAGTTTTTTCATTTAACACACTTCATTTTTAAATGTCAACTGTACACATTATATTTTTTAATAAAGCATTTTCCAAATAACTAAATTGGCTTCTGCAAAGTTCACTGCATTTCCACTTAATTATGACAGGACAAAGGGATCCTTAAATGATAATCTGTGAAGGTTGCTGGTTCACTCCACCTTAGTAAATTTTTTTAACTGACACTGATTCAGAAACAAAGCAAATTTCTTTGCATCCCGGAAGCACCTCTTCAGGGGGTGGGAAAGGGGATAATTGGAATCACTAGGGAATAACGATGTGCAAAAAGATTTAGGACCCCTTGAGGGAAGCAGTAATTCTCAAAATCTCAAGAATCTGAGCCTTTGCCATCAGAAGGCATAATTACCTATCTTATGTTCGATAGTTGCTGAACAAAGTGCCTTATTCTCTGTTGTAACTAAGTTGACATCTAGGTGCAATTTAATCATGATTTCCATGCTCTGACACAGTTGTGTCGGAATCTATTGCTCGGGTTAAATGACCACATTGACTAGTCAATCTGTTAAGTTTTACACTAACATTGTGGGCAGGATCCAATGGAAGCAATGTGCTTTTCAGTCTCTCATTGTCCCCATCATTGATCACATGCATAGAGCATTAGAGGCTGTGACAGAAGTAGGAAAAGGGGAATAAGGTAAAAAAGAAAACAGAGACACAGGACCCCGCCCTCAGCCTAATCACATCTAGGGTTTGGGAAGACTGCAGGTTATAATAGATCCCCACAAAGCGGACACACTTAAGATGACTTGTCATTGGAACACTGAACATAACTCTAATTTCGAAATGATATAGCTTAGTAATATCTCTGTGTGACCAACGCTCTATAGTCTGACCAGACACTAGGAATTCCTGATTGCTAAATATAGACACTTGCTTATTTTTCTATACTTTTAAACTGGTCTCCCTCAAACTCCATTAAGGGCTGCTCATAATAATAATTGCCTGTACTTAGAAACATAGTGGCACATTCCCAGAAAGTGACTTAACAAACAATCATAGAGAGAATGATCTTAAGCAGGGCTGTAAATTAAGTCCCCTATTTCCTACATTTATTTATGATCGCTCCTTAATATGCTCCCGCCATGTTTATGGGTTTGTAGAGCGCATGGCTGCCCAAAGGCTTCCCTTGGGTAAGGAGTTCAACATCCTGGGAAACAAGTGTGCGAAAGATCTTTCTCCCCATCTGGATCTTTTAATTCTTGTTGTTTTCTGGGTCCCCTGCGTGAGGCCTGGGAAACGGATGTGGGCCTGTTGGAAGATGATGACTGGGCAGAGGCCCTCCAATACCCCAGGGAAATAGCCATTAGAGCTCGCTTTCGTTTGATCCAGCTCTGCATCCTCCACAGATTGTATGCTTCAAGAATGGCGCAGGTACACATTAGAAGTGGAGGCTCTGAAGAATGTGCCAGGGGGTGTGGTGAGAGGGGATCATTCTTTCATATCCTGTGGGCCTGCTCCAGGCTTCAGAAGTACTGGAAGGGCATTGCCAGTGTGATGGAGGCGGTAGTAGAAGCACAGGTTTCTAAGGATCCCCGCTGGCACATTCTTGGCATCACTAGCGAGCTCACGTGGCTAAAGTGGACATAATTATGGTTGGCATTGGCAGAGGAGGGTAGCCAAGAGGAATATTGCATGCGCATGGGAAGCGGCGGAGCAGTGGCTGCATGGCTATGTGACATTGACTGGTGCTGAGGGGCAGAACGGATGGTGTATCAAAGCCAGGGATGTCCTCGCAAGTGGGAAAAAGTATGGGGATCGTGGACATTATATATCGGTCCGTGAGGGATTTTATGTGACACCTTTTTGGGTTTTCTGGGAGGGCTTCAAGATGTACACTATTTGGGGGTGGAGGGGATTTCGCCTATTACTCCAAGAGTTTAATGTGGCACATTGCTTAACCATTGTTAATTTGACGTTTGCTCTCTACAAATGTAAGATCGCTTGCTCATATTTTGTGTTAATAAAGAGAAATTAAAAAAAAATCTTGTTGTCTTCACAAATAGTTCTGAGGAAGATCTCAGAGACCGACCAGGAACATATGGAGTAACAAGAGTTCTCAGTAGGGCATGACCCTTGTTGTTAGTAGCTTTGTGGGCAGTACATAAAGATGTAAATTTGATCCTGGCTTGCATCTGGAGCCAGTGCAGTATTTTCAGTGAGGCTTTTGCTGACTCTTGTCTGGGAATACCACAAAGTATCCTGCCTGCGGTGTTTCGAACCACCTATAGCCTGTTCACTACATATTTGGGTGAGCCCAGATACAGGGAGTTGCCACAGTCCAGCCGTGACACAATCAAGGCCTCAACTACGGTTCTCCGTGTCTGTTCAGGGATAAGAGTTAAAATCTTTCGACTCATGCGGAAAATCCCAAAACAGGCGGCTGCTAGTTTTTTGGCTTGTATTTCCATGGAAATACTGTGGTCTAGCCACATTCCCAGGTTTTTTATGCAATTTCTGGGAATAGGGGGACTGCCTAGTTCTAGCGGCCAGCAAATGATGTCCCTGGGCACAGAATTGTTTCCCAGGAACATAAGTTCAGTTTTGTCTCCATTCAATTGTAGGCTAGACCTGCTCATCCATTCAGCTACTTTTTCCATGCAGGGGGCCAATTGATTGTCATTTGATCGAGGGCCCTCAGTAATCGTTAGTGCCAGCTAGGTATCATCTGCGTATGTTACGATAGATTGACCAAATTTCTGCACTATGTTTGTCAGTGGTTGCATGTATAGATTGCATAAGGTGGACTCAAGGCAGATCCCTGTGGAACTCCACAAGATACCTGTAGGACTTCTGAAAGGTTCTCGCCTTCCATTATCTGGAATGATCTATCTTCTAAGAATGAGGACAGACAGTTTAGGGCACGGTTTCCAATGCCTGCCTCCTTCAGCCTTAGGATCATGGTGTTATGATCAACAATGTCAAACGCCATACTAAGATCAAGTAGCAGGATTGCGGCTAAACCCCCGATCAAGGATTCCCTTGACTTCTTCTGTGACCACCAGCAGGGCCGATTCCGTACTATGTTGTGTTCTGAAGCCCATTTGAGTGTGGGGCAACACCTCATTTTCTTCCAGAAACTGGGACAAGGTATGATTGACATGTTTTTCCACTATTGTTCCAAACAGGGGTACTAGTGAGATTGGCCTGTTATTTCCCGGATCTGACGGGTCGCAATGAGGCTTCTTCAGTAGTGGTCGAACTATGGTGCATTTCCAATTTTTGGGATTGATCCCTTGTGTACGAGACAGCAAGAGAAGTTCAGATGTAGTGTCCAGTACTGTATTACCACCCTGCAGTAAGATGTGTGGGAGAACCGAGTTTTGGGGGGAGCCTGACTTAATATTCCTCAAGATCAAAGTCTTGGATTCTTGACTTAGGGCCAGGAAATGATATAGGATTCGTCCTGTATCCATTCCCAGAAGGTCATAGATTCCAAGTCGAGTATCTCCGCTGTCTGTATCAATGCTCCCTAGCATGGATGTATAGATCTTTCCACCTTTTTTTTGAAAAATGTTGCAAGCTCGTCGCATCTCTCATTTGAAGATGGATGAGAGGAAGTTTCCTGTTCGGTGGAGGTTAGGGATTGAATGTCCCTAAGAAGTTCCCTCGAAGAGTTGAGGGCTGAATTGAGTTTTTCCTCGAAGTTCTTGGATTGGGCCTGTTTGATTTCATTGCGGTTGTGTCTAATGGCCCTCTTATGTTGACTTTTGGTGGTGGGTCATACGTTTTATTCCAATTTCATTCGATTTTTTTACATTTTTTTTTCAATGAGGCTAGGTGTGGGTTGAACCATGCAGATATTTTCCAGGGTTGGTTGGTTCTTGGCCTGTCTATCTGAATGCACTGTTCTGCCACTATGTTGAACCAATCAGACCTTATCTTGTCTCTCTTCTCAAGATTTCCTATCAGGCTCGGAGTCTGGGCTTCCAAGGGCCTAATCATACCATCTAGTATGATACTTGGCATTTTCTACCAGCCTTAATGGAGTTATGGACCGTGTCTGAGTTTGAGTTTTGGCTAGGGAGAGAGGAATTAAAAAAGTAGTCAGACCATGGAACTGGCAAAGGAGTACCTACCTTTAGAAAAGGTGCACCACAAAAAACAAAGAAAAATATTCAATCCGTGTCCACAATATGTTCTTCAAAAGTTCTTCTTTTATTTAAACAGTGTTAAAACAATGATCTTGTTAGTTTTGGGCAGCAGACGCGTTTCGGATGCTCAAAACTATCAAGATCATTGTTTTAACGCTGTTTGATTAACAGAAGAACATAATGTGGGCACAGATTGAATATTTTATCTTGTTTTTTGTGGTGCACCTTTTCTTTTGGCTTAGTTGTGATAATCCTGTATTGTATCGCATTGTGGCAGTGGGTGTGTTGACAGTGTGCACACAGATCTTTAGATATCTCTAATAGATAGACATTGTGGGAAAGTGCCAATTTTCTTGCATTGGTATGCCCCCATTTTTTGCTGAACTGCTGATGTGCTTTGACTGAGTGTGCCCTGGGCTCCTGCCAACCAGGTGCTCAGGGCCTGTGTTCCTTCCCTAAAACTATGTTGAAACCAAGACCCAATTGGCATCTCTGGCCACCTGTGAACCCCTAGTAAATGGTACGCTAGGTACCCAGGCCATGGTGACCAGAGAAGACCCCTAAGGGCTGCAGCACTTATTGTGCCACCTCTAGGGGCCCTGTGCCCTGACACCCACACACTGCCTTTGCAGGTTTAGTGTCTAAGTGCAGAACTAAACAGAGAGTTCACATGGCACACATCCCTGTGTGCCATGCCCTCAAAACCCACTGCCCTTGCATACCTCAGTCACCCCTCTAGCTGGGTGCCCTATGCCAGCGGTGTGGGCACAGGTGCATGAGCACTGTGCCCCTACAGTACCCAGGGTCATTCCTGGGCACTGTAAGTGCAGTGATACCATTAAGAGTATATGGTAATGGGAGGTTGTCATTATGAACTCCACAGCACCATAATGGCTATACTGAAGACTGACACATTTGATATCAAACTTCTCAGCACATTAAACCCACACTGATGCCAGTGTGGGATTTAATGTAAAATGCACCAGAGCGCATCTTCGAGATACCCCCTGATATCCTAAACTACAATCCAGGTCTGGACTGAGAGGCTGCCTAGGCTGCCACACAGCAGACATGTTGCTGGACCACTGGGTGGAGAACCCCCGCTCTCCTGGGCCTGCAACAATGCGCATCCTGGGTGAGGTGCTAGGTCTCCTCCCCCAGGATGGGCAGGGGGAAGCTTCAAAGGCCTGCCGCCTTTGTGAGCTTCTCCAGACCACTTTCTGTACCCAGCAACTGGCCCCCACCAGTTCTGACCCCCACTCTGGCAGGAAGACTGGCGGTAATCCCTACTTGAGGAACTGGGGGTGTGCCAGCCTGTGCCAACCCCACCCCTCAGGTGGGAGAGGCGAGGTGAAGCATGAACCCGGGCTCCGCCCATCTTGAAGATGGGGAGCCCTGCCCAATCATAGCTAGGCTCCTGCCCCCCTCCCACAGGAGAGGAGCAGACTAGGGGGTGTACACACCCCAGGACAGGGACCTATTTGTCCCTGCCCTTGCTCTACCTGTAACGTCCCTAAGTTCAGTATTTAGGAGCACCCTGAACCTTCCTTCATTAGATCCTGATACGAAAACCGGAAAGAAGATCAAGAAGGAGACCCGCCGTGCAGCTGCTAACAACAGGACAACACCAACTGACTTGGCCCCAGCCCTACTGGCCTGTCGACCCTGGAACCTGCCCCTGCTAAATCGCGGCGACTCCTGCGAAGAGCAACCTTGGAAACCCGGAGGACCTGCCTGCCTTGACTGGAGATTGGGACTCCCCTGAGCAGAGGCTCTGCTCCAATAACCGTACCCCTGGTGCCAGCCAGGAACCGCGGATCCAGCCCACTCTGCACCCGCTGAGCCCAGGCCTGTGTCCAAGTGGTCCAAGACCACGAGGATGTCCCCCCGGTGACTGGGACCCAAAATCCAGTGCCCAAAGACCCTCCTCGACGACGCCTGCAGCCTCAGAACCAGAGACCCCTCCAACCGCGACCAGCCGAGGGTAAGATTTCCCGACACCCCTGCCCTGGCACCCCACACCCCCTTGTGCCCTCCTTTGGAGTACCTACCTCTTCTCCAAGTCCCAACTTAGCTCTTGAAGAGGTGGTTGCACCTGAATAATCTCTGTCCCCGAGCCTGCAGCCTTTGTTTACTTTGTAACTTTCCTATTGGATAACATTGAGCTCCCGACGGCTCAAAAGCACCCTGCACCCAGCCGCCCTAGTGCCGCTGGAAGTGCAAATACTACCCTACTCTACTTCCCCACTTGCCCTGAGTAAGTGACCAGGAGCTCAGCTCCGACAGCCGCGTGGCTTGCCTGCTTGCAGCCACCAACCAAAGGCCCCCTACTCTCTATTCGATTGCATTGGGCCTACTCTCTCCGCACCCAGCTGCCCCAATGCTGCTGAGGGTGTAACAACTGTATCTTTCCGACCCTGGGAGACCCCTGAGTCTATGCCCAGAACCTTAACCTCACCAGTCGAGTACTCATCTGAAAGCCGAGAACTCACTTTCCTTCCATGGGCTAACATTGACTGGTTTTCACTGAAATTTCTTCTACGTGTGGAGTTTTGAAACTTTAAAATTTGTATCTAAAATCAGCCAAATAATTTCCGAAATACTCACCTGGGATCAGGAGGGAAGCCAGGGCTGTACTTATTAGTTCAGTGCTGAACCGCAAAAGTAATCTTAACTGTACTTACCAGTTACCTGCATTTTCTTCCATAGGAAACCATTGACTGTCTTTCTCTGAAATTTCTTCTATGTGTCGATTTTTGCAAATTACAAATAATCCTTAAAAATCGTACCTACTGCTGAAACGTAAGTACTTACTTGTCTTAGGTAGAGGTCCCAGTGCTGGACCTAGGAGTCCAGTAATGGATTACAAATGTAACGAGAACCTACTTTACCAGTGACTTGAATTTCCTTCCATAGAATAACATTGCTAGTTTTTCTCTGAAAAGTTTCTAAGTGTCAACTTTGAAAATACATTTCTATCCTTTACAAAGTACATCTGTAACCAAAACACTTTTACTTAACTGTTTACAGCTTAGGTCCCGGGACTGAATCCAGGATCGAGTCCTGGCAGTTGCAAAGTAATCCTGAAAGTAATCTATTGCATTTTTATAGAAAAACCCATTGAGCTCAATGTTAAATTGTGTTTAGAATTGTGTTGCCCATTGCAACCCGAGTAACTATTGTAATCTATGGCCTTCTGCAAAGTAATTACATAAAGTCTCTCATATTAAGAAAAGTATATTTTGATACCTGTTGGTTTTAAAAATAAAACACCTATATCTTATGGCGGTACACTCTACGCAGGCTGCAAACAGTGCAGAACTGCACAGCCCGTCTACTGCTGGAGATCCCTCGCAGACAATCAGTGACGGCCGGACTGGTTAGCCTCCATTGGCTACCGGTCCGCCAAAGAATTCTATTTAAGGCAATGTGTATTGCCCATCAAGCCTTCTGGGACACTGGTCCGAGTATTACTCGTGACCTAGTCACTCACTACATCCCCAACAGAAGTCTTGGCTCTAGCCAGACCTTTTTAGCAGTGACTCCCAGAATAAAAAAATCCAGATCCGGCGGCAGGTCCTTTGCCCATAACGCCACCAGAACTTGGAATACCCTTCCACTGCACCTCAGGGCCAATTCCAATCTCACTGCGTTTCGCAAACAGCTTAAAACCTTCCTTTTTAACTCAATGCTTTAGACCCTTCCCCCTCCCCATCTGGCTCTCTGGTAGGTTTTGGGTATTGCTAGCGCTTGGACGCCTCAGGGCAGCAATTCGCGCTTTACAAATCCACATCAAATCAAATCAAATCAAATCTGAACCCCAGCCTTGTGGCTCACGCCAACAGAACCCCGGTACTGTGTCTTTTCATCATTCTCAGATATTTATCTTCTCGCAGATTGACGGATTTTTTCAGCCGACTCTAAGGCAATTATGGACTGATTTTTTCGTAATGTGCCTTTTCATTTATCTCCATATATGAATGTTTATAACAAATATCAATTTTTGAAATCAAATCTTTGTATAGTATGAGGTCAATACAAACATCCATGACTCATAATAATCTTATAAGTATATAATATAAAAAAATCACTTTATAAATAAAATGAATATATTTTCTATCACTCACGTGTGACTATTTTTGATCTATGTGGGATACAAATTATCATACTTTTTCCTACTTCAGTATTTAGTCTGTTATTTTGTTAAATATTGATTGGCTTAGCTATAGACCGTTACCTAAACTAGTTATCTTCCCCATGTGTTGCAAGTCTATTAGACATATAGGGGTCCCCTTTTTCCAAATTAAAAGGTTCTAAAAATAAAACACCTATATCTTTTTGATATCAAAACAATTGGCCTAGAGTTTTCCATTTTGGAGAGTAAGGTCAGACCTGACTTTAACCTCTGTTATATCTGGGGATTGGGGACTCTATACACACTGTACCTTACTATGGTCCAGTATATATAGAGCCACTTTCTTACAGACATATTAGACTAGGGATAGTGCATCAGGTGCTGTGCCACTGTCTAGCCTTCACTTTTCTTTTGAGTACCTACCTTTATTTTAGGTTCATTGGAGAAAATTGCATCTAAGATGTGCCCATTTTCATGAGTGCCAGATCTCACAAGCTGTACAAGTTGCATGGCTTCCATATCTTGAGTAAATCTATTGGTGGAAGCGTTACCAAGTTCATCTAGCTGTAGGGTAAAGTTCCCTAATTAGGTCATGGATCCTTTACTGCCAAGAGTATTTGCTATGAGGTCAGGGAAAGTCTCTAGGAAGGTGCTGCAGTAACCAGGAGGCCTGTAGACAAGCTTCCCAGAGAAGGTATAGGTGGGAGATAATTTGATACTGAATTGTGTTATCTCACAATTGATTATGGTCAAGGGTGAGCGCAAACATTTGTATTCATTTTTATAAAGGCTATCCCCCATCTTTCCCATCCTATCTTGTCTTCTAATCGCATATCCCGTTGGGAAAGCTAGGGCTAGGTCAGGTGTGGAGCAGTCTTTCTACCAGGTCTCTGTTATGAAGAGTATGTCTAGATCCTCCTCCTCGATTAGAAGCCTAAGTTCTATCTTGTGTCCAGGGAGAGATCTGCTGTTTATAAGCGCCATTTTCCATTGAGCATGAATGTGCGTTTTTTTCTGTGGTACTCTTACTTACAGCGGCCTTCTTGCCAATTAAACTGTCTGCCGTGAAGATGTGAGTACACTGAGGGGAAACTGTTGGCATCAGTAGTGATAGCGCTTTCGTATTACATTTTTTGTGCCTGGGGTCCTGGAGTAAAATTGGCAGGGTCCTTTGCCCTGTGCAGGCGCAGACAGGCTTGCCTGTGGCACGGCATTGGCGTCCCAGTGGCGGGCCCACCCCTCAGGCACAATAAGTAGGCATTTCCAGTAGATAAACTAGAAAGCTGATTTGCTCCATCTACTTACCCGATGACCGGGTCCTCTCTATGGTTTTTTTCCTTTTTCTGGCCCGCCCTTGACTGCCATCCAGATCGCCTGCGTGGAGTCAGGCCAACTACCCTCGAATCAAAGTGGGCCGCGAATCCAGTGAGTATTACTTATGACAACAACTTCAACCAGAACAACTGTAGTTATAATAATTCAGTGCAAAATAATTTTGCTGAAATGTGGTAGCTTAAAAGGTGTTTTAAAATGTGTGACAGTATCACAGCGCTTCTGACTCTCAGTCAGCTTCTCCTCAGTTGGTGTTTATTCATTAAAGCATTTTCTGCATGCTGAAAATGCGGTGGTCTTCAAGGAAACACCTTTTGGTCTAAAAAGTGACATCGAAGAACTATATGCAATTCCAAAAACCACTTTCTGAAAATAAATACCGTTGAAAGTGCAATCATTGTTTTGCTGTCTAACACAAAAAGGAAAGATTTCCTGGTCAGTTAACTAACATCCTAATGAAAGGTGGAAAATGTATACATACTTAGGAATGGTGTTTACTCAAATTCTTCCTTATATGCCACGTGTAAAACAAGTTAAAAGGAAAGTAAACTCAGATAGTGCAAGTATGAAAGAAACATCTAAGGGGGACAATGTGAATATATCATGCAAAAGTACTGTATACTCCTGTATGGAATCAAATAAATTCTAGTGGATTAACAACATTTCTAAGCTAAAGCAACAGGCAGGTTTTTAAAGTCGCTTGCTTTCTTCAGATTCAAAGATATTCATTACTGGTAATTTTGCAAAATCACTTATGCTAAAGCACTTGGGCAGTTACATGGTGGTGTCTGCGTTTAAATTACCAAATACCTTCCCAGAACTGCACAAATATAAATTGGAACTAAATTATGTCCTCTGTAAAAGTCTATAATTTGCACTGAATTGTTTAAGTTCGAAAGAATATATATTTTTTAAATTGATCACAATTTAAAATGTAAAACTTGGTTGCTGATGCCTCTGTTTTAAACAATAACGATCCACATGTTTGATAATGTTATTTGACCATACAATGAGTAAAACCGTTTTATTAGATTATTTGAGAGTTTTTTTATAAAGCACATACATTACCTGAGGGTATCAGAGTTGTTCAATAAAATATTTTTCCACCTCTACAGGTGATTACATATATTCCTAATGTACACTGTACTAGGTATATATTTATGTATACGTTACATTGTTGGATAGATGTCCAATATCCCAGTGTATAGTCCTTACTGGATTCCAGACAATCATATCTTTTGAGGGGGTATGTTAAGGGTTCTCTAGCCAGTTTGGGATAGGGTCATTGAGAGTCAGTTTATGATTAGATACAGTGATTAAACATAAGTTTGACGTTCTATAGGATGGTGTGCTGTAGCATTAGTTGTACTTGCTACATGGGTGTTGCAGGGATTCTGCTCAGGAAAATAACTATGTTTGGGACAATAGAACGTCAGTAGGCAGGGAATGAGTCACCATACCACCTCAGTAGCCATGAGCCTGAGTCAGACTAGCTGTAGTGTCTCACTAGCCCTCCTACCTATATCCAGAGAGACAAGTGGATTGACACCCCAGAACACAACACTCCCGACCCTCTCAGGGATTGTGGTAACAGAACTCCCCTTTAGTTCTCACACTTGGCACTTGTCCACAAAAAGATATAACAGAGACACCAAAGAAGTTTAAAATGTTTAATAAAACTATTGTGCTCTAGAATGCAGTGTTCTTGCCACAATTTTAATCCAAACGCCTAACAAAAATATTGTCAGCATAGTCAGTAAACCATATATTATGAAAAGCCCTGTCATATTATGAAACAGATTAGACTAACCCCCTTCCCTTCTACAGAATCAGTGTGTTTATATAATAAAGATCTCTGGGATTAGTAGCGGAACCCGTACCTTAACATACACAGGTGGACGTTCTACATCTCAGGTACAGCTGTGCACTCCTCTCATGCATAGAGAGATTTTCTGTTACATTTCTGTGCATGCCTATATAACAAGGCCCATATGCTCACAAAGAACAGCTGCACTCATGTATTGTGTCTAGGGGCCATATGTATCATTGAAATTCGCATTCGCAAAGGCCGAAATTCGCAGAACTTCGGCCTTTGCGAATGGGAATTCGCAAAATGATATGTATGAAGGAAAATCCAATGCAAAATAAGGAATCACAAAATTTGAGATTCCTTATTTTGCGATTGCATTTAAGGAATAGCAAATTTTGCAATTCCTTAAATGCAATGTAAGAAGGCAAAAAAATTTGCTGAATGGCCTTAAGGAATCGCAAATTACCACCAACTTCTAGTTGGTGGTAAGTTGCGAATTCCTTGAAAAATGCAGATTTTGCATTTTTCAAAGTGCCATGTGACGCACATACATGACCTTAGGGCATGTATGTGCACCACATGTGCACCTATACTTATTTCAGGGGTGCAACACGGTGTCCTTTGGACACCCCTGCACCCTTGAAATTATTCTCAATTTGCGATTAGCAAATTGCGAATTTGCAAATTGAGAAAAAATTCCAATTCCTTCCTATGGGCCTCCTGGCCCATAGAAATGAATGGGAAAGTATTCCTTAATTGCGAATTCGCAATTTGCGAATTCGCAATTAAGGAATTTCAAGAAATCGCTAAAAAAATGTGTTTTTCTTGATACATACCATTTTGCGATTCTGAAATAGCGATTTCTTAAAAATCGCTATTACAGAATCGCAAATTGGTTCCTTGATGCATATGGCCCTAGGTGCTAGTGCCTCACCAAGACGAAATAACAAGGGACATTGTTGTTTGACCTTGTCTGCTATGTTCAGAATGAATCCCAGGAAAGAATAGAACATGAAAACAGCTACAATTCCTGTGTGAAAGTACAATGTGGCATAACAATAAGCGTGTTTATATAGTATCGTGTTCAGAGCAAATGTGGCCTGTATCGTTCACAGTTAGGTTAACATTGGAGAACTACAATGGCCCATGCACCAAACGCATGCCATTGAATGATATTCAGTTCCAGCTCCCTTTTTTGCCTAGGAGTCTTTCAAGCCAAAATGCTTTCAAACTTTTATTGAAATTGCTTCTTGATGGTTTAGTCTGGGTCTCTGGTGAGAGGGAGTTCCAGATTCTGAAGAAAGATCATGCATGGGAGTTTACCTTTTTGAATTGGGTTGGAGCCAGCAGCAGCAAGTCTGTACTTCATGGAATGCAAAACTTCCCCCCCCAAAAAAGTTCTTTTGATAGGTATTTTGGGGTACCCAATTGAAAGGCTTTGTGTGTGATAAAGGCTTTTTTGAAAGTGCTTCTTGCTTCTTTCGGGAGCCATTCAAGTTTGGCTAGTGTTGGAGTGATGTGATTGTGTCATTGGTCTCTTGTTATGAGTCTGGCTACTACATTCAGTGCAGCCCTCATTGGGGCAGATGTGGCTGTGAGAGTTGTTTTGCCATAGTCCAATCTTGAAAGAACCAGGGATTGCACTACGGTTTCAATATCCTCCTGTGGGATGAAAGGCTGTATCTTTGTGAGTAGTTTGAAGTTGCACCTGGCGTTTCTTTCTGCAGCATTTTTGTGTAGTCATGCTCAAGTTTTTGTCTAGTGTGGTGCCCATGTATTTAATACTGTTGATTATTGTGGCACTACAGTTAAAAGCATAAAACTGCCTGAATAAATCTTGCACTTGTGACGAGTTTCCTTGATGGCATTGTTGGAGAAAATCCGTTTTCAGTGGGTTGAGCTTCAGGTGGTTATTGCTTAGCCAATGTTGAACTTCTTTAGTGTTTCCTTTAGGTGGAGGATCTCTCTGAGTGAGGAGATTCTTAAAAAGAGTTGTGTGTTGTCTGCATATAGGTGGCAAGGAATGGATGGTATAGGTAGTATGGAAGATCAGCTTGCTGTAGAATCGATTTAGATCATAGTTTTCTATGTGTTGGTTGAGATGTGTTAGTACACGTTTTGCAAGTGTTTGCACGTTGGTTACAGTAAGGAAATTGTTCAGGTCTTCTGGACCGTCCCCTGGTTTCTAGAGGACTGGTGTAACCTGTTCCAGTTTTAGACAGTATGGGATTGTCCTATGTGATAGTCAGGTATTGGTTATTTCCCCCCTTGGACCGAAATAGTCGAGTTCCTTGATAAGGGCTGAGGAGTCTGAACGCAATGTGAGACGTGGGATTCAAGAGCGAAATGTTTTTAATGATTTCTTCTTGTGCGAGTTCAGAATTCTTGTGTAACCAGATACTCCAGAGTGTATCTGGGATGAGGGGACTAGAGGCAATTGGTACTGGGAGTCAGCAGCCTCCTGCAATATTGTATAAACACAAAGGAGCTCAGTTCAGAATATTTGCCATGTTGCATTGTTCCTCAAAGTCTTGAGGAAAAAGATGTATGCATATTATTTTCATTGTGCTGCCTATTGTCGGTTGTTGGTGTGTACCCGGTGTAGAGTTGTTGATGTGGTTGTGGTCTTTGAGTGATTGTTCAGTACTTGTGATCTTGTCAGTGAAGAATTTTGCAAAGTCTTTGCACTGTTTCACTGTGGCATAAGGGCTTAGGATTGGATGTTGCTCGGAAATGTTTCCTTTCTGATGATGGTGAAGATGATAGTGAAGAGTTATTTGCGGCAGTTTTTGACCTTATCCAAATGTGCTTGGAAGAAAGAAGCTTCTGTTCTTAAAATACGTTTTTTTTAATCTGTTTCTTTCGTTGCGTAGTTGTGTGAGGTTGAGGTTTTTTATATTTTCCACAAATTATATTCTATTAAACACAAATTTGGGAAGATGGAATGGGCTAGCATGACACTTTTTTTAATTTGAAAAACATGTTCATTGATACTAGAAAGAAAGATATTTCCAAATATATGTATATCCATACATTATTAGTAACTGCTACTAGTAAAGAAGAAAAGGACTAAAGTTATGCTTATTTCGGTGGGGAAACAAGATACATTATTTTCTTCCTGCAAGTGAAACGAGCTGACCAACTTTTTCCGGAATGGGCAAGAGCACAATAATGGTCAAGAAAAAAATAAGCATAGTCAAAACTATGAGCATTGGGGGGGGGGGGGATTATTAAACCCACAAAGACATGCTCACATTAATGACAAGTGGAGGATGGTTAAAAGTAGGGGCCATTGTGGCTTGGCACAAACTTTAGGTAGTTCACTGATATTTCAAAGATCTCCCCTTTGTAAGCATTATGGTGATTGTAGGGAACCTCTAACTTTGCCACGCCATCAGAGGTGGACTGTTCCACAGATCTATCAGTAAATGTCTGAAAGAGTAAAGGTTAAGACTAGGCCCGCTTAATTTTTGGTATGGGGTTTGTCTCCAATTATTGGGCTGCCCCAGTGCACATAATTTCCTGTTTTCCTGACAAAGATGACAACCGCTGAGATTTCTTTCACAGGGGAGTCTGTTGGAGCAGAGGTGTCTTGCTGGAACTATGCAAGCAGATGTGTGCTATGTTCAATTGCTAGCAACATACACCTCATGACATCCAGAAACTGGACAGTCGTAAGTGAAAGGTATGCTTTATCATTTATGCTCAGAGTCACATTGTGGAAATAGGGTTTTACTGTTTGAAAAATTGACTTTAGCAATGCTTCCAGTCAGCATTCTGCAGGTCTAATGTAGCACGCACATAACGTATAGTTCTCACAAGTATTACTCTTACTACACGAGGACAAAAACTACACAACTTTACTCCTCCCTACTTAAAGTATGAAACCTGAATGAAAACCAAACCAGTAAAATATCCCCATGGTCCGATAGCATCTTACAGTACCTCAATAAAAGCTCAGAAAATAATGTTCATGCCCATCTAAACCCAACTTTAAAATCAGTGTTAAGCCAGATAAAAAGGTATCAGCAAATGAAAGTGACACAAGTGAAACACACTCATCCACAAATTCTAATACTGATCAAAAAACTCAGTTCCACAGCCTATCATTCATTCTCTTTTGACTTTCATCCACATGCGTATTGTATACTAGGACAACAGGTACAAGTATCTAAATTGTGGTTTTCTAAAAGTTAGGATTTATTAAATGTTTTGTGCATTCAATGTTGCCAGCTACCATCTAGTCTTCAAACCCAGACGGGGATCAGATAGTTGACAGGTAAATGGGGAAACAGTAATGGTCAGAAATGGAGGTGGCACTTGTCCTCCCTATGTGCCGGCAAACAACTGATTGAACCGGTGGCGGACTAAGATAGCGGGCGGCAAAGTATCACGCTGACTGCAGTTTTGCAAAATATTACGGCGAGGCAAAGCAGAATAATATACGACTCCGTGCGGAAGCACCTTAATTGGGAGGTGCCCGCGTATTGGCACATAGGGAGGTGTTTGAACACGTGACACGAAAAATCCTCCTTTTGGCATTTCCGTATGAAAATCACACAGCGAGTTAAAAACTGAAGGAAGTCCACGGCTGTGGCTTTTCTTTAAATTGTGTCTCTTGGTCCGAATTCGCAATTTGAGAATTATTTCGCAATCATTCCTATTGGCCTCCTGGCCCATAGGAATGCATTGGAATTTATTCCTTAATGGCGAATTCGCAAAATGCAAATTCGCAAAAAAGGAAGATTAAGGAATCGCTAAAAAAAAGCGAATTTCTTCATACATACCATTTTGCGATTCCTTAAAAATCGCTATTTGGGAATCGCAAAAGGGTTTGTTGATACATATGGCCCACAGTGTAGCCAATTGGTAATTTAATGCAGCTCAGTCCCTACATTCTACTTTGCTGTTGTTTCTTTCAACTGATCGTCACAATATTGAATAGGCTTCAAGGTGGTCAAAACAACTCACATCAATTTCCTAAATAGTGCCCATTTGATAGCTCACCTATGGATATGAGAATATGTAATGCAATCCTAAATCACCCAGCAAGTCATTCACCAATACAATCCCTCATCCATGCACCCTTTGATTCATTCTCACATGTGCTCCTTCACTACACCTCACAATCACACATACAACAAAGGAAGCAGTATTTTCACTTTAACAAAAAAAAGCCTAAACGTATTGGCTTTGTCAATACTTTTTTCAATGTTCTCTGTATGTCTTTAACTCTGGAATGCAAGATGGGAAGCTAAACTGCTCTAATCAAAACCGATAGGTTCGAAAAACCAAAAAAGAGCTCAGGCCACCATTTTATCATCAATCCAGCAACCCAGACACATTTGTCAAAAGTGCGGAGCATTTCACACCTTGTACTGGAGTCTTCAAGTGAACTTTACAAAAGTACACGTACTCCTGCAGAATATTATAAAAAAAACTTACGATGCTCAAGTGAGTCATAACAGAGAAAGCAATTACATGCGTCTCTTGCTTTGCATTCATAGCGCATCCAATCCTGTGCCACTCGGGCAGAGAAATGACATTTTCAGGAAGCCGCTGGTATTGTTCCTAATAGTGCAGAGTCGTGAACGGGGCTGCACTTGAGTCCAAATATAGAGTTAATGAACTTGGTCAGACAATGGGTCGTGTTGGGATAATTGTTATGGATGGTGCCTAATAGGCACAAGAACATGTTTTTCTTTTAAGAAAATAACATTTTGAGTGCACCTTTAATTTAATATTTCCCGATGATCAGAATAAAGCCCGACATTCTTTGCACCTTTTTTTCTTCTCTGCTGAAGAAGGCTGCCGCAGGTGACATGGCCCTGCTCTCGCTCCCATTTCGCAGGCCTTCAATAAAGGCATCCAGGCCCTGTTTGCTCGGCGCGCGGCTGGTCGTATTTACACTGCGCGAGGCAGTAATGGAATTCGGTATGAGAGGCGAGTGAAATATTTATGAATGACAGATGACGACTTGTCTAAAAAGGCCCGGCTTTGCAGCGGTGTCTAAAAGCTTTGCCGCGTGATCTATCCTCTTTGATGGCTCATTTGTGGGCTCGCCAGGCTGAGTGCATTGTATGTGCGAGCACCTTAACAGAGGCTGTTACACATGGCTGTACCTTTTCATGTTGTCCGGATTAAAAATGATTCATCTTTATTGGCTGGGTGTACTTGAAAGGGAAGAAATACTTTCTCTCCTCCAGGAAGCATTCGTGATTTAAGTTCAGACCCATCTCGGCGTTTATGGGAGAGCTAAACCCCCACTCCAAGAGGGTGGAGGACTCTTGCGGATCAGAGGCCTAGGTTTTATAGACTCTCTTTTTCACGAAGCGCTTTTTTCGCATTTATTGTGTGTTTCCTGAAATTTTACATATTGTATTTCATAACGGTCTCTATATCGCCTGCCAAGCTATATTGGTCAGAAAAGACAATCGTATAATAGCTAGTTATTTATTTCACAATTCTGTAAAATGCTTGCTTGGGCCTAGGACCCACTGACTGCCTAGATTGATCATGTGTCATTTCGTTCCTGGTCCAGAGATATGCAATTTGCACACCAGCTACATTGCGAAAAGAGCCAATTTGCCACCATGCGACCTACGTACAAATGGGTTGCTTCACAAATTGTCTAATCAGATGATCGCAAAACGACCTGAGTAATGGCATATTAATTAGGCAGGATGGAGGCCTGCAAGGGACAGCAGACTTCAATCCGTGCATTTGACTCAGATTTTTGTTTTAAACAGTCCATGTCCATTAAAGGCACAGGTACTGTTTAAAAACAAAAATCAAATGTTTGCCTTTGAGAAAGAAACCTGGGGGGGCTGACCATAGATTTTGGACCGCTCCCACCGAGACCACCGATTACCCTTTGTGAATCAGTTACCACCATAACTTGGGGGTTTGTCAACTCTTCAATGCTTTGTGCAGTCTTACACCATTGATACACTCCTTTCACATTGCACATAGGAGGGAGATGCCCCTTTTGACCCTACAGGGAACTTTTTAAATCCCTAATAGTCATTATTTTAAATGTATTCAGGTTAATACTATTCTGAACTTAAAAACTCCAAGGATTACATTGGAAAATATTCCAGTTTTTGATATCATGGTTAAGAATTCAACTAGAATTGGAACATTATATGGCTTGCTCCTTGAAAAACTCCCAGACAACTGACTTGGAACACACAGAATCGTCCTGGGCTGTCAAACTAGCTAATCCCAATATTGACATCGACATGAGTCTACCTTTAACATCAAGAATACTTTTATCCTCTAATTTAAAAGCCCAGCTTCATAAAACTATCTTTAATCTATATTTTACCCCTGCCAAGCTGGTTGCATAGGGAAAAGAATAGACAACTCTTGCCCCAGGTGTGGATCAGGGCCAGCTACCTTGCCACATATGCTTTACGGTTGTGTTAAATTAACACCACTTAAAGGGATGCTCTCTGGATTTTGGGAGGAGGTATTTGGGAATAGGGTGGCAGAATCATCTACACTTTTTATTCTTGGCTATGATAGCACTCTGGGGCTAAGCTCGGAGGAGGAATCATGTCTTTTTGTTGGGACAGTGGTTTATAGAATATTATTGGCAGCTTACTGGAAGGATGCGGATCCCCCAAGCTTTCAAATGTGGTTGGCTAGGTTTTTGGGGGGTGTATAACCAGGAAAAAGCCATCTACTCCGCCAGAGGGAGACGCTCTAGAATGCGCGGCAACAACATCTGGTTCACCAATTGCTGCCTGGGCTAGGGATGTAAGAAGGCCGTAGGAAAGCCGCATTTGCAGTAATATGGTTGCAAATGATGTCTCTTAATGGATGATCTGTCTCTAAAATATTTTTAAAGAAATTATTTATTTTGGTTGCCAATGGTTCTTTTCGATGCTGTCCTTGTGTATAGAATTGATGCCTTTTTCTATTAATCATGAATGTATTTATATATTTATTCGTTGATATGCACTTCTATTTTTCTATATGTATTAACTGGAGTTGCTTAAATAAAAAATAAAAAAAGGAGGGAGATGCCCCTTTTTATTTGCATTTCTGAAAGGACTGGAAAGCCATTTTATGAATCATAAAGCATTTTCCTACTTGGGAAAAGGAATTTTGTACCTTAAGAAAAGCCCTTGTGCTGTCGCTAACCCTGAGATTTTGTGACTTACAGGCTGTGTCTGCAAAAGCTCCTTGTACAGCAGGTCCACTGTGTGCAAAAATAAATAAGTATGCAATGAGACTTTGTAATTAGTGTGTTGATCACCATCAAGTGTTTTCACTACCCGAACACTGTGGCATTCACTATTGAATCATCCATTACTAGTGCAAAACATTTATCTACCTAACACGAACTAAGACTGCTTTGATATTTTCTTCTTTTTTTTACTATTGGCAGCTTAAGGATTTTGGTGGGCTCTCAGCAAGGCATATTTTGTGAACCCCCGTTCAGAATAACTTTGAATTTTATTACCCGTTTTCTGCTATATCAAGCTCACATGATGCCAAACATTGCTTAATTATATGCTACACGTTCAGTTAAAGGGACAGACAAAAGCATAAAATGTTTGTCCAGGGCACAAAGTTCATTAAGAATACAATGGGTAGAGAAAGACACAGTCAGAAGTAGACACAGGTAGAAAAGGAGAGACGTTAAGATAGGAAAAAAGGAGAAAAGGATGGATAATTCACTTTCCTGTAGGGCCCCTTGGAAGGTGAGGGCCCTGGGCATCTCTTTGTTACTGTCCTTATGTTGTCTCTTCTTTTTGCTTGAAATAAAGGATGGGATGTACATATTTGCCTAATTCCCCTTAACTCTTGAAATAGACATAACTAATCATTAGAAATGGGCAAGAAGTAGGGTGAGTTATTTACCACAAACAGTAAATGCAAATATCCAGGGTCCAGTAGTAGAAATACTTTATTTCAGCCATAGGCCGTTAAAGTAACACAATAAAAACAAGTTAAAACATAGTACATTAACTTGGCAAAACAGGACCGCGATCTTACATAAAAATGTTCATAGAATAGTCCACTATTGGCTTAAGTACACATGAGAAGAATTCACAAGCACAGACTATGGACAAAAACCTAAGTTTTCCGCCATGCCTAAAGGTACAGTTCATGAATATCAGAGTAGTAGTTATGTTTGGATTAAATCATAGACCATTTAACAATTAAAACATTAAAATAGAAGTACACCAGTAAAATTCATTAATGAACTCAAAGTACAGAATAAAACTCCTAAATCATAAATAGTATCTAAAATGTGATTGAATAACTTGCATATACTGAGGAGTAACGACATTGGTTCACATCTCAGAACTCAATTACACATACATGACTTACATGATCCCACAGGTCGTCCAAGTTACGTAAAGTGCAAATTCACTAGTACCAGGACGGGACACCGAGTTAATTTCTGGTCGCTCCCACCGCCAGTTGGACTGAGGAGTAAAACTGTAGAGTTATAGTGGGAAGCTGAATCGTTTTCTAGTCACACCCACTGCAAGTAAATATCTACTCACAGAGAAGACAGTTAATCCGCTTGTATCTGAGCTCAAGATTGGAAGAGCAGGAGTTGGGGGGGGGGGGGGGCGGCGGAAATCATATCGTAACAGTTGCAAATCTGGTAGCCCAGATGCCGCCACCATACAAAAGACCAGCATCACAACTCCGAAAACAGGGCAGGATGTCGGGTGATCACACGGAGGAGACACTGGATCGAACGGGATTCAGTGTACTAACATGGAATGTGAACGGGCTCGGCAGCAAGATCAAGAGAGGACTGGTGAATGCACATATTAAAAGGCTAAACCCTGACATAACCCTATTGCAGGAAACGAACCTTAAGGGGACAAACTGTGCCTTCTTAGCTAGAGGCCAGTATAAGGTATTGGCACACGCAGGGTTCAGGATGGGCTCGAGAGGGGGGGCCATACTCATAAAAAAGACCACACCGTTTTGCATAGCTCAGACATGGACGGACCCACAGGGGACCTATGTTGGGGTGAGGGGTATGTGGAGAAGACTAGAATACATGATCCTATCGGTATACGCTCCCCCGAAGTTACAAGCCGACACGCTGAGGTGGGTTGTGGACAGACTCCTGGACACAGCTGACACCATACAGGTCATTGGGGGTGACTTAAATGACGTCATGGACCCAGCGCTAGACAGGACGGGAGCCGGAGCTAGAGACCGGACTCAGACCACACTATACAAAACAATCTCTAACGTGGGGCTGATAGACGTGTGGAGGTGCCCATAGAGTGTATTCAAGGCTGGATTATATTTTTCTACCCAGGCAGAACTTGATGACGGGGAACGCAGCTGAATACAAAGCGAGAGGAATCTCCGACCACTCCCCACTCCTGGCGAGGGTGGGGGAGGGAGGGGGGAGAGCAGAGGTTCGTGGAGATTGACAGCGTGGGACCTACAAAATCCAACTATACTGAAGGGTATCAGGGCAGATGTGAAGGTATATATGGCGGACAACGAAGGGATGGTTCAATCCAGGGTAGTCCTGTGGGAGGCGTTAAAAACGGTATTGAAAGATAGAGTACAGAACAGGTTGGCGGGGGAAAGGAGGAAGCTCCCCGCTGAAATTGGGCTGCTAGAGGCTCAAATATTGGACCTTGAGAGGGAGTATCAAGCCACAGGGGAGACGGCGATGCTTAGGAAACTGACAGACGTGCAACACCGATACCGGGAGACAGTGACGGGGGAAGCTAAAACCCAGGCGTTGGCCACACTACACCGTCTATATGACGTGGGGGACAAGTCTGGTAAGTTAATGGCATGGCTCAGTAGGAAGGAACGCGCAGCCAGATGGGTGGAGCATGTCAGGGACACCCAGGGGACCCTGCTTGGATCGGACACTCAGATCGCGGAGGCGTTTGCGGCCCATTATGAACTTTTCTATGGGCCCAGAGACCTCGGGTCCTGTGAGGAAGCATTGCACTTTATGGCTACAGTCGACCTCCCGGCCCTGCTACGCAAGGCCCAGCGGGACCTGGAGGCCGACATTACTTTAGATGAAATCACCAAAGCCCTGACAAAGATGCGGCCGGGGAAGACGCCGGGCCCGAATGGCTTCCCGGCGGAATTTTTAAACGAACGGCAGACCTCTTGGCGCGCCACCTGAAGAGGCTATTCGAGGACGCGACTCAAGAAGGGAAACTTCCACTGGACTTGTGTATGGCGATAATAATCCCGAGACATAAAGAGGGCAAACCGAGGGATGATTGTACGTCATACCGTCCCATCTCCCTCTTGAATATAGAGGTGAAGCTGTTGGCGACTATACTGACGTTACGACTCCGGGGGGTGATCACTAGTCTGGTCCACCTGGACCAGACGGGCTTCCTCCCAGACAGGGCCACCAGGCTCAACCTCAGGCGCACACATAACTGGCTGCAGGAGGTTCAAGGGAATGAATCACCACATTGGCTCCTGTCCCTAGACGCCGAGAAGGCATTTGACGCTGTCCACTGGCCCTTCCTTGAAGGCGTTCTAATTAAGTTTGACTTTGGCCCGAAATTTCGAACATGGGTCCGGCTGCTCTATACGGAACCCAGAGCCAAGGTGAGAGTGAACGGGACTGTATCTAGGGACTTCCCGGTTCGGAGGGGAACTAGACAGGGCTGCCTGCTGTCCCCCCTCCTCTTCGCACTTACTATAGAGGTACTGGCGGCCAAGATACGACAAAATGAGGGCGCCAAGGGATTCAGAAGGGGGGAGGAGGACCCAACGGAGGAGAAAATATCGCTATACGCGGATGACGTTCTGCTATACATCACACAGCCGGAGAGTACGATTCTGCTGCTGTTCGCTGAGCTGGAGCGGTATGGATCGTATGCGGGTTACCAGATAAACTGGCTTCAAGTTGGTCCTTTACGACCCCAAGGGGCGTGGACAATGGCCGGACCTACCTGGAAGACTGCTGACTACAATAGAAGGGTTTAAGTACCTCAGAATTTATGTGACGTTAGAAAGAAAACGGTCTTATGAGCAGAACGTGGAACAAATACTACTAGACTTCATAGAGGACGCGACTCGGTGGAGACAGCTCCCCCTTACTATACTAGGGCTGGCAGCAATGTTTAAAATGGTCACCTTACCTAGATTTCTATACGCACTGCAAAAAAAGTATTACCCTCTACCTCGAAAGCGTTCGAGTGGATCAACGCGGAGCTTAGGTCCTTTTTGTGGTTGGGCAAACAATCAAGGGTGGCACTGAGCACCCTCCAGATTCATCAGTATAGCGGAGGGATATCACTCCCGAATCTGGAGGCATATTACTGTGCGGAACAGATTCTGCCAATCAACGACTGGCTGCATGCACAGGCAGATCACCCTACATATGCCCTTGAGCGACACAGTATGTCTGCGCGGCCTCTGATGTCGTATCTATACGGGGGTAATAAGGGTAGGAAGCTTCTCTCGGCCACTGGGCTTACCCTGGAGCTGTGGAACAAAGCGACTACACGTACCGGATGAGGGAAAACACCTACACGACAGACACCAATTTGGCACTGCACGTGGCTCCAGGATTTGAACAAATTAAAGGGCTTTCAGAGATGGGACGATATAGGGATCTCAACATTGGGAGACGTAGTGGCCAAGGGAGAACTGAAATCATCTGCGGTTCTTAGAACGGAGTTTGGGCTCCAACATACGCAGTTTATCAAATACGCGCAACTGCGGCATGCCTGGAGAGCAGAAAAGGCCCAGCTGGCTGAGCTCCCGGAATACGCACCTCTAGAGGGCAGATTACTACAAGAGCGGATACAGGAAAAAGCAGTATCACTCACATATCGAACATTGATGAATAATATGACGGACAACCTGGACACACTTAGGGGGAAATGGGAGAATGAGGTGGGGGTCATGGATGATCTAGACTGGGACACGGTATTAATGCACCCTAGGGAGGTAGCTATTAAATCCAGACTACGACTCATACAATTCAATGTACTTCACAGAACTTATTATGATCGAGAACGACTCCATAAAATGGGCAGGGCTGACGACGCGCGATGTCTCAGGTGTCGCGACACAGGACGGAATTTTTATCACACCTTATGGGCGTGTCCCATGATTCAGAGCAGGGAGTGTTTGATGAGCTGGGCGAAGTATTGGAGACTCCCATTCACCCTGAGCCTAAGTTGGCCCTCCTGGGCATGACGCACGACGTGGATTTGGCTCGCCTCCTATTGATTTTCCTGGTCCTGGCACTGGTACTTGCAAAGAGAGATATAGCTAAGTACTGGGGAGCGGCTACCCCACTGGAGTTACAAGAATGGAGGAGGGGATTGGATCTTTACATGGCCGCTGAACGGGTCCCTTATAAAGCGAGGGGTTGCCCCAAGAAGTTCCGTAAGGTATGGGGTAAATGGAGAAGATATCATGGGCTAAATGTGGGGCTTTGAGAAGAGACACAAGAATCAGGGTCAGGTAGAAGTACAAGACCATAAGCAGCGGAAGGATAGGGAGTCGGAACTACCAGACTACTATAGAGCAGCACTTAAGGCCATAGGGTGGGTTACACAAGATGGTGTTCGTAATGCAATGCTGGGGGGGTGGAGGGTGGTGGGGGAGGAAGTGTGGACTGAAAATGATATGATTGTATTGTTGGCATATGATAAAATGCAAATAAAAAAGTAAAAAAAAAAAAAAAAGATTGGAAGAGCAGGTAAATAGTGCTGGAACCCCAGACTCAATGCAATAGCGTTTCAACCATGTGTCTCTCACTGAAGAGTACAGTGGAGAGCAAAACACAATATGTTCTGTGGTTTCCACCCTATCCAGACAGATGGAACGAGATGAGCCCGGAGGTGAGTGACAAGCGATTGTGTCCAATATATATATATATATATGTAATTGTTCACTGCTAAGGTGCCAACCCTACATTTAATAAAAAAGTGTTTTGTCCCACTGTGGAGTGACCTCCTCAAGGTAAGATTCAAACTGAGGTGTGGATTTTGTAGACAAAGACCTTCCAGTAACGCTGTCACTATCTGCTTTCCACATACGTTCTCTTCTTATAAACCCCAGCATACCTTCTGCATAAAAACATTTTTGAAGAATTTTTGACAGATGGATTCATCCACAAGGCTTTTAGACCCAAGGTAAAGTGCTATTTTTTAATATGAGATAGGTTAAGGCACAGTTGTGTCCTTATCCAGTAGGATTAGTTCTCGAAGACCTTGCTTGCCTGTATGGTTTGAGCTCTGGGCGCGACCATATCATATCTCTGTATACCAAAGGTCTTGGAACAGAGAGGTCAGCGATCCGCTTTAAAGCTAAGTCAAGGTGCAGGGGATGAGTGGCTTAGATTGAGGAAGGTATAGCAGGGACCTTATAAAACGTTTTTCTCTAACTGTGAGGGTATCCAAAAGACCTCTACCCAAAATCTTGGTCCCTTAGAGGACAGCTGACTGGACAGAGACTTTGTATACCTCCTTTGCTGGGGATACTGCCCTCTGTGTGGAATCTCTGTGCATCCTTCCAATATAGACTGATTTATGTAGTAAGATAGCCCTGGATGTTTCAATGACCATGAAATGGAGCTGCTGAACCTAATGCCAAAGAAATTAAATTCTTGACTTCCTCAAGTAAGGCATTCCTCAATGTCGAGTTTCTACGGAAGGATCTATGTGGCCTTAAGGCCTGCAATACAAGCCGTAAAACACAGAAGTCATATTGTTAGGACCTAAACCTAATCAGCGTCGGGATGGGGCCTAGCCCAAAGTTGGTCCTCTCCCCTCCTCCCTGGCATCTAGAAACCTGGGAGTCAACTTCAATAACGACCAATCTTTTAAGACCCAGATCCACTCAGTTGCTAGAAACTGCATGTGGATCTTTAAGGCTCTCAGGAAATTCCTCCCCTTCCTTCCATAGAAGGTCTACAAATCCGTAGATTGAGCTACAATCCTCTCTCGACTGGACTACGTGAATGCCTTAGACGTTGGTTTATCTGCATATTTATTTGGCAACTACAAGAGGTCCAAAACACGGCAGCGCACCTCCTTTTGTAATTTTCGAAAAGGTACCCCCACTTCACCATACCTTACCCAACTGCACTAGCTCCCTGTCAGTAAATGGATCATCTTTAAAGCACTGACTTCAGCACATTTTCACATAGTTATCGATTTGCTGAATTTCACACACAATCCATTATCTGCCACAAAATTTTTGTTGGTGTTAAAATCTTCAGTTTGCCTCTAACTCAAACTGTTGAAAGTTACTTAAAATGCGATGAAACATGTAGCTGCGCAATGGAAGTCTCTTTGCAAAGGTGCACTGCACACCTTTCCGTTGGCCTATTGCTATATTTGGATGTTAAACTAGTGCTAATAAGTGCAACAAATTCCAAGAGAGTGTTACCACATTTATAAATTATGAAATAAAGGATTAATACTATTACAAAATGTGCAGGCTTATGCCGCATAATTTAACTTTTCCCGTTGCATAATTTACTCAACCCTGCTGCATACTTTGGCTCTCTCCTGCCACGTGAGTCCAGTGGCCCTGCCTATTAGTAACACAAAAGTATACCAACCAGTTCCATAGGTCTAGAGATAAGAATATGTAATCAATTCTGATTTTTGCTAGACCCCTGGAGAATGTAAAAAAGCCCTAGTATGGTCAGACTGCCACTGCGCGCTTGGACCCTATCGGCAATGGTAAACAGGATAATTTGTGTAGCCACCGCAGAACGAGTTTTTAAGGGATGGCCAAGGCTGCATCCTCCGCTTTGGTTATGAGCATACTATAATCCAGCAGCTCGATGGTGGATTTGAAGTCACCCTCGAGAATGAGCTTAGCTGTGTGAGGCAATGACTCTAGGTGATTATTCAGAATAGTGAGGGTAGAGGAGAGACTGATGCCCACTCTACAATTATAAATGTTTTAGATATTAATACTGGTCTGTTACTAGCCCTTACTGACAGCCCTAGCACATCTGACAACTCAATTTTAGTTGCTTAAAAGCCCAGTTGAGGGAAATTTTGACTATTATCCGGAGGCACTCAGAGGGGCAGCCAGATGTAGAAGTGAGTGTGTCTACTGAAAAAGTGGCAAAACCAGACCTGTGTAACGTCTCTAGGGCCCAAGTCTCCTGGAAGAGGCAAGGATGGAAGGAATCAATATAGTCGCCCCATAACGGATCAACCAGCTTACTACATAAGCCAGCCATATTCCAGGAGAGGATCTGAGGTTGTCTCATAGGTCTCGCTTGCTCCTGTGGTGCCCAAGGAACCCACCCTGTCCCCTAATACAACATCTCTTACTGCTGCCATCAGAGATGTCAAGTTTTCAAGGGCAGCAATGGTGGGCACAAAGACAGATGTTCTATGGGGAGCTATAAATAGCACTCAATCCACACCACTCAACTGTCTCTCCCTGCTAGTGACACCCTCCCTCGGTCAGAAGTGGCCACCTCTCCCTTTAATGCTGCAAAAAGAAAGCTGGATCCCAGGGTCTGTGCTACAGATATTTCAAGCTTCAATTGCCAGCAAGCCATCTAGGTTGTGAAGACGCTAGATTCTTATTACAGTTTTTGACCTTATCTTACCAATTTTAAGAATCCTTTTTCCATCGGACCTTTTTTGTCTGCTAGGAAGTGTAAAGGGAAGATACACTTTCCATTCACTATTTTATCAATAACCAAATCAATCTAATCCAAAAGAACTACTGACTATCAAAGTAAAGTTTTAGGGTTTGATTACAAAGCCAAAAACAACTGACTGTACAAGCACCTCAGCAAGAGGTTAAGAAAATATACAGGCACTAATACAAACATGATCCTACGCAGGTGTCTCATCCGACTCAGGATTAAAATGAGTGTTATTTCTAAAAGCATAAGGTAAACAAATACAGTCCCTACTTGAAGTTTTGACTGCATCGACCTAAAAGAAGGAAAGATTAATAATCTATCCCTATACTAACACTAATGTGACATCCCTACTTAGCATCATCCCCAGGCAAGAGAAAAGGTGTCAGCAGTGAAGACTTCCTCAGAAGTACACTCACTTTGCATAGGTAAGTAGCCAAAGCTACAGAGTTTGTTGTAAGATGCTCCTTCCTGTTTCCCCTCTTGTCCTCATCTCCTATTCTGCATTTCCTCTTCTGTCTCCTCTTCTATTCTGACTCTCCTCCCTCGGGGCATTGTCCCTAATACAAAATCCCAAAACGGTAGGGCACGCCCTTCGCAAACCCCTTCAGGCAGGTCTTCTTCCAGTAGTTTTTCATCGAAACTCTGACTTCATCCAGAAACTGTTAAGTCGACCCGGGCACCTTCTCCGCTTAAAGTATCTTCGCTGCATTCCGGTGTACTCCCATGGCGCCCTCCCCTACCATTCTAACTCCTAAACCAAAAGGGTTATTCTGCCTAACGAGATGTGTGTCCTTGCACCTGAAACAAAAAGCTTGTGAGCAAATTGACCTTGCACGCACACAAATTCTACAGTCTACATTCGACTAAGAAAAAGAGCCTTCCTAAGGAAAATACATTTTTGGGCCTACAATATTCCGCTAACATGAGAAATCACAATTAGGCCTTTTCTGGAACGTATAGGCAATACGGCCTTTACACATTTAAACATATAATTCTAAAATCACATTATAAGCATTACATTTCAGAGTCATCTAAAGCATTACATTTCATTACATGAATAAGCAAATCTACACGTGCAGACTTAAATATGGTGCACGTTTCAATCCTAATGCATCACTTTATACGTAAACTAATACATTCCACACCACTTAAAGTACATCTTTGATTAAACTCTACTGTGGTCTACATAAACTACATGGTTACACCTCTAATCATTTTAATATATGATATTTGAGTGCTACAGTCCTCTAAATATGCAGGTGTTGACTATCGGTGATTATGATGCACCCCAACAAATTTCAGAATAACATGGTGCTCTATCAGTTGTTCCTATTGGCCACCAACATTTCGATTGGATTGCATGGCTTGAGCTCTGAGGAGTATCTACAGACAGTCAGGATATCTTGCATGATAATTGACTGGCACTGGTAATTGTCCCTTAGCCAGCATACATTTTTGTTAAGTAAAGTCTCCCTGACCTCAAATTATTACCTCCCCAGTTTTGGCACATTAATGAATTAGCTTGAATTTGTAAAGGTCCTAACTATGTATGGTCTGAGTTGGTCTCTCGCTGCAATTGAAACCACAGTTGTCCCTAGTCGAGAACTCAACCCGTACGCCACCTCTGTGTCATTCTGGAAGATTGGAGGACCTGCTGAGCTAGGATAGTCACAGAGGTTATGGCCACGGCTGAAAACCTGCTTAGCTTCCAGTTCTTGGTGCCTTCCCTGAAGCCTGGTGGTTTGGAGCAGGTGACCAGGGTGGGTTGATGCTGTCCTTCCAATATCCAAGGCTTCCATGGTTCTATACTCCTGAATAATTTCTGGAGTACAATGGGCAAGAGAAAGTGGGGGGATCAAACTGGCTGCGTTACCCTGCAATCTAGTAGCCTGGGCTAGCATTTGTGTATCGAACCAATTTAAATAGAATTTTTTTTTTTTAATCATCAAACTCATTCAATATCACAATTTTAAAGACTTTGAGCAAACTGCATTGTATTATTAGTACTTGTACTAGATGAGCTATGTCCTCAGCACTTGATCCATATGCCTATAGGCAGAAATCCCAAACTATCTTCATTAGGTTCCAATATAATGCTTACAGATCATTGGTAAGCATCACTCTAATTCTAATGTTCCATGCTCAATTCAGATACAGAGAGACCGCAAACACGATTTGTTCTGTTGTGTCACACCTCAGAATCCTTAACACCTCCCAGTAATATTTCACACCCAAATTCTTGCAAAGAGCTACAATCCATGTTTTTGTGAGGCAGTATGTGCTTTGTGTAAAAGAAGAAAAAATGGTCCCCTGTTTCCATATGGTTTGGACAAAGGCGGCAGAATTTTATAGATTGTCCTGTTTAACCACTTTACAGTAAAATATCGTAACTGGAGTGTACCACATCTAAATTGCACATACAGGCGTTTAGCCCCAAGTAGAAAGATTCTGTTCCTATACGGTTCAAATCTAGGGATACATTTATGAATTGGAAATTGACCTGATGCTCTCCCTTCCAAATGTTCATTCCATATCTCATTCAACCTAGTCTCCCACTAGTTTTTCTTTACATCCAAAATAATTCCTTTCGTTATTTTAGTAGCTGAATCCCAAAGTCACCCCATCTTAATCTTCAAACAAAGATTTTTTTACAAACTTCAGCCAACAAGTGCAAGCTACTTTATCACATGAGATTAATTCCACTATTGATTCTCTATAGATGGACAGCTCTGTTGTTGACCAAAGTCATACCCAATATAGCAGTGGTTTTATAGCAACTAGCTGGTGTATGCTATTAATTCCCAAATCAAATCTCAGTGGTAATAAAGGGTAACTTTTTTGGTAAATTACAGTAGGTCCCTATGAATTTGTTTTCTATCGTTGTTAATGCAGTTGCATCAACATACTCCCAGATCTCAGACCCATAAGAGGCTGCTGGCAGAACAATTGCCCTATAAACCTTAAGAGCAGGTGATACAGATCCTCTTGACATGGCTTTTAACTTTCTCCCAATTGCCAATGCTCTTTGATTAAGAATGGATTTACTTTGACCATGGGTTTCCAACTGGACAGAAGTATCAGTCAGCCTGACTCCCAGATCGTCAAAGTTTTTAACCTGCTCTATGTTGGAGCCCTCAAACATCCTCCTGCCTCTAAAAGATCGATGTGGGTTTATTGCCATGTACTTCAATTTGCTTGAGTTTAGAGCTAATCCTCTGGAAGCACACAAGGCTGCAAAGGAGTCTAATAAAGAATGGAGACCCATGGGAGTTCTGGATATAAGGAGAGTGACATCTGCAAACATGAGAAGCAGGACAGGGGTTCCTGCGGATTTAGGTGCATCATGCTTACACTTGGATAACCACTCCATTGTTTCATTAAGGCTAACCAATGTTGGTGTGAGCATGCATCCCTGCCGGACTCCCCATTTTACTGGGATCCTGTCTGTGAGCTCACCCACTCACATTCCACCTCACTCTTGCAAATTAACCTAAATGTAGGATTCTCAATATCCATAGGAGGTGAGAGGAGAGGAGTCAGGCTAATGGCTAGGGCGGTCGATCTCGAATCTGGGGAACTGGGTTCGAGTCTCTGCAATGACGCTGAACATCCTGTGATTATGGGCAAATCACTTAATCTCCCCATGCCTAACAAAAAACGAATGTGTCCTCATGTAATGCAACTGGTGCTATATCAAGAGTTCTGATACCTGCTTTGGGTCAAGTTTGCGCTATATAAAACTGTAAAAATAAAATAAAAAATTTAGGCGTCACTAGGGATTTTGCAGGCTTCTGGAACTCTCCACAGGTTGTCCCTTGGAACAAGGTCAAATGCCTCTCACAGGTCAATGAATGCTATGTAGAGATGATCATGTTTCAAGGTGGCTTATTTTGAGCACAGCACTTTAAACTGAAGGATCTGATTGAGGGTACTGACCTTGCTCTTGAAGCCTGCCTGTTTGTCTACAAGGATGTTATTATCATTTATACAAATTTGCAGTCTAGCCAGGACTTGCCTACAGAATAATTTCTGACTGTTGTCTATTAGGCGTATATGCCTATAGTTGACTGGTGCATCCCTGTTCCCCTTTTTGATATTATCAGGATTATCGTCGTCCCTATCTAAGTAGAGGGGATAGGCTTGCCTCTCATGATGTCATTACTTAGGGCATTGGAATAAGGCACCCAAACATCTGCCAGCGAAAGAAACAAGTCCCAGTGAATTCCGTGCATCCCGGGAGCTTTGTCTCTCTTCATGAGACTAAGAGCTTTGGCTGTTTCGTCCATTGTAAAAATATGATATTCTTCATTGCCACTTGCTCTGTCCAAGCAATGTGGGGCAGAAAATTCTGCTATGGAGCCCGTGCTCTGTTCCATATTATGACCTGTTGCCGAAACCTTTTCATTATAAAGACTACTAAAAAGGTCTACCCATCTCTCTGGTGGTACCACAGCCTCAAGATGGTCACTAATGACATTGGAGCCCACCTCCACTAGTTTCCAAAAGGCCTTAGTATCATTATTCTGGAGCATCTTTGTTAGTAGATGGCCTTCCCAGCTATTGTTTGCCTCATTGCCCTGTTTTATAGCCCTTTCTTGCTTCACCAATTTTGCACCGATTGGCACTTTTTAAGGCTCCCACTAGCTCAATGTTATCCTGTTTGCACTTTTTAGAGAACCAGCTATGCAGAGATGTATGTAAATGGCCCCTCTGCTCTTTTTTCACAAAGAGGGGTCTCAGTTGGTCCATTAGTTGACAATGGAGAGAGGCAAAATCAGTCTGTCACAACATGGGACTCGATCAGCTTAAAGTTTTTTGCAAATAGTTTGCAAACCTAGACCTGAACCCCAATATTATTCACAACTTCAACTGTTGCTTCGAACCGCTGGCAAAGGAGGATATTTTGAATTCTTTCGAAGAAGATGCAAGAAGGGGTATCCCGACCTTGTCGCTGGATCCGATTCCCAAATGGTCACAAAGTGCGTTAGATATCAATGCACTCTGTTTAGAGCATAATTTGAGATCAGCGAACGGCCGCTCAAAATCGGACCTTATGGGAGCTCACACCTACAATAGACCGGGTCACTCCTCCAGAATCGATTTTATTATCCTGAACTATAATCTTTGGCCATTCCACTTGGATATGGAGGTTGTACCATCTTGCGATAGCGACCACAACCCCCTTTGCTTAACCCTCTCTCCAAATTGGCAAAGCAAGAAGTACAAGCAAGCACCCACTTGGAAGTCATCCCATGAAATTGTTCCGTCCAATTGTGGTAAACGTTTGAAGTGGGCAAAAGTTAAAGCTGATGAGGCAAGGATGGCGCAAGCCGGGTCCATCTTGTCAGTGGTGGAGCCTCGGCTTGACGCTATAAGCCCAGCCAGTACTGAAGTCTTACCACTTTTTACAGAGACTATAGTATTACTGAGTAAATTGTTTACTATTCAATGTACCAAACCCAGGGTGGGTTCCAATAGTGATTCCAATGCTAGAGACAAATGGTACTCTCCTAAATGTCGTATTGCTAAGGGGGAGCTTATTGCTGCAGTAAAAAGCAGGGACAAGGTCGCCATTAGTTCCGCGAGGAAATCTTACAAAAAAATAGTGGTTGAGGCAAAGGAGGCTCATGATTACCATTTCTGGTGTGACCTAACTGAAGCTAGTTCCTTGAAGGATTCCAAACGGTTTTGGGATCTCCTAAGAGCAAGGAACAAGCCCATTGACCAACAAATAACCTGCAACATTCCGGGTGATGCTTGGTTTGCCCACTTCTCCAAGCTTTATTCTGTTGCACTGGACTTGTCTCCTCCATGCCCGGGATCTTTGGCCATCACAATAGCTAACTCTCTTCCTATAGACTTCCCTTTCACCAGTCAGGAAGTTGAAGGGGCTATTAGGAGCATTGTCCCCAACAAGGCTCCAGGCCCTGATGGTATCCCAGGGGACTTACTTAAATCCTACCCGGTAGTATGGAGCAGATTAATTGCTTTACTCTTAAATGAGGCTCTGCTAGGGGGATCCTTTCCTGACTCTTGGAGGGGCGCAGAAGTTGTGCCTATTTTTAAGAAAGGCAGCCGGGACGACCCAGCAAACTACCGCCCCATTAGCTTGCTGGACTCAACCCAGAAGGTTGCGGGGAAAGTTGTTCTGGGTAGGATCCTCCAATGGGCCGACGAGGAAAAGATCCTGTCTGATTTTCAGGCAGGTTTTAGAACAGGGACAGGCACCATCGAGCAAACATTCCGCCTTCTGATGATATATTGGAAGGTGGTGGTGTTGGGAGGGGGTACGTTATATCTAGTCTTTATAGACTTGAGAACGGCCTTCGACCTAGTCCCACGGGAACTGCTATGGAATGTCCTCGATGGTCTAGGACTACCCAACTACCTGTTGTTCTTGCTTAAAAAATTTCATGAAGGCAATTTCGCCCAGATCAGGTGGGGTGTCCAGGGAGAAAAAACATCTCGCATCCCAGTAGACAGGGGCGTCCGCCAGGGGTGTGTGCTTGCCCCCACTCTGTTTTCTCTATATGTCAACGGAGTGGTGGAGCATCTGCTGCAACACCCTGCGGATGCGCCTACCCTGGCGGGCAGAAAGATCCCAACGCTCCTGTTTGCGGATGACACCCTCCTGATCTCGAAATCTCCAGCTGGCATCCAGAAATTGCTTTCTAGCTTTAAATCCTTCTGTGATAGCAGGGGTTTAGCTATAAATATAAGCAAGACCAAATTCCTTGTCCTTAATCCCCCTAAGAAATCGGTCGCCCCACCTGTTTTAGACTCCACCCCCCTGGAGAGAGTCAAAGAATTTGACTACTTGGGAATTCGCTTGTGTGACTCAATGAGTTGGAAGGCACACCATCAAAAGGTGTTTCTGACGCACAAAAGGGTCACGGGTGTTTTGCTCAAGGAGCAACGAGCCTCCTCATTGAAACCAATCGGGGCAGTGCTAGATATCTACAGAGCAAGGGTTGTAAGCGCAGCTTTATATGGCGCCGAACTGTGGGGTACGCAGAGAGTCGATACATTGGCAAAGATGGAAAACAACTTCCATAAAGATCTGATGAGGCTACCCCACAGCACTCCTACAATCCCCCTCTTGTTGGATGCAGGCACTCACCCAATCTGCGAGCAAGCAAAACTGCGCCCCCTGCTACTTTGGTCCCGGGTATGGAATGTCCCAGAATTGTGTAGTTACGCTGACGCCCTGAAAGATCTGTTGTCTCTCCCAGGTTGTAATAAGATACCCTGGTTTAGGGAGGTAAAACGATTGCTCTATGAGCTGGGATTGGGAGATGCTTGGGCCAACAAAACAGCTCCACCCAAGCTGCTTCTAAAAAATGCCTACTGGCTATGGGTAAAAAATAACAGAATGCGTAACTCCAATCTTTGCAAATCTGTTGCCCAATTTTTACTAGTTAAAGATCTCCCCTTCAGGGAACCTTATTTGGACCTAATCCACAGCTCTGGAGACAGATCACTCTACTTCAAATTTAGGGTGGGTGTTCTCCCCTTAGGATTGTTTACTTCCTCCTGGAATCCTCCCTTTCAAACGGTCCCATTTTGTCCATTTTGCGACTCAAGGGTTGAGTCTGACGCCCACCTTCTGTTTGAGTGCAGTGTTTATGCAGCCCCTAGATTGAAATGGTTAAAGCCCTTGTGCAGAAGTCTGGGAACAAGATCACATCTAGAAGCCCTACGTATATTGCGCTCTGATGCCCGCCCATTCTTTGCATGCTGCATGGCAACATTTCTTGGCTGGGCATGGCGTATAAGATCTGCAAGAAAGCTATTGATTCAATAATGTCCTTTTTTCTGTGACCTGGTTTTAGACACTAGTGCAAATATATGTAAGGATAGCTTAAATGTGTATTTTATGTATTAATGTCTATTATGATTCTCTACGGTATTTTATATTATGCACCTTTGTAATGATTTTACTTTTTGTACTGCTTTTATGATATGTACCGTATCGAAATAAAGCTATACTACTACTACTACTTCACAATCACTGACCATTTTATATTTCTAATATTATTTGATGTCACAATTGGTGCTTTATTCAGGGGTGCCCCAGGGGGGTTAAATCTCAAAAGTAAGTTGAAATTTAATTTAGCACTGAAATCCTGATGGTCACTATCTATTCTTGCGACAACCTCCATGTCTATTAAGAAAGGCTATAAAGCCAGTTCCAGAAGAATATAAGCTATACTACTGCTATGCAGACCTCTTTTGAAAGTTGGGCGGGGGGGGAGATCAGTTCTAATATTGCCATTGATCATTCTTCCGCAATACGCCATTACCAGTGCCTCTTACTGTACTGCCACTCTAATAGCTTTCCTCTTGTTCATCTGGGAGATTCTTATGTTCTCCATAAATGCCGACGGCAGTCCAGGCTGCCTAGCGTCGCCCATTCATCCTTCAATTGAGTGTTAGAGTCCCCAGCAAGTATTCAAAGGGCATTTTGATGGAATTGGACTAAAGTAAATTGAAGTTGATCTACTGTGGGAGACTCTACATTTATGGCAACAAATCTTATTTAAAAATTAACAATAGATATATATATTTAAAAAAACCCTGTTGACATTTTGATTTCAATTTCAAGACCCATAAAATCCCTACTAATCAATGGTATCAATGTAACGGAGTGGAACAAATCCAGCCTCGGCCATAATCAATCTGCTTGAAGCTCTTCCTGCTGATGACAGAACGGAATTTGTACAGAAAGTAAGGAAGCCTGATCAAAATACTGGTAAAGTGGCACATGTTTCTTGGCATAATATTACATGGTGGTAATCAATGAATGCCCACCACTTGGGTTCAGTAAGTTTTGCTTTAATTCACATAATTTTCCATGAAAGCAATCTTATAGACTAGTCCTGATGCCCCTCTTTCCCAGTTTTATCCAGTTGTACAATAGAATTCAAAATATCAGATATATTTTTCTGCACTTTCAGGGATTTAGGAAAAATATTCTCAGCTGGAACATTACTATCTTGACAATCTAGGTGCAGTGGACCAAAGGTGGGAAATAATATTTCCCCTGGATGTCTGCTGGTAGGGTCCATGGTTCTCTGCAGAGTTGCATTCAGTCAGTCATAATCTGATAAATCATTTGATGTCCTTTGGGGCTATGGATTTCAATGTCCGTTGGGGCTGAAGATTCAAAGGTGGGGGTGCTACAGGCTAACAAAATCATAAAATGAAGTTGTTCCTTCGATACGTTGGGATTGTTCAGGTTAAGGCGAATCTGCGAGCTTATTGGAGGCTTGGACCTTCGATCTAAAGAAATTAGCCCCTCTACTAAACAATGATACCTCAATGTCAAGCCTATTGTATCACTTGGTGAATGAGATGTGCCCAGTCGAGCAGCATACAGTATATCATCTTTAATAATAGACTTGCAGCTCCTAGTATACCTCAGCCAATGAATTACTTTATTGCTCAGCGAGTCATCGGACTCCCATGCTCCATACTAGGGCAGTTTTGCAACGTTAAGCATGTATATATCATGAGGTTTGGTATGGGGCCCATGCTGCTTTCTAAAGAAAATCTTCCAGTCATTGCTTTGCAATGAAGAATCTCTTTGCTTTTCATGTGTCTTTAAGTGTGCCACCCCACATGTACTGTAGTAAGCCTATTATTATCCTGAGATCCCTTTCCAGACACTGGGGTTCATGCCTCTATGATTCCCCTTTGACTACAACTCATTTGGTGGGTCATATTTCCCTTATAATCACCTACTGTTCTGAAGTTTATTTGTTTAAAGTCCCCGGGAAGTTCTTCTATCTATTCGTTATTTGTGAGGTGTTTATGCTTTTAACCAGTGGTAAGAGATTATCCAATTCTAACTCAGGGGTTTCGCTAATCTTTCAATGCACACTCGCAATATCTGAATCTCTCCTATAAGGGCATTTAGTGGCACAGTTGAGTCTCTAGTGACTGATGTGAACTTCGTCTCGGGCACCTCAATGTCAGCAGCAGAGTCAGACATGAATCCCAAAACTTTGAACCGGTTGGTACTTTCTATGTCAGGTGTTACCAAAATGGGGGATGACTCTTGGTGAATCAAGGACAAAAAGAGGTAGTGCAGCTTTCATAATCCCCACTGGAGCGGTGTTTGTAATGGTGGTTGCCTTAGTACTCTCACCTGTAGTGCAATCCTATTAGAGCTTATTTAAGAACGCTGCAATGCTTTTCTGTGTGTTCTGCGTACTCCCCTTCTACCTCCCCATGTGGCCTTGATCATCATTTGATGCTAAAAGGCCCGCTACTTCATTCACCCTCCTTATGATGTGCGTGCTGCCCTGTGGTTTTACCAAAGAATGTATACAAGCCTGCTTACTTCTACAATCAAATGTACCAACCAGAGTCTCTAAGACAGGCAAGCAATGTCTCTGTCCTGAAAGCAGAAGGGTCTTTGCTTAAATAACGTCTCTATCAATCTCAACAGTAATTACTGCTGGTGCCAAGAAGCCAAGGAGATTAGGGGTTGCCCAGGCCTGTCGCTGAGGTACTGGGAGTCGTGCTATGTAACGCTGCAATGTGGCCCAGCTGCTGTCAATTACAGGGACAGCCTCCTGGGACCCTGTGTTTTCTGGTCAGTGGAGTCTCTCCCCACGATGATGCCAGCAAACTAAGCATTTGTGTAGTATTGTTGACTTTACTTTCCAAGGATTAGACCACCTCTTATAGGCCAGCTACTTCATTGCATAGTGCTAGTACAATTTCAAGTCAAAATCTCTCTATTTCTGCAACATGCCGTCAAAGACAATCAATTAATAATTAGAAACACAGTCCAATAAAATGTTTTTAAAATGACCTCATACAAAGTAAGCTTTTTAAAACAAATGCGGGCAGGATAAAATCTAAGGGGGTAATTAGGAGCGCGGACGGACTTGAGTCCGTCCACGACCCCTGAGTAGGAGGGAACGTCCGCATGGGCTGCGGAGTTCCCTCCTTTGCATTTAGGATGTGACCGCCACCCTGGTTGTCACATCCTCTATTTCTAACATTGCGGCGGGTGCGGCTTTAAGCTGCACCCGCAGCAATGTTAAAAATGCACGCATTGCATTTGTATGTAGAAAGCGGCAGGCACCGCGCGGTGCCTTCCGCTTTCTGTGTACAAGTGCAGGGGGGTACCATAGGTACCCCCCATGTGCATACCCCACCCTCCCTTCACCTAGGGGGCCCGCAACGGGCCCCCGCAGTGAAGTTACACATGCTTTTCCACGGCAGAAAAGCCGCCGCAGAAAAGCATGTTTCCGAGCACATCCTAATCTGGCTGACGGTGTCTGAGAGACACCATCACCATATTAGTGCTTTTCCGCCGCGGTTGTAAGCCAGCCGCGGCGGAAAAGCTGCGGACAGAAACCAGGACCCACCAGCCATCCTAATGTGGCGGTGGGGCTTGGTGGGTCCGCACAGGATTTTGCTTCCGCCGGCCCGGAGGATGCAGAAAATCCTCCATCCTAATAAGCCCCTTAGAGTTTAAAACCAGAATAAAATACAATACTCAACCCTCATTTGTTATTAAAGTGTGAAAACAATGCAATTCTCAGCCCCTCCATCATCGTGCACCGAACAAATATCCAAAATCACATTGCAAAGGGACAATTTGCAGTAACGCAGTTAAAATGCATCTTTAACTGGGGTTTCCAATGGCGCAAATTTGCTCCTAATGTGCCACATTTCAAATATATATTTGGAAAGTGCAAACACTATGGATTGACATGTATCAGTTTTAAGAATCCTAAATGCCTCCTTCTGTTGAGTGGTCCCAAGGTTCTGATACATTAGTACTAGCCATTTAGACCTAACCCTGCTATATGCAGGGCTCCGTTTCATCGGCTTGACCACAGACAATCAGAGCTGCTAGCCATTATTGGCCATTGGACCCCTTATATAAACACATGAGGGCAGTGGAAGGGTGCCAAATCTAAACTGCACATATAGCTTCCTGGCCTGGGTAGGTTCTATTTTGTCAGAAACCACTCAGTTTTATAAAAGTTATTTTGTAATGTAAATCTGTGGGCCAGTATGCCAGACATGGAGCTCGTAAGACGAGTTCTTAATTTAAAATCCTTACAGCTATTTTTCAACTCCGCTTTTGAAGTTTGAATGCAAGCATTACCAGGATTATCCCACAGGCTAGATTGCCCAATATTCCTCATGGAGTCTATGATGAATCTAATCCAGGGCAATCTACCAGCACCATGGATGCGGAATATCTCTTCTAGTCCTTGTTCAGATGAAATCAGTTCTGGTGTTGCCCAAACTCTTCTCCAGAAGAGCAGTGGCCTAAGGACAATCCACTCTGATATAGGACTGACCCCCATGTTGAACCTTAGGGGTGCTAATGGCATAATGACAGGCAGATTCAAAGGTTGCCTCAAGAAGCAGTTCAGGCAAGACAAGACCGGAGCATTGGCAGGCTCATGGACCCAAAGTTCTGACCCATACATTGAAGCCCCCAGTGCTTGGTGCATATATATCTTAATTACCAGGGAAACAGGCTTAGTTAACCGCATCGCTGCGGCGGCTTTTCCCGCTGTGTGCGGCAATTTTCAAAAAGCTGCGTTACATGACGAGCTCAGCTCGTCATCAGCATACGAGCGCCGTAGCTGATGACGAGCTGAGCTCGTTATCAGCAGCGAAGAGGTTAAGGACCCCCTAAATATTTTTCCATGTTTACCACAGTGTTGTGCAAGTTTGAGCCTGTTGAGATATGAGCTTACCAGTCCATCCGCTCACTAAGATTAATCCCAAGGTAGTTGAAAGTCAGTACCTGCTGTAACGGAGTCCCATTTAAGCGAGTATTTGATCGCATTGAGTGGCATGGGTTAAAAACCATAAATTTACTCACATTTATTTCCAGACTCCTCAGCTCACAAAAGCTGCTAACTTTATTGAGCATTCTCTGAATACCCATTAGAGATCTGGAAAGGAAGAGAGTGTCGTCACAAATATGAGGGCCGGCACCTTCATGGAAGTTAGTCTTCGGGAATAATTATCACAGATGTTCAGGTAGTCAATAAGGCCATTTGGATATAAAGTGATTAATGTTGGCACCAACACACAGCTTTGCCTGGGGAACCTATCCCAGTTAGCAGTGTCAGTCTGCCACAGCGTACCTGTGCAAAGTCCTGTTCATGCAAGCTTTCCATAATATGGCAAAGATAGGGCAGAACCCCCAGATCGAACAGGACTTGCCGTAAGGTTTCACTAGGAACCAAATTGAAGGCAGATCTTAAATCTACGAATACCAGATAAATTTGCCCCCCTCAAGGACCCCTGATTTCCAGTATAGTAGCTGCAGTCTGAGCACTTGCTCAATAGTAGAGGTGCTTTGACGGCACCCTGCTTATAGGGGACTTAGAATCTCATTGTCCTCCGTCCAGTCTTGCAGCCTTTCTAACATGACTCTACAGAATATTTTCTGTGGTGTATGTATCAGACTGATCGGTCTGTAATTTGTAGGAAGCAGGGTAGAACCTTTTTTGAGTATGAGGAGGATTTCAGGAATGGGGGGACAGGCATTCCCTCCATAATGGCATGAAATATTATTAGTAGATAGGGGCCCCAAACTTCAGGTTCTGTCAAAAGTTAATCCCTGGGTATGTTAACAATGCCTGGTGCTTTTTAAGGAGTGTTCCTTTTAATAGCCATGATGACTTCATCTAGTGTAACAGCTGTGTGTCTAGTGTAAACACTTACAGACTCTATGTCTGCTTTATCATGACCATTGGTCACATCTGTAGGGATAGGGATGCCTGGCAACTCGCCATGCAAGGTTGTAAAACGTGCCTTCCATTTGTCAGCTGCTATATTATTTGCTACCTTTGCAATGCCATCAGAGTTCCCTGCTGAAACTAAGTTCCAAACACCAGTGTGATCATCATACTTCATAGCAATGAGTAGAGCTTCCCTCCTTCCCTTATCTCACTCTTAGCAGAGAAAACAGTCTTTTTATAGAATGCTCTTGTGGTTTGGATTTAGATTTATCCTGGGACTTTAATGCCTTAATCAATGCTGTTTTAGCTAGTCTGCAGTGGGTCCTGAGCCATGATGGCAGGTTCTTTGTTGCCCCAGAGTTTTGTCTTCCGTCTGATAGAACTCCTTAAGATCTCCATAAAGTAATCTTTCAGCAATCCCCAGTAATGAATCTGCATCACCTAAAGGGGGAACTAAATTGTTCAGGGCATCTAGACTTTTTGAAACCTGCTGGTAAATTGATTTTAATGAGTCTGGGATACTCACTTTCACAACCCATCGGATTCTACACCTATTGGCTGACAATTTCTCTCTACCATCAAAAGTGGTCATTCCATGTGGCAGTAGTTACACATGCTGGAAAATCTAGATCTAATAGGAGAGCAGTATGGTCACTGTCATACCTTGTAACAATGGTCATGTCATTTACATGCGGCCAAAGTCTAACATCCATTAAGATGGAATCTCTTAAGCTTAAACTCCCTGCCCTATTGAAGGTGTGCACCCTTTCCCTATCTGACTATGTTCTCCCATTGCAAGCACGTAAAGGCTGGTAGAGTGTGAGGGCATACATTTGTAAATTCAGAGGGGGCATTTTTTGATGGAGGGTTTAAACAATGTTGGGAATGACCAACGCCGATCATCAATTTTTAGGTGGAGTCATTAAAACATACTTCTTCATCCCATAGTCACAGGTCTTGAATAGATATTTTACAGGAATACATTTTTGTAGTAGGGAATAAAAGATGTATACAAAGGATATTATCAGAACCTATCTCACCTAGCTTTGCTGAATAGCTCAGATGTGTACCTATCCAGGTGATCATCCCCCCCGATGGTCTGCCCCATACCCCACCAATTACCTCTTTTGTAAAGGTAATAAAACCTGCTTGTTGTGCAACCGTGGTCTGCCTGATTTCTTCTAGTAAACAAACATTGAATTGATCAATGAAGCATCCCCAATCAGTACAGTCAAGTTTAAAACTAAGCTCAGCAGCATTCCATCCCAACACTCTTATTCCATTGTTTGATTGCTTAATCTCTGTATCACTCTGGTTCCAGCTTCTTCTTGAGTCTCAACAATTGATGAACCTTCCTGGCCGGGGCTCCTAATTTGGAATACCCCTGTGCTGGTAGTGGGACATTTGGTACCTAATTCAGCTACCTTTAGCGGGTACAGAGGTTCAACTGGTAGACCCAATCTACTAGCTTTGTCTGGTATCTGTTGGGATATATGTGACCGCTCGGTGTCTACTCTGACTGTTTTAGGCAGACTCCCAACAGGACTATTGTTGACCTCAAAATATTATTCTGCTTGGACCATATTCCAACGTGGTTGTGCAATAGTAGGGGCCATTCTCCCAATTCTCATTTCACTGGGCCAACCTTAATTCGAAGCCTTTGTTTCCATCCCACAGTTTCTATGTCTCTGTGTGACCTTATTATTAGTAATCCAATGCGTCACATCTATTAGTGACAGGAATGGTGTAAAGCCTGCTTGGCTTTTTGAAAGACTCACTGTGAGGAAAGGACACTGTGGCTGGGGAACCAAATCGCACGATACATATGGCGGGGTTTATAGAAGTTGCCCAGGGGTAAAAGAGAGATAGCTGAATGCCGATCATGCCTATACACTTCATCCGCTATAAGCTTTTGTACCAAATTGGCATCTCTACACAATAATAATAACACAATCACCTAAACAATCAATGCAAACATTCCCATTCCATCTGCCTCTATGGGTAAGAAGGATGTTGTGGGTCAATGTAAGTGGTTAGTTCTTGTTCCTCATAAGCCAGTGTTGGCATTTGTTGGTCAATTCTTACTGTGTTTCTCTCTGACACTTGCAAAGTTCTGGTATGTCCAACCTGATAGCCACATATGGGCGGGTTACAGGTGGTAAGCTAATGAAAGGTAGCTTGTAACTATGATCAAGGTCCACCACATAGAGAGACTTCACATGTTTGTCTAAATTTCGGGATGGTTTTTCTTGGTGCCTCCCAATTGGAAGTTGGATGGGGTTTGAGTCCTTTAAATCCTTTGTTTTGGAAGAGGTATAGGCAACTGGGGTGGCCCTTATAGGTTTGTATTCAGAAAAGGGGGGTTGGAACATATAGTATTGGTCTCTAGGGGTACGGCAGAGCTACTTGAAGCAGCATTACCAATTTTTGTCACTTCTCGTAATGGGGTTTTAGGATATCCTTGTACATTTGTTCTACTGATGCTAGGCTAGGCGAGAAAGTAGTGCGGTGTATGTTTGGTAGATAAAATACCTTTTTCTATGATATCCACCACTAGGTTTACCATCCAGCATGCCTGGAACTCAGCACCCTTTGCTGGCTTAGCTGCATTTATACTTGAAGGGGGCGCTGTTGGAAATCCTTCCAAACCTCCCGTCATTGTCTGATTATTGTGCACACCCCTCTGCTTTCTTTTGATAGCCGGTGTGGGTCCCAAGCCTCGATCCTCTGTGGTGGAGGGTCCATTAGATACATTTAACTGGGGATCAGTAGCTCCGTTTGGCTCATTCTTTATACAAACCACAAGCTCTGGGGTGGAAGTGGTGGTAAGAGTCATTCAGCCGGGCTGAAGAAGCCAAATGAACATCAGAGCCCAGAGAAAGACGCCTCTCTGCCTGCTTGGTTTCTGTAACCACAACCCACATAGCCCTCTAAAGCATTCTGTCAATTGATGTGATTTTGGCAGATAAAGTAGTTAGTTGGGGCCCTCCAAGACATTTCCGTTACCCCATCGCCACACCGAAGAGCTTGCTAACTGTAGCTGCAGTGACTAAAAGGAATAGAAAGAACAAAGAAAGGTAGAAAGAACAAAGCCCCAAAGATACAAGACAGACAGTGTCTCATATTAACTAGCAGTTCAGCCCGATGATGCAACTATAGTTGCAAGTATCCCTTGGCTGAGGTTACCAGCTCCAGGAATGTCCAACTAAGGATGCAACTACGTGTAAGCAAAATTAGGCAAGAGTCAATCGCCCTGCTATCCTTCAGCAGATGTTCGAGGGGTGGCCCAGACCAGCCTCGTTAAGCGACAGACAGGCGCAGACGGGCATGCCCTTTGCTCGGGCGTGGCCCAGGCACAGCCCATGCGCATCCTGTGCAGCGGGGTGACGTTAGCACTTTATTAACACGTACAGCTGTGATGCCAGGGAAGGGATTATGGACTGTGAAGTCCAAGCGGCTCATTATCTGCTGCTGCCCCTTGGCAAAGTGCGGGCACAAACAAGCATAACACAGTCCCCAAGACAGCGGGGTGACATAGGTGCTTTGATAGTGCATGTGGTTGTGATGCGAGACAAGGGGTTATGGACTATGAAGTTCCAGCGGCTCCTTGTCTGCGACTTCCCCTCAGTTAAGAGCGGGCACAAATCAGCAAAAAACAGCCTCGTAGACAAAGCTTGTTGCATCATGCGATTTGATGGGGATGCTAGCCTCCACACTTCCACAAACAGCTACTGGTAACTCTTCCATAGTACTTTCCAACAGAGGGGAGAACCTGTTGGAGAAGAGGTTGGTGGGTGACACACCAAGAGGGACACCCCATCTATGCACTGTCAAATGCAGGAACTGGTTTTGCAGGACATTTACTACTTCCCTGTTGTACTCTATTGGTTCTTCCCAAAAATATTAGGTTAGGTAATGTTTGCACTCCTTCCTGGTCCCGGGACGAAGTGGATGTGGGTGGATTCAATATTGTCTTAACCTCTTCATTCAAATGATTAATTTGATTGAGGGTACTAAAATCACACGCTTTCCTAGCACAAATATTGGGTTTGTTGAGGGAGAAAATAGAATATTAATCTTATTCGCACATGAATGGGACCACTGAAGACACTGTAACAGCCATTTCCCCAAGCTAACCACTGTGACTCCCCAGTTTATGAAGCAGAGTTTACCCCGCACAATAATATAAATGTTCCCCAGCAGAAGAGAACCAGGAGCAGTAACAGATGCCGAACAAACGTTAAAGTTCAAGGGGCGACCTCACATTGTAGCATCAGAAGAACATGGATTACGAGCCAACAGCGAGCAACCAAAATTGAGGATGAGAAAAGTCTGCCACTAAGCCAATACCGAAAGTAAATCAGGCAGGCGTTTTCCCTGCTATGGCCTCCAGTGACTCAGAGCTGGCTAACCCTGCAAGCCTAAAGAGCCCAGGACAGGAAAAATACCTTAGATGAAATAGAGATAAAACGCTGTGGAATAGGGCGGGCACAACAAGGGGGCATACAGCCTAGCCCAGCCAGATTAATACCTGTAGTCCTAAAAATACCAATACCAAGATAGACACTCATTTAAAAGTCCATACAGTGTCAGGAGAGGCTCTGCAAAAAAAGGCAGTCTCACCTCGACTGGATACCATCCTGGAGGGTCAGAGCTCACAGAGGGGGAATTACCCGAGTAAGTAGTAAGGGCATCAGTACCTTGAAAGTAATGTAGAGTGAACCATCAAAGAACCAACTTACATACAGCATCTGATTGAAGAATCCAGGAGGGGAGGCCCTGCCCTGGCTGTTTCTGGTGAAGACAGGTCCAGGAGGGGCCCACCCTTGGCCCGGACTTTGACTGGGCACGTACCGAGCTGGGGGACCAACATGCGCGCTATATAGTGCTTGGTGTGGTGTGCCAGGTCGTATGGCTATGCCTGGTCACATGAGGTTTGAGGCCTACCATGTTTCCCAATGAGTGCCAGACACACACACACAGTGTAGCTGGGTATGGATGAAGAACCACGAGCAGTCCTACGCCCCTTTATTTATATCTTTTGGCTCGAGCCCACCGGGGTAGTGATATAGGGTGCAGCATTGTAATGTGAGAGTCAGGTGGCTCACTATATCCCTTCTTTTCTTTAGCTGCTTACTCTCAGAGGCATGGAACGTACAAAGTCTCAGCGTCGTTGGCTGGGAACAGAATTTGGCGGAAGACCATATGTCTGGCTCTGGGAGTTGGAGCTTGGCCCTCCTCTGGCTGGGCTGTTACTGTTGGCACAGGACAGTCTCTTCCTGCCGCAGGAGAGGGCACAGGATCCACAGCAGTGTCATCCTCCATTTCTGGATCCGCGTCCCACTCCTGCCCAGGCTGGAGTCCGAACACCTTTTTGAATTTTGGACACATTTCTGGTTTCCACACTCACACCCCTCCTGGCAGAGATCATAGTCCTGTGTGTGGCAATGACCTCCCACACCTCTGGTTTGTAGGGCATCTGAAACTTCCACCACAGGTGCCTGTCCTTGATAACAGCGTAGTCACCCATGCACAATGAGGAGAACTGGGCCCTTCAAGCGAGGTTTGCTTTTCGGTTGGGGGCCTCTCTCCTGGCTTGGGTGGTCTCACTACCCTTTTCGGCTGGGTGCCAGCTGGGATCCGCAGGGATGGTGTCCCACGGGGCGCGTCAGAATAGCAGAAGAGATGGGGCACAGCGAGTGGTACTGTGTGGGGTCTGGTGGTACGCATTCAGAAACTGGTGGAGGCATGTCTCTGTGTCTTCTCCACCCCAATCCTCAATGCCTGGTTGAGGGTCCAAATGAAGCGCTGCACCCCACCATTGGTCTGCGGCCATTGCAGAGTGATTTTCCGTTGTCGAATGGCGAGATAGTCCTAGAACTCTTGGCCCTGGAATGGAAGTTCGTTGTCAGACTTGATTTCATTGGGGAGGCCCATCATCGTGAATGTTTTGTCAAGGACAGCCTTGAATTGAGGAAATGCTGAGGATGAGACAACACCCACAATTGGAAACTTGAAGTGAGATTCCATCATGACTTCGGTGCTGTAGCCATCTGGAAAATACCTGAAATCGAAGCTGAACTTCGACCATGGTGTGCCACAGGGCTCTTCTGTGAGGATGGGTGCTGGCTCGCTCCCGGTGATCATGAAGGAGTGGCACTGTTGAATCATCTCCTCTACCATGGTGTCCATTTCGGGGAACCACACTTTAGGAGGTGAGCCTTCGTCTTGGCTACCCCCTTGGTGTCCGACATGAGCGAGACCAACAACATGATGCTGTAGCTTGCTCAGGATCGCAATTGCTTGTCCTCATGATACCACCCGTGAATGCCTTTGCTGAGCTTGCTGCAAACTCTCCACAATTGTTGTCTCATGCCTTGGTCTTCCCTGTTCAGCAAGCGGGCACCATCTAGAAAATGCTGCCACCTCCTGTGAGTCACCGCCTTCCTGACCCTTGCCGGATTTCAATCTTCAATCTTGGGCGGTCACTGCCTCAATCTCCTCTAGCCTCAGCTCTTTGGGGCATGCCTCTTGGGCGACCAGCTTCAAAAACTCCTCAGTGTGTCCTTCGTCCATGTGAGGATACTGCTTTTCTGCCGTGATGGGGTGGCGTGACAAATAGTCGGCAGGGTTACTGGGACCTGGACAAAACACCACCTCAAAATGGTACACCCAAAGTTGTAAGGCCTACCATTCTATCCTGGGGGTCCAGCCGCGTGGTTCTTGCAAAGAGGGGGGATTAGCAGTGTCAAGGCGCCACTTCTTCGAAGTCTGTACGTTGCTCTATGAGCCCACCTCTCGGTACCTCCAATTCAGGATGCTATTACAGAACTGAAAGTTAAAGTGATCAAGTGGGGGAAAGGTTTTGGGAAGGGAACAGCTAGGAAGGAGATCTGTAAAACAAATAAATACACATACAAACAATAACACTTAGCATATATAATCCTCAGATGCTGGACTAATGCTACGTAGAATTCTTAGGCTAAAGTGTCAATATATGACTTTATCACGAGCTTTTGAAAAGACAATATGCCAATGAGCTCCGAAGCTTGTCCGAGCGTTCAACATACACTATGCAAATGAGCCTAGAGCACTTGTCCCAGTGCTTGACGACAACAATATGCAAGGAGCCCCAAGGCATTTGTCCGACTGTTCGACAACACAATATTCAAATGACCTCCAAAGCGCTTGATCGTATGCTTGCCAATACAATAATCAAATGAGCTCCACAGAGTTCTTTCGTATGCTTGCCAATACAATATTCAAATGAACTCCAAAGCGCTTGATCGTATGCTTGCCAATACAATAATCAAATGAGCTCCAAAGAAGCTTCGAATCCCAACAACTGTTCAAAATGACTATCGCTTGTAAAAGAGCAGCATTGCATAATATCTGTTGCCTTCAAAACAGCAGAGGCTTACCTGTAAGCCCAAAAGAAAAAGGAATAAACTCACAAGTCTGCAGAGAAGAACGAGGCTGCTCCCACACGGCAGGATCCCAGAATAGTGAGCAACTCATAATGGGGTGTGGCTCCTTTTATAGGCAGATGAATGAAGAATGTGCGAGGAGCACTCCAAATTTATTGATATTTAGACCTTCTTGTCAATTGGTGCAATGATTGTAGAGGGTTGTCACTCCTAGGTTAAAGTGTAGGTAAGACTAGCCGTGAGGTTAGTCCAATCATGCACTGTTCACTTGGTGCTATCCCACACCTATTCTGCTTTTCAATTTAAATTAATTAATAATACCATCACTTTTCATACATTTTAATCTTTCTTGGTTTCAACAAAATTCATGTTGCATTTCACATATCAAAATCTCATCACAATCACTTTTTGAAAATCATATATACATTTTGATACTATTATCATATCATTTTAAGTTACAGTCAACATTAACATATAGCCCGCCCGATGCATTTCGGTACCCAAACGGTACCTTCCTCAGGGGAAATTCTCAAATGGGTTGATAATTGTAGAATTTCGCCGAGTGTACTTGGGAATCTCGTAGATTTGTGCTGTATGTTCAGTCTGTCAGCTTTAAACCTGGAAACGTAACTCTCTTCACGTATCTGGTGACGGTTTCTCCATGTTTATCCAAGTGCGCTGATCTCTGAATATTCGAATGTTCCGACCACACCCAAGGCAGACAACCACACTTAAAGTGGCTTCTGTATGTGGGTTCTGGGATTTGTAGTCCCCTATAGCTAAATCCTGAAAAGAAAAGGAAAACACAAAAAGGAAAATGGACAATGAAATGAAAATACAAGGAAAACATATTGCAGTGCTCAATGTACAATTGCAGAACACCGCAGCCACCATCTTACAGCAGGAAAATGTAGTTTCCCAAATCGTACTGTTGTAGTGCCATAAGTACGATGGCCACGGAAATGCAAATGGTCAGGGAGGGCCCTAGAACGCGCGCCACAGAGGCGACGCTAACAGGCGGCTTGTGATCAGTCACCACTTCAAATTCGTGCCCATAGAGATAGAGGTGGAAGTGCTGGCAGGCCCATTTACTGGTAAGGGCCACTCTCTCAATCTGGGCATACCTCGTCTCTAGGCATACCTTGTCTCTAGGCATACCTTGTCTCGGTCTCTGAAAGTGCCGTGCTGGCATATGCCACTGGTGCCCAGTCTTTACTTGCATTCTCCTGGAGGAGGACAACTCTGAAGCTGACAGGGCTCGCATCCGACCAACTCGGTGTGTCGCACCTGATGAAAGTATGCCTTGACTGTCTTGTCCATCAGCGCCTTCTTGATGGCATGAAAAGATGCATTAGCTTTCGCAGTCCAGTCCCAGGGCCCACCATTTTTTGTGAGGGCTCGTGGAGGTGCCAACAGCAAGTCGAGGCTTGGTATGAAAATTCCACAGTACGTGGCCATTCCCAGAAAACTGCAGACTTCCGTCGGGGTGGAGGGGATTTGCGCAGTCCGGATGGCGATAGCTTCTTTGGATCAACTTGTAGTCCATCGCGGGAGAAAAATTATCTGAAGAAGTCGACCAACTTTCAGAAGAACGAGCATTTCACTTTGTTGAGAGTGAGGCCACTACTTGCCAAGCGCTGGAGTGTGTTTCTCAGGTGCACATGAGGTTCCTCTAGACTGCTCAAGAATATCAGGATGCCGTCAGTGAGGTTTATGACCCCCTGCAGGCCCAACAAATTCTCTCGAATCGCATTCTGGAAGACTTCTGCGGCCGACAACACCCCAAAGCTCAGCCGCTTTTTTCTTCTCAAAACCACGCGAGTAGAGAAGGTGGTGATCTACCTTCTCTCAGGTGCAAGTTCGAGCTGGTGGTACCCTGTGTTAGGTCGAGTTTGGAAAACCACTTCGCCTCATTGAGGTATGCCACAATGTCGTTCATGGTGGGCCTTAGATGACACTCCGTCTTAACCACCTGGTTGGGAAGGCGCATGTCCGCTCACAGCCTGACAGCTCCCGGTTGCTTGGGATTTGGGACAATGACCAGGGGTGACACCCACGGGGTCGGGCCTGTGACCCTTTCAATGATGCCCAACTCTTCCAGTTTCTTTGACTCCTCCTCCACCTGCGGACGTGGATGGGCACCTTTCTGTGCCTCAGTGCTGTCGGCCATATCGAGGAATTGATGTGTAGCTTTAGAATTGTTTGTCCTTGAGCTTCCCAAGAACCTCGAACAGCTTCGGAAATTCATGCAGGATGATATCTGCTCGGGAGTCATGAATTTGGTTGGCGTAGAAGACTGGCTCCAGGTCTTTCGCCGTGTGGCAGCTGAGGAGGGTGCCTGTCATGTGGAACTTTGCTTGGGTAACGTGTTTCTCTATGGTCACTTATACCTCGATCAATCCTCGCAGAGGGAGTGGCTCTGTCCTACTGTAGGTGTAGATCTTCGCCTTGGTAGATGAGAGGGTGGGGCGGGGCATGTGACGCTCATGCCACTTAGAGTTCATGACGTTTAGGGACACTCCAGTATTGATGAGTGTCTTCACCATGGAGCCCACCACTAGGATTGAACACATGGGAGGCGATCTCTGATGCCGATCAGTGCGGCTGATGAGACACCTTAAACACAGTGTCATCCTCCCCTTCCATGTCAAACCCCAAGCCTGGTGGGGTGACGTCTTTTTGCCCCAGCGGGTCAAGTGACAGCTACTTGATGTTGGCTACCTTTTGATGTGGCCTGTTGAAGGTGGCTCTGGATCTCCCACTGTGACAGACTTTTGCTAAATGGTTTCGTTTGCCACACTGTGAACAGGTTTTTCCTTTTGCATGGCAGAGGCCAGTTGGTGGGTGCTCAGTGCCACAGTTTCCGCATGGTCCACCCATGGGCATCTTCAGGGTGGCACAGGCTAGGTTTGGGTGCCTCTGGATGGTATCCACCCTTTACTCCTTGATTTGGTTAGGTTGAGGGGCCCCAGATGTGGACAGGTGCCTGCTGAGGGCTGCTTCCATCTCGTCAGCTCATACTGATAGTTCGTGGGACCTCGCAAGTATGAGGATGTCGTCGAGTGACATCCCTGGCTGTCTGAGGATCAGCTGGCACAACAATACTCACCGGCACCTCTGAATGAGAAGGGCTTTGTTTTTTCCAGCTGATCATGAAACGTGCATGTGCTTGCGAGCTTTCTCAGGCGGGCTTAGAAGACGTCTACAGATTCAGTTTCAGGTTGTTTGACCTAACGCAACTTGAAATGCTCATAATCCTGGTTGATTTGGGAGTCGAAATGCCAATTTAGCACCACCACAGTAGCATCACAGCTATCGTCGTCCCCAGTGTTTGGGAGGGTTTCAAACAGATCACATAGCTGCCTACCACTGTAGCACATGAGCAGTGACGTCTTCATGGTTCCATCCGTCTCTCTCGTGCCTCTGAAATAGTGGGCCAGACATCCAATCCATGACCTCCAGCAGGGGGCCGCCATTGCATGGTCAGCGAGCTCACTGAATAGCGACACTGGTGCTACAGCTGCGTGTCTGTGGTGCTGTGATGGTGGTGCAGCATCCACTGGCAGTCCTGCAGTGCCGGCTTAGGCTGGGGGACTCATGATTTTTTTCCTGTTTTGCTTTTGTAAGCACGAGGGGCAGTGGCTTGGAGTTAGTGTGAGCTGTGCTCAGTTCTGCCTGCTGAGAGGGGGTGTATCTCTCTTCTTTTTTAGGTCTCGCGACCTATCGATGCGCGCAAGCGCATCGAGCGTAGCGAGAATTCATGTGGCGAAAACATCTTCAAACCAAAGGGCTTTCAGCCCCGCGGTTTTCATGCAGTGCCCGTGTACATGCACGCGCATCGCATGCAAGCCCAGCCCAGTCCTCCCCTCATTCACGCCCACCCACCAGGCTCTCCCGCCCCCATCAGGCTTCTCTCCCAATCCGCCTGCCTCCCGCCTGCCTCCCCTCGCGCATTCACGCCTCCCACCAGGCTTTCCCGCCCCCATCCGGCGTTCACGCCTCCCACCAGGCTTTCCCGCCCCCATCCGGCTTCCCTCGTAATCTGCCTGCCTCCCCTCGCTCGCATTCCCGCACCAGGCTCTCCCGAAACATTATTCATTTACTGCTCTCTCCATACTTGCATGTGCACAGACTTTGGTATGTTTAATCATCGACATGGACCTTCACATATGCGTTCAGGGCCGTGACTCACATTTCGCCTTCCTTCGTGCCCAGCCCCCCTCCCAGCGCTGCCTTGTTGGTTGATTGATCTCTATCGACCTCGCAGTTTGGTGCCTAATGAATCTGCAGTCCTGTGCTGCCTACCTTCATAAACATTGAGAAACATTTCCCTGCAAATTACTTCATTTACCGCTCTCTCCATACTTGTATCTTACTCCATCCTCTTTGATTTATATTAAACTTTCTCTATTCCTTCACAACCACCCCTCCCCCCTCCCCCACCCCAGATCGCGTCTCACGGCCGCCCGGCCGTGTCATCGCTTTCACTTCGCTTTCACTTTTACTCCCGCGTCTCTTTAAACACAGCTTGCACTTTGCTTTCTAGTTTAAAAGCTTGACAGTGTGTGTGCCTTTTTCTTCAACTAATAAAACTATTTGTGCTAACTGTACTTCTAGCCTTTCTCCAAAATGTCTCTTTTTCTCTCTGCCATCAAAACAGCAGCGTGCAAGTTTCCCGGCACCAGCACCGAAAGGGTGCAGTGCATTCTCTTGCTAGAAAATGGGGGCAGACCCTTCTTATCCGTGCTTCTCTCTTTGTCAGCCTCCATTCGCTGGTGATGACGCCTTACAAGTTACAAAATGTCTTCTTTGTGACTCAGCTTTCCAGAATCCCCTCCAACTTTGAGCTCGCTATGCACATTCTGGGCTTCAATTAGATGTTTTACATTGTTGCAGAATTTATTTTTTTAAATCGAAACATCAATTATCTTTCACTACCCGAAAAGATAACGCTCTTTTGCTACCTCTGTGTGCTATTGCTTGTAACATACGTGTGGGATTATTTCACACTTTAGTTCCTCTTCACCTTTAATTGTTTTAAGTATGGTGCCGCTTTTACTTTAATTTCTTTCCCGAATGCACACAGATTTCCCCTGTATCTTTAAAGACGTGAGTGATGCAGTTTAACATATAGCATGTTCTAGCACCTTTATTTGTATATGAATGGCACCACATTCACTTTAAGCGCGCCTTTAATTGTTTTTGTATTGCCCCGCTTTTATTTTCATTTCTTTCCCGAACGCACTCAGAAGCCTGTTCTTCCCCCATCCCTCAATCACCCCGTCCCGCTGTTCACGGTTGAGAGATCTCTGTCCTGTCTGACCCTCATTTACCCCACCCCATCTCCACTCTTAACCATTTTCCTTGCTACTGTCTCCTGAGCGCCCCTCGCTTGTCACAGCAGACACTCTCTAAGACTTGTGACCTTTTAAAGCCAGCATCTACAATGCAATAGGTCTCCCACCACGTTGCCAATAGGTCTCGCAGTAGGAAAGTTAGAGCTATTGGTTTTGTAAATGACAAAGCCCTTTATGTTTTTAAAATGAAAACAAAAATAAAAGGCATTGTTATTTGCAATTGTAATAGCTCCAACTTTCCTACTGCGAGACCTATTGGCAACGCCAGTGCTTGTTTTTCTGTGTGACTTCTCTATTTGTTCTGCATTTCCTCGCACATTGTGTGCAATGTGTTGTTTGACCTCTTCTTGCAGCCCCACCTCTGACTTTATTGTTTTTTTTTTTCCTCCCAGCACGCGGAGTGCTGCTGGTGGTGCTTGAATATGAGCACTGGATGATCAGCTCAGTGCATGGCCTCACTCACCAGGCCTGTCGATGCTGGGAGATGGACTGCCTGTGGAGCCGCTGAGGCCTTCTCTTCGAGCTCGCGCTCAACGGGTGGGCAGAGCTACTCTGACCGCAACATGGGCCGATCGCTTCACACCCACCTAGGTGAATCGCGGTGACTAGCCTTCGGTGTCAGAGCTCCTCCAAGAACACCTCAGATGTGGGGAGGAGCCACGAGCGTGGCACCGAACAGGAGCGCGTTAACTAGCTGCACTGTGGGGGTTGCCAGGAACACTGGAACAGTTCTCTGCCGGAGCTGAGGGAAGGCTCTTCGTTAGCTGGACTGGGCCATGGAAGGCACGAGTAAGTACCGCCTCGTCACCAATGTAGTGCACAAGGTCATATGGCTATGCCTGGTCACACATGGTTTGAGGCCTACCCTGTTTCCCAAAGAGTACCATACGCACTCAGGGTAGCTTGGTACTAGCAAAGAACCACGAGCGATCCTACGCCCCTTAATTTATCTCCTCAGGGTGAGCCCGCCCAGAGTAGTGATACATTGTAATGTAAGAGCCAGGTAGCTCACTACACTTGGTAATCAGTAGGTGACAGCAATCGCAGTGCTCTCCTCCTCAGCAGTAACATAGCTGGGACTCGTACTCCCTTCAGATCCACAAGTGCTAGCATTGATGATGGCTCCTAACCTTGCGCTGCGGGAACAACGTGCGCGTTCTATAGCGCTTGGCAATCAGCAGGTGGCAGCAATTGCAGGGCCCTCCTCCTCAGCACCTAAAGGAGCTGCGGCTCGAAGTCCCTCTGGAACCACAAGTGATGGCACTAATGATGGCTCCTGCAACCCCCATCCTGCACCCCCCGTCCAGTTTTTACCAAGTGCAGTGAATACTTTGTATGTTGAGTTATTCTTTGGAAAATTAATAATTACATAAAAAGTGTGCCTTCCGAACATATTGCATGTTTTACCGCAGGTACATTTCTTCAGGTCTAACTTGCCAAAATACATCTGAGGAATATTGCAGGGATGCGAATATTACAACGGTTTTCAGAAATCCAATCTTTATGCACACAGGAGTTTGTGCAGGGATCGGAGAAGTTAATGGCAATTAAGTTATCTAGCAGTGATGGAGTCTGCTTTAGTGTTATACTCATTAAACTTTCCTCATTACATATATAGGTATCATTGTTTAACCCATACACTAAAGCCACATCACAGCACCAGTGTGTTTATTAGGGCTTATAGAGCACTGTTTACTTTCCCTGCTTTCTTCTCTTTGACCTTCGCCTGGTAAATAGAAGCCTGTTTAGGAACCTAGAGGAGTGAATTACAAGGGATTAACACTGTGGAGCCTCTGGAGAAAAAGCATGTGATGTATCTTGCAACACAGGTGGATTCACCAAATGTCCTGGGTATGTCCATGTACAAGCTGCCCTGTGGTTACCTATGTCTCTTAGTAAGCAGTGACTGTAGAGTTTGGCTGGGAAGCAGTAGGATGCCATAAGGTGCAAACATTAAAAGGCGTAAGTTAGTGAATTGGTGCTCAAAGGATTCAAAACCTGCAAAACCTTATCCCCTTCATTAATAGTGGGAGTCAATTCAATTCAATTCAAAATAAGCTTTATTCGGTTGGGACATACAACCATAAAAGCACAATATATAAACACATGACAAGTTAAAAAACAGTTTATAAAAGTCGGCGTGCATATTAAAAAAACATACAAATACTGGTTTCCTTTAGACATCGTACATTGCGTCAGTTCTCTTAATGTAAACAGTAAACACATAGCAGCCTGACATAGTTAGGACATAGAAGTCCACCGGGGCTTCACAAAGTGCAGTATAAAGTGCATAGATTACGAGATAACTCCTGATGTAAACAATGAACTCATAGCAGCATAACATAATTATAGTAACAAAGGAGCAGATCACGTAGGATTGAGAAGTGCAAAGTATAAAGTGCAAGGTGCATAATCGATAGATCCACCCCGGACATTATGGGGGGTAAAATTTACGTTAGAACAGCATACTCTTTCTAGCCTTAATTGCACTTAAAATAAATGTAGCAGTATAAAAACAAATCTTAGGTTCTTTAAGTGCAAAATTATGGTCATAGCCGTATTAATAGTATTGGCTTCATACTTTTTAAACAATGGTTTAAGATAAACAATTCTAAAAGACTGGAACAGGTCACATACAAGTAAAAAATGCAGGGTGCTCTGTTTTGTAATTCCATCACAGGGACAAAAGGGAATGGGGTGCTGATTCATTGTAGGAAACGCAGCCAAATGATGCACAAGACCTAACCTCTTTCTAGTTAATACATAACGATGGGAAGATCTTGTGACAAATGAAAGATAGGCTTGGAAGCCCACCGTACCAATATGCAGATGGTAACGCTGATACGTAATTTGTTTCCTTGCTATTTCCCTCCTACGTTCATTTTTATGGGACAGGAAGGTGCTCTTTATTTCCTGTTTTGACAAAGCAGATGTTTCGTTGTGCATTCCCAAAATAGTTCGGTCAAAAATGTCGCCATAAGATTTAGCTAGATAATTGAGCCAAGGTAGCTTTAAGTAGTTATCCAAGCGTAAACAATCATTTATAATAGACTTGGTAAAAATAGTCTCCTCTTTTAACCATAACGATCTCCATAATTGAAGCGGTCAAATGACTTTTAGGTCCATCAAATAGTTAAGACCGACCTCAGTGAATAAGTTTGGAGGAGGCTGAGACCGGGAGGCATAAAAGCTTCTTTAAAAACGAATTCTCTTCCACTTGTAAATCATGACATGGTTGGTGTCCCCAAAGCCCAGCCCCATAAAGTGCAACCAATGTACATCTAGCTTTATAGATCTCAATCATATCTTTAATACGGCGGTCCCCCAAATTAGTAGCAAATTTAAAAACACAGTATATGCTCTTCCTTAGTGGGAGTCAAATTGCGTTCCTTGTTTTAACTAGGGCTGGGGTTAGTTTGCGAAGTAGCGCTTCGCGAAGCTACGCAAAGTGCATTTCGCACTACGGGAGCTACAAGTAGCACTACGCGAACTGCGTAGTAGCATGTTCGCACTGTGCAAGATGCTGTTTTCAATGATTGCACAGTGCGGACAAGCATCTGGCACTGTGCAATCATTGAAAATGGCATCTTGCACAGTGCGAGCTGTAGTTTTCTGCTGCTCAAGTAGATTTTTACTCGAGCAGCAGCTTTTTCAACGCGGACTAGTAGTTTCTCATCGCGAGCGGTCGCGAGCATACGTGACCACTCGCAATGAGAAACCTGACCCCCCCCCCGCATTGAGAATCTCGCAGGGAGGTTTAATTTCCACGTTCGCGATCAGCAACTTGATGTTGCTGATTGCGAACGAGGAAAATGTCTCGCCGGGATGTCATTATGCTTGCTCTCGGTCCCCAACTTGACGTTGAGGACCGCGAGCAAGCAAAAAATGACCGCTACGCTTGTTTGCACTGTGCTACGTGCACTTTGCGTAGTGCGAAGTAGCGCAAAATTCGCAAACTAAGCGAGTTTAGCGTAGTGCTTTTCCCAGGCCTAGTTTCAACTCTTCTTTGCACAGGGATTTGAACACTGGGATTTATGGTAAACGCCACACCACTGCAATATTCCCCCACAGAAGTTACAACAAGTAAAAATCTGCCAACTTTTAACACAGGAAACATATGATCAATTCTGAAACATGTAGGATTTTTTTTTTCTTTTAAAAAAAAAAAAGAAAAAGTCCTCATATGCCAGAAAATATATTTTCAGTATTGATTATACCGAGAATCTTTATGGATGCTCTTTTTGCAGACACCCAGTATGTATCTCACGGTACCGCCATGTTAACAGTCAGCTCAGTCTCCCAATTTTCCAGACCCTTAAACTGATCTTAGGGTGGTTCATTCCGCAAAAAGGCATAATCATTGGACAAAGTTGTTCATAGCCAATCGAGCCAATTAATGCAAGGAGTCCAAAAATGCTTCCTTCTCTTCCAGACCACTTTATCCAAACTAAGAGTATGCCTAATTGCCCTAATCCAATCTACATATGACGGTGCAGTAGTGCTCACACACAATTTACATATTTCCCTATTAAATAAAGAAATAACTTATTACTGTCTTGAGGTACATCCTCATAATTAGAAGGGATTCCCAAAAAAACTTGTTGCGTACTAACCTGTATTTCATACCCAAAAAGGGCTTTCATGCCTTCTTGCACTTCAAACCAAAATTCTCTAAGTGCGGGACAGGTCATAAACATATGGAGGTCATCTGCTTTATCCAGATTGCACTTTGGACAACATGGAGTAGGCCCCTTTAAAAATTTGGCCAGCCTAGCCGGAGACCAGTATACTCCATGGAGAGAAAACAAGTGATTCCGCTTTAAATTGGCAGGTGAAACCGTAAGATGTAGTAAGTCAAAAGATACTTGCCATAAATTCTGCAAGTCGGCATCCAAGACTTGGTCCCTCCAAAGTTGTTCCGGAAGACCAAACTCTCCATCTTCTCCCTCCAGGATTGTCCAATAAAGCACTGAAGTTTTGAGGATTCTTGTTTTCTTCAATAACAGTTCGTCCAAAACAGTCTTGACGCCTTTATCCTCTGTCACAGCCTGGGCCCAGCTTTTAATTTAGCTTGTAATTTGTAGATACTTAAATTTAGATACATTTTTATCTGTAAGAACAGAAATGTCCTCCCAACTCAAAAGGTTCCCTTCCGGCAATAACTGGCCCCATAATCTGATGTTTGCGCTCTGCAGAGTTATAGATAATAAGTCTTTAGTCCATTCTGGAGAGCCTGGCGAATCCCAAATTGGAGCCATAGCAGAATAATATGCAATGTTCAGCGCTTTCCTGACTCTGGCCCACACATATGCCATGTCTCTAAGGAACTTTAATCGCACTTTTTAAAAAAACGCATGTTGCCAAACTTAAACATAAATGCATGAGACCCTCCCTGAATCTCAGATAGCATAATTTGAAACGTAAAGTCTGTTTCTGTCCCCCCTACGGTATCAAATAAGCTTATTCCTGCCTTCAATAATAGGGTCCAGGCATATACTCTCAAATCTGGTGCACATAGTCCACCCTTGCCTTTCTGTCTGCGGAGCTTTTTCCATGAGATTCTTATGCCTTTTGAGGCCCAAATGAAAGAATTCCATTTAGCTTGGATCTTGGTTAGTCTGTTTTCTTTAAACGCAAGTGGGAAATTCTGTAATATAAATATTATTTTAGGTAACAGCATCATTTTTACTATATTGATTCTTCCAATTAAGGTCAGGGGAAGAAATGACCAGCTTTTAAAAGATTCCGCCATTTCCTTCTCAATCTTTACAAGATTTTTTTCAGCAAGTTGATTTATATCCTGCGTAATTTGAATTCCCAGATATCTAATTTGATGTTTCAAAATTGGAAAAGGGTTTACCTGGGTTATATTCCAGCACATACATTCTGATTTAGATTGATTAATCAGATATCCAGAAACTTGGCCAAACTGCTCTGCTGCTTTATATATGAGGAATTGATTTGATAGGGTCTGAGGTATACAACATCAAATCATCCGCATATAGAGCGACTTTTTTCACCCAGTTATCATATTTGAAGGGTAGGATGTTTTGGTCATGTCTGATCTTTTCTGCAAAGGATTCCATGTACAGATCAAAAAGCAAGGGTGATAACGGACACCCTTGTCTTGTCCCTCTTTGGATTTTTATAGAAGGAGATGGACTTCCATTTATTAATAGTCTAGCTATCTGAGGCTGGTAAAACGCTGCTATTGCCCTACAAAAGTTTCTACCCAAATTAACCTTTTCTAGTACTTTGGCCAGGAATTCCCAATGAACGAGGTCAAAAGCCTTTGCGGCATCTAATGTAATAACCGCTAATGGAACTTTATATTGAGAGGCAACATCAATTGCACCCACCAAAGCTTGTGTAAGATCTTGTATTGAGAGACCTCTGACAAAACCCTTTTGATCTAAGTGTAATAGGTGACCTGCTACCGCGTTTAATCTCTCCGCTAATATTTTTGCCATGAGCTTGTAATCTGAATTAAGAAGAGAGATTGGCCTGTATGAATCACACTGGGATGCTCTCTTCATTGGTTTTAAAATAAGGACCACTATGGCATTGTTCCAGGAAACGGGAATTTTGCCTCCTTCCTCGTATATAGAGGTAAATAGCAAGTTCAAAACTGGTATGACTACCGGTGCCAAAACCTTATAGATCTCAGAAGGTAGACCGTCCGGGCCCGGGGCCTTACTTCTCTTGGCAGAATCTATCGCCGAGGCTATTTCAGTGGAGCTAATCTCTCTATTAAGATTGTCCGAAGCCTGGTCATCCAAAGCTTGAACCTGGTATTGGTTCAGCCATGACTGAATTAGTTGTTGTTGTGGAAGTAAACCTTCTTTATAGACTTCATCAAAGTGATGGTAAAAAGCCTGTTCAATATCTGCTCTATTGCCTGAGATCACATCCGTGTTAGTGATCTGTACTTCCTTAATATTACTCTTCTTGATTTCCTTTTTTGTTTTCCAAGCTAAGAGCTTTCCACTGGCCTCTCCATATTCAAAATGTGCTAATGAATGAGCTAGCCTGCCATCGTTTCCTCAGCCTTCCATCTAAAACCTGCTCTGTGTTTTACAAATTAGCAGGTCTTTTTTACTGTTATCTCCATTTGCAAGACTGGGATCAGATACAGCTTGTTCGAGGACCTTGATTCTTGCTTCAATCTGTGAAATTTGCGCCTTATATGCTGTGTGTTTTGCAACCTGAAATGCTAGTAGCCGCCCTCTCATAAAGGCTTTATATGTATCCCAGAGCTGTACCTAAGTTAAGAGTAAAGAACTGCTTCTGTCTATAGTCCATCTCTTGACCAACTGTGGTGGACCTGACAATTTTAAGGTTAGAGTAACCGCTGAGTGATCAGAAATGTGGGCTCCAAGATGTTTTATCTCCTCCACTTGCTGGCCTAGGTGTTCTGCAATTAAGAAAAAATCTAATCTAGATTTATGTCGTAATTTCTTGTTGTGGAATGTGAATTCTCTTTTTGTGACGTTTTTTTGTCGCCAAATATCTTTCCAACCGAACTGAGTGATCGCGTTAAGTAATACAGCCCTGCTTTTAGGGTTATGAGAGAACCTTACAGTGGGCGACTTATCCGACTGTGGGTGAAGTACTAAATTAAAATCCCCTGCAAGAATCACCGGGTCCTCAAAATCCAAAAGTTCAACACAAAGATCTTTGAGAGGAAGGGTATCATCCAGATTTGGACTGTAGTATCCTACGATCGTGAATTTATACGAATAATGCTTTATTTTTGCGATAACCCATCTCCCCTTTTTATTAGACTTTGACTGTAACAGAGTAATCTCAGAATTAGATTTAATCAATATAGCTACCTCCTTAGTAGAGGTTTGTTGCGAGGTAGTTATCACCTTGCTGGATCAATTTTTTCTTCATACAGATATCTCTTAATTCTTGTTCGGTGGAGTGGGTCTCTTGTAAAATAAAAATGTTTTCAGGTGCGTCCTTTAAATATTGAAGAATTCTCTCTTCTTCTATGCTTAACCCGTTCACATTCCATGACAAAATCTTCATATATTATGAAGGAGCTATCTTACCTTGCGCAATTTCTCCTTCCAAGAATATGAACAATTAGATTTTGAATATGGCGATTTGGACATTTTTTTTCCCCGATGCTCCCCACCCAGTGCCCTCACCTCCCCCCCCGTTCTCCCCCGGAGAACCCCCTCCTTTTTCTTGGCCTGACTTGGGCCATTGAGACTCCTCCCCCCCTCGGGTGTCTAATCAGTGTATGTTGAGAGCGCTATGAATATATAGCTAAACATGTTAATAGTAAGTAGTACATAAGCTATAATCTTCAATAACCTTAATGTTTGATGGCTTGCTCTCTTTGGTTCTCATCCGTGAGTAATTGAAGATATTCTTCTGTCTCATCCAACCTTTTTTGGACTCTCATTTTATTTTTATACATCACTTTTAGTGATGCCGGAAACTTAAGCCGGGCAGTAGCACCTAGTTGTTTGAAGGGCCCTAGCAGCTTACCAAGCTCCCACTGCCTAGACGCTGTAATAGAGGACACATTAGATCTATTCTGATACGAAAATCTATCTAGCGACAGCTCGCTGTTTCTTAAATCTCTATTAAGTATCTCTTCTTTTAGGGTATAGGTCAGAAAATGCACTAAGATCTTCGTGGGTCTGCTTTTATTTGGATTCAGCCTGCATGGGTCTCTGTGAACTTGTTGAATATCTTTTATTATTTCTTCTTCTGACACATCAAGCTCAATAGTTTGTTTAATTAGTTTGGCTACAAACTCTTTAATATTACCCCCTCGGCCCCTTCCGGAACTTTCAGGAGGCGCAGATTGTTTCGCCTTTGTGCGTTTTCTAAGGACTCAATTTTTTCTTGTAGTCCTTGCTCCCTTAGCCTGAGATCCTCAAGCTTCTTACTGTGCTGAGTAACCACTTTTTTAAAATCTGTTACTGAAGACTCCAGTTCGGTACTTCCGGCAGCTAATGCGTAAAATATTTCCTTTATCTCTTGCTGGTTGATTAGTGTTGCTTCAAAACCACTTTTTACCTCATGACTCAGGGCTTGTAGCATTACTATGACAGACTGATCTGTGGCTAGTATATTCAAGGGAGTTGCAGATACATCGTCCTCACTATTAGTATTCCTTATTGGCATTGATATTTCCCCTTCTAACTCAGATTCCTTAACCTCAGAACTTTGCATGGTATTATGTTTTAATGTTTTTCTTCCAGCTCAGAACCTTGCTCCACCTCCAAGTCCGCCTCTATACCCTCCAGGGGCTGATATTTATTAGCAGTTTGTACCCCTCTTAAAGACCCCCTGGCTGAGGTCCCTTCCGACAATTTAAGTCCCAGAACTGAAGGCACGGTTTTAAAATATGCCTTCAAAGACTGAGGTGGTTTAGCCTTTTCAACTAGCTTCCGTACTTTAGTGTTTTTTTGCCAATTTTCTTTAAATATTTTGCTTTGCATTTAGCTGAAGAGGGGGCATCTATGGAGACATTTAGTATAGGTTGCTTTCCTCCCTTGCTTCTGAGGGTGTACCCGGAAGCCTGGGACCCCTGAGTCTCTCTTTCTGACATATACAATTTAGGGACTGAGGGGACTGTTTCAGCAAAAGTCCTACTTAGCCCATTGCATTGTGGTCTGAGTAGTTTTGATTTCGTAGTTTCTATGTCTCCCCCTAAACAAAGAAACCTTTACCCAGCTATTTTCCCCTTCCTGAGCTCATACGCTGCTTATGTCCATCGCATCAACCCCTGCCCTAAAACATTATGCGATCCTACCTTTGCAATGCAGGGAGAAGTCCGTGGAAAAAGGGGAGTTGCGGCTTTGGCCGTATCAATGCAGATTTTCCTCTCCAGACTGCCTTGACTACAGAATACCAGCGAGGAGAAAGAAAAAGAATACCGAACAGCAAACAGCTAAGACCTGTCTCCGTCCTCACACCGCAAAAACCCTGTTGCACAGCCCGCTGCCACTGCCGCTGTAGTCTGGCTTACAGCCCTGCCTTCCTTTCACCTCCTCGAGTTGTTTGCTGCTGCGGTTGCGTTTTTTGCTGCGTTTCACGCTGTAAAGAGCCGCGTAGAGATGAGCACGACTTCGTGCAATTCTGCTGACCTCAATTTGAAAAGAGGCAAAGGTTGTTTTCGCTGCTTCACTCACATCCCGCGGAATGCGGCCACCCGAGTCTCCGGAGTCTCCCGACTAGCCACGCCTGCTAGCCGCCATGTTCTCGGGGAACATGTAGGATTTTGTGAGGAAAATCCAAGCGGAAATCTTTCAATGGGAGATATTTGCAGTACCCATTAAAAACAGCACTCCAGCAACACTAATGAATTACTGGCTGCAGTAAAACCTCACTGCCCTCAGGCCCACTTGTAATCATAGCTAAAAGCCGGGATAATCGCGTGGGGTTTAAATTGAAACGCAAACAGGCATTTGTGCAGGAACCAGAATTCAGAGTTTGGAGTAATTACTACACCTGCAATTCTCGCCTTGCAAAAATTGTCAATTCAAAACAAAGGAAACGTATTCCGGGAAAATGTGTGTAGAATTTAGGTACATATGGGATTCATTACAGAAAACACTGATTGCATATGTAGTTCTCCATTCTGAGGAAACCTCAGTAGGTGAAGATTTCATCGTCCCAACAAATACCTCACGCTCTCTTTACTGGCCCCTGTGTAATCAGGCCTATGAGTCTCTTTCACGTTTGATTCTGATACTTGGGACAGGCGTGATCAGTGGGACTCTGTCTGCAGAAGACCTACCAAGATATTAATAGAGGCACTGATGTTTGCCAACATGTTCTTCTTGTTAATCACATTGCCTATTTTCTTTGGTAACTGTGTGCTTGTCTTCTTTTAGAGTTATTTAAAAAAATGTAACGTAGCTGTAAATGTTACCTTGCTTATTCTGTCTTACAATATTCATCTGGTTAAACTGTATTTAAGCCAGAGCATTGCTATTGTGTTCCACTTCCATGCATGTATTGTTTCCATTATTCATATGGTGCTCTCATTAGGAGCGACCCAGCAAATGGGTTGGTAATTTTTCACACTACCAAAGTTACATGACTGATACCAGGGCATGTGTAACTCTAGGGGTGGGGAAATCCAAGCTATAACGGATCGGACCCTGAAGATCCACTAACAGGTGGGGAATTACACCAAAAAATTGAAATTCTGTGTCAAATTCCCCCGCTAATTCCTAATTTTCCCTGGACTTCCAATAGAAGATTTTGGCTCTTTTCTGGGGCCGAAATCCCTGAGTGAAATTTAAGAGAGCAGCAGTGTTCAGAACATCTTATAATTAAGATGGGAGAAACAATGTCTGTTACTGACCCCATCAGAATTAAGAGGCTGCTTGTAATGAGGGCCTAAGAAAGCAGAATCATAAGGGCTGTGTGTAGGCTGCACATTGGTGAGATGGATAATCGCCCATCTGCAAAAGGATAACTTCTGGGGGAATGTCCAGATCTTATAATAGAAATGACTACAGAAACCAGTGATGCAGAATTTGGAGAGGCTGTTGGTGCAGCCTTCATGCTTGTTTTTGTCTTTGTACTATACATCTTTTTTTTAAATATCAAACTGAAACTAAGTATAGAGTTTTTGCTACAGTTAGTATTTATTTATCACTATCCCATGGTGAAATATTCTTCACCACTAATAATGTACCCATTCTTTTACCTACATACAGCTTGACATCAGTGGTATGAACATGAGGCCATCAAGAATAACTGGAGCGATCACTCAAATGCCAAATAAATCCTGTTGTGAAGAATCCTGAGGCACATGGCATCACTAGGTAAGTCTCATGGCAGCTGCATATATTTGGTCATTATTAATATTATTATGTAATTTGTTAAGCACACGGCTACCCCCACCGGGGGTGTCCCGGCGCTGTGGACAGCAGCGGTAGTGACCATGGAGGTTAGTATCTGGAGAACAGCCATGTTTTCAATTTGGACCTAAACTGAGATTCTGATTCGATCAGTCTGAGATTTAGCGGGAGGGAATTCCACAGCTTAGCAGTGACCACCGCAAAAGCTCTGCCTCCTCTTCTCGATCGATGGAAACGGGGGCGGGGGGCGCAGGAGACGGAGGTGGTTAGATCTGAGTGCACGAGATGAATGGACCTGCTTCAATCTGTTTCTGAGAGAGCCTGGTCCCTTCCCATTCAATGCCCTGACAGATAGGGTCGGCACCACACCTGTTGCGTTCTTGCCAATGGAGTGTCTCGTATCCCTATATCAAAGAGTCTATCCAGTAATATGGAGTGAGAGACGGTGTCGAAGGCCGCGGACAGATCGAGGAGCACCACCATGGCCACCTCGTCTCTGTCCACGCTCTCCCTTATAGTCTCTGTTACTTCCAAGAGGGCTGTCTCCGTACTATATCCGGATCTAATTCTGGACTGTGTATCATGCAGGAGATTGTTGGATTCCAGGTAGTCGGCCAGCTGTTCCTGTACGACTTTTTCTAAAATGTTTGCTTGTTTGGGGAGGAGCGATATGGGCCAGTAGTTGCTGTATACAGAAGGATCAGCGTCTGCTTTCTTTAGGATAGGGATCAACATGGCCTGTTTCCATCCCGAAGGGAATAGGCCAGAGAAAAGTGAGGCATTCCATATTGCAATTAGAGAGGAGGTGATGACTGAAGCCAGGGTCGTGAACACTTGAGCGGGAACAGGATCAAGGGGCGAGCCTGATTTACATTGTTGAATTTTTTGTAGGGCAGAATCCCATGGGATGGGTTTAAATGCATCAAACATTTTTATGCTAGCCGGGAGGGGGAGCTGGGCTGAAGTACCCTCAGCAGACTCCCTGGCCAGTGTGAAGGAAGAGAAAATATCAGTGATTTTATTATGAAAGAAGTCCGAGTGGCCATCACAAAGTTCTTGACTAGGTTTAGTGGGGCAAGTAAGAGCTGTCAGTTTAGTGAAATCCTTCACAATTTGATAGAGAGTTTTGGCCGAATTGTCTGCAGAGTTGATTTTATTAGCAAAGTATTCTTTCATAGTGGCCTGTTTTAATTTATGAAACTTTTTTAAGTTGGGCTATTTGACCTGAGGAATTGTAATTACAGAGATCTGAGTGTGATATGGAGTCTTAGAAAACATTTAATGCAGAGACAGAAGGGCTACATTAGTAAACCTGAGTATGATGAGGCTGAGTGAAAGACACACAACAGTGCTTATCCATGGAGCCGGTTGTGAGGGCACTTAGACAAGTGTGTTGTCATAGCGAAGCATTCTCAGAGTGGTGCTTTTCAGTGCAATCAAACATGATATTCTGTGAGACCTGGTAGCTAAAATACAAAATGTGTTATTGCCTATTGCCATTTTCTTTCGCAGTGTAGATTTTGAAAGTTTTTGTTTGATCTTTCTGATTTGAGTACTCCTTAAATGTCTACTATTATGGGATAGAGGAACGGTGGCACCCAGGAGGTGTGGTGTTGCATGATCAAAGCAGCTTATTGAGCTTGCAGTGAATAGGAATTAATGCTTTAAAGGTAATCAAAAAGGATCCTTTATGTTATTCTGCTATAATCAATTACCTAACGATGATACAGTGCTTTAGTGTGAGCATGAGGGAATATAGAAAGTTAAAGGATCGATAAAAGCAGCAGATAAGTAGAGAAAGTGTTTATACTGGACTACTAATTCCTCATCTTAGATATGCACAGGCCTTTGCGGGAAACATATGGGTAGTTTGGCCATGGGGATCATTGCTTACGTGGTAGCCTTTTTTCTTGCTGCCTTGGTTGGAGTCATGTCCTTGATGGCCGCACGTCTCACCATGAACCAGTCACTTCCTGAACGTTTATGAGAGGAGCATGGCTTATCATCCAAGCTATTCAAACTCAAACTCCTTGCTTTCCTGGTACATGGGCCAGGTAATTGCAATCCTTTCCTGCCTGTCTGGCCATAATACCCACTTCTACTGTACAGATATGTGGGGAGAGGTGCAAGGGTACTCCAATAGGCTAGGAATCCCACATTGTATGAGTACAAGCTCATACAATAAGGAATTACTACAAATGAAGAGGTTGCGCCAATTACAATATTTTACTATTAGCAGAGAATGATCAGGCATTTGTGAGTTTTTATTTTTTTGTTGAGGAGTTTTTTTATACCACTACTGTTAGACCTAACATCATTGGCTTGAGTCTCTCCTCCATTTTTTCTGTTTGCCTCCACTGTTTTTCGATGTTTTGCTGGATAATGCTTTGGGCGCCGTGCCACTGCGGATCAGTGCCACAGCGCAAGTGCTCCCTATGTTAAATTGATGTATTGATTGAATTCCATGTTTGGCCTATTTGGTTTACTGTCAGTCCCTAGTCTAGTGCACCAGGAGTGCCGGGGCTTGTAAATACAAATGCCGCTCGTGGGTTTGCAGCACATGTTGTGCCACCCACAGGAGCGGCCTCGTAAAAGAATGTCTACAGGTCGGTCATTGCGAGACCCACGTGCAGCCTAGTGCTGTCACGCAGGCTGCGCAAGTATACCTACTTGCCAGCCCCTCAAACCTTCCCTTGACTTCATGTTAGTCACCCCTATGGTAGGCCCGCGGGCAGGGTGCATTGTAAGTATAAGGTAGGACACGCCTGACCAAGTTGGCATGTCCTAATAGTGAATTACCGCCATCTTCGTTCTTCACTATTGCGAGGTAGCCTGCTCTCCATTAGTTAGAATGGGCCGCCAGGATTATTAATGCTATGATCCTAGCTGGCTCGGGGAGCATGGTGCAATATCGAGTTTGGTATCCCTGAACTCCGGGTTTAATTACTCATCCGTTGGTGTGGATGGTTTTTGGACTCTGGGTTTGAAAATAGCACTTTTAGAAAGTGTCTATTTTCTTGTCTAACCATATCTGGTTTCCGCTGGTCTTGCGTGTGTGTGACAGGAGCTGGGTGGCTCCACCGGTCTGGATGAGTCAGTGTGGGATGAGTGGGACATTTGCGTTGAGAGTAGGGGGAGAGTAGTTGCTGATAGCATGCCCTGCCTGATACAATGCTGGCTCCACCTCCTGCCAAGCGGCTGATGGCTCTGTGCCTGCCATGGACGATCCTAGCCCCACCTCCTGCCAGGAGGCCGATAGCTCTGCTCCTGCCAGTGTCAATGCTGGCTCCACCTCCTGCTGGGCGTCGGAGGACCCAGCTCTGCGCAATGAATAGGCCAGGTGCTTCTGCCTGGCTCCACCCACAACAGACCCAGGATGTTGGGGAATTCCCCTGCATGGACAAAGGGATCAAAGCCGAAAGGGGGTATAAGAGAAGGACCCCTGAATCAAGAATTTAGATCACTTCTGACAAGGAACCCTGTAACCAAGGACAAGAGGCCTGCTGATCTGAGGACTTGCCTACCCCTTCTGCCAGTGTGCGTTTGCTGGGGGGAATCCTGCAGTGCTTCTTTATTTTTGCCAAGGAACCAGGAGAGAGGAACTGTGTGTGTACTCTCACGCTTGCTAAGAAAATCTCCAAGGACTGGAAGAGTGCCAGTCTCCTGCTGAAGTCACAGGGTTAAAGGACTTCACCTGCTTAAAGTGCTATTTGCTGGAACCTGTGAATCCAGCACCTCTGAAAGAACCCGCAATCTCGACGCCGACGGACGTCGCCGAATCCAGCTCGACATAGTGAGTAACGGCTCCAGTGTCCCGCTTCCTCGACGCCGGCCGCCGGGCCCGATCGACGCCAGCAGCAACGCCAGTGAGTAGTGAGTTCGGCTCCAGCTCCAAGGGACCTCGTGTCTGCACCGCTGCTGATCGCATCGCCCTCGTGCCCTCTCGACGCCGTGAGCGCTGCTCACACTTGCAACAGAATCATCGACATCGACGACTGCTGAGGCCTGGTCGACGCCGGATTGCGCAACGCCGCTGATCATCGTGTGCTTCATTTTCAAAGGTACTGTGTTGTTGGGGGTCCGTGTGACTCCAGGCTCGACGTAGCGCTACTCGCAGTCGACGCCGAACCTTTGGATTAACTTTGCCTCGACGTCGTGTAGCCCCCCTGTGGGTTACCTTGTTGCTAAGAACTGTGTTTCCAAGAAGAAGAAGAATTGCTTTGATACGAAAAGACTTTGTCCTAAAGAAGCATCCGCATTTGAACCGTTATTTCCCTTCCAAACGTATTTATTAAGATTGTGTATATTTTTTGTCGTTATTTGGTCTTGTGCTAAGCCTTATATAAAAATCCTTATTTTTATAATACTACTGTGTCGTGTCCATTTGTAGTGTATTCACTTTGTTACTGTATGTGGTCATAAATGCTTAACGCACAGCCTCCGAGATAAGCCTGTTCTGCTCTGCCAAGCTACCAAGGGGGTGAGCAGGGGTTATCAAAGGGTGTGATCCCCTTGCCCTGACTAGAAAAGGTGTGTCCCTATTTGTCAGAAGTGTATACCTCTGCCAACTAGAGACAGCCGGTTCTAACAACTACATATTACCTTCTCCTAACCTCAAATCACTGACAGATGGAAAATACAGCTTACTTGTTGGAAGTGGGAGTCAGTGCTCATTTAGGCTAAAAGAGCAAGAATCTTGTCAGATATTCCTTAATACAGCTCTTGTTACATGTTGATATCGATTGAAGGCAAGTCTTTCAAATTTGGTTTCCAGGAGGTTAGGTTCTGCTCTTAGTTTGAGGTGAAGGCCATTGCAGAGGCTCTGTTCTTTCACAGCTAGAGAACTGTCCCTCATGTTAATTCCTCTTGAAGCAACTTTGATTGTTACAGTAGGGAGAACATGTTCAGTGAGTTTGCTATCAGAAACTTTCCTGGAAGAGATAATGGGGACATTGTATGGGGAAAACCATTGTTCTGTGGAAATTAGGAAAATTAATGTACCTAAGCAGCGTTCATTTGCCTTTTCCCATTCCCCTCCCTGTAAGCACCATGAATACCGTGAAATATTGACCGCATCATTCCGCCAGTAAAAGCCCGTGCCCATATGTACATGACAGCCATTTTAGGCACCATGGCCTTTTTGCCCGCTCATCGGAATCCCCGGCTTCCCTCCTGCGCGTATTTGAACACCCCCCCCCCTCTCACATGCATAGACCATAAAACCCTCTCCCTCTGCGCGACCCTGCCCTGAAAAGCAACCCTCCTGCTTGACCCACGCAAACCCCCCATTTCCTCTCGAAGAAGCATCCTTCGCCTCAGCTGACATAACCCCCCCAGCTGTACCTGACTGCTCCCGTTCTCTCATGTACGGGTCATAAGACCTCTCTCTCTGTGCGACTCTGTCCCTGGGCATCACACCTCGTGCCTGACCATCACCTCCCTTCTTCCTATGAATACCCCTCCCTTGATGACCCCTCCACTGAGCCCGATTGTCCGCACGGACCACTGGTCATCTCTTTCGCCTGAGGATACAGTTCATTGCCCACCACTGTATGCACTTGTCCCTCTTCAAAAGAACTACTATTGACCATGACCTCCCCACCCCTCCGAGAATCGATCAGGTGCACACATTCCAAAGATATCAGCGGAACACTCAGCTGAGCAATAGCCCCCTCCCATTGTATGGTGTGAGGACCTGTACTGTAGCCACGTGTTGGATTGCGCTAGAACGGAGAGGGGTCGGGGATGTCTTTTCCTTGTTTCACAATGTCGTTATTGTAATAAGGAATGTTTGTAATGTATAAAAGGCGATGTCTCAGAGAACTTGTTAGAGCACCTCCCGAAAGACACTGTGTTTCGTGTCCGAAATGACAGGCTCTCCTCATGAGAAATAAAACTCTGTTCTTGTGTTCCTACTTCCAGCGCCCGTCTCTTTATTTGGTAACTATACAGAATGGGAACTAAGAGGCGTCTTGCGCTAGCAGCCTGGGCATCGGTTGTAAATTGGGCTGACTTTCCACAGTTCTGCTCATTATATGGTTGTGTGGTAAGGTGGCAGTCCTTTCTGTTTTCCTTGGTTAAATGTCACAATATTGTGGTTTTAATACCAACCTGCAAAAGTACTGACTACCTCTATATATTCAGGGAAAGTATACGCAGGAAAGTAAAGACTCGCTATCCATAACTCCACATTCATTCACCTTCACAACATAGCATGAATCTATAGTTTTACTGCTCGATATTAAAACCATGATAAAGCAGGATGGAACCATTTCTCTTGTGTTAAATTGTTTTGAGCCAAATTTGGTACAGCTTTTGTTCATGGTTGTACACAGAAACAGGAAGAAAAGAGGGTATTTTATGTGTGTATTATTATAGGGCTGGTAGCAATTGTTGGTGTAGCACACTGCATTTTGAATTAGTGCATGAAGTGTTTTGGAATTGATCATTTTGGGATGATCAACTTTAAGGTACATCAAATACACAAAAGGTGAATGGAAGAATGCTGGCAATTTGTGAGACCACTGGCAATCGCTCTGGTGGCCTTCCAACCCATCATTATTTTGCCCACCATGCCACCACAGTTTAGATTCTGCCATATGCAAATACCTCTTGACCCTGCTCCAATAGGAACAGTTCAGTCTGAGCTACCAGGCCAGGTCCACCCTGAACAGGAACATAAGCAAAACAAGACCAGTTATTGGATCTTGTTAGTTGGATGTAGTGTGTTTCCTGTGGCACAGTGAGCACAGGGCCCATGTCTGGGCATACCCTTGCTGTTTAGGGTGGTACATGAAACACATAACAGCTAAAGTCAATTGTCCACCCACTGGCAATTGCTTGGGGCAGTATTCAAACTCATCATTCTATTGCCAATTCAAGTAGTACCTCACTGATGAGACCTAAGTGGTTCGAAAATGGTCTGGGTTGCTTGTCTTTCCATTTGGAAGGGACCTTGCCTGGCAGTTCAGGTTAGACTGTTCCTATTGGAACAGAACCAAAACTCATTGTATAATATAGGTCTTTGTCTAGTTTGACACATTTGGCAAAAAAAACAATGGTCTGGAATGCTACCTAGACTAGAGCATTCACCAGTGGCTGAGATTAATTCAAGCATTCTTTCCATCACCTCTAAGGTACAGCAACATATTATGTGTTTTATTATTCTTTGGAGGACTGACTGTGTTGTGTAATTTCATTGTTGAACAGATATTTTCCCATAATGTGCTACCTATGTGCGTGCAAAAGTTCAAGTTACAGTTAGAGTACTTTAGGACCAGTTTGGACCATACACTGGTTCTACTGAAAGGGACTAACTCAAATACTAAGCAATTGATTGTATCTGCTGCTGAACAGAGAAACAAAGCAGCACTAATGCCTTTTGCGGTGGCAGATTTAATAAGGTAATTGTTCTCGGCACAGGTGGGTAGCACCTAGGAGACCTTTACACAGGGTTTCAGAGGGGTTAAAAAAAGTCACTGATCCCTACTCTCCATGAACTCACAGTACTGAATGAATTTGCTATCGGTGACAAGAAACCTACTTTTTTTTTTTGTTCTTTTTTTTTGTATCCTCATCTGCCCGACACACGTCCCTTAGATGCGGGAGAAACCAACCAATCATCTCACTGCCTCTAGAAGCAAGACCCTGGAGATTGAGCCGCTTCACTACTTGGCAAAGAGTTATATGAATTGATAGGAACAACCGTGCATCTTATGACGATGTCTCAAAGCAACTTCGTGCCAAAGTTTTCAGTATATTTATGTCGGAGTCTGGGCTGACCACAATACTGAACTGTTGAGTGGATGGGCTTAATCATCGGATATTGGGGAAAAAAAAAAAAAAAACAATAGGACTTCACTTCCACTCAATCAAAAGCTTCCAAAATGAGAGATTCTGAGCTCTACATGATCTTCTCAGATCTACCTTTGAGGTTTCATACAATGAGTTTAGCCATCCTGAGTGGGTGGGAGGGGTGGTTTCCACCCATTGCATACATATCTGCCGTCTTGCCAGTAGTATGGCGTAAAACAAAAAGGATCGTGCTGCGCCAGTTATGTTCTGGTGTACACCAAGGATGACTAGTGATAAAGATAATGAAATATCGGTTTCAATAATTGAGTCCAGGGTTGCTTTAATCTCTGTCCAGAAAGTAACTAGATGGGGGCATTCCCAAAACATATGAGTGTCAGATGCTAAGGGGAGTTTACATTTGTTACAGCATTTCCCCTCTTGAAATTTAGACAGGCGTAGAGGAGTGAGATAAGCCCGATGTAAAGTGAACAGATGGTTTCGTCTAAGCCTAGCGGGTTTTACCAATTTATATAAAAGGGTGAAAGATTCTATCCAACTGTCCTCCTCTATTGCCACAATTTCTCTCCCCCATAACTGTTTTGGCAGATGAAACTCCCCATCTATCTCCTCATGTATCGACCAATACCAACAAGCCACCTCTTTACCTCCTATCTGTTTTCCAACTAGCTGTTGTTCTAGAGGACTAGTTCTCCCGATATTAGGAACTTTCCTGATCAATTCTCTGGCCCAACTGCTAATTTGTATGTATTTAAATCTAGACAATGTCACCCCTACTCTTTCCCTGAGGGCTTCCCACGGTATCAGGCTGCCACCATCAAGTAAGTCCCCCCATCTAGCAAGCCCAGCTGATATTAGAGGGGTGGCCAGAGAGTCCTGTAAGCATAGTGGAAGCCCGGGAGAGTCCCAAATTGGTGCATAATTAGAGTAATACGCCAACCCCACTCTGCGCTTAATTTGTACCCACGTCTTTAATTGCGTTAATAAAATCTTTAACCTCACCTTCTTGAAGAACTTTTGTTCTCCGAACTTGAAAAGAAACCCATCCAATGGGAGGTTTGCCCCTACCAACATTGCTTTAAATAATTTCCCATTAGAGGTGACATCTGGTGTCTTCAGAAGCATTCTTGAGTGGGAGAGCTGGAACGCCCAGGAATAGTACTGAATATCTGGGAGGGCCAGACCACCTTTTTCCCTCCTCCTCCTCAATTTTTTCCAAGCCAACCTTGTCGCTTTGTACCCCCATATAAAAGAATTTATTTCTTGTTGACACTTAAAAAGTTGTTTAGAATCAAATGCAATGGGAATTGTATTAAAGATAAAGGTGAATTTCGGGAGGATAGACATTTTTACAATGTTAACCCTCCCATAAATTGATAGTCTAAGACCTACCCAGGATCTTAAAAGGGCCCTACACTCTTTAGCAACCAAATCTAGGTTTGATTTTGCTAAGTCGTCTATTTCTTGTGTGATTTTAACTCCAAGATAACGTATTGCGTGTGTTGAGGGCGTCACCCCCACACCCGGATTGGCAATATTCCATGTCATCAACTCGGTCTTTTCAGCGTTAATATCGTAGCCTGAGATACCTCCAAATTCTTTGGCTTTTTCGACCACTACGGGGAAAGCATTTGCAGGGTCACTGGTGTATACTACGATATCGTCGGCATATAGCCCAACTTTCCTTTCCCACCCACCGAATTTAAATGAGGGAATTCTTGAGTCGTCCCTAAAGGATTGTGCTAGTGGCTCAAGAAACCTACTCTTGACCACTGCTCTGCTAGTTCCGGTGCCCTAATCAATAAATTTACTTTGGGCAGTGTCTTCATTGTCTCACTCCCCTTCAAAGACATTAATGCAGTAGAGTCCCTTTGCCTTCCTCTGTGATCTGCCCTAAAAGGAAGACCCTGATTCTGGGACTCCTGACCTACAAGCACAGTAAGTTGCCCCAGATGATCCACTGCCTCATTGAAAGACTAAGCAACTCTTTATGTGAGGTGTTCTCAAAATTACGCTTTGTAGGAACTGACCCCTTTGTGGTCTATGAGCCCACAAGTGTACACACATGGGGTCAATTCCTGACTGCTTTGGGCAGAATAAATGTCTGTCAATCACCATGCCCAATTCACCTAATTTGATTTGATTTGAAATATCTTTATTCGGCAATTTTATCACCATAAAAGAGCACATATACATATACAATTCACATTTACCAATAAAAATTTGTAAAATACATAAGAACAGGGAGATCTCATTTTGATAGATTTACAACACAACCAGATTAGTATCGACCAGTAGGGCCCCCCGGGGTTTTAATAAACGGGAGCGTATCCGCCATGCATTTCCCAAAAATTTGGCCACCCCACAGATCATGAGGGCAGACGAAGAGTCTGTAGAGAGGACACGGAGTGCCTGTTTATGGCACCTCAGCCCTAATTCCCTACAGACCGGTTTCAGCCAAAGCTTCCTCGCCCCTTTATAGGCTGGGCATGCAAACAACAGGTGGGCCACCGATTCCTTGGGGGCCGCACAGCCGGGGCATGTACGTGAGAGGGCATCAGAGGCCGACCAACTTGCCGTGAAATCAAGTACCTAATTTAAAACCTCTGGTTTTACTCCATGTGCCAACCATTGTAAAGACTTGTTATGCTGTAATATCTGCCAGTAAGGTTCATCCAGTTGAGGAGCTGAAAAGTCAAATCTCAAATGATCAAAAAGGGCCCAGGGAGCCAAAGCCAATTGAAATCAATGTATAGCAGCTGATAAATGGATGAATTTACCTTTATTTTTTCACCTGTTGTAGGAAAGTGCCTCTTTTTCCATGGTCAGCTCCTACTTTTTGCCTGATGTGATTTCGAACATTAAGTGTACTGGGTCACTGCTATCTAGTTCCAAGTGCCAGATCTCTTTTCCAAATACTGTACCATGATTACCACAACTTAAGCTACTCCTGTAAGTCCTGAGTAAATAGTAACCCTAGTACCTAGTACATGAGTTTTGAAGAGGTCCTCTGGGGCTGCAGCACTAGTTGTGCCACCCCAGGGACCCCTCACCAAGGCTATGCTCTCTGCCATTGCATGCTGCATGTCTTGGTGCAGAAAAATCCATCCAACATGGCACACAGCCATGTGTGCAATGCCACCCATACACTGCATAAGATAAAGGTAAATCAACCCTACTGTAGGCAGGGTGCACTATATCCTATGTGAGGGTATATCACTCATTCATTCATAAAGTCTTTATTTCGATTATTGTATCATAAAAGACCGACATCATATATCTTAAAATGACAAGTTAAAACCGATAACATAACATTTCATTTACCCAATTACATTACATCAGAAACTATCAGGGGGATATGGTAATTAAGTCAGCCCATCCATCTTTTAAAAAAATAATTTAAGTGCATTGAATTGTGTATAACATTCATTTTGACATAATTTATGTACACATTTAATTACATTAAAAAGAATAAAAGAAAAAGGTAAAGAGAAGGTCCATATGCAATTAGTGTCGCAATTAGTGTTTTTAGCAGCAAGATCATAGGGTATTTTTAAAACCATTAAAAATCATTGTAAACTTAATTTGCGTGCTCGAATTATCAACATTAAGTGTAGAAACTTTGCAAGAGCTATGACCACAGGCTGAGAGCTATTTGTTTTGAGAACTCTTAAAGTCTCACAGCCAGTGGTGAGACCCATCTGCAAGCAGATAGGCTTCAACCACGTCTGCCTTGGGGCTTTGTATTCTGGGCAGATAAATAAAATGTGGGCGATACTTTCCCGTTGTGTAAGACAAAAGGGACAGCTGGGTTTATAACCACTGTTCCATTTGGTAGTGAAGTAATTTATAGGAAGGGTCCCTACTCTAAAATGATGGTACCTTTTCCTATCTCCAGGAACGGTAATGTACTCCCAATAACCCTCTAGAGCAGTTGAGTGTTTTAGTTCCAAGAAATCCGCTCTGAGTGACGGGCTAGTACAATTACTAAACCTTCTCAATGAAACCATGCTCCAGTGCAATTCTCTGAAAACGTTCCTAGGCGGAAATGAATTAACTGTTGGATCTTCCCACAGACAGCCCAGACCCATGGCAATATATGTTGCCCTTGCCTCCCTCATCCATGGGATTTTGTATGCCCTGTCAGCATCTTTAACTTCGAGGAATGCCCATGCATACTGGGAGAGATCAGGACTAACCCACAGTCTCCTCCAGTATGCCACAGGTCTGTACCGATCCAAATCCTCCAAGCGTTGGCATCCCAAATCGTAAAAGAGGGGAATCAAGGGGGTGGATGTTGGAAGGCCCGTAATGCCCCTTAAGAATTTATTTTGGGCTCTAGTCAATAGGGCAAGGTTACTGTACCCCCACAGTTCAGCCCCGTAAAGGACCGCAGCACCAACCTTTGCATCGTAGATCGTAAGTGTTGGGGCAATTGGACGCGTGTGGGAGACAAATAACTCTTTTGTTAGGGCACCTGCTAACTGGGCATGCTTCGTGACCAACTGGGTAATGTGATGTTTCCAATCTCGTTTCGAGGCAAGGGTTATACCCAGATACGAAAAAACCTGGGTCTGTTCCAACTGAACCCCATTCATGACCACTCTCCCTCTCACATACTTAGACTTGTGGAGAACCATGAACTTAGTTTTACTCACGTAATGGAAAGTACATGCATGGTCCTTGCAGAATACCTCAAATAGATCTATAGACTTTTGCAGGCCTTGCTGTGTTTTAGAAATTAATAAGGTGTCATCTGCAAACATCAGCAGGGGAATCAATTTACCATCCAACTTGGGGGCATCAGTGGGGTGGTGCTCGTAATACTTGATTGCCCTGTTGATGTAAAGTGAAAAGAGGGTCGGGGCCAGTACGCACCCTTGGCGTACTCCCCTAGCGATTGGAAACTTGTCTGTTACACTTCCTTGCTGATTTCAGCGAACTTGGGCAAAATTGTCCTCATGTAATTTCATTAGAAAGGACAAAATATCTAGTGGCATGCCCTGATCTGCAAAGACATTCCACATTTTAGCCCGTGACCCAAAGTCAAAAGCTGCCTTGAGGTCAACAAATGCCGCAAAGAGCGTGCCCCCCAGCAATACCACACACCAGTAGATTAAAACAAATCTAAAAACGTGGTCTATTATGCTTGTATGACGGCGGAACCCTGCTTGGAGAGGTGACAATATTTCTTCCTCCTCAATCCACCCTTAGATTCTCTGCTGAACAAGCCTTGCTATCACCTTCTGTATACAATCTATTAAGCTTATCGGCCTATAATTTCCTGCATCCGAGCGCTCCCCCCTTTTAAAGGTCGGAATGATCTCGGCACCCTTCCAGGTATCAGGTATGGGTGAGCCTTTTGCAATACCGTTTGCTAGGGATTGAATATATGGTGCCCAAACCTCCTTATCGTGCATAAAAGGATCAGCTGGTACTTGATCCAAACCTGGGGCTCTTCCCTTTGGGATAACTTTTAATATTTTTACAACCTCGTTTCTTTCAAAATATAACTAATAATATCCTTATTGGAGAGGACAAGATCTTCATCCATCTCGCTAACAGTTTCCAAAGGGGCAAACTGTGTCGCATAGTGAGAGACCCAGAGGTTGGGCGGGACATGGTTGGTTGGTTCTCCCCTTTGGATCCCCCGACCCCATTTGACCATATCTCAAAAAGTGCCCATGGATCGTTCTTTACTGACACAATACAACTCCCTCCAGTACGCCTCACCCCAAGTTCGTTTAGCATCGTATTGGGCTTTTTTGTACAGGGCACAGGCATTCTTAATTCTGTCCCTATCTTTTGCTTTTACTGCCTCTGCCAAGGTTTTATACGCAGCCCTGTATGACTTCCCCTACCATTCGTCTTCCTTTTTACAGGCCTCTTCTGTCTAATAGAAACCTTTTTTATAAAAAATTCCCTTAATTGATTAAAACATTTAGTATGGATCGGAATGACATTTGCTACCACATCCTCCTGTGTAGTGCATTTTTGGAGATCAAATGTTACCTGTAGTGTCAGTTCCCTCATTGCCACTATGTTATCCTCCTTCACTAAACAATTTGCCCATTTAATTCTCCTTGTGTCATTTGAAAGGACAATATCGACACCATATGGGGATGCCGCTTGGGAATTAGATGTGAATAGCTGAAAGAATAGAAGTAGTGGGTCGTGGTCACTTTCCACTCTTTCAACTACCATCATATGAGGAGATATGCCCCTACAATGTCCAGTCTATTCTGTCTATAAGTGCACAGGCAAGCTGTGAAGAGAGCATGGGCTGTATACTTGTTAACACAAGTTTCCTAGCTCTGTGATGGCATCACTGATTTCAAAGGTGTTTAGTACCAAACATTTTGTCTTAATAAATCTTCACTGATGCCAGTGATGGATTTATTAATACATTAACACAGGTGACCCTTTTAGAGGGCCCCCTGAAACCCTACCAAACACTTGTGTGGTTCCTGACTTGTTTTTACCAGCCTGACAGACAAAGCCAGCTCTGAGCAGGATGGTCTTTTATGGCAGGAAGCTTCAAAGACAATGCTGCCTTTGAAATCCAGGAACCTTCAGATAGTGGGGGAAGCCATACCCCATTTCCTGCTCCACTTTTGGTGGAAGAAAGGCGGCAACATTTGTTAGATTAGGAGGAGGGTCCCCACTTTTCCTACACAACTCCTAGGGTGGGGCAGGCGATGTGAACCCCTCTTCTGAAATTCAACCATCTTGGGATGGTGGAAAAACAGCAAATCAGGGCTAGGTTAGTGCCTATTCCAACAGGAAGTGGTCCTAGAGTGTGTAGACACTCTAAAGGTGGGTAGCCCATTGGCTTCTACCTGTCTCCACTTGTAATCCCCCTAAATTCAGTATTTAGGTGGCACCCCAAGACCTGAACATCAGATTTGATGAACAAGAGTAGACTCGGACAAAGAAGACCCGCTGCTCGAGAATTGATGCCCTGCTGAGGAAGAAAAAGGCGCCAAACCGTGCCCGCTGCTCCCAGGACTTGACAATCACAGCTGCAGTGTTGTCTTGGAACCTGAAAGGACTCCAGGAACCCTGGAGCGCCTCTTGCTTCAAGAAATCACCAAGAAACTCCCTTGGAGGGAAGGTATCACTCCCCTGCACACCACAGGCAGCGATTCTGTAACGTCTGGTTTGTCGACTTACTGCTCTCTGACAACCTTGACACAGCACCTAAGCAAGAAAAGATACAAAAGCTCCGAAGGGTAAGATCTGTCTCCTTACCAAGTTTGATGGCACCAGGAACCTACCGTAGCTGCGGCGTACCATTACCCTGGGGTATCGCCCCCAACGGCGAACACAGAGAAGAAGACACCACTCCAGACTCCCAAGGCACCAGAAGCGACCACCCTTCCAGGGACGTCAAAACACTGGAGACCCACCTCCTTAGTGGCCCAGCAGTCTTTAGATTGCCTCTCAAAGTTGCCTGCTCCTGACCGCAATGACCTCAAGACGCACAATGCCCGGCTAACTTGTTCACTCTGCTGCCGGCCCCACCGGCACAGACAAACCAGCTGTGCTTACGTGGTCCCAGAGCACTTGCAACATCCTGCCTTGAATGAGCCCCCTCGGACTTACTTATAAGTCCACCTGTGCAGTATGTTTTCAAGTGGCCCCCTTCAGTTTTGCACACTAGCTTCCAAGACCCTCAGCACTCTGCTCCCGGTCAAACTGGGATGTTCCCAACTTCCCCTGCTGGAACTTTTGACCTGGTCCTAAAACAAGAAGGTGAACTTCGCAAAAGCATTGCCTGATTTTCTATGCATTTCGCATTGTTTCTATGCTGTGCATTTGCGCATAAATGTGATATATTTTCTGAACTTTGAAAAATCGTAACTCCGAATATACCTACCTTAGAACTGTGTTCTTGGTCTTAAAAAAGGTGTACAACAAATGCTTAGCATTACCCTCTGATAAGCCTAAATGCTCACCCACACTACCACAAAAAGAGCATTAAGAGTATCTGCTTTTAACTCTGTATAACATTTGGGGATTTTCTGGACTCTCTGCACAGTGTACATCCTTTTAGTACACTGTAGAGAGAGCCAGCTTCTGACACATTTTGATTGGATTTAGGGTTCTTCCACAGGGAAAAAAATGAAGCCTGTAACAGTTGATTTTAGGAGGTCTGTCAGTGGCCAGGCATTGTTACTACCTTATTGGTAATTGCATTAACGTAATTACAATGTTATGGTCACTATCAGTGCTCTTGAAAGCAATTTCCCCAGCACGAAAACCCCTGTATAGTACCTGCCTTTAGGGCTCTAGGCAGCCCACAAAGGTTTACATGCTGTAAAACTTGCTTTCAGTGGCTGTCAGGGGTCAGCGAGTGTAATCAACTTGATACAATTACTAATAAGGTAAATGCAGTATTCGTCTGGATGACCTTGACACATTTGCTTTGGGTGTTTTTGTACACTATCTCATCTACCCTAGCTGCTACTGACTTTATACTCCTTGATCAGATAGTGACATTGGGGGCCAAGGTAATATTTATGGAATTAAAGTCAACCTCCATGGTATCATTAAAAAAAATGGTGGTCACTGCACTGTTCTACTAGAGGTGCAGACAACATAATGTGATCAAAATTCCATTTGTTTCATAGCTCAAGACAACGCACGGACAGCTTTAACGAGTACCTGCAGAAATGTAAACCTCCATAATCTTTTGTGGCACCAACTACATTTGGGGTACATACAGTAGTACTCATTCTAATCTAATAGTAACATCTATAGGGGCCCCTCCAGGGCGGGATTTCGAATAACATTGAAAGGCTCCAGATGGGAAACAAGAGCTGAAAGCAGAGCATGTCTGTTTCCCTGCCCGCTGTCAAGCAATCAGGGAAACTGACATTTCTTTGAGATCAATCGATCCGGATGTTAGCAGCTCCCTGGGTCTCAAAACAGTGCCGGCTCCCGCAGAGGCAGTGGCAAGGCCCGTGAAGATGGGGTCCACGGGCCGATATTGGCCTGGTGACGGGTGCTAGGTGGCCCCCTCCCACTTTAAAAATAAATAAATAAAGGCTTGACCCCAGAGGATGGGGTCCCTGGGCCGAAATCAGCCTCAGCATACTCCCTTCCCTTTAAAAAAAAAAAAAGGACGGGCCCCCGGAAATAGGGTTCCTGGCGCCACTCCGCCCCTTCCTAAAAACCCCAAATTAAAATTTAAAAAAGCTGTCAACTCTCCGGAGGCCCCGTCCCCTTTATCATCCACTCTGCAAACGGGCCTCCTGGCGTGCTGCTGGTTGGGCAATGAAGTCCCCTTGGCTGCTGAGTGTCCTTAGGTGGCAACAAGACCTGTTGTTACCTCCAGTAAGACCGACACAGTGGGATTGATAAGACGTGGTCAGAGTCCATGCCCCCTTTCTCTACCACTCTGCAAATGCGCCTCTTGGCACACTGCTGCTCGAGGGATGAGGTCCCCTTGCCTTCTGGGGGCCTCAGGACTAAAGTGGACTTCTTTCTCCATCCAGTGGTGCACCAGGAGGCGCATTTGCAGTGTGTTGGAGAAAGAGGGCGTGACCTCTGACAACCTCTCAGCAATCTACCTGGGTGGATCTTACTGGAGTAACAGGTGAGCTAGTTGGCCCTCAAGAGCCAAGTGGACTTTATCCCCAACTAGTAGTGCACTAGGAGGTGCCTTTGCAGAATGGTGAGAAAGGTGGCGTGGCGAGGCCACCAAAAACCTCTCAGCAAACCCACTGTGTGGGACTTGCTGGAGGTAAGAGGAGGGGTAGTTGGCACCCAAGGACCCTTGCTAGCCAAGGGGACTTAATACCCCCTACTCGTAATGCTCCAGCAGGCGTGTTTGCAGAGTGGTGGAGAAAGGGGGCAAGGCCTTTTACCAGGCCTCTAAGTAATCCTGCTGGCTGAGTCTTACTGGAGGAAATAGGAGAGGGTAGTTGGTCCCCAAGAATGCCCTAGTGTTGTAGATTGAAGTATTGTAGAGTAGAATAGAGTTGAGTTGAGTGTAGTGTACCGTGGATCAAAGTGTAATACAGTGGAGTTGCATGTGCCTTGTATCAACGAGTATCGCAGAGTGGAGCAGCTTTTAGTGTTGTACAGTGGACTGTCATCAACTGGAGTTTCATTAAAGTGTAGTGGAATGGTTTGCCATCAAGTAGAATGTCAGAGTGGCATTAACAGTAGCAGAGTGCTGTAGAGTGTAGTGGCATAGAGCAGAGTTTAGTGAAGTAGAGTGTAGTATGGTCAAATGTTGTCAAGTGTAGTGTCATGCAGTAGAGTGGCAGAAACTCTCTTACAGTGTAGTACTGTATAGTAGAGTATCATTATTTGTGAGAATACAGTGCATGGTAGAGTGGCCAGTTATAGTTAGTGTTGTCTGGTTAGGAAACTGAAAAGAGTGTGTAACAAGGTCCGCTACTTATATTAGTTTGAAGGGGGTGGATAAATTGTAAATGTAAGTTATAACTATAACTTTAGAATTTTTAAAGTCGTTGTAGTTTAAACTTGGTTTGCATAGGGAAAACAAGTTTTTCTAACTATAATTAAGCTTTAACCTTTGTTTTTTCATTCAATTTGAATGTTTTAAACATTTTTTAATTAAAATGTGTTTCAAATGGTAGAGTCCAGTGTCCCAAGTGGAGAGTTGATATGTAGAGTGTCGTACAGTACAGTTGGAGAAGAGAGTTGTAAAGTTCTTTGTCGTAGACTGGAGTATTGTAGATTGAAATCGAGCACAGTGTAGTAGCGTATTGTACAGTGTGGTAAAGTGTTATATAGTGTAGTGGCATGGTGTCTCATATAGTGGAGTTAAGTATCGTGGACTGGAGCAGCGAGTTGCATAGTAGAATGGCGTGTCAAACAGTAGAGTGTTGTAGACTCATGGAATGGAGTAAAGTGTTGTACAGTGACGTACGGTAAAGTAGAGGGTCGTAGGCAGTAGTATTGTCAAGTGGAGTGTCGTAGAGTACTGTGATGGAGAGTGTTGTAGAGTGTAGTGTCATGTTGTGGAGTGGCATATCGTAGATAGAGGTTGAGTGGCATGTTGACTAGTGAATGGGCATAGAGTATTATAGAGTGTAGTACAGTGTTGTGGAGTGGAATTGCATACAGTAGAGTAGAGTGTCAGACAGGGGTGCGTAATAGAGCGGAGTATAGTGCAGTAGCGTAGAGTGGGATAAAGTGTAGTAGAGTGGAGTGGGGTACACTGGAGGGGGGTAGTGAAGATTGGAGTAAAAGTGCCATAGAGTGGAGTGGCATGTTGTGGACTATTGTGGCGTGGATTGCAGAACAGTGAAGTGGCATAGCACACAGACAAGTAAAGATTCATACATTTGCGTGCCATGTTTTACAGTACAGTATTGGAAAGTGATGTAGGCTACAGTAGAGTGGCATACAGTCTAGTTGATGTTGTGGAGTGACTTACAGTAGAGTAGAATGGAGTGCAGTGTGATACATAGAGTTGCCTACAGGATTGTATAGTGGACTAGAGTATTGTAGAGTGTTGTACAGTGGCATTCAGTATAGTACAGTGGAGCAAAGGGGTACAGACAGGAGTTATAAAAACAAAAGGGGGGTCCAAGGGAATATTTAAAGACCAAACAATGCTACAACCCTTATGACTAAGTAACTACCAACTATAAAGTAGCAGGGGGTCGAAAAGAAATAAATGCTATGTGTCTGTCAAACAGTGATCTCAACTGTGAAGGTCTGAACAGCAAAATCTATCACTGGGTACTCTCTTGGTGCATAGAGAAATTCCCATCAGAGACCCAACCTGTAACGCCCTACATCATTTGGTAACCATCATATTGCAGGTAGGAAAATGTACCCAACGGAAGATTTGATCAGATTCAGCCGAATCTACCATGTGTATCCCAATGTATGTATGATATTAAATCGGTATCAGGTGGTGACTGAATAGCAGTGCTGAATAGTGTAAATCAAAAAAGTGGTTAAAGTGTGGTAATATAAAATTGAGTGAAAAGGAGGAAAAAATATTTTAATGAGCACCTCCTTCTTCCCAACGTTAAAAAACAGAGCAAATAGTAGTGTTAACAAATAACTACTCGAATAGAAAAAGTGGTCGACATGTTTCTGCAGTTTTCCTTTGGGCCCATAGGTCACCTACTGCTACATCAGGACCTAATATGCTACTGCTGGGTGTTGTGAGGAACATTTATATGTGAAGTAACAGAGTAATTGTCGCCTGAAATTCTCCCAATTTGTAGGGGAATGTAGCCCCACCTCACCTGGCCACAGCACAGGTAAAACGGAGCACCACTCTGTCAGTCGGTACCCCGGACGTCCTTTTGGGCTGTCTGCACAACACCCAGCAGTAGCATATTAGGTCCTGATGAAGCAGCTCTGTGTATTGTGAGACAGGGGAATAACGGAGACCCCCATACCATTCACCTCAAATGGGCCCTCCTTGCGCCTCCCAGCTACAAACAAATAAAACACTCAGAAGCAGCAAGGCAGTTAAGGAATGGGTAATGGGGGCCCCCTCACCATACCTTGCAGGGGAAGAACCTGAGGTCTGGGTACCCAACTGTTCAGAGAATATTATCTAGTGAAGCCTAACCAGCATCACTACATAATTCTCCACATTCCTACAGTACGGGCATAGAGTCTTGTGCTAATTTGAAGAGTGGAGTGGAGTTTTGTAGAGTGGAGTTATATAGAGTGGAGGAGAGTACAGTGGAGTGGAGTAGCGTAGAGTGGAGTAGCGTAGAATGGAGTACCGTAGATTGAGGTGGCATACAGTGAAGTGGCATAGAGTGTAATAGCATATAGTGTATTAGCATACAGGGGAGTGATATAAAATGTAAAATGTATAGTGTAGTAGTGTACAGTGAAGTGGCATTCAGAGAAGTCATTTAGACTGGAGTGGTGTATTGTGGAGTGGGGTAGAATGTAATAGCATACAATGGAGTTGGGGTAGAGTAGAAAACCATACAGTAGAGGGGCAAATATTGAAGTTGCGTACAGTGTAATTGCATAGAATGGAGTGGCGCACAGTGGAATAGCATAGAGTATAGTGGAGTGGAGAAGAGTAGAATCGCGTACAGTGGAATATTGTAGAGTAGAATAGCATAGAGTGGCGTGTCGTACACTGGGGTAGTGAAATAACATAGTGGAGTGGCGTAGAGTGAAGAGGCTTCCAGTTTGCTAGCGTAGAGTGAAGTGGTGTTCACAGGAGTGGTATACAGTGGAGTAGCATCTAGTGGAATGGAATAGCATAAAGTGGTGTGGTGTCCTGTAGAGTGGCATAGACTAGAATAACGTATAGAGGAGCAGCGGACAGTTCAGTGGCGTACAATGAAGTGGCCTAAACTGGAGTGGCGTACACTCAAATGGGATAGAGTGTAATAGCATTCAGTGGAGTGGAGTACAGTGGAGTGGCATCCAATTGAATAGCTGTTGGAGGGCAGGTTTGATAAACAGGCGAGGAGGCCTTATTAGTTGGTGTAAAGGAGGATTTTTATTTTCAATAGTAGTAGTGACAGAAGTTATATGTGGTTTTTCTTTCGGTTCTTCATCCGAAGTGTTCTGGGAAGAATCTGAGCTTGGCTGGGATCCCACGGAAGGTTGTTCTGGCTCCTCTTGCTTGGTGGAAGGGTGGTCTCCCCGAAGGCTCATAGGAGGAGAAGAAGAGGAGGAACCGTGAGATAAGGGATTGTTTCAATATAGGTGAAAACCGTCACCACACCGTTCTGTGTAGATAGTATTCTAGATGTCCTGCTGGTAGGATAGTGAGGAGGGGGCATTTATTCAGTGCCTAAGGAATCGGGGAATTAGTGATTTGTGCAGATCTTAAAGCCGGTGTTATTTAGACAAAATAACATACGCGTATACCCCTAGGCAAAGATAACGTCAGAATGCTACCGGGCTGGTCCTACGGAGTCTCCACCCCGCCTATGCGGAACACTCTCCCTTTACCCGTAGCCTGCCCTGATTCCACCACCCGCTTCCCACAACCCGCCTTTTCTCGAGCCGCCATCACTCACCGGCTCCGCAGCATCCTCCGGACACCACCAATCTTCGACCCAGTCTCGTCCGGTTCTCTGGTTTCAGCTTCGGGTCCCTCGTCTTCCCTCTCGGGTCCCGCGTCTTCTCTTTCGGGTCCCGTGTCTTCTCTTTCGGGTCCTGCGTCTTCGAAGTTCCACGCACAGGGTCCGTCTTCTCTCTTCGACTTGCTTCCTGCCTCCAGCGCGCCTACCGTCTCCGAGACCTCCCCTTGCAGTATGCCTCCTTTCATTGGTTCCAGGGAAGTAATTCCGGCGGATATATGACGTTAGCATGCATACTTTTAGCACGCATACCATTACCACGCAATTTTTACAACGCAGGACCATTTACAACGAATGCCTTTACAACGCATTATACTACAACGCAGATACTATTACAACGCATACCATTACAACGTAAGTATAGGTAAGTATATAATATTTTTAAATTATATAAATAATAATTATTTTAATATTTTAATTAATTATATTAATTTTTATTTAAGAATTTGTAAATATATAAGTTAAAAATACCCCTTTTCCCAAAAACCCAAACCTAGCCCTGAACCCTAAAAATACCCCTGTACCCCAAAACCCAAACCCAACCCTGAACGCTAAAAATACCCCTGTACCCCAAAACCCAAACCTGAACCCTAAAAATACCCCTGTACCCCAAAACCCAAACCCAGCCCTGAACCCTAAAAATACCCCTGTACCCCAAAACCCAAACCCAGCCCTGAACCCTAAAAATACCCCTGTATCCCAAAACCCAAACCCAACCCTGAACCCTAAAAATACCCCTGTACCCCAAAACCCAATCCCAACCCTGAACCCTAAAAATACCCCTGTACCCCAAAACCCAAACCCAACCCTGAACCCTAAAAATACCCCTGTACCCCAAAACCCGAACCCAACCCTGAACCCTAAAAATACCCCTGTACCCCAAAACCCAAACCCAGCCCTGAACCCTAAAAATACCCCTGTACCCCAAAACCCAAACCCAGCCCTGAACCCTAAAAATACCCCTGTACCCCAAAACCCAAACCCAACCCTGAACCCTAAAAATACCCCTGTACCCCAAAACCCAAACCCAACCCTGAACCCTAAACATACCCCTGTACCCCAAAACCCAAACCCAACCCTGAACCCTAAACATACCCCTGTACCCCAAAACCCAAACCCAGAAAAATGTTAAATTAAATGATATACTTACCTATACTTACGTTGTAATGGTATGCATTGTAATAGTATCTGCGTTGTAGTGTAACGCGTTGTAAAGGCATTCGTTGTAAAGGGTCCTGCGTTGTAATGGTATGCGTGGTAATGGTATGCGTGGTAAAAGATGCGTGGTAACAGTTACATACCAATTCCGGCGTCCTGATGGGTTGCTTCCGGGTCATTGTTGACGCCGGGGTTTTTCTGTGGACAGACACAAGAGGAGCATGGTTGTGGTAGTTTGCTAAAGTCCCGGTTTCAGGGTGCAGCTTGATGTGGCAACTCTCCCCATGGTGATGTCCCGGTAAGTCCATCCTGATTATCCTGCATTTCCTCACATCAGCATAGGGTGGAGTGGTGCAGGGTGGCGCGGCATGGCTTAGAGTGGCGTGGCATGGCCAAGAGTGAAATGGCGTTCAGTGGAATGGCATACAGTGGACTAGTATATACTGGAGTAGCTTATAACAGTTTGGCATACACTAAAGAGGTGTAGAGAGGACTTGCATACACAATCTAATGGCAGTAGTGATTCTCAAAGACTGAACAAGTGAGTTTTCCAAATCTTTATGCTTTTTTTGCACACTCTCATACTTTGGCTACCAACAAAACCTGATCAACTTGTAGAAAGTTAACTGTAGGGTAGGATAACAATTGTCATGTAATTTCTGTAAAAGTCCAGGTAGTTAAAGATGTAATCAATTGTAATCAGATGGTCATAAGCCAAAGTCAATTTCTGTCTGAAAGAATGTGTCCTCCAAGCGCTGGGATTTTCAGATCTTTATTTTCAAACCAGTTTTCCAATTTTGGACAGACCCAGCTAATGTGCTGCGTCCCAAAGAAAGTACATCATCAGTGCCTAAAAAATGTTTATGTACAATAATCAACATATAAACAAACATTTAAAATGGTTACCCAACACCCCAATTCTAGCACAAATTCCCTCTGTGACCATAAATTGGTGACCACAACTCGAACTATAGACAATTGGTCCATTCTTCGTATCATTCTCACCCCATGGTAAGTATAACAATGGGGTGCATTTCTAAAGGCAAACAAAATTCATACTTGCAAAGCATGATTCCTTATACAATTCCATTAAGTTTGCATATCTTCAATTCCAATCTATTTATATTCACTAATATAACAAAGTAAAACAGTGCTTTATCCATGTATATTAACCATCTCCTATCTGTACCAGATCATATTTTCAAGTTTGGCACGTTTTCAAACTTTACAGTTTTTCCTTATAGTAGCATTAGATTATCATGAGTCTCACAAGGACTCATTATTCTTAGCACCCCAGTGCATATTTGCACCTATTTATGTTTATAATGGTAAGTAAATCAAACCATATACACCTCTCACTGAGCAAAAGAATATCGATTGAGGAGAAGCTACACGAGCGTCGAAAATAGCCGCGTAGGCCAGAAGCTCCGTGGGACCTGCGCCTCCTCAAACGATCCTGGCAATTATCCTGAGGCGCTGTATCGGGCATTGTCTGGCTGAAGGGGAGCGGTGCGTGTGGACGCTGCTCCGGTCCTGATGTGAGGTCGGGGACCAAGGCGGCGCACTCCGGCAATTTAGGCCCAGTAGACCACTAGAGCCGGGTTCCCGAGTGGTGGCGGTGGCCGGCTGCGAGTTAAACAACAGCCGGGGCGGTGGCCGGAAGTCGCCGGTCTGGCTCCGGAGCGGAGAACACCCGTTCGCGACTGGGTTTGGCATTGTGGTGCGCGGCAGAGGCGGTATGAGGACCTTCCCTCCCCCCCCCCCCCCCCTTCACCCCCGATCTCTGCATGTGGCGTTTGCGGTGCCGGGGAGAAGAAGCCCGGCCAATGGAGTGGTGCAGTGAAAGGACAGGCACTTCAGGTGGAATAATAAGCATCAGGCAGAAAGGATCTGTGGCTGCGTGGTGCGGTCCCACAGCCCCTGGTGAGTGCCGAGGGTGATGCGGCGAGCTGAACTTTGGTGCTCTGCCCTATAGACTGAACTTGGTGACTTGACGTGGGGGCACCGTTTTTGTACTTTGCGGGGGTTGCTTGCCAGCAGCCCCCCTACCGGGTCCCCCCCCCCCCCGAGGACAGAAGAAAGCCAGTGAAGGGCAAATAAAGAGAAATACTGCAATCCTGAAAGAGAGACAGGTGCATACTGAGAGCAGAAGACTGCCCCGGATGGGCACCTGCCCATGGAGGAGATAGCCTGGCGGACGGGGTGTGGAGTGGGGGGGAAGCGGAGACGACACTCTGTATACTGCGAGATGGGGACAGTCGACGAGGTGGACACGATGAGGTTCTGAAGGAGACTGATTCCAAGCAAGTGGTCCCCATAGGAGTGCTTATGTCACACAGAGGATAATCAGTGCGGGGGCCAAGGTTGCAACGGAGGACAGACTTGGAGGCATACTGATGTGAACTGGAGACCAGTCAGAGTACCGACGTGTGGCGCGATTATAAGTTCTAAACACAGTTGGCTGAGAGGTCTAGGACTGCAGTGGTGGAGGAGTCCCCCGGAGGTGGGGAGACTTGTTAGCGCCTGTGGCCGGTGCAGGTGACCTGCATTACCTGTGGGGGTGAGACTCAACCGCTCGGGCCAGTGTAGGGTTGGATGGGCTAGCTGCCTGGTGTGTTCTTTGACGTAGCTACAGAGGTGATAGGCCAAGTGCTGTCTGTGTGAAACTTAAAATGGCAACTAAACCGGAGGGTGAGAGGCAAAAGTCCAGGACAGCTAAGGGATCTCGGTACGTCCAGGCCAATAAGTTGGACCGATAAACGCTGCTGAGGGGCTCGCCTCCCGGGTCGGGGAGAGTACAAGACAGGAGTAGAGAGTCTGCGGACCTTGTGTCAGAACCCACGCTGCTAGATGTGATGGCAGCTATTGACGGGGTTAAAACTACTCTTGGGCAGCAGATGGAGGCATTGGACCACAAGTTAGAAACCGTGACTATTGAGGTCAACCTTATCTGAGCCGATCTCACCAAAACAAGTGAGAAAGTGAAGTCTCTAGATATTAAAACTGCGAGCCTGACGGATGATGTATCGCAGCTGCAACAGGAAGTGTGGAATCTCAATGCCTCTAGTGATCTAGTGAACCGAAAGCTGGACGAATACGAAGGAAGGACCCGGAGAAATAATGTGCGCATCATTGGTGTTCCGGAGAAGGCAGAAGGACTGACCCCTGACCTCTTTGTGGAAGACATTATCCTCAACCATCTGAAGCCGAAAGGGTTGGGGAATTTCTTCACTGTATAGAGGAGCCCACAGAGTTCCAGGGGGAAGAACAAGACCGGGGGCTCCACCTCGTCCAATGATTGCGAGGGTGCTTAATTTTAGGGACAGGGATGCTATCTGCAGGTTTCCAGATCGGGAGGCCCCTGAAATATGAGAATTCCACGCTCACATTCTTTCCGGATTTCACTCAGTTGGTCCAGAGGCAACGTTAGAGTTTCCTCAGACTTAGGAGAAGGCTCAGGGACAGAGGCTTGAAGTATGCCATGATGTTTCCGGCTAAGTTGCGGGTTGAGGTCGAGGGAAAGGTCAGAAATTGCTTCAGACTGGCTGGAGAGACTTCCCTCCCGGGAGGAGCCCTAGGGACAGGATGGTGAAGGTGGAGATGGTTCGCAGGAGCAGGAATCATGTGTATTGCTATGGTTCGGGGGTGTGGGGTGTCGGGTTGGGGGGCCGCACTTGGGATCTTTTTAGGGGTTTGCTCCCTGAGAATGTGTGTTATGATCAGCGCAGAACATAACATCCTAGGGGGGCGGGGTTACGGGGTTCTGACATCCTCCTCAGACATATCTTTTAGCTAGCTGGTTAGTTAGAGTATGGGGCAACGGGCACACTGCAAGTTGGGGTTAGGCAAAAGACGTGAGCAGGGGTGCAGGGTAGGGGGAGGGAGGTTGAAAATGTTGTTATCGTTATGTTTTTCTTTTTTCTTTTTCTTTATGTTTCAGGAGGTTTTACAAAGTTGTGGGGATTGTTGATGGCATCAGCATATGGTATTTGATTTGCATGCAGCAGACAGAGGATTGTTACTTCCTTTTCATACATGATGATGGGGGGTAGGGAACTGAAGGTTTTGAGTTGGAATGTGAATGGGTTGGGGGACAAAATTAAACGAAGTGTAGTTCTTTGGTATCTTAAACGTCAGGCGCCGGATATTGTTTTGCTTCAAGAAACACATTTAGTTGGTAATTCATGTAAGGCGATGCACAAAATGGGGTACAAGTTGGTGGCCCATGCTGGATTCACATGTGGTTCTAGAGGGGTGGGCATCCTACCTCAGAAGGCGCTCCCATTGGTGATAGATTCCACTTGGGAAAATGATAGGGGGAGATATGTTGGCAATACAGGTCGTTGGGAAGGGTGTGTTCTTACCCTCTTGTCTGTCTATTTCCCCCCAAATATGCAGTCCACTTCATTTGTTGATTTGGGAAAGCTTCTTCTCGAACTGCCGGTTGGGTTCTTGATCTTGGGGGGTGACTTCAACGCAGTATTTTCAGGAACTATGGATAGACATCCCCCACGGGATATGGGGCGTGCCCAGCGGTGGCTACCCACCTTTATTGATGCTATGGGGCTGGTGGGCGGTTGGAGATTGCTCCATCCTGATCAGAAACAATACAAGTTTCATTCTTGTCCCCACGGCAGCCTCTCCCTCCTGGATTATTATCTGGTTCCGGCGGCTCAGGCGTCTTATATCACTGAAGCTGTTCAGCTTGCCAAGGGTATCTCTGATCATTCCCTGCTTTGGTTTCAGCTTTGTATCGCTTCAGGATCGGCAGGTAGAGTGGCCCCCATTAACCCCTGGTATCTACGTAACCCCAAACTTGCAAGGACCTCATTAAGGCTCTAGATGGTTATTTTACGGATAATGAAGGATCGGTGTCCTCCTCCATGTCTCTCTGGGAAGCTTTTAAAACAGTCATTAGGGGTCAGGCTCTGTCGCTGATAGCTGGAACAAAAAAGGAAAGGAATAGAGAGGTTGTTATGGCAGAGACTGAGATTGGTCTTTTGGAGGCATCTTTTGAGCCTTAAGCAGTCTGATTATAGATCACTGGTTACCGATAGTGCTAGGGTTCTTGATAGGGAGCAGCAGGGCAGGCTTTAAGACCTCGGGGATAAGGCAGGGAAACTTATTGCCTGGTTGGACAAAAAGGACAGGGCTGAGCGTGTCGTCCCAGAACTTGTTACAGCAGAGGGAAAGTTGCTTACGGATCCACAGAGTATTGTCGATAGCTTTGCGACTTATTTTCAAACTGTTTATACCTCAGTCTCAGATCGTCCGGAGGAGAACTCCCATTTGTTGCTTCGTGATATACAGCTCCCTCGTCTGTCCAGTGAGGACCGCGATTTTATGGGTAGTTCCTTAACAATTGACGAAATAGCCCAGGCTATTCGCTCTATGAACTTGGGTAAGGCGCTGGGACCCAATGGGCTCCCAATTGAACTCTACAAGCTCAGACCCGATAAGCTGGCTCCCTAACTTAAAGGTATGTTCGACGAGGCCCGGGAAAAAGGGATTTTGCCCAGGGATCAGAGAGTTGCGTCGGTGGTGGTGATCCATAAGGAGGGTAAACCCAAGACTAAATGTGCCTCTTATAGGCCTATTTCTTTGTTGAATGCTGAGCCCAAAATTCTGGCCAAGCTTCTCGCTAATAGGCTTGTGAAAGTGTTCAGCGGACTGATCCACCCGGATCAATCAGGTTTTATTCCCCACAGAAACACAGCCCTGAATTTACGCAGGTTGCGTGGCGTGATTGCCAGGGCCCACACCCTGCGGGAACCAGCCGTATTTGCTTCACTGGATGCAACCATGGCTTTTGATACTGTAGAATGGTCCTATTTGTGGGCGGTCCTGACTAAGGGGCCAATTAGGATTGCAGTGAATCCGCATTCTCCGGGCCGGCGGAAGCCACCGCCGGCTCGGAGGATGCGGATTCACCGCTGCGGAGCCAGAAAAGACCCCCGCCAGATTAGGATGGCTGGGGAGTCTGCGGTGGAAGGGAAGACCGTCCGCCGCTTTTCCGCCGTGGTCGGAAGGCGACCGCGGCGGAAAAGCTCTAATATGGTGGCGGTGTCTATCAGACACCGCCAGCAATATTAGGATTTGCTTTGGGACATGCCTTTCTGCGGCGGCAATGCCGCCACGGAAAGGCATACGGTTTTTTCTTTGGGGGCCTGTTGCGGGCCCCCAGGTTGAAGGGGGTGGGGGTGCAGATGGGGGTACCTATGGTACCCCCCTGCATTTGCATGCAAAATGCGGCAGGCACCGTGCGGTGTGCATGCAAATGCAAAGCATGCATTTTTAACATTGCGGCGGGTGCTGCTTAGAGCAGCACCCACCACAATGTTAAATATACAGGATGTGACCGCCAGGGTGGCGGTCACATTCTAATTGCATTGGAGGGAATGCCGCAGCTCCTGCGGATGGTCCCTCCACCTCGGGGGTGGCGGACGGACGCAGGTCCGTCCTCCATCATAATCGACCCCTAAATTTGGATTTGGCCCTGATTTTATTGGCTGGGTGCGCTTACCGTATACTGAGCCGCTCGCCCAAATAGTTGTTAATAACCGGGTCTCTAAATCTTTTTGTCTTGATTGGGGCACTCGGCAGGGCTGCCCTCTCTCTCCCCTCCTTTTTTCGCTGACCCTGGAACCTCTGGTGCCTTGGGTGCGCTGGGAGCCATCCATTCGGGGCATTCGGTGGGCCCTTGACTGGGAGGACCGAATCTCCTTGTATGCGGACGATATTCTGCTTTATTTGACCTCTCCTCGGAAGTCCCTCATTGTCGTGTGAGACGTCCTGGCCTCTTTTGGTAAGAACTCTGGGCTTTCTAATAATTGAGCAAATCGCTGTTGTTTGTTCTTAGGGGAGAGCCCCCGGTCCCGCCGCAAAACTGTCCCATTCAAATTAATATAGGCGGGTTCAAGTATTTCGGAATTTTCATTTCTCTTGATCTAGCAGTCAGGTATGCCAAGAATCTCCTTCCCCCTTTGCAGAGGCTTAAGAGTGACATCGCTAACTGGACGAAACTTCCGCTCTCTTTGTTGGGGAGAGCGGCTCTTTTTAAAATGATGTCTCTGCCTCGTTTCCTTTATGCACTTCAGAATACCCTAAATGTGGTGCCGGACAGTTATTTCCATGAGGTGGAAGGGTTGCAGCGTAGTCTTTTATGGGATGGCACAGGCAGACCCCATATTGCCTTAGCTAAGCTGACACTCCCCATGTCTGATGGAGGCATTGCCCTCCCAGATAATAAACTGTACTATTGGGCTTCCCAGCTAGCCGCGATCAATCATGGAGCATATGGCCCAGTCGCCGATCCCGGCTACGCTATAGATAAATGGCTCCTCCCTGGGGGTAGCTACAATAGGGCACTGTATTTTAAGCCAACGAAGTTGGACTTGACAGGTCCAACTAAGCATGCTGTGCGGATCTGGCACAATGCCATGAGTTCCTTGGGATGGAGGGATAAATTGACGCTGGCTACCCCACTTTTTGATTCGGAGCGGCTAGGTAAGCTTTGGAAGACGAAAGGGTTCGATAAGTGGGATCTGATAGGGATCTCCACCATTAAAGACATCTGGGGCAAGGGGTAGATTAAGTCATTTGAGGAAATGCAGGCTGAATTTGAGTTGACGAGATCTGAGTACTTTTGCTATGCGCAAATTCGACACTCATTACAGGCGGTCCTGCCCGTGGGCCTACTTGAAGCCTCACCTCTTGAGGATAGAATTTTAGATGGTCACCTCCCCGAAAAAACAATCTTCCTGATCTATAAGATGCTAATTAATCACAGGGCGGATTTACTTAGGGAGTTGAGGGATAAGTCGGTGCGAGACGGAATAGAACTGGATGATGAGGACTGGTAATCGTCTGTGTCCTCTTCAAAAGTGGTTGCCATTCCTGCACGGCTGCGGCTTGTTCACTTAAAAATACTACACACGGTCTATGTCACGGGGCCCGCCTTCTACGGATGGGGTTTTTGGATACTGGATTGTGTAGACGAAAGTGTGGTCTTGTGGGAGCTTTCCCCCATATAATCTTGGAGTGTCGCTATATTACTGAGTACAGGCGTAAGATTCTCGACACAATACACAAGGTTTTGGGGGTCTCCTTACTACCACAGGCGAGGAGATGCCTCCTTAACATATGGGAACCTACTGACCTTAACTCTGCTCAGACACAGTGGACCACATTAGGTTTCATGATAGCGAAAAGGGATATTGCCCAGCAGTGGGGATCCAAACAGCCTCCCACCCTTGAGAGCTGGACGAATAACCTAGATTGGAGTATGTTCCGGGAGAAGACAGTTTTCATAGCAAGAGGCCGCCCTCGAAAGTGGGCTTCAATATGGGGACCTTCGAGTAAATATCGAGGAGAGATCTGTGTGCCACCTAGAGATGCTGTTTTTGATATACCCCCATCCCCGAGAGGGTTTTTTGACATGTATGTATACTGGTTTCCTATACCCCCGATGGTGTTGTATTGACTAGAATATGATTCTTCTGTGCTGTGTCTTTTCTTGATGCCTTGTTTTAATAGAAAGAATTATAAAAAAACATTATCGATTACAATAAAAAACTATAGTGTTACCCACAATGTCACTTCAAAATTCTCAGTCTTACAATGTATTTCAACTCTATACATTCATTTCTTTGTCCCAGCATCATGATAAAGTATTTGTTCCCCATTGGATTCATGGTTTGCAACGACAGTATGTCCTGAAAACATAAGTCATTTTTTCATATTCCCACTTTGGTTTACACCTCATCAAACATATCCCTCAACGTAAATTAGTCAATTACCCACAAGGTATTCATTTGTAAATATATGTTTTGTGACCGAAATATGCTTCTGGAAGCCAGTGCATTGTAGCCCTATGTTACAGCCACGTTTTACGTAGCCAATAGCACTCTAGTTGATTGCTGGCATGGTGTTACTTCTTGTGAACCACACAAACCAACACATATTAACAACGGTAGCGTGCTGGCACAAAATGTGCCTGGTACTGCTATAGATATAGTTAGAAAAAGGTGGCCAGCCACTACCCAAATTACGACGTTACACTTGCACAGCATTTCAAGCCCGTCCACTTGGGAGTTCTTCATGCATTAGGCAAAAAAGTGACCTCATATCCTATTGGATGCGAAAGCTATCAGTTAGAGTTTTACACACTTTAACAGTATAGAATGTACTGGTGTAGAGTGGAGTTGTGTACAATGGAATAGCATAGTATTGAGTGGCATAGAGCAGAGTGTTGTATGATGGAGTGGCATTGAGTGTAATAGTATAAAGTTGAGTAGCGTACAGTACAATAGCTTATAATGGAGTGGTGCAGACTGGAGTAGTGCACAGTAGCGTACATTTGAGTGGGGTCCAATCGAATAGTGTAGAATGGAGTGGAATGCAGTACACTGGAGTGGCATACAGTGGAGCAGCGTGCAGTAGAGAGGTATATAGGAAAATGGAATACAGTGGAATAGCAGACAGTGGAGTGTTGTAGAGTGGAGTGTCATACGGAAGAATAGTGTACAGTGGAGTTGCGTACAGTAGAATTGCACAGAGTGGAGTGGTGTACAGTGGAGTAGCAATGTAGATTATGGTGTGCAGAGTAACGCAAGACAACGAATTGCGCTGCCTTGCGTTTATCCATATTTGCCAATCAACACAGGGCCACGCAAGGTGGCCATGCGTTCCTTTGTAAATCTGGCTTAGGTATTGCAATGCCCATGTGACACCATGAGAGACGCAAGGATACTGCAATCCAATAATAGATTTAGACCTTAGTTGATGTTCATGCCATGGTATACTGTGATACATGGCGATGACAAGCCAGTATATAATAGGGTAATGCCTGTTTTTTAGAGAAAGAAAAGGCAGCCATATTGTTTTTTCTACACTTTGGTTGTGTTCAGTGTTAGGGTCTTGGATATAGGTAATTAATAGGTCCCTACTTATCACTACTTTATTAAAGTGGTAATACATAGGACAATGTATTTATATATTCTTATACATTTTTAAATAAGTGTACAGTCATGTACCACAGTAGTTTCATAACATTTTGTGAAATTCCATGAAAATACTGCTGTGACAGATATCACTAAGTTTAAAAGCCCTATACATTTAAAATTACTAACTTTTACTACAGAATAGCAATCATATTTTAGTGATATTTATTTTTAAGTATTGTATTTGATATGTATTTTGCTTATTGGTTTACCTCATAAGTTGACCATACATATGTGTATTAGTTGTTCGTGTAGTAATTCTGAAACTTTACATATGCAGTCTAGTTTATTTTTGGGCTACCTTGCTACTTGTGGAAGGATTGAGCTACATATGAAGTACAAAGTGAATGAAAGGCATTATTATGTTATGTTATTATTCTATAAATGAAGATTATAATTTTTTTCCTAGTGGCCAAATATCATGTCTTCCAAATAGTAGTTTGTGTGGCCCACTTCTAGGTCAATTTGTCATTTTGTTGCACAGGGGTGCATAAGAAAGATATTTTTTCTTTGGCTTGTTGGGCCAGTTTTATTTTGTGAGCCAGAGAACACACAAAGAAAACATAGGTAGTTTAACATGTAATATATTGTTTATATATTTGTTTATAGGATACTTTTAGCATGCAACCATAAATGGGTCTTTCAGTTGTTCATGTAGTAAATCTGAAACTTTACATATGCATTTCAGTTTATTGTTTGCGCTTCCTTGCTACTTTTAGTAGAATTGTGCTAAAATGCATCACTAAGTTGAAAAACATTACTTTGCGCTCTACGTTAAATATAAAAGTCTATATAAAATGCATTCAATTTCATGCCCTTTTTGGCACCCCCATTTTTTGCTGCACCCATTAACCAAACGCCGCAAAACTTTCAGTCCTCTGACAATGAATATATATATTAATATTACATGGCTCTAGCACACAAAATCCTTGTGAGTCTAGATATTACAATAATCAGTGATGTTATAGAGACTGAAAAATCACAATTGAATATGTTTCTTTTTTTGGTCCATTTGACCTCTCACTTTGTTTTTATAGCCAGCCAACACGTGTGTGTCGTATGAGGGCGTGCCTCACGACTACTTCAGGGCAATACAACAATGAGTGTTTCCAAATAAAATGTACATTCCATCCATTTAATTCTCTGCATATTACATTATTCCAGTAACGTGTGTGGTTTCAGAATATTAAAATACATTTGTGTCAATAAAGTGGAAACCCATGCAATTTATACTGATTGCAATTAAGCTTATATTTTGCTGCTTGACCAATTACATAAAAATAATAATCTGCTTGTTTGCTGAAACCATAAGGAGTATAGCACCATCTCCAATAATTCTCCTCACAATACTGAGTTATCCTCTGTGCTCCAATAACTAAACAGATAAACCCAAAAAAATTCTGTGACATGCAAACTCATCCAAATACCTGCAAAACTTGACCCTCTGTGCTCTTAAAGATATGTGTTTATTGACCAACAGAATCTCATTATTCACATGGTATGTATTCATCCATTTCCATTCCTTATTTTATCAACAATGATCATACCTGTAAGCCGGTTCTAAATCCGACCCGGCAGTCTTGTATTGAAGTATACCACATATGAGTCCTAAGTAGATACAAAACAAAGGGTTCTTTCTATAACCGTCATCACCATCCATCTCCTTTTGTTGCGTGCCAAATAACATAACATGTAGACTTGCATACAAAAAAAATCTTTTGTCTATTCTTATTTCAGCCCACTGTTCCTGTTGGGGGGGGGGGGGGGGGGGGTTGTTGTACTCAGGTTGTCTTGCTGCCATGCCAATGACAACAAGATCTGGAAAGGGCAGGAAGGTGGGGGAGGGGGGGAGTGTAAATGGGACCCTGGACAATTTTATAACTCGAGCCTTCTCTTGAACCTCTCTTCCATAAGCGCTCCTCTCTAGGGGCCCTAGCATGAGTAACATCACCAGTAAACATCACTGCGCATGGAGTAGAAACGCCCTCGACCCCTGATCGTGATAACATAGGTGCCATTAGGGCCAGCCTGGACAGGCTGAATGGGGTAGTTACCTCTAGGTTAGAGTCTCCTGTTCCCTCTGAGTCGCCAGAGCCTCCTCTCCCCTCTGTGCCGCTCGTGGTTTCCCCGGCTGTTACTAACTACCTCCACAACCCCAATACCGTCAGTACCATCTACTCAAATGGGAAGATATCGGGTGGTGGGGGTCCCAGAAATCCCGCCCTCAAAAGGAAAAGACCTACCAACAGAGTAAGGGGTGGACATGTCAAACCCTCTAAAAAGTTTAAAGCAAAATACTTCAGTGGTGGGGAGGAACCTATGGCGTCGGGGAGGGAACATCCGCTGAATCGACTTGTAGGAAACAGCGCAACCCCTGATCAGACTAATTCAGCCAAACAACAACTAGAGGGTCCAGAAGTGCGTACTCCTGCTACTAGTCTCCCCTCATTCTTTCCCCCAATACAGCAGATCGAGAAGTTGGTAAGGTCCCTGATCCTCCCAGTGTTACAAAGGGTTAAGGACATTGCAGAGAGACTAGATAGATTTGAGAGGTCAACTTTGGATAACTTCTTCTCCCTTAAATCTTTGGTGAAACTACAGGATAAGAACACCTTAGGAGAGAGTGAGCAGGTTAGAACCCACGGGGAAGCTTCAGCCCTTGATGTTATACGGGCTCAGCCTACTCCTGTAACAGCTTGCACTTCCGGGTCTGGGCAGCAGGCTGCATTACCGGCTGGCTCTGCCACTGGTGTGCTGCCGATTAGTACCAGTGCCCCGAAGGTAACGGAGCAACAGCCAGCTAGCGCTGTTTCCCAGGCTTCTTTCCCAAAGGGTCTTAATTAGGTGTGGGCGGAAAATCCGTTCCGCTCGCGGATTTTGCGGATTTTCGGGAAATCCGCAATCCGCGAGATTTGCGAATCTCCCGCAAAATCCGCAAATCCGCGAGCAGCGGATTTTGCTCGCACTGCTCGCACTGTTCGCGTGAGTTCGCGTGAGTTCGCGCCCCGCGAATAAGTGCAAAATTGCAGAAATACGATTTTAGCAAAACTGAAAGTAACTACTTACCAGGTTCAAAAGTTCAGGCTCATCATTAGTAGCCATTTCCTGTAGTGCTTCCTGAGGGGCCCCTCCAGAGTTCAGTTGCCAGTTGAAACTATTATGTGACCCTGCTCTGAACCTCAGAATAGTCACACATATGCCACAAAGGTCCTGAATTACAGCTAAGGGAGACAAGCAGGAGCCAGGCTGGAAGTTAAAATCCATTAATCAGCCCCTAATTCATTATTGTCAGTTGGGGCAGGGCAGGTGTTGTAACTAATTTTGCAACAATGAAAGCACTTAGCAAGTGCAAAAGATCACTAATCAGGGCGCACTAAGGAAGCAGGTGCCAGCTAAAAAAATATTCTGTGACACATTAATCAGCCCCAAATTAATTCAGGTCACTTGAGGCAGGGAAGGTGTGCTTTGCTTTGCCGAAAATAATGTACACTGGACAACCAGAGGGTGTGGTGATGAAACAGAGGGTGGCATGGGTGGGCCAGAGGGTGGCATGAGTAGTCAGAGAGTGGCAGTGGTGACAGAGAGTGGCAGTGATGAAGAAGAGTGTCCCAAACAGGCTGGACACGTAGAAACAACAAGTTCGCGAAACTGGCGACCCGACAGGTAAGTTCGCAATTTGCGAAAGTGTACAAAACCATATGCGAACTGGCAGAAACACGGGCGAACACAAAAAAAAAAAAAAATCCGCAAATTCGCGGGAATTCGCGGATTTTGCGGATTGCGAATCCGCAAATCCGCAAAATTCGCGAACGCGAGATCCGCAAAATTCGCTCATGCTTAGTCTTAATAATACGCGGTCTAAAGCACCTCAACCTAGGAAGGACCCTAAAAACCTAGTAGAAACAGCCCTAATTCTGTACCAATCACCCAGCAGGCTCTGCAGCAACCCAACGAGGCTCTCAGATTCCCCTTAAAATCTCCCGCCGGACTGTCAGCCCTATGTTGCTGTACTTACTAATGTCCCGCCCCTGAAGGCTGACCAATATAGATCTTACCAGGCGCTTAAAAATAAATCTATGCACTGGTTAAGAGAGAATAGGCCTCTCCCTAATGAACTGGATGGCCAGATACTCAACCTTAGAAGGGTAGGGTGGGTAGGCAACGGACATAAGCAATTCCAGGGGGATTGTGTGGTGGGAACTGCAAAGATGCCAGGGTTGCCCAATTCATTTGCAACCAGCAGCTAGGTTGTGGAGGTGTGGGAATTGGAGTAGTAGACCTGAGCTACTTCTACTTCGACCATTAGGCACATCAAACGCCAGCCACTAAGGGTGGGGAGGGAGGCAAGACTTCTTTTTCCTGGAGAATCATTATAATTCTTTATCCCATTCACCGTTTGTACGGTCAGGTAACCACAGGTGGGCATTTGGCTACTGAAATGATACTTGCTCCTGGGACTCATCCTTGTGGTTGAGCCCAGTAGCTGCTCCCACGACCTATGTCCTGGGATCATCCAGAGCCAACCTTTCACCACAGCACGACCTTGGTAGTCACCCCAACTCCAGTCCTTCAAGCCCCAGGCAGCTATTAGATCTAGTATCTATCCCTGCTGTTACCAACATTGGGAGGTTCGTGAGCGAGAGCTCACCACTAGCTGTCTCTGGGTGGGTGGGTACATCTCTGTCCAAGTCCTGCAGCGAGCCGGCTGTGGCGGATCCATTCCTTAGGATTCTCAGCTGGAACGTTGCGGGTATCTCTAGGAAGCTGGATCTACCCGACTGGAATACCCTAGTGGAGGCTTATCCAATCTGCATCTTCCAAGAAACCTGGCGCAGGAAGCCCTGTCACAAGGTGGGGTACTCATTGTTTTTCGTACCAGCAGTTCCCCCCTCCTCAGGGAAGGGTCGCCCCTCAGTAAGCCTCCTTATATGGGTTGATGTCTCGCTTGGGTGCCAAATAGTGCAGCACAAGACTAGTTCCCCTGACCTTCTAAGAATTTCACTTAAGGGGCCTCGGAGATGGCTCACCCTGGACATTATAAATATCTATGCTAGGGGCATGAAAGGAGGCTCTCAATCACCCATAATCTCAGGCTTGGAGGACCTTCTTAGGCAGTGCACAGATAGATCACATGTCCTGGTCGCAGGGGGCTTCAATTGTACGTTTGAGCCTCTTGCGACGGAGGACATCCTGGGCACTGCGGACGAAGATGCTAGGAGAGGAATACCCAAATTAACCATCCCACCCATCAGGAGGTGGTTCCAACGGGTTGTACAACTCAACCCTCTGACCCTGGAATTTGGTCTGAGAGCAGCTAACGGGAGGACAACTTCGGATCAATCGGGAGCTCACACTTATAATAGGGCAAACCACACGTTGAGGATCGATTATATCCTCCTCGACGTCAGGCTCTGGAGCTTTGTGCGGGATATGGTGTTTCTTCCCACAGTCGATAGCGATCACAACCCCCTATTTTTGACTTTGCTCCCCTTGTGGCTCGGGGTCCATGGTGTGCCCATGCCCTCAAAATCAGTTTCAACTTCGGCAATACATCCCTCCAATTGTGGGAGGCGTCTGAAGTGGTGTAGGGTTGCTGTGGATGAGGGGAAAATGCTTGCTATAGGGGCCCTCTTAGCAACAGCTCAGTCTAATTTGGACCCGTCCTTCCAGATAATTAGCGAAGTGCAGCTCTCTTCTGTAACACAATCAAGGCTCTGGGTAATCTCTTCCTACTCCCAAGTAGGGACCCACCGGTGGGGGAAATTAAGAGCCCTAAGAACCATCCAGGTTGGTTTACTAAAAAAGGTAGTGCAAAAAAATCTGCCTTGATTACCGCCATCAAAGGCAAATCCCCGGTGGTGATCAGGCTTGCCAGGAAAGAGTACACCCAGACCACTAATGCAGCTAAGAAAGAGTGGGAGGATAGGTATTGGTCCGATCTCAAGGAAGCAAGTGCGGGCAGAGACTGTAGAGGGTTTTGGAATCTAATAAGAACAAGGAACAGACCAGATAGCACTTAAATTACGTGCAACAGCTCAGCACAAAATTGGTACAACCACTTTCTATCCCTCTACACCTCCAATGAGGTGTATACTCAGACACCCCCCATTAGTGGTCTTCTCCCAATCGAATTCCTGGGAGACACAATGGGTGATCCCTTTACCCCTAGAGAAGCTGTAATAAAATTGTTGGTGCCCCTTAAAGCAGCTTGGCCGGACAGGATACCGGGTGATCTGATACGCACCAATCCTAAAGAGTGGGAAAAGTTGGTCTCAACCCTGTTAAATGCTATTAACAATGGTGCACCTGTCCCTGAATCCTGGAAAGGGGCGGAGGTCGTCCCGATATTTAAAAAGGGGTGTAGGGACGACCCCGCCAATTACAGGCCCATAAGCCTTATCGATTCAACACAAAAGGTGGCGGGGAAAGTGATCTTGGTGAGGGTGCTCCAGTGGGTAGGCGTTCATAACATTCTATCCGACTACCAAGCTGGCTTTCGCTCCGGAACAGGGACCATAGAACAGGCCTTTAGATTGGTCCTTCTTTATTGGAAGGTGGTGGTGCTGGGCAAGGGCAGTCTTTATCTGGCCTTTATAGATTTAAAGACTGCCTTTGACCTAGTACCACGGGAGGGGTTGTGGAAGGTTTTGTCTGAGATGGGGTTGCCCCCTTACATCTTGTCCCTAATGGTGAAGCTCCATGCTGACAATTTTGCACAGGTGCGGTGGGGTAAGCATGAGGAGAAAACTGAGAGGATTCCAGTGGAAAGGGGCGTCCGCCAGGGATGTGTGCTCGCTCCCACTCTGTTCTCTCTCTATGTGAACGGAGTGGTAGAGCATCTGCTAAGAAATCCTGCAGATGAACAGGGTCAGACTGATTTGCATATAGCCATGTCTGAACTGGGGTGGCGGAGTGGGCTAAAGAACGGTGTTGGATTAAAGCCAGATCTTTTGACTGGGTGTGAGTGTTTGATTGATTCAGATGCTCCGTCCATCACCACCCCCTTTTGTACCGCTTTTGGCCGCCATGGGTGTGGCAGGGTATGCTCAGACGTGAGTCCCTTGCTCACTTTGCCACTGGATTCAAGCAAGCCGGGCTGAAGACAGCTGGAATGCCAGAAACCGGTCCTCGGAAGCTTGTTTCCGGTCCAGGGAAGACATGGCTTTGCAGTTCGGGCTGGACTGTTCCCATGAGGCACAGGGTCAGACTGATTTGCATATAGCCATGTCTGAACTGGGGTGGCGGAGTGGGCTAAAGAACGGTGTTGGATTAAACCCAGATCTTTTGACTGGGTGTGAGTGTTTGATAGATTCAGATGCTCCGTCCATCACCACCCCCTTTTTTACCGCTTTTGGCCGCCATGGGTGTGGCAGGGTATGCTCAGACGTGAGTCCTTTGCTCACTTTGCCACTGGATTCAAGCAAGCCGGGCTGAAGACGGCTGGAATGCCAGAAACCGGTCCTCGGAAGCTTGTTTCCGGTCCAGGGAAGATATGGTTTTGCAGTTCCAACTGGACTGTTCCCAGGAGGCACAAGGTCAGACTGATTTGCATATAGCCATGTCTGAACTGGGGTGGCAGAGTGGGCTAAAGAACGGTGTTGGATTAAACCCAGGCCTTTTGACTGGGTGTGAGTGTTTGATTGATTCAGATGCTCCGTCCATCACCACCCCCTTTTGTACCGCTTTTGGCCGCCATGGGTGTGGCAGGGTATGCTCAGAAGTGAGTCCCTTGCTCACTTTGCCACTGGATTCAAGCAAGCCGGGCTGAAGACAGCTGGAATGCCAGAAACCGGTCCTCGGAAGCTTGTTTCCGGTCCAGGGAAGACATGGCTTTGCAGTTCGGGCTGGACTGGTCCCATGAGGCACAGGGTTATACTGATTTGCATATAGCCATGTCTGAACTGGGGTGGCGGAGTGGGCTAAAGAACGGTGTTGGATTAAACCCAGATCTTTTGACTGGGTGTGAGTGTTTGATTGATTCAGATGCTCCGTCCATCACCACCCCCTTTTGTACCGATGCACCATCCTTGGCGGGCATGCGCATCCCCACACTGCTTTTCGCTGATGATACTCTCCTTATTTCAAAGACCCCTGTGGGTTTGCAGAGCCTCCTGAATAGTTTTCAGGAGTTCTGCTCACAAAGGGGTCTGATAATCAACACCAATAAAATTAAGTATCTGGTCCTGAACCCGCCCAAAAAATTGGGCCGCCCCCCTTTGTTGAACTCCGTGCCCCTGGAGAAGGTGGCTGAATTTGATTATTTGGGCTTTCGTCTTACGGACTCAATGCACTGGAACTCGCACATCCAAAAGATGCTACTTAGTCATAAAAGGGTGTGCGGTACCCTTCTCAAGGAGCAACGCTCCTCCACAACTAAGCCTATTGCCCCTGTTATGGAGATTTATAAAGCAAGAGGGGTCAGTGCTGCTTTGTATGGGGCGGAGCTGTGGGGCAGGTCCAATCTTGAAGTACTAGCCAGATCAGAGAACAAATTCCTGAAGGACCTGATGGCTCTCCCTCAGAGTACTCCAACAGTTCCTGTGCTAATGGACATGGGATGTAGATCAATTAAAGATCAAGCCCAACTCCGTCCCCTCCTACTTTGGGCGCGGCTGTGGCATGTGCCGGAGCTGGCCTCATATGCAGAGGCTTTGCAAGAGGTTATGCTAATGGAGGGCTGGTCTAAGATCAAGTGGTTGAGTGATGTGAAACGGCTGTTAGGGGATTTAGGCCTTGGAGATGCATGGGAATCCAGGACAGCCCCCCTAGAGCCGTCTTAAAGAAGATCTACTGGAACTGGATCTCTTGCAAAATCTCCACAGAGTCGAAGCATTGTAAATCCACTACTGACTTTGTGAGGATTAAGGATGTGGTGGCTTATGAATTGTATCTTGACACTATTTCTAACCCCATAGATCGGGCCTTGTATTTTAAATTTAGAGCAGGGATCTCACCTGTAAGCGAACTGACTGCCGGCTGGAAATCCTCCCATCAGTCCTCTCCCTTCTGTGCGATATGCATAACACGAGTAGAGTCGGTTGCCCACATTTTCTTTGAATGCCCGGCTTACTTAGCGCCGAGGCGGCGCTGGCTCAAGCCTTTATGCAGACCATTATGCACTCGCAGCATAAAGTGGCGCTACGTATTTTAATGTCTGATACACGCACTTTGTTAGTCTGCGGTGTGTCCAAGTTTTTAAAATGGTCTTGGTTAATTTGATCAAAAAGGCTTTCTTTGTCCATTTAATGCTTGTTTTGACTGTTATGCAATGTTTTATTTGTGTAAATAGAATGTGCTTGTTTTAAATGTCGCATTTTAAATTCATTGTACATTGCTTTTATGATATTCTATATATCGAAATAAAGCTTTCAATCAATGAAGCCTGCAGCAGGATAGAAGGATTCTTCTGCAACAGATACTTGTATCAAGCAACATAAAAGATGTTATTTTTTTTACAATGGACAAAGAAATTATTAGTATCCTAGAATCGTCTCTTTAAACACAATAGCAAAGCAAAAGTAAATTACCTATCAATTGTTAACCCAACCCACTCCCAAAACTAACCACTTTCAAAGAATCATACTCCTAATTTCAAATCAAATCAAAACTCCTAATTTAAAACTTTAACAGTTCCACTTGCTTCTACACTGTTTTATCAGCTTCTGTGCAACTGCAATACTGCATTTCTAAATAGCAGCTTAGCAATTTTTCATTAACACTTCAAAGCCATTAATGTTTTTTTAAATTCTTTACAGCTTTTGTGTGTTAATCGCTTTAGTACCTTTCTAGCAACAAATGTATGCTATGTAATAAGCTACTGGTGACCATTGTTAATGAACAGTTTCAAGAAAGAAATATTTCATATAATATTACCTATTAAAGGAAAACATAGCAATTGTGAGCTACATACAGCACAAGCTAACTCTCACAAATGCACTGCAAATGCTACCTTAGAACAAGCATTGGCAAAGCCAACAGGTCTCCCCTTTGAGACTTTTAACTCTTCCATTGCCTTTTGTCCATGCTGTTCAGCATGAGCATTGTGGACTTTGGCAATGATTAGGAGCCATGCTGTATCGCAATTGATCCTGAGTGTAGTTAATCCAGATGTTGGAAATGGTGGCTGACCCCCCCCCACCCACTTCTCGGATAGGACTAAATCGGCAGTGCAAGCTTTCCCTGCTGCTACCTTGCCAGCACTGAAACCTCTAGCCAGCACAAGGAGACCAGTGAACTGACTAAAAAAGATGAATCCCACTCTTTTCCTCACTGTTGAGACAGCAGGAAGAAACAACGTGGGGGGTGTCTCAAATTTCCCATCATAAAAAGCAATGGGCTGCATGGGTGAATGTGTGACATCACCAAGATGTGGGCTGGTCTGTTCCCATGACGAGCACGGTCAGTGATGATTTGCATTAGGTTGGTCTTTGGGGCTGATTTCAAGTTTGACGGATAGGTACTCTGTTGCAACCATGACAGAGTACCCTGTCCACCAAAAGCAAGGTACGCCCACTCTATTCTGAGTGAGGCGGACTGCAAGTTTTACGCAGAAGGAGTAATTTTCCTGGTGACAATTGTTAATGAACAGTTTCAAGAAAGAAATATTTCATATAATATTACCTACTAAAGGAAAACATAGCATTTGTGAGCTACATACAGCACAAGCTAACTCTCACAAATGCACTTCAAATGCTACCTTAGAACAAGCATTGGCAAAGCCAACAGGTCTCCTCTTTGAGACTTTTAACTTTTCCATTGCCTTTTGTCCATGCTGTTCAGCATGAGCATTGTGGACTTTGGCAATGATTAGGAGCCATGCTGCATCGCAATTGATCCTGAGTGTAGTTAATCCAGATGTTGGAAATGGTGGCTGACCCTCCCCCCCCCCCCACCCACTTCTCGGATAGGACTAAATCGGCAGTGCAAGCTTTCCCTGCTGCTACCTTGCCAGCACTGAGACCTCTAGCCAGCAACAAGGAGACCAGTGAACTGACTAAAAAAGATGAATCCCACTCTTTTCCTCACTGTTGAGACAGCAGGAAGAAACAACGTGGGGGGGGTCTCAAATTTCCCAACATAAAAAGCAATGGGCTGCATGGGTGAATGCGTGACATCACCAAGATGTGGCCTGGACTGTTCCCATGAAGAGCACAGTCAGTGATGATTTGCATTAGGTTGGTCTTTGGGGCTGATTTCAAGTTTGACGGATAGGTACTCTGTTGCAACCGTGACGGAGTACCCTGTCCATCAAAAGCAAGGTACGCCCACTCTATTCTGAGTGAGGCAGACTGCAAGTTTTACGCAGAAGGAGTAATTTTACTGTCAGTTTTGAATGTACTTTGTCCGCCCGATGGAGTAGGTGCATTTGGAAATAAGTCATACATCTGTAAACCCTAATCAGAGTGGATGATCAGATTGTGCTTTTTTTTTGTCTGACCATCATTGCTAGATATATCCTGGTGGCGAGGGACATTGAAAAAAACTAATCAATCAGGGTTGGTAAAGTGCAACTACTTGTCCATGAGGGTCTCAAGGCGCTGGGGAGGAGGGGGATGCAGCTCTGTTGAGTGGTGGTGTCACCCGAAAAGCCGGGTCTTGAGGTCCTTCCTGAACTGGGGCAATGTGGGAGATTGCCGGAGGTGGCTGGGGTGAGTTCCAGGCTTTGGCTATGATGTAGGAGAAGGACTTTCCTCCCGTTCTTATCTTGCTGATCCGTGGGATGGTGGCCAGTGAGAGCTGGGCTGAGCGGAAGTAAGGTGTCTATTGGGTGCGTGGAAGGAGACGTGGCTGTTCTGGTATTTGGGGTGCGGTGTTGCAATTTGCCTTGTATGTGTGATAAGGAGTTTTGAGGTTATTCATCTTTTAACTGGAAGCAAGTGGAGATCACGGCGGTGTTGGGTGATGTTATGTTATGTTATGTTAATATATATTTATTAGGCGCTCGTACGCCCGGGGGCTTCATGGCGCTATAGGAAAGGAACACAACACAACAGTTAAAAGTGAAATACAACTCAGCAATAGGCCTGCATGAACAGCCAGGTTTTAAGAGAATGTCTGAAGCTAAGAAGGTCTCCACTCAATTTCAGTTGTAGGGGAAGCAAATTCCAAAAGGTGGCTGCAAGATGGTCAAAGCAGCTGCCACCAAGGCGCTTCCTTTTGAAAGATGGAACAATCAATAAAGATTTTTGAGCAGAGCGAAGGTTTAGAGATGGATTGTATCTAGAAACAAGATCTTTTATAAACTTCGGGGCTGAGTTATGTAAGGTTTTAAAAATAACACACCCGGTTTTAAATGCAATTCGCTGCGCAACAGGTAACCAGTGTAGTTGTTTCAAACCAGGTCTAATAGATTGCCACTTTGTAAGTCCAAGAATAAGCCTGGCGGCTTGATTCTGGGCCAACTGAAGTCGTTTTAGCTCGCCCGCTGGGAGTCCCAAGTAGAGGCTATTAGAAAAATCCAGTCGGGAAAGGACAAGGGCAATTATGACCTGGGTGAGAGCGGCCTGCGTAAGAAAGTGAGCTATTTTCCTTATTTTTATGAGTTGAAAGAAACTGTCTGACACTACGGTACCTACTTGTCTTTTCAAAGAAAGGTCCTGACTTATTGTTACTCCCAAGCTTTTGACCGAGGACGATCTCGTAGGTGGAGCCCCCATGCTAGGAGGCCAAAAGCATGGGCTCCAGCTTAGTTCACTTTGCCCAGGCAAGACCAATTCAGTCTTGCCTGGGTTAAGTTTAAGATGATTAAGAATCATCCATCCCTGAATGTGTGTCATGGTGTTATAAAATTCTACCACAGAGTCCTTGGTGTTCAAAGGGAAGATGAGTTGTAGATCGTCCGCGGAGTTATAGATGGTAACTTTAGCATTTCTTAGGGAGTACAGTAGTGGGCGAAGGTACAAATTAAAAAGCAGAGGTGACAAAGATGAGCCCTGGGGTACTCCACATGTGGTGGAAATAGTGGGAGCTGTAAAAGGGCCCAATCTTACTGATTGAGTGCGGCCTGTGATAAATAAGCGAATCCAACTCGAAACGGGCCCCCTAAGGCCAGCTTGTTCGACATGGTTGTCCAGAATGGAATAGTCAACCGTGTCGAATGCTGCCGAAAGGTCGAGTAGTACCAGGGCCTGGTGGATTCCTTTATCCGCATTCCGCCTCAAAGTATTTTGTACCGCCAATATTACAGCTTCCGTTGAATGACACGAACGGAAGCCTGCCTGATTGGGTTCAAGATATTCCGTTTGTTCTATGAAATTAGACACGTTTGCACAGACGTGGGCTTCCAGTAACTTAGAGGTATAAGGCAGCAGTGATATAGGCCTATAATTTAACGGATGTGTGTGATGTGACTGTGATGGGGGATGTCAAGGATCAGTCTGGCTGTGCCGTTCTGGTTAGTCTGGAGTTTGCAAAGGAGTTTCTTGATGATTCCGGCGTAGAGATCGTTGCTGAAGTTCAGTCTACTGCTGATGAGTGCATGCGTGTGTGACAGTTTGTCTGGATATGGTTGGGAACCATCTGAAGGTCTTTCGATGCATGTGGAGGGTGTTGAAGCATGTCGAGGAGACAGCATTAATCTGGCGGTTCATTGTGAGCAATGAGTAGTATGATGCTGAGGTTTACCACGTGGTCTGTCGGAGTGGGGGCATTTCCGAGGGCAGATGGCCACCAGTAGTCATTCCATGCGAGGGGCTGCGCTAAGGACTTCTGAATTTTCTGAGTTGAGTTTCAGGCAGCTGCTCTTCATCCTGTTGGCGACGGCTTCATCCCTTCTTGGAAGTTATCTGGTGATGTGGAGTTTGTTGGTGAGGGAGAGGATCAGCTGGCTGTCGTTAGCGTATGAGACGATGTTGAGCCTGTGGTTCCTGACGATGGCTGCAATGAGGGCCATGTAGACGTTGAAGAGAGTGGGGCTGAGGGAGGAGCCCTGAGGTTTCTACAGTTGGTCTCTGTCGGTTCCGAGAAGTAGGGAGGGAGTCTGGCCTACTCAGTCCTGCCAGTGAGGAATTAGTAGATCCAGTCGAGGGCCTTGCTGCGGATACCGGCATCGTGGAGTCTGGTGGCTAGAGTGCGGAGGGAGATGATGTTAAATACAGCGGAGAGGTCCAGGAGGATGCGGGCTGCTGTTCCGCCCTGGTCGAGAAGAGAGCGGATGTTGTCAGTGGCGGTAAGTAGGACAGTCTCGGTGCTGTGATTGCTTCAGAATCTGGTTTGGGAGATGTCCAGGACATTGTTAGCTTGAATGAAGTTTGCTGGCTGATGTGTAGTCTGTGGATGCAAAGGCATGGTCGCGATGAGGTCGATGATGATGTTGGTGAACGGAGCGTGGGGCCAAGGTGACCTGTAGATGAGGGTTCCACAGAGATTTTTGGGGGGTTGGTCTGGATCTAGCAGTGGAGGTGCTCCAGGAGGGTCATTGTGTCATCTGGGAGTGTGGTCATGAGGAGGGTGCTTTTGTGAACGACAGCAATGCCTCCTTTTGGCCAGATGGGGCGGTCTTGTATCCGCCGGGAGTAAAAGTGGGGATGCCGGGTGCAGAGTTGCCGTTGGTCCAGGTTTCCATGAGGAAGGTGATGTCAGGCAGTGTTAAGGAGGTCCCACATTTCTATGGCGTGCTTGTGTACTGATCATACGTTGAGGAGGATGCAGTTGAGAGGTTTGTGAGCAAATATGTCCAGTAGGTTGGTAGATGCTGCTGGGGTATGGAGGTGCGTGAAGGTGCGGCGGCATTGTTGACAGGAGAGAGGGCCATGGGTGTTGTTCAGCTGGCAGTTGTTGTTGTGTCTGGGGTTGAGATCGTGAAGGGCGCTGGAGTTGTAGCAGTGGCAGGTCAGAGGACCAGGGTCTCTGGCACTGGTCGCAGTCGGATCACGGATGGGTGCAGACGGGCTAACCTTTGGCACAGCCCTTAAGTTGGGATCAAGGGGAGGGTGGGTCAGCGGAGAGGCAGGAGCAAGAAGGACACACGGGAGGGGGGAGGGGCTGTGGTGGCAGCAGTTGGGGGGGAATGAAGGAAAGAGTGAGAAGCGAAAAGTGACAGAAGGGAACAAAGGAAAGCAAAAAAGAGGGCACAAAAGGGCAGAGACAGAAGAGCGGAGTGCTCTTCCACTTGACCACCATGGATGAGCCACATGCAGGAGCGTGCGGGTGAAGGAGCGCCTCAAACACCCTGCAACAGAGAGCTCAGGAGGCTCTGGGGCAGCACATAGAGGGGGAGCGGGTCAGGGGGAGAGCAGTCGCATTGACTGAAAAAAGAAATATGCCCCATGACATGGGAGAAAACTGGTGAAGAGATTGTTGGTTGTTTTTTATTTCCAAAACAAACTCCCAATGAGTTTGTTTTTATAAAATAAAACACTTTAGAAAAGTCTGACAGCCAGCTGGCATGTTTGATGAAGACAGACATTAAACTTTTCCTACAATGACAGGAACTGCCATGATGTCTGTGCCTGTCAATATATAAAGATGCCAATTGGGCTGGCGGACATCTCAAAATTCGGTGGGCGAAGTAAAGGCATTAATGTGCTCCACCACCCTGTCTGCCTTTACTCAGTCTGCTAAATCCTAAATCAGGTCTTCAGTCTAGAGTGGCACATTGGCTGAAAAACAGTGGTCTGTACCGCTACTTTGATGAATTACCAGTGGTTATACCATTTGCCCTCATTCATTCCATCATCTTTTGGGTGGTTGATTTCCTGTAGTATGTTTGATATGTTTGGGAACCTGATACTGGTATAGCATTCCAAGCCTACTACTGCCATGTTTGTGAATTCTAAAAAGTAGTACAATTGCATATATTCCAGGAGTAGTTCTGTGGGTGCACATTTGCTACTCTTTAGGTTAACTAGTTACTAAGGGGCATTTTTACAAAGAAGTGACACAACACAGAGCAGAGAGCAAAGTTGCTGCACTACGTTGCATCACCTGAAGAGAGCAGAACTACTCCATCTCTTAAAAGAAACGGTGCAGTTCTACTCTGTCCATATGTTGGTGCCCTTTGGGCTGCCTAGCTCTAATGCTAATGCATGTACTCTAATTGATGGTCTGGATAGTTTTGTGCAGGAAGGGGTGCCTTCCTGCTCAAAACTATCCTTGGTGGTTTTTTCCTCTTTGTATGTGTGCTGCAAACTGCAGCACAAATGCAAGACGGAAATAACAAGCAGAAGTAGATAGTTCTCCTCTTTACCCAAGCCTCAGACAGGTGCACCATTTTGGCTTAAACCCATGTTTACAACTCTTTGTGGCTATGGGGTTACCAAGCCATCTGTATCCAGGAACCCTCTTAGTCTGTAGCGAGTCCTGTGTGCTTGTGGCCCCATTCCCTGCACTGTGGACTGGGCTGCACTTGCCTCTTTGTTCAGAAATACAACGACAAATTCATAGACACATCTATTTTGTTTTGCTAGGACTGATATATTGTGACTTCAATACCTGTTGTTTATTCCTGTTTTGACATTTGCAAGCCATTTGTCTTGCAGAATTTAACTGTTGCTGAATTGCTACAAAGTAATTACCTTTTGTGGGTGATTGTGATCTCTCACTGTTACAGTATCCGTGTCAATCAGGCTTCCCAAACTGTAACCGTTTGCAAAACGTGTGTATCAATATTATCAGTTCTGTTTCTACGTTTTTTCCTGTGTTTATCCTGTTCTAGGTGTGTTATGAGGTTCACAAACATTAGAGATTCTGAAACTTTATGGGGGCGAATACAAGTTGTACGATAATGTAGGGGTGGAATATCGCACATGCAATAACCTTTACATGCAATAGCATCGTGTCATCACTGTGCACTTATGTGTTTATGACCCTGAGTGGGTATTTCAGCAGAGAACACAATTACAGCACCTGTTCCTACATATTTTCCCCATTCCTGTTCCAGTTACCAGTCATATATTCCACCTGCTTTTGGATCCCTGTTATTTGTTTTATTTTTTTGTTGTAGAACCCAGTAATTCCGGGTGCAATAGACACTTAATATTTGTAATCCTGTTCTGCTCGAGCACCGGAGTATTCAGCCGGGACAGAATAACCACCCAAGTGATGCCTGAGCCTTTCATAAATGGTTTAGCCAGAAGCAGTGGTTTTCTTGCTGTTCATTGCTAATATCTTCTTGTTTAACTGGTTGCTTGTTTCTACGTTAGTCAATGGTTCTGACAGTGAGAATACAATTTCAGCGTGTGGTTACCTTGCTATAATTGTCTATTTGTTTTATGTATTTTATCATTTCCAATGACTACAAATATATTTACTATATTATAAGATATTATTAAACAAGTTGCGCAACAAACAAACCTGACCTAGCTTTCATGTTTGATTGTGACTGTAATGGTTGTGTTGCAGTGTATATGGTCTCGGCCCACTCCAACTCAATTAAGTTGGGTCTTGACTATTACTCTAGATGTCACTGGAGAGTTTAGAGGCTTAATGAGGTCTACTTTCTACGGCAGGTCCCATGTTTGGAGAACTGATTGCTTGGATCTTCAGCATCCCACTAGATTCAAAAATAAAAAATAAAAATGGAATACCCTAAAGTGATTCAGTTGTGTGCTGCTTATTTGTGCCTTAGGAATGATATGAAATGTGATTGGGCGAAGCAGGTTCAGTTCACATACAACCCTGGAATGTCTGTGCAGGCCTATAAACCTACTGCAGCAAATTTCTAAAGCATGTTCTGAGCAGCTACACTGCAAGGTTCTTGCAGTACTCATGATGTTGACTTACTGTAGAAGATTTACAGGAAAACTTTGCCAAATCTCTTTGTTTCTGATCCTGGTCTAGAGCCCGTTCCTTGACACACAGAAATGTGCTGCTTTTTGTTTCTTCATGCCATACCACAGCAATAGGTATTAATCCCAAATCATAGGTTTATACCCAACCTGGGGGACACTAATGAGACTCCTGTTACTTGTCATAAGTTCCTATTGAACTGATGAAGTATGGCTTAACCAGATATATAGACATTTACAAACTCCAGACCCAAGGGGTACACTAAGTATGCAACAAATGGTGGCACCGACATGAAGTCATGGCCAGTCAATTTAAAATAAATAACTGCAGTCAGTAAAGTGTGAAGTATCTTCATAGGGGTTCTTTATTATCCGCCCTATGTTGCAGGGTATGGCCAGACGTGGGTCCCTTGCTCACTTTGACCCTGGATTCAAGCTAGTTTGGCTGATGAGGGGCGTTACCCCGAATCCGGTCCCAGGATTCTTGTTTCTGGTCCTGGGAAGACCTGGTTTGGCAGTTCAGGCTGGACTGTTCCCATGAGGAACAGGGTCAAGACTGATTAGCATATGGCTGGGTCTGAACTGGGGTGGTGAAGTGAACTAAACAAAGGTCATTAATCCTACCCAGATCTGTGACTGTGGGTGAGCGTCTGAAAAGTTTCCGCGCTCCGTCCATCAACTCCTTGTGTTTGCCTTGTCTGCTCTTAAGTTGGCAGGGTCTGCCCAGACGTGGTATCCTTGCTCACTTGCCACTGGATTCAAACTAGCCTGGCTGGTGAGGGTTGTTTTCCTGAAACCGGTCCCAGGATACTTGTTTCTGGTCCAGGGAAGGCCTGGCTCAGCAGTTCGGGCTGGGCTGTTCCCATGATGAACAGGGTCAAGACTGATTAGCATATGGCTGGGTCTGAATTGGGGTGGCGAAGTGAGCTAAAGAATGGAAATGGATTCAACCGAGATCTGTGACTAGGTGTAAATGTCTGAAAACTTTCACCGCTCCATCCATCATCTCCTTGTGTTTGCGTTCTTTATGATCTTTCAGGAGTAAAGGGAAGGAAAAAACATCAACTGATGAAGAAAGTGTGTATTGCCATGGAGAGAGAACAGACTGCATAAGTAGGATCTCTGCAGTTTCATTAGAGTCTTCTGCAGAGAGCACAAAGAGACGCGGCCACAAATAGTGAGTGGCAAAGTGCAAAGGCGTTTGCCACTCCACAAGAACTTTCAAGCAATGCCCTGATGGTCTGGGATTAGCCTCTTCATAAGCAAAAGCACCAGCACTTTTGCGCACTTTGCACATTGCCGACTGGAGAGCCTAAGGGGAGCCTGAAGGAGATCGGGCGGACCGGCGGACAGGAGAACTATGCCTCCCATCATCCTTTGCAGCGTTCCACGCCGGGAACGCCGCAAAATTGTCACCAGCATGCCAGGAGGCACCTGAAAGGGGGCCAGGGCTCCCGCAGCGCAGGAGCCCAGTGCAAGCACCAACACTTTTGCGCAATTTGCACATTGCCGATGGGAGAGCCTATGAGGAGCATGAAGGAGATCGGGCGGACCGGAGGACAGAAGAACTACGCCTCCCATACATCCTTCGCGGCGCAAGGACCAGGGCTCCCGCTGCGGGAGCCCAGCACAAGCACCAACGCTTTTGCGCACTTTGCACATTGCAGACGGGAGAGCCTAAGGGGAGCCTGAAGGAGATAGGGCGGACCGGAGGACAGGAGAACTACGCCTCCCATCATCCTTCGTAGCGCTTCACGCCGCACACGCCGCAAATCGTCACCAGCGCGCCAGGGGGCGCCTAAACGGGGGGGCAGCGTGGGAGCCCAGCACAAGCACCAGCACTTTGCGCACTTTTGCGCACTTTGCACATTGCCGACGGGAGAGCCTAAGGGGAGCCTGAAGGAGATCGTGCGAACCGGAGGACAGGAGAACTACGCCTCCCATCATCCTTCGTGTCGCTCAACGCCGCGCACACCACAAATCGTCACCAGCATGCCAGGAGGCACCTAAAAGGGGGCCAGGGTTCCCGCAGAAAAGGAGCCCAGCAAATGCACCAGCACTTTTGCGCACTTTGCACCACATTGCCGACGGGAGAGCCTAAGGGGAGCCTGAAGGAGATCAGGCGGACCGGAGGACAGGAGAACTATGCCTCACATCATCTTTCGTGGCGGTACACGCCACGCACGTGGCAAATCATCACCATCACGCCAGGAGGCGCCTAAAAGGGGGCCAGGGCTCCCGCAGCACGGGACGCGCTAGGGCGTTCCCGGGCCGTGCTCTGGCGAAGCCTGGGCCAAGGGCGGGTCCCTCTGTGGCCGTCAGAGCTCAGAAGAGGCTGGGCTTGGCTGCCCCTCATCCAACTGAGACCTAAAATAGACTAAGGTGAGCCATAATTTGTTAATCACACCCAAGATTTAAGGTACTGCCATAAATACAGATATGGGGAAGCGTACGGGTGGTATGTTCAAACCCATGGACCATGACAAGCATTGATAGTAGGTTGGAGAGGGCAGTCAATATAGTTGCCAATGAAATTGAATTAACTGAGAGGGTTATGTCATTGGGTCTGGTGGCTCCACAATATAGCCTAGTCACTGGGGAAGCCTCAGAAGATACCATTGGTCATATTATAGTATCTAACATACAGTTTATAACTCCCTGTACTCCGCCATTAAATAGATCAAACGACCATAGCAAGCACAATAATGAGGCACCAAGAAACAGTACAGCAAACGGGGCTGCCACACCAAAAGAAATAACGACTGGGGAAAAACGGAAAAGGAAGGTAACCAAACAGACCGCCTCAAAGAGGAAACAACCTCCTCCTGCAACTCACCCCTGCACTGCTATCAGTGCATGGAACCAGGGCAATGCAAATCCCGTTAGCGATTACGCCGCTAAAACAACCATGGAACCAACTAAGGTTATAAATCGCTCTATTTGCACAGAGACTGATGCTGCTATGGCTCCCATTGTGGGCCATGGACTGGGAGAGGCCTTAATCAACTCCATCAAGGACACTGTATGTGATCGTTTTAAAGACATTGTGGTAAGAACTTTTCTGTTCTCTGGCAACGTTTAGACAATTTGGAAATGCTTGCAAAGAAACCAAACCCTCTGACTATTATTCCCCAAGTTAGTTCACAGAACAGGGAGAACTCTAACTTTGTTGGGGTATCTACTGTTAGTCAGCTTCCACAGGTATCAGTAGCAACATCCAATGTATTACAAGAAACCTGTGAAACATGTCATAAGGTCAAGGAATGTTTTTTTACCTAATTCCACTGTTAATAATGGCATTCAACCTAGCACAGGGCAAATTAATTGTACATCTGTCATTCCATCATGTGGTCCTCTGGTCGCAAACAATGCTATAGGGAGCACTGCAGCGCGAACAAATCCGGGTGGTTTGGGGAGCAGTTCATACAGTATGCCTAACACACAAAGTCGATTTACAAAAAGGGGGTGGTGATGAACAGAGTGTCTGAGTTAAACAGACCACTCTTACCCAGTCCAAAGATCAGGGCTTGATCCATCACCGTTATTTATCTCACTGCCCCATCCCAGCTCAGAACCTGGCTATATGCAAATCAGTCTGTCCCTGGCCCAGTGCATCATGGGAACAGGGCAGACTAAACTACCAAGCCAATTCTTCACCAGAAAGGAGACAAGCTACCGGGGACCGGTTTCCGGCATTTCAGCCTTCTTCGGCCCGGCTTGCTTGAATCCTGATGGAGCAGTGAGAAAGGGACTCATGTCTGAGTATACCCTGCCACACCTATAGTGGCCAAAAACGATTTACAAAAAGGGGGTGGTGATGAACAGAGTGTCTGAGTTAAACAGACCACTCTTACCCAGTCCAAAGATCAGGGCTTGATCCATCACCGTTATTTATCTCACTGCCCCATCCCAGCTCAGAACCTGGCTATATGCAAATCAGTCTGTCCCTGGCCCAGTGCATCATGGGAACAGGGCAGACTAAACTACCAAGCCAATTCTTCACCAGAAAGGAGACAAGCTACCGGGGACCGGTTTCTGGCATTTCAGCCTTCTTCGGCCCGGCTTGCTTGAATCCTGATGGAGCAGTGAGAAAGGGACTCATGTCTGAGTATACCCTGCCACACCTATAGTGGCCAAAAACGATTTACAAAAAGGGGGTGGTGATGAACAGAGTGTCTGAGTTAAACAGACCACTCTTACCCAGTCCAAGGATCAGAGCTTGATCCATCACCGTTATTTATCTCACTGCCCCATCCCAGCTCAGAACCTGGCTATTTGCAAATCAGTAGCTTGTTTCCTTCCCAGTTTAAGAATTGGCTTTTGTAGTTTGGTTTGCCCTGTTCCCATCATGCACTGGGACAGGAACAGACTAATTTGCATACAGCCAGATTCTGAAACTGGGATGGTGCAGTGAGCTAAAAAACGGTGTTGGATCTAGCCCTGATCTCTTGACTGGGTGAGAGTATTCTGTTTAATTCAGAGACTCTGTCCCTCACCACCCCTTGTTGTAAATATTTTTGTCCACCCCAAGCGTGGAAGGGTATACTCAGATGTGAGTCCCTTGCTCATTGCACCATCAGGATTCAAGCAAGCCGGGCCGAAGACGGCTGAAATGCCAGAAATCCCGGTAGCTTGTTTCCTTCCCAGTTTAAGAATTGGCTTTTGTAGTTTGGTTTGCCCTGTTCCCATCATGCACTGGGACAGGAACAGACTAATTTGCATACAGCCAGGTTCTGAAACTGGGATGGTGCAGTGAGCTAAAAAACGGTGTTGGATCTAGCCCTGAACTCTTGACTGGGTGAGAGTATTCTGTTTAATTCAGAGACTCTGTCCCTCACCACCCCTTGTTGTAAATAACACACAAAGTGGCAGAGCACCCAAGCCCTCGAGTAGGGACATATCAGAGGGCAGCAGGGAAGTCCTTAGTCTCCCCCCAACCGCTTTACAAATGATCAAACAGAATCCTGGTTGCAGTTGCGAAATAAATGCGCTGACAGGCTTGGAAAACATAAAGGGCTGTGGGCAGAAGATTTTAATGACATAATTATGGTTTGGAGGGTAAGGTGGGTAGGCACTTCGCAAAATAATATCAGGGGCGATTGTATAGTCATCAACTTCAAAAGACCAGTCTTGGTAAAAAGTTTACTATCAATCATGGAAGAGTACAATACAGTGCACCCCACCCTCATTTAGTCACTTCCACTAGGTTATTTCTATAAACCTGTGTTAGATATGGTAACCCCGGAGGTACCTCAAATGACCATACACAATAGGTTTTCAACCCTGTCCGACCTCGATGAACAGGATTGACTGGATGCTTCTCCTTTATCTGAAGCCACTCGTTCCCCTCAAGCTAGGCCCGTATGCTCAGGCCCAGTTTATCAACCCACTGCTGAAAATGTTGATAAAGATCTTAATTTAAATATCCTGAGTTGGAACATTGCCAGCCTGGCATCTAAAATTGAATCGGAGGAATGGGCAACAACAGTCCAAAAATATGACATCCTAATGCTGCAAGAAACCTGGGCAACACAGGAATTATATCAAGAAGGGTTTGAATGTTTTAATATGACTGCCCCCATCCCTAAGACGGGTCACCCATCAGGTGGGCTTTCTATTTGGATCAAAATTTCTGCAGGCGGTAGTGCCAAAGCCTTAACAACCGATAATGATAACTTTCAGGCGCTAATTTACACTAGGGGTGTATCTATTTGCCTCATCAATGTTTATAAAAATGATTTTTATACCATCCCGAATGCAAATTTTACTAACTAATTTAATTTTATCTCAAATTTACAAAGGCAAAGGATATTTGACAAATTAGCTGGTATTTGCCTAGGTGGTGACTTTAACGTAAAGATCTCAAATAGTAATATGTTAGATAAGGAAATATTTGTAGATAAACGCCCATGTAATAGGGGGGATGAATTGTTGGCCCACCTGTCCAACTTTAACTTAACAAATACAATGGAAATTGCGGCGGCAACCAACAAAGACAACCTCATTGTACCATCACATAGAGGTCGAGGCTGTGCCTCTATTATTGATTATGTGTTTATTTCCCCCCTACTGGTAGATTGCCAGATAAGAGCTGAGGTTACACAAATGTCTTTGGATGAGCCTAACCCTATCGCCACATTTTAAGAGTTGCCCTAAGACCAACATTTGGGAAAGAATGTGGGGCAAGTAACTTAGTGCCTGCAACTGACAGTTTAAGAGTGGTTTGGAGAGGTGTTAAAAACGAAGACTTATTTCTCAGAATGATAAAAGCGCACCCAACACTTATTGACAGTTGTCTGTCATCAGGTGACCATAATCCTGCTGTAGTCGTTGCCTTTGTCCAATTGTGTGGGGGCATCAAACGATTGTTATCAAGACCAATACCTGACCCCAATCGAGGCCCACGTTGGTTTGACAGTGCCTGCTCCAGAGCCAATAGAGAACTTCGTAAGGCTCTCGTGATGGAACCAAGGGACCTGATACTTGTAAAATCATTGAGGTATCAATACAAGCTCATCACAACACAACAGAAAGATGCTGTCCTAAAAGAGAGATGGGATACCTTGCGTGTGCCGCCACACTTAATAATGGGAATGGTTTTTGGTCTGCTGTGTAGGAGAAGAGATCCGTGGGCCTCACATTAACCTCTATAAGTTGTACAATCCCTAGCAAAGCAAGGGTATCATATTTCTCTAATATTTATCAGGCTACAATTAGGAACGAGGAGCCACATAATTATCAAAGACCATCCAGGATTGAGATAATTGTATTAGAAGTAGGGGAAGCCATACAGCAAAGTTTGGGCAATAAAGCCCCCGGTCCTGATGGTTTGCCGATAGACCTTATCAAACATAAACTCAATTTTTGGGCACCCCTCCTAATTAATGTTTTTAATAATTTAACTGTTGCTTCAATTCTATGCATATGGTCTACGAGTATTATTGTCCCTATTTTTGAAAAAAGGTGATCGTTCCAACCCAAGGTGCTACAGACCGATCTCCCTGATTGATAATACATTAAAAATCTTAGGGAGAATCCTGTTTAATAGGATTAGGACTTGGGCTGAGGATGAACATATTTAAAATTCCTGCCAACTAGGCTTTAGAAGCAGATTAGGCACTGTTGAACAGTGCTTACATTTTAACTTAATCATTGGCAAATGTAGTGTGGCACGGAAATCTCCTATTTATTTGGCGTTCATGGATTTAACCTCCGCCTTTGACTTTGTAAACAGATCACACCTCTGGTCTATTCTTTTAAGATATGGGTTGGACAAAGTTTTAGTTCCGTTTTTGGCGTATTTACATAGGGACTTAAAGGCCCGGGTGCAGATTGGGAAAGGGGGGGAGATGTCAGAGGATAGCACCATTGGAAGAGGGGTCAGACAGGGGTGCGTATTGGCCCCGATTTTCTTTATTTTATATATTAATGATCTGCACGACTCCCTGTCCAAGCTTACTAATGATGTCCCTATTATTAATGGTAGCATCCTTCTCGCCTTACTATATGCAGACGATGCGGTCCTAATGAGCCGCACACCAAGCGCACTGCGCACTTTAACAAAGGGCTTTGTTGATTTTATGGCTGCTTTAGATCTCTGCACTAATTTTAACAAACCTTTTTTAATGGCATGTGGCCCTGAGAAGCACCTTATTAAATCAATTGCTATAGGCAACAAAGGTTTACAAAGCACTTGCACTTTTCCATACCTGGGCTTGGTATTTGCAGCTAACGGTTCCTGGACCACTCATGTGGCTCATAGTAGGGGTAAATTTGCAAAAGCAATTAATTCACTACTATCATTACCCCAACCTAAAAAAGTTGAGGTAGTATTACTCATCACTAAAATTTTTAAGTTACAATGCATCCCGGCTGCAACTTATGGGGCAGAGGCTTGGGGTTACACAGGATCCAAGGGTATTCAAAGCGAGTAAAATAGATTCTGCAGTATACTACTGGGCGCCCCGATCACTGCATCAAAGTATATCTGTCATTGGGAGTTACATTTGACATACATTGAGGATTTTATTAGAACCCGGCCAGCCATATTTTTTCTTAAAGTTTGGCAGAACCCAGCAGCGACACTAAGAAGAAACATGATTTCTGATTGCCTCAATTGTGAAAATGGGAAGGATATACCGTGGCTTTACGCCGTACGGAAAAGCTTGATTAGTGTAAACCTCAAACATCTCTTTTTAAATCCAAGTGATGTGGGTAGTGTAAGTACAAATTCGCTTCAAGGGATGTTATATGAAAAGTATAACAGGTCAAGACATGATGAAGAGCTGCTGAAATCATCAGTAGCAAGGTACACGTTAAAAGAGAATATGTCACCTAATCTGCCATCTGGTTACCTTTTGAAGAATATTGACAGATGGGAAAGAGGATTATTGTTCCGCCTAAAAGCAGATGCTATGAAATATATGCTTCGTTTTCCGTTAGGGTACAATACCAAACTTGATTTAACGTTGTGCCCATGTGACAACCATAGTTAACAAACCATGTTACACTTTTTATTTTTCTATAATTTCTATCAAATGTACACAAAACTGTTTTTGTTTCCTTTTCTTAAAGGAACTGCCATTATTGACCATAAAACAGCTTATATAAAAATTCTTAGATTAGAAGAAGATGCTTTAATCATCCGAGTAGGCTCCTTTTTGATAGCAGCAGTTCGTGCATGTATTTCCATGGATAACTAATGATGGCTGAATTTTAACGTGTTCTCCTTTATGGCTTAAATTGAGTGGAAATATTAATTTCTGTGCACATCCCATATGTCATCTCTTTCTTCTGTTTATGTGCCTTTTTCTGTGTTCTTGTATACTTTTGAGTATTTTATATTTGACCTACCCGACCTGTGCTTTTATGGATACAATTTTTGAATCTGAATAAAAATGTATTGAATTGAATTGTGCAAATATAGAAAAGTCTATAGATTTTTCAGCCAAACACACGCTGTTACTTACAAAAGCAATGATGTTGTCCTGCTTGTATTATCCAGTACACCTCATATATGTGTCCATTTAGTTCTGAAGACAGTGGGGCCATTTATCTCTCATTCTCTCTCTCGATCTTATGAATAATGTCCATTTAGTCTAGTTTCAATTGTTAAGCTTTCAATACAACATACGTTTTGGCACTTAACGATAACTAGATGCATACATTCATATTACTATTATATAAATATCTCAAATCCAAGGTCAGTATATTATGTATGTATGTATAAAAGGTTTGCACGAATGCATAAGTAAATAACAGAACACCATGGTCGTAGGTAAAGGCAGGGTGTTAAAAAAGGAATGGAGGAAGGTGCAAGGGATGTTAAAGAACAAAATTAATATAAAGAAAACAATGTCATTAGCCAGTAGACCGTGGAAGTTCCCAGCATATTTCCTGGAATATCTGTGTAAATAGCAAACAATACATGGGAAAATGCCCACAAATCCTCAATTGCATTGGCGCTCAAGCCTGTAAAATAAAGTCTGTTGACAGTTGCATATATATATATGCAGATGGAAACGTAGTTTCAAACTAAATATCAACCACACAGAAATATCTTCCTATAATGACGACTTTTTCTAAAACCCAAAATTCAATGAAACATATTGGGTTTATTTATCATTCTAGTTTGACTATTTGATAATAGGTGTAGGTGTATATTGACATTTTTCCATGAGAAATGTATTCATGTTAGATATTTTTGTAGGAGTTTTGTGTGGGACTTAAGGGGTCATCTTCCAGGTTGGTAGGCTGTCTAGCAGGTCGGTGGATACCCTGACCTCTGCACATCCGTCAAAATACCTGTTGCATTACATAGAGGTCAGCTACTGGAGAAGTGTGGCTCACCGATTAGAACGGCAGACCCTGAGGCAGAGGTCTGGTCTGGACCAGGGTTCAATCCCCGTCGCGGCAGGGTATTGGGCTCAATGTCCTCAGACCCGATAATTCTCGCCTCGGTGCCTACTCTAATCATGGTTTCCACTCTGCAACTCTGGGCAATAGCTTGCTTAATCTCCACACCAGCCCTAACAACGCTGGGATGCCTGGCTTCACCTTGGGGGTGCCCAAGAGTGGACACCTCACAGGAACAGGCCAGGAAGCGGTATTCGTACAGCGCTTAGAGACCCCTGGGTGATAGGCGCTATACAAATTACATTTACATTTACATTTTACACGCCTGGTGGGTTTCTCTGTGTCTACAATGCTGCGTTCACGATCACTGATACACTGTAGGCACAGCTGAAATACTGAAGGGGCGCCATATTTTTGGTTACACTTCCCATTTCATTGTGCTGGTGAGAAATAAACCCATAAAGTGGGGGTTTCTTTCTGAAAAGCGAACTACAATTGGCCCTGATTCCTTGCATAGTGCACCTAGATACGGATAATCAGTGACGGTCATCCCATCTTAATTATGCAACGGCAAATTCCACTAGGTTCCAGGGGTCCTGTGGTGTACACACCATCGGCTCAAAGAATTCTAATGGTAGAGCAGGCTGAGACTTTGCTGTCAGAAACCCAGTGGGTCCTACACTTCTAAATGAGGAGGACTGGAACATCAGGAAAGATCCCCTCCGCTGAACTCATTAATGATCCCTTGCGTATTAAGTTTTTTCGCTCTGTTGACACATGCTACCTAAGATGTCTCTATGTTGCAAAGTGGTCGCAACAAAAATGGATTTAATAATGGCTCAGACAAATAAATTAACGAAAGTGTGGGATGGCTTCCGCTACTCTTTCCCTAACAGTGTAAAACACCAATACCATAGCATGCACCAGAGAAGCTTTTCCAGAGCCCTCAAAAATTCACAATAAATAAAGTCCATGTCAACAATCCAGCTCTTGGCTAATTGATGTGTACAAAGTATTGAGTTTTACGCTAACATAAATGTGATTTATACAAACTATTGAGCTATATTGACTGTGCTTATTTTGTGCCAGCGGTGAGCACCAGAAATCAATCAATCTCTTTATTCAATTTAAGTACGAACCATAAAAGAAAAATAGTAAAAAATTTACAGTAAAGATGAAAGCACGTTTCTTGTTTCCTTCCTTAAATACTGTTTGTTTCATAAATTTATAACATTAAATCATGAAAACTTTTGTCAATCAAAAACACCAAATCATAATGATATGTAATATCAATAAAATTATTGAAGATATGCATCAAGAAGCCTTCTAATATTTCTAACTGGCCAGATAAAAAACTAGCTACTGTAATACCGATATAAGTCCTATGAAATTGCTGCAGGAATATAAAAATAGCCTTGTATTGTGCAAAATTGAGTTGTTTACACAGTGAAATATAATGTTATACTTATTTCAAACAACTATGCTTCAAGAATCCGTTCTTTTATCATTGAATATATTTCCTTGAGTAACCATTTTCCACTATGTCTGACAGTCAGTTTGTGGTTGAATCACTCACCTAATAGTAATAAATGTGACCAGATTTTAGATTCAATTGTCCTTGATAAGCACAATGGTTACACATAGAAATGATCTGTGGTTGATCCCGAATGTGTTATCAAACAGGTGGTGGATAACCGAAAAAACGCACTTGAAGTCTGTTTGAGTGAGACATGAACTCCCACGAATATCCTGGATTCTTTTTAATTTATATCCAGTTTGGTGAAGGAGGTATTGCATGTACAGAAATCAAGTAAAGTTAAATTCATCTGGTTAGTTCAAATCGAAGTGTACCAAAGCTTATTCAGACTTTAAAAAAATCCTCTCCCCACTATCCCTAAAAATCAGGATGCTATTAGACATGCTAGAGGGATGTATAAATCATCAATTAAAGAAAGGAAAATAACCCTGGCAAACGAAGCTTGGGACTCACTTCACATGGCTGCTTTAAACTGGGATAGCAGCGCTTTCTGGAAAGCGGTTAGAGCTCCTTTTCTAAAGTCAGAAGGGGGTCCGACATTTAGAGATTGCTATTACTGAGGAACAATGGATCCACCATTTTACCATGGTCTTTAATGGGGATGGCAACTCTAATAATAACTTAAATAAAACTTTGTCAGCCTATAATAACCAATACCCCGACCTCCAATTTACACTGGAGGAGGTGATAAGGGTCATCGTGGTTACAATAGGAGTAAAGCCCCAGCACCTGACGGTGTCCCTGCAGATCTATTCAAATCAAATATGGATTTATGGGGACCAGTGGTTACACAGGTAGTTAATGCAAGTTTTTCTGTATCTTTTTTGCCTACCTGGGTACAGTCAATTATCGTCCCCATTTTTAAAAAGGGTAACTGTTAGGATTCTGGCTGCTATAGACCAACTTCGCTGTTTGACTCACTGACCCAAGTAGTGGGTCGCATAATTTTAGCACGTTTAAATGTGTGGGCACTGGACAACAATGTTCTTTCAGATCTTCAATTTGGGTTCAGAGTAGGTGTGGAACCCCTGAACAGGGCTTAAATTTAGCCCTATTGGTGGGTAAATACACACGAATAAAAGAAGGGAGATTGTTCTAGTTGTTGTGGATCTCACCGCCGCATTTGATTCAGTTAGACACGCTAAACTCCACATATCATCCATTTTCTGAGATGTTTTTATTGTAATGCTAGGACGAGAGTACGATTTGACATCAGCGGTGGTTGTACCGCCTCGATTCCAATTCGAAAGGGGGTCAGGCAAGGTTGTGTCTTGGCCCCCTTTCTTTTTAACCTTTACATAAATGGTCTGGAAGTGGCATTGGTCAAGGAACAGAACGATTTCCCTCGGGTAAATAGACGCCGATACCTACCCTTCTCTATGCCAATGGCACAGTGCTAATGTCACAGACACAAATAGGTTTACTTAACGTTTTAAATGGTTTTACAGATTTATGAGTAATTTAGGACTCTTGGTGAATACCTCTAAGACGTTTGTAATGAGATGTGGCAGAGGGAGTCAAAAGTGTCGGGATATGTTCATGGATGGCAAAAAAATTGGGGTATTTTCGTATCTAGGAATATTATTCCATGAAGATGACCTGTGAACTCAGGCTGTCTTATCAAAAAAGTTAGCCTCCCTAGGAACCACTACCGCACTTGCCCAGTTCTCGAAAAAACTAGGGAGAAAACCCCCTGTGGAGCTTTTTTGGATTTATCAAGCCAAATGTATCCCAACGGCAATGTATGGAGCAGGGGTGTGGGGTCTGGCAAATACTCAACCACTTCAGATCATGGAAAACAATTTTTTGAGATATATTTTATCAGTACCTAGAAGCCCCTCCTCATTTGTTTGCCATGCAGAACTCGGCCTATCACATTTGTCGGATCTTATAAAACTTGAGCCGTGTCTCTTATTGCATCGGGTATTGACCAAGGAGGGGACTAAATTAAATAGGGATATCTTAATTGATATTTTTAAGATGTAAAAGGTCTTAATGATTCCTTGGGTCAGATATGTCCGTGATTTTATGCAGAATCTAGGCCACCCATGGTATTTTAATGAACCAACTACCATGCGAGAGGTACGTAGGAAAGATCCAAAAAAGGAAGGCATGATGATGGATTTGTCACGTCTGACTACAGAAACTCTGAAACCCACTGTACAAGAAAATGAACTTATTTTAAGTGTTTTTAGCATTCAACCATATTTAACAATTGTACTTGGAGGTAATGATAGATTTCTATTAACAAGATTCAGGTTGGGAATATTGCATAGAATCATAAGCTTTCCCACTATGAATGACTGGTCACGAACAATGACTTTGTGTTCCTGTGACACTTTGTCCAAATAATCTACTATTCATGTCGATTTTTTCAGTACATTTTATTGTCACATAAGGAAAGTGTGGAATCACCCTATTTTGAAATCAATGGGGATCAGACAGTGCCGCCCAGCGTTCATTGCCCTACAGATTTTGGATAATGTGCATGTGATATGGAGAGTTGCAATGTTTTTTTTTTTAAAAGTGGTAAGCTTCAGAAAATCTATTGTTAATTAACTGATTTACGCAGCGTCGTCTTGTCATATTTTAAATGCTTCTCATGTGCTACGATTTTGTTTTGTTTTTACCAAATTTTTAATTATGATGGGCATTAATAATGAACTAAATTTGTAAATATCAGATGTCTAATGTAATTATGTTTTTGTAATGCTTTTATCATTGTATTGTACAACAATCGAATAAAGCTGGTCTTTGACTTTGACTTTGATATGTAATATCAATAAAATTATTGAAGCTACGTGTCAGAAAGCCTTCTAATATTTGTAACTGGCCAGATAAAAAACTAGCTACTGTAAAACCGATATAAGTGCTATGAAATTGCTGCAGGAATATACAAATAGCCTTGTATTGTGCAAAATTGAGTTGTTTCAACAGTGAAATAAAAAAAAGGTTTCCTAGGGATAATGTAAAAACCACAAAAGAATAATTAATGTACAGTGCTTTGCTTAAAAATGACATCACACTGGCACACAAGTAAGTTATCTTTAGGGGCATATTTTTGGGGGTTGGAAACTAAAATGTGTTCAGTATTTAAATAGAATCTCATTAAAACAAACCTATGTTCTACGTTACTGATCATAATGATATATGGCTGAATGCCTTTCGAAGAATGCTAATTTAGACCCATCCAATTTGTTGAATTTTCGCCCAATATCTCTGCTTCGTATCTGCTCCAAAATTCTAGAGAAAAATGTAAATGCTCACTTCGCTTCAACTTATCAGTCACAAGTGGGATTAGACTGCAGGATAAATGGTGTGGTCAGATATTTGGCACTCGTTTCACAAACTGGAACAATGGGAAGAAATAGTTGTAGGAATATGTTAGACTATTTTTCTGATTTGTTACCTTTGCCTCAAATTGTAAAGCGCCCTGAAATCCTTCGGGATCAACTTGGCGCTATATAAAACTTTATAAATAAAATAAAAAATAAAAAATATTAGTGACTTTATTTCTGGTCACAGCTCACCCGTCTTCCTTTCTAATCTGGGTGAATAGTGTTTTAAAGTTGCTTACTGTTACTCAGATTCCTGCACTTCCCTGTTGTGCTCTTTGTCGTCGTCTTGCTACTGTGCTGCCCGGAGATCCCAGGGGTAAACTTCGCGCCTTAGCCAACCCTTCCCCATCCTCGCGGACCGCGGACTGCCGGAGCACTACATCCCGCAGGAGGCAGTGCGGTCTCGCGAGAAGAGCTGTGAGAGGACCAGCGTCACCACTTAAAAACAGCGGGGAGCCCCCGCGGCGCGGGACACGCTTACTGTTACTCCGATTCCTGCACTACCCTGTTGTGCTCTTCGTCGCCTTGCTGCTGTGCTGTCCGGAGATCTTAGGGGTAAACCTCACGCCTCAGCCAACCCTTCGCCATCCTCACGGACCGCGGACTGCCCGGGCACTACATCCCCCAGAAGGCAGTACGGTCTTGTGAGAAGAGCTGCGAGAGGACCAGCACCACCACTTAAAAACAACTGGGAGCCCCCGCGGCACGGGCCGCGTTTACTGTTACTCGGATTCCTTAACTTCCCTGTTGTGCTCTTCGTCACCTTGCTGCTGTGCTGCCCGGAGATCCCAGAGGTAAACCTCGCGCCTCTGCTAACCATTCGCCATCCTCGCTGACCGCGGACTGCCGGGGCACTACATCCCCGTGAAGGCAGTGCAGTCTTGCGAGAAGAGCTGCGAGAGGACCAGCGCCACCACTTAAAAACAGCTGGGAGCCAGGGCTTAGGACGCGCGCAGGCTTGCCTGGGCAAAGCCCGGCCCAAGGGCGGGCCCGTCCTGCACCCATCAGAAGCCGGAAGAGGCTGGGCTGGGCTTACCCTCCTGGTTTCGTCCCCGAGAATACTGCGATACGGCCAAGAACAGTTAGTAAGACTTTTTATTATTCGTGCTATTCGCCCAGTCGTATTGAGAACTATACACCCATGAGATTGACTTTGAACCGGGACTGAGTGTTTTCTAATCATATATATTTTTACACCTGTTTGTGGATCTGGTTGCCAGCTTAAGGGTGGGCCGGACAACTTTAAACCGAGATAGTGTGTTTTTTTGGTAATGGGTAAAAGAAAAATAATTAGCCCCAATCGAAGCGCAGGGAAAAAGATTCCCAACAATCTCTACTGAGCTTCCTCACTGGAGCCATAGGGGCTCTAAATAAGCAGATTTTAACAGTAGAAGAATCCCTCAAGGCAGGTACCTCAAAGTCTACCACTGAACCAGATCAACTAGACAATGGGGTTCTATCAAAACAACCGACAGTTCCAAAAAGTGTAATTAATGGCTGTATCCAACACAGCTTAGAGGAGATCTCAATAAGCGACTCTGACTCACTCACGCAACCACCCCAGAAAAACATTAGAACCCTGCACCAGTAGAGAGTGTAGATGCAGGTAAAATTACTTCTAAGAGGGGGAAAAAACTGTAGAAGCCATTGTTCAAATAACTCCGAAGCAGCGCAACCAAGTAAAGAAAAGGACCGGGCTACGGAGGGGTCCTTGTCAGAATATAATCGAGACCCGCAGTAAACCTAAACCGCTTAGTGGCGATATTAAGAATTTAACTACCTTAGTGGAAAGGCTGGACCTCTATCTCAGAGTCAACCTAGACCAAATAAAGACCAGACTGACTCTTATTGAAAATTTTATTTTTAACAACAAGACTCAAAGTTCTGACCCTGTATCCGTTTTATACGAGCAAGGGGGAGGGAACAAGGGTAATATTATACAGATCAGACAACCAAGAACCTAGGAACGGGGCTGCCTCAAAACCAAAGACAAGGACCCCTCTGTGATGCCTGTGTCATCTTTAAAAGCTATTGTAAACTATCCAGCAAGGGCTCTTTCTCCTCAGATTAAGACCCACAACCTACCAGATAATTGTATTACTGGTGACAAGAAAAATGATAGGGATAGGGAGACTATCCAATATGAACCCCTATAGATGGGATAATCCTGGAACAGATCCACTTCTACACCTTCCACCAGATGCAAAACCATATGTTATTGTCCTGGCAAACACCCCAAAAAAGGGCCTCTCAGAAGTCTAATCCTGTGAATCGCTCAGAAACAAATCACTCCACTGGCTCGGCCAGAATGCTGGTCTAACTGATCAACTGTTTCATGAGTTCAAGATGGTGAGATGGGTTCAGTGGGTAGGAAATTCTGGGAAATCACTACAGGGAGACTGTATAGTTCTTACATTCAGATCTCCCATGCTGGTCAAGAAAATTCTTTGGGGGAGTGGAAGCAATGTTATGATACCAGGCGGAATTACCATACTCCTGCTTTGTTTCTTCTATCTCCCAACTAGCAGGTATCAAACTAGAAACGTTCTCCTCATTCAAGCACTTTTCTGTGAATTTCCAACTTCTAATAGATTCAACCCGCTTTTGGGCCTGGAAGGAATAGACTGACTGGCTAATTCTATTCCCAGTTGTTTATGGCCAAGGGCAGTTTTATCCCGTCCATACAAACATCATAACCATCATAACCATTAGTTCATCCTCATGTGCAGAGAATCCCATTAGCAAATCCCACACTTATAGTTTAACTCACCAGCCCATACGAACTAATACAGGTTCAGCATCACAGGGGGGCGATTTCTTAAATCCAAAGGGGGCCACTAAAACGTCCTCAAGGGAAGGGTCCGTCAAGCGAAGCCCCGCAATTTCAAAACATTCTGACCAACCCACATTTAAGGTAGTTTTTTGGAACATTGCGGGTTTGCACTCTAAAATGGTCAATGACATCTGGCTTGGATTTGTTGAAACTTTTAACGTTCTTTGCCTCCAAGAGACATGGGCTAAATCAGCTATACAAATTGAGGGCTACAAAACTTACTTCTCCCAAGCAATCCTCTCAAACTCTGGGAGAGCTAGTGGGGGCCTGACAATATTCATCTCAAATCTTTTGGAATTTAAGAAAATTATTCCATTCAAGCTGGAATCGAACTACCAAATAGTAATTCTAGATCTTAACAAACGTATTGGTAAATTTTTACCACAATCTAGGTCAGGCTGAATTAATATTAACTCTAAAGGACATCTTGAGTTCATTGCAGCAATTAAAAAACAAATACACTAAAAATGTAGTAACAATATGGGGGGCGATTTTAAACTTACCCTATGTAAGCATAACAACAACTTAAATTGCGGTCTTCAGGTCGAGAATAATAACTCCTTAATTCACTTTCCCCATACTCTAACAGGGGATTGTTTAAATGAAAGGCTATTTGTCCTAGAGTTAGGTTTGGCCAATGAATTAGTGGTCCCTCCAGTTCCACTTACTTATACCTTTAATGGAAGGGGAGCACACAGTATTATAGATTTTATCTTTATTTCCAGAAATGTTGCGTCCCGAATTCTGGATTTTAGAACTCACCAAAATGCCACTAGCGACCACTATCCAAATAGCATAACAGTATCCTTCCCGCATAAGCCAGACAAGCAAAATCTGGAGAGATTATACAGGCAAAGAACACTAATCCTGGATAGCCTAAATGGGTACTACCTCAAGTGGGATAAAATAGATCCTGCTGTGATTACTACAGAGGTTGTGAATAATTCATTAAGATCAATTAACAAGTGTCTAGAACTTGTTACTCCATATACAGAGATTTTAGACAGTTTCCTGGTCATAACTAGCACAGTAAAAGCAGTACTGTTTATGAACGTAAAGGATTGAAAGGTAAAAACTAAAGGATGGTTTAATAAAACTTGCACAAAAGACTACTCAAACTTAAAAGTTGCCCTTCATAAGACAGAACGAGGCAAGCAAGAAGTTGCCCATCTCAGAAGGGAGTACAGCCAAGCTATTCAAGCAAGAAAAAGTGAACTAAAAAACGAATTATGGGAACAACTGCACAAAAGTTGCATCACGAGGGATAACATTGCCTTCTAGAAAACCATAAAGTCTCCCTTTCTTACAGAAGCTAGGGATAACTCCAAAATAGACATAGCAATTGATGAGGCCGCATGGGTTCAACACTTTTCACAGATATTTGGCTCATCGCCACAGGATCAAGTTGCTCATAATGATAAGGATAAGATCAGCTCAAATCCTAGGAATTCTGTTTTACCTATGGCACCTGAAATCACCCATTTAGAAGTTGAGCAATCTCTGTTAGTGAGTAAAGGGGGAAAGGCGCCCGGTCCCGATGGGCTCCCAGTTGACTTATTTAAACATAACTTGGAACTGTGGACCCCAATACTGACCAGAGTCCTCGAAGCCTCTTGTGCAGTGGGCCTTATAGAATCCTGGTCGGACTCAATTCTAGTCCCGATTTTTAAAAAGGGGGATCGTCAGTGCCCATCCTCCTACCGGCCAATATCCTTGCTAGATTCGTTAGGCAAAGTAGCAGGCCATATCATTCTTGAGCATCTTCAGCAGTGGGCAGAAGATAACAAGAAGCTTTAAGACCTCTAATTCAGGTTTAGAGAAGGACTAGGCACCACGGAGCAAGCTCCTAATTTGACACTAATTATGGGTAAATATGCCAACGCAAAGGGTGGGAACCTGTATATGGTTTACGTCGACCTAACAGCAGCCTTTGACTACATGAGTCATTCTAAATTGTGGTCCATATTACTAGACATGGGGGTAGATACCATCCTGGTCAATTTCCTACGGGAACTGTATTCCAACGCAACGGCCAGGGTGAGATACGGACTATCAGGAGAATTAACAGCACCATTTGGGGTGGAGAGGGGGGGTAAGGCAGGGCTGTGTTCATGTTCATGTTCATGTTCTAAACAAATAGTTTGGAGCGTGCAATGTTGGAGGGGTGCCAGGACCTATCCCTCATAGGAAAACGTCCAATACAGGCCCTACTCTACGCCGATGACACCCTGATCCTTGCCCGAACCCCTCTAGGACTCCAGCGTGTTCTCAAGAGGTACCATAGCTTTATGGGAAACTTAGTCCTCAGAATTAATATAAAGAAGACCTTTGTAATGTCCATTGGCCCTAGACACAAGAAAACCAGGAACATTTTCATCGAAAATAAGAAACTACAAATACGTACCCCTATCTAGGTATTTTAATGAATAATAAATACTCGTGGAGGCAAGCAATCGAGGCGAGGAAATTGCTTTTTATAAGGGCAACAATGGCACTAGCGAATTTTGCACAAAGGTTAGGTAAAAGACCTCCCACTGAACTGAACAAAATTTATCAGGCTAAATATATAAGTGTCAATTGATATGTATCAATCTAGGCAACACAGCAAATTAGTTGGTTGAAATGAACTGAGCTTGAAACAAAGGTTTTTGTAAAAAGAGGGGAGGTACAATTTTATTCACAAAGATTCTTTAAAAACACATAGGGAAAAAATATACATTCACAAATTATATTTAACACATATAACTTAATATATCAGGAATATATAACACCATCATTAAAAAGAAGCAATTAATTCAACAAATGAGGTTTACATAAAATACACAAACAATATAATGAGAAAAATGTGGCTAAATTAATCTCTACGCGCGTTTCGGCGAACCAGCGCCTTCTTCTGGAGCAGCCACGGTTAATATCTAAAAAAGAGGGGTAAAAAAGTACCTTAAAACCAGAATATTCTGTTCATTCTTGCATTTGCACAATTTACAAAAAACACAAAGCCCAATGTTATTCTACTAGTCTCAGACTTTCTATTTTCTTTTGACCAACCTATTCTATTGCAATGACAATTTTAGAGATTTCATATGACATTTTTAAAGGTTTCATTTCCTTGCCTTAATAATCAATCTGACACATAGGTGAAAAGTAAGGGAAGACAATGTCTCATGGTATAGATACGCTCATACCAGAATATAAGGGGATGGAAAAGGTATTTATGTAGGATGTCTAATCTCAGATTTCTGATGTTTGTATCTCTTTATCTAATCATATAATTGAAGTTGATGCTACAGAGTTAGACTGCATTCTAACTAATACCGGTTATATAAAGATTATCCTACCGAGGCCTGGAGATTGATATACATAGTATTTATCATTTAAGTACGATCACTTACTTTAAGAGCACGAATAATTTTAGTGCGATTCGACGTAGCAGTCTTGTTTGTCAGTATATCTAGAATCCTTTCTTTGGATGGTAGATGAGGATATTCTAAATCATGGAAAGCAGCACATAGACAATAGTTATTATTCTTGCCTATATTATAGTGTCTTTATGACTGATATTCAATATAAGGGTTGATATATTACCTATTGTAATGGTTGATACCAATGGAGATTCTGTGGTTATTGATATGTTTGCTTCATTTCGAGTGTTCAATTTAAAATATTTTTCAATTATTTCCTAGAGAGATATTTAGAAGATCTTTTACTAAACAAGTTCTATAGATCTGTGAGGTTCTATTAACATATGATAATCGACTGGAATACATTATTTACCAGAGAAATCGAACGATTAATTCAGAGGAATAGAAGTACCTTGTTTTACAAGTTGAAGTTCGTTTTGACCCGCCGACCGGAAATTAAAATAATGGCCTCTGTGATGCGTATTTATATTGGGACATCAAGATATAGTCCACCTGATATGGGGATAGTAAGTGGCATGGTTAGCCTAAAGAGTGGATGAAAAAATCCTAACATAAAATTCTATGCGATGGAATTAAAGAGTAACCACTTCTTAACCTAGTTATTTCTGTAACAGAAGGAATAATAATTACCCTTTTGCTTGTGTTCCAAGCGATGGTTGATTTCAAGTAGTTTAAAATAACTCCCTGTCTGTGAGAGACAAAAGATAATGGGGAAGTTACATTATTTACTATTCAGTTAGGGTTTTACAGCTAAAAGGAGTAACTAGATTAGTTGTATCCCACCCAGGGTTTCTGCAGGACTTACCCGATTGGTGTCAACAGGGCTCGAAGATTCCGGCGGCGGGACTCAGGGGTTCTATGCTCCTTCCTTGAACGACAGCGGTAGAATGGTCTCTCAGCACGCTGTTTATATATTCTACTTAATTGGAGAAGTGGATTCAGGTGAATTGTGTGGGAACACAAAGGAAGGACCACGGATTATGAGGAGAGGTGGAGACTGGTTTTTCTTAAAGGGGTATCGCCAATAATTACTAAAAGAGCAGTCATTGCATAGACATAGAAGATGTTCTGTGATGCCCAGAATAACCTGTTTAAACAAGATGAGAACAGAGGGGCCATTTTTAAAGGGACGTTCGAAAAATAGTCATTCTGTGTTCATTGCAGTGGGGAGATTTAAGTGTACATAACGAAACTAAATACAAAAACAGTATCAACCGGTTTATGGACTGAGGCGTGATTAGAAAATATACTTAATTAACACGCGGATCTAAGTTATATGCAATTTTAGCACAATGTCGAATATTTGTGGATACTTTAATGAACAGTTCTATTTGTAATGATTAGGCTGAAACGTAATTAGCAAATGTAATTCATGAACCCTCAGAGGTGTACATGATGGGGATCCAGATCATATATGATTTTTACCCATTACTGAACCTCCCTAAATGACTAAAAGAACATTTCTGATGGTAGTGGTTTAGGGATAAAGGGAAGAGAACTGAATAATATAAGGTATGATTCCCAATCTCATCAAACCAAGGGGGGAATTGTTGTAGAGCATCATTGTCGTATATCTAGTGGCGCTAAAGACAATTTTAAATATAGCTATCGATTCATAGAGGTTAGTAATGACAGCAGAAATATTTATAATTGTAATCGGAAGAATACAATATTAGCAAATTGCATGCTCCCATGGCAATTCGCTGTTCATTCCTTCCCGGAATGTATTGAAGACAAATATCCAGAACACCTCTCTCTTTTTTCTGATGGCACAACCACCATTGGAGTCTGGAGTATGAATTTTTTCAAGAACTCTCCATTTGAAATCTTCTGCTTGGTGGCCCATTTCTAGGAAATGTTTTACCATTGGAGCAGCAAGTTTGCGAGTTCTGATCGCTGAACGATGTTCATTTAACCGTATCTGTATCGCACGGGATGTTTCTCCTATATACCCGAGTGAACACGGGCACTGTATAAAATAGATCAGATTTGAGGTTCTGCAGTTCCACATTTCTTTTGCCACTGTTGTGTGGCCATTATGTGTGAATTCTTTGCCTCTTAGAATGTTGGCACAGGAAGAACACGAAGAGCAAGGGAATGTTCCCTTTATTGCATTGCCTGATACAATTGATCTTTGTATAGAATGATTTTTATCTGATACAGGTTGGAAGCGTGAACGAACAATATGTTCTTTGATATTTCTGTTCCTTTTATAGGCAAAGAGTGGTTTAGCTAGTTTCGTTTCAGAAGTACAGTTACTGTTTAAAATGTGCCAGTTTGAATTTATCACTTGTTTAATTTTTGTATCAAGAGTGGAGTGTTTGGTTACACATACAATCTGGTTAGTGGGTTTCTCAGGCTTTGGTTGGAGCAGGTGGTTGCGATCGTAATAGCGGGCCCGCTTATAGGAGTGTCTCACTAATCGGTGAGGGTAGCCTCTCTCGATAAATTTACTCCTCATTACAATGGCTTGTTTGTCAAAGTCTGCTAAGCTTGTACAGTTCCGCCTGACTCTTAGAAACTGTGAGAAGGGAATTGAATCTTTTTGTGATCTAGGATGGAAACTGCTATAATGCAGTAGCGTGTTTCTGGCAGTAGGTTTTGTATGTAGGTCGACTATTAGAATGCCTTTATCATTTATGATTTCAATGTCTAAGAATTCCACCTTATTATCACTGATGTGTGATGTAAAATGGAGGTTGGGATCCGCCTCGTTTATCCAGGAGACGAATTCGTTTAATGCCTCTCTCCCATTGGTCCAGATGAAGAAAATGTCATCTATGTACCTGGACCAATGGGAGACAGACTCAAAAAAGGGGGCTAGTTCATTATGGACATTTTTCGCTTCGAAGGCCGCCATATATATATTTGCAATTGAAGGGGCTACAGATGCGCCCATACTCACGCCTTTTATTTGGCGGATTTGGATATATAAGTGTTGCAATCTACGGCACAGGGGTGTGGGGATATGGTAAGGTGGATGTACTTCAAAAAGTAGAGAACAGTTTTCTGAGATTTCTCCTTGCTGTTCCACGAAGTTCCTCTACTTATAGTTGCCATCTGGAACTTGGTTTCACGTACGTCATTGATACAGTTAAGTTACAACCAATCCTTTTATGGCACCGTCTTTGGTCATCCACTAAATCTACTTTTAATCAAGAACTTATCCAGGATTGTCTATCTCTTGAAAATGGCCATAAGATCGGACGGCTCAATTATATCCAAAATTTTCTGACCGACCTGGGACTTGCTAGATACTACCACTCCCCCACAACTGCAGTTGGCCACCGAGGCACCTAAATCGTCAGTTTAACACATGTTAACCATCCAAACTACACTGACTATTCAGCCATATCTTAAATTTAATTTAAGTAGCTAAGAAAGGTTTCTCCTAACACGATTTAAGTTGGACATATTTCACCTATTTTGACCTTTCCAAAAGTAAATGATTGGTCAAAACAATTATTACCTTGTCCGTGTGATGAAGTTTCTACACAAACAACAATTCATTTGGTCCTATTTTGTAAATTTTACAAAGACCCCAGGAAGCGATGGCTGATTCCGATTTAAAAAAAATATTGGGCCTTCGTAGATGTCGTCCAGCCTATCTAATCCTGCAGTTTTTGGAGGAACCATGTGTTGCGAAAACCATTGTGAAATTCTTGAAGTTTTGTGTAAGGCATAGGCCCAACTAAGAGTAGACGATGAATTGCATAGTCCAAATAAGAATGAGGCCATCTCTTACTTTTAAGCATTCATAGGTAACCTTAGATTGTCTATATATATTAGATTTTGCTCTCTAGCACTTTAATTGCCGGTTTGTTTGCCAACGTTTTAATATTTGAAATTTGAAATGATAGATGTTAACTACTAATTTTATCTAATCTGTTTGAATGAACTTTTATGGTTTTTCTAAATCATGAAAACCGAATAAAGGACTTTTTGATTTGATTTGTTTTAAAGTCTCTCTTTTTTATTCTCTGCACTGTTTCAGGTTCTTCAAAATACCTTGGCATTCCCATATCCTTACACATTCTCCTGATATAGGTGAACCCTTGTATTCGGTCTGCAGTATCCTAGTTCCAGGTAACCTAGATGCAGAGCAGCTTGTCGGCAAGGTTAACATTCTTTTGAGAAACTTATTTTCCTCTTTCTGGAGAATATTTACATTTGTATATCCCCAGTTACCTGCACCAAAACAGGCTACTGATATGCACTCAGCAGTATGGATAGCAGTCCTCTCCTTCAGAGGCCTCATCCCTAAACTAGCTGCAAACCTAAATACTGCAGTGATAGATTTTGCAAAATATAGCCACCTTATATCCCTTGGGTGATGCCTGTTGTTCAAACGATTGAAATGCAGACCTAAATAGGAGAAGGTACCAAAATGTGATACCCTTTCTCCACTTAAAAAATTAGCACAAGACTTCTCATAGTGTGTGTTTTACTGTAGTAGTGTTGTAATGTTACTTAGTTTAATATTTTATCTTTACCCTGACTTCCATGTATTTCAATGACATCTTTTAATTCTAGAATTGTACAGCTGCCCTGGCTCAAAGTTAGAACCTTGTGAGTTCAGATTACAGAGATGAGCCAGAGGCAGTTGGGTGGCAGAGCTGTTGAACCTTACAAACTGAAGAATAATTATCCAGAAGGAATAACTTCTTCTCCTGTAATCTTTCAAAGATTTAACCTTTCAACAAGTAGACATTCCGATCTAGGTTATTCATTAAGATTATAAAATGATCTTGAAGATGTTGTAGTCCAGTACCTATGGGTGCCGGCAGAACTTTGTTGTCTCTATATAACAATACAGGCACATGACGCAACCCTATGTGTGCCATATCTTCCCGTCTTCCGTTAGGAATTTTCAAAAATATTCATATAAAGAGTAAAGAGAAGGGGCTCAAAACACACCCCTGCCTCACTCCCTAAGAATCTTGAAAGGCTCAGTACATTTCCCATGCCTTCCTCATCGCACACTAGCAGTGGTACCTGTATATGGATGCCTATAAATCTAAGCCATTGAGTCATCAAACCCCATCTCTCCTATGAGTGCCCACAACTTAGGATGGTTTATGCATTCAAAGGCACTCGATAGATCCATAAATTTAAAATAAATTTAACCTTTATTCAGTTTGTATTGGTTAATTAAGGGTTTTAAGTTCAGACCATACTCTGTGGTGCGGATAACGTTGTGGATACCATGTTGGACATCACATATAATATTTTGGACTTCTGCCGAATTTTTCAATTGTGGCAGCAATATTCTCCCCACTACCTTTAGTGTTGAGACTAACCCTGGGCTTAGTGGGTGTAGTGGGCATAGTGGGGCTACGTGGAGGGCCACGGAGGTGGGAACAAACTCTGTGGCCCTCCGCATAGCCCCTCTACGCCATTCGCCTCACCACCTGCCTCCACCCCCTATATTATTAACAATGAATTATACAACTAAAAAGTAAATTTAAACCACTTACCTGAACCGCGTCGTCCCTGGGCTGCCCTCCTCCTCTTCATCGCTGTTTCTGCTAATTCTTGCGAAAACTGCGCATGCACGCGCACCCTCACATACACATTCTTCATAAAAAATGCGAATGCGTGGACGTGCAGTTTTCCCAACAATTAGCATAAACGGCGACGAAGAGGAGGAGGGCAGCCCGGGCATGCCGGGGTTCAGGTAAGTGGTTCAAATTAACTTTTTGGTTGTATAATTCATTGTTAATATAGGTGGGTTGGAGGCGGGGGCTGGCCAACTCCGCTACGCTGCAGAGTGTTCAGAGATTTGTCTTCTCCGCGGAACGCAGAGGAGGCAAATCTCTGCACACTCTGCGGGCGGAGTGGAGTTCTTCGCCCGGGCTTAGTTGAGACAAATAGTGAGATGGTTCAAGAGGAACTTGGCTCAAATCTATTCCTTCTCTTAAAAATCGGGACAATTACTGAACGACTCCAGGTAGGAAGCAGACACTTAATTGAAACAGCTTTCATCTCATTAGTCAATAAAAGGGGCCACAGATCAATAATTTCTATTAACATATCTAATGGTAACCCATTTGGTCCTGGTGCTTTTCCCTTTTACTCTTTTTGATAGCGCTGATGACCTCCTCTAGGTCAAACTTGAGAGGACAAGATGTTGCCTCTTCATCACATTTGCCCTTCTCCATTGGAATAGTACTGTTCTTATTTTCAGGCTGAGAATAAACAGAAGAGAAATAATCAGCCAAATCATGTGGGGGAGTTAAAGTTTTAATAATTGGGCTGTGGGCGCCCTAAAGTAGGGTGCATTAATAACTCTAAAATTCTGTGTTGCCCCTCTGCTTGCTAGCTTCATATAACCCCCCAGCCCCCAGCCTCTCCTAGAATTACTTTTCTGTTTAGAGAGAGTGTTCTTATAAGAGTTTGCAACTTGTGTATTTACTTGACCTTTAGATGCATGCTCCATAATTTTCTTTGCTAATATCCCAGATGAGTGTAAAACCATGTCACTGCCAGCTGTTTTATCTAAGAATATGACAACACAACTCAATATTAATTCTGTCCCACTTTACTGCAAGGCCATTCCGTTTCCCAACCTGAAGACCTTGGCTTGACATCAGTGATGTATCTACTGCACAGGTCAACTTGAAAACAAACACAAAGGGATTGTGGTCACTCATACACACTGGGAGAATCTGAAAATTGCCTATATTTAACATTTTCAGTCACAACGGTATGCTCAACTATACTGGTGTTCCCTTTTCCTAAAAAGGTACGCAAGCGCATTGTAGATACCACGAAATGAGCAGTTGCGGGTGCGGCAAGGAGACGTCCAAGACCATGAGGTCCCAAGACACTGACCAGGCCCAGTTAGATCTGTTGTAGGCTGATTTGAACCAGCGAGTGAGTGGCATGAGCAGCATGGGAGGGTGTTGTTGTCAGCACAAGCCAATGTGTACTTGGCTGCTTTCCTTGCTTCAATCTCCTTCCCTGCCACTTGCCGCCTGCTACTACCCGCTACTTTCCCACTTCTGCCCTACAGGGGTGGTAGCTCTGCTTGGGGAACACAAGTCCAGAGGCCCGTAAAAAGAATGAGTGACAACCTAGGACTCCAGAGGCCCATAGGCCAGCAAAAAAGATGCAAAAGCAACTAGTTGCAAAGAGTCAGAAAGTTGGAGGTTGTGGAGGGGGCTCTGCCCTTCTCTTTGCCCTCCACAGTTAATATCCAGGGTCTGCAGAATTTGTAGCTGGTTGTGCGGGCTTTGGAAAATAGGACGTGAAATATTTTAAGTCCAGTTGTGGCCAAAGGAGGAAAAGGAACAGAAGCCTGGGTTTAATGAAGCACTGGAGCGTGGAAGAAATGAGGCACAGACGCATTAAGGCCTGTGAGGGGTTAAGTCAGTGCTTAGGCACACAGTGGCACCCACGGCAAGCGGAGGTGGCTGACGTGAGATTGGTGCAGCTTGCTTGCATGCGGGGGCCTCCAAAATACCTCTATAAAGTTTCTGTGCCATTTTTTGCCCCCAGAGTGATCATGAAGGCCCTTCCTAATCTTTGTCTAGTCCAGGTGCTTAATTGTGTGCTGCAACTGTCTGCAGTTGTCTGCAAACTTTGAGTGGATCTTCTAGCGTGCTCTGGCCCCTTCCATTCAGTATTAGACATTGGAAACCTACTAGGGAAGGTGAGGTGACGCATATACTTCAGACTCTTTCTTCCCTTTCGGATGACCCTTCAGAGGCAGTTGAGAGGCCTTATATTTGGTCGGGAAACATCCTTTTCCACGCAACCATTACAACGCGTAATGGTTACATTGTCGTTTTAACAACGCAAGTCATTACGTCGACTTGCACTCGAAGGCGCTCTAGACTAAGGAATACTGTAAATTACTATTCCAACACCTTCCCTACTGTACGTAGACTGGAGTTGGAATAGTAATTCACACTATTCCTAAGTCCAGCGCCCTCCAACGCAAGTCGAATTAACGACTTGCTTTATCAAAACCGCAATGTAAAATACTGAGTTGTGTTGGTGTGCGTGGTATGATCATACATTCTATTTGGTCCCTTTACTGCCCCGTAAAATTCCTTTTTGAGTGGCTTGAGGGTGATAGAGGAGTGTCAAGCTGGTCATTGAGATCTGTGAGTGCTGCAGCATTAGTTGCTTCAGCAGTAAGGTGTAACCTGTTCCTGCAGAAGTGGCTTGTCAAGGATTAGATGTGGGGCTTGCAGGCTTGGGGTGCTCCCTCCCACTACGACTTTCATTGGCATGTTCTTTTTCATCCTTTACTTTCTATTCCATTATTGCTCTACGCGCCTTTAAGTGGAACTCAGATCAGGAAGAGTACTCTTTACCTGATTGTGCCAAAGAACAAAATCTAATCCACTAAGATATAGAGCACATAATTAGAAAATTCTCAAAGGAGGCAGATTATTACCTGCGTATTTTCAAAATTTTTCTGAAGAAAACTCGCTCAGTGCCACACAAACAATGAATGTAAAGATGAAGATTGAAGAAAGTCATCTGATTGTGACTATAGAGGATTTGCGCGGCCCTCATATCGCTAAACAACCACAAGAACAAGCGACCCACTCTAGGGAAGAAAAAATAATTCCATGCAGGAATTGTTCATTGGTTTGTTATGCTCAAGTGGCTCAATCAGCTCCACAGGTCTCACAATCTTCTATTGTATCGGATTACACCTTACCAGATATTTCTCCCGTTAAACAAGATGTTGTGATAGTAAATAGGGGTTTGGAATTACTGCCTGACAAGCCAAAGCTGCAGAAAAGTCCATGGAAATGTTTTCTTGCACCCCTAGTTTTACAACTTCTGTATTATCAAATATTTCTGTGTCTCCTGACATGTTGCTGAATCTACCCATTAACATTTAATTGGACTATGTGTGTTTTTCCAAATCATTGCAAAGCCTTGAGCTTATTTGTCATCTATTTTGTCTTTACTGGAAAAATCTACTGATTGCTCCGATCCCATCAGATATTTTAACGGTAATTTTTAAAGGATTGCCCTTAAAAATAGCTGACAATGGCACTTTGATCAGGGTCAAAAGTTCCACACTTAGCTTTATTGAAATAGGTGTACAAGTAGGTGGTTTTAGGCTTAAAACCCGAATGAAGGCCAATAGTTGTGACCTGTCAGTAGACTTATCCCATTTGGAAGGCTTTTTTAAAGAATATCTTTCAGACCCAGAGGTTATTAACAACTGGGACGAACTCCCTAGTCATGTCCCTTTTCTAGGGAAAAGTATTGAAGTTTTTCCAATCTTTAAAAAACCTAAAAGGAAAAAACGGACTTCGAATGTAGAGGATTTGACTTTTAAGTCTAGTAAAAGAGAGGATTTTTTTTAGAAAGGATTAGCAAGAGAAGTATAGTAGGGGTTAAATTATCTATATTGCATCTGCAAGCTGAGATCCCTGTCGTTAAACTAATAACAGACAAGGTTTCTGCTTTGGACCTTCATGTGTCTATTTCCCTACCATCGGCCTGTCATCCGACATAAACAGGGCCATAATTCACCATTACTGAATCAAAGTCTGTGCAGATGGACCCTGATTTATCAGTGCCCAAATATTCCCACGATTGTTAGATCAGAGTCCTTTAGGCTGGAGGCTGATCAAATCGTAGGTAACCGCTATGAGGAAGTTGGTTGAGTCCTTCAATTGGTGGATATTTTTGCTGACCCTGATATAGTATGTGTCCTAAAGCCATCTCCCTGGTTGTTCTTCCAAATGCCAGTGCTATAGCTGCTTCCAGGCCATTTGTATTGGTTCATTTCTATTCCAGGATAGTAGCAGATGAAATTCTAAACTTATGAGCTTCAGCGAACAGGCTTTGATATTTTTGAATCATGTATCCAAAGGCCTGAACTCACTAGGGAGTTGTCAATCCATAATACCTGAGGCTCCCTGTTTTCTGTTTTTATGGATAATTGCAGGCAGAAAACAATGTGTTTTCTGTCTGCATCTATTTTTAAAAGTGGATAAGTACAAAAAATGGTGCTTCTTTTAAGTGACTCTCCATGCTGTCTTTCATGAATTGTAGCCAGCTGAGCAGATGGACAGCATTTGAAATTAAAAAACTGGATTAATTTTTTTTAAATAATGGCATATGTCAACATACATTTATGATTTAATGCTAATATTTAGGGGATGTTTTGTTAAGTAACATTTGGCAGCTTAAATAGCTAAATACCGATAGACATCAAAGAATGAGTGCATCTCTGTCAGTTAAGTAAATATGGAAATATAGTTTTACAACATAATTTATACACAAAACATAAATTAAATATGGATAAATACAGATAAAATGGCTCAAAAATAAATATGGATAAATACAGGCGGAAATGTAAAAAAAAACATAAAACTGGGAGCCCTAATAATAACAAACAGGAGAAGTGTAAGGCTCAACCATGATCTTCCATTAGCGGGCCACAAGGTTGCTGGGTTTGATAGAATTTTCATTGTTAAATCAAAGAAAGTGAGGCCAATCTTTACTAGCTGTGAAAAAGAACAGCACGATAACAAGTGGAGTTGTATTGTGGGAACAATTATCTCAAAACAAGGTAATTTCAAGACCCCTATTCTGTAGATCCTGATGACGTTGCGGGTCATTTTTTGTCATGGAAAATTGCTGATCTGAAAAGGAACCTTCAATCTCTTTTCTCTGTTATAGAGGTTAACAATGTTATGATTATTGCACTGTAGGAGAACTGGGAATTGACAGATGTGGTGTTGAGTGATTGTAGAGTTTTTAGCATTAAAGCAGTCAATGTGCAATTGGTTGCCCTGCGGGGGGGGGGCTTAGCTGTCATGATGTCTATAAAATATGAAGTAGTTGGTGTCATTATATACAAGGAATGTGCTTTTTTTTATAATGTCAGTTTTCGTCTGTCATTGAAAAAGCATGATAACCTGGGTGAAAATGGTTGTCCAGATTTAATACCAATTATTACATATTCCCCCCCACCCCACAAAAAAAGGCAGAACAAACAGTTAAAAGAGCTGCCAGTCCTAATGGATAAAGTTAACCTGTCCTTCCCTAATGTGTCAATCCTATTGATGGGCAATTTTAATGCAAAGATTCCACCAATCTTATCGAAGGAGGAGTTTCAATTGGAGAAAGAAAATGCATTGGGTATCCCGTGTCAAATTTTGCCGCTCCAGCAGGGGGATGGGATCGATAGACAGTTAGTTATACTGTTAGACAGCCTGAACATGACTATTGTTAATGGCAGATGCGTAGGCGACGAGATGAGCCCAGCTCACCTTTGACAATGGGAGAGTGTCTACACTGATCAGTTATGTAATAATCTCTTCCTAAAATGTTGGTAGAGTAAAGGACCTAGTAATAGGCGATCTAGGAGGAAGAGACCACAAATCACTAGTGCTCTCGCTGTACAGTGGTGCTTATTTAAGGGAGCATTGACGGAATAGTTAGACAATTTACAGTAAGACTGAGTGTAGATCAGTGAGGTCAGCAAAATCAAAATCTCAAAGTGTAAATGGTATGATGGAGGTTTTGAAATCTCAGATCAATCAATCTTCTCAGTACATAGCACATGTTTTTGAGAATTTAAGTGCCTCCATAAGGAACATGGCAATGATGGGCTCCAATAGTTGCCAGATTAAGAAGGGTATAAAGTCCTGACAAGGGGAGGGCAAAGTCTTCTTTAAAAAAGAACATAAGGGAAGTATAAAAAACAGGTGAATCAATAGTGGGTGCCTAATTAAATTACTTAGGAAAACCTATAGAGAAGAACTAAAACAAATAATGTGGAAAGAAAAAGAGATTGTATGGACAAAGGCAATTCTCTTCATACAGGAAGTCTATAGAGCTTCTGAACACACTTAATAATGCTCTCGGGCTGTACAAAAATTGTAGCAGTGCTGGGCGCTGAAGGACTATGGTTCAGGTATATATCTGAGTTGTATAAATGAAAAGAAGAAAATAAAGGAGTAATGTAGACCAATTATTCTGGGCCACCAGAGATGGGGATGGTGGAGAGTTTTCTGTTCCCCTCAGTAAGTAGTATTGGGGCTGTAATAAAAGGCTAGAAAAGCTCTAGGGTCAAGGTCTTGACGGCCTTTCATCAAAAGATAAATAAACTTAATTCCGTCTTATGTGCTCAAGTCCTGGCTCCGGTGTTTGGAGCGATAATAAGTGGACACACCCTACCAGAAGCCTGAAAAGGGAGTACTATGGTCCCAATGTATAAAAAAAGGTGAATGGGGTTTGCTCTTCCGTTACCGTATGATTATCTTGTTGGATATTCCCAGTAAGATTTATGTAAAACATCTGCTTGGTTTATTGGAGGATTGGGTAAGCAGTGCCAGAGTTTTATCAAAGGTCAAACTGGGTTTCCATAAAGGGTATTCAACGATGGATGGCTGTCTAACTATAAACCTTTTGCCAGAAGAACATTCCTTCAATAAGAAACAGCTCCTCTGTGTGTCATACATTCATTTGTCAAGAGTATTTGACACAATAAATAGGGCATTACTCTGGGGGGAAAAAAGCATAAATGGGAATGTCCAGCTGACTTTTTAAAGCCGATCAATCAATTACATGTGGCTCAAGGACAAGGGTTGAACTGGGAGGCAATGGAGCTTTGCCAAGAAAAAATAGCTACCCCCAGTGGCAAATGCTATGGTAGTGTTAAACCAGGTGCGGTATTTTCCACCAAAATTAGTAGCTGAGGCCAGTTCAATAATGTTTTATGCTGATGAAACTGCACTATTCAATCATACGCCGGTGGGCCTACAGAGGCAACTGGAGGCTATTTCCAAGCACTGTCAGGCTGATGATCTGAAAATAAATTTCCAAAACAAAGGTCATGGTTTTTTCAAAAGGAAGTGTACACTCCATCAGGCACAAGTGGTGGCTAAGCGGCGTGCAAGTTACAGTGGTAAACAAATATAAATATTTGGGCCTGCTAGACACTCCCGCGCTCTAGCAGTCAGGAGGACTGGCTAGAGACTGATGCAGGGATTCCTATATAAGTAAGATAGGAGGTAGGCTCTCCTTGCTTTGCGAGCACTTACACAGCTAGGCTCGTTTTCTGGAAACCCTTGGCTTTTAAAGATCCCGTTTTTGTCATTTCATTTAAATTTTATTTTTCACCGTCTTACCTTGTTTTTAAACTCCCGATTGCATTCTTGCACAGTAATTGGCTCCTCACCGCTACTTTGGCGGGCCGGTCCCTCGCGCTCAGGATTTGGTGAGCGCCATCTTGGGTGGGTGTAGGGAAACGCTAGACACTCCCGCGCTCTAGCAGCCAGGAGGACTGGCTAGAGCTCTATTTAAACCGGTCACGATGACGCGCAGCGTGTGCGCGCAGCGTGATCGCCGCAGCCACGCCGGAGTCACGCCAGAGTCCAGCCCGTCTGCGCCCGTCCGCGCTGAGGACGGGCTGGATGGCTGGTCTACTGGTCACAATAAGGTAGGCTCTTATTTATTCAAATACTCCTTACAGGATGTATTACGGCTCAAACCCCCACTAGCACCTTGCTTCCATCGGTACATCCCTGAAGACTTCCCACTACCCCGGGGGTGTGGTTGCTTTCAGGTAGACTCGGGGGGCCCCAACCTATCCTCCCCTCCCACTCCTTCGGAGCCTTGCTCTCCACCGGGACTCAATGGGTCGAGCGAAAATTGCTTTCTTATTAACGCTCGCTCACTCATTAAAAACAATATAGTTTTTAAGGAGCTCGTTTTAGATAGGAAACCCTCTTGGGTTTTTATTACTGAAACCTGGGCTAAAGACTCCTCAGGCCCTGATCTTGTGGAAGCGGTCCCTGAGGGCTACTGCTTAACACGACAGGACAGAATAGGCCGAGTTGGTGGTGGCCTGGCTATCCTGTATCAAGACAGGTTTCATTGCCACACTATACCTCTCTCCGACCCCAAGGATGTGTTCCAAGTACTATATTTTTCCCTGTTTGACTCTTCTAATCCCGCGTTCAATGGGATTCTGCTTTACCGTCCCCCCGGCCCTAGAGCAGATTTTGGGCTGAAATTGCTGCAGGTCTTGGAACCTTATTTTGGCCGACAAAATCTTACTATTCTAGGTGACTTCAATTTTCACCTAGAGTTGCTGGAGGCCCATGATACTATTTCCTTACTGGAAGTTATGTCAGCCTGTGGACTCACCCAATTGGTGAAAGGACCCACCCACCGAGCGGGGCACACACTCGATGGAATTTTTTCAAACGATCAGAGGCTGACAGTTACCAACCCCTTCCATCTCTCATGGTCGGACCATCTGGCTGTTCCCTTTAATATGACCCATCCGATCCAGGACACTATTAGAAGGGTCCCGAGTACAATGGAAGTACGAAGGAATTTTAAAAACATCAGGGAAGACTCTTTCCATCCGTGGATATCTAGTCTGTCCACTACTCAGGAGATGGACACTTCTTCAGCGGTCTTACAATATGAAAAGACCATCTCGGAGGCCCTGGATGAACTGGCTCCAGCTAGGTCTTGCTATTCAGCCAGGAAAAGACCTTCAGCTCCCTGGTTCTCAGAACAACTAAGGCTCCTTAGACAGGAAGTAAGGAGACAGGAGCGCCTATGGCACTCTAGCTGGGACCCTAAGGATAGAGAAGCTCATAAGATCCTGCTAAAAAGATACAAGCTGGAAGTGACTAAGACCAAGCAAGAATACTTTACGGCCCTCAAATCCTCACTTTCGTCTCCTAGAGAGCTCTTCAGGATCGTTGACTCTCTTACTTCTCTCCAGACCCCAGACCCTGTGGTTGCTTCTCAGGAGCTTTGCAACAAGATAGCCTCCTTCTTTCAGTCCAAAATTTCGGACATTTACATTGCCTTGGAGTCACAAAGATCCTCTACCGCTGTACCTTCGGTGCCCGCTGTCTTAGAGTCTAATTGTGTAGAACCATCTCGGCCCGTGGGTCTGGAATCCTTTCATCCTCTCTCTTGCCAAGATCTTGAGATCCTGCTCAACAAAACTAAATCTGGTTCTCCGCTAGATGTCTGTCCGCTAAAGATCCTTAAGCAGTGCAGAGAATCCCTCCTTCCCCCTTTGGTTGTCATCATGAATAGGGCGATGAAGGAGGGCATTTTTCCTCAGCAGTGGAAAAATGCTGTGGTAAAACCTCTGCTCAAGAAGCCCTCTCTTGACCCTGGGGTATTAAAAAACTTTCGCCCCATCTCACTGCTCCCGGCTCCCGCGAAGATGTTAGAAGTCCATCTAAATAAACATCTTGCTGCATTCGTGGAGAGTTCGGGCTGTTTGGATCTTTCCCAGCATGGATTCAGGAGGGAACATAGCACAGAGTCTGCCCTCACCATAGTGCTCGATAACATCCGCACACGGGTTGATGGGGGACAGACCTCCCTCCTGATCCTCCTAGACCTCACGGCTGCCTTCGATACCCTATCTCCCTCGGTACTAACATCTCGACTGAGGGAGATTGGGGTCCGGGAGGCGGCCCTGGGACTCCTTTCCTCTTTTCTCGATCATAGAGAGCAAAGGGTGATGCTGGGTCCGTTCCTATCTCCATCCCTGTCTGTGCAATGTGGGGTCCCTCAAGGGTCAGCGCTTAGTACTACCCTTTTTAACATCTATGTGACCCCCCTTGCCAGACTTATTAGATCTTTCGGGATGGAGGTAGTCTACTATGCGGATGACACCCAGATCCTCGTCTCTCTCGCCCAGTCAGTTACGTCGACTGCCGCCAACTTTAGATCTTGCATGGAGGCAGTCGGCCAATGGATGATTCACAATTCATTGAAACTGAACGGGGAGAAGACTGAGGTGATGGTGTTTGGAGGAAAGGAAGAAATCTGGTCTGCTGAGTGGTGGCCGGACTCACTGGGTGCCTGCCCCGATCCCACCTCCTCAGCTAAAAATCTGGGGGTTATGATCGATTCTACCCTTAGCATGTGCCAACAGGTCAACAGGACTGTATCGACCTGTTGGGGGATCATCCATATACTAAGAAAAATCAGGCACTATCTTTCCCTTCAGGCAAGAAAGCAATTGGCCGTCGCCCTCCTGGGCTCTCGTCTGGACTATCGCAATGCGCTGTATGCTGGACTGAATAAAAGTCAGCTACAGCGCCTGCAGGTGGTCCAGAACGCAGCAGCCAGATTTGTTCTCGATCTACCACGACGTGCCTCTGCCACCGATGCCCGGAAGCAGCTTCATTGGCTTCCCGTCGTGGACCGTATCCTTTTTAAGTCCATGTGTATGGTCTATAAGGCTTTAGCTAAAACCAGCCCTACGGGCATTGGATCTATTCTGTCTCAGTACAATCCTGGTAGGAACCTCCGTTCCTCATACAAACTTCTTCTTTCTGTGCCTCGTGTTCGGAAGACCAGATGGGGAGGTAAGGCTTTTTCCAATCTGGCCCCAAAATGGTGGAATGCTCTCCCTCTTGAAGTAAGGTCTCTCCCCACTCTCCAAGCTTTTAGATCTGCCTTAAAGACCCACCTCTTTGTACGCGCATACCTGTAGTGGTGCTCTGTAATTTCTGATCTTTTTTGATAGGCGCCTTGACACCTTTGGGTTTAGTTTGCGCGATACAAATTGCTAAAAAAAAAAAAAAAGGGCCTCTTTTTGTTATTGTTATTGTTAATTGGTATTTGTTGAGCGCATTATCACCAGCAGGTCTCTAAGCGCTGTCAGAGAGGTCCAGCCTAGCCAGAGGGATTAGATTACGTCCAGGCCTCCGCAAAAAGGACTGTTTTTAATTTCTTCCTGATTGGAAGGAGGGCGTGTTCCTTACGAATATTCTCCGACAGGTTGTTCCAAATGAGGGGGATAGATGATGAAAAGGCTCAACCTCCTTTCATGGACATGTTAAATCGCGGGCAGGCCAGAAAGCTAGGATCAGAGGACCGTAATGCTCTGCTGGGGGTGTATTTGGCGAGACGGTCCTTGATGTAGCTGGGAGCTCGGCCCTAGATGGCCTTGTGTGCAATACAGAGGCCCTTGAATTTAGCTCTCTGTCCGACAGGGAGCCAATGCAGCTGTTTGAGGAGGGGCGACGCATGTGCTCGCCTAGGTGCTTTGAAGATGAGATTCATAATCACCTGCAGTCTGGACACAAGGTTTCCCGGGAGGCCGTGTATAGGGAGTTGCCGTAGTCAAGGCGTGATAGTATCAGAGCAGATACTGCCATTCGGAGTGTATTAAATGTGAGTATAGGGGCGAGTTTGCGCAGCTGTCTCAGCATGCCTGTGAATGTTCTCACCACAGCCGAGACCTGCTGGGTCACGGTGAGCTTGGCATCAATTTTGATACCCAGGCTTTTTACAACCATGGCAGGCTCTGGATATGTACCCAGCTCTTGCAGCCAGAAGAGCTCCTTCCACGGGTTGGAGTCTGAGGTGACGGCCAGTACTTCCGTTTTGTCTGGGTTGATTTTCAGGGAGTTGGCCGTCATCCAATTCACCGTGAATTTTAAGATGTTTTGAAATCTTGTATGGGCTGATGGGGCATTGTCTATCTGAATAATAATTTGAGTGTCATCAGCATAGTTGTAGAGTTGACACTCCATGTGGTTTAGTGCCGCTATCAAGGGCTGGAGGTAGGCATTAAAAAGGAGTGGTGATAATGCCGAACCCTGCGGTACACCACATGAAAGTGGTCCTGAGTCGGACACCAGGTTGTTCAATTGTGTTCTCTGCGAACGACCTTTGAGAAAGGAGGTCAGCCATGCAAGAGCCGTGCCCTGAATCCCTAGCTCCGAAATCTGCGACACTAGTTAGTCATGATTGACCATGTCGAATGCCGCGGATAGGTCCAATAGGACATGGGCACATGGTTTTTTCTTGTCGGCCCTTAGTCTGAGTTCATCTAGGACCGATAGCATCACCAGCTCCGTGCTGTGGTGCGCCCTGAAACCTGCCTGGTTAGATTGTAGGAGGTAGTTATTTTCAATGTGGTTGGTCAGGGATTTTAGCACATGTTGTTCAAGCACTTTAGCAAGCAACGGTAGTTGTGAAATTGGCCTAAAGTTTAAAAAAAAAATCGTACTGGCCCCAAGTTTTTTCAAGAGTGGAATAACACGAGCTTCTTTGAAGTTGGAGGGCACATGTCCTCTAACAAGGGATCGATTGAGGAGTGAGAGTACCTCATTTTCGATGCCCGCCAGTGCTATCTTGAAAATTCTGGGCAGGGGTCCGTAGAGGACCCTAATTTCAGTCTGCCAATAATGTGGGCCACGGGTTTGTGCGTTAAAGTAGGGAAGGTAGTGAGGGGTTCAGAGAAAGTGAGGGGCAGTGGTGTAGGTGTCAAAGTGCATGGGAACTTAGGGGTGGAATGGATTTCCGTGAATAGATCTTTGACTTTCGACAAAAAGAAAGACTGAAAGTTGTTACAGTCTTCTGGGTAGAAGGTATGTTTCTGTTCTTTTACTTGTCTCAATTCTTACAGGATACTAAAGGTCTCTTTTTGTTTATTGTCAGCGGCAATGATTTTAGCCTCGTAGAATTCCGTTTTACGTGATAGAATTGCTTTCTTGTATGTTGCAAAAGCCATGCAGTATTCTTGCCGGGCGCATGGGTCGTAAGTTTTCCGACAGGCTCTCTCGCTTTGGCGGAGGGTTTGTTTCAGGGTTCTTAGGCAGTTGTTGAACCAGGGGAACCCCTTGCCCTTGTCCATGATTCTAACCCTGCGTGTCGGAGCTACTTTGTCGATGGCAATCTGTAGCCTTCCTGTCAGGGCATTACTTTCTGCATCGATGTTTCCCTGCTTGGGTGTGAGTGGAGCTGATTTCTGCAAAGTAGTGATCAGATTTTGTTCCAGCTCCGTATCACTTTCCAGTCTGGGGATAGACTGGCAGTTTGCTTAGGAAAGGGGAGCCGCCGCTAAGTAAGAAGTGGTCAGGCCAAGGGCAGGGGCTAATAGTTATAGGGCTGGTGAAAGGACGGGAGGACCAGACCAGGTCCAAGGTGTGTCCTTTGTTGTGCTTGGGCCCATGGACTAGTTGTTGGAGCTCTAGGGCAGTTAGAGCCTGCTATAACTGTTCGGACTGGCTTTCTTTGGGAGTTTGGTCCCAATGTAAGTTGAAATCCCCCAGCACCACCACACATTGATACCGAGACCGTATGTCATTGGCTAGCTGTGTGAACCGTTCAATGAACCTAGGTGGCATTCGTGGCGGACGGTAGAATACCAAAATGGCTAGACAAACTGACTGGAAGTGAAATTTGGGCCCTAGAACCTTCACCCCTTCAATGTTTTCAGGGCATAGAGCCTCTGCTTTTAGTTGGCGATTGTATAGCAACACCACACCACCCCCTCTGGAGCTACCTGGTAGATTGTGGCAGAGTGCTGAGTAATTGGGGGGAAGGGCTGCGACTAGGTCTGGTGTAGAAGATTCTTCGAGCCAAGTTTCCGTGATGCCTAAGATATCCAAAGTGTCATCTTGCAGTAGCGAGAAGACCTCAAGATTGTGCTTTGGTAGTGAGCGTGTATTGAGGGCAGCAATCTTGAGTTCCTGAGGACTATCAGTCAGGGTTGGTCTCTGGATATGCATTTTGTGGGACCAAGAATCAGAGTGGAGTCTTAATAGTCCTAAGGACCTCAGTTTAGTGGCTACAACATTGTTGAGTTGGGTCGTACCTTTGATTAGAAGCCGCAGGTCATCTATGGTATAAGGGGGGCATGGGCCAGGGGTCCAGGCCCCTGGTCCCGGTCGGGCGCAGACGGGCGTAGACGGGCGCAGACGGGCTTGCCTTAGGCGTGCCTTCAGCACGCCTGTGGCGCGCCCGCTGCGCGCGCGTGCTACACGCTTGTTCCAGTGTGGCTATTAAGCGAGTAACTCCTTTTCTCCCTTTTCAGCTATAACTTACATTTTAAAACCCATATAGAATTTCAGGAAGTTCGTTCCAAAGCTGTTGCAGGTGCTTTACGTAGGTTGGATTTAGCTTTGGGGCAAATGTCTGTAGACACTTGTAATACAAACATTGTAACCTTATTGTTGTAGGGCTAAAAAGTTATGCCAGCAAAGAATATAAAGCTGCTGCAAATTATTGAAGCTGAAATCTAGAAATGATGGCTCGGTTTGCCTGGAGGCTCAGTGAACAGTGCACTGAGGCTGGAGCTGGGCCTGACTCATATTGTATTTAAATACAAGCAAATGATCCTTAATTATTGGGCCTGTCACTAAAGTCAGATGAAGGCTTCCTTGGGCAAATAATAAAATCCTACCCCCAGGAAAAGCACTTAGGCCAATGGGTTCTTAATCTGTAAGATATTAAGGCCTCTTTGAATATCCCATTGACCGGCAAAACCTGTCTTTATCACAGCAGAAACAATTAATACTATTCATGATAAGAGTGTTCTAGAAAGGATGATTTAGATAATGTGGGAAATAGAGATAACCTGCAACATCTAATGGAGTAAGACTATGGTGGTCATAGCCAGTCTTATTTTTGTGATAAAAAAAGTGGTAATATTAGGAAGTGGACCTTGAAGGCCAGTCTGGGGCTGGTCCCGGCCTTTTTTAAAGTGGAAGTTGGTTATACTGTTTGGGGCAGAACGTGGTATTTGTCCCTTCTGTCAAAATGCTTCATTGTCTTTCCCGCATATAATTGTTTTTTGCACATGCTTTGACATAATTAGAAGTCTGCTGCTCCCTGTTTTCAGACGTTTACAGGTCCATCATAGTAGTAATTTAATGACAGTATTAATAAAGTGTGATAATATGAGTGTTTCGCTGTAGGGAAATTTTTGTCTGCAGTTGCCGAATGGTTTGCTGATTCAAAAAGCTCATAGCTATAGATTGATTCTGATGGAATGTGGAGGTTGGATCCAACTATCTTTGAATTGTGAATCTTGTCAAATTGAGTTTACTTATTTGTGTTATAAGCATATCATAAGATATGACGCATGAACTGTATTTATTATCAAACATTTTATTTGGTTCTTGCTCCTTTAAATTGAGAAGCTGAGGTTCACTATCCACTGCTATAAATGTATTTTACACAAAAATTACTGCATTTTGCATAAATAATAATGTTATACAATAGGTAAATTCCTGTCTGTGGTCTTTAGAATTATTTGCACTTTTGATCTGCTTTGTCTCCTACTGTATTTAACCTCTTATAGTTACATTTTGCATCTAAACAATTCTATTTTTGCACATAGAGATTTACCTATAAGATGACGGGTGGACGGAATTAACGTAGTCGCGCTACGCAAATCTCTGCAAAACAGTAAAAAATGTCTGTGAGCATGCAGAGTTCGTCAAATACACGGAATTGCTTGTTCCAGACGTTCCCAATGCATTTTTCCTGTTTGCGAACGCTGTATGCGTGCTCAGGGGAATATCTTGCGAACTTGCCAATGCGGTCACCAATTGGCTCGGCCATCTTCTTACACTTGTGCCGCCCGCTCCTGATGCGTGTTTACTGTTCGCGATCTCTGGTGCGTCTGAATGACGTGTTTGCGATCACAAATTCTCGCTGGATCACCCGGCTGGCTACCAAAATCTTGTGGCGCACGCAAACTGATAGGAAAACTCGTCGGCAAACGAAGTGATCCCCGTAAGTGGCTCCTGTGCACGCGAACACACATTTTGAAAGTGCGAGCAAGGAAAAAATTCCGCAACACCGAGGATCGCAGAATTTTTGACAATTCCGCTGTCTCTGCGGAACACGGAATAGCCCAAATTGCTCTAATTCCGTGAGCGGAAAGGAATTTACCGCCTAGGCCTAATGACAGTGTCATTATATGTGCGAAAAACAATTGTTTTGATTCAAAATACAATTATAGCAAGACCTTGCAGGTACCAGTTCTGGTGTTTCTGCTTTTTATTGCTCACTTCCATCACCTTGATTTTTTCTCATTTATTGACATCCAGTTAACAGATGAATAGTGGGATAACTTATCGATGAGTTGTTGCAGGCCGATCTTTGTTTGGCTCAGTAATATCACATCATCTGCGTATAGGAGGTTCAAGATGTGCATATCACCTAGTCTTGGAGGGTGTGCATTTCCTTCATTCAAGGCTACGGTCAAGTCAGCTAGGAAGAGATTAAACAAGTACAGTGCCAACACTCATCCTTGTTTTAAGCCCTGGGTGGTATCAATTTTCTTAGACAGTCAGGAGCCTTCACCTATTCTCATCCATGCCCAAGTGCCTGAGTATAGCAACTGTATTGCATTCAGAAGGTGAACAGGAATACCCCAGAGGGCCAGTTTTTGCCAGAGGACACTACGCTGCACACAGTTAATCAATCAATCAGGAAATTGTAAGCATGCCACTCACCCATGAGGGTATCAATGCACTGGGGAGGGAGGGGGGGGGGGGGGTCAGCAGTACTGTTCAGCCGAAGAGCCAGGTCTTGAGAATCTTCCTGAAGGTGTTGAAGTTCCGTAGTTTGAGGGTCTGAGGTTTGGTGGTTCCGAACCCGTTCAATAAAGGTCGTCGGAAATAGACGATTTTGGTGTCAGCGGACCGCAAATCACGAGTGCGGTATGTACGAGTGTTTTCGCATTAATTGACCAATGAGAACACTATGTATTTCGGGATTTCGTTTGAACCTTCGGGTTCCATTTTGTGTGGTTGCCCTCACATAGGCCGATGACCGTGGCCGAACGAGTCCTTGGGACACGTACACCTTAGCTGACTTCTGAATGACCTGAGCGAACTGACTCCCTTGCCCGAGGCCGACCTCGCTGAGCCAGTTCCTTGTTAAGCAGCTGGTCAGATAAAGATCAAAGAGAAGGACATGCCGAAGTTTACAGCACACTGCACCCACCTTTCTATCTTGCTTCTAATCTTTTTTTGCTCCTTCCTTTACGACATAATCACTGATTTGGGTTGAGGTTTTATGATGGGTTTGTCCGGCCTGATCGAACAGGAAAATGGAATGTGCTTGGTCATTTCTGGTGGGCTGGACAACAGAAAATGGGATTGTCGTCACGCGCTACTTTTGAAATGTCGCTCTGTGATTGGTTAGTTTGTATGTAACTGATGCCACTTTTGGAATGTGATTTTTGGCATAAAAGACCATGTTCCGCTCATTGAATTTGTGCAGACTCTAGCGAACCACCCGTGTTGTGCTTCGTAGATCTCTGTTCCTGGTTGCAGCCAATAAACTTTGGTCTTTGACGTCATCAAGAAGCGTCCCGTGTCTCGGTCCGCCAAGGCAGGGGAACTCGAAGGCATCGGGCGTTTTCCCTGGCGCCGCTGGGTTCTAAAAACCCGGTCCTTCAGTGTTCAGAGAGGGGGTGTGTCTGATGTTGATCGGGTGCTCGTTGCAGGTCTTGGCCGTGATGTAGGAGAAGGATCTCCCCCCTGCTTTGGCTCTGTGGATGTGTGGGGTTTCGGCGAGGAAGAGGTTGGCAGATCGGTGGTTCCTTTTAGGTACGTGGAGGGTGATTCTGTTGTTGAGGTATTGTGGTCCTGTGTTGTGTTGGCATTTGTAGGCTTGGGTGAGTATCTTGAAAGTGACTCTCTTCTTGATGGGGAGCCACTGGAGCATTCGTAGGTGTTGGCTGATGTACCCGTATTGAGGGATGCCGAGGACGCGTCTGGCAGCGGTGTTCTGTATAGTCTGGAGCTTGCGGAGTAGGGACTTGTTTATGCCGGCGTAGAGGGTTTTACCGTAGTCCAACCTGCTGGTGATGAGTGCGTGGGTGACCATCTTCCTTGACTCGGGGGGATCCATTTAAAGGTCTTACAGAGGATGCAGAGGGTGTTGAAGCAGCTGGAGGAGACGGCGTTGACCTGACAGTTCATGGAGAGGGAGGAGTCGAGTACGATGCTGAGGTTTCTGGCGTGGTCTGTGGGGGTCGGAGGGCTGCTGAGGGTGGTAGGCCACCAAGTGTTGTTCCATGCTGATGGAGTGGTGACAAGGACTTCAGTCTTTTCCGTGTTGAGCTTTAGGAAGCTGTTGCTCATCCAGGCTGCAATGTCTTGAATTCCTTCCTGGAAGTTGAGTCTGGTGGTGTTGGGGTCATTTGTGAGGGAGAGGATGAGCTGGGTGTCAATGGCGTAGGATACAATGCTGAGGCCATGCCGTTGGAGGTTGGCGGCGAGGGGGGGCCAAGGAAATGATGAAGAGGGTTGGGCTGATCGATGACCCCTGTGGGACTCTGCAGTTTATTTCCCTGGGTTCATAGAGGAAGGGTGACAGTCTGATCCTTTGGCTTATGGGGTTGAGGAATGATCGGATCCACTCGAGTATGCCAGCGATGTGTAGTCTGGTTGCAAGTGTGCGGTGGGAGACGTGTTGAATTCTGCAGACAGGGCGAGTAGTATCAGAGCTGTGATGTGGCCTTGGTCGAGGAGGATGCGGATGTCGTCTGTGGCGGTGAGTAAGGCAGTCTTGGTGCTGTGGTTGCTGCAGAATCCAGATTGAGGAGGGTCAAGGACGGTGTTGTCTTTGATGAATCTTGTTAGTTCTGCATTGTCGATCTTCTCAGCGACTTACACCACGAAGGGGAGGATCGAGATGGGCTGGTAGTTCTTGAGGGCTATGTGGTCTGCTGAGGGCTTCTCGAGCAGGAGCCTGACTTCTGCACTTTTCCAGGCAGTGGGGAAGGTGCCGGAATCCAAAGGTGATGTTGATGGTGCGTTGTAGTTCGGGTGCGATGACAGTGGTGGCTCTGTGGTAGATGTGTGGAATGCAGATTTAAAACCTATGAAGCAGAGGTAAATTGGTAGCTTGTTCAGCTTATGTTTGTCTATAATGACCGACACTGACAGGAGGTTAGTTGCCATACCTGGTCCTTGTATGAACACAGATTGATTAGGGGGGACGGCTTGTTTTTCTTCCGCCCAGAGCTCTATTCAGTGTCTAGTAGTGTAATAAGACAGTAGTTTTCCAGGCCGTGACGATCACTGTTGGTCACCCTCTATCTCTAGTTCCTCTACGGTTGGGTTACTTGGGGCTCTTGTTCTGCCTTGCTCCTAGAATGGTTGTCCTGATGGGCTTGAGGGATTTTTATGGCAGGAAACGTCCATGTTTGATTTTAGATCTTCTATTAAAGTGGGGAGGACATCCGGGATTGTTGCATATTTACTCATCAGAGAGGCACAAGATCAGTCTACATAAGTTGCTGCTGCATAATTTTCTGCCTGAGTTATAAGGTTGTTTAAATCAGATAACTTTTGGTTGATACCTGCAACCGAGTTTGCCATGACATTAAGCAAGTCCCCTTTGACATCCATTTTATTTGACAGGTACGTCAGAGCTTCCAATGTTAATTGAGAAGTTCTGAACAAAAGCTCCCGAATTGCCCCAGCTTCTGTTGTGCCATAGTTGTGGGGTTTTTCTCTGGGGTTTTTCTCTGCTGTTTTTCCCTGGACTCTTACTTGCTACAGGTGATCCTGCATGATTATCTGTATTTCCATTGAGTTGTCTGTTGAGGGCCTCTGGAACCAGGTTGTTGGGAGGTCCTGGGGTCTCCAACAGCAGATGTCTTCATCCTTTTGGGGGCCCAGGTTGTTAGGACACTGACCAAGCCACAGTAGCTGTGGCCTTAGAGTGCTGAGTCAACCGTATTTTCAACAAATTGCGATTTAAGCGTGAGTTGGGGTAAACTTGACAGCTGTGTCTCTGACTTGCCAGTTCTGTCTGATGAAGACGATTCTGGGATGCTGTATGCTGGTAAGTAGTCTTGTAGCTTGTCCCATTGTTAATTTTTACCCTGACCTCTATTAGTATTGGAGTGCTGTTTCGTAGGCTAGGCAATGAATGTGGCATTGGTGGGAGCTAATTGAGGTGACAGGGACCTTAATAAAAGTAATTCCAGGTCGGATTTCAGCCCCCAGGAGGGCTCATTGCCGTCTACCAAACCTGGTTTAGCTGCTTCATCCATGACCATTTTACAAGGCCCAGTGTTGGGAATTAAATCCTGGACAGTGCCCTTAGTGTTTCTGGTCAGGTAGGATGTTTGAGTCATCTGTGATGTCTGTGGCGTCTGTTTCCGACGACTACAATTAAGGTCCCTCTGGCTCTGCTGCGTCACCCAAACTAGCTGAACATCATGTGTCAAGAGCTGGGCCTAAGACCGTAGATCACAGAAAGGGATGGACTCAAGACATAGCCCTCATCGCCCTTTCAGCTCTTCCCCTACGCTCTTGCAGGCTGCTGCAGTAGTGGCAGTAGATGAAGCGTCGGGTAATGTGTGATTCCCAGTAAGGGGGAGGGCGGAGGGGGTGCCCTACACCCTGCACTCACCCGGGCCCCATTCGCTGACCACTGCAGAACAGAGAAGTCATAAGCGGGATGCCACACCGCCAACCTCACACCGGGCGCCAGTGCTCGTGCTTCTCACAACCTGCTTGCAGAAGCAAACCACAGCCAGCCTGGGGGAATCAGGGAGAATGTTCAATGAGAATCCTGGGTAATTTGGGAAGATCTAGGGGGCCTCCTATGAGCTCAGCGAGGAGCAATTCACCCCCGTGTGCTGAACTCTTCAGAAGTCAGCGCTCTGTGGTCAGCCTCGTCCCCTCGCTTGTTTGCTACACGTCTTACCAGAGTTGAGAAAAAGTCATGGAGAAAGAGAGGATAGGAACAAACGGATACATTGTTGCCTTCTTCTAATGTATCCTGGATAGGAATGATTGTTGGCAATGGTCAATCTTAATCATTTAGTGAGCTCAGTGGTGTGAATTGGTTGTATGTATGCACCGGCTGGAAAAACAGGGTTGGGGCAGAATAGGTTTTTAGGAATCTCTATCTCAATTGTCTACTGGGACCCTGGCATAATCAGTGAGGAAAATTCCAAGATTGATAATACCCTTTCTACATATTACGAAGATCTAACGTCCACCACCACACAGTTGTCTTTGTTTGGTTTTGCACTTCTTTCAATTCAAGCGACACGTTGCAATGTAATGATACCATCCAAATGTTCTGTTGCCTGTCCCAGTCTAGAACTCAGCAAATGTCTGACTTTGTGCCACAGTTCTCTCCAGCCCTCATGTTGACCTCGTGTGATGGTTTTGGGTGGTAATTGGAGATAATTACTTGCTGTGACTTTCTCTTGCCCCCTTCGTCATTTTGATAACAAAGATTAAGAAATGCTGTAGTAGTATTTTGATTTCTACAGGTGGGACCGTGAACCTCTCTGGTCCAATCTAGCATGAGAGGGTGGACTGCCAATTTGCAGCACAATTGCTCTTAATTGCTTCCCTTGTGTGTTCACTCAGTGCAAGAGAAAACTCTGGCACTTTCTCTTACTCTATATCACTTAATTGTCCAATTTGCATCTTCTTAACCAGATCTAAACAGTAATCAAGTCTTTTCAAAATGGCAATACATGTTCCTTTCACCAAAAAGTCTGGGAAGGACTGCCCATAATCTCCTGAAGTTGCCTCAAAAAAATCATCAACCTCCATGACTGAGGCTGATGCACCTTGATTAGAATTCTCAGTGGCTGGAAGTTGTAAAGCAGCGTGCTTTTATTTCGTGTGGTACAAGAGGCTGATTTTACTTTCTTATCTGGGGTAATGCGATAGGTGTGGTTGGCGAGCCAAGTAGAGCCACTCATAATGCATGGAGTAGTTAGGTCAGCTATGCCTATCATTCCACAGGAACAGGCTTCTAATGTCAAAAGGTTAATACAGCATTCATGTGGTACTGCTACAGTGCCATGAATAGCTGTTTCAGTTGCTGCATGTTGTTTGGTGACTAACCTCTCCGTGACATTACTAATTTCTTTATAACCCATATAGCATTAGTTTTAAAAAAAAGTCACAGTGCCTGTTGCTAATGAGTTCTCATTACCCATTATAGTTGGAGGTGTTTTTCTCTTCCCCTTCTTTTAGGACAGCTGGGAAAAGTTAAACAATATAAGGAGGGTGACCAGATGCAGTCTGGGACAGCGAGCCCTTGTTTTCCACCAGACAGTATTTCCTGTCCAGTGCTATGGGATAGGAGTGCACAGGAAATATCTCCATCAACATGGTGCCACCTCTTCCTCCTCCTCTCTCGAACTTGGGCAGACGCAGTCTAGAAGAAAGAGCCCTTGATTTTCCCCCAGACAGTGATATGCATCCCACGCTGGGTGGCAGGAGTGCATCCTAAATAGCGCCATGAAGAGGGCCCACCTCCTCCTCTCTCAAACTTGTCCAAATGCAGTCTGAGACAGTGTGTCCTTGATTTGCCCCCCTGACAGTAATGTGTGTCCCGCTACCGGCACTCAGTCTCTGTACCAAAAAATAATTTTTCCTCATCAGGCTTAGTCAGAGTGGTAGAGAGAAAAGCAGAAAAGAGAGAAAAAAGGGGGAAGAGAAAGATAAGAAAATTGTCACCAAGAGAGAAACTGGGGATGAAAATGAACCTGCAAGAGTCATTTTGTTTCATAAAACTTTATTCGGCTATCAAGAACAGCCATAAAAGTACATATAAAATAACAGTTAAAACAGTTTAAACTTTTTTGATACAATAAATTCAATAATGATTGTAGACTTCATAGGTGCGCTATTGCATATTACTTTTCATCACATTGTTAGATTCCAAAATCAATAGGGAAACATTATAACATACGAAAGGTTTGCTTAGAGTCACCAAACACTTCATTGCTACTTTATGTGACCTAATATTCTGTTCAACAAGCATAGGATTAAGTAAAAAAAAAAAAAAAACTAAAATCCTGATAAAATTTACAGAACAGTAGAAAGTGCAATGTGTTTTGTTCGTCACAAGGGCAGAGAGCCATATCGGATGGACAGGAGTTTATAGTTTAGAAAGCATCTAGATGGTGCACAATGCCACATCTCATCCTTACCAGCCAAAACAACGCTGTGTATTAGTCACATATGATAAATAGCTATTTCCTCCCTCCTACAAGTTCAAAGACTTATAGAAGGTGATTGTTGATTTGTTCCTATCATCCATCGATTGTTGATCCACTCTATACTGAAGAAAGGTTTCATTAATCCTCCTCTTAGTTAGAGATAATACCTTTATAGGATCCGGCCCGATAGATAAATTAAACAGCCTGGCGAGGAAGGAGTAAATTTTCAACAGCCAAGGGATTCTTAGCGCACTATTCAAAGTTAAGCTGTCTGAAATAATTGATCTGGTGGAACCAGTTTCTTCCTTGGCCGATAATGAAGTCCGCAATAACAACGGTCACACTAATAAAAAATCCTCTAAAAACTGGAGTCCGACCTCCTGGTGTAAGATAGTATTTGATACAGAGGAGGGTAGGCATAATAAACATTTTAAAAAGCTGTTTCCTTCTACTTGCAGAGCCGTGCTATTTGCGTAACCCCAGAGACCTGCCCCGCAGAGGGCTGTAGTTACTCCTTGTGCTATAAAAATAGCTACCATTTCATTAAAGGGTTGGTTCCCTAATTTTGATGAAAATGTAAAAATCCCTTGCCATGCCCAGCTCATTTTAGCTCTAGTGATAATCTCGCCCTACTTTAAATGTGGTCGAACATTACTCCTGAGGGCCGAACCGGATTTGGCTAGTTAGGTTTTCATAAAGGAGGGAGAGATAGCCGATGATTGGCCTAGGTGCACCCAGGGAGGTCAGAGTTGACCAGAGTAAGTTATGGTCTGCCAGATCGAAGGCACTACTTAAATCAGTAAAGCAAAAATAAAGTGTGTCTGCCTTAGCCCTAGTATATATATTAATAAGTAGCTCTAAAATGGTCCATTGTTCGATAGTCCCCAGCTGTTTTCTGAAACCTAACTGCACCGGGGATAAAATAGATTGCTCTTGCACCCATTCCTCGAATCTTATTAACAGGACTGTACTCATTACTTTCAAAGTGAAGTCCAGGAGGGAAATAGGGTGGTAGTTTTTTGGATCTGTTTTGTCCCCATTTTTAAATATGGGTACAATGGTAAAATTACCCCAAGAAGATGGAATCTTATCTATTGTAGCTGAATTAAACACCCTGGTTAAGATAGGCACCCACAAATCAGGGACGGATTTAAAAACCTCGACTGGCACCTTGTCTGTGCCTGGATCCCAGCCCCCAGCTCCGACATGTATAGCCAGATAAACTTCTCTATTAGTAATATTAATTGGGAGGCATTGCCCCTCGCACAACGGCTCCCAGTCTTGCCCGATGGCATCCTCACTATTTTGTCTAAAGATTTCAGAAAAATGGGTCAACCATCTATCGCAAGGGACAAAAGAGCAGAACTCAGGGATGTCATCATTTTTTTTTAATGGGTGCCTTCATTGTATACCAAAAAGTTAAATGTTCCTATTTTCTGCAGCAATAGCCAGGTTTTCCCATGATTCAGCCTAGAGTGTATTTTTCCTATTGGCTATAGCTGATTTATACTTGCCCTGGAGGGTCTTAATAGCCAATGTATCCCTTGGGGAATTAGACATGGCATATTTCAGTGAATGTAAGGCTTGAGTGCAAGCTCTATCAAACCATCCCCTTCTCTTATTCCCTGATGTATGCTAGAGTCAGCTAAAGAAACAGGAAGAGTAGGGCAATGGGAGAAAGAGGCTTGGAGTGGAGTCAATACTAGGCAGTCTTGGTATTCAGCAATCCTGACAATACGACTGGATTACTGCTGGGCTCCCTAGAAACATTTTGGGTCCCTTCATTCATTTATTTTATTTTTGAAGTTAGCTGTATGTCTGTGGCCAGGTATGTAAGTGCTTGTATGATGTGTTACAGTTATTTTTATTTTTTGTTTTTTTTATATAGCACAAACTTGGCTAATGGCATTGGAGCTCTTTACATGAGCACCAGTAACATTACACAAGGTAGAATTTATTTTTAGGCCGCCGTTATTCTGTGCATGCGCTGGCTAGCTGATTTCTAAAGTTAGCTTACAGTGAGCTTAGAGCCTGCCCATTACTTACCACTGATTGCCACTCTCTTTTGATTGCTTCTATTTTGGCACTATTTCTGGGCTTAATTTCCTCTTAATGGCTTTGTCCCTCCCCTGGAGCATGGACCCATTACTTGTATCCTTACTATGCTCCGTCTTTAGGTACTATTTTTTGCTTTTTGTTTAAGCATGCAAAGAGAGTGCTTTGTTTTCCTACAATCACCATTGTTCATGTCTCCTCTGTACTCACTGCTGTTCTTTTCTCCGCCAGCACAACATTGCTGTCTCTTGAGCCTGTGCTTCTTTTCCTATACCCACTGCTCTATCTCCTTGTTGCTTTGTCTTCCCCTACTCTATCTCCTTGTTGTTTTGTCTTCCCCTACTCATCCTCAGTGTTAACTCCCACCCCCACTTTTTATTATTTATTTTTTACCATATTGCACTCTCACTGGTTTCCTGACCGCCTTCGCTAGCACCTCTCCCCAATGTTTAATCCAGTTGACTAAGCCTTTTGTCCTAGTGCCTGCTAGATAGCCCCTCCCCCACCGATCTGACCAATCCCAATGAGAGTATTCTAGGCCCATTAAGGGATCTTTAAGCTGGTGAAGCTGCCAAAGCTGGAAACACTCCTCAAGGGTATGTGTTTGATTGTCAAGTCTGACACCAAAATAGTTTTTATAAGCTTCATAAATGCCTCACGTTAGAAATTCGGTCTCTAGTTGGCACCCTGTCCAAGTAGGGACCGCAAACCTGATCAGGGTAAGCAGGATGCACACTTTAAATGTACCTGTGCTCACCCTCTGGTAGCTTGGCACAGAGCAGGCAGGCTTACCTTAAGAGGCAATCTGTAAAGTATTTGTGCAACACACACACACACACACATAGGGTAACACAATCAAAACAAAACAAAAAGACTCCACATAGGTTTAGAAACATAGATAATATTTATCTCAGTAAAACAAGACCAGAACAACAAAAATCCAATCATTAGAAGTAGAGATATGAATTGTTAAAAATAATTGCAAAAACAGTGCAGTCAATAGCGCTAAAAGGTTATTTGAGGTCGCAAGGGACATGTCCAGCTAAAAAAATACCTTGGATGGAGCAAAGCATCGTCAACGAGAGTCCGATGCATTGGTTCAAATTCACATAGTGTGGTCGATGTGTCGAAGTCAAACCTCTCAGTCAGGACCTGAGTTCGGTGCTGCATCTGAGTCGAACCTCGCCGTCGGGCCCGTGGATCGGTGCTGCGTCGTCATCGAGCCACGCAGGAATGTCTTCGTATCAGCACTGCGTTGGAATCGAAGGGGATGGTGTCATTTCTGATCTGTGATGTGGTGATGAGTCTGTTTTGTAGCAAAACAGCTGCAGATTCTTCTGAGGCCCGGGACTGGAGGGGGCACCTCAGGACAGCGTAGGATTCACAGATGGCAGAGTCCAGCTGCACTAGCAGATTTGGAAGAAGTCTTTTATGATCAGTAGACTTCAGAAACTAGGATGTAAGCCCTTGGAGTCACTCTGGGTTCAAGTGAGATGGGTCCAGTTCTTGTCCTCAGCATGGCACAGATCCACAGGCAGCAGAGCCGCTCAGCAAAGCAGAGAAGCAGTGTAGGAAGGTGAATATCTGACTATATGGTTACCCCCACTTGTTGCCTGGTGTTTTGCTGGTTTTCAACTTAGTTGGCCTGGGGCCCTGAATAGCAAGGTCCTAGGCCAACTGTCTGCTTTCTCTATTAAATGGATTCCATGTACTTTAGGTACATACCAGATTGGTTACTGGGTCACCCTTGTGAGCCCCTGTATAGTGTACCATAGGTACCCAGGGCATAGGTGCACCCTAGGCCTACCACTGGCTGCAGCATGTATTGTGCCACCCCTGGTTAGCCTTCCAAACTGACACCAAAGGTCTGTACTTAAAGCCTGGGTAAAAAGGTGGTGTAGTCTCCCCTTACTTAGATATAGCATATCTATATCCTCCTTATATGTAGACACATAGTTACCTATAAGTCACTCCTATGGCAGGCCTTGACAATCATGGAGGCAGAGTGCTTGGTTTTGTGTGAGAGGGTGCCCTAGCATGAGCTGAGCCCCTCTGCAGCTTTCAGAACCATCTCCCTATAGCTGTTCTATGATATAGCCATACCATATACTCTTAAGTGCATTATAATCCTTGCGGTTAATGTTAACTTTGGTTTGGCTTTATCAAAACATGTCGAGTAAGGTGTCAAACACTTTGCAATACTATCCCCCACCAGTTCTGGTGGTGGGGGTAGCATTCCACCCTTCTAGAGGGAGAAGACATGTAGTTATTGGTTTACCTGGTTAAAGTTAAACAGAGCCCCAGCATCACAAAATGGATGCTGCTGCCACAGACATGAGTCTGCCCTCATGCTGCTGGACGAAACTCCGGCAGGGGAGGCCTGGACAATAGGTTTCATGTCCAGGGAGGTGTTAGCACCTCCCCAGACAGGCTTTAGTGCATTGGGGCAGGGTAGGTTGCATTCAGTGAATGCTTTTCAGACACTGCCTGGGGCCCCCAAGGTGCTCCACCGGTTGCTTTGGCGCTCAGCCCCAGCTCTGGCGTGAAACTGGACAAAGGGAAAGGGGTGTAACCACCCTCTCCCCAGGTCCACCCATAGAAGGGACCTTAGAGTTAGTCCAACCCCTAAACTTACTATAAGTATAGAACTCTAGTCCCTAGGACTTTAGATTAGCCTGGATGAAACTCTGCAACATATATCCTGGACCTTTAAAATTCCATTTCGACTAGAAGGCGGAAGAAATCTCCCTTGTGGTCAAGGAGTGACCACCCTGTTCAAACAGGCACTAACAGCATCTTTGCCGGTCTGCATTTTCGAGACTCCCGCCGGACACTGAAGAATCTGCGACACAGGATACAAACTTCCAGATATCTCTGACCCCTTCCTTCGCTCCCAGCAAAGCTGAGACCCGTGGCGGACATGAGAGACGTGGGACCGGAACTCCTGGACATCCTGCATTTTGCTACCTGCATCGACTTCCCGAGGTATCCCGAAGTTGTGCATTGGGGTGCTTGAAGCCCCAGCCCGAGCACCTTTTGCACCAAAGCTCAGAGGCCCACACTCCACGAGTGTCCCGTGGGCCCGCTTTGTGCATTTCAGCTTGATGCGTCTTCATGGTTGCTAGTCCGTTGGCTAGTGAGCCCCCAGGAAGACCAATCTTGGAACTACTTTGCTTTCCTGGTTGCTTCAGGCTTGCTCCAGCTTCTCTGCAAAGAAGAAGCGCCCCAGACCTTGCTGGTCTGCAACAAAGCCAATTTTGACATCTTGCCTGGATTGCGTTTGCCAAAGCTTGTTGGGTCTAATCCGTATACCGACACTGCAGTCAACTATATCCTTTGTGGAACAGCTTGAATCCAGCTCCTGGTCGTCGTCGCCGCCTCCTGCTTCTCGTGGCTGAAGAGACAAACTTCACCTTTTCACCAGAAATCATCCGACATCCGGTGGCATATTTCTATCGCTGCCCTGGTCACTGGCTAGTGGCCCAGACTCTGTCTCCTCTGCTTTCAGGTTCCTCACATCTCCGATCCACTCTTGGATCCACCCGGACACTTTTCCTCTGGTCGCCTGCAGCACTTCTTTGCAGCTCTCCATTGGAATCGACGACGAAACCCGACTCGAAAAGACACCTATGCACCCGGCTTCCCTGGGTGAGGTAACACGAGTACTCTGGTGCCCCCGTGGGTATTGACTCTCCAAGTGTCCTAGTCTAAAAGGGTTCCATCGCAGTTCACCTCCTTGTAACCTTTATCTTTAAAATTGTAACTTGTTCGTTCTCCATAGAAAGTCAATGGTAACCTGCGGCTGTGTTTAGACACTGCACGCGTCTCCCCTGGGCCTCCTACATTCTAACCTTTGGTTGTTCCTAGAAGCCCCAGCGATTTCCCAGGCCCTAGGCCTGCTTTCTATTTCTCCTGTGGTTCTTATACCACTATTTTAGTATATGGTTTGTGACGCTCCTAGGGAAAAACGTATACTGTGCAACTTATCGTATGCTAATTAAGTTCCTTGTATTGAACTTTTCCCTCTGACCTCATAAAGAATGCAGAGGGGTTGTGTTTAGAATAAATACATATATATTTGATATATACCTTGTGTGGTGTTCTTTAATTTGATACTCAAGGGATTATAAATGGTAAAACAACTTGCTTAATGGTCTCCAAGACTTAGCCTGAAGGCTGCTCTCCACAGCTACCACTAAGGATAGATTTCTATAAGGTTGACTTTATAACCTAACATCAATAAGGGTCGATTGGACTGGTGCAAGGTATCCACTAGAATAGTGGACAGCATATGCCAGGCCAACTTCTCACAAGCAGTTTGTCAGAACAGTCAGTCAAGGCAAAGGGGCAATCTTTACAGCACAGTAGTCTTTACTCCAGCAGAGTTCTTTCCAGGTCCAGTAGGGTACTGATTTGGTAGGATCAGAGCCCCAGTACTTATACCCAAATGTGCCTTTGAAGTTGGAGATAACTTAAAAGCAGCTTCTTGAAGTGCACAAGTCCCCTTTAATTCCAGCCCGTAGGCCAGGCTATCTGTGGGGGTAATCAGCCCTTTGTGTCAGGAAACTGTCTATTCAGATATAAATTATAGCTCCCACTCCCCCTTCTTGCCAGGCATGTTATCAGAAATGCAGATGAGTCCTCAGCCACAAACACAGGACAGGTGGGTGTGACAGTCAAGAGACAGTGCACAAAGTTTAGCTGCCACCTAGCCCAGACATGTGTTAGACACAGGCTGCAGGCACGCAGCGCAAAGAGCAGAGAAATGTCCACTTTCTAAAAGTGGCATTTCTAAAATAGTAATGTCAAATCCAATGTTACTACTATAAAGGATTTATCATTACCATTCCGACACATATGAACCGTGATTTAGCTACTCCTTTCTGGTCAGGAATTACAGCTTAAATGTATTTTAAGGAATTCTCAATACTAGCATATGAGAGAAGTAGGCCTCAGAATAGTAAAAAAAACAAATGTAACTATTTGTCACTACCAGGACATATAAAACTTAAAAGTACATGTCCTACCTTTTAGTTACATAGAACCCTGCCCTTAGGGCTCCCTAGGGCCTACCTTAAGGGTGACCTATGTGTAGTGAAAGGGGAGTTTAAGGCTTGGCCAAGTCAAAGTGGCAGTGAACTGTCTGAACAGGTTTGAAAAGCTACTTGTGGGGGTGGCTCAATCTGTACTGCTGGCGCACTAGTAGCATTTAGATTACAGACTCTGGGTATATGATATACCACTTTACAAGGGACTTATAAGTGAACTAAATATGCCAATCAGGTATACACCAATGCCACCATGTTTAGGGGAGAAGCACATGCACTTTAGCCCTGGTTAGAAGAGGTAAAGTACTCAGAGTCCTAAGGCCAACAAAAAGATATAGCAAAAAGTAGAGGTAAGCATGCAAAACGTTGGGGAAAGATCAGACTAAGGATGACAGTTCTAACATGTCACTATTTGACAACCTAGACTTGGAAGAGTAAATGCAACCTGTCTTCTTGTATATTTTGAGTACATGCAGAACACACTTGTGTGCAAAACAGACTTCATTTACGGCAACCTAAAATGTACCTAGAAGGGCAGTAGTATGCTAACATTTTTCAAAAATCGATGTTAACAGATCTTTCAATTGGTTTAAATGAACTGATCAAGTACTGCAAGTCCCAGAATGCACTCAATAGTTAAATGAAAGCAGAGAACTGAAAGCATGGTGTCATGTCAGCAACCCGTGCAACTTGCCAGCTACTGTTGGCAGCAGGGGCGGATTGGCAAGGCGGGCATTCGAGAATGGGCCGAAGGGCCGTTGCCTCAGTGCCCTCTGTGGGCCGTTTTTTGTCTCCCCTGTCCCAGTCCACAGAGAGTGGACTAGGAAAGGGGAGAAAAAAAAGGCCCACAGAGTGCACGGAGACAGACAAAGAAAATTAAAGCAGCCTCGCTGTGCGGCCAGACAGCGATTGTCAGCTGTGGGCTCTCCTTCACCCCTACCCTGCCAAGCAATCAAGCTGAGGCTGGGCTGGGGAGGGGTGATTGTTTGCAATATTCGGCCTCCCTGGGGGCCAGGTGTTTCTCAGGCCTTTGAGCCATTTACACCTCGGCCCCCTGGCGCCCATGCAGCCCAGAAACGGTGTTAGTCTTAACACCTCGCCCACAGCCCTTCACATTCAGGTCATAGTGGGCGAGGAAGAATGGGTCTTGCTGTGGGGGTCTGGTGATATTTGGAATTTGGTTGTTTTATTTATTTATTTATGCGATTTCATATAGCGCGGACTTTACCCGAAGGTGTCAGAGCGCTTCACACTAGGAACAGCAATAATACATGAGGAGAAAATTATAAGTGGACAAATTACAAAAGCAAACGTTAAGTTACATGAATCAAAAGTGACAATAGTGAGCAACCAAAATACAAGAGGAGCAAACGATACATTACAGGAGGAAAAAGAGATATGTGTGCAGGTTACAAAAGCGTACAAAATACAAGTAGAGGTATAATACTGCAATTAATGGCAGACACTCCAGCACAAGAACAAACGTTACGTAGGCAATGGTGGCACTTGTGCAAGTATCTAAAGCAAACAAAAGTGAAAGGTAGCAAACAGTGTGTTAGGAGAGAAAAGTGACGTGTGCATGTTACAAAAGGGTACCATACACAGGTACAAGGATAATACTACAGTAAATGGTAAATACTCAAACTGCCAGAACACACTGGGAAGGCACTTCCCATGCACCAGCTTCACCTCAGCCTCCCCCCTGGCTACCTGGCTACCTTGGATGACCCAGAAAGCTGTGTTTTGTGCTCCCCTGCCAGGACATTTTCCCAAGGCCTGGAGGGTTGATTAATTTACTAATTGCAGGGGCCTTACCTCTGTTCATGTGCTCCTGAGCTGAAGGTCTGGGGAGGGCTGAGTAGGTTAGTAATAGCAGGGGCTTTGCTGCTTTTCAGGTGCTCCTGTGCTGGAGGGCTGGAATAATTTTTTGACAAAAAGGGGCCTTGCTATTTTTTTTAGTTGCTCAGCATGTAGGCCATTGTCACCTTGGCCCTGTGTCGTGTGCAAGAACAGTATCCTCCCACTTTCATTCCTTGTCATGTGTTTCATGAAAGGGCACGCCCCTTGAATGTGGGCCACGCCCCTTAAATATGGGCCACGCCTCTTGAATGTGGGCCACTTTTTTCGTCAGTGCCCGGGCCGAATTGTGATCCCAATCCGACCCTGGTTGGCAGCAGTGCGGGGGTAAGCCATTCTTGTATGATTACAGAAATGCGGGGGGGGGGGTAAGGGTTGTTTTGCGGTGATTTGTCAGTGGCAGGAGAAGAGGAATTAACTTGTAATCATGTAAAGAGGGCTTGTTCCGGAGGCCCTGGGAGGGAGGCATGCCAGATGGGGGAAGTGTCGGCCCACAGGAAGTGGCCCGCCTTCTCCCTCAGTCCGCCGGGGAAGCTGAAGGCAAGGTTTGCAGCTTTCATCTCAGCCCACTACCTATTTCACCACGACTTGATCAAAACCATATAAAGTTAAACAGGCACTGGCAAAGCCAAAAGGTCTCTGCAAAGCGAGAGCTATTGGCTTTGTCAATATCTTTAAGCCATGTTTTATAGCAGTATACCTACTATTCAACATGTCTGGAAGCCAGGGGAAAAAATGCCTGACGCTGCTATACATCTTAACTAAAAGACATTGTCAAAGCCAATAGCTGTCTCATTGACGAAACCTATTGGCTTTGCCAATGTTTGTTTAAATATTGAGTTACCGTAGATGCACCGGTTTATGCTGTGCAATGCGGTGAGACCACGATGTGACAGTGGCGCTAAAAAACACGCTGATTAATAGACACCACCGTAACCATGAGCTACAGACCGTAAGGAGAAGGTGAGGGCAGCGACAGCCTCGAGCCTGTTCTTGCTTGTCTGCTATCCTTGTTTTGCTGCGCAAGAATTCATTAAATGAACATTTTGCGAACAGACGAGCGATGCACGTAACGTTCCGTTATATTATGAAGAAAAATACAGATGTGCATTTCTTGAAAGCTCAACGGAGCCGTTTTATTACCCATAGAATAGTTAATTGCTAATCACCGAAATGGCCTGAACCACCAGTATCGGGTAATAGCTTGAGAACGCCTCTCTGAGCAGGGCCTGCCGGCGGCGCAGATGAAAGGGAAACGCAGCCCGCGTCCGCTTATTAAAGCCTCGCGCCGAATTTGCCTCTGAGCACTCCAGCAGAAAGGTTCCCGGGTGCAAGGGTCTGCTGGCAGGATTCCTCTCCCACTTCATGGACACAAGGGATGGTTCTTAAAGCGCTCGAGCCCCCCTTATCACTGTCAATCGACGCGCGCGAGCTCGGAACCCCTTGTTTCCCTTTAGCTCACAAGGATACGATGACCTCGCGCTGACTTCGGCGTCTGTCAGAGCCGTCATTTGAGCATCTTTGATGTGGCGTTTTCGGAGCCTATTTACATCACGCGTTCGTCCATCTTCGTTTTCATGTCTAATTATAATAATTATTTGCTTGTCATTCCTGTCAAATACTTCACCGTATAGCCTACGGTTTAGCAGTTGTAAATGATATCATGATGGCACGGTGCCATTCCTCGATGTGCTACATTCCTTTTCTGTCAGACCTTAAGCGGGTCTGCACTCTTGCCAAGGTAGTCATGCATCCTCCTGTTACTGGCAAAATCTTGTTTTACAACAATATCCTTGAAAAAGAATCTACTTAACCTGCTGAAACAATTTACAGCAAATTCCTCACTCAGTTATCAATTGAAATCTGTTTTTTCCATCTGCCTTATCACATAAACCCTGCATTACAGCGTACAGAGGCTGTGTAGGAAATTGGGTTTTTGGTTGAGTGGGGTGAGACCCTTCTCAAACAGCAGCCTCAGTCCATGTTGGGGTGAACCACAACAGTCACTAATTTAACCTGTGTATATCCTTCTGTTAGCCTGGCACAAAAGCAGTCAGGCTTAACTTATAGGCAATGTGCGCAGTATTTATGCAGCTCATTAACAGTAATAAAATTAAATCAAAAGACAAGAAAAATCCCACACCAGTTTTGAAAAACACAGTACATTTTAATAAATGCATTGATAGCAGAACGAGAAAAATCCTATCCGTAGAACCGGAGATAGGCAGGTAGGAGAAATTCAATTTTAAGTAAATATAGCGGCTAAAACCACAATGTGCCACTCGTGGTCATCTGGTCGTTCTAGACCAGGAGAGAGTTGCATGTTCAGGCTGAGCATGATGGAGTATGGGCCGTATATAGGGACCAGGTTAGTTCCACTGTAAAAGGTATCTTGTTAAAGTCCAGCGAGAATGTAGAACGGCCTCAGGGAGCAAGGAGAGCATCGCCGATGGTTGTCGATGTAGAGCAAAGATCTGGTCTGGCGTTGTGGCAAAGTCATTGCAGGAGTTTCACGTTGGAGCAGTGTCGACTCTTCTGCTAAGGGAGAGGAGAGTCGCCCCACTGCTCTCCGAGCAGTGAAAAAAGGAAAATAAATGATAAGTGAACGTTATCATAATTTTCTTTTTCCTACTAGAGCAGCTCCGTTGTTTCCTGTGGGCGGGGCTGGGACCCGAGATGCCAGAGCACTGCAGGGAGTGGAGTGGTGGCACTCCAAGTGTGCATGCATTTTGACCAGCCCGCTCGGACCACCCAAAACAGTCATGCGCACTTGCCATGTTCTCCATCCAGGCTGCTCCCAAGCTTGTTCTGAGCGCCGAATTACGGCGCTCAGAGCAATCACAACGATGCATTGCTGCCTTGTGATTGGTCAGGGGAGCTTTGGAGCCCAGGTGCTTCCTGCTGCCGGATTCCAAACAGGAAGAAAACAAGAAAATGAAGAGGATCAGAGGAGAGTTGTGGCCAACTCCAGCCGTATCCAGGTAAGTGTTTTTATTTTATTTGAGCTTTTTCATTTCCCCCATCCCCACTCCACCACGAGTCTGGAAGCAGCCACTACTGCATTGGAGGACAGCAAGGTGAGCCTCACGGATGATTGTCGCTGTAGCTAAAAGATCTGGCCGGGCGGTGTGGGCGGTCATTGCTGGAGTTTCATATTAGAGGTCAACATGCACTTTCGTTGCTGTCGCATGAAGTGCAGATGTCACGTTGACATTCGTCATAGGCGGTTGCTGTAGGGCAAAGAGTCGAGATAACTGGAGCTTTGTGTTGACTGCTGTTACAGACGGCAGTCTCAGCATGAACATGATCGTTCGCAGATTGTGCTCAGCCCAAAACTTTAGGATTTCACCTTTCTTTGCAGAGGAGTGTGATGTGATGCCAGCCAACGGCCCAAAACCTAGAGGCATCTCTTGGGGATCAGTGGGTCACTCTAGCAGAGGTCTGGTTGCAGGTTCAGGATCGCTTAGTAGCAGCAGGTCAGCAGGGCAGTTGCAAGGAGGAGACCTCTAGAGCTTGTTGTGTCACTGTAGCTCATAGTAGGAGGTCAGCTAACTGGCCCTTGGATAGCCTTATGTATTACAGGGAACAAGGAGATGGTCCAATTCTCTTTCTGCAAGGATACCTCAAGCTAAAGGCCAGTTCTCTGAGAAACAGAGCAAGCCTCTAGCAGCAGGGCAGTCCTCTGGCAGCAGCAGGGCAGTCCCCCAAGAAACAAGGCAGGCCTTAAGCAGCAGAGCAGTCCTCTGAGAAACAAGGCAGGTCTCAAGCTGCAGGACAGGCTACTGGAGTACAATCTAGTCCTAGGGAATTCTTCCAAAGGTCCAGGCGTGAACCGAAGAATGGGTCTTAGGGTTCATCAATTATACCTGGTTCCCATCCTTTGAATTGAGTGAAAGTTCTAGGAAATTCCGCCCCCTCTCCTCACCCCCACCCCATCTGGATCCTCCTTCCCCAGGTGCCAAGTCGTCTACAGTGACCCCAGGCTGGTGTGAAGTTCCTTTCTGATTGTGCAGAAGGCAGCCCTTTTAAATGTAAGTGGAGCAGAGAACAGCTCCACCCCGACCAATGCTAGCAGGATTGCTCATCCTCGCAACATCTAGTCCCCCTTTGTTTTACTGTCTGGGAGGAATATAAAGCCAACTGTTTGCAGTAATGCAACCCGGGACACAGGCATCAAATGGTTAGGACAAGAACATGGCAACCTTCGAAAAGTGGCAAAGAATTGTGACTTACAGTACTACTTTACTATTATAGATGATTTTAAATGGCACTTTTTTTTAGACTAAGCATAGCACTTCTACCTGTTCCCAGTCAAAAGGTAGCAGGTATTAATTGTAATAACATAAAGCATGGTTATCCTATGGGAGAGGTAGGCCATACATTAGTTAAAAATGAATTTGTGAGTTTTTCACTACTAGCCCATCATTTTTCTATTTTTTTAAAGCATGTTCTACCTTTTAAATACAGTACACCCTGCCCTCTGAGCTGTTTAGGGCCTATCAAGGGGGTGATCTATATGCATTAAAAAGGGGTATTTGGGCCTGGCAAAAGAGTTGCCAGGTCGAAGTGGCAGTTAAAAACTTCACACAGGGTGCAATGGCAGACCTGAGACATATTTCAAAGGGTACCTAAGTGGGTGGCACAGTAAGTTATTTAATTATGTTCCCTGGTTACATGTAGTATCACTTGATAAAGATCAAATGTGCCAATCAGGTGTAAGTCAATTTTACCATGTTTCAAGGGGAGAGCAAATACACTTTAGCACTGGTTAGCAGTGGTAAAGTGTGCAGGGTCCTAATGCCAACACATTTTTTTTTCAGAAAACAGAAGAGCAGGGCTTAATTTGAGCCGGGGCTTGCCGGTGCTCAGCACCGGCACTTAATTATGGGGGCCGGGTCTATCACTCGGCATTAAAGTGCACCTGTTCTCTGCCTCATTTTCATTGTCTCTGACTGTTTGCGTGTGCAGTGCACTGACTGGTGCGCGGTGATGACTCTCTGGCAGGCACAGAGAGTGTGGCGCAGCGCTGCTGTGTATTATTACTGCCAGGCAGGCAGTGGCACTGACTGGACTGGAGTTACTTCTAGTTAAAGAAGACAGAAGAAGTCAAGTCAACTCAAATGAATTCGGAATTCCACTTCCCCAGGTGCGGCGCGGATCAGGGCCCCAGTCGGCGCCGCCTGGGCGGGAGAGTCCGGGACTTGCCGAGTTGCCGTTGGAAATTGTAACTTTGTTTCTTTTTGCAGCCTAGTTGCAGGGGCCAGGGGCAGGCACTGGGCAGGGCTTTGCTGCGGGGGTTGGGGCTGTGCGCGCCAGAGGAGGTGACGCGTGCGCAGATGATTGCATGCAAAATGCATTGCACGCGCATTTTCTCTCTGAGTCTGCCCGCCCCTGCATAACCGCACGTCCGCACTCCGCACCTCTTCCCGACCCTCGCCCGCCCAAACTCCAAAGTTGCTGGTGGGGGACTCGCCGAGTCGGTCGGGGGACTGAGACTCACTCGACTCGGAGTTGGGAGCGGCCGGCGACTGCGAGTGCTCACCGACACCGTCACTGCTCAGCAGGTGAGCCGCCCTGAGGGCGACCGGACCTAGGTGCGACTCTGCGAGGCGAGCGAGGCAGGGTCCGCAGGGACAAGATGGCCTGGGGCGGTGGGCCAGGGCCTGGCCCTGGGGGTACGGTAGGCCGGCGCCGGCCGAATTTGAAATAAGGCAGGCAGGGCAGCAGCTGAGGCGGCACTGCAGGTGAGTGAGGTGGTGAGGTGAGGCGAGGCGAGGCAGGGCCTGGGGGCGGTGGGGGCCACAGGCGCGCGCAGGATTACGTTTTTTTTTTTAAAATTATCATTAATTTACTGGCTGCAAATAATCGAAAAGTAAAATGAGAAAAGGAGGCAGGGTCCGCAGGGACAAGATGGCCTGGGGCGGTGGGCCAGGGCCTGGCCCTGGGAGTACGGTAGGCCGGCGCCGGCCGAATTTGAAATAAGGCAGGCAGGGCAGCAGCTGAGGCGGCACTGCAGGTGAGTGAGGTGGTGAGGTGAGGCGAGGCGAGGCAGGGCCTGGGGGCGGTGGGGGCCGCAGGCGCGCGCAGGATTACGTTTTTTTTTTTTAAATTATCATTAATTTACTGGCTGCAAATAATCGAAAAGTAAAATGAGAAAAGAGTTGGCAGCACACCTATACTGCTTACCAATCTGCATGCTTCTCAGATGCGTTGGATAATGGTATTTTTATGGTGATTTTGAGATGTACTTCTAGATTACAAGGAAAGATAGACATTTGCCCTGAAGGTTTAGCCCTGCGTTTGGATCAAATTTCGGCTTATTTTAAATAAACAAAACATTACAAGAGTACTCCTGTAAATCTGCTACTGTTGCAGCTCTCTAGGAGTACTCACGTGTAAATGTATAGCCATTTGGAAATGTATTGTCTATTGATGTAAATGCCTACGTGTGTGCATCACATATCATTTCACTCAGTAATGGTTTTGGAAATGCGGTGAGAATATGGTTGTAGTCAGCCAACCAACCCAACCCTAAGGCAGCGCCCCCTCCATCACGAGGCGCGTTACCAGCAGCACACATTGTACATCAGTGCCCCGAACAGCCCCACCCCCCCATCCTCCCCCCACCACCCCCAGCAAACCCGCGCCAGAGCAGGGCACTCTCAAGCCATCACACCGGCACCAAACGGGAGTCCACCCTGGCAGCACAGCGCAGCTACACACCCCCGAATCTTGAAGACCGCCCGGCGCCCCCCCTCTCACAGACACCCTTTGCACCTAAGGCTGACCGAATGCATGTCTCACACAGAGGCCATGCACACCCTATCAGATCGCCCCGCAGTTCAGAGCTTCATAGCTCACCTTCCCCAATCCCCACAGAGTGGTTCGGACGTCACGTCACACACTGCTTAAATGTTGTTGTTTCTAATGCCCTGCCTGGCATAGGGTAGTTGTTTAATCATCACGAATCGATGCACGATCAGGTTTGTTGTGTGTGCACTCACTGGCTATTTGTTGCGCAGTTGCGGGCTGCCTGGGTGAAATCAGTACAGGTTACAGGCCCAGGGCAGGATTCGGCTTCCTTTTCAAATATCATAAAATCTGTGGGGGTTCGGCCTGGGGCTGTGCCAGGCAAGCTGCAACATGCGCAAATGTTCTGACTGACTTAAGTTGCACTAGTACATTAAGGGCTGTTTTTTTTTTTTTGAAGCAAATAGCAATGGATAATAAATGCGCAGGTGAGGCCTACAGATTAACTTTTTTTATGTTCGGAAGTCACACTGCTTAAATGTTGTTACTGATGCCCTGGCTTTAGGCTAGTTTGATCATCACGAATCGATGCACAATCATGTTTGTTGTTGCCAGCAGTATGCACTCACTAGCTATTTGTTGCGCAGTTGCAGGCTGCCTGGAAGTGGAATCAGTACAGGATGATTTTGGTGCTAATAACCCCCCATGACCACCTCCAGTCCTGTCAAAACAGGTGCCTTTTTACAAGAGAGTTAGTGGACTCAGAGCCAGAATTGCCTGCTAAGGGCAGATGTATCATGTATGAGATTACCTGGAAGAGCTGCAAGTCGCATAAGAGCCGCCCTCATCATCAAACATAAGAGAGGAGTTGGTATTAAGGAGGGGAACTAAGTAATAGAGTTTGGGCCCGGGGTTAAATAAGGGGAAGTAATATGTGGTGGTCTTGCTTGCAAAGAAACCAATGGCAATCAGTCACCTGAGCAGGCTCTGCACCAAGAAGTGATGTTGGTATATGAGTTGAGAATGTGCATGATGAGGGTAAGGGAGCCTTTGTCTGACGTTTCCATGATTTCTAGCCAGGGTGCCTTTGTGTAACATTTCCATGATTTCTAGCCTGGGTGCCTTTGTCTGACATTTCCAAGTTGTGAGATTACCATGCTTTCTGGCCTTGGTGGCTATGCACGTCCTCATTTAGGTGTACAATTTACTATGCTTTGAAAGTTGATACAGCTAAATATGTTGTGCACCATTTTAGTTTTTTTCTCTTCAAAAAAATGTTCTTGAGGGGAGAATGACCCCCATGCAAACATCTCTAGCAGTCATTAAGCTTGCTTGCTATGCACTGTATGGGGGCTGGTCAAACAAAACTTGCCAGGGCTGCTTTGGGTTCCCATTCTGGCCTTGAGTGTCAATTAATGAATACTTTTTGTGAATCACAGTGTGTAACTAACTTTGCACACTTCCACCTTACCCTGCTTTAGTTGTCATGCTACTGCTACAGGAAGCCAAAGCCTAAAAGTGAGGCAAACTTTAAAGACTTTGTACCTCTTTTCAGTGAGTGCTCATCTGCAAAAGGTCTGAATTTGGGTGGGCAAACCCGGCAAAGTAAGATTATACTTGTAGTCAGTTGTAGACAGTAGATGGTAATATATGTGCAGATGCATAAATTTCTTTGGAGCAAACTGCAAAAAAAAATAATTGTGCATGTATTATTACTTAATTGAATTGACATCACACTTCGCACATGTCTAGCATGTTTTATTTCACTTTGCTTCCCTAGAATGTCGCACAGTGGGCAGAAGAAGATTTCAAGCTACTTCACAAAATTTAAGCCCAAAGACGATGGGGAGCCTACTAATAAAGTAGCTAAAAAAGACCATGTACTTCCGGTGGATGAAGGGAACAACACAGAAGATGAAGTGCAAGAGAAGGCACAAGATGAGAGGGACACCACTACTAGCAGCAGCGTTATCACACCTACAGAAGAAAAGACACAAGATAGTCCTCTCCGACATGACCAGTATCATGCTGTGGAGATTGCTGAGAGTGAGACAGAGGAAACTCCAAGCACTAGCAAACAATTTGACACATTATCGCTGAAACCACATTCAGGCACAGTTTTTAGGAAAGGCATTCTTCCTAAAGGTTGGAAACACGATCAAAAGATATATTTCCAACGCAAGCATCCGTGGTTAATTGTTAATGGCACTAACCTTGGCTGTTCTGTGTGTCGCCAAGTCCGTGATCTTGGTGCTGAGAAATCCAGGGGAATGAAATTGTCCAAAGAATGGACTGACTCTACTGTGAAGGCATATGGCACAAATCCACGACAACAGCAAAAATCATTGAGAAAAAAGATTGGAGAACATGCACAAAGCAAGGCTCATTTTGCAACTTTAAAAATCTTAGAAAATGCAAAAAAAGATTCTTTATTGCAAGTAACTGCAAAAGCTCAATCTTTACAAATGTCATCAACATCCAGAATATTCCGTGTAGCTTATAAGGAAGCAAAGCGGAACAGGCCAGCGTATGGTTTTGAAACAGAGATAGACTGCCACCAGTTAAATGGACTGGATATGGATCGAATTTTGCACTCCAATGTAGCTTGCTCAAACATACAACGCCACATATCCTCAGAAATGAAGAGGAAGATATTTGCTCAAATTATTGAACTTTCCCCAAAAATAAGTATTTTACTAGATGAAGGCACTGCGTTAAATAGGAAAAGTTCTTTAATTGTGTACATGCGAATGCAGCTACCTGGCATGGACTCCCCAGCTAATATTTTTGTTGACCTCATTGAGCTGAGTGATTTGTCAGCTGACGGCATAGTAAGTAGTTTACTGTCTGCTCTAAAAAAAGATCCTATTAATGTAAGTGAGGACTTTCTCTCCAAATGCCTGGTTTCAGTTGCCTGTGATGGCGCTTCAGTGATGTTTGGCCGTCACAGTGGTGTTATAAAGAGGTTGCAAGAAAAAATCTCTCCCAATATTGTAGCCTGGCACTGCTCAGCACATCGCCTGGAACTTGCCGTTCATGATGTCATGAAAGATATTGGCGCTACAAATCACTTCAAAAACTTACTCGACAAGCTATATTCTTTGTTTGCCACATCTGTTAAAAACCGTTTGGAGCTAAAGGAGTGTGCAGAAGTTCTTGACATTCAGCTCTGCAGAATAGGTAGAGTGTTAGATACTCGTTGGGTTGCATCAAGCTTTAGAACAGTAGAAGCTGTTTGGAATGCTTATCCTGCTCTCTACAAGCATTTTACTAGTGCTGCTGTTGATGCTTCCCGTGACAGTTCTAATCGAAATATGTACACCGGCCTAGAAAGGCGATTATCATCTATCCAGTTTGTTGCTAATCTTGGCCTCATGTATGATGCTCTTCAGGAGTTATCAGAGTTATCACTCGAGTTACAGAAACGTGATTCTACAATCATTGATGCCCATCGAGCTATTTGTCGGCAAATAGCAGTGTTTGAGGCAATGGTAGACCGGCAAGGAAAGCATTTCTCACAGTGTAAAAAGGCAATGGAAGAAAATATATTCCAGGGTGTGATGCTGCACAAAGGAAAGACCACTGACAAAATCATTGAACAGGGGCAGTTTTTTCGTAGCCTTGCAGAAAATCTGAGAAATCGTTTGTTGTCTACAGGCGGTACTAATTCTGCTGACAAAAAGGCTGACTATGAGACGCTGATTAACGAAGTGAAAGTTTTATACAAACAGTACTGGCCTGATGAGCTACCTGTTCTTTATGGTGAAAGTGACATTGAGTCTCTGTGTAAAAGATTCAACATTGCCAGCCGAGAAACTATACGTGCGTACAGAGAGTATAAAGAATCTGGAGGAAAAGAAATTAAAAGGCAGTTCAAGGAGCTTTTGATGGCTTTGCACACTATTGCTATCAGTACTGCAGAATGTGAGCGGGGCTTTTCTCAAATGAATCTCATTTGCACATCTACAAGAGCATCATTGCTGACTGAAACAATATCTTCTTTAATGTTTTTAAATCTTGTTGGTCCACCATTTAAGAGATTCAATCCAATCCCCTATGTTCAGTCATGGCTTGCAAAAGGGCGGAGAGCAGCTGATGACACTAGGAGTAAAGCAAGGAAAGAGGAGGATTTGGAATGCACAAGTGATTTAGACTGTGTGTGGGCTTTTCTAGAAAAATAGATGCTAGCCCAGTGTAACTGAAAAATGGGTCATTGCAATATTTTAAAAAAGTTAGGCTTTACTGGACTTTTGGGGAAATTTAATTGTTGTGTACTTTATATAGGTTATTTATTTGCATTGATTGACAGTGTCAATTTATTTAATATTTTCTTATAGCTGTCTCTTGGTTTGGATGTTATATTTATTATAATTTATATAATTTATTTTGTTTCTATAAGATTTACCTTGCTTTTTCATTTTAGAACATATTTATTTGTATTTATATGCTTTATGTTACATTATTTTGTCTTTATAGGTTTACATTTTGTATGGCACTGACAGACTGACTATGGCCATTTTGCACTAATAGCTAGGAGTCTGACTTGCAATACTGTGAAATTCAAACTGCCTCGTCATTATCTATTCCTTTGGCCTAGGTAGCTCTAGGTCCTTTTGGTGGAGATTACATTTTGCTGAGCTTTCTGGTAAGATACAATTCTTGAATTAAAAAGTCATATTTGGAATATATGCCTCTTTTCTAATCTGTTGTGTCTGTGTGATACAGAACTGCATAGTTCCATATTTTATTTAACTAATCTGTGTCTAATAAATGCACATCTATCCCCCAGGGTCTAAGCTATAGTAACAAGCCCACTTGGTAATCCTCTTCTTTTTTCAATTGTTTCTCTAACAAAATACTCTAGTGTACTGAATAATCACATACCCCTTCGGCCACTGGAAGTGCCATGATGACTGACTAATTCAAGTACATTGCATGATGTTGTTCACTTTCTCCGTTTAGAGTGTTTTAACAACATTTTGGTTCATTTTGGCACATAAGCTATGTAAAAGTTGTACCTTAGAATTCATAGACTGTTAAAAATGGCATACATACCCTACCCCAGTATTGTACTCCTTTCTCACCAAATCAGCACATACAGCACTGAAATGGTCCCTTTTCAATGCATTAGTGATTTTAGCTAATTTATTACAACATTGTGCTTTAAATGCACTTTTGAGTTAATCTTTTTCAAAATGTTCACAAGGCAAGGGACCCTCCTATCAAAACCTTACTATGAGGAAGGCTCCCTTGCTGAAATTTCGGATCAGCCAGATATATATATTACCTCTAACTTTTAGCAGAGCCAGTTGAAAATGTGGGTGGAGCCAATATAGTAAGTGGGTGGAGCCAGTGGATGAAGTGGGCGGAGCCAGAGAAAAGTAGGTGTGGCCTCTGACAAACATTTGAGCACCTGCACTTCATTTTTTACAAATTAAGCACTGCAGAAGAGGTAAAGGCAAAAAAGTTTAAAGGTGACCCTACAGAGAGGGCCGCGTCCAACAGCCAGTTACTGAAAACTGTGCTGCAGTGTTTTGCAAAATCTGCAAATTGGGACTGCATAGATCTTCAGACTAAAAATAGAGTAATCTACTCTGCACCTGCACACATGCCCGTGGGTGTATGCATAGTACATACACAAAGGGTGCATACACAATGGTCACCACAACAGGCATGTTTACCTACTGTTGAGAGCCAGGGGGCTCTCATAGTGGTAAATGAGCTCCCCAATGACACCCATCTTTTGGCAGATTATTACATCCTCCTAAAAATTCCAGGGTGCTTAGAGCGCATGCAAAATATCTGCCTAAGCTGTAGTAAGAATACAAAACAGCATTGGAAACAATATTAGTGTGAGCTCCAAGTTATAGCAAGTTAATATCTATATATATATATCTGGTAATTCTATAGAATGTATCTTGACAAAAGTCAGTGGAGTGCTGCACACAGTCAAATACACAAAAAACATCAACAAAAGAGGTAGCTAGTTAGTAGACTATTAATGTACTGTGACTTAGTGTTATTTTAAAGAGGTTTGTTATCAATTCTTTATTATATTGGAACAGTGGCAGGGCAGTTCTGATGGACATAGGGATGTTGTTCCAAAGCCTGGATGCAAAGATGGGAAAGGCCTGCTGCCTTGTTGCTTCTTTTGTTCACTTCCTAGTCTATAAGATAAGCAGGAGTGCTGGTTGTGATGGCTTGTAAATGATACTGCTGTTTGTGAAGATGGTGAGTAAGGCAAGGGTAGCCAAGGGAGTTACATCAGGATGGACATGATGTGATCACATTTCTTCAGGCTCTGGGTCAGAAGTGCTGCAGTGTGTATGATGCCCTTAATTGGTGACAGTGTGGTGTCTGGGTGTTCATGGATTAGGGTATGAACACCTCCCAGATGTAAGAGTGCAATGGGTTGAGCAGCAGTTTTGATTTTGAAGCCACTTTCTGGAAAAGACTGTTTTACTTTCTGTATAAGAGAGAGAGCTGGTACCAGGCTGTCTTTGTTGTTTTGGCAGTGCGTTCAGTGAGGGTGAGGCTGGTGTCCAGGGTGACTCCCAGGGAGAGAGCACAGAGATCAAGTCAGACTCTCTTCAGAAAACTTTCAAAAACATACTTCCTATAGAATCTAAACACAACCTCTCAAGTCTCAGCTGTTATTCTGCCTGTAATTTCCACCTCTATAAATTTAGAAGGATTGCCCTTTTACTGATTATGGAAGCTTACAGCACTGCTTTCGTTGCCCTAATAGGGCCATTTTTAGACTGCTGCATGTGAGAAAGTGCCTCTTTTTGCATTAGTTGGCCCCCGCTTTTTGCCTGGTTTTGATGTGGTTTCAATTGTAGTGCACAGGGTCCTTGCCAACCAGGTCCCCTGTGCCAGTGCTCCTTCCCCAAAACATATCCACAATTGGTACTGCTGCCCCCTGTATGTCCCTAGTAAATAATAACCTGTGTGCCTAGGGCCTGGGAGCTGAAGAGGGTCCCCTGGGGTCCCCTCACTGAGATCATGCCACTGCCCTTGCAGCTTCCATGCCCCTGTGAGGGAGAAAACAACAAAGTCGACATGGCAACCTGCCAGGGTGCCATGCCAGCCAGCACTGCCTGAAGATATAGGTAAGTCACCATTCAAGCTGCTTCACAGCCCTAAGACAGGGCGCACTATACCACAGGTGAGGACATATCTGCATGAGCAGATATGCCCTTACAATATTAGGGTCCATTCCTTAGCCAGTGAAGCCATACCGAGTACCTGGGCTGAAAACCCGACAACTCCAGTTCCACAGCACCATAATGGCTTCACTGAACACAGGAGTTTCAATAAATCCATGCTTATGCCAGTGTGGCATTTATTGTACCATGTACTCAAAGGGCACCTCACAGGTGGCCCCCTGAAAACCTACCAACCCTGGTGTGGTCTCTGACCGGCTGCAGGCAGCCAACCACCACAAAACATGCTTCTGGACCCCTGGATAGATAGCTCCTGCTCTCTGGGACCAGAAACAATGCACATCATGGGCAGAGGTGTCACACTTCCTACCCCAGGATGGACCAGTGCTCGAAGGGGAAAATTCAAATGCCTGACACATTTGTAATGCGATCCCCAGCCTCTGCTGATTGCAGCAGATGGCAGCCCCCGGTTTACACCCCCACTTGGGGCAGGAAAACAGTCAGGAAAACTTAGGAGAATAAGAGGTGTGCCCACCTCATCCAACTCCAACCTTAAGGTGGGGGAGGCGAGGTGAAGCACATCTTTCAGTTCCTGTACACTGTTGGGGAACCCCTGGACTCTGTGCACAGTGTAACCACCTAGTGTTGATACAATAAACAGAGCCTGTTTCCTACATTGCAGCTCCATTTACATTGACGTCAGCGAAAGCAAACTTTATTGCTTACTACTAATTCAGAATCGGGCAACCACATTGGTCCTCAGAGCCGCCAGCCACTTCTACCCTGCTTTTTCCAGGTTTACTGCCTACCTATTATTACACAAGTTGACCCTGCACACCCGAACAATTAGTTAGCACAATGTAAATGCTTAATATGCATATGTTCACAAAAAGGATGCAATCGTTCTCCCAAGAATATCCAAAGCCAGGTTTCTTCTTTTAAGTATTCCTTTTATTCATAACTGTAGATAAAAACCAATAGCCAACGCGTTTCGTCCGAAAAACGGACTTCTTCAGGGCTACATTTAAAAGATTCAAAAAAATATATATAAGCATATGTACATGAATAGAAAACTTGTTTACAAAAAAGAGTAATACATACTATTTAACAAAGAGTAAAATTACAGAAAACCAGACATTTTATAATTGACATTACTTGGAAAACCGGCTTTGATTTCATCTCTTTTTTCTTTTTACTTCCAGGGAGAACATACCCAAAGATGGAATTTCCCACCTATCTCTTCGAGTTATTCATATTATAGTACAAAGCCAAATTTACTCAGGTTTACCAACTAGGTTTCTACACACAGAAAAAAGTCCAGACAAAATTCCGGTAAAGATAGGTCTAAGCTAATTGGAATTAAAGCTAAGTACACAGATTATACAACATTCTTCATAATACATTTTTTTTGCCTACCTATCACTGCCAGAGTTCAATGTGAGACACTCTGCCTTATACATAAAGCCATTCATTCAAACAGTCCGTACTTTTGTCTCTTCTCGTGTATAGAGATACATTCCCAAGAGAACTGTCTGATGTTCCAATTTGCATCTTCCTCTAAATCCATGGGTCTCCATAGATAAGAATGGACCTCACCCTCCAAACTACCCCATTTCTGTCACAGTTATAAAAATAACAATTCTACTTTTAACAGTATTTTACCTGCCTGATAATTTTTTCTACTGCTTTGTCGTTCCTTACAACACTATGGTATGCCAGCAGTAATTTTACCATCTATCCTGTAGGATAGCTTGTGAAATGTCACCACCCCCAGACTGTTTCCAGAATGTCCTAACATTGACAGTGCAATTGGCAGGCCATTTTTCACAGTTCAGTATATGTAAATAATCATAGCAAGGCCAGAATTGCTCCAGTGTGTAAAGCTCAATTGGCAGGCATCCTTGTGCTATGTAGTGATTTAGAAAGAACCACAGCAGGGCAGTTTCCACACTCCTCAATTTGTAAAGAACCATTGCCAAGCCAATATTTTTAGAGGACATAAAGCGGAATAGTCAAGCTATATTTTCTATAAAGCCAGGTTAGTATTTTATCAGTATGCAAAAAAAACAGCTGGCCATTTTTTTGCCCCTGCATTTAAAACTCAATTTACATTGATAATGTCCCTTTTCTTGCTTATTTTTTCTTTTTTCCTTCTAAACCTGTACTGTACATGTTGAGTGTTAAAAGGCAATGATTGTTCTGCTACTAAAAAACCTTTGGCAGGTCTCAGTGTCTTGAAGAATTTCAAGCCCCATCTCTCTTTTGCCTTTTCTGGCAAAGCTAAAAAGAAGCTAACGACAACGTATGTCTTACATCAAAGCGAATGTAATCTTAGATTGTGAGTTTCCATTTCACCATGTTATGAACATACCTTTATTAGTGGAGGTCAATGATCTACCTAGAACTCTTGACCAGGAAGGGAGAACCGTGCTGATACTATTTGGTCCCAGGAAATTGCTTTTGACCATTTTCCACCCTGACTCCCCTATCTTGTCTAGCCACTATTTACATTTTGGACTCTGATCTGGCTTGGATCTCATCTTTTCTACCTGGAAGATCTCAAATGTTGCATATATCACTCTATCAATCCAGCCATAAGAATCTCTTGCTTAGTGCCCACCAGGCCTCATCCCTGGCCCCCACACTTGACACCTCTGTCATGCAGTCTTTTTGTAGTATCATGTTTTACACTGATGATATTCTTATTGTCCTATCACTTAATGACAATCTGGGTACTACACGGACTATGTTCATTCATGCATGTTGTCTTTCATTGTGTGGTGAGAAAAGTGAGTTCCTTATATTTAGTAGTATTCCACACATTCTGTACACTCTGCTATGAGTCCAAGTGTTTGCTTTATTCTGCTCCTTTGTTTTCTAAATAAGTGAATAAAGTAGTGTCTCCTCCTTTTACTTGTGCATGTTACACAAGGTTATTCCCATTCTTCTCCTGCCGCATAGTAGTTGTCCAGGCAATCATCATGTTTAGATTAGACTTTAGCAATTCTTTATACTGGGAGCTTTATACTGAAAGCTTTATGTATTTTCAACAGCTTCAAGTGGTGTACAGTATTGCTGCATTCTTGTATCTGGGGCATCGATCAAACACCTCTGTTGCTGGCCACCTCAATACACTTAATTGGCTCCCTCTTGCAAAACACTTTCTTTAAAGCCTGCTGTATTGTCCATCAATCTGTAAGTAAATCTGCCTTCTTTTTTATTCAGAAGAAAGTATTCCTATATGTGCCTTTAAGAACTCTTTGCTCATCGAACGCTCTTTGCTTATGCAGCGCAATTATTTAAACGATTGGGGGATGAAGGCCGCTTTTAGGTCTCACCTACAGGTGGCTGCTAAATGTTTGTTATCGAATTTCTACTGTGTACATTAGCAATATTTACTGTGGGCTCTGGAGCAGCTCATTCCTTATCATTGATTGGCCGCCTTGTCACTCTTATTTTCTCACCTCTTGTTCAATGGCTTTCCTTCCTCTCCTTGAGTTTGTCCCTCCCTGGAGAATATCTTCTTTACCATCCTTTTGATTGGATGACTTGTATCCTTCTACTTCACACATTCAGAGAAATAATTTTTCTTTTCCCTTTAGCACTACATTGGAGTGCATATTATTTTGTTACTCTTTACCCCATGTGCTGCTTTCCTCTTCTCATTCATGCCCCAGACTCTGTTGAAATTTGTCTGATGCTTCTCTTCAACTCTTCATTCCACCTAGCTTTTTAGTTGCATTTAGATTTTTCCCTCCATTTTCATTTGTTTGATTTAAGTCCCAGTTGCACCTCAAGCCCTGATCACTGTTATTCTTGTGACTCAACCGGATTTCCTTTCCCCACTCCAGGTCACTCCAACATTGTATCTTTTGTTGTTCTCTTTTCCATTCTTGGAGGGCTTGGCAACTGCAATTTGCTGCCAAGGTGCTTCTGTTTTAAAAAGCACTTTCACACCCATTTAACATGTTTTAAATGTCCTGCTCCAAGATTGGCATCCATATTATAGACAGGTAAAATATATATTTTTTAAATGGTGGCCAGGTTACTCCCTTGCTGGCAACATGAACCCCTTGAAAATGACTCCTGAAATAGTAGTGGGTAAAAGTGAGCAAAACAAAGAAAATTATATGATCTAGCACTACTCTAGATAAATGTGAAACTGAGGGATCAGTGTTACTCAAGGATATAAAAAAGAATGGTCAAGGGAAATAAGTGAACTGATCTTAATTTGTAAGAATTGCATGTCCATAAAGTAGGGTGCGTTCACCCTCCTTAGCTCACCATAAAGGCTCTTGTGGGAAAAACATCAAGCAAAACTTTGGAGAGGATCAGAAGCCCAGGGTATCGTAGCAGTGGAGGAGGACTAGACAAGCGAAGGAATTCAAAACGGGAGTAACAGAGAAGCGACAAAACAGCAAAGGTGCACAATGATCAGTGAGCGAACCCACCAACTAGCAGTATTGGTTTGGATGCAATAAATATTGTACTTAATAAAATCTGGAATTTATCAGGTATGATATTAGATCCCCTATTTATCATTTAGCCAGAAAAACAGGGCATTAGATGAATTTTGGTACATAATGCACCAAAATTCACATGTCCCAGTGTTTACCAGGCACTTTTCACTCGTTACATTCTAGCAAGTTTGGCCTCACAAAAATGTAACAGAAGGTGCAGACTTTATTACACCCAGTAACTCCAGGCTGTAATAAACCTCAAAGCTCTTACATTGTGATCCCTATGGAAACATGTTAGCACATGGACCTCAGTTTATTTGGGCATTTGTATTCAGGCCCCTAATTTCTGGGTTGACACGTAGACACAGTGTTGAGGTAAGAATTTTGAAAAAGATGAAACAATGGTGAAACCATTCCACATTAAGAGGGGGTGAGATTTGAAGTAGATCCTTCTTAATGAAGACCCGGTCATGGCAGCACCATATTTGTTCATAGATGTGAGGCAATGTTAGAACAGGTTATTTTCATATAAGTTTTCTATGTAGGTGAGTGAGCATCATTGTCTTTTTCACAGTGGATAACTTAGGTCCCATGAAAATCTGGACACACAAAGGAATGCAGTGCTCCATGCTGTGTTCAGGAAAGTCCTCCAAGGAGTCCATTTGTTTGCAGAGTGAGTCGAGGATGTTTAGTCTTCAGTTCTTTGAATGTTATTTTCAAGTTATTAGCAGGGAGGCATTGAAAGAGGGAGCTAAATGAGTTTGTCACTTTACATTGGAAGGATGCCCAGTGAATGTTTGTCACCCCCATTACTATCTTGGTGCTATCAAAGCAGATACTATTTTAACCTGAAAATTCTATGATATTAAAGAATGGTATAGAGAATATTTTAAACTACTTTTCTATCAAATCTAGTGCACCAGGGCTGTAGTCTAGAGTGGGAGTAGACATAGCAGACTGGTGGTTAAGGCTTTAATGTAATGCGTTGGTGTTGGTTTATTATTAACTTGGAGTGTTACTTAGTAGGTTACTTGGGGAGACATGCCTCTGATTCTGTTTCGGCCATTTATTTTCAAGATGTAATGTGGCATGATGAGAGATGTAGTTTTAGGTTTTGATCCTTACTATTGGGGTTCAGGATGTCTCCTGATGAGTTGTTAATAGGTGATGATAGAGAATTAATTGAAGTTTGAGGCATTCAGCAGGTGTAGTTATTGGCAGTACTAACTGTGGCTGTAATGAAGGTGGTGGTTTCTCTTGCTCCGACAGAGGCTTCCCGGGCCTTAAGAGTGCAAATGTTTTGGATGTATAGATGGATGTCAAGGGATTGTGTTATGCCCTTCCAATTGTTGTAGAGTTGTGTGTAAAGGTCATCTTTTCTGCTTTAAAACCAGTTACAGTACGTTTCTTGGGGGATTTAAGTTAAGATAGGGGAACAAATAGCAGAGGGTGCCTGTCCAACAATGTATGTCATCTAGACAAGTACTCCACTCCCCAGGCCATTATTCAATCATACAGGATTATGATTTTATTGTACACTATTTTCTTGACTAAATAGTTAGCTTGGCTGCGTCCAATCTTGTACTGGCGTAGACTCTGGACTACACCTGGACTTTCACAGTATGCTGAGGGTTTTTTTGGACATTATTAAAGCAGATGTGTTTCACAAAGTTGGATGGTTGAATGCGCTCAGAAAAATGCTGGGCGATCTTGGTCTTTACATGCTATGGGAAAACCCAGAGGTAGCTTCATTCCCACCAAAGAAAGTCCCCAAAGAAATCTATTGGGAAAAGGTGGCCGCTCGAAACTGGAGCGATACTAGTTCAGAGACTATGGCTGGAAGATTCTTAGAAGCAAAGCCCAATCCCAGCCTAGAACTCTACTGGGACGCCATAACTAGTCCGAGGGATAGGAAGTTGTTCTTCCAAACCAGAGCGGGTGCCCTTCCCCTTAGATCTCTGACAGGCAGGTGGGGTGGTCCATCAATTACCAATTGCCCCTCTTGTGGAGCACAAAACGAAACAATTGCCCATTTTTTATTTGCTTGTAGGATCTATGCAGAGCCAAGACGCATCTGGCTTCCCCAATGTGCAAGAATTTAGGTACGACTAGTAGTGTGGTAGCTTTAAGAATTATACGCACTAGCACTTTACTGCCTATAGTAATAGCCACCGCCAAATATCTTGGTTGGTCATGGACTAGTAGACAGAAGTTTTTAGGCAGTTGATTGTTTCTTTTAGGTTAGCTATTTCTTTAACTTTGTAAATGGTGTACTGCAAGAGTGTCTGCAAATTATCTGTAAATTGTTATCTCGTAATGAAATTGATGTACTTGATCTGTTTTAAGTCCTACTTTTAACACAAATGTTTTTTAATGGTTTTAATGAAGATTGTATATGCTTTTATGAGTTAACCTCGAATAAAGCAAATTTGACTTGAATATTCACTACCTAGTCCACTCCTCTACATAATTTCTCTATTTTCCCAATTTCTGCATTTGCTCCTATATTATAATTGAATTGAAGATGTGTACATTTAAAAAAAAATTTGTGTAGCATGTGTCCCTAAATGAATATCAGGTTGTCTGAACTGGTGAAATTATATTCTCCTTCAACAGCATCTTCAAATTCTTAAAAACTAGCCTACTGTAGATAGACATTCAAGATGGAGTTGGGAAAAGAGGAATAATGAAGTAGAGCATTATAAACTCTACTTAGGTGAGATATGCACATCGCCTTCACCATCTTCTTGCATAAACAAGTACATGAATCTGCTTGAATTTAGCATATATTTAAAATATGGAGATTTTTGGTTGAGCTATCCACAGAATTATTCTTTGTTCCTACTGGCTACCTACCCATGCGAAAAAACACAGCACCTAATAAAGTGATAATGTTTTCTTGAAATGATTGTTATTAGATATCAGTTTTACGTCATTGTTGGCCAAGTACACATTTGCCAAGTTTCAAAGCAATGTAGCAGAAATGGGCTGTTCTTTTGTTCCAATGATAAAATTAGCTTGCACATGCATTTGTTCTTAATAAGGCATCGATAAACCCTCTTTCTCTTCATCAGAAAATGTTCAGAACTTTTAAGGTCCTCATTACAACCGACCTCTGAAATTCGGGTATGTGCTATAATGTCTGTTATTGCACATAACGGAATTCAGAATTTTTGGTTAACAATGATACCGCCTCCCCCACTAACCCCCCACCAATTTTCCATTGGTATAGGCTGTAATTATTGCCGCTCTTAAGTTCCAATCCAACGAGTATCAAATTTCATTGTTTATCAAATTCTGGGCTGACCACTCATAATGAGTGCCTAAGCCTTGTTACAAAATGGTATAAGTCCATCGTCATGATATTTTGTGTTGTTGAAACCCCCACTAATTTATTTATGGTGTTTGTAATGTGCTTGATGTATGTTTTAGTGTCAGGCTCGGATAGATGTATAGATTACCATGTGCTATAGTTAGGATTGTGTTTTCATAAGAAATGCATTTGTTTTTGTTTTCCTTATATATTTGGCGAATCTTGACAAAAATTTAAAAAAAAAAAACAATTCATATATTTTCTTATATTTAGGGGGCAATTACTGCAATGAACCATAGCTTGCCATTATAGGTCATCCAAGTGGTTTTTCCAGATTTATCTGTATTTTAGGATGAACATAAATAACCAGAGACTGTAAACTTTGTGGTATAAATATTTGTTTTCTTTATACCTTAAACATCTTTTCTTCCTCCCTCTGTAAAAAAATCATCTTTATTCAGAAAGTCATTTCTCTCTTTTTAATATTGTGAAACCATATATAATATAAATTGTTGTTCACCTGCCTCAGAACCCCTGTATCATATTCCATTGGGGTTAGAAACACCATAGCTCCTCTTATTTCGTAAATTGACATTTTGAACTTTTTTCTGAAATGTTTTTGAAGTGCTTCGAAATTACCTTTTGTTTTTCTGTGTTTTATGTATCTCCTTTTATTTTCCAGCTTTTCTATTGCCTTAAGGATTGGGGTTTCAAAGATAACGCTTTCTGGTTTGATTGCATGCGAAGTTGAACTAAAATTCGATTTGATTGGACTTGTAATGCCAAATCACACATGGACAAAATGTGGTATGTAAATCTTTCTTTGTGATCATCAGTACTGCCTGCATTATAGATGATGCACAGTACAGAGGAACAATTGTGGTGCCCTATCAAATGAATGCAATCATAAAAATATTAGATTTACTTCAATAGCTACTGAACAGGATGCAATGTTTAGTTTATCTTGCAGACATTCGTGGGGACCCGCTCCGCCTCTCAATCATGATCTTCCTCACCCACTCGTAGTCCGTATAAACTGCAAGTCCCAGGATGCCACATTCGCCCAGGTAGGTGATGCGGGGGAAAGTTTCTGCCCAAATGGAATCGGGGAGTGCAGGATGGCTGAAGGTACTCGTAAAAGGCCAATATCCTATGAATGATGTTTCCCAGTGCTTCCTGTAGTCCCCAAACACCGCTTAAACCCCACATTGCAGGGAACACTTGCGGGGAGGCGGGAGTGACAGTGTAATCCGCCCTACGTTTCACGCCCGTTATGTGTCCTGCGTCGGGAGACGGGCAGCGGACCTTTCAATACCACGGAGTCCATACAATGCTGCGAATGCAGCTGCCAGCTTGACCGCGGTCAACTTGCAAAGCGGGGGCCCCAGATCACGTCTCCGGTTGACATGAAAAATATCACCAAAACTTCCTCCAGAAGAAAGAGCTGAGGCCTCTTCGGGGAATGTAAAGAAGCACTATATTGAAAATCGGCACAATGCTTTTTGGACTGTCCGACCTTCGTCAGATGCCTAGTTGTGGGGAGGCCTTGGGGCACCTTGCTTATGACCATCCACCAACCTCCCCATTGGCGGGGACCCGCTCCGCCCCTCAATTACGATCTTGCTCACCAACTTGTAGTACGAATAAACTTCAAGTCCCAGGATGCCACATTCGCCCAGGTAGGTGGTGCGGGGGGAAAGTTTCTGCCCAGATGGAATCGCGGAGTGCAGGATGGCTGAAGGTACTCGTAAATGGCCAATATCCAGTGAATGATGTTTCCCAGTGCTTCCTCTAGTCCCCAAACACCGCTTCAGCCCCACATTGCATATATATATATATATATATATATATACATATATATGTACGTATGTAAGTAAATATGTATGTATGCATGTATGTGTAACCTAGTGGTGGTTGTGATTAGGTAGTTATAGTTAGGTATGCTTCTCCAAAGAGCATTTTTTGGTTTGATGGTAACTTTATAGCTGTTTGACGAATCTTCATAAAACTTTACAAAACAATTCATCCACCTCAGCTCCTTCCTGGAAAGTTTCGGGCTGATCGGCAAGTGGGTGCCAAGAAAATAGGGGGGGGGGGTCCCAAAACCCCTTTGCATTTTTCACAGACTTCTCTAAGATGGGCTACAGTAAAAACTGCTGAACGAAATTACACCAAATTCGTTTTTTAGACATTAAATGTTAACTGTGAAAACCTGCAGATGTTATGGAAATTAAGGAAAACAGCTGTATAAGGAGGAAATAGAAAGGCATCCTGCACCCCAAGATTTTGAGAGGAGGCCTGCAAGGTATAAGTACTGTGTAGAAAGTAAATCTATATTTTGTAAAAAAAAAAATAACAATCTCACAAGACTCTCACTAGAACAGGATCATGATTAGTAAAAAAGGAGTTGATGTGTTGTGAATACACTCTAGTCGGAGAAATGGATAATATTCACCTAATTGTTGAAAGGAGGTGTGTGAGATATTAATATTGTGATAAATATAATTTTTTTTTAAATACACACTGTAGTAAGGAGTGGAAATGGTGTGTATCCAATCCTACTATTTGCACTGATCAGTTTGGGAAGGGCTCTTAGTAGACGATTAAGTCTCTCCCCATACCCTACTATGCACCACACACCCATCATAGAGTAGAGGGGTCTCAGTGGGGAGGCTGGTCCCTCACCACACCCTACGATAAAGATCCTTCATTTAAGAGAGAGGTCTGAAAGGAGAGGCCAGTCCTTCCTCATACACTACTATGCACATCCGTCATCTGAAAAAGAGGTCTGAAAGGAGAGGCCAGTAACTTCACACACACTACTATGCACATCCATTATCTAAGTGAGAGAAGTCACAAAGGTGAGGCCAATCACTCCACATTGACTCTACAATGTATATCCGTTATCTGGGAGAGATGTCTGAAAGGAGAGCCCATTCCTTTCAATATAATGTCGCCACACAGGATATATTCTTCAGTTATTCTACTGTACATACACTCAAAAAATAATTAATTTACTTTAAAAAAAACAACTAGAAATTCACTGGAAAAATGCAAAGGTTAAAGTAACGTTATGGTCAAGTGTAATAAAAAGATCTGTTTTTGTTTAAATAACAATTAAAAGCCTTAGAAATTCACAGAAAAAACCCAAAGGTTAAATTAACATTTACATTTTAAACTTTAAAAAATACAGATATTCACCACTTACAGTTACCAACGCTTTCTATAACCTGCACCCCGCAATGAACTGCTTATGACCTCACATATGACATCGCTCATGACATGTTCTATGACATCATTGACATCTCAAGTTAAATAATTTATGACTTCCCTGATGGCATCATTCAAGCTTCTTTTGCACTCATTGCTCTATAAAACAGTATGGCATTAGAGGTCTCAAAGCCAGTACAAAATAGCTCAAAATAATATGAAGCATCATTAATACCATCGCAGATACAACTTCCATAGATGTAGCAAGCATGGGTTATTTGCAACATTAACCCTATACCATACTCTTCACAGGTAGTCTAGTTCACATTAACAAACATCCCCAGATATATGGGAAACCATTATTGCAGACTGTGTTCAATCTGTATACAAGTGTTCAGAGAAATTCAAGTCCCTCAAGATTCTCAAGTCTCTTCCCAAGTTTATAACCTACTACACTGAGATTTACTGGAATCGCTAGGATTCATAGTGATTTTAGAGAAGTCAGTGCTAATTCCCAGCCAGACCGTTGAGTTTTTAGGGTTTGTTGTGAATACGGCAAGGAGTCAGTTCCATTTTCCTGTGAGGAAGAGAAAGAAAGTAAGAAAAGAGATTAAAAAAAGTGATGAGAAGAGAGAGTATAAATCTAAGGGATTTAGCATGGGCGATTGAACTACTATTATCAATACAAGCAGTATTGCCAGTGCCTTAGCATTACAGAGCATTGCAGAGACTGAAGAGAGCTGCATTAGCAGGAAGTTTATCGAATGGGGACAGGATAGCAGTGAGCTTAGAGGCAAAGGAAGAGTTGAAATGGTGGATGGAGAATTTGGAAGTATGGAATGGTCACATTATATTTGGAACTAGATCAGATTTTATTCTGGAAACAGATGCCAGCATGTCAGGATGGGGAGAAATGTGTTCGGGACAAGAGACATATGGTGTGTGGAATATTGTGGAGAGAATGGAACATATCTTTTGTCTAGAAATAAAAGCAGGACTATTTGTCCTTAGTAGTTTCAAACATCTGCAAGGAGCTTCAGTTTTGTTAGAAATTGACAATGTGACACCACTGACATAAATCAACAGGTTAGGAGGGAGCAGAGTAAAGAGATTAGCTGATTTAGCAAAAGAAATGTGAAATTTCTGTTTAGAACACAAGTTTGGGTTGAAAGCAGAGTATTTACCTTGGGTATACAATGTGATAGGCTGGAACTTGAAGCATCAAACAGCGATTGGAAACTAGAGAACAGTTACTTCAATAACATTCACAATTTATTAGTCCCTTTGGAGGTGGATCTTTTTGCTTTCAGGTTGACCTTTCAGTTAAAAATTGATGTCTGCTGAAGATTAGACAGGAAAACAACAAAGGAGTGCATCAATATTACGAGAAGAGCAAGCATGTATCCACATTCACTGTAACATTAACACGTGAATTAAACCACTTTTGGTTCTTCAGAAGGCCCTCACTCACCAACCTAGTTGGTGACATTCTTCTTCATTGGGCCCCACCAGGAGTGGCCGAATGCCACCCTACTGTGCTGAAGACTAGACCCACGCGCAATTGCAGTAGATGCATTTATGCAGGATTGGACCGGGATGAAAGTATATGTGTTCCCTCCATTTTCCATGGATCAGAGAGTGCTGTTTTTTTTGTTTTTTTGTTCTTTTGTTCTCATTCACCTCAGACTCCAATACCTGTCACAGAGGTCTTGATTTTTGCCCACAGTCCGGTATGGGGATAAACATTGCCCAGGAGGCTGTCTCTCTTTCATATGATCCGGTTCCCGAAAGTTGCATTAAAAACGCAGCCAGGAGACTTATATAGTGTAATGATTGGACAAGATATTTGCTCTTATCGTGTCTACTCCAACCCCATTTATGCCCCTGCACATTCCATTAGCAATCTCCTAAACTTTTTTTATTTGATTATTTTCCCATTAAATCGATTTTGGAGATATAAATAGAGCATCTAGCCACTTTGGATGTTGAGGAGGACTACCACTTGCTCAGTTTTGGCATATTTCTCTTCTTGCCAGTAATATAAGATAGAATAAGAGGTCGCTAGCCTCCTTAGTAAGCCCCTACACTGCTTCAAAGATAATCAGTGATAGGCTTACCTTAACACGTATCCCTGTTTTACATTGTTAAGAATTTCTCTTTCCTCAGTGCAGTGAGCACACCATTTATCCCCACTTCCAGTTGGGTGCACCAGATGGCTAGTTTCTTCCATGATAAGATCTGTTTGATACAACAATCATTTGTCCCTATGGGCACATCCGAATTTGTCGAGATGTGGAGTGCCGTCCCCCTGCCTTCGAGGGTAAGTCATTCATTTACCCAATTTACCCCATTTCTTTAGAAAAATTCCTTGACATCATGGTAACACTGAAGACTTGATCGCCCTCTGATCTGTGTCAAGCAAAACTCTTAAAGAACATTGCAGAGACCATAAATCCTGCTGTTAATTTAGCTCTGAATATCTCGCTCGAAAAGCGAACAGTACCTTGCTGTTGGAAAAAGGCAAAAATGATATCTCTTTTAAAGAAACCCACAGCTGACCTTAAGTTGCATCCAACTACAGGCATATATCTTTGTTGCCTTTCTTCTCTAAGGTCCTCGAGATGTACTTTAATTCAGTGCTATCTTACTTTATAGAAGGAAACCATGTGCTCCACGACAGTCAGTCAGGCTTTAGAACCTCCCTTAGCACTGAAAAAGCGCTACTGAAGGTTTCTGGAATTATCAAAACTCAGATGGATAAAGGGGGCAGTGCTGTGGTGATACTGCTGGATCTGTCCGCTGTCTTTGACACCGTGCCCCATGACCGGCTCTTGCGTAGATTGGTATAGTGTGGTATTGGGGGCACGGTTTACAAATGGTTTGCCTCCTTTCTGATGGAGCAGCAGCAGGAAATTTGGTTCCCTCCCTCATCAGCCACAATTCGTTAAATGCAGGTAGGCGAACCGCATGGTGCCATTCTGAGTCCAACGCTCTTTAATATTTATATGGTTCCACTTGCACACCTAGCAGAGTCACACGGAGCGAAGATTATTTCTTACAGCGATGATACCCAACTGCCGTTCACGTGTGACAAAGTGGCGAACTTTCAAGGGATGGAGATTAACAGATGTCTTATAGAGGTCTTTTCTTGGATGCAACTTAAGCAACTTAAGTGTAACTCAGTAAAATGCGAAATTATCTTCTTTGGCTGCCCCCCATGGGAGGACTCGTGTGTATGGTGGCCTCGTGACATGTCTCCTCCTTGTGCCCCAGACTGCACGGTAAAGAATTTGTGAGTTAAGCTTGACGTTATCTTAGCGATAAAGACCCAAATCCAAACTGTTCAGGCACATGTTTTGGATTGATAAGAATGGTAAAAAATGTCCTCACTCTTCTACTGGTTGAATATTGTAAGATCGCAGTGCAAGCCCTAATTACATCCAGGTTGGATTATGTAAATATCTTGTATCTGGAGTTACCAGAATATCTGCTCAATCGTCCGCAGGTTGTCCAGAATGCAACACCCAGAGCTATTCTTATGGTAAATCTCAGAATGCATATGTCACCCCTCCTGAAGGCTTTGCACTGGCTCCCGATTAGAAAGAGGATCCAGTTCAAGGCTTTAGTGCTGGCCAATCAAGCCTTCAATGGTACAGGTGCCGTCTACCTGAGAAGGAGGATCCTACACTATCAGCCTCAATGGGTTTTAGGGTCCTCGGGACAGTCCCTCATGCTTATTCCCAAGTTTACCCACTCTCGGAAAGGAGGGCGTTCCTTTCAGGTTCTAGCACCACGCCTGTGGAACGACCTGCCTCTGCATCTTAGACAGGCTCAGGACCTGCTGTTTTTCAGGAAACAACTCAAAACTTGGTTGTTCCAGCAATAGCACTTTGGTTGGGGGGGTGATGCTTTTTCTGTTACGGCTTTGGTGGTTTAGCGCCAAGACACTCTTTGCGAGTAGCCGCACCCTTTATAAATACCCATTTTCATTTTATTTCATTTCATTTAGAAGTAGCTATTGCTCTAATTTTAGTTGACTTATCTAGTTTCATGTCCAATATCATGTTAAAGTAGCCTGCCATAATAACTGGATACAGCTAGCCCAGCAGGTTGGTAAAGACCGCTTTAAGTGGCTCTGTATCATCACATTTCGGACCATGGTACCCAAACAGTGTCATCAATCTATCATATAGTTTAATTTTAGACATGATCCGCCTCCCAGATTTGTCCACAACTATTTCCAATATGTGTGCCTTCATCTGTTTTTTCACCAATATTGCTACCCCTCTAATATTAGCACTCTGAGCAGTACATACCAACTGCTGTACCCATCTGTTTTTTGAGTAGTTAAACACATTCACTTTTAACTAGATGAGTTTTTTGCAAGACTATTATCTGTGTAGGTGAATCCCTTAAGTGCTGTGGACTCTTATCCCTCCTTCCTTTTGTGTGTAATCCCATGTTAATAACTGAGTTGACATGTCCCTGTCTCTACCTCCCTGCTCCCTACTTGTACTACTATTTCTTTTCCATTAGAATCATGGTATGCTGAAGTTTTGAGGAACTTTTTTTTTTTCCTCCCTAATACTCCCCACCTAGTGCTCCCCCGCCCCTTCTCATGTCCCCCCGCCCCATGGAGAACCCACCCCCGCTTCCTCTCAGGCTGAGCGGTAGGCATACACTGGCACTCTAGAATGGACTAACATCATCAATAGAAAATTAGATAGTGAAAATCGTCAATGCTGACCTAAAGAGAGAGGAGAAGGAAACTAGCGGGATTAAAACTGGAGAATGAAGGTAGTCAAATGGGGCAGATAATAACCTACATTAGGTCTCATCCCTCAATAAGGCTTTGCCATCTCTCGTTGATTAGACTCCTGACTCTTCCCTCATATTAGTCTCTAGCAACTCGTCAGCCTCTATGTGGCTCCTTAGATTATGCATTTTGTTATTGTGCATAAGCCTTAGTGAGGCAGGAAATCTGAGCTGTGCCTTAGCTCCTACCTTTTTCAATTCTTCTAGGTGCCTTCCCAGTTCCCATTGCCTATTTAAGGCAGCTTGATCAGATCTGATCTCAAAAGAGAACTCGTTCCCCCTCAGGGTTATCATTTTCAGTGCATTTGACATTATTTTTTCCTTCAAGGCAGAAGTATGAAAATTGAGAAGAATCTTCTGAGGTTTAACCCCATTGGTATTTTTTCCGAAAGGATCTCTATGTACCCCTTTGGATGTCTTTTGCTTTATCTTCCTCCTTATCCTTAATCTGAGTCCCAACCTTTATAAGAGAAACAACAAATACCTTTAAATCATAGCCTTCCTTACCCTCCGGGACATTCAAGATTCTTAGGTTATGTCTCCTTGAATTTTTCGCCAGTTGTTCAAGCTTAGCCTGTATTTCTTGTTCATCATGCCTCAGAGCCTGAATTTCTGCCCGAAATCCTCTTTCAGATCCCCAACAGTGTCCTTGAAGGCCTGAGTCTCTGTAGAAAGGATATCTATTTTTTCCTTGAGGGCCTCTCAGAAGCTCTATATTTCTCCCTGGTTTCCTTCTGAGACTGCAAAACCTTTCCTAAAATCCACCATCAGTGATGAAAACATGGCCTCTAAGGAATTTGAAGGGGCTATTGGTGTTGTACCACTCTTTTCTACGGATGTTAGGGCTCTAACTAAAGGTTGTCTGTCCTGAGTTGAGTCACTGACTAGGGTGCTAACTCTTTCTCCTGCTGGTGATAGTTCTCCACTTTTGCTGTTGGAGTTTCCTCCTGATTACCCAAACTCTGGGGTCTCCATACCCCCGCCTTGGACAAGGCTACGTTTTTTTCTCTATTAGCCACAACAGAGGGTAGAACTTTAAAAAACGATCTTAGCGAGAGGGACTTTTTCCTGAACCTCACACTCCTCAGTGAGTCCCTAGGTATGCAATCCTTAGGTATGTACACTTCGGGTCGAGGGAAATCACCACCCTCAGTACTTTTTGATACCTCCAATTGGGGGTGGGGTTTTCTAAAAGAGCTTGTGAGAAGGCTTCTTTTTAGCACCCAGCAATATACTGTGTCTCCCTTTTGCTGTATATTTTTCCAAGTCCAGTTACTGCCTAACCAGACTAGCTCCTGCTTTCTTCCCTCTTCTCCTTACTTGTAGCACATCCTTTGCAGCTCCCAAGGATGTCACAGCTGGAGTTGTTCCTAATTCACCTCTACTACTTCCAATGCCGCCTCCTTATTTTCTGGTGCAGACTCTGTGCCTGCCACACCTACTTGGTCCTCTGTATGCACTGCAAGGGCCACGCTTGTGCGGATGCTGCAACCACTACCACAGGCGAGCCCTCTCGCTGCAGTCCCGCTGCTCTTCCTGAGCTCCAGGGTGGCTTCAAAACAGTGTGTGCTCGCCCCGGCTTGCCTGACCAAGAGACTCTTTGGCGCCCTCACAGAGTGCCGATACGGTAAGGGGCATTTGACTGACTCTACACTTCAAAAGGGGATTGATTTCACGTTGGTAGGCAACAGACACCATGGTTGCTTTAGCAGCCTGTCAGTTTAATGGTCGCCATGTTCTCCCCATCTCGATTCAAGTGTTACACTGCAGGAGACAGCCACCTCTCTTGACATATCATTTTGATTCTTAAAGGTTAACTGAATAAAGAATCGAGATTTTATCAAAGGCAGCAGGTTAGCCCACTTACCCTTACCATATGAGAGGAAGTTTCTGGTGAGAAAAGGGTAATTGGATAGACCAGAGTGTTTCAAAATATTATGCGTCACTGCTATCACATTGTCCATTTCCAACATGACATTCCTTGCAACTGTTTGAAACTGTGAAGGACAAAAAATCCTACTTTCATCTCTAGACAATTATTATGTTCCTTTCGTTCTAACATATTCTAAACACCACCTGCCTCGTGATATGAACAGGTTGCTCCCCATCCTGATACTGGCATCTGTTTTCAGAACAAAGTCTGGTCTTGTCCCAAATATCACACACTCATTCCATTCTTCCAAATTCTCTAGCCACCATCTCAACTCTAACTTTGCCTCCATATCCATTGCTACTCTGTCCCCTTAGGATAAGCCTCCTACTAAAGCTGCTCTCTCTAGTCTCTACACAGCCCTGTAATGCAAGTGACCAGAGAAAAATCCTTGAATTGATGAAGACTGAAGACTGAAGTGGGGAAATATCCTTTTTCTGCAGTTTGTTGCATAGAGCATTGATAGCAGGGACAATCTTTGTTTGATAGATGTCCTGTATACCCACACCTATAGCATCTCGCTTTGACATAATCTTCAGTTTTTCTCCCAGATGTGTGTACTTTATTTTTTACCACCCCTACAGAACATTCTTCTATTTTCACTTGATTTACACCCTCTTTACTCACATTCTTTTTTTAATCTTATGCACATCCTTCCACCTGTATTGCAATACCTTCTAGCCTACAGGATGATATCCAATTTCAACATTTAATGTCCTTCCAACAACATGTCTCTTAAAAGATGGATACCTTTCATCTTGAAATGTCTGTATGTTACAAACTGATTCAAGTCTCTCAAATTTGCCACTGATCTCCACCCTGTGTTCTACCAAAAACAGGGTACTGACAAAGCCTACTTTGTCTTCTGCTACCCGTACAATTGCATTCTTTGCCAACATTTGCCTCACTTCCTCTGTCACAATTTCCTGCAAATTCTTCTGGAAACTTATCTCCCTCGATTCTTTGTTCTGGTAAGGCTCCTTTTTCAGTTCTATCTGACAGCAGGGAGTATCCAACTCGTGCACATGCGGAACGTGACAAAGTAGGCACCTTATTAGCATGGCTTATCAACCCGAAAAATAAGAGCACTGTGATTTTAGAGCACCTTTATATAGCCAATCTCCCATTAATACAAGATTTAGGGACTATTATGCATCCCTCTATGCCCCATCACAAAATACACCACCTCAGGCCATTGAATACTTTCTCTCATTGGTTCAGCTAGGGGTGCTTCCGCAGGAAGATGCAGATGAGTTAGGAGATATTCCAACCGAGTAAACAAGAGCTGCCATACAAAATATGACACACAGTAGGGTTCCTGGAGCTGACGTCCTACCTGTGGAGTTCTTTGCACTTATGAGAACACTTTGGCTATAAAGTTAGTAGAACTGTAGTCTGCAGCTTGTAAATCTGGCCATCTTCCTGTATCCTCATGTGAAACTTCAGTTATATCATTATTGAAACCAGGACACCCTCCCACGGATGTCAGATCTTATCTGCCTTTCTCCATTCATAATGTGGATTACAAAATATTTCGTTGAATTCTGGTGACACGTCTCTTGCACCACTTGCCTACTTTAATTCACATAGATCGAACTGGATTTATTCCTGGGCACAATACTGCACTTAATATCTGTAGACTCCTTTCACTCATGAACGAAGATTTGGTAGACAAACGGCAAAACAGCTTTATGGCAATTAATATAGAGAAGGCCTTTGAAAGTCTGTGTTGGGACTTCTTATCTCGAGTCATGGCTCGTATGAGGTTGGGACCTGGGTTTATACACTGGGTAAGACTCCATTATACGGGTCCAATAGCCTGGGTTCGCACTGGCAGAGCAATTTGCGCTTTATATGAAGTGGGGCGAGGTACTATACAGGCCTGTCCACTCGCCCCCCTATTGTTTACAAGTGCAATGGAGCCATTAGCAAGCAGGGCTTGTGCAGAGGGTTTTTGACATGGGTTAGAAGTTCATGGACAATTGCATTATGATGCATTATATGCTGATAATATGCTATGGTTTTTCTGAGATGTTGGAATTTACCTGCCCATAATGAATTTGCTGGAGCGCTTTGGTGTAGTCTCAGGCCTACACATTAATTGGCAGTAAATCCCTTTAGTTTCCACTTTGTGGAAATATCAGCCCTCCTCAGAACCAAGTCTTGTCTTACCTAGAACCCTTCGTGTCTGAAATATTTAGGAGTTTCTATATATCATAAGCACCAAGATTTATTGGATGATAATGTTGGAGCAGCAACTAGAGCGCTTAGAAGTAGTATAACATTTTGGTCGACATTGCCATTATCTTGGACCGGTAGAATAGCAGTGCCATGATGTTGGTGCTTCAGAGACTGCTTTATTTTTTCTCTACTTTTCCAATATTGGTGCCTCGCCGGCTGTTCTGAGATCTGGAATCTCTCCTTTTGGAACTGATTTTGGGTACTGGGAGACGCAGAGTGTAGCTAGCTAAGTTGCAGCATCCTGTAGCGGAGTGTGGGATAGCTGCACCGGACTTTGAAGCATATTACTTGGTGGAACAACTGCAGTGGTTCAACCAGTGGATCTGTTTTAGGTTGCATCCTGATGAAGATGTAACTGGTGCACCTTCTGTCTTCAGATTCTTATTACAGATCCACTTCATTCCCTGGAGATGGCTACATAACCCTCTCATGAGATCATGGTGATACAGCAGTGTTGGTAGCATTGCTTGCAGTGAATTCTCATCCCTAAACCCTACTCGCCAGATCTGTCACTAAGGTTGTTGAAGACAGTGGCCTGTGAGGGGGTTTGGGGGGGATTGCATACTGGACTGCTTTTGGGTTAAACCACATTGGAGATCTGTATCAGGACAGAAAATTACACTTATTTGCAAACTTGGTAAACAAACTTTGATATTCCTGGTGGCCAATTCTTGTTCCATGGGGCATTAGTAGTCACAATTATGACTCAGTGGGGGAATGGAGACTTGGAGCCTACAAAGCACAAACTTTGTATTTTGCTCTGTACAATGACCGGTCGTGTAAAAGTGGACACGCCGTTGTGTCATGCCATACGTGTGAATATGCTAACTTCCCGTACAGATCTGAAAGTTAAATGGGAGATGGATTTGAAGATGCAGATTACTGATATTGATTGGGGAAAGATCCTAGCAAACATAACCGCTGTTTCCCGAAATGCCAGATTAAAATTAAATAATTTTTATTCTCTTCATAGAGCTGACCTTACATCTAGTAGTATCAATAGATTCTGTGCTGCTGCTGCAGTAGCAGCATGTCCAAAATGCTGAGAATTCGGAGCAGAATTGTTCCGTATGGTATAGTCCTGCCTGTTTTTGATAGGCTATAAGTAGACGGGGGACTGTGTCCATGATATCATGCAATGAGAAATCCCTTGCACGCCTGTCTCCCTGGGGGTTACGCCCCCCCCCCCCTTAAAAAGTGAAAAAACACTACTATATGTATTAATCTGGCATTTACTCCTGAAAGAAGAGACTTGACAATGCATTGGAAGTCTGCTGGGGGACCTAGAGACCTTAAATGGAGGGATGAGCTTGTTAAAACGGCTGGACTTGAGAGTACTGTTTAGTTTTGTGAATTGAAAAAAGGGGGTGGAAATTTGATCAGGCTTGAGCATGGGAACATTTAGTTGATAACCTACAAGCTCTGGGCATAGGCTCAGATGCATCACACAGCTCTCAAAACCTGCAGGAGGATTCCGAGAGAGGAAGTAATTGACTTTAATGAAGAAGTTTTGGGTGTGAAGGAAGCTAAAATTCTGACAGCTTAGTTAGGGCATGGGGCATATTCTGCCCCATGGACCATCACCTCCCTAGGGCATGGTCAAATTTTAACTTGAAGGGGGGTTCGGGCAGCCTCCTCCCAAGCCTGTGTCAGCCCCAGGAACCACCACTTCTCTGGTGCAGACTTTAAATAAACAAAGGAAGGAGGCCGTTCTGCTCCCCTCCTGGAACCATTAATGGCCCTAGGGACCCCCACCCCCCCAGGGCATGCTCCATTTGTCCTGAGGTGCTCAGTCTCGGGACATAGTCGTGTGCTGTAGCTTGGCAGGAACTTTGACAGCTCCCACCAATCAAGAGAAACCAGTAAGTCTGCTCAGATGTGGGAGGGAGTAGAAAAACTGCTCCTGCTCAATGGGAGCAGACTTTAAATCTAATTTCCTGCCTGCTTTCAGGAATCAGAAAACTATGATTAGAGAATGCACTCCTTCCCTTATTTTTGTATTCACTGCACTTAATGTCATCATTTTTAAAGCATGCGCTGCAGATTGCTGTGATCCGTCCCCTTCACAGCTTTTCATACTGAAAGTATACATAGGCCACTATTTTTGTGTCCCATCTGTCGCACTGCATCGTGGGTGAAACGTTCCCTGTTTTTTTAACTCCTTAGAACAATTTTTAAACGTATTCATCCATGTACACCAATGTGTATTCAAAATCTTGGCAGTCAGACACTCTCATCAAATCACTCGGGAGACAGTGCCATTTCAACTTCTGGTTTTATTCTTCACCATTTCAAGTAATTGCTGTTTGTCAATCCAGGCTTTTTACAGCAACTCGTGGAATCCAGAAAATGAAACGTACATCCGAATTGACTCATCTTTATTCCCAATGCATTTCGAACCTATACTGGTTCTTCGTCAGGGGTTGCTACAATAAATAAAAGACATTCAGCGAGCTGTTCACCGTTAACCTATGCCATACAGAAATAATATGTAAAAGCGGACCTAATTCCTCACATTATAACCTTGCTGCCATTACCCTCGCGCTAGAAACCCATCTATGCAAAAACCCAAAAGAAACTCATACCCATGACTGCCCCTCCTCCCCCAAACCTCACAGTTCCTTTAAAACCTACTCCCCAATATTCACACCCATATCCCTTTATCAACAAACTACGAATTTCCTCTAAATCATTGCTAAACCGTACTAACCACGAAAAAACTCTGCCCTCATGCTAAACTCCCATCATCCACATTACCCCCCACATTTTTGTAACAGTTCTCCCCATAAACCTCTAATCTGTCTACAAACTTAAACCCACCTCACTTGCCACTTCCCAAAAAGCGAAACAATTCTGTACCTTATCAAAGCTCTTAACCAACGTCCTGAGCACCTCGTCCTTCTCTCCCCATTTAATAGAAAATCATTCTTTCTCCTTGCCTTAATGTCCGTTACTTTAACAAAGCGCCCCTCCAATCAAACTTCATGCTTTTCACCCCGTGACCCTAACCCACAGTTGTACTAAATATTTTTAAAAAAGTGGAATATAACTTCATGTCCCATAATGCACTACACTCAGTGTTACCCCGATTAATTCAACCTAAATCAAAACCTTGAATTTCATACATTACCCAACCCTCCCATTGCATGTCTAATCTACTCGTCACCACTAGAGTGTGGAAATTCTAAATCCAAACATAGGGGCCGATTATGATCGCGGACGGACTTGCGTCCATCCGCGATCACTGAGGAGGAGGGAACGTCCGCATGGGCTGCGGCATTCCCTCCTGTGCGATTAGGATGTGACCGCCACCCTAGCGGTCACATCCTCTATTTTTAACATTGCGGCGGGTGCGGCTTCAAGCTGCACCCGCAGCAATGTTAAAAATGCAGGCATTACATTTGTATGCAGAAAGAGGCAGGCACCGCGCGATGCCTGCCGCTTTCTGCATACAAATGAAGGGGGGTACCATAGGTACCCCCCATGTGCACCCCCCACCCCCCTTCACCTAGGGGGCCCGCATCGGGCCCCCGCAGTGAAGTTACACATGCTTTTCCACGGCGGCAAAGCCGCCGCGGAAAAGCATGTTTCACATCCCATCCTAATCTGGCTGACGGTGTGTGAGAGACACCGTCACCATATTAGAGCTTTTCCGCCGCGGTTGTAAGCCAACCGCGGCGGAAAAGCTGTGGACGGAAACCAGTACTCACCAGCCATCCTAATGTGGCGGTGGGTCTTTGGTGGGTCCGCAGAGGATTTTCCGCATCCTTCGGGCCGGCGGTGGCTTCTGCCGGCCCGGAGGATGCAGAAAATCCTCCATCGTAATAGGCCCCATACTTCGTAAAAAAGTGATCAGTGATATTAAATAAAGCTGAAAAATTATCTTTCAAAATATCAACATGTAAACTGTGGTTTTGTTAGTGAAAACAAACATAAACATCCTGAAAAAATGCAAAAAGGTTAACAGTCCATAATCCAACGATGATTGCTCAATTATCATACATGCTGTAATATTCTTCATCACAAGGAGAAAGAATAATTTTCTATTAAATGAGGAGAGAAGGACGAGGTGCTCAGGACGTTGGTTAAGAGCTTTGATAAGGTACAGAATTGTTTCGCTTTTTGGGAAGTGGCAAGTGAGGTGGGTTTAAGTTCGTAGACAGATTAGAGGTTTATGGGGAGAACTGTTACAAAAATGTGGGGGGTAATGCGGATGATGGGAGTTTAGCATGAGGGCCAGCTTCTCTGGCAGCAGTGACCATGGCGGCCATTAAGGTTTCCCCTATGATACCCAACCTTCATTTTTTTCAGTTAATTTCTAGGTTTTTTAAAATTATATTTCCTAACTATAATGTCCCTGTAACCCTTTGTTTTTTCTGTGAATATTTGTTTTATATAGACAAAAACATGGGTTAACGTTATGTTTGAATGATATAATATGCGATGGAATAAGAGGAGCATGACTGCGGTGCAAGTTCTGGTTATTGCACTGAACAATAACTCACAAATTCGAATGTTTTTTTCAGTTTTTAAACAGTTTTCATCTCCTTTAAAAATCTAACTATAATGTCACTTTAACTAGGGGATGGTGAAAAACTCAGCCCCTGCCGCCTGAGTTTGCAGAGTTTTGTCTGCTCCTCTTGGAGCTCGGAGTTACAGGAAACTCAGCCAATTGCCATGTGGTGGATCTTTCTCCCCCTTGGCTCGCCAACACTAAGCTGGCGAGCACAAGTGAGGAAATCAAGAGCTAGGACACCTCCTGACAAAACATCTCAATGCAGGCGGTGATGGCAGCCACTACCGCTCACGTTGAGGAAGATTCTGCTTGAGTAGAAAATCTCTTTGATCGAGAGAAGGAAGCCGCTCCCTCTGGCGTTTTGTTTGGTGCTGTTCATGCTGATTTTATAGCGCACAACAAGCCCTGGGCTCTAAAAATCAGCGTAAGCAGCATGTTGTGCCAAATTGTGCCGCTCACAGAACTCCACAGATTCACTGGTAGTTTTTATGCAACTCCGAGGAATTTTGAGGAAGGAAACTCTGTGAGCTCCCCCCACCCCTATTTTTAACCCTTAGTTTTCTTCAATGAATTCCTGTTTTTCTATCATATTCAAAGTTGGGCATCTTCCCAACCACTCTGGTCAACCGTCAGCAGCCCCACAGCTGGACCTAGATGTTGTCTGACATCAGCAAGTTTTCCATAGGATCCAACCTTTTGTTGGGTCCTGACTCCTGCTTCCAACTCCATGGGTACCAAACCCCCCACTGGTGCCCAGACAGGCCTTGCAGCCTTTGCCATGGCAGTCCAACCCCTTGAGGATTTTCCACCTTGAACCCTACTGCACACAGCCTATGGACTTTCTCAGTGGTGTGTGGCGGGTTCCAACCCTCTGTGGGCCCCTAACTACCCTTACTGCACATGCCCTCTTACTTGTGGCTGGTCTAAGTGGAAAGCTGGGTCAGAGACTGTCCTCTGGCCATGCCTTTTGAATGGAAACTGTAACCTAACTAGAACTACACATTAGCGAACGCGGCTGTGCCACTGTGTTATATTATTGCCTAAGTGTGTGTGCATATATGCATTACCTACTGGCGGTCGCCAGTAGGTAGTTATAGTTAGGACCTAGTTTCCATAGGAAATCCACAACATACTATTTGGAATAACTTTAGCGCCGATGGACGAATCTTCATGAATTTCTCCAAGAAAATGGCCTGCTCGGTTCCGCTCCTTCCCTGAAAGTTTGGAGGTGATTCGTCAAGCGGGGTGCCAAGAAAAAAGGAGGTCCCAAAACGTGTTTTCCCCATGCAATTTTCCATAGGGACCTTTAGCCAGGGCTACAGCCCGAACGGCTGAACGGAATTACACGAAATTTGGCATAGAGGTAGAGTTCGCAGATTGTGCTTTTTGTTAAATGGTGTCAATCCGTTCAGTAGTTTCTGGGAAAATTGCAAGTAAAATCATAGCGATATCTAGAGACGGAGTTCAGCACGCGTACGGAAATCCGTTCAATTACGAGCGTGAGCTGCATGCTGATTGGCTGTAAACAGTCTGTCAACACTCAAAACCAGGAAGTGTTGGCGGCCATCTTGTGTCTCGGTAGAACCGAGTCACAAGAAAACAGTAAAACAAAGTTGAGAAATAAGGAAAGGGGGCAGGGTAGAAACATTCTGACTCTAGGCTTTCTCAGGGGGTCGTATATGGATGTTTAGGGTATATATATGTTTGGGAGAAGGCAGGACATATCTACCTCACTCACACCCGTTCACACAAGCACATGCACCTGGCGCTGAAGAGGCAGAGAACGCCGAAATGCATCCGCCATAGGAAGAGAAAGCACTCTTCTTTGTTTGTGCAGCCTATTAAAGCGCTTCCAAATTGTTCCTCAGCTGTGGCCTTACTCTTTTTTCGAAGAGCAGATGGTGATTCATTACAGTGCGGCTCCCAGTGACGCGCTTCTAAGGCTCCCGCTTTGTCAAGAGACTCTGTTCAGGCTGGAACATTGCTTGCAGTTTTGCTCTTCTCCGGGGTACCGGAACCTACAGAGTCCACCACACAGCAAAGAAAGAAGTATGACGGTGAGGATGCCCTAGTGCACCACGTCGGGCCGGTTGGATTTCCACGACTTGCCCCCGCCAGAAAGGATTCCTGAGCTGTGGTGGTTAAAGCGGTATGGGGACTGGAGGAAGCGCAGCTGCGCATATGTGCTTTTGGACATAAGAACGTTACAGACTATGCAGTACATTTCCTCCTTCCCGCTTCATTCCTGCGATACCTACCAGAGCACTGCAGTTCCTAATATCTACTAATTCTTGCCATATTTTCTTACTCTTAGTAGGAACGCCATTGACAAGAATAACTAAATTTTCATCCTGTACATTTATGTTCTACACTAATTGTCTGTGTTTTAAGTAAATCAAGATTGTAATTAATGTTTTCTGTAGTGCTAGCGCTCTTGGTATCTAGTTGTGAACTGTACTAAGCGGAATATTGATTGAAGGCACTTCTAAGCACACATAGTGAAGAGAAATTTACATTGAAAGCTGAATTAAAGTTGTGAACCCCGCTGTCTGTAATGTAGATCAAAGGTACTAATTGATACAAATATTGATGAATGCTAGTTTGTACGGTTAACAGAATCTGAGGACAGAGTACAATTGTCTCTACGTTAAGGAAAGCAAGGGTAGATCCAATGGTGTCCTTAATGTAGAAGGAAATCTGAATTGAAGTTGTGAATCCGGCTGTCCGCAGTGTATATTTAATAGTGGACTGTATCATCTGTAATCACGATTGAAATGAAAGATAGAACATGTATGGAATGCTTTGTCAAAATATGTATGTTTCAGGGACATAATAGTTCAAATTGTGACCTGTCTTGTCTGTAGTGTAGACTGTCATTCAGTGTTCCTTTGGACTTGCCAGACAAATTTTGTTATTGTACTAAACCTATAACTGATATAAAAGAAGTTCATGAAATTCAAGAATAATTGATAACCCTAGCCAAGTATGGTAGCAAGTGTGCAAAGTTTTAACTGCGTTTGGGTGGTGTAGTAGCTACATCATAAAGGCTTGATAAAGGGCCTTGAGTGAGCGGAGAATTGATTGAAAGCACTTCTCAGGACACATAGTGAAGAGAAATTTACATTGAAATCTGAATTGAAGTTGTGAACCCCGCTGTCTGTAATGTAGATCGAAGGTACTAATTGATACAAATATTGATGAATGCTATTTTGTACAGTTAACAGAGTCTGAGGACATAATACAATTGTCTCTACGTTAAGGAAAGCAAGGGTAGATCCAATGGTGTCTTTAATGTAGAAGGAAAGGTGAATTGAAGTAGTGAATCCGGCTGTCTGCAGTGTATATTTAATGGTGGAGTGTATCATCTGTAATCACAATTGAAATGAAAGATAGAACATGTATGGAATGCATTGTCAAAATATGTATGTTTCAGGGACATAATAGTTCAAATTGTGACCTGTGTTGTCTGTAGTGAAGACTGTCATTGAGTGTTCTATTGGACTTGTAAGACGAATTTTGTTATTGTACTAAACCTATAACTGATATAAAACAAGTTCATGAAATTCAAGAATAATTGATAACCTTAGCCAAGTAAGGTAGCAAGTGTGCACATTTTTAACTGCGTTTGGGCGGGGTAGTAGCTACATCAAAAAAGTTCGAGAAAGGGCCTTGAGTTTGAATCAGAATATGAAATTGAAGAATAGTTGATAACCACAGCGAAGAAAGGCAGCAAGTATGTTTGTGTATGTGTGGATGATATGTTGATTGTGTGGAAGATGAATAAGGTGAAAAATAAGAAATGCTGAAGATGTGCAAGCTACCCATTTCCTTGTAAGGGAAGTGGGTGTTTGGTTTTCCAGGCCATTACACCGACAGGGTGTCAGATTCTGCAGTGGGAGCCTCAGAAATGGGTACCACATATAAGGAGGCAAGCTAGTGCAGAAAGTACACACACTGTGCGTTAGAAAGGATGCAAGAAAGGATGCAAGTGTGCAAATTGCCCACTGCTATTCATGGGTAGTAGTTAACAAGAAGGGTCAATGAAGGGCCTGTAGTTTGAAATTCAATTTCAAGAAGAATAATTGGTAACGCTAGCGAAGAAAGGCTGCAAATTTGGTAACTTCTACAACAAAAAGGGTTAATAAAGGGCCTTGACTTTGAATCAGAATATGAAATTGAACAATAATTGATAATCCCAGTCAAGAAAGGCAGTAAGTGTTCACTTTTAGTACAATAAATACATTAGTAGATAGTGCTCAAAGCTTTATTATTTTTGAACAATAAATGTATTCTATTAATATCTCATAATTTAACAGACATTCCAATGCATCTTCATCAGATATGTCATTTAGATCAATTTCCTTGTCAGCAGTTTCTAATTTAATTTGTACTAAAATTTCAACATAATTTAAAACTGTGCAGTATCTATAGGAAAAAGGCTTCGGAAAGGGTAGTAGCTACAACAAAAAGGCTTGATAAAGGGCCTGCACTTTGAATATGAATATGAAATAGAAGAATAGTTGTTAGCCATAGCCAAGAAAGGTATCAAGTAGGTGTGTGTACCTGTAGATGGCGATGATGTGTTGATTGAGTGGTAGATGAATAATGTAAAAAATATGAAAGTGCCCAAATTACCTACTGCCATTCACGGGTAGTAGTTAGCAAGAAGGCTCAATAAAGGGCTTGTACTTTGAATTACAATAACAAACAGAAGATTTGATAACCATAGACTATACTGGCTCTTTTTTAATATTGTTAGACTTTTAAGCTTTTGTTTATACATGAACGGTTGGAAGTGCGCAAATTACCACTGCCATTCACGGGTAGTAGTTACCAAGAAGGCTCAATAAAGGGCCTGTAGTTTGAATTTCAATAACAAACAGAAGATTTGATAACCATAGACTATACTGGCTCTTTTTTAATATCATTAGACTTTTAAGCTTTTGTTTATACATGAACGGCAGGAAGTGCGCAAATTACCCACTGCCATTCACGAGTAACAGTTACCAAAAAAGGCTCAATAAAGGGCCTCCACTTTGAATTTGTATTATAAGAAGGACAATTGAGAACCCCAGCCAAGAAAGGCAGCAAGTGTGCAAATTTCCCACTGCTTTCGGCCGGGGTAGTACGTACAACAAAAAGGCTCGATAAAGGGCCTTGACGTTCAATCAGTATATGAAATTGAGGAATAAATGATAATCCCAGCCAAGAAAGGAAGCAAGTGTGCATCTAAAGCAACAAAGTTCTGTGGAATGTTTGATGATGTGTGGTGCAAGCAGCACAGATTAGTAGCAAAATCTTTAAAATCAAGTTTTCTAATAAATATTGGTTGTCCATTCACAAAAGTAAGTTGAAGTATATTTTCAAAAATTATGATGTTTTATTTTTCTAAGTAAGTTATCTCATTCAATACAGTGACATGGTGATGATTTGTGGTGCACTGAGTTAGTAATACCTTGGGCGCTGAGCTTGAATGTACCCTGTGATGATGTGTGGTTGGGGTGAGGTACAGTAATTGAAGTAATGTCTTTTGTTGATTGAATTCTGAATCAATTCCATTTAAAAGGGACAGTATGTCTCACTGTGACATAAAAGTGTTCACTCTTGTTTGTGATTATTTATGGTGCGCTGAGTAAGTAGTATATTTGGCGGTGAGCTTGTATGTTCCCTGTGCAGTGTGAATTGAAGGCAATAGTTAACAGACATAGATGAATGTTTTTTGTCACTTATTTAAACAAAATGTGAAACACATATAGTAGAATTTTGTCTGCATTAAATCAATGAAGGCTGAATTTCCTAGTGTTCAAAGTTTAAGAAAATGTGAGGATATTGTGCAATTGTCTGTGTTTTAAGTAAATCAAGATTGTATTGAATGTTTTCTGTAGTGCTGGTGCTCTTGGAATCTAGTTGTGAACTCTACTGAGCGCAGAATTGATTGAAGGCAGTTCTCAGCACACATAGTGAAGAGAGATTTACATGGAAAAGTGAATTGAAGTTGTGAACTCTGCTGTCTGTAATGTAGATCGAAGGTACTAATCGATAGAAACATTGATGAATGGTATTTTGTACAGTTAACAGAATCTTAGGACAGAGTAGAATTGTATCTGCGTTAAGGAAAACAATGTTGAATGTAATGCTGTCCTTAATGTAGAAGGAAAGCTACATTGAATGTCTGAACGCAGCTGTCCGCAGTGTAGATTGAAGGCAGTTGTTGACACAAATATCGATAAATGCTATTTTGTACAGTTAACAGAATGTGAGGACACATTATAATTGTCTCTGCCTTAAGGAAAGCAAGCAAGAATACAATTCTGTCCTCAATGTAGAAGGAAAGCTGAATTGAAGTTGTGAACCCAGCTGTCCGCAGTGTCGATTGACGGCAGTTGTTGACAAAAAGATCGATGAATGCCATTTAATCACAGATAATAGAATCTCAAGATACAGTATAATTGTCTCTGCCTTAAGGAAAGCAAGCAAGAATACAATGCTGTCCTCAATGTAAAAGGAAAGCTGAATTGAAGTTGTGAACCCAGCTCTCCGCAGTGTAGATTGAAGGAAGTTGTTGACAGAAAGATCGGTCAATGCAAGTAGTGAGCGCAGCTGTCCGCAGTGTAGATTGAAGGGAGTTGTTGACAGAAAGATTGGTCAATGCAAGTAGTGAACCCAGCAGTCCGCAGTGTAGATTGAAGGTAGTTGTTGACAGAAAAATCGATGAATGCTATTTTGTCACAGTTAACAGAATGTGAGGATACAGTACAATTGTCTCTGCCTTAAGGAAAGCAAGGCTGAATACAATGCTGTCCTTAATGTAAAAGTAAAGATGACTTCAAGTTGTTAACCCAGCTGTCCGCAGTTTAGATTGAAGGCAGTTGTTGAGACAAAGATCAAAGAATGCTATTTAGTCACAGATAACAGAATCTGAGGACACAGTATAATAGTCTCTGCCTTAAGGAAAGCAAGGAAGAATACAATACTGTCCTTAATGTAGAAGGAAAGCTGAATTGAAGTTGTGAACACAGCTGTCCGCAGTGTAGATTGACGGCAGTTGTTGACACAAAGATCGATGAATGCTATTTAGTCACAGATAACAGAATCTGAGGACACAGTATAATTGTCTCTGCCTTAAGTAAAGCAAGGCTGGATTCAATGATGTCATTAATGTAGAAGGAAAGTTGAAGTGAGGTTGTGAACCCTGATGTCTGCAATGTATATTGAAAGTGCTACTCGACACAAACATTGATGAATGTTATTTTGTACAGTTAACTGAATCTGAGGACATAGTACAATTGTCTGCGCCTTAAATAAATTGAGACTAATATGTCATACTCTGTTTTAAGAGTTTGCAGCATTCTTAAATGCACAAAGGCAAGCATTAAGTTTGATACCATGTCTATGTCATCAATAATGAGAAGTTTCATTTTCTTCAAGAGTGTTCACAACAAGCTTCTCCAGATATCTTGTGGTATTGTAATTTGATGTTATGCTCCATAGGTAGTATAAGTAAATGATGTAATGTAGCATTGGTAATGTTAACATTTGGTTATATTTTTAATATAAGGAAGTTATTACAAATATGCAATAAGGAAATGATGCTGAATTGGAGAAATGACTGAACATGTCAAAGAAGTTTTAAGGAGAAGATTAGTTTGAAATTTGTTTCCAAAAGAAAATATTGTTGCTAAGCTTGTAGGTACTTTTAAAATAATTGACAACCCCAGTGAAGAAAAGCAGCTAGTGTGAAAATATCCTACTTTGCTCGGCCGGGGTATTAGCTACAATAAAAAGGTTCGATAAAGGTCCTTGACTTTGAATCAGAAAATGAAATTGAACAATAATTGATAACCCCAGCCAAGAAAGGCAGTTAGTGTGCAAATTTTCACTGCCTTCGGCCGGAGTTGTATGTACAACAAAAAGCCTTAATAAAGGGTACGAGTTTGTATCAGAATATGAAATTCACGAACAATTGATAACCCCTAGCCAAAAAAGGCAGTTAGTGTGTAAATTTTCACTGTCTTCGGCCGGAGTCGTAGGTACAACAAAAAGCCTCAATAAAGGGCCATGGGTTTGTATCAGAGTATGAAATTCACGAACAATTGATAACCCCAGCCAAGAAAGGCAACAAGTGTGCAATTTTTTACTTCCTTCGGCTGTGGTACTTGTTACAACAAAAAGGCTCGATAAAGGGCCTGTAGTTTGAATACGAATATGAAATACGCGCAAACTATCTACTACGTTGTCAGGGAAGTGGATCTTCGGATTTCCAAGTCATTATACGGATAGGGCATCGAATTTTGCAGTGGGAGCATAAGAAATGGCTATGACATCGAAGGAAGCAATGTAAGTGCTTTAAATTACCATTGTGGGGGGTAGGGCTGAAAAATTACAGCACCGGGCCCATTTCAGGAACTCTACTTTGAATTAGAATAATACTTGGCAAAGGCTGCAAGAAAGTTAAGAGGTATGTGTGTTTTAGGTAGTGGATGCAGAATAAGGTAAAAAGGAAGAAAGGTAGCAGATGCGTAAACAACCCACTGCCTTGTAAAGGAAATGGGTGTTTGGTTTTCCAGTCCATTACAGACTGTGAGTCGGATTCCGCAGTGGCAGCCTGTGAAACGGGTATCTCATCTAAGGAGTTAAGCAAGTGCACAAAGTACACACACTGTGCGGTAGAAAGGACGCAAGAAAGGACGCAAGTGTGCAAATTACCCACTGCCATTCTCGAGTAATAGTTACCAAGAAGGCTGAATAAAGGGCCTGCACTTTGAATTTGTATTAGAAGAAGGATAATTATTACCCGCAGCCAAGGAAGGCAGCAAGTGTTCAAATTTTCCACTGCGTTTGACCATGGTAGTTGATTGAAGAAAAAGGGCTCGATAAGGGGCCTGCACTTTGAATAGGAATATGAAATTGAACAATAGTTCATAACCCCTGTGAAGAAATGCAGTAAGTGTGCAAATTTCCCAGTTCCTTGTGGCAGTGCAGTATCTACATGAAAAAGGCTTGATAAATGGCCAGCTCTTTGAATACAGATATGAAATAGAAGAATAGTTGATAACCATAGCCAAGAAAGGCAGCAAGTAGGTGTGTGTATGTGTATATGATGTGTTGATTGAGTGGTAGATGAATAATGTAAGAAATATGAAAGGCTGAAAGTGTCCAAATTACCCACTGCCATTCACGGGTAGTAGTTACTAAGAAGGGTCAATAAAGGGCCTGTACTTTGAATTTGTATTACAAGAAGGACAATTGACAACCCTAGCCAAGAAAGGCAGCAAGTGTGCAAATTTCCCACTGCTTTCGGCCGGGGTAGTAGGTACAACAAAAAGGCTCAATAAAGGGCCACGAGTTTGAATCAGAATATCAAATTCAAGAGTAATTGATAACCCCAGCCAAGAAAGGCAGCAAGTGTGCACATTTTCAACTGCCTTCGGACGGGGTAGTGTTTACAACAAAAAAGCTTGATAAATGTCTAGTAACTAATTTTGAGGACAGCGCCGCTCCTGTTTCTTGTTTTTGATGAGGTTGATATAGTGTTTGCATAACACAAAAGGTCATCACAATAAATGCATAGAAATTTAAGTTTACGAAACCCAAGATCAATATGCGAGTATGGACTGTTTGCTAAAGATGGTGTTGCAGCTGTTGATGTGCTTGGTGAGCAGCAAGTGGTTGTCCTGCAATCTCTGTGTTGCAGCTCAAGCAAAGTTGTTGGGGTGCACACCTTGAAAGAGTTGTTTGGCAAATTTTACAGGGTTACTATTGGTTGGTGTGTTACAGTTAGTATGTGTTTGGACTTCGCTTGAATGTTTAAGGGACGCATTAGGGATTTCATAATACAAACATACTTTGTACTTAGTGACATCCAATTCTATTTTATGAAGAACGGTTGAATTCTACATCCACCTCTAGGACTAGTGGGATGGTAGTATTTCAAGTGTTTGACAGGTTACACTACATGTTTCTATGTAGCTAAAGAAAAGTTAGCTTGGTTATGTATGGGCATGCTCTCACACAAAACTCAGCAGTCAGCATTCAGGATTGTAAAGGCTTACCATAGGAGTGACTGATGAGTTTACATATGTCAGTTTACAAAAGAGAAAACAGGTACGATTGTTTTACATCAGAGATATACAGACCTGAAAGACTATGCATGTAAATTCATGAAATCTTTTTGAAGGTTTGGAAGAAAGCAGTGAAAGGGTGTTTAGAAGCAATACTGTACAGCATAAAAAGTGCATAAGTATTGGGACACTCCTTCAGTCTAGTCTTGTGTCCAAATTATCTTAAAAAGTAATGTTGAAACACACTTTTTTTCACCTGTTACAATTTGCACAATGCTTTTAGAATTGGAGCAGACTTCGTCTAACATTCCTACTTAATTGTCTTTTTGAAATTGAGTAATTATTTTGTTTATCTGTTGAAATCTAAATTTAAATCTTCCTCTTTGAAGGTCAAGAAGCAACACCGCTCATCTACACATTATTGTTGACTAAAAGGTAGTGGTAATTCCACTATCACCAAGGTAGATATCTGACAGTAGAATGAATTATATTTTCATACCACTATTCCATAGTCCTAATTCAAAAGGTGTGTTTAGACTCAACAAAATTAATACATTTTTTACATATACAGGCAGTAAAAGGTAAGTATGATTTACATTTGCTTTTGTGAATTGAAGGTTCAGTCATCTGCTGCATTCGAAACATTGGGCCTGTTGAGAAGAAAGTGAAAAGTATGTTGTAATTAATATTGCATTGTTTAAAGGTGAATAACTTTTTGAAATAAAAACTTTATATGTATTTACATGGTAAACATAGTTCCAGGGTCAGAATGGTCTTTTGAGTCTGTGCAAACCCACTAACTTCCATGTTTTATGCGTTTTTAAGAACTCTTCTCTAATCTTTTGTTATAGTGAAGAATGTTGGAAATTTCCTCCCGACAATGGCAGACATCAACCTTCTTCCTGAGTTGGGAAAAAAGGTGTTGGAGGAAAAGTGAATTTGTAAACATTCAGATTTTCGCATGAGCAAATCTACACATGCAAATTTGCTCATGTTAAAATGTAGTTCACAAATATTTTCTAGTAGTACTATTTCTTGTCCTACTTGTGTACATTTTTGGGAATTCACAAAAGCTGTATAGCTGCATTTAATGCTAGGACATATTCCATGGGTGCACTTTTGAGACTTTCTTGAATAATTGGGCCCCTAATTTGGGTCTGGCATTAACCGTGACCCTTTGCGTTTATTTCATCTCTCTCTCTCTCTCTCTCTCTCTCTCTCTCAATCTCTGTTCCCTCCACTCTCATCCACGCTGCTCTCTCTCCTGTCTCTCTCTCTCTCTCTCTGTCTCTGTCTTTGTATCGGATGGCTTCGCTGTGAGTCTCAGCATTATGCTGTTTCACAAGGAGCATATCAGCACACAAAGTAGTTTTGTTCAGTGGCAGTAACTACTGTGGAAGTTTGTGCTTTTTAAAACCAAAAATATTTTTTGCTTTTGCCAAAGTTTGTTATAATGGTGAGGGCACAGCAGCTTACATGCCAATAACGTTTTACAAACACGATGCCAAAACGAGTCCCACAATGACAAAAGTAAAAAGGTGACCATCAATTTCAGACCTACTGTGTTTGCCAATGCTTGTTGAATTTTGTTTCCCATAATCTTATTGAAAGTAGTTACAGCGATTTTCCATAATTAATTTTTTGGGGAAATACTAGCATGGATTAACACGTTATTAAATGATGCTGCAAAAAAATGGTAACAGAAATTTTATAGTAGTTTAGCAAAATGTTTTTTTCCTGCTTTCTCTTTTTTATGAACATTTTATTTTGAAAGCAAAGTATTATCAAACTTGCTGTTAAGCTTCTGCAGTTATTTGCGTCAAATCGCAGAGTATTCTGGGAGCGGTATACATAGCCTCATAGTGCTAAACTTTGGAAGTGCGTGTACACTTTTTTTACTACAGAAACTGTCAGTAGTGCAGTCTGAGTTTACAACATTTATTTGGAAGAGTCACTCTAACTAATAATAATGACTGCATCAATGTTGTACAAGTTTGAAGGTCTTTAACATATGGACACAAATATTAACTCGGCAGCAGACATTTCTGATAAGCATACGTGGGTCAGGCGTGTTTCAGAGCTGCACGCTTTGTATACTGGAGCCACTGACAGTTGTGCACTCAGAGGTTACAACATTTACTTAGAGTGCGCGCCCGAGTAATAAATGCAGTTAATTAATGAACCATAAATACAGGTTTGAACAGCATTAACATATGGGCAAACATATTACGTTAACTACAGACAGTGCTCTTCTCTGACCCATTATGTGGTACTCCTAACTGTCAGCCATAGGGTTTGTGCTGGTGGGAGTTGGGCCTACTTGTGCTAAGGACACAATACACATGAAAACTTGGTGCCCTTGACCTCAAACAATATGTGCTGTGCGTCGGGCTGTAGGAATTATACATCCTTGACGGTACATAGGCAACTTTCAAATACAGTGCACACAACAACTCAGAAAAGGTTCTTACCATAAAGTTTTCTGTATAAGTTGCTGAAGCATTTTGGTTGCAGACACCACAATACTTTTCAATAGACTGTAAATGTAAAAAAGATGTATATTAGGGATATTAGCAATGCTAACCATTGAAAAGGTAGTTTGCGAAATAAATGTTATCCTTGAAAACCCTCTTTGGTATTTACGAGTATTTTAAAGAAGTTAGATCAAGCAAAAAAACAGTTGCAAACGGGCAGATTCTCAGAATCTTTCCATTTGTGACCGGCTTTTTTGAATTTGGGATGCATCATCCCAAATGCAAAAATTGCAATTAAGGAATCTCTAAATTGAGATTCCTTAAATTGTGATTACATTTAAGCAGCCATGGCTCGTGTAGGGCATTACGCCGGGCGGTGACGTCAGGCAGTGGAGGGGCAGGGTGGGAGTTGTAAAATGTGAGATATGGACGATGTCAGGTAAGTACCCAAAAAAAAAAAAAGAATTTCGTTACCTGCGCTGCATCGACAAATGTGATGCAGCGCAGGCAACGAAATTCGGTTTTTTTTTTTCGGGGCTTACCTGACATCGTCCATATCCTGCATTTTACAACCCCCCACCCTGCCCCTCCTCTGCCTGATGTCACCGCCCGGCGTAACGGCCTCCACGAGCCATGGCTGCTGATGTCACCGCCCGGCGTAACGTCCTGTACGAGCCGTGGCTGCCAATTACATTTGTTTAGACTTACAAGTATTCGAAAACTATTAGAGGCTTGGGAGTGTCATGTGACGCAGTAATAAATATTACAACTAATGGGAGAATTAGGAGGGAGCAAATACGATGAACCAGAAAGCATATATTTCAGAAAAATAAAGCAAAGCTGAGCTGGGACGGCCACGTGATGGATTAAAAAAAATATTAGTATTATGAGCGCACAATGTATAAGAATACAGGCTAAAGCACATGACAGTTAAAAAATACGAAACCGAAATTTATGGACACAATATTTTAAAAATACAGGTCTGGAGGACCTCGTGACACAGAAAGAAACATTTACTATGTACATACAATTTAAAACCATTGAGGGGTAGGAGGGGCACATGATGCAGAAAAGAATACCTTCATGAACATACAATAAAAAGATCACATTGTAAAGCACGTTACACACTTCAAAAATAGAACACAGAAATTCATGGAAGCTCAATTTATAAAAAAAGGCGTGGGAGTGCTAAGTAAGACAGAAGGAAATATTAGGATCAACAAAGGAAGATCAATAAGAATGGAGGCCTTGGACCAGGACCGGACTGGGAACCAAAACCGGCCCTGGCAAAGTGCTCTGCCACCCCCTCCCCTGGGAGGGGGGAGTTGGGGGTGCGACGAGTTCTTTGCCGGGGCCGGTTTTCGGCCGATTTTGTCACAGGGCCGATTTCGCAGCTATGCTGCAAAACCGGCCCCCACCCTTGCGGCGCACCGGTGGATTGCCTGTGCCGCAACGGCCAGTCCAGGCCTGCCTGGGATGGCCTTGTGATGCAGAAAAAATAATATCATCGACCCACCATTAATACCGATAGAGGCCTAAGCACGTGGCGTAGTACAGAAATACGACACAGAAATTTATGGACGCATACTTTATAACATTAGAGGTGTATAGGACCTTGTGACGCAGATAGAAACTTTTATACTATGTGCATACAATTTAAAACCATTAAGGGGTGGGAGAGCCATATGATGGAGAAAAAAAAGCATCATGCATATACAATTTACAGCGGAGTCTGATGTTGTGACAGTTTCTCTTACCTTTGCTTCTGTCGTCTTTTGTCGTGTCTTCAAAGGCTGCGGTTTTGCTGGGTCTGAGGTGTTTTGGGTGCGGGCGCCGCCGCCTCCGCGCCTATGGTATTGTGGCTGGGCGACAGCAGTAGTGACACCACGTCGAGTGTCAGGAGTCCTGCTCCGCTCGAGCAATGACTTTGCAGTAAAATCGATGACAACACTCTGTCTGTCACCGCAGCACAAGCAGACAAAAGAGAGCGTGCTCACGTCAGTGTTCGGATTATATGGGAACCGCGGGGGCTGAACAAACCAAGTCCAGGAGCTTGGTAGCGTTTTCGCGGTCTATAAGAATGATGGCCTTGGGAGACATCACATTGGCTAATGTATTGGTTTCCAGGCTTAGTAATAGCAAGCATGCTAGTTGGTGGCATGTGGGGAGTGTGGGCGTGCACCGCGCATGTGCAAGTGTGAGTGTGTGCACCAACAATTAACAACAGAGAGAGATAGGGGCGGTGTTATCATGTGAGCCGAGGCAGGCCCAGAATCGGATCTCCAATGAGTGACCACTTCTAATCATTCTCGTTAGCGGGCCCTGTGCTCTGATTTGTCACTGAGAGGGTGATCACACCATACATGTACTGCTAATCATACTCAGTGTGTACCCACATATAAAGTACGAATATGGTTTGACGTTACGCGTCACATCAAAGGTTACATGTGATGTCATGAACGGCGCCCTGTACGAGAAAAGCGCCAATGTTTCTACATAGTGAAAAACATATATTTATGTATTTAATGTACATACTAAGGGAAGATATTATTTGGGATAACTATGATTTTTTTTTTTACAGTTTTAACAATCATATATTGCTTTCAAAAACAATTACACAAATCGCGTACTGGTATCGAAACAGCTGCGTAAGCGCATTATAAGCGTACATAAAGTCATGTGACTTTAAAAGGAGAGATTTGATTGGTTCATAAGTTTTCCTATTGTAACTGTTGAAAGTTCCGTCCCATTATAATCATTCGACTTTGACTTTCTAAGAAGAAGCATTTCTTTTGAGAATTTTTTCAAATAGAAGGAAGATCATTATAAGAGCAATGGACTCATCTTCCAGCAGTTCTTCAGAGGGATGTTTCATTCCTGAAGAACTTCCAAAGGAGAGGAAAGAAGCTCTAATTTGGCAATTTTTTACTTTTCTGGAAGGGCAAAAAAAGGTTAATGCTCCAAAAGTAATCTGTAAAATTTGCCAAACAACTCTTTCAAGGGGTGATCCATCTAAAAAATACTCCTTTGGCACATCAAATATGGTGCGACATGTGAAGAACTTGCACCCCAATAACTTTGCTCGAGCTGCAAGACGGAGGTTGCAGGAGAACCCATCTGCTTCTGCACCAAGCACATCAACTACTACAGCAGAATTTTCAGCAAGCAGTCCACATCCACAAATTGATCCTGATTTTGCTGACGTTAAAATTGTATGCCTTCATTGCGATCAACTTTTGGGTTATAGGGAACAGTCTATTGATCTGATGAAACGCAGGATGCAGGATCATCGCTGTCCTCGACATTCGTTTTTTTTTCTTCATTCTTTTGTTCCTGTTTGATAATTTTGGGGTTCCAGTTCAATTTTTTTTTGGTTTAAAAAAAAACTTATTCACAAAACACAAAAAAAAATGTAAAAATAAAAACAGAAAAAAACCCAGTTCTTTTTAGAACTACCTTCACTGGGCAAAGAAAGAACTATATTTCTATGTTAGTGTGTATAAGTTTGTCAGAATGAATGTGTAGTTTACAAATGAATGAATGAATATATTACTAGTGTATGGAGAATGTGAAAGTGCAGAACTATAAGGAAGTGCTACAGCATTAATCTATAAGGTATTTACCTATAGTATACTGTAGTATGTCCGAAGCACTTGAATGTAACATATGTACATAAATATGTTACAAGTCTGTGCTTCAATTTGCTCTGCTGGTGAAACTGTCTGGGTGAATTTGTATGTGTGAGGGATGGATTTAAAATCCCCTTGTGCCTCTTTTACACAGCCGTTGCATCACTTTTGTGACACAGTGGTGGTGCAAAAGATGTGCCATGGTGTGTTGTATTAAGAATGTGATGCATCTGGAGGGTGCATTACATTGTAAAGCCCTGTGCCAGAAGGAGGCTTTCCTGTGCAGGAGGGGGGCAGCAACGCCTCCTAAAAGTGACTGAGTGAAATGTATAACATTTCAGTCAGTCACATTGGAGCTTATGCTGTGTCAAAACCTTGCTTATGCTTGAAGCAGGTGTAAGAATTGATACAGTATTGTGAGCATACGGCCCGAGAGCATTGCTGGAGTTGTGTTATGCTTGCAACCGAAGTCAACCAATAATTAATCCAAAATATATTTAGCAATTTGGTTTTATTAGTATTTTATAGTAAGAATATGAAATATAATCTAAAAAATAAAATAAATATAAATATTTATAATAAAAATATAAGAAATTAGTATAAAAAGAAAGACATAATATTTAATACATTTATAAATTATTATTTACAAAACCTTTGAAATTCCCTGAAAAAACCATAGGTTTCAGGTACGTTATAGTTAGGAATTAGCATTTAAAAAACCTTAGAAATTCACTGAAAAAACCATAGGTTTCAGCCACGTTATAGTTAGGAATTAGCATTTAAAAAGCCTCAGAAATACACTGAAAAAACCATAGGTTTCAGTCATGTTATAGTTAGGAATTAGCATTTAAAAAACCTTAGAAATTCACTGAAAAACCATAGCTTTCAGTCATGTTATAGTTAGGAATTAGCATTTAAAAAACCTTAGAAATTCACTGAAAAAACCATAAGTTTCATCCATGTTACAGTTAGCTGGACATTTCTCTCATACAAAACAATTGAAATTCCTCTGTTATAGTTAGTTCAGCTAACTATAACTCGCGCGCCCGCAATGCACTGCTGATGACGTCACATATTACATCACTCATGACATGGTCAGTGACATCCCTCATGACATCACTGATGATATCATCCTTGTGAAAGAGTGACAGACCTCCTCTCAGCATAATATAACCCTTGATACACACATTCAAAAACTAGAAACTAAAATTTTCAAAGTAATGGAGATACCAATACCAGTTAGAACAACCTATTCATTAATTCCAAAATCTACATACACATCCAGTCATTCACTAACAGTTCTATATAGGCACTCATACATGTACTCACTCATCATATGTACTGATACACCTATACATCTTATTACACACCGGCACTCATCTATAAAGTTACTCACACACAAACTGACACATGCAAATAAACTATCAATTATCCATTTACTTGCATATACAGCTATACACTCACCACTACACTTACTTCTACAGAATCGTACATATACTTACTCTCTTAAACCATCACTTATAGAAACACATACTTATTTATACAGGAACTCTTAGAATCTCTCGCTCTCACATATACTCACTTATATACATCACTTTTATACATCAATACTCACATATACTAGTTTAAAACCTATGTAATTACTCATAAAGATGCACTTGAGATAGTGATTCATTCACTAACACACCCATACACACACTCATCCACCCATTCAGTCCTGCACACATGCTGTCTTCAAAACACATACAAATAGTGAGTCACCCATTCATGCATCTATGCGGTAAGCAATACCCCCCAGCAAACCATACAGACACTCATACTGATACTCTAAAAACCAACTAATAACCCATATCCACACTCATGTAGCTAGTCACCAACCCATGCAGCCACTTATACACAAAGTGAGACACTGATACAGATATTTACATATTTAAACATTACTCGCTAATACATGTATTCACTAAGATACACTAAATAATCAGTTATACAATCATTTTTACAAAAAAACATCCATTTAGACACTTATGTACACATTTATTCTTCCATCTTATATATAGATATACATATATAAAACATATTTATTTTTCAGAAAGACACACATTCATAGGATGATGTTATCAGTGATGTAATCCGTGATGTCATGAGTGATGTCACTGACCATGACATGAGTGATGTAATATGTGACGTCATCAGCAGTGCAATGTGGGCGCGTGAGTTATAGTTAGCTGAACTGACTATAACGGAGGAATTTCAATGGTTTTGTATGAGAGAAATGTCCAGCTAACTATAACATGGATGAAACCCATGTTTTTTTCAGTGACATTCTAAGTTTTTTAAATGCTAATTCCTAACTATAACATGACTGAAACTTATGGTTTTTTCAGTGAATATATATATATATCCTTTCCTGGCTCAAAGTGTGAATTTTTGGATTTCAGGGTGTTGTACGTCGAGTAAAGTTTGTAATAACTTATATGACACTGTATTGAGTTTGAAAGAACATATGTACATATAGATTAAATTGGTAGAATGGCGGTCATGCAATACAGGGCTAGTCCACTGGGGCGATAGGTAAGTAAGAACTTATGCATTGCCGGATCAGCACGTATTAGCCGGATTATGGAGTTTAATCTGTAGCCCAGTGGGGCAAAACTGTAATTCATGAAACCACAGTTTGATGTTTATAAGACATCATCTGCTTTTGATTTGGTAATATGTATTCAATTATTGCCCTTTTACATCATTAGTGGTATTCAGCTTAGTGAAGCCCACTGAGGCACAACTATCTATTGCATGCCACACCGTTGGCTTCCAATTTAGCAAATGTACCTAATATAAATATTTGTTTGCAATCTATATTAGTTGCGTTTTGATTATATTACTAAATGCCATTTAAGATCAAGGACACAATATGTGTAATTGTCGCAATGCATTGAACATGTGTATATATTTGTATATAGTGTATATAGCATTGATTATACATCTTGCAATCCTTCTTTGTATTGTTGCAAAATGGCCGCAATATTAGTTCACACTGGGGATACACTTGTGCCGTAGTCCTGTTTCCATTGCAATGATTGCAGGGGTTAAAAATATGGCTACTATGAGCTTTCTGGAGCGTGACCAAGGCTTAATTGCTGAAACTAGTTGCTTTGACTTGCCATTAAATTTATTAATTTTCTGCATACGAAGGTGTCCGAGGCATCTTTAGATCTAATAAGACTGGTGGAATATATACATGTTTCTATAGTAGCATGCAAACGTGAAAGGGAGGGTGACGTAACCCATGAATGTGCAAAGAATAGTAACTTTTCTATGTCAGTCTGGCTTGAAATCTAATTGATGTAACCATGGGAACCAGGCCTTGGAAATGTAAAACAAGCTAAAATATGCCGTAAAACAAGAGTGAAACAGGCATGATGTAATGCAGTGACAGAGGGGTATAAATGTAACCACAGTCTGCATAGATGTTGTGAACAAGGCGGGTGCTTACCGCCGAAACGCGTCAAGCAGCCTAATAAGTGAATAAAACTTATTTGGAATTGTCAATTTCACGGAGTCAGTGCCTTACTTGCATGCAGAAGTTTGGAGTGTTCCTGATATATATATATATATTACCTACTGGCGGTCGCCAGTAGGTATATATAGTTAGGATTTTTTCTCTATGGGATTTTTGAAAATTCTATGTCTAATAACTTTGGCGTTTGTGGACGGAATTGGCTGAAATTTTCAGGAAAATGGAACATTTTGTTTCTGAGCAGCCCCTGACAATTTGGGGGGATTTCATCAAGGGGGGGCAGAGAAAAAAGGGGGGTCCCAAAACGCGTTTTTCCCATGTTAATTTCCATAGGGCGGTTGGCCTCACTTTTAGCTCGAACGGCTGAATGGATTTGCACGAAACTTGGCAAAATTGTAGGGACTGTTAGCCCGATGTGCCTTTGCTAGGTCTCAATATGTGTGCTCCAGTGGATTTTGAGTAATTTAGGTTAAAAAAAAGATATATATCTGGGCGGAGCCTAACCACACATCTGATCTGATTGGCTGTCAGCACTTCATCCAAGAAGTGTTGGCAGCCATCTTGGGACCAATATACATGATAGCACCTCATTAAAAAGCATTGTAGTTAATAGAGGGTTTTAGGACTTTAGTTACATTGTAAATCATTTGTTGATGGTACCATACTCGTTTTAGGAATTGTGGTGGGTTCTAAGGTGATTTTACCATGTGAAAAAACCTTCTGTTGTGATATCATGAATATTGTTTGAAAGAAAACTAATATCTCATGATTTTCCCACAGTGGTTTGGAAGGGGATCTATAAGCTAAACTGAAAGCATATTTTCTGTAAATTCACATTATCTTTCTCAGTCATGTGAAAATGAAGTCTGACATTCTCAGTAAAACATGTACATCCAACAAGGACAGAGATGTCAGTTGATTCCTTTGTGTTCTACTGCAGCCTCCTAGAGTGTTCTAAAGAACAACTAGAGCGCTAACAGTCCTACTTATTACAAAGGTATGGCACACCTGAAGCCATCTTGATTGGAATAAAGTGGTAACTCTTAAAACATTTAATTTAAAAAGAAACAACATGAGGGGGTATATTTTGCCATAGAAAGTATGATTAGTGCTGCAGAATGAAAAATTAGGGCACATTTTAAGTGACTTCTCAAATCCTTTTCTATTTCATTAAAACCTTCTGACATGCAGTCTCCCAAAATGGCCACCAGAGACAAAAGAGCCCAAATGTAGCCCAAATATCACCCAGATGTAGCCCAAGTATAGCCCAATGACAGAATGTCCCAGAGTGTTCTAAAGAACAACTAGAGCGCTAACAGTCCTACTTATTACAAAGGTATGGCACACCTGAAGCCATCTTGATTGGAATAAAGTGGTAACTCTTAAAACATTTAATTTAAAAAGAAACAACATGAGGGGGTATATTTTGCCATAGAAAGTATGATTAGTGCTGCAGAATGAAAAATTAGGGCACATTTTGAGTGACTTCTCAAATCCTTTTCTATTTCATTAAAACATTCTGACATGCAGTCTCCCAAAATGGCCACCAGAGACAAAAGAGCCCAAATGTAGCCCAAATATCACCCAGATGTAGCCCAAGTATAGCCCAATGACAGAATGTCCCAGAGTGTTCTAAAGAACAACTAGAGCGCTAACAGTCCTACTTATTACAAAGGTATAGCACACCTGGAGCCATCGTGATGGGAATAAAGTGGTAACTCTTAAAACATTTAATTTAAAAAGGAACAAAATGAGGGGGTATATTATGCAATAGAAGGTATTATTAGTGCTGCAGAAAGAAAAATTAGGGCACAGTTTGAGTGACTTTTCAAATCCTCTTCTATTTCATTAAAAAATTCTGACATGCAGTCTCCCAAAATGGCCACCAGAGACAAAAGAGCCCAAATGTAGCCCAAATATCACCCAGATGTAGCCCAAGTATAGCCCAATGACAGAATGTCCCAGAGTGTTCTAAAGAACAACTAGAGCGCTAACAGTCCTACTTATTACAAAGGTATGGCACACCTGAAGCCATCTTGATTGGAATAAAGTGGTAACTCTTAAAACATTTAATTTAAAAAGGAACAAAATGAGGGGGTATATTATGCAATAGAAGGTATTATTAGTGCTGCAGAAAGAAAAATTAGGGCACATTTTGAGTGACTTTTAAAATCCTCTTCTATTTCATTAAAAAATTCTGACATGCAGTCTCCCAAAATGACCACCAGAGACAAAAGAGCCCAAATGTAGCCCAAATATCACCCAGATGTAGCCCAAGTATAGCCCAATGACAGAATGTCCCAGAGTGTTCTAAAGAACAACTAGAGCGCTAACAGTCCTACTTATTACAAAGGTATGGCACACCTGAAGCCATCTTGATTGGAATAAAGTGGTAACTCTTAAAACATTTAATTTAAAAAGGAACAAAATGAGGGGGTATATTTTGCCATATGAATTATGATTAGTGCTGCAGAAAGAAAAATTAGGGCACATTTTGAGTGACTTCTCAAACCCTCTTCAATTTCATTAAAAAATTCTGACATACAGTCTCCCAAGATGGCCACCAGAGACAAAAGAGCCTAAATGTAGCCCAAATATCACCCAGATGTACCCCAAGTATAGCCAAATGACAGAATGTCCCAGAGTGTTCTAAAGAACAACTAGAGCGCTAACAGTCTTACTTATGACAAAAGTATGGCACACCAGAAGCCATCTTGATTGGAATGAAGTGGTAAGTCTGAAAACACTCAATTTAAAAAGAAACAACATGAGGGGGTTAATTTTGCCATAGAAAGTATGATTAGTGCTTCAGAAAGAACAATTAGGGATCATTTTGAGTGACTTCTCAAATCCTCTTCTATTTCATTAAAAAAATTCTGACATGCAGACTGAAACATGCACTTTGAATACCAGCAGCAGACGTCCCTGGTGAGCAGTAGCTTTACTACAGTGATCTAATGTGCAACTAGAGTGCTAACATTCAGAATTTATGGCAAATGTGTGACACATCTGAATGCCTTCTTGATGGAACCAAAGTAAACAAGCATTGAAAATGCAATAGATCTCGCCCTCGTTTAAGTTAAAGCCATTCTGTTTGTAATGAGGTGGCTTTTTAGCTTTGCTTTTATTAGTGTTTTTTCAACTTTCATGTAAATACCATGCATCTGTATGCATATAAGTATATGTATGCATGCATTTATGTTTGTATTTATATAGATATACAGATGATATATGTTTATATATGTATGTATATATATATATATTCACTGAAAAAACCATAGGCTATAGACCATATATAGTTAGGAATTAGCATTTACAAAACCTTGAAAATTCACTGAAAAAACCATAGGTTATAGACCATATATAGTTAGGAATTAGCATTTACAAAACCTTGAAAATTCACTGAAAAAACCATAGGTTATAGACCATATATAGTTAGGAATTCGCATTTAGAAAACCTTATTTTACTCACACAAAACCATTGAAATTCCATAAATAGTTAGTTGCACTAACTATATATCGCGCACCCGCAATCCACTGCTGATGATGTCACATATTACATCATTCATGACATGGTCAGTGACATCACTGATGACATCACTGATGACATCTCAAATGACATCACTGATGACATCACTGATGACAACATCCAGTGACTGTATGTTTCTGTAAAGTTAAAATATGTCTTACATATTGAAGAATGAGTGGATGTATAAGTGTCTGGATGAAGGATTTAGTAGGTGCATGACTGACTGTATGAGTGAGTGATTAAATGTGTCTCACTGAGTACATGGGTTAGTGACTAAACTGTCTTAATTTGTGCATCATTATGTCTGTTGTTCTGTAAACTGTTGCATGTGTTGATAAGTAGCTATATGAGTAACTATATGGGTTATTGATTGGTTGCCCAAGTATTTGTATGGGAGACTGAGTGTGTGTGTGGGTGGCTGGGAGGTGTATGACTCTGTGCATAGATGTGTGAGCAGTTGATTCACTAGATGTATGGTTTCAAAAGTGCATGTGGAAACAGCTGTATGGGCGGTTGACTGTGTGCATGAGTGTATTGGTGAGTGAATGGATATCTCAGTGCTACATGTCAAAGTAAGTACATATGTAAAACACAGTACATGTGAGAGTTGACATATATAAATAACTGTGCATAAGAGCCAGTGAATGAGTGAGTGGCTGTATGGATCATTGTGAACTTGTATCAGGGATTGTATAAGAGAGTAAATATGTGTTCGTATATGTTTGAATAAGTAAAGTTTGTATAACTGTATAGTTGAGGAAATGGAGGTGTGATTGATTCTTTGCATGACTGACTAGGTGTGTGAGTAACTCCATGGATGAGTGACAGTCTGTGAGTGTCTGTTTACACTGATTGTATCTAAGGTTATATTAGAGTCTGAAGAGGTTCATCGTATTATCACATGAATTATATCATCAGTGATGTGATCAGTAATGTCAAATGAGATGTCATCAGTGATGTCATTTGAGATGTCATCAGTGATGTCATTTGAGATGTCATCAGTGATGTCATCAGTGATGTCACTGACCATGTCATGAATGATGTAATATGTGACATCATCAGCAGTGGATTGCGGGTGCGCGATATATAGTTAGTGCAACTAACTATTTATGGAATTTCAATGGTTTTGTGTGAGTAAAATAAGGTTTTCTAAATGCGAATTCCTAACTATATATGGTCTATAACCTATGGTTTTTTCAGTGAATTTTCAAGGTTTTGTAAATGCTAATTCCTAACTATATATGGTCTATAACCTATGGTTTTTTCAGTGAATATATATATATATATATATATATATATATATATATATATATATATATATATATATATATATATATATATATATATATATATATACCTACTGGCGATAGCCAGTAGGTATATATAGTTAGGATTTTTTCTCTATGGGATTTTTGAAAATTCTATGTCTAATAACTTTGGCGTTTGTGGACGGAATTGGCTGAAATTTTCAGGAAAATGGCACATTTTGTTTCTGAGCAGCCCCTGAAAATTTGGGGGGGGTTCGTCAAGGGGGGGGCAAGAAAAAAGGGGGGTCCCAAAACGCGTTTTTCCCATGTTAATTTCCATAGGGCGGTTGGCCTCACTTTTAGCTCGAACTGCTGAATGGATTTGCACGAAACTTGGCAAAATTGTAGGGACTGTTAGACCGATGTGCCTTTGCTAGGTCTCAATATATGTGCTCCAGTGGATTTTGAGAAATTAACGTTCAAAACAAGATATATATCTGTAACAGCGCTCCGGGCAGCGCTCCGGTTCGCGTACTTTTCGCGTAACGGAGCTTTGCGAAGCGAAGCTGATTGGCTCTCCGGTGTCTGTCAACATTCTAAACAGTCCGGAGCGGCCGCCATCTTGTCTCTCAGTAGGATCGAGAGACAAGAGGAGGCCAAAACAAAGGGGGAAATGAAGGAAAGGGGGCAAGGTAGACCCCTTCTGACCCCCTAGGATTGATGAGGGGGATATTATAGAGCCACGCGGGGCAAAAAAAAAAAAATCCGATTTTTTCGCCGTAGAGACGCGTCTTGGTACGCGAACCGGGCAGCTAACCGGGCAGCTAACCGGCAGCTAACCGGCAGCGTAACGGGAGTCTGAGGAGTAGCTGATTGGCTGTCAACATTGTAAACAGTCCGGAGCGGCTGCCATCTTGTCTCTCTGTAGGATCGAGAGACAAGAGGTGGTGAAAAACGAAGGGGGAAATGAAGGAAAGGGGGCAAGGTAGACCCCTCCTGACCCCCTAGGATTGATAAGGGGGATATTAAAGTGCCCCGCGGGGCAAAAAAAAAAAAAAATGCGATTTTTCGCCGTAGAGGCCCGTCCCGGTACGCGAACCGGGCAGCTAACTGGGCAGCTAACCGGCAGCGTAACGGGAGTCTGAGGAGAAGCTGATTGGCTGTTAACATTCTAAACAGTCCGGAGCGGCCGCCATCTTGTCTCTCGGTGGGATCGAGAGACAAGAGGTGGAAAAAAAAAGGTGTAAATGAAGGAAAGGGGTAAGGTAGACCCCTCCTGAACCCCTAGGATTGATGAGGGGGCTATTAAAGTTCGCCACGGGGCAAAAAAAACGGGCAGCTAACCGGCAGCGTAAACGGGAGTCTGACATATTGTGTTTTTGGAGCGTTTGTTTGCATACCGGGTAGCGTTCCGGTAAGCGTAACAAGGGGAAAATCAAGAGAAACAGTAAAATAAAATTTAAAGGAGTAGATTTCCACTAAACTTGGCAAAATTGTAGGGACTGTTTGTTTGATGTGCCTTTGCAAGGCCTCAAGATATGTGCACGTGTGGATTTTGTCTAATTAAGGTTAAAAAAAATATATATATATCTGTAAGCGTGCTCCGGCGCGTTTACGTTACGGGTTTTGTTTGCGCTGCAGAGACGATACGTCACGGTTATGGAATGCGTCATGAGGCGTCTCACGGGCTATGTGATACGTCACGTAATAAAGAATATATTTTACAGCTATAGATATTAGCTTTTAAAAAACCAATGAAATTCACTGAAAAAACCATAGGTTATAGACCATATATAGTTAGGAATTAGGTGTGTGAGTAACTCCATGGATAAGTGACAGTCTGTGAGTGTCTGTTTATACTGATTGTATCTAAGGTTATATTAGAGTCTGAAGATGTTCATTGTATTATCACATAAATGATATCATCAGTGATGTGATCAGTGATGTCATCAGTGATGTCATTTGAGATGTCATCAGTGATGTCATTTGAGATGTCATCAGTGATGTCATCAGTGATGTCACTGACCATGTCATGAATGATGTAATATGTGACATCATTAGCAGTGGATTGCGGGTGCGCGATATATAGTTAGTGCAACTAACTATATATGGAATTTCAATGGTTTTGTGCAAGTAAAATAAGGTTTTGTAAATGCTAATCCCTAACTATATATGGTCTATAACCTATGGTTTTTTCAGTGAATTTTCAAGGTTTTGTAAATGCAAATTCCTAACTATATATGGTCTATAACCTATGGTTTTTTCAGTGAATATATATATATATATATATATATATATATATATATATATATATATATATATATATATATATATATATATATATATATATACTGAACAAACCATGGGTTTCAGGGACGTTATAGTTAGTTGGACATTTCACTTTTTACAAAACCAGAAAAATTAGACTGCTATAGTTAGTAGAGATAACTATAACTTGCGCCCCCTCAATGCACTGCTGAGGACGTCACATATTACATCATTCAAGACATGGTCAGTGACATCACTGATGACATCTTAAATTACATCATCCACATAATAATCTGATGCACCTCCTCACACCCTAATATAACAATTGATACATCCACTCTAAAAATACAGACTACCACTTTTCTAAATGCTGTTTTTGGCCCTGGGTGTCTTTGTGGGACCCCCTGAGCAGGCCTAGGGGGTCAGGGTGTTTCTACCCTGCCCCAGTTTCTTCTTTTTCAACTTGAGTATTGGCAGCCAATCAGAGTTTGCTTGTGCCTGGGAGGATTTGTGAACCCTCCTCTGTGCTCAGATAAAGATATTTATTCTTTTTTAAATTTCTCAGGAACTATTGAACGGATTTTCACCATTTAAAAAAGGTCTCTTTCTGATACAAAGGCTACCTTTTTTCCAAATTTGGTGTAATTCCGTTCAGCAGTTCCGGCTGCAGCCTGTTCCAATTTTCCCTATGGAAATTAACAAAGGAAAAACTTGCTTTTGGATCCCCCTTTTTTCTCTGCCCCCACTTGACGAATAACTCAGAAACTTTGAAGACAGGAGCTGACCTGAGCGGGCCATTAGCTTTGAAAATATCGCGAAGATCCATCAAACGGCGCCAAAGATATTGGCAAAAGAAAAAACACTATATGAATAGAAAGAAGGTCCTAACTATAACTACCTACTGGCGACCGCCAGTAGGTAATATATATATATATATATATATATATATATATATATATATATATATATATATATATATATATATATATATATATATATATATATATATATATATATATATATTACCTACTGGCTATCGCCAGTAGGTATATATAGTTAGAATTTTTTCCCTATGGGACTTTTGAAAATTCTATGTCTAATAACTTTGGCGTTTGTGGACGGAATCGGCTGAAATTTTCAGGAAAATGGCACATTTTGTTTCTGAGCAGCCCCTGAAAATTTGGTGGGGTTTCGTCAAGGGGGGGCTGAGAAAAAAGGGGGGTCCCAAAACGCGTTTTTCCCATTCATTTTTCCATAGGGCGGTTGGACTCACTTTTAGCTCGAACGGCTGAATGGATTTGCACGAAACTTGGCAAAATTGTAGGGACTGTTAGCCCGATGTGCCTTTGCTAGGTCTCAATATATGTGCTCCAGTAGTTTTTGAGAAATTAACGTTCAAACCAAGATATATATCTGTAACAGCGCTCTGGGCAGCGATCCGGTCCGCTTACTTTTCGCTTATCGGAACTTTGCGCGCAGAAAGCTGATTGGCTCTCCGGTGTCTGTCAACATTCTAAACAGTCCGGAGCGGACGCCATCTTGTCTCTCGGTAGGATCGAGAGAGAAGAAGAGGTGGAAAACGAAGGGGGAATTTAATGAAAGGGGGCAAGGTATCCCCCTCTTGACCCCCTAGGAATGTTGTTGGGGTTATTAAAGGGTCCCGTGGGGAAAATAAAAAAAAAATGATTTTTCACGGTAGAAGCGCGGCCGCGAACTGGTAGCGAAACGGGAATTCGCCATTTTGTGCTTCGTAAATTAAATTACTAGTTATAAGTGGGTGCGGGAGACGTATCCTAATCCCCTATGTTTCCTGAGGGTGGGTGAGGAGGCTGATATATGTTGATACATCTCTTCCAGCGGCTGTGCGTGAGCTTTTTTTTTTTTTTTGCTGCGTGACAGTCCGGAGCGGCCGCCATCTTGTCTCTCGGTAGGATCGAGAGAGAAGAAAAGGTGAAAAACTAAGGGGGAATTTAATGAAAGGGGGCAAGGTATCCCCCTCTTGACCCCCTAGGAATGTTGTTGGGGTTATTAAAGGGTCCCGTGGGGAAAATAAAAAAAAAATGATTTTTCACGGTAGAAGCGCTTCACGGGCCGCGAACTGGGCCGCAAACTGGTAGCGAAACGGGAATTCGCCATTTTGTGCTTCGTTAATTAAAGTACTAGGTATAAGGGGGTGCGGGAGACATATCCTAATCCCCTATGTTTCCTGAGGGTGGCTGAGGAGGCTGATATATGTTGATATATCTCTTCCAGCGGCTGCGCCATCTTGCCTTTTTTCGAATGCCACAATTTTGTCGTGCACGGCAGCCATTTTAGATGCCAGGCTGGTCCCAGGCTATCACCTACCCCTGCGGATGTAGTTTATGGCCCCAGCTGTAGAGAATTCAGACATGCCAATCCTCCTGATTCAGGCGTGTGAGTACTGATTTCAGTGCTAGTCTCCCGCCTCCCGATTTCTGCAAGCAAAAACCCGGGGGCATATTACGAACAACTAGCGATAATTTTTGTCTATAACTTGTTTAGAGACAAAAATTATCGCCGCACATCGGCGATTTTTATCGCAGATAAACCTTGCTATTATCGCAGAAAAGTCAGCGATATTCATGTATTATCGACCTAATGCTCTTAGCCATGTTATCCACCTCCCATTGGATAACATGGCTAAGAACTGCTCAGGGCAGGTGTTAGATTTTGGAGATATTCGCGCTTAGCGCGAATATCTCCAAAAGTTGGTAATAGAAGGTAGCGATGTTAGGGACTGTTTCCAGTCGCTAACATCTTGGCACGCCACTTTGCATGTCATTAGTGATAAGTATCACTGACATGCAAAGCCGGGCCCAAGATGGTCGCTATCTCCTTTTAGGTGTCACTAACTGGTGTTAGCGACAGCTTGATAATAGGGAAATAATTTTATCTCCGCTTTCATGGTTTTTAAAGCCAAAAAAGCGGAGATAAACCCCCTTGATAATATGCCCCACGATTCCTTGGGGGTTTCAGCTGACAGGGCTTGGTATTGTGTTACATGGTAATTTTTCCATGAAACGTCAGAGGGTCGATGTAGGGGTTCTAGAAGAGGTGATAAACCATTTAAGCCTCATGAACAAGCGCATGGTCTTTTAAAGATTTGTGAAGTACTCGGGGCGGCGGTGTGTGTGTGCCCTCTTTCAGGAGCGGGCGGGGGGGCACTGCCAGCAACTTGCCAGGTCAGGTAGTGTTCAACACGTGCATCACCCTTTCTCTGCCTGCTATTGCGCTCCATGCTTCGGAAAGGTAAGAAAAAGAACGTGCATTTGAGTTTGAAATGTCCGATCCTGCAGCAGCACACTTCCAAAGCCCACACATGACAATAACCCGATTCAAGGCCCCATTCACCCGTTTTTCAAAAAATAGATAACACTCCAACAAATTAAGGTTATAAAACTTTATTAACTTTTAACGATAATGAACAGAACAAAAACTAAAAACATTTAAACATTTATTAACACAAAAAGCAACAATGGTTAGAAGCTGTCTTTTGTGCGAATAGTCCCAAGGCAGCACAACGTGCAGAGTTCTGGACGGCACCCAGGTGATGTCGCCTGGGTGCCGCACTGGTTTAGGGATCCTACAATGCTGCTCCGAAAATTGGCGTGGGGCGTCCCGGGTGGGGCGGGGGGAGGCCTCGTCAGTAGCGGTCTGTTGTGCGAATAGTCCCAAGGCAGCACAACGTGCAGAGTTCTGGACGGCACCCAGGTGATGTCGCCTGGGTGCCGCACTGGTTTAGGGATCCTACAATGCAGCACAGAAAAACAGCGTGGGGCGTCCCGGGTGGTGCGGGGGGAGGCCTCGTCAGTAGCGGTCTGTGTCCAGTGTCACATGGCTGACACAACATGTACGACAGGCACCCAGGTGATGTCCAGTAAACTGCCGCACTGGTTTTGGTATCCTACAATGCTGCTCCGAAAATTGGCGTGCGGCGGCCCGGGGGGGTGGGGGGGGGGAGGCGGCGTGAACGGGCCTCCCCAGGTGGCGGCCATCTAGCTGAGTTGCGCTCGCTCTTGCGGCCACAGCGTCTCGCTCACCATGTTGTGGAGTTGCTCCCACTCTTGCAGTGCAGCGATAGGCGGCTGCCACATGGCTGTCAAAATGGCGGACGGCTCTTCGGTTTTGGGCCTGGTCCACTGAAATGGCCCTGGGACACCTTGGAAGTCGGACGCTTGCCTGCTAGGGCTTGGGCTCCATTCTCGAAAAGCGTCCCCTCAGCCGTGAAGATTGTATAAAAGTCTTGGGGGCCCCCGACTCCCGCAGGCTTCCGGTGGGGAGCGGCTGACATGATTGCTCGCGGAATGACCACGACGGAGCCAAGAGATGGTGGTGCTCTCATGCTGACGCCAGCTTCAGTCTGAATGATCCAGAAACAAGGTGGGGCTTTCATCGTTTGGGAAAAAAAAATGTTCTAAACCAATGAAAAGTGTTATTTTTAGGTCATATGACCAAGCCTTCCATCTTTAGCAAACCAAAAGTAAAATGAACCAATGAAAAGTTTTATAAACAAGTCACATGACCTGTTATGCGACATAGGGCTACAAAAAGCGTAGAAAATCCGTTGGCACGTGAGGCGGCGTCAGTAGCGGACCGATGTGCGAATAGGCCGAAGGCAGCACAACGCGCCGAGATCCGGATGGCACCGAGGTGGTGTCCAGCAAATTGCCGCACTGGTGTGGCCATCCTACAATGCTGCGCCGAAAGACGGCGTGTCCAGCTGAATTGCGGTCACTGTTGCGGTACAGTGACTCGAACGCGCCGAGATCCGGATGGCGCCGAGGTGGTGTCCAGCAAATTGCCGTACTGGTGTGGCCATCCTACAATGCTGCGCCGAAAGACGGCGTGTTCAGCTGAGTTCCGGTCACTCTTCCGGCACAGTGACTCGAACGCGCTGAGATCCGGATGGCACCGAGGTGGTGTCCAGCAAGTGGCTGCACTGGTGTGGCCATCCTACAATGCTGCGCCGGAAGTCGGCGTGGGGTGCCCCGTTGGCTTATGAGGTGATGTCAGTAGTGGACTGATGTGTGAATAGGTCGGAACCAGCACAAGGCGCCAAGATCCGAATGGCAAGTCCTGGATGTTGAGTGCCTCAGTTGAGATTTCTGAGCAGTGCTTGTAGAACTGTCTGAAGCTTATTTGCACCTGCTGCAGCTTCACTAGGTCCGGCGGAACTTGTTGCCTTTTCCTTTCTGCTTCTTTTCCTACAATGCGTTTCTTCTGAAGACACGACCAGGTCCCTGAATGTGTGCAGGGGGACGCTATTGATTGAATGAAAATGGCGGCTTGACACAAAGCTGACTCAAGCGTTACTGTTGGTGCTATACAGACAAAAATTGGTTTTCAGTTTGTACATTCTTCAGGTTTTTTTTTCCATCCAAGTCTGATTGAGAGTTTGTAGAAAAATGGCTTCAGATTTTCCACATACTACTCTTCAACATTCTTCCTAAATGTAACAATGTGAAACTCACTAGGAGAACGGCTGTTTCTGTTTCCTTTCAAAATGCTGCCACCAATATTTTCTGAATGGAAGACACCATCTTGTAACATAAAGGGCCGAAAGGGGTTCTGGTCTGGCCGATGGTTGGTGGAGACATTTTGACTATATCTTGGACCTGCCCGGCCTCGCCCAAAATGGCGCCGGTATAAATGGGACTCGTAACTCTTTGCCCGCAAATGTATATCTAGAAAATGTTATTGTAAGTGGCCCTGTCGTATTTTAATTACAAAATGTACGTCCACCGATTCCGCAACTGTTAGACACCTTTGTTCTTGTCACCTAATGGCCCGCTCGTTACGTTCTTCTACAGTGTAAATGTCTCCTCATCATATACGATTTGAGTTTGCTCCGTGGCCGGCCCACGTGGTTATAGGCCCGTATTTGTATACTGACATTTTCACAATAAAGGTTTTTAAAACAAAACACGGTAGTAGTATTTTCATTTGTAAAGTTTTTACTTTTAGTGACTGTTTTCGAATCAGTAAAAGGCAAGTGAAATAAAGCAGTCCAATTACATGACGGATAAAAGGTATAATATGTAGGAACGCAGTAAAGATAAATGGTCAAGGGCAGTTGTGTTTTTCATGTCTGCAACATAAAGTGATCGATAAGAATCTGATAATCAGGCGTATCGGCGTCTAAGACAGCAGGCCGAATCTCTTTTACTCAACGGCTCCGTCATGGAAGGAAGAAACGCCCTTTTTCTCGAAAAAGGAATATATTTTACTTGCAAGACAGTTGTAAATTTTCCGGGAAAGTACATTAGCCTGGAATATTATAACATATGTTTGAAAAAAAAATATTGTTCGAAAATAATAAAAAGCGTAATTTTTAGGTCATATGACCAAGCTTTTCATCATTAAATTAACAAAAGTAAAATGAACCAATGAAAAGTTTTATTAACAAGTCACATGACCTGTTATGCTTACGTTACGCGCTGCGCGCCGCGCCTCGGATTACTTCCGGGTGCGCTAACGCGGCGTGTCATAAAACGCATTACGCGACAACGTAGGTCAAGAATATAGTCTAAATGTCTCCACCAACCAGCGTTCAGAACACAACCCCTTTCAGCAGTCCAAAAAGTTCTGTTAAATGACAACAGAGGGGACAGGCAACAAGAACCATCAGTCAAAGAGGGGAGGGCAAGTTCTTCTCTTCCGGGTCATGTTGGGGCGCTACCGGAACTGATCGAATTGGTAGTCTACAGTGTTTCTGGATGTTTCAGACTAAAGCTGGCGTCAGCATGAGACCACTACCATCTCGTAGCTCCGTCGTGGCCATTCCACGAGCAATCATGGCAGCCGCTCCCCACCAGAAGCCTGCGGGAGTCGGAGGCCCCCAAGACTTTTGTAGAATCTTCACGGCTGAGGGGACGCTTTTCGAGAATGGGACCCAAGCCCTAGCAGACAAGCGTCCGAGTTCCAAGGTGTCCCAGGGCCATTTTAGTGGACCAGGCCCAAAACCGAAGAGCCGGCCGCCATTTTGAGAGTCCTGTGGCAGCCGCCTATCGCTGCACCGCAAGAGCGGGCGCATCTCAACTACATGGTGAGCGAGACGCTGTAGTCGCAAGAGCGGGCGGAAAACAGCTGAATGGCGGAAGAGGCACAGTGTAGCAAAAGCGGGCGGAATGGCAACTAAAACGATAAAGGGGCGCCTCACTACAGCTTGTCTTCAGGTCAAACGGATTGTGGGACAAGGTCCAGAATTGAAGAGTCATCAAAAGGCAAAAAGTACCGCCGGACCCCGGGAGCCGGCCGCCTATGTCGGGGGCGATCTCAGGCTACACCAGTGCTATAAGACTTGGGGAGGGTGTCGGAGCCAAGCGTCTTCTCCGAGTCCATGGCCATCACAGCGCCCCTCAGGGGCCTCCGTCAACCTGTTAGGAAGGTAACATATCACATTGTTTTCTAATGCAGTCAGGTCCACAAACGACACTCACTTACTTTGAGAATAGTGAAGCTGCAGTAGGTGGAAATAAGCTTCAGACAGTGTTACAAGCGCTGCTCAGAACTCTTAACTATGGCACCCAACATCTAGAACTTATGCTATTTGAGAATGGTAGTGACATCGAAGCATCTCAGGGACCAAAACCATTAACGTACTTTCACGTATGAAAATCTTACTTGGGGAGGGGGCAGGAGCGAAGCGCCCCCTCCCAGTCAGCGCCACCACACCGTATGTTGAAAATCTGAAGCCATCGTTCTACAAAGTCAACCAAACTTGGATTGAAAAATCTAGAAAAATGTACAAACTGAAAACCAGTTTTGGTCTGCATAGCATCAGTAACAACGCTTGAGTCAGCTTTGTGTCAAGCCGCCATTTTGATTCAACAAAGCACAGGCATTGAAAAAGGCTGAAATTCAGAACTCTAAACTATGGCACCCAACATCCAGGAGCTTGCTATCCGGATCTTGGAGCCTTGTGCTGTTTTCGATCTATTCACACATCGGTCCACTACTGACATCATCTTATAAACCAACGTTATGTAAATAGTTTTTTAATAAAATGTTTTACCCTGTTTCTTTGCTGGTGTGTTGTCTATATTTTTAATATTTGCATAGGGTTTGTCATTATTTTGTGCGGGATGGGTGATGGAGCCGAGCTGTCTTGCAGCCCTCATGGTGTGGAGCTCAGTTCATCTCACTATTTTCGTATTTCTCAAGAAGGGTTGTTCCTAATATTTCTATTTTAGCGAGGTCAAAAAGAGATCCAATTAGTGGCCTACTGATTTTGCTCGATTACTTTTATTTTTTTACACGATTTTTCACTATCTGCAAAGACTAAACAGAGTATTGCGACTTTGTGCTTGTTTGTAAATAGAGAATGATCCAAAGAGAACCAATTCTAAAACAGTAAATGCTTGGACAACAATCAATCAAATGGAGAGACAAGGAGGTACGACGGATTACAACGGGGGTAAAGGCCTGCGTTAACTACCCTTCTGTATCTGCAAAGAGAGAGTACTACTAAGGCAAAAGAGGGGAGGGGGGGGGGGCAGCGTTCAAAGCACATCAGCGTGCATAAATACGAAAATGTTTTTATCTATCACGTACTTGACATTTTAAAGCTTTTCATATTTGCTATTAAAAAACCAATGAAATTCACAGAAAAAACCATAGGTTATAGTGGATATATAGTTAGGAATTTGCATTTACAAAACCTTGAAAATTCAATGAAAAAACCATAGGTTATAGGCCATATATAGTTAGGAATTAGCATTTACAAAACCTTATTTTACTCGCATAAAACCATTGAAATTCCATATATAGTTAGCTAACTATAAGCGCTAACTATATATCGCGCACCCGCAATCCACTGCTGATGATGTCACATATTACATCATTCATGACATGGTCAGTGACATCACTGATGACATCACTGATGACATCTCAAATGACATCACTGATGACAACTCAAATGATATCAATGATGACATCTCAAATGACATCACTGATGACATCACTGATGACAACTCAAATGACATCACTGATGACATCTCATTTGTCATCACTGATCACATCACTCATGTGATAATACAATGAACCTCTTCAGACTCTAATATAACCTTACATACACTCAGTATAAACAGACACTCACAGACTGTCACTCATCCATGGAGTTACTCACACACCTAGTCAGTCATGCAAAGAATCAATCACACCTCCATTTCCTCAACTATACAGTTATACACATCTTACTTATTCAAACATATAATAACACATATTTACTCTCTTATATAATCCCTGATACAAGCTCAGAGTGATCGATACAGCCACTCACACATTCACTGGGTCTTATGTTCAGTTATTTATATATCTCAACTCTCACATGTATTGTGTTTTACATACGTACTTACTTGCACATGTAGCAATGAGAAATCCATTCACTCACCAACACACCCATGCACAGTCAACCGCCCATATAGCTGTTTCCACATGCACTCTTGAACTCATACTCCTAGTGAATCAACTGCTTACACATCTATGCACAGAGTCACGCACCTCCCAGCCACCCACACACACACTCAGCCTCCCATTCAAATATTTGGGCAACCAATCAATAACCCATATGGCCACTCTTATAGCTACTGATCAACACATGCAGCAGCTTACACAACAACAAACATACTGATGCACGAATTAAGACAGTTTAGTCACTAACCCATGTACTCAGTGAGACACATTTAATCACTCACTCATACAGTCAGTCATGCACCTACTAAATTCTTCATCCAGACACTTATACATCCACTCATTCTTCAATATGTGAAACATATTTAAACTTTACAGACACATACAATCACTGGTTGTTTTGATCAGTGATGTCATCAGTGATGTCACTGACCATGTCATGAATGATGTAATATGTGACATCATCAGCAGTGGATTGCGGGTGCGCGATATATAGTTAGCGCTTATAGTTAGCTAACTATATATGGAATTTCAATGGTTTTATGCGAGTAAAATAAGGTTTTGTAAATGCTAATTCCTAACTATATATGGCCTATAACCTATGGTTTTTTCATTGAATATATATATATATATATATATATATATATATATATATATATATATTACCAAGTGCATTTGTCACTGGTTGCTTACAATTAGGATCGTGTTTCCACAGGAAATTAATTTTTGGGTTTCGTTATCCTTGACACCATTTGACGAATCTTCATGAAACTTTCACCCAAAAAAAAATGTCACCCCAGCTCCTAACTGAAAAGTTTTGGGTGACCCATTAAGCAGGGGATGAGAAAAAAAAGGGGGGGGGGCTCAGAATGTTTTTTCCCCATTGACACACCTACACCCCAAAACACTGAATGTAGTTAAACCAATTTAGGCAGAAAGCTGGATCTTGGTCCAGAAAGAGTGCTTGTTGTGATTTGGTGTAAATCCATTCAGTTGTATTTAAGCAAATATTGCTCACAATGTCTGCTTCCACCTAGTAGTAGCATTTTAAAGTCTTCCTCCATGTGAGAGCAGACATGAATTTCCTGCCTGCAGTAGCGTGGGCAAGGAAGTCATATCTGGTCTCATTCTGCAGGAGCTTTAAAATTCTCCCTCCTGGTGGGAACAAACTTTTTTTTCCCTGCCTGTGCTCCTGCAGGCAATGAAACACAAATTGCTTCTGCTTGGCGGGTGAATGCAGAAATAGCTGCTCCCTCTGGGTGGGATCAACACTGTCTCCCACAGTATGTGGGGAGCTTTCTGGGGCTGCAGTACTCTTGGGGCTCCCCCCATGGACCTCAACTTGCTGCGTGGTAGGTGCCCTGGTGGGCACCGGGGCACCCACCAACTGATTTCTCCATAGGCCTCAGGGGATGGACCTCTTGGGCCACAACAGGCTTGGAGAGGGGGGTCTGTAGGCACCCTCCAATGTAAGTGTGGCCCCAAGGTATAAGTGTCCCTGGGGCCTATAAAGTCTTGGGGAGGGGGATTCAGTTGGCCCCTCTGCTTTTTATTGAAATTGCGTCCCCAGGGCCTATTAAGGCTTGAGGAGGCGGCAGTGTGCCATCCACCCCTATATGGTTTTACCCTTGCGGATGGGGTCCCCTGGGCCACTATTGGTTTAGGGAGTGGGGCCTTACACCCCCTCTTTAAAGGCATCATGGGATGGGGTCTCTGGGGCCCCTTCTGGCTCTTGAAAAACGATATCATTTGGCCATGGAGGAAGTAGCCCTGAGAGCCTGAAGTGGGTTGGGGAGGGGTCCACGCACCCCCTTTGCCTTAAAAAAAAAAAAAAAAAAACGGCTGAAGGCCAACTCCACTCCGCACATTGCCAGAGGCCATTCATGACGGGGTTTGGCTTTATGTATGGTAATACAATATTTCTTTTCATTAAAAAAACTCCAAGAAATCCACTGGAAAAAACAAGCTTTACAGTGTTGCTAAAGATAGGAATTGTAATAAAATGCTTAGAAGTTCGCTGAAAAAAACAAAGGTTAAAGGGACATTATAGATAAATGAAAGTTTCTTTTAAAACAAACAAAACCACTGAAATTCACCAGTTATAGTTATGCCAAGAAACTATACCTCGTACCCCAAAGTAACTATAACTAGCGCCCTCACCATTACAGTGTTAATTACCCTGCCTATTACTTCACTTATTACATGTTGTGCTGCATCACAGCAACTTCTGAAATAACACCATTACACCATGCATGGAGAGGGCACAAATTATAGTTCCTTAAAATAACTGTACCTGGTTAATTTCAGTGGTTTTCTTTGTTTAAAATGCTACGTTTTAACTGACATTTTTACCTAACTATAACGTTCCTTACACGAACATATATATGTATATGTGTGTGTGTTATAGATGTATATAAATCTTCACAAATCAACTTAAGCTATGGCCTGCATTGTGAAGCAGCACACTGGTAATCTGGGTGCATTGTGGTCACAATAGATTATATGCATTTTCATTGCATTTGCCAAGTGATGCAAAGCTGTAGTAGTGGTTTGGTTATCTTTATACATTTCCTAATTACAGCTCAGTTTACATTTTTCATTTCATTATCCGAAGGTCCACTCGTCCTTCACTGTCTCATGGTAATGGCAGCATGCTGCTGTGAGTATTCCTTTTACCTCTGGTGCATAGCCATGAATAAATCGCTTCATCCTTGACCTCTTTTTGGAATCACTTTGCCACTGGAAGAGGCTACATTTGGGACCCACCAGGAGGGGAGGGGGGGGGAAGCATGACCACAGACAAAAATTAAGGTGTGACAAAGGCTGCTTTATTGGAAGCAGGTGCATCATAAAACTTACCCAAACCTAGGCCTGTGCCAAACAAAACGAAACCTCACAAAATACAACCATACCTGACAACCACTGCCCCCACCCCTAAATGGTTCCCAGCAAATAGCAACATAAACATAACATCCCCCTGCAACATGCCTCACTACCTAACTAATCATAACTTGACATCTGTATTCCCCACCCCCTGCCAAACAGACCAGGCCTCCTACAGTTACCCCCCTTTAGCCTAGGAAAAGCGCCACTTGAAGTTGCCTACCGACTTTCGACCCCCCATAGGAATCCTGACCCCTTAGATACCTGCGGACCCCCAGTGCTACATCCAGTGCCTCCTTCAATTGGACAATGTACAGCTCCATCCTATACCGAGACAGGTGAACCCCGTCCTCCATGAAAAAATATACTGCCCCATACCGCAGCTCAGGATGCACCATCCTACCTACCCCTTCCCTGGTACAGAACTCCTTCATTTCCCTGTTGATTTTATGCCTTGTCCTGTCTATTGCCCCAGGCAACTCCGCCCCCTGCCAGATCCTCCTGGGAATGAACTCAGACCAAATGACATGACACCCCGCCCAGCACCTCCTAATCTCCAACAAGTCCCTCTTCATTTGTTTCACCAGGGCCAAACCTTTGCACAGCACTAGATCATTCCCACCTAAATGTATGACCACCACATCTGGACACCCCCCTCTGACCACATTATTCAGAACCGGCATCAACTCGTGCCAACGCATTCCCCTTTTCCCCGCCAATGGCATCTAAAAATTTGTTCATCCAGTTCCAAATTAAGTTTTCGATGCTTGTCCCACTCAGCCCTTTCCGCTCTCTTGATAAAGGAATGCCCCACAATGTAAATGTCCAACACCGCCGAAGTCGGCCAGGCCACAGCACCTGCAAAGACACACATGTAAGAGGGAGAAACAACTGCCATGTCAATGCGCCCCTTCTACCCCCTGCATCCTGACGTAAGTCCTGTAGCAATCCTTACTTTCACCTTCCCAACCGCTTGATCTCCTCCTTCCCCCATCCCCTCCGTGCCGCCTCTGTCGCCGCCCGATCCAAAATTAATGTGTCCCAAACGCCTTCGGGTCCTCACCCATGTACCGCAGGGCGTGCCGCAGGACCCACAACACTTGCGCCGCCGTCACCCTACCGTCGTCTACCCGACCAAAGACCTCCCGCTCCAATGCACTCCGCCCAGCTGCCAATCGCTGGCCCCACTCCGCGGGACACACCCCCTCCGAGCTCTCCGGCCCCAGCACTACCCAAGTCCCCTACCCTCGCTGATCCATCTTAGAACACCACAAACGCACCGCCACCTCCCGGGCCTGCACCTCTACGTCCCCCCACAGAACCCCCGGATCCCCCTTCTGGCCCACCAACTCTGAAACCCGGAAAGCTCCAAAAAACAACCATGACATGAGAGTGGAAAAAACCGTGTCCCCTCTATCCCGACAAACCGCTGGCAACGTCAACAACAGGCACCCCAGCATATCCTCCAAGATGGGCCTCTGCTGCCGCACCATCGCCCCCCTTTCTCTCGCCCACCCCTCCAGCAAATGCGCCCCCAACTCGCCCGCCGACGGCGGATACCCCCACCACAGCTTCCCCATGAACGCCACCGCCAACAACTTCCCAGCGATCATCACCCGCAACAAACCCTTGTCCATCAATGCCAACATAAAAAGCACCACCTGCTCTTTCCACTGCCACCGGTCCCCCTGCCTTGCCGCACCGGTCTGTCGAAAGTCTTCCCATGCCTGCACGTACGCTTTCCAAGTGGACACCGCCACCGACGCCCTCACCAGTTGAAAGACCAGGCATCTCCCACCGACCAAAGCTCCATCGGAACCGGCGTCTTGTCATCCTCCGCTTCCATGGCTAGCCCATGGAACCCCTGCCACTGTGAACGAGACAAAGCATCCGCAATGTCATTGTCCACCCCAAGGACGTGTCGGGCCTGAAACAAAATGTCATGCTCCAGGCAGCGCAGCACGAACACTCTCATCAGCTTCAACACTTGCGGGTCCCTGGCCGACTGCTTGTTGACCACCTGCACCACGGACATATTGTCCACACTGAACAGCTCCCATGCCCAAACCGACACTGCCACCACCAACGGAAACAATTCCAGGAATGCAATACTGCAGCCCCCCGCCTGCCACTGCGGCGGCCACTGCTCTGCACACCACCAGCCCGCCCGATACAATCCGAAACCCTTGACTCCCGCCGCATCCGAGTACATCGTTACGTCCCATGTCCAGTCCTCCGGGGGCGCCATGGGCACGCCATTGAAATGGTCCAAAAATGCCCGCCACATCTGCAAATTCTCCTTCGTGCCCGCCGACAACGCTCAGGTGATGGTGAGGCAAAGTCAAACCCGACAACACTAAACCCAGCCGCCGGCAGAACGTACGCCCCGCCCGCACCACTCGGCATGCAAAATTCAGATGACCCAACAATACTTGCACCTGCCGCACCGTCACCTTCCGCTTGTCCAACATCTCGCCCACCAAAGCCAGCATCGCCAACCTCTTGTTATCCGGTAGGCGCACTTCCATAGCCGCCGAGTCGAGCTCTATGCCGAGAAAGGACAGCACCATACTGGGACTGTGCGTCTTCTCTGGCGCCAGGGGAACACCAAATTGGCCCATTAGACCCTTAAACCGTCCAGCTGCCGCTGGCAATCCGTCAAATCAGGCCGCCCCACCAGAAAGAAGTCATCCAGATAGTGAGTCACCGTTTCAGAGCCTGTGCTCCAGGAAAAAGCCCACTGCAGAAAGGAACTGAAACGCTCAAACAACGCACAAGAGATAGAGCACCCCATGGGCAGCGCCTTGTCAACAAAAATGCTCCCATCGAAATGAATCCCCAATAGCTGGTAGTCCTCCGGGTGCACTGGAAGTAACCGGAACGCCGACTTAATGTCACACTTCGCCATCATGGCGCCCGTCCCAACTGTCGCCACGATCCTCCGAGCCACGTCCACCGACGAGTATGACACCGACGCCAGCTCCTCCGAGATGAAGTCATTCACCGACTCCCCCTCCGGCCACGACAAGTGCTGTATCAACCAAAACTGCCCCAGCTTCTTCTTGGGCACCACCCCAATCGGGGATATAATCAGATACGACAAAGGTAGCTCCGCAAAGGGGCCCACCATGCGGCCCTCCTTCACCTCTTTAAACAATTTATCCCACACAATTCCCTTGTGTGCATTGACCGACTTCAAATTGTCTGCCCATCGTGCAATCCGCGGACCTTCGTAACCCAGCCAAAGACCCCCGTCGCAACACGGCCGCATCGTCCGCATCGTCCGCCCGCGGATACGCCTCCAGGAAGGGTGGCAACCGATCAAGCCTAACTGTTGTACGAGGCTTTTCCTATTGCGCCCGATCCTTCTTTTCCCGCTCCCCGTCCCCTGCTGAGCGTCCCTGCAGCGCGGGCTGCTGTCCTGGGGGTCCTCATACTCCCCAGCATCGCAACACGATCCTCCGAGCCACGTCCACCGACGAGTATGACACCGACGCCAGCTCCTCCGAGATGAAGTCATTCACCGACTCCCCCTCCGGCCACGACAAGTGCTGTATCAACCAAAACTGCCCCAGCTTCTTCTTGGGCACCACCCCAATCGGGGATATAATCAGATACGACAAAGGTAGCTCCGCAAAGGGGCCCACCATGCGGCCCTCCTTCACCTCTTTAAACAATTTATCCCACACAATTCCCTTGTGTGCATTGACCGACTTCAAATTGTCTGCCCATCGTGCAATCCGCGGACCTTCGTAACCCAGCCAAAGACCCCCGTCGCAACACGGCCGCATCGTCCGCATCGTCCGCCCGCGGATACGCCTCCAGGAAGGGTGGCAACCGATCAAGCCTAACTGTTGTACGAGGCTTTTCCTATTGCGCCCGATCCTTCTTTTCCCGCTCCCCGTCCCCTGCTGAGCGTCCCTGCAGCGCGGGCTGCTGTCCTGGGGGTCCTCATACTCCCCAGCATCGCAACACTGGGTGCCTCTTCCCGCACTTGTAAAACTTGTGCCGAAAACGGCACGCCTGCCTACTGCACGTGTCCTTATTGAAATCTCAGCAGGCCCCCTCCTGTGTCTGACCGGTACTGTCCCTTACCCCACCCCATGGGTGGGGCGTGAAAAAAGGGAGGTTGGCGCGAGCGGCAGACCGCTGGCCATGTAGATGGTGCGGCCGAACTTCGCCCCGCCCATCGTCTGTTGATACAAGTTGCACTTTTGCCGTTTTGATATGTTTTGCACTTTGCCGTTTTGATATGTGGCTGCTTCAATACTATTGGAAAAGACTGTTTTAATGTAATAGCATAATGTATGTTTTTATCAAATTTTATTGTGTTCTAACCTGTGTGTACTTTTATGGATGTATTAATTCCGAATAAAGATCATTTGACTTGATACAAGTCGGAGTCCAGCTCGCCCCACTTCGCGTCCGGGTCCGACGCCATCCTTGCCCGGAACTCCTCATCGTAATGTGACCAGGCGAAACCGTCGTACGTCACCTGCGCCCTCGGACCACATCCATGTACTTGAACAACGCGATGGCCCTGTCCGGATATTTCTCGCAGTATACGCTCGTGTATATTAAGAATGCCGCCGACCAATTATCAATCGTCAGCGGCACCTTGGAGCGCCTTGCTAGCTCCTGCTCCTCCTCTTGGGACCCCTCCTTGGAAGTCAACTCCCTGTGCAGAAGCTTCAGAATCTCCACATAATCCCCCTTCCATATATTTTCCTTCATGGCCAACGACAAGTGTGCCCCTAACGGCTTAGTTACCCCCATGTACGTTAGCTTACGCACTGGAACCACGCAACTCTCCTTCGCCCCGGAGGCTGCCTCGATCATCTTCGCCTTATCCGCCGCCGGCATCCGCCCCCGTGCTCCCCACCTCTACCCCCTCCAGTGCTCCTGCCCCATCCAGGCCCACCCCCTTGTCCGTCACATAGCGTCCCTTCACCAGCCGCGCCAAGTCTCTCCCCCTGCATCCGTACCCACTGACACCTGTGCACTGCGCGGCTTGCCCGAACCACACCCAACCTTACCTGGCATCAAGGTCGGCGTCCGGACTGGATCCCGCCGACTAACCAGTGGAGCTGAGGGGGCCGTCACTCTGGGCATGTCCTGTTGTGGGCGTACCTGCAATATACTTCCAACAACATTACTCCTTCCCCCCTCCCCTTCCCGAATCTCCCCCTCCTCCCCTGACTCCACTTCACCGTCCACTTGCACGTCTTGCATCCTGCTACAGCACTCCAGGGACTCCAGCCTGCTCAACCCCGCCCTCTCCCGACACACTCTCAATCAATGCACTCAGATCCACACTGTCCCTCAGTCCTTCACCAGCCCGAGACTCTAAAAACTGATCCCCAGCGTCGAATCTCACTCCCCGACCCCCGGCGGCCGTCTCGACCCCATGGGGTGGGGCTGGCAGTGACCCTGCGTCCCGCCGTCCAACACGCTCCCATGACTGGTCCCTCAGTGGAGCACGACCGCCCGTACAAGGCTGAGCCGACCCATCCCCTTGGTGGATCGGAGCCGCATGCTGCTCACCCGAGCTCCACGCCAAACGCTCCTGCCAATGAATAAAGGTGGAGTCCAGCATGCTGGGGAAAAAAAAAAGCCCCATCGCCCCCCTCCTTGCCCCCGCCCCCAACCCCTCAGCGCACCCCTCCCCCAGCCTGCGGAGTGTCCCCCCCTCCTCACCAGATGCTCAAACCACCCCTCCTGTCCTCCCAACCCCACCCCTCCCCCCACTCCGACCGCCCCTGCCCCCTAACCCCTCCCCTCCACCTCACCCCACACCGCGCTCCCCCCACCACAAGCCCCACCCCCCCACCCACCCCTCCAGGTCTGCCCACCCACTCACTCCCCTCTCCATACTCCACCCATCCCCTCGTCCCCCCCAGGTGCACCCCCCCTCTCCCCCGCACCCCGACGGCGCCCTGCTCGGCCCCACCACACTCTCCACCCGGACGATGAACCCCAGTACAGTTCGCTCTCCTCATCCCCCCTGCCCCCCTCCAGGTCTGATTCCTCTATCAATAATGGGGACCCCACCCCCATCTCCCCTCCCCCAGGCTGTCCACTATCTGCCCCCCTCCCCCAGCTCCATGCCCCCTTGCATCTCACCCCCTTGCTCCCCCTCCTGTGGTACCTGTCCCTCTCCTTCCACAGTGCCAAGCCTCCCCCCTCCTCTTCCCGCCCTCCCCACCCCACCCACAAACTCCAAAACCGGCCGCCCCCAGCTCCCTCCCCCCTGTGCTTTCCTCGCTTTCTTTGGGCTTCGCTTCCTTCTTTGCGGTGTCCGGCCCCGTCGCCCGCCCTCCGCCTACTTCCCGCAGGAGATCCATGCGGCCCAGCTCGCCCAGCAACCTCACAGCCTCCAGCTCCCGGGGATCCGACACCGCTGCCATACCGCCTGCAAACGCCGACCAGCACTGCTCCAACACGGACACGCAAGGATCCGTGCAGCCACAGGTAAACAAGCCGAAACAGCGCCGCTAAAAGCCGTCAGACAACTGGAAAAACTCGTCCCCACAAACCGACCCGGCTACTGTGTCACTGCCACCGAAATGGTGGATAGTGACACAAAATGGCCGGTCATAAAGGACCTCCAGCCCAACCAGCCTAACAACAGCCCAAGGCAGCCCAAAACCTAGCGCTGCAAGCCCAACCAGCCCAAACCCAGGGGCCTGACCTCACGACCCCCCCCCTCCAGGCCCCAAAAACCCCCGGGGGAGGCAGGCATCCCTCTGGGCGGCCGCCCCCCCCCCCCAGCCCCATTTTTTAGATGCTGCATAATAACGATTATTGTTCCAGTTCTTGTGTGTTTGCTGTTCAATGGTGTTTATTGTTATTTTATCTATTTAAATGTGTCCTTTCCTGAAGTACTAAGCATACGTGGTGTGTGCACGAGTATGCCAACCTGTTTACTCTTGTGCAGTAACAATGTTGTTGTGTGTAGTATTGGTTGGACTGTGCAGTCCCTTATTCATTTGAAATATGATAATCTGTATAATCTTTTACCTTACACATTCCTTCCTTGCTCATCTGCAGGTTTTCCTTCTCTTGAGGGTGGAAGATATTTAACCATGATGAGGTTTTTTAGTATTCCACCGAGTTAACATTATATAGGAACTAAAAAGCCGATGCAAATAATAAATTGGAGATTGAAAACCAAGGAAAATTAAACAGTTGCATTAATATGGCTGTGGAACAACAACTAAGAGAACGGTTCTTGCTAACTGCTGCTTTGAGGAACTAATTTGAATAATAATGGCTGTTTATTGTGTTTCGGCATTTTTGAAACTCCAATCATAGCATTAGTGTAAGTATTTTTCAAACACATGCAAAATGTCACTCTGTTTTCGAAAATGTTTCCTCATCTGTTGACCTTATTAGGAGTCCTGTGTAATTATATTTCAATCAGTAACAGGAGTTACTGGCAAAGCAGCATTACAAGATCCACTGTAATTCTACAAATCTGAACATTTCATCAGACACTGGTACAAAATCCTATCATCTAGAGATTTTCCAAGAATCTTGAAATTACCAGGTTTCAGTATCAGTGAATAGTGTGTGTGGAGTGGTGGGGGAAGAGGGAGCTTAAGGAAGGAGGGGTTTGGCCAGGGGACTAAGGGGAATTTCAAGTAGAAAACCACCAGCTTTGTAATTTGTTCTAGAATATGTGTAGAGAAAAATCCATATGTAAATCTTTCCACTATTAATCTCGGCAGTGATGTAAACAAGAAACTCCTAATACAAAAAGCGTTCTACTGTCTAAGGTTTTTGTGGTCCTAGGAGTATAGATTTAGTCCTAAAAGCATAACTTTGTTACAGCCAGCGCCGGAGATTGAGAAAGCACATTGGTTCATCAAGAAAACAACGATGCAGGAAAAAGTATCCATTAAGTGACTGTAGTAGTGCTTCTAAGAAGGAGAATATAAATGCACATGACATTGAAACGTGCAGTAACAATCCTTACAGAAAAAAGAACCACAAAATAATATCTGATGGAGGATTTCTGTTGGATCAGATTTCTTAAAGTAAAAATGCAAGCTAACTGGGACAAAATGAAATAATGAAACGGTGTCACTTAGCTCAAGGGAGCACTATTGGATTTAGACAATAGGGAATATGCAGAAACATTAGTGAGAAAACCATGCTAACGATCCCTGCTGTTTCTGAGCTTATCTCTTTCCTCGGAGAGGTACACACCATAATGTGCTTTTGTTACAGCACTGTATGGTTTGTGCTGTTGCATCATCCATGATACTTACTTCTGGGTCAGTATATTTTAATGAGCGCCGTGACACAAAACAACATTTTTCGAATTGCACTAACCAATTGTTTAAATTCTCTTAGTCTCCACTTATGGATTATGTGGACAGGAGTAGATCAGGGACAAGGTCTTACATTATCAGTCAGATTTACTAAGAACATATGTATCAGTTTCCATTTCCTTTTGTGTTAAAAAACAAAAAGAAAAGACAAAGTTAAGCAGTATTTTCCAAGGGAAGTTATTGACCGGGGTATAGTTAAATGGTCTTGAGGCAATGTCAGGAGTCCTACTCCACCACAGTCATTTCTACTAGGCAATGACATCCCTCTTGGATAATGCTGATATTGTAACCAAACCCATTAAATTTGGGGTATATTACACTGCATTTTGTATGGGAATGTTTAGGTAGCATTGTACAAAAAGCAAACCTGGATTATTTTTTCTTTTCTTGGTAACTGCCATTTTTGTCCAATTGAAATGCATTGTAGTGAAAGCCTGGTTTTAAGGGTTACAAGAAGGAACACATTTAAAGATTGAAAACGTATGCTAGTCACAATATAAATATTAGGTTTGTGGTATCATGCAGATTTTAAGAATTGTTTGTTCTAAGGTGATTTTACCATGTGAAAAACGCTGATCCTCCACTTGGATTTGATGAATCATGTTCAAGAGAAAAAGACTTTCTCTCTTGACTTTCTCCTTGAGGTTATGCAAGGTGCTCCAGAAGCTAAAATGAGAACGCGTTTTCTACAGGCTCACACTTTATTCCTCAGCCATGTGACACAATAGTCAGATTTTATGAGTAAAATGTACTTTCAACAGGTGCAGCAGCCTGTCCGTTGATTCCCAAGTGTTCTGCGACTTCTACCATTGTGTTCTAATGAACAACGAGAGAGTAAACATTCTATATTGATGACAAAAGTGTGGCACACCTGAACACCATCCCAATGGAATCAAAGCTGTAAAACTGAAAGCATTTCCTTTACATATTATCAACATGAGGGTGTTCATTTTGTCATAGAAATTCATGTTCTCTGAAAGCTAAATTTAGGACACATTTTCAAACAATTCTTAAATATCTTCCTCATCAATGCCAGAAAAAAGTTTGATATGGTTAGTGTAACGTACTTCCAACAGCAGCAACAGCCTGTCAGTTGGTTCTCAAGTGTTCTACTGCTGCTTCACCTCAAAGGTCTAGTGATCAACCAGTGTGCTAACATTCTATATTGATAACAAATGTAAGGCACACCTGGACTCCATGTTGCTGCAATCAGAAATGCAAAATTAAAATAATTTCCTAGGAAAGAAACTGAGGTGACGTTATGGGTAGGGATCTAGAAAGCTGAAATGGGGACACATTTTCAATAAATTCTTAAAATGTCTTCTTCATACATGCCAGGCAAAAAACCCTGGCTTGTTGAGTGAAACATACTCCCACACCAACAGCAGTCCGAGAGTAGAATCCCTGGTGATCTACTACTATAGCTTCACCACACAGCTCTAATGAACAACTAGAGTGCCAACGTTCCATATTCAAGGCAAAAAGGAAGCATCATAAATGCTGTTTTGTTGAAATTAGCTGTTGAATTTTAAACTTTTCTTGTGGAGCAGGCTGTAGGAAGGGATCATTGAGGTGATTAATAGAGATATGAAACAGCTGGTAAAAACATGTTAGGGAAGTCATCTGTTTTAAGACATTTAAGGTTAGCGAGAGCTCACTACCAAAGTTCAGCATCCCATTTACTTTGTCACTTTATAACTCGCTAATTTTAAATAATAACATTTTGGTGAACATTTACATTTTTTTTTAATCTTCCATTCAAATATATGTGAGTTCTTACAGGTGTAGGTAGCTACTTACAAACAGATGTCTTTTAAAAGGAGTTGCTTTTTGGACGTTTAGCTTTTTCGCTTTACTATTTTCCCTTTCCTCTTGTCAGTAGTATACACTGATGTCAAAACAATTCTTATTGTGATATAAAACACATTTAAATATATTTGTAAGTAAAATAAAATTGATCTGCATACCTTATAAATGGCTGATTTCACAGTTAAATAGAATATCTTTTAAAATAAGTTACATTGCAAACCACAGGGAATAAGGCTGCAAGTTACAACCCAGTGAAAACTGTTAGTGACCTCACCTTTTTCCAATACAAACAAATGGAAAAGAATGTTTTGGGGGGCGTGTTTATTTCAGGAACTTGTAGAAGCAGAGTTAATAAATATTTTCACCTACATGCATATTCAGCCTTCTGCACAGGAAAGTAAATAATTATCATGCTGTCATCTCCACCAGCATGCCTCCAAGTGAGGGCAAATTCCGTGAGATCGTTGGAAATCCTAGTTCTTTAATAAAACTGTGATCTTCCGAGGCAGAAGTTATGGGAAGAAGGCGTAGTGATATGTAGGTTGACCATATATTAATGCTTCTCTCAGACTAGCTATGAATCTTCTAGGTAAATATTGACCAATTTGGAGCCAATCAAAATGGAGCATGTTTGGTATTTTCAGCCCTTGGATTTACAATATTGTTTACTATTTGCTCAATGTGCCTGTCAAGAAATCCTCAGTTGAAAATAGCATGGGCCATATCATGATGCTGTTCAGTGCAAAGCTCTGATACAGATATGGTATTGGTACATTTTCCCCCATATTGTCCATTCTACAGCTCAAACGTTGTTCTTGAAAATGTTTGACTTGTAGATGGCACCATTAGGAAACTCATAAGCAAATTATTGTTGTGTTTCGAGCTGTGCTGTCAGCCGTCCATGCACTAACTCAGCAATTTTAATAATTAATCTATGTGCTGTAGATAGGGCCATTTTTTAATTCAAATTCACAGGACCAAGCTGCATCTGTACTCTGCAATGAAGAATATCACGATTGTGCTTCAAAGCTCTTTAATTACTTGTCAGCGGCAATAAGTGCTATGTAAATGCAGTTACAATACAATACAGTAGCATAGCCCTAACAGATTTGTATTTAAAAGAATGTTAGTGTCTCCCTCCATATGAAGATCCATTACTGTGACACATATTAATTTCTTCATGAATGTCAAATGACTTACTGAATGACATAGTTTCACAGCTAGCCTTTGAGTATAAGTGGGCCCATGAAGGTGAGGTATTTACTGGACACTACAGCATGTAATTTTTAATAATGTGGTAAATATCTCCTACTCTGAGATTTCCCCTGAAAAGTGAAGAATTGCAGGAAAAATGAGCATGTACCATACTGAATACTATGCGTTTCAGAATTTCAAGCATGCTTTCCCCACAAAAGGGCCGATTACGATGCGGCTCATAATGGTTTACGGCTGCAACATATAGGGCTGCTCGGTTTCCTTTCAGACCACCTCATTACGAAGGAGGCGGTTGGAGTGGAAACCGACCAGTCATTCCGGCTGGCTTCTGACAGGCTTGGAGACCCCGTCCACCAGTCGGAAGCCGGGTAGTAATCTCAAGAGCAGGCTTTTTTGTCCTTGAGATTACGATGACAATTTCTGACATGGTTTCCATGCCGGTCTGTCCGACATGAAAACCTTGTAAAGCTTTTTTGGGGGCCCCCAGCAGGGCCCCCTTTGGTGGAAGGTCTCTTTTTGGAGGCAGAGGGGGCACTGTGGTGCCTGCCGCAGGGTGCTGGGATGAACCGCACCTCCCATTTCACTATGGAGAGCATTCTGTCATGTGGTTTGGTTTCACCTTTGCACTGTGTTATGTTGGCATGAGCGTGTTAGAAGTTTAAACGCCATTTTCCTTTTCTGCAGCCTCTGCACACAACACATTTTGTTGTTAAAACTTTTCGCCTAGTTGAATATTTTGCTTCACACGAGAATAACATGTTTGCTTGTAATATAAGCCTTGCTTGGTAAGCTATGTCTGTACAGTGAGTGCCGAGGCCTTCAAGGTTATTTCAACACAGCGCTTGTTGTTCAGTTTTATCAGCGCACAGTCTAGACATAATACATATGCAGCTGTGGCCAACTTTGGGTTTTAGGCGCGATTAATAATGCACTGCACAGAACATGAGTTACACACTTGATGAATATTCGCATGCAGAGAGTTGGTGCAGGAGATGATGTGATCCACTTCTGCTGAACCCAAAGGTATGGGCCCGCCCTTCTAAACCCAAAGAGACCTTCTGTAGATATAATATAATATACTAGCTAGGGAGGGTAAACTGAAGTTCTATTTAGACCTTTTTCCTTTAGCATTTTAATATGCTTTCTCCCTTTGTATTTTATGGAATAGTAACCATGCTGATAACCTTGTTCCTTACTATATGTTTGCTTGTATTAGCTTAGATACTGCACCTGATAGTACAGCATTAGAATAAACATTTCAAACTTGCACGTGTCCTCATTTACTCCTCGTTCTGAATTGGTATGTTAGCATAACAAAAGAGTGTTCATGTGTTCCACATTACCTGAGGTGTTCTAAGTCCATGTTCTGGGTTCTCTAAACATTGGGGGTTTGTAAGAACCAATGAGACTGATTGTTAGTCTGGTAGGGGATTTTGGATACTAATGTGAGTTTTGCCACACCCTAATTCACTGAGGTTTTAAGTCTCTATGCACAGTTCTGTGTAGGAGCAGAATCCCTGCTACATGGCGCCCGATCGTTGGTGGTCTTATTACATGACACTTGAGTAGTACTTATATTGGTCCTTAACACCCTTCACTATTGTTTTCCGGAAGACAGTGGTGTTAGTCAAACCTACTTACACTTACATAGGTCATTTCAAGCTTGATTCTTTCAAAACAGTTTTCCTTGAATTACTACCCAGTTGTGCTACGTAGTTTTTATTGTATCTTTTCCTTTCTGTGTCACTATGCCGCGGTGGACATTCCGCAACATAGTCACATTGCGGTGCACAATCACTTGCAGACTTATAATTTCCCCGTGGATGGCATGGCCGTAATTATGGTGGTAAGTGCAGAGGTGGGTGGCATACCCGTACGGAATTTTTTATTCGTGGGTGACCTTCCCGGCTGCGAACGCAAATACTACTGTGTTCGACACGTACACTCCCACTGCCATAGCCTCAGGACTATGCTCCATATATGACACAGGAGGTTCTGTTTATCGCTTCGCAGCACCGAGTTTGGTTTAATGGTGTTCTACCCCACTCTTTGACAGCACCAAGGTTAGGTCTCTTGTCCATTCTAGGCGCGACTTGGCCTGTTTTGGCTGCATGTGCACTTCATCCTCAACACAGGGCTTGTCCCCTTGCTAATATAAGACGACTACATTTAGTTGCAATTAGCGTAATTAGGTCGTTAGTGCAATACATTACCCGCAATCTCCCGGGCGGGGCCCCAGGTGGTGCGGTGCTTCCTGCTGGACAGGGCGGAATGAAGCTTAGTCCTGTAATGGTCAACGCTGTGATGGGCAAGCGCCTCCAGAATAAAGATGATTTTCCTTTCTGGCTTGCCGAGAAGTTTGACCAGCTGGAAGAGGTATTTCCTAACACGACTCCTGGTGAGAAACACAGGATTCTGACAATTAGCATGCCTAAAGACTTGATCCCAGAAGCTGGTGACCCTGAGCCATGGGGTAAGGTCTTTGTGGCAGTATATACGAGGTGCTTCGGCACACCGTCAATGACTGTCCTTCCGACGGTCGTTAAGCGTGTTCAGGGTGAGCACTGACCTGAGGCAGCGGTTGAATTGGGTATGCGCCTCTGCGGCAGTTTTGACGTAGTTTCCGATCTCGTTCTTGTGAATGTCAAGGGAGATGCTGTGAGCTTTCAGGTGTCTAATGCTTTGCAGGCTGTACCCAATGCCGATAAACCCCGTCAGTTATCGAGAATTATTGTGGCGGCTTATAACACCGTGGCCCCCAATAATTTGGGAGCCAAGCCATTTTCCACTAAAGAGAAAAAACAACCCCAAGGGCCGAAGTCAGAGACTGACGAACAGCCCAAGGCTAAAAAGCAAAATTTGCAGGAAAAACAAAAACAGGGTAAACAACAACAGCAGAAACAGGAGTCTCGTCCTGCATCTCCAGTGCCTGCGCCTACAGAACATATTTATGACTTGCGCAACGATAAAATCACCTGATTGTTTTCAGGTTTCTGAACAACGCTGTCCTCGTTCTTTTCAGGACTCATCGGCCACATCGACCGGTGGTGGAGGAGGCGGCAGAGGTCGCGGTGGCCAGCAGGGACGCGACCAGCCCCGCCCGAAAGACAGTAACGGCAAGCAGGACTATTCAACACCGAAAAGACCCCAGTTTCAGAAAAATAAAGTTGCTGCTTTAACAGTGAGATATGCCATGGATAGTGAGAACGCAGCTTCGGAATCAGACATGGGCTCTGACCTCGCTGGACAGCGCGGCGGAGATAACCATAGTGCGAGAGGCCCTGCGTCCGCTACTGAAGGTAACAGCGACTGACCGATATGTTGTTGTTGAGACAGCTGATACTAGAGTAGCTCCCCCTGATAGACTTTATAACATAGTCCTTTTAATTGAAGGTGACATAGAGAGTACCATCAAAGGGGTATTCTTGGAAAATCTTACGACTACCTATGACATTTTGTTAGCGGAGGCTGACTGGCCCCCACCTTTTGTGCTTGCAGCTCGAAAGAGCATGCGCTGAATTTTGCAGAAGAGTGGGCTAAGGCTCTTGCGCCGGCTCTGTACTGTACAAAGTGTGGTTGGGATACATTTTACCCACACCACGAGATTTTTTTGCGGTCTATGCCACAGCCTCAACCTCAATATCCCATCTGACGTGAAGCTAAGGCTTCTGTCGCGGAAATCCTTGAACAATTGGAATATCAAGGTGTGATTGAAACTTGTGTGTCACCGATGAATAACCCTCTTTTTACTGTGACCAAACCTGACGGCTCGTACCGTTTGGTATTGGCCCTCCTCAATAGCGTGCAGCGTGCTCTTAATAATCTCCCTATAAGGTCTCTGGGTGGGCGGACCCCATACGAGATGCTCTTTGGTATCAAGATGTATGTCCCGGACCTTGATGGTCTAGACTCAGTGGCTCTAGCTGCCTCCTTTGACGTAGATGAACATTGCAATGTTTCACAGGATCTACAAAAGATAAGAGACAGTCTTGCGAAGGAACATTTGCCCTCCACCTCGGATGATGCGTTGCAGATCCTGGTAGTTGGCTGGCTACCCCAAGTTGGAGAACTGGTTCGTGAGAAGATCGGAAATAAGAAAGAATTTGGTCCCTCTTATCGAGCTCCGGTTCAAGTGCTTGGAGTGAAGGGCACAAGAACAGTCATTTTACCACCACTTCCAGGTCATAAGAGAACAGGTATATCTCCATTGACAATGTCAAGATACACAGAGTGGCGGATTCTTCTTAGTATAGCCCCGGCAGTCTCATGTCCTTCGATTTTGAGAAATTCTGTTTTGGCCCTGGTTTCCCGTCCTGTGCCTGATGTTGCTCTCGAGATGTCTGCTGTTTCCAGTCCTTTATTGAGTATACTGCTGCCTGGTACTCAACATGATGAAACTGATTACACTTACCCAACTGACTTATCGATGCCTGATTTGCAAACTCGCTTAGCTACAGAATCCAGATTTTCTTTTGACACTGATTCCCACACAGCAAAAAAGCCTTCAAAGATTTCTGTTCTGGCAAGACTGTTTAAAAAACATTTTTTGATTCCCCCTTGGACCTATATTTGGATGGTGCTTTTTTCGATTTACCTTTTTATGTCAATTGGTTTTGTGTTTTATTTTTTCCGTCTCGTCAATGGACACTATGTCGAGGAGAGAACATGCATTCGACATATCAATGGAACATTAGCTCCCCATTCCTCATCACACAGATTGAAGAGAGACTTGGCTGTTGTTAATATCACTGCTTGGCCTGTCTTAGATGGGGTTGTATGGGATGCTGTTCGATTTCAAATCCATGGGCCCACTGAGGTTATAAATGTCCCTAATGTGGTTAGAGTGTCTATGGGGGATGTAGTTAAACAAAATATACGTTCTGATGATTGGGATGTTCAGGCCGTAGAATCATTGTTTTCTGATTTGAAATATTATGCTGCCTTTGATACTGAAGATTTGTATTTGGAGTCTGCTAATTACGGTGATTTGTATTGTAATCAACATTTTGGGAAGAGTTTCCAAGGATAGGGATTTTTCAGCTCCTATTCTGTCTTCATAAGTAAGATAAGGCCTGCAAGAGGCCCAAGGCTACCTTGACGCGTGAAATTAACATTCCATCAATAGTTCTACCCAAATAACGCTATACCATTTTAGTAGTTCTGTGCAAAGTTGAAGCGTGAAAGCTCATAACCTCATGAGTTGTTTCAAACCTTGCCAACTTTGCAAGGCACAAAACCTGCTATTTTTAAAGATCAGAAACACAATTTGAGCCATGCTCAGTATCTAGAAACTTCTCACTGCCTTGAGTAAGTGGGAGTGGAAGTGGCAGCTGCTTATCTCTTTAAATATGGTGTAATGCTTTTTCACCTTTCCCTCTTCTGAAGTGAGAAAGAAGATGTTACTGTTTTTTCGTTTTATCTCACAAGTGTCAGTAGGAGACGAGGCTGCTGAATATGAGACCTGGCTATGCCAACCTCACTGGCACATGCCCTTGTTTTTGACGAGCGATGGACAGTACTTTTAGGGCATAGGTTATTCATGTCAGGAAGTCAAATTCATCAAATGTTCTTGTTACTTAGAAACTAACCCAAATTGGAGTCTCAAAGCCGAGGGACTGAGTACTAGGCATACAGGTAAAATCATGTAACATTATGCAAAGGAAAATATGTCAAACCCTTGGGGCTGTGTTTTAGCACACGTTTATTATATAAAAAAAAGTTGATTGAAATAGCCACATATAATAATAATATATCACACAAGGACTAGAAGGGCAACAATAACTAAACAATCCCCAAATGCTTGTAGTTTCAATCTTAGTAGTACATTTGTGCAAGGAGACCCAGTCAATGGTCAGTTCAAGGCTTTACCCAGATGAGCACCAGGGAAGAATAGCTGTATGTTGCAGCACCATTACCCAGGTCTCAGAGCACAAGTCCTAAATAAAGAAGTGGGGGGGACGCTGACGTCACGACAGGAAGTGACATCACGAAAGGTGGCTTGCACCATCAGACTCATTGCCTCCCCTCGCTCACCCCTTAAATGCGCTACCTCCCAAGGGCTTCTTTGAGCTGCGTATCATCTTTTAATCAATCTTTTGGTCACACAACACTAGAAAAAATGTGAATGTGTGGCTCCATTTGTTCGAGTTATCGCGCTCCCGGTAAAATAAGTGCGGGGACGCCGTCCACCCGTGTGGTACCCCGACTTGAGCCCTGCCAGGTCTACATCGAGCTTCCACCTAAGGCAGTTTTATATTCTCATATAGATAAAATACTGGCAAATTTAGCTTTGAGAAGCTTCTTGCTCGAGAACCTTGTAGCACCTCTGTACTTTAACGCTCATCACATTATCATGCAGGTAATCATGCAGGTATCATGCAGGTTGTGCAATGTCTACCTTCTCACTTGTTCTCGAACGTTGGAAGGGCTGGTTTTAGGACTGTCACAAAAATGTATGATCGGCATGTGTACATGCACCTGTACGCTTGTGATCTACGAAACATCTATGTTAGAAACGCGTGTGAATGCTATGTTTAGGACCTGGGAGGCTTTGTCAGCTCCTTCTACTCCCATAACACATCTAATCTAAGTTGTGAGGTCAGTGTACCAACTACCAAGCAGCTCCATAAGCGTCTAAGCGCTATATTTATTTTTTACAAGTGCCAGGCCAGGAAATTCCTGCCACAAATTCTCTGGGGTCTCCCTGATTTTCCTCTCCAAGTTGTGTTGTAACTTGAGCATAGTTGCTCACCCCCGCTGCATCCATTCTCATTCCACCACTTGCTTTCAAAATTTCACTGTGCCAGTTAGTTATATCATTCGGGCCATATGTGTTGGGACATCATGCACAAATTCAGCCTGGAACTTCTCACTGCTGCTCATTGGAATGTCCTGTTACGCATAGTTTCATGTCCACATTCATTCCTTTCTCCCTGTACATATGCAGGGCCGGCGTTAAGGCTGTGCGACCGGTGCAGCCCCACTGGCTGCTGACCTGGAAGGGGGCACAGACCTCTGGCAGGGGGCTCTGTGGGTAACATAATTTAAGATTTAAAATTATCTGCTGCAGAGTTCCCTGTGCTTCCAGCTTTCAAGCAGCAATAACAATTTCAAGATTACTCTTGTGATTATTGTTCCTTCTAGAGAGCGAGATCAAAGATTTTGTCTCGTGACAGTTTTGATTCGCTACAAAGCAGCGTAGAGGGTTAATATGCCTGCTGCAAAGAACAGATCTGTAGTTTATGTGGATAGCCTAGTGGATTAGTAAAGCCAGCCTTTTCCAGCGGTTTAAAACAGATGAAATGTACTTGAGAGAGGAGCTGTGGAAAGATCAGCTGTACTTTTTCAAGGTGGTAGCGAGGGAATCCGAGGAGGATATGTGTGTGCAGTCTGCCTCCTGCAGTAAAGTGGGCGTTATCAGTCTATAAGACATTCACTAACTGGCCCCAAGACTCTGTGCCCAGATAAAATTTTATATCCATATTGTCACTGTGGATGCATTTATATTGCTTACACGTGCCTCCTTGTAAGTCTGATGTGACTATCACTGACAAGGAAGGCTACAGTGATTGTTACCGGAATGCGTTAAAGTATCCACAATCAATCAATCAATCAATCAAAGCATTTATATAGTGCACTACTCACCCAGAGGGTCTCAAGGCGCTAGGGGAGGGGGGGTCCGCTACTGCTCGAACAGCCAGTCTTGAGTTGCTTCCTGAAGGCGAGGTGGTCCTGGGTCAGGCGGAGGTGGGTCGGGAGGGAGTTCCGTGTCTTGGCGGCGAGGTAGGAGAAGGACCGTCCCCCTGTGGTGGCTCTTCGGATGCGAGGGACAGCGGCAAGGGCGTGGCCGGTCGATCGAAGCTGGCGTTTGGGAGCGTAGAAGTTGAGGTGGCTGTTGAGGTATCCTGGGCCTTGGTTGTGTAGGCCTTTGTGTGTGTGGGTGAGGAGACGGAAGGTGATTCTCTTGTTGACCGGGAGCCAGTACAGATCTCTCCGGTGTCTGGAGATGTGGCTGCGACGAGGGATGTCCAGGATGAGTCGTGCTGAGGCGTTCTGGATCCGCTAGAGTCTCTTCTGGAGTTTGGCGGTGGTTCCGGCGTAGAGGGAGTTGCCGTAGTCCAGACGGCTGGTGACGAGAGCCTGGGTGACCGTCTTCCTGGTCTCGGAGGGGATCCACTGGAAGATCTTACGTAGCATGTGCAGGATGTTGAAGCACGACGAGGAGACGGCGTTGACTTGTCTGGTCATGGAGAGGGAGGAGTCCAGGATGAAGCACAGGTTGCGTGCGTGGTCTGTTGGTTTGGGTGCGCTGCCTAGGGCGGGGGGCCACCAGGAGTCGTCCCAGGCGGAAGGTGAGGATCCCAGGATGAGGACTTCCGTCTTGTCCGAGTTCAGTTTCAGGCGGCTGTTCTTCATCCATTCGGCTACCTCTTTCATCCCTTCGTGAAGGTTGGCTCTGGCGGTGGCGGGGTCGTTGGTGAGGGAGAGGATCAGCTGGGTGCCGTCGGCGTAGGAGATGATGTTGAGGTTGTGCTGGCGTGCGATGTCTGCGAGGGGGCTCATGTAGACGTTGAAGAGGGTTGGACTGAGCGAGGAGCCTTGAGGAACGCCGCAGATGACTTCGGTGGCTTCAGATCTGAACGGGGGAGGCGGACTCTCTGTGTCCTTCCGGCGAGGAAGGAGATGATCCACTCCAGTGCCTTCTCCTGGATTCCGACGTTGATGAGGCGCTGCACTAGTGTACGGTGGCAGACAGTGTCGAAGGCCGCGGAGAGGTCTAGGAGGATGAGGGCTGCTGTTTCTCCGTTGTCAAGCAGGGCTCGGATGTCATTGGTGGCTGCGATCAGGGCGGTCTTGGTGCTGTGGTTGGCCCGGAAGCCGGACTGCGAGAGGTCGAGGGATCCGTTTGTCTCGAGGAAGGCGGCCAGCTGCTTGTTGACGGTCTTCTCGATGAATTTTGCAGGGAACGGGAGCCGCGAGATGGGGCGGTAGTTCTTGAGGTCGGTGGGGTCGGCTGATGGCTTCTTTAGTAGAGCGCTGAGTTTGGCGTGCTTCCAGCTCTCCTGGAAGGTAGCGGTGTCGAAGGAGGTGTTGATGATGTCCCGCAGGTGGGGTGCGATGACAGCGTCGGACTTGTTGAAGACGTGGTGAGGGCAGGGGTCAGTCGGAGATCCGGAGTGGATGGAGTTCATCGTGCGGACGGTGTCTTCGGTGCTGATCGGGGTCCAGGCGCGGAGGGTGATGGTGGGGGGCGGTGGTTCGGTCGAGGCGTGCGTCGGTTGAGTGCTGAAGCTGTTGTGTATGTCCGCGATCTTGTTGTGGAAGTACGAGGCGAGGGAGTTGCAGAGGTCTTGCGAAGGGGTGATGTCGTTGTTTCCGGCGTTGGGGTTGGAGAGCTCTTTAACGATGTTGAAGAGTTCCTTGCTGTTGTGTGCGTTGTTGTCCAGTCGTTCCTTGAATGCAGTTTTCTTGGTGGCATGGATAAGTCAGTGGTGTTTTCGGGTGGCGAGCTTGAGGGCAGTCATGTTGTCCGGTGTTGGGTCTCTGCGCCAGGTTCTCTCGAGGGCTCAGCAGTTCTTCTTGGAGCTCTTGAGTTCGTCTGTGAACCATGGGGCTTTTTTGCTGCTGGGTCTGCTAGGCAGGGTCCTCAGTGGGGCGAGGTCGTCTGCGCAGTCGCTGATCCACTTCGTGAGGTTGGTGGCCGCTTGGCTGGGGTTCGTTGCGCTGGTGGGTGGGTCCTTGCTCAGGGAAGTTGCGAGCTGGTCGGCTGTGATCTTGTTCCAGCTTCTGCGTGCAACCTGTTGCTGGTGGTGGTGGCTCGTGGTCCTTCTGAAGCTGAAGTGGACGCAGCCGTGGTCCGTCCAGTGGAGTCCGGTGGCGTGGCTGAAGGTGATGTCCTTGCTGGATGAGAAGACGGGGTCGAGGGTGTGTCCGGCGTAGTGGGTGGGGGTGGTCACCAGCTGCTTGAGTCCGAGGTTTGCGAGGTTGTCCAGCAGGGTGGTGGTGTTGCGGTCGTTGTTGTTCTCCAGGTGGAAGTTGAGGTCCCCGAGGAGGATGTAGTCAGCGGAGGGGAGGGCGTGCGGGCTGATGAAGTTGGCGATGTTTTCGCTGAATTGTGTGCGTGGTCCTGGGGGTCTGTAGATGAGGGTGCCTCTGAGGGTGGTCTTGGGGTTGATGTGGACCTGGAAGTGCAGGTGCTCGGCGGGTGCGGAGGTGTCGTCGGTGTTGGTCGTGACGCAGATGGTGTTCTTGTGGATGATGGCGATGCCTCCTCCGGTCTGGTTGATGCGGTCCCTTCGGATGATCTTGTAGCCGTCTGGGATGGCGATGTCGGGTGCTGAAGAGGCGTTCATCCAGGTTTCCGTGAGGAAGGCGACGTCTGGTGAAGTTGTGTCGAGCAGGTTCCAGAGCTCGACGGCGTGTCTGTGGACGGAGCGGGTGTTGAGCAGGATGCATTTCAGGTGGCTGCTGCTGTTGCTCGTCTTGGTCTTGGTCGGTGCTGGAGTAGTGCAGGTCCGGATGCAGAAGAACTTGCAGGAGTGGCAGCAGAAGGGTCCGTGGGTGCGTCTCGGGGTGGCTCTGTAGCAGCCCGGGAGTCGACCGGCGTTGAGTGCGTAGAGTTCAGTGGTGTCGTAGGTCCGGCGGGTGGGCTAGTGTCTGTGGGGGCCAGGGGTCCTGGCACTGGGCGTGGTCCAGGCGCAGACGGGCGCAGACGGGCTTACCTTTGGCGCACCTTCGGCGCTCAGTCGGCGCGCCCGCTGCGCTTGCACGCTGCGCATACGCGTGGACTCCGCCATAAATGGCATAGTGGGGGGGCGGAGCGAGGGCGGAGCGAGGGCGGAGCAGCTGGGAGGCGGGAGCGGGGTGGACCAATGGGCGGGAATTACGAGCGAAGCTGGGCGGGCCGCAGGGGAGCAGCGGCGGGGAGGGGGACAAGCGGCGGGAGGACACGAGGACGGCACAGGAGGCACAATTAGGGGAAAATACAAGTCAACACAGTACAGAAAACAGAATAACCAAGCAAACACTGTACACAGGCGAAAGGATTGCTACGCCGAGCAGGGGCACAATGCAGGAAGTGAGCCGGTAGAGTGACGGTCCAGGCACACGCCTGTGCGAGGCAGCAGCGGAGGGGTCAGGGGTCCCGGCACTCAGTGAGGGAGCTGCGCGGTGTGTGGAGCGACCAGCCCTGCAGGCAGGGGCAAAGGTCCACATGATTGATTGTAGAGGCACTTGCTCGTTGCTCATTTAGACTTAAATCTTAGGTGTGATATCAGTTGAGTCCTAAAACAGTATGTTAATCAGCTGCTCTGAGTGTGCGTGCGTGTCCTGTGGTGTGATGGTTGGATGAAACTCCCTGTCACTTTGTTTGTCCCCTCGGCTGGATCTGAAACACTTAGTCTGCAGTGTCTCTTGATTTATTTATTTTTTGTCTTTGAACTTTTCATTCTTTTCTATATGCAACAGTATGTGAGTTTTGCTCAATGAATGTTATAATCACTTTGAGTTCGGACATGGTCAGCACATACGTGTGTGGTTAACTGAGTGAAGAAAGTCGTGTTGTTTTGTTTATGCTATGGCATTGAACTTTGAGTGCGGATAAGCTTTATGGGGAACTGGGGTATAATTTACACCATGGAATATATTTTATACCAGGATGTGTGACTACACCCTTTTTTGTATGTTTTATTAAAGATAAACATGCTTTTGTAGTCCTATATATATCCATGAATACTGTTGCAAGAATTTACCGCACTATTACAGTAACATTTAGAAACAGCTGTGGCTTTCTCTGGGTGGATGCAGGTACCATTAATCTCCTCAAAAAGATGTGAACCGCTGCCTCCTCTGTATGATACTGGATCTCTCTCATAGTATGGGCACCCCCCTCTCCATCTGAACCCAGCAGATGGCCTCACTGTTCCAACATGGCCGACTGCCTCGCAAAGTGTGGTTCCACTTCAAAGAACTGACACCTGGCCTGCACCCTAGAGGGAAATCTCTTCAAATGCTCCAGGAATGCTTTGTTCAGCAATATCGCCAAAGAAGGAAACCTAATTAATGGTAGGACGAGCTGTCAACCAGACAACCTGCTGTGCTGTCACCACATTTACCTCAGTCTGTCTGTCCTTAAATAGTGATTCCTTGAGGCAGCACCTCACTAGGGTTTTGCGAATATGCAAAAAAAAAAAAATTGTGAAAGAAGTGTAATTTTTAGAAAATCACATGCGTCAACACTCGACAGGGTTAGTAAGCTCCATATAAATGCAACAACAAAAAATGTACAGTACAATGTATTACACGAAATACATTTCACGGGTATCTCCAGTAACTTTTAACCGTTGGGGGTGTTGTAGGACAAAAAACTCACACGACATACTGGCAGGAGACACTGGTTCGAAGAGAAGATATGTTGTTCAACAAAAAAGGCTAATTGGTGGGACACTGTTTATTTATACCAGTCTCCTCCTGTGGACAAAAAATCATGCAAAATATTATGAAAAGGAAAAGATGAAAATTGTGTATATTATGCGTCCCCGCGAAATTCTGCAACTGTGCGAGATGAAACTGCAGTAAATAAAATTGCGCGCAGGCCCACACCTCACTCCTCGAGAAGACAATGTAGTTTACAAGTGCGTCAGCACACGCAAGCTGTGAGATTGCCATTCAATAATAATTACAAAGTCAATTATGGTTTATAATGTGAAAAAGCGAAAACCTTTCTTTGCCTTGGAAATCCATTTTTTTCCCTTCTAAAAACAGCGACGCTCGCCACGACGAAGCGACGCCTTCGAGCCTAAAAGCGCGCGCGTTTAAATGTCCAGCTATTGTGTTTTTTCTGCTGATATTGATCCCGCCGATCATCATAATCACTGCCGCTTGACAGGGCCGGCTTACAAATGAGAGATGGACAAAGAGTTTCCTTTTAATTAGTAATGAAGGTGAGGGCTTTGATTTATGATTGCATTAGTGACCCTTAATGGGGCTTTCACGGTGCACCTATCGGGAAGAGCTGCCGCGTGCAGCGCTGAAGCTTTGCTGCAAAAGCACTTCTTAAATCAATGTTTTTCTAATTCGTACTTGAGGTATAGTGGCCGTAATGAGTGCAACTGGACATTGAAGGCAAGGGTTTTAAAATCAGGAAGCCCAGGGGGCTCCTAGACCATTTAGATTTTTGCTACGAGCAAAACAGCATAGGAATTTGATGTATAACATATACATCTGCAATGGTGGTAAACACAACTTTGTGACTTGAGTCCCCACCATGGACAGCAGTGGTCAATCAATCAATCGTGGTTTTTATATAGCGCTGCTACTCAACCGTGAGGGTCTCAAGGCGCCGAGGTGGTGATTTTCCTCCGTGAAAAAAGCTCCTCTTTTGAACATCAGTGCTTGTAGCGCACCTGCTGCAATTGGTCAATGTGCAACTTTTACACACTTGTAAGCTGCTGTAAATAGTTTACCCAATAGGTGTCTCCATTCCATTCTATTTCATTCCAGTGTATGCACCATAGCTTAGAACCTTATTTTCATTTGGTATGACAGTACCTTGTTATGTTATGTTATGTTATGTTAATATGTATTTATTAAGCGCTCGTACGCCCAGGGGCTTCATGGCGCTGTAGGAAGGGAACACAACACAACAGTTAAAAGTAAGATACAGCTCAGCAATGGACCTGCGAGAACAGCCAGGTTTTAAGAGAATGTCTGAAGCTAAGAAGGTCTCCGCTCAGTTTCAATTGTAAGGGAAGCGAGTTCCAAAAGGTGGCTGCAAGATGGTCAAAACAGCTGCCACTGAGGCGCTTCCTTTTGTAAGATGGCACAATCAGTAAAGATTTTTGAGCAGAGCGGAGATTTAAAGATGGATTATATCTAGAAAACAGTTCTTTTATAAACTTCAGACCTGAGTTTTGTAAGGATTTAAAAATAATACACCCCGTTTCAAATGCAATTCGCTGCGCAACAGGCAGCCAGTGTAGTTGTTTCAAACCAGGTCTGATAGATTGCCATTTTGAGAGTCCCAGAATAAGTCTGGCGGCCTGATTCTGGGCCAACTGAAGTCGTTTTAGCTCTCCCGCTTGGAGCCCCAAGTAGAGACTGTTAGAAAAATCCAGTCGAGATAAGACAAGGGCAATTATGACCTGGATAAGAGCGGCCTGTGTAAGAAAGCAAGCTATTTTCCTTATTTTTTTAAGTTGAAAGAAACTGGACGGCACTACAGTGCCTACCTGTCTTTTCAAAGAAAGATCCTCACTAATTATTACTCCCAAGCTTTTGACTGAGGACGATCTCGTGGGTGGGGCCCCCATGCTAGAAGGCCAAAAGCATGGGCTCCAGCTTAGTTCACTTTGCCCAGGCAAGACCAGATCAGTCTTGCCTGGGTTAAGTTTCAGATGGTTGCGGCTCATCCAACCCTGAATATGTGTCATGGTGTTATGAAATTCCTCCACCGAGTCCTTGGTGTTCAAAGGGAAGATGAGTTGTAGATCGTCCGCATAGTTAAAGATGGTGACTTTAGCATTTCTTAGGGAGTACAGTAGTGGGCGCAGGTACAAATTAAAAAGCAAAGGTGACAAAGATGAGCCCTGGGGTACTCCGCATGTGGTGGAGATAGTGGGGGCTGTAAAAGGGCCCAATCTTACTGATTGAGTGCGGCCTGTGATAAAGGAGCGGATCCAACTCAACGCAGGCCCCCTAATGCCAGCTTGTTCGACACGGTTGACCAAGATGGTATAGTCAACCGTGTCGAATGCTGCCGAAAGATCGAGTAAAACCAGGGCCTGGTGGATTCCTTTATCCGCATTCCGCCTCAAAGTATTTTGTACCGCCAATATGACTGCTTCGGTTGAGTGGCACGAACGGAAGCCAGCCTTCCAGTGGTTATACATATACGAGTGTTCTCCTTTGTTTAAGGTACCACTTTTGGTTGCTTCCACTTGAGCTGTTTGACTTTTTTCTTTTTCTATTTTTTCCAAAATGGAAAAACAGTTGAATTATCCCACCCCAAACCATTTCAGTGTTCTTGAAACAAAGAACAAAGCTGATGCAGCACACCCTTTATAATTAATGATAATCCAAATACAGTATTGGATATGTTCTACATAAGTCAAAATTCCAATGCAAAAGTCAACACCAGTTAATACGGGCAATTTAGTGAGGCAGTTCAGTGTTCTGTGCTTTACTTCCATAATTTGCTCTGGCCCGGGAAATCTCCATCTATCTAAAATGCACCTATTTTCACTTTGTGCCTTCGAGACTCGCAGGCTGAAAAGGTATGGGAATTTGATAGCCATTCTGATAGCTAGACTAGCAGCCAATCAGAAAGGTTTTGGCAATTGTTTGAATCTGGAAAAGACAAACAATGGCAACACTAATGAAAATTGTTTAAAAACACATCCTTCAAAATATTAAGTATGTAACACCACAGTTTACTTAGGATGGAAACAGAAAGGACATCCAGTTGCCAAATGCTGTCCAAAGTGGGTCAACTAAAGTGACCCAAACATTACATTATCAACATGCTGATCAACATTGATTTGTAGCAATATCAGTGAATTACTTTGTTAATTTGGCTTTCACAAAATCTTGGTATCTTTTATTAGTTCAGTGTCACAGTTCAATTTATTTTAATCTTTTAACATTAAAACCTTAATAATGTGATGCATGTGAGACATTAGCCTGAATGTGTTTTGTCCACCGATCTAACTGTCTCTGGACAGCCACAAGGCTGAAAATCATTGCATACATTTTAATTATCAATACACTCAACTAATGTGGGTTAACCTATTTAAACGTGTCATTTCACAAAATACCTTACTATGACAAATGTGAACTATTTGTTATATATGTTAATTTCCAAATTGGTTTATCTAAGTAAATACAGCTCCGAAGACATGACCATATCTGCATATACAGTCTTTGCCAGCTACATAGCTTACTTCAAAGGCCCTGTCCCAGTGCTTAATTTGAGAGATAGTTTTTTTGTGCTCCATTCCGGCATTTAATTGCCTAAACCGGCAGTTGTGACAGTCTGTCACAAGGTGGCATTGTCTGGATAATTTATAGATGACCACACCATCAGTTAATTATTAATTCAATTTGCAATAAAATGACTGTTACCTGCTTCCCAAGCCATTCTTATAGCAATGGGGGCCTGAAATAGTCAACATTTCTGCACTTATAGGAGTGTGATGGTTAGTAGTTGTGTTGTTACTCTCATTGGCAGCATAGCAGGTGTAATGTGTGGTGCAAGCTGCTTGGGCCTCCTGACAAGAGCCCTGGCACTTTTTTTCCCCTTATTTTTTTTACACAGTAAGTACGAACCTGTGCCCAATCCCTCCATGGGTGGACAATACACTCTGCAAGTGTGTGAGGGGGATCACAGGGCTTGACCCATACGGGATCCCAGCCTACCTACTTTTCTTTTGTTCTCAATTAGTTTTTGGTACTGGGATACTCCCACTGTATAGGCCATGCAAGCTTCCACCCTATGTTTCTCTGATCCCAGGCGCGCAACGCTGGGTCCCACTGGCATTTCTTTTTCTTTTTTAAAATTTTAATCTCTTTGGAGGTCAGGATTAAGAGGACAGACTAGGGACACCCTGACCCCTCACAAGTACCTGGGGGGTCAGGGGATTCCTAGCCTGCCCCCATATACTCTTTTTATAATTTTTTTCAGGACATGGTGACCACAACAGCCATTCAGATCATGTGGCCCTGGGGCCAGTACTAGGACTGGTCTATGGTACTAAAATGGTTGATGGGAGTAAAAGCCTCCTTGGCTATTCAGAAGGCCTTATATTGTTAATTTTCGTTAAAGCGGGACCAATCATTCAGATATAACTAACTATTTTACCTACTTGATTCTCAACCACCCTCCCTCTTCAAATGTTAATTTCTTGATAATGGCTGAACAAATTTACAGCAAATCACAAAAGTGTTTTTTTGGAGGAAAGTTATAACTTTTTGCCAAATTTAGTATCATTTAACTTGGCTCTTTTTTCCTGTATCAGAGAGCACGTTTCCTATTGGAATTAACAAGGGAAATTAACATTTTTTAACCTTATTCACTTATTTGACACAAAACTTTCCATGAAGGAGCAGGGGTGAATAACCTTTTTTGGCGGGGGAGAGTGTGGTACTGAAAATTCTGGAACTGTGTTATAAACATCGTCGTATCATGACGATTTTGGTATCAGCAGACCGAGAATGATTAGAATACTATGCACAAACATTTTCGTCATCTTCGGGTGACGAAATCACCCTGAAATCAGAGTTTCCGTCCTGAACCCTCGGGTTCCATTTTGTGAATGGCAGACATTTTGTGATTGCCCTCACATAGGCCAATGACTAAGGCCAAAAACGAGTCTGAAGGACACGTACACCTTTGCTGACTCCTCTGTGACCTGGGCAAGCTGACTCCACTGCCTGAAGCCAAACCTGCTCGGCCAGTTCCTTTCCCAGTGGCCGAATGAGATTAGTATCAAGGCACAACATATCATAAACCTTTCATCGCACACAAACCATGCCTAATCTTACACACACCTGTCCCTGTTTCTTTCTTTATAACTTGCTTTACGAGGAGGAGTTGCCCATTTTTATTGGGGGTCCGTCGATATCTGATGAAAATACTGAGCCTTGCCGGGTAATTGATTGAGGGCTGGACAAACTGAAATATGGGCTTGTCATCATGACTCTGCTTTTTCTTTGTAGTGAAAATATGTTAATGGTCAACTGTAAAATAAGGAATGTTTGCCTAAAGCATAATATTTTGTATAAAAAGAGAAGGCTGGCTTTGTAAGGTTGAGCAGTGTCCTGAGAATATACACCGTGTTGTACTTCTAGGATACCTGTTACTGGCTGCAGCCAATAAATTCGATCTTTGACTTCACCTAGAAGACTCTGTGTTTCTGTAGTCTAAAACAGGAAGGACTCGAAGTCTTAGGGTGTGTTCCCTGGCACCGCTGGGTTCCGAAAAACCCAGTACTTCAAGAGCTTTGTGCAGATTTGTCAAATGGCTGCCAAGGTTATTAAGAAAGCAAAAAAATGCCTTTTCAATGGCAAACTCTGACTTAACCATAACTACAAAGTACAGAGGCACTATTGCCACCTGGTTATGCATAGATAGTTGGTAGTTATAGTTAGGACAATGCTATAGACAATGCTATAGACATAGCTGCTAGCTTTTCTTTGGCGGGAGCACAGCTCCTGCCAAGCAAAAGCAAACACTCCGATTTCAGCGGGTGGGAGCAGTTAAAGTGCTCCCGCCAGCTGGTAGCGGTGATTTCATCTCTTTCCCATCCTGCAGACATGCAGGCAGAGAAAGGGGTGAAACTATTGCTCATGCATGCAAAAAGCTGCATTTCCAACAGCTCCATGAGTGCAGCAGCAATGCCGGCTCCTGTAGGAGTGCAGCTAACTGGGCCCGCGGGGGCATTTAGGTTCCAATCACATTCCCCATTGTGCACAGAAGGTGCCCTGGCTGGGGACAAGGCGCCCAGAGACATAATGCTAAGCCCCGGGGTTGGGGTCCCAGGGATAAATTCAGCTGGGGGAGGGGGGCATGTGGGCCCCCCTCCCCACCACATTTCGGCAGTGCCCTCGGGAATGGGGTCTGGGGGGCTGAAATCAGCCTGGTAACTGGGCTGCGTGCCCCCTAAAGAATTATATATATATATATATATATATATATATATCAAAAGTCTTAGTGCGACCAAGCCACTTAAGACGGCGGGCACACGGCGGGGTCGCCACCCCCGTAAATCATACACCATTCCTGGAAAATAATCCTCTTCTCATGAGAAAAACCAGAGCGGTGGCCACAATTTGTGCTCAGCGTGTTTATTGTCAACGAGAAACACCCAATGCGTTTTGAAGTTTCCTCACTTCTTTCTCACGGGTGAGGTCACAATGTAGCCATTCTTTTTTTAAAGGTACAACACAATTCTTAACGTGCATGTGATCAGTAAACATAAAAGAAACATTTTAGTTGCACTGACTGTTTGTGACTCGGTTTAAATAAAGATTTATGTACTTTCTGTTTCATTATTAAAAATGAAGTAAACAAAATTAATGCCACATTCCATGTTCATTTCACATAATGGCAATATGTCACAAATAACCGAGTGGAACAACCTCTCTTGTTCGTCCATTCTTAACGGACACTCTAAAGAATTAAACCAATTCAGCCCCAGTGGGCATGCCATTAGTACAAATGAAAAAGTAAATGTGGATACATTGTATTCACTTGACCAGAATTCAACGCTGTGTCAAAAATTCGTAAGCTGCGAAACTTCAAGCCAATGCTGCCCAAGTGGGCATAAATGCTCCAGAATTTCTACGTCATTCAATCTTCCCATCTACAGAAATAGAGAGTGCAACTTTTAGTAACAAAGTAAAAGTGCTATATACAATAAAAGACCATTAAAAATTTGAGTTTCATTGAGGCGTGACAGCTAAACTGATTTCCTACAAATTCAGTCTATAGGTGTCCTGAAAGCTCCTCATCAAGGTTAAGATCTTCAGGGTGCATCGTATTGTACTTGATGATGAATTTGGACTCGAGTCTCCTTAACTCAGAAATCCTGTTGTCTCCCCTCTCCTTTACTGGAATATAATCCAGAACATAAAATTTCCAAGAGATTTGGGTTCTTATTATGTACTGCTGAGAAATGGTGTGCCATGGGATATAGACAATCTAAATTCTTAATAGCCCTTAGGTGTTCGAGTACTCTTTTTTTTCTCGCTTTATGCAACATGCTGCCTACATAAAACCTGTCACATGGGCATTTAAGGGCATATATTGTGTATTCCGTATTACAACTAACATGTTTCATTATTCTGTGTGGAGCCTTATCAGATGAGATTTTGAGACTTTTACAATTTTCACTATACTTACAGGCTTTACATTTGTTGCAAATGAAAAAACCTTGGATTTCACTACTCTTGGCACCGAAACGTGTCAGGCACGTTACTTGCTTGCATTACATTTCACACTGCAGTAAGGAATTTCTGGGCTCGAACGATTCTTTGTTCACTGGTGGAGGAATCAGAGTTGGATTACAAGAGGGTCGCGACCTCGTTTTGAGCCCACCGCCATTAAGAGGCAAGGAGACCCGCAACTGTTGTGGTTGTGTATCTATATATATATAGTGGGACTTGTTCTTCTGGGAAATAAATTTAGAAAATATATATATATATATATATATATATATATTTTTTACATTTGTTTCCCAGTAGAACAAGTCCCACCTTGAGTGCCAAACTCAGGACGGTGGCATCCGTGGGATGGTGAGTCTCACGCATAATACATTTATCCAAAAACTTACGGAGCTCTCACGTGGTAGGTAGTCTCTATCATTGTAGTAGACGCATTTCAGACTTCTTCAGTGCTTTTCAATTAAAAATGCAAATGGTACACTCAACTCTTGATCTTTAAAATGTCACAACTTGTACTCCCATTGGAGGATTTCTCATAGTATGTAGCAACGAAGGACTACAGCTATTTATCACTGGATGTTGTTGTCTTTGGCTGCCATATTTGTGTGGTGCCAATCCACTTGTACCAATGATATAATCCTACAGTGCCTCTTCATGTGCCAGTTACCCCTCACCACAGCCGCACAATATGAAAATATTAACCGCAGGTGCCAGTTCAATAACTGAGCATCCTTTAGTTTGAATAACTGACGCATAGGCGACGGAAATAACTTCAAATGCTGCTGTTCAGGAACCATAACAAATATTCCAGTGGAGCAAGTCCCACCATCAGTGCTGAACTCAGCTGCATCCGTGGGATCATGAGGTTGAGTCTCACGCATAATACGTTTATCCAAAAAAGTATGGAGCATTCACTGGGTAAGTAATCTCTTTAATTGTAGTAGACGCATTTCAGCGAAAATGCCTTCTTCGCTGCTTTTCAATAAAAAATGCAAATGGCATGCACAACTCTTGATCTTTAAACTGTCACAACTATTACTCCCAATGGAGGATTTCTCATAGTAACTAACAACAAAGGACTACAGCTGTCTATCCCTGCATGTTGTTGTCCTTGGCTGCCATATATATATCCAGTCCCCGGGGTTGAAATCAGCCCAGGAAGGGGGGCCGTTCAGCCCTATCCAGCTAAGGACAGGGCCAAAATTGTTCCAGGGAGGGGGTCTGCACCCTAATTTAAATCTGGCCTGGCCACACCCACTTACAGACCCAGTCAGACACTCATATACCCACTCAGACACACACACACCCACTCAAACACTCTTGCACCCACTCAGACACTCTTGCACCCACTCAGACACTCATGCACCCACTCAGAGACTCACGCACCGACTCAGACTCTTGCACTGACACACCCTCACCCACAGCTTTCCTGTGCTGCTCCATTGCTCTGCATCTTCTCCATTTTTCTGAGTGCTTTCTCCTGTTTTTCCCTAATTTTTAGGTCGAGCATTCGAGACCTCTTGTATATACTTTAGTATATACTTATATGTATACTTATATATGTATGTGTAATTTGTGGGCTCTGGAGATCAGCCCTAGAACTGGTCTCCTTCCGCGAAGCGACTTTTTTTTCTGTTCAACTGCCTCTATTTATCTGTCTTGATAGAAAAATACCAGCAGAGGTCAGTAAAATACCAGAATTACTTTAGCATTCTCTAGATTCCAGTCCATGTAAATTGCCTTCCACGTGCACCTGTAGACAATTTTTTTTTCCAATCTTGTATTTTCAGTGATATAATTGCCTAAGGCCCTGATTTTATATTAAAAACATAGCTTTGGGCTATACCATTTCCAGCTGAAAGGCAATATTTCTCTCCATGTAATCCCATACCCGGCATGTCAAGCAGTTTGGTGCTTACTTTCCGTCCATGTTAAAGAACAGTAGATGTTTCAGCACCCAAGTTAATGTGCTGCATAGCTAAATACATACAAGGTCCCAAAGGCGAGACTGATTGCATTGCAAATGCTTGTTACTGCTTTCTCCTTCTTTTCCCCCTTTTTTCTGAGTGCTTTTCTTGCTTTTGACCCATTATTTAAAACTGCTTTCTCCTTCCTCTCACCCATTTTTCTGATTGCCTTTTCTTGCTTTTCCCTTGTATTTTACTGCTTTCTCCTTCCTTTCTCCCTGTTTTTCTATGTACTTTCTCCCGCTTTTCCCTCGTTTTTTACTGCCTCTCCTTGTTTTTTTTCCTCATTTGCCACTGCAGACAGTTTTCCTGCCTCCCAGCACCCCTCCCTCCTCCCATGATCTACTTAAAGGAGGGCGCAGCGCAACCCCATTGAGGAAGCTGCAGGCCTAGCTGTCCTGTGCTGCTGCACCTCTCTGCTTTCTCCCTGTTTTTCTGAGTGCTTTCTCCTGCTTTTGATTCATTTTTAGGTGTCGCCTGCACAGCACTTGCATTGTGCTTGTGAAATCTTTAGTATTTAATATATCTTAAAAGGGGGCTCTTACCAGTTCCTATCCCTGAATTACTGTGTTCATTCACTTTTGTGTGCAACTTTTTCCTTTTGTTAACTTCACCTGGCTGCACAGATTTATGATGCTTCTACTAAATATGTGCACATTGTTTAAGCCCCTTTCACTGTCAAGATAAGATCTCGTCCCACTGATAAGGCAGACAGCTTCTAACAGTATGCTGGAATGCTTGCTTTTTATAACTTTGCTTTGTAAAGCCAATTCTTTAGCCTTAGAACGTTTGTGGCTTTCCCTATTCGATTCATTATTCTTTATTTCGGTTAAACAACCTTAAAAGAATGCAGTACAATACAATTTTAAAACATTACAATACAATATATATATCTACACAGTACCGGGTTAAGATTAAAAGAAAACTAGTAGCAAGGTCCTTCTCAATTAAATTAACGCACATATTCGAGGAACACTTAATAAATAACAGTTCATTAAATTTAAAATAATACTATGGGACAATAAAAACAAAGCACCAGGAAACACTAAGATCAGGCCAATTCCTATTGTCATTATTCTAGTTTAAGTTGCAGTATAAGTCTAGATCAAATTCGATTACATGCACCACTTGATAGTAACATTATCAGTTCGGTTGCATTTATAATTACGTGTTGCACACACGTTCCAGTAAGGATTACATATGTACAGTTAGTTCAGATAAAATAGGGTACAAATCAGAATGCATTTCAGCTGCTAGACTACAATCATGCCGACTATCAACTTACGTTTTCTAGCCTTTTCTCTTCCTGACTATCGCTGCTGATAGGAGAAAGCGGCTCAAACTAAATACTATTGGGCGTGCAGTGTCTCCTTTGAACACTCTTTCATCATCTTTAATGTGGCGGAGACCCAAGAGTTGGCATATGGGTTTTAACCATTTTTTCCTCGCCTGTAAGTAAGCGGGCATATAAATAACACATGGGACTCATCTTCCCTCAGGCCCATTTCACATAATTCGCATAAATCAGATCCAATACTACCTCTTGGTCCTTTATTGCAGTGTCATTTCGAAGTCCTAGATTTAATTTGAAGGGCACTATAGCGAAATTTTAAGTATAACGATTTGGCCATAGGTGGTAGATTTCATCCATAAAGGAATCTAATTTCATGTCCATTTTTAGTTCAAAGAACCTGAGGGTCAGAGTCCCCAATTTGGGATTTCTCAACACAGAATCTTTGATATATTCCCAATACCTATTCTTTAGCAATTTCTTAGAATTATTGGTAATCGAATCCGGGTCTGACCAAAAGCTACTTAACCCCAGCTTTATAAACCACTTTTCAATATAGGCCAACCATATTAAACATGTGGAGTTTTTTATTACCATGATCTCCTTTAACGCCTCTCTATAGTCCACTAACTCATCAGTGGACCAAAGACGAACCCAGTATAACAATGGGCGCAATGCAGCATGATCAACTGATCGGCGAAAATTATGATCCCATACAACCGGGGTAAGGGGAGTGGAGGCAGGTACACCTAACAGCTGTCTGATTAATTTGTTTTCCTGAACTAGGAACGTGCCTTTTGAAACATGTCCCCAGAGTTCTGCACCATAAAGGGAAGCAGATTGTGCTTTGTTTTTGAACAGACTGATTGCTGGAGTGACTGATTTATTATAGCTGTTTTTGTGTTTTCTTAAAATAGGAGCTTGATTCTGGACTAGTCTGATCTTTGAGGTTTCTAGTTGGGATTTCCAAGATATTTTACAATCTAAAGTGATACCCAGCTACTTAAAACTTTGGACTTCTTCAATTTTTTCATTGTTTATGGAAAAAGTTTTATTAAAACCTTTATGTGGGTTGATTGTCATGACCTTAGTTTTGGACGAATTAATTTCAAGCTTCTTGTCCTGACAGTACAACCTAAATTTATTAAGAAGGTTCTGGAGTCCTTTGGGTGTTTGGGAAATTAAAATAGTATCATCCGCAAATAATAGTGCCGGAACGGCTTGACCACACAGCTTGGGAGAGTCATGCTCGCAGCCCAAGAGGGTGTCAGGGATGTCATTAACATAAAGGGAAAATAAAGTAGGCGCCATAACACATCCTTGCCTAACTCCTTTTGCTATATCTATTTTCTCACTCAGCTCCCCGTTGGGCCCCCATCTGACTCTTGCAAAATTGTTATCGTGCAGTCTGATCAGTTGTTGGAGAATGTTCCAAGGGACACCCATATCATTTAGCGTTCTCCAAAGTTTCCCCCTCGGCACAAGGTCAAAGGCTGCTCTTAGGTCGACGAAGGCCACATATATATGGGAGTTCCTTATGTTAATATATTACCAAACCAAACATAAAAATCTAAAAACCTGGTCCACTGTACTAATTCTAGGTCTAAAACCAGCCTGGTACTTTGTAAAAATAAAATGGTCCTCGACCCATGCATTAAGCCTACTAAGGATTTGGCGGGAAAAGATTTTTTGCAGCACATCGATCAAGCTAATAGGTCGATAATGAGATGGATTAGACCTATCGCCTTTCTTAAATATATTCATGATTTCTGCGCCCCTCCAGGTCTCCGGGATTGGGGCCCCTCGAGTTATTTTATTTGTAAGTAAGTTAATATTCATGTCTCAGTAATTTTCAGTTCACTTAGTAGGCATTATGGGATTGATTTTTTCAACTTAATCTATTGGGTCATTATGATCAAATTCTAAATTTTGTAATAAATATTGCATGTTAAAAATAAAGTTAATATACAAGAGCTATGCTATATTTTACTACTAAACAGGCAGCCACAAGTGCAGTTACATTGCAGATCACAGGGTTATCATTTGAATGGTGCAGTAGGTGCAGTAGCACTGGGCCCAAATGTTGTCAGAACTCTCTAAACACATAATATTGCTATCTTTGACTAGTAAACAGGTAGTCACAATTGCAGTCATCTAACAAGCACTAGGGCCATGCTTTCAGTGGTGCAGCAGGTGCAGTGGCACCAAGGCCACACACTCTAGGGACCCCACTAAACCCAGACTATTGCAACATTTTAAAACTAAATAGGCAGTCACAAGTGCAGTCACCTTGCAGATAATAGGGTCATGATTTCAATGTTGCAGCAGTGACACCAGGACCAAAAGCTCCAGGAACCCCACTAAACATCTAAAATAGCTATTTTTTACTACTGAACAGGCAGTCACAAGTGCAGTTACCCTGCAGACAACATGATTTGAATGGTACAGCAGGTGCAGTGGCACCGGGCCCAACGTTGTCAGAACTCCTCTAAACACCTAATATTGCTACATTTTACTACTAAACAGGCAGTCACATTTGCAATTACCTTGCAGTTAACAGAGGCTTGATTTGAATGGTGCTGCAGGTGCAGTGGCAACGGGGCCAATAGTTATCAGAACTCTAAACACCAAATATTGCTATATTTAACTACTAGATAAGCATTCTCATGTGCAGTTAACTTGCAGGCACTAGGGTCACAATTTCAATGGTGCTGCAGTTGCAGTGGCACCAGGGCCCAAAGCTCTAGGAACCCCTTTAAACACCAAATATTGCAATATTTTACTACTAAACAGGCAGTCACAAGTGCAGTTACTTTGTAGGCAATATGGTCATGATTTGAATGGTGCAGTAGGTGTAGTGGCACCAGGGACAAACGTTGTTATAGCTCCTGTAAGCACATAATATTGCTATTAGATCAATTACATCTATTTCCCTCTTTCATTAAATTTTTCAAAATTTTGCTACAACTGTATCACTAATAATAGCACCATATATTGCCTTTTTATACATAAACAAGTCATAACACTGTAACAGACTTTCTGTAACTTATGTTGTACAACTACTCAGGCAGCTACAACTGAAAACAAAACAACTGTTTATTATTAATCACATATACGAAACTTAATGCATTTGCCAATGCTTGTTTACTGCCTTCTCCCCGCCCCCCTCTGAGAACCTCAGGGGTGATTTGCTGCACTTTAATAATCTTGATTGATTAACTCATGCACTCACTCACAGACCCACTGAGAGACTACTGCAGTCTCAAAACACCCACTGAGACACTCACTCAGCCTCTCATGCACCTACTCACACACTCACGCACCCACTCACAGACCCACTCAGATGTTCATGCACTCACTCACAGACTGACTCTCACACACATGAGGCACTCACAAAGCCACTGAGACACTCACAGCCACTGAGACACTCACACCCATTGAGACACTCACACACCCATTGAGACACTCACACACCCATTGAGACACTCATGTACTCACCCATACACTTAATCGCAAAGGTTACAGGTTAAAGTTAGGAAATAAAATTTAAAAAATTTAGAAATTCAGTGAAAAAACAAAGGTTACAGGGACGTTATAGTTAGGCTCAGATTTCACTTGTACAAAACCAGCCACTCACATAATATATGTTAGAAATAGTATCACTCATTTGTTACAGGGATTCTGCACAAACACACAACTGTGCACAGCGACTTAGGACCTCAGTGAATTAGGGTGTGCCAAAACTCACCTTAGTACCCAAAATCCCCTACCAGACTAGCAATCAGTGTCACATTAGCTCTTCGTCCTATAGCAAAGAAACCAATGATTAGACAACCTAGAACATGCGACATAGAACCATCTCAGGAATGGTGGGAAGTGAGAACACTCTTTTGTTATACGTTCATACCAGTCCACAACGGGAGTAAAATAGAGACACAGTAAGGTTAAAATGTTAATTTTAACGACGTGATCTAAAGCGCAGTATTTTAATCAACATCAGAATACGTGTGGATAATAATAATACGGAGAGCATGGTTACAATTCCATAAAATACAAAAGGAGGAATCGTGTTACAATGATAGTGCAAACAGGTGATAAAAGCGCCTATTTAAAACACCCTCCCTATCTAGGAACTATGTATTATAAAACGATAGAAGGTCTCTGGAGTTTTCTTAAGGGGACCCCATTTACCTGTCCTCTCAGTAAGTGTAAATTACATCAGGATCGGTTAGTCTCTCTGCATGCCTGGAATCTTCCAAGTGTGCAATTCTGGCAAGTTTGTTATGAGAAAGGTGCCAGAATCCTACTCGGCTTGCAGCTGCCAAATTGTCGTGTCTATAATGTGTTACACGGACAAGCCAATAAACAGGCTCGCGTAATGATAACCATGGCGGCTTAGCACTCACTGTACAGACTGGGGATACGATGTATGTCTAGAGGTGTCGAAAAACAACACTTTTCCCATGTACAGACCTTCATCCAAGCTAAGTCATTAAAAAACAGCTAAGCAGTGTCATGTGCAAAAGCAGTAAAAGGGAAAAATGGCATTTAAACATCGAATAAGCCATGCCAACTTAACACGCAAGCAAAAAGAGGCCCATAAACTATACAACACGTTAGTAGTACACAAAGTATAGTAATTTAACTTTTGTAGTACCTTAGCATATATGTTTGACACTCATAAATATTTAGAAAATTCTCACAATCACTGAAGGATGTCATAATGTCACTGACCATGTCATGAGTGCTGTATTATGTAGGTCCAAGGTGTGCTTTGTAGGGGCATACGTTATAGTTAGCTCAGGTAACTATAATTGCTTCATTTCACTGGTTGTGTGCAAATGAAATCTATTTCTTTGTTAAAAATTGCAGTCACAGATTGATTTTTATTTATTCTATTCATATTTTCAGCTTCACAAGTGTATGTGTAACTCCTCATCTTGATTTATTCCATTAAGGTTTCAAATTCCAGGGTGACATTATGTATTGCGCTTCCATTTGTCACAGTTTTTCCTCACTGTCTCCACTTTTCTGTTCATGGCACATGGCCAATTACTTGGTATTGCATACTTATCCAATTGCTGTTGGTTTGTGTTACCATGTACTTTGGCATTGCATAGCTCCTATCTTTATTAGCCACTGCCCTGATGTGTTCCAGAGTTCGTTTTTTTTAGTCGGCAGGTAGTATTCACAATGCACATGAGATTGCATTGACATGCTAACAAATAAAGAACAATTTTGCTCTTGCACATGATATGGTATTTTACCGTCCATGTTTGACCTGTGCCCACTGTGAATTATTTTTGTTTGTTCCAATTTTGCATGCTTTACACTGTGGTCACTTCCAAAAGCCATTCTGAGACATCTAGTCATGCGCATTTGCACCAATGATTGTGAAGTGGCGGTACACCAGTTTATCTTTCAGGCCCCTCACTCTTCTGTTGTTATTCTCTGATTACTTACCAATTGTTCAGTGCTTGTCATGTACATTAGTAGATTGTGCCAATGTTTTCTCAATATTTATTTGGATTCTTCAGAGAAGCTGGTTAACATTTGTATTTTATTTGTGTCCAACTGCTTGTCTTTAGTTCTGTGTGCTTCGTGTCTGCTTCTGCATTTTGCCTTTATGGGGCCGATTGTATTATTTTCCTCAGATATTTTAAATTTTTAAATCTCTAGAAGGGGTTATTGCTATATATCATGAGCTCTCTCCCTGCAAACAATTTCTTCTGATTCCAAAGAATTACCTGTAAGGGATACTCAATTACAAGCTGACAGGAAGAACACTTATGGCATGTAATATGGAGCTTGTTGCCGATGGTTTGTAATTCAACATAGTCTGTATCATATTGTCTTGTTTGTTGATTTCTGTGTCTAGAAAAGTTGGCTTTGTTTTTTATATCATAGTGAGCTTTAGATTTGCAGTGCCAGAAAGTGATCAATGTAGTTAAAAATGTGTTCATATCATCATCTCTTTGCTGTGGCACCTTGTCTCTTTTGGGTTTTATGGATTTTAGGTAAGAAGTAGACTATTGGCGTCACTGGGTGCTTCACAATTAAGTACTTTGTGTTCATCATCATCAATTAGGTCCATATTTGCCCAGGTTTCTAGTTTTTCCTTCAATTCTTCCATGAAGTATTATGTTGGGTTTGTTTCTAATTTATGAAAACAGGTGTTTCCCGGTAGTTGCTAGTTTGCTTCTTATATTTAGTCACACTTGGGGCCATATGTAGGTAATTGTAATTTACCGTTTAGAAAATACCGAATTTTACCGATTTGGTATTTTCGAATCAGTAAATGCAATGTAGATAAAAAGTCGGTAAAAAATACCAAATCGTTAAGATTCGGTATTTACCGAATCAGTATTTACCGATTCGGTAATTGCCATTCATTCCTAGGGGCCTGGAGGCCTATAGGAATGAATGTCAATTTCCAAATCGGTAAATACCGATTCAGTAAAATTGGGAAAGAGTCAAGGGTGGCAGGGTCTCACTTTGACACCCTGTTGCACCCCTGAATAGTGCTGGTGTGCACTTGGCACAAATACATGCCCTAAGGGCATGTATGTCTGCCACATGGCACAGGTGTAAATGCACAGATTTGCATTTACACAGGTATTCGTTATTTACCACCAACTAATAGTTGGTGGTAAATAACGAATCCTTAAAGCACAAAAGCACTCTTTAAAGTGCTTTCTACATCTCATTTAGCGATTCGGTAAATACCGAATCGGTAAATGATGATTCGTTATTTACCGAACCGGTAAATATACCACCTACATCTGAAAAGGCTATTACCGATCGGTAACAGCCGATTTCGGCCGTTACCGATCGGTAATAGCCTTACTACATCTGGCCCTTATTCATGATTAAAATGTTTCCACCTTTGTCTGCGGACTTTAGATCCATGGTTTTGTTTTCTGGTGAGCATGCTGATGCTTTTCTTTCATCTATTGTTACATTCCATTTCATATCGAGTCTTTTCAATTAAAGTCTCTTATCACTAACTCATGAAATAAATCAATTTTATTTTCTAATAGTCTAGTTGGATGATAGTGTGACGTTATATTTGGCCACTTAGGCCAGCTCCCATGTTTGTGACTTGCAGTGACTCAAAAGTCTGTAATTCAGTTATTTCTTGATTGCTAGAGATGTTTTGTTCCAAGTTTCTTAAACGTTATAAGTAGAGTTATGTCTTCTGCCGGAAGATTTGTTCTGGGATTCGAGACTCCACTTGTGGTGATTGTCACTTTTTCTTTTTTCTCCACAAAAACCTTTGCCAATTTGATCTTACAATTACATTTGTAGAGGTAAATCCTAGTTTGTGTTAGGTTATGTGTGATTGGGCAAAAAAAGTTTAATCCTTTCTTTAAGACCGACATGTTTCTGTCGTTTTTATTTGATAAGGTTGGCACTGTCAGTTATGTATCCTCCTTTATGCAATTATTCATGGTTAAACATTTTTGGCACTCTGCATTATCCACAAGGCTGACTGGATCAAAGTCACAATAATTCTAGAAAACTGTCGCGTGTATGGTTCAAGAAGAGACGAAGACTCTGAATGGATTATAGAAAAGTAAAATTAAAGTCCTTGGCAATGAGCATAATTATAAGAACATCAGAATGGACCATGCAGTGGAACATGATCTCTGCTCTTAATATCTACACAAGGGTTTGTCGGAATGTTCTCTTGGTCCTGGCTTTGTACTGTACAGCCTAGCAAGTCTTGAGAGTCATGTCCTCTCTAAAGAAAGAAGTAACACTAAAGTGGTGTAGATGCAAAGGTCTATTGAGGTCATTAGGCAAAGATGTGCGAGATTTATAGACATCTGTATGGCTGGCATTGGCTAGTTCGGTGACGTATGTTAAGGGCAAGCATAGCCTGTTTTATGTCTCCACATCTGTATGGCAGAGGATATGTCTTTAATCAAAAAAGCAGAGAAATCTTTTTCACATCATAGTTCAATCCTACAGCTCATTCAAAACGTGCTATGGAATAGAAGCTGCATAGATACAAGGACTGGTGTTCATGTGATGCACAACACTACAGACATTGAGGAAATATAAATTTTATGGTCAAGTAATGTTCCCTAGCGTGTACCCCACCGTCTCCATGTACCAGCTTAAAGTACATGTAATTTCCCTCCTGTGCCAGCTATGAAGACGCAAATACATTTGCGTCCACCGTTAACATGTCCTCTTTCAGACCCACCCTGAATGGGTTGAATATTCAGTTTCCAAGTATGCCTTGCCAACGTCTTTTTATGGTGTACTCTACACGTTTTTCAGCTCTGGCACACTAGGCCCTGAATTCTGCCAATCAGCCTTTTTTCTCTGCTTTCTGACTCTGAAAGCCTCAGCCCAGGCAGCCTCTGTACTCGTGACCTCTGTCCTACTCTCTGTGCGGCCCATGGCGCTTAGCTCAGCCTGCTGCCTGCCAAGACTGTATCCAACCTTCGAATTATCTGTTCCGCTCCTCGAAACTGCATTCCTGCCTACTAGTTTAAGTAAACATTCCCCCAGCTGAAAGGCGAAAGGCCCGGCCTCACTGTCTCCATGCAAGTAATTCATAGTCTCTGTTACCATGGAAGGCCCATGCCCCTCGCATCCCGTGCAGACACTTAGGCGCTTATACACGCACTCACAGTCAGTATAGAATAGCTTCTGCCCCAGAGACCTTTCCCTCTAGATAGTATGGTTCCCAAACATCAGATATCAGATATGATAGAAGTACGAGTTGATCCGACATGCCAGACTTCTGTCTCTTTCCGCCAGTGTAAATGTCAAGTCCCCTGCACCCGTCTGTTTCGCGTCAATCATACGTCATGCAGCTGCGCGCGCACCCATGCTTCAGATTTCTGCTGACATTATAAAATTCTGCTTTGTTGCCACCCACTGTGACACCTATCTGTGACGTTTCTAGTACACACCTCCATGTGCACGCCCAGTTCACGCCTTCTAATTACGTACCACTATCACGTGGATGCTGTTATCTTGTTTCTCTCAGCTGTTACGCCTACTGCATAGGTTTCTATAATGCAAGTCAAGTATATAAGCTATGTATTGTCAATAAAATATTGCTCTATCCCTTCCTGAACCCCTGTGGTTGCAGGAACATGATATCCAGGTCATGACCATTCCTTTTTAAGGAATAAAACCCCTAAGAACTCTAACACCACGGACTCTGCCTCTTTATTTCCGATTGAGTTATTATTGATTAAGTACTTACCTGCATAGAAATTAAGACGGTAAATCAAATATTTACCACAACATGAATGCACACACATTCAAAGACTGTTTATTGCCACTGTCGTGTCTTAAAGCACCTTGGGCATAGAGCTGCCACAAACCATGCCGATAAGTGACCCCATCATGCATTGCAAAGTGCTAACATGAACAATTCTCGTTCAGTGTTTCCTAAGGTTTTGGCGTTAGGGCCAGGGAGCACAAAAGTGGCGCGTGCACCCTCCTCTGCCATGTTCACCTCTCTCCTCCACCACAAGCGAGCACATGGAGACAAGTGTCACCCGTTGCTTATCTTGTTTGTCCACCTGAGCAGTGACAATCCTGCCAATGTAATCTCTTAAGTGTGGAAGCCATATCTTGCAATTCTCTCGCTGGTTGAATACATTTCTTTGATATCTAGCATACTTGTGGTGCCTGGGGAAAAACGTGTCAAAATACATACATTTAGGACTGATTTGCCAAAACCACCTTAGACCGTTTTTCACGCGTTACTAGTTTTTAACTGTTTCTTGTTTATTCGACTGTTCCCCCCTCAGCGGCACGACTCTGTGATAGTCTCGTATTTTATTAAACCAGCATTTTTGTCACTTATGCAAAAAGTACATCGCGTTTCTGCTTTATATGACTACATATTTTCAATAAACAGTTTCCCTATTTGATAAAGTTAACTACCTGTACAGTAAGTCATACTTTTCACAAATGGTTACTTTAGCTGCAGAAAACCAATAAACATATAGATCTTTGTTTATATAGAATATAGTAGTCTCTATCCCTTGTATTGTCATCTCACTATAGATCATCCTTAACAGGGGAATCTCTGGACCTCACAATCATATAACAGGGTATGGACCAGTACGTTATGCAGACTATTCATCAGACGAACATTACATGCACTACTTTGATTATAGATCCACCCTGATAAATTAACATTATATTTGTCAGTTACTGAATATTCTCATTGCTCACTTTTGATTTTAGTCTTTTTAAGTAAATGTCCCTCCTGGCTAATTATAGGCCAATAAGTTTGATTGCCACTATCCAAAAAGTGATAGGGAAGATGGTGGTAAACAAACTTATGGATTGGGTGGATGAGAATAATAACCTCTCCCCTTACCAGGCAGGCTTCCGGAGGGCTACTAGCACTGTCGATCAGGTGTTTCGTTTCACTATGCTGCGGTGGGGGACGGTACTTCTTGGCAAGGGCAGCCTGTATGTCGCCTTTGTCGACTTGCTGGCTGCCTTTGATCTAGTCCCAAGGAGCAAGCTTTGGACAGTTTTAAATAAAATAGGTATCCCAGCAGAATTGCTCACCCTAATCATGAGGTTGCACGAGAGTAATTTCGCTAAAGTCCAGTGGGGTTTGAACGGTCAATCTTCCATCAACTTTCCAGTCGAACGGGGGGTTCGCCAAGGTTGTGCAATGGCACCCTTGCTTTTTTCATTATTTAATAATGGGATCGTTGGCAGGATGCTGGATGCTAGTGTAGATGCACCTTCGTTAGCGGGCCTCAGGGTCCCTATCCTGATGTTCGCTGACGATACGCTAATTATGTCTAAGACCCCTTCTGGGCTACAACGTGCCTTAAATATCTTTGATGGGTTCTGCCTGGAGCATGGCCTCGAAGTTAATGTTGGTAAGACCAAGTTGATGGCTTTCTCCCGAGGATGTAAACCTCGCCCTAGGATGCATATGAATAACATCGAGCTTGAGGTAGTTAGGGAGTTTACCTACCTGGGGGTACAAATAGCAAATAGCCAAGGCTGGTCCCATCACATAGAAAAAGCGGTCTTGAAACACCAGCAAATTTCGGGGGCACTACGGGTGGAGCATAAAAGATCAAAAACAAAACCCATAAAACCCGTCCTTGCCGTATATGATGCAAAGGCAATAGGGTCGGCCCTATATGGGGCAGAACTGTGGGGTTTTGAAAAGCTTACCTCCCTACAGATAGCAGAGAACAGGTTCTTCAGGGGAATTACGGGACTTCCCCAGAGCACCCCACTAATCCCGCTTAGCCTTGATCTTGGGAGAAGATCTGTTAGTGATCGAGCTCGATTGCGTCCCATCTTATATTGGAGACGCCTCTGGTCTACCCCCGAGATTAAGCACTATGCAGATGGGTTTCTGGCAATAATTAAAATTGACACCTTCCATAAAATATCATGGTTGAAAAATTTAAGGGTCATGTTAGGCGAACTAGGTCTTTCCAACCTTTGGGATAATCCCGCGGGGGAGGTTTTTCCAAGTAAAGATACCCTTAAAACTTTATATTGGGAGTGGATAGATGGTAGGCTCTGGAGGGGCGCAAAATCCGATTCGATGGGGGGTCGTTTTCTGGAAATCAAAATGTGTCCCGTGTTAGAACAGTACTGGGACAGTATAACTGTCCCTATGGACAGGAAGTTATTTTTCCAGTTGAGATCTGGCTCCCTTCCCCTGAGATATTTAACAGGCAGGTGGAAGAGTTTGAATACCCTGTGCTGCCCAGCGTGCGGCGCAGCCAATGAAAGTATGGGTCACTTCCTATTTGTTTGTAATGCCTACGCCACCCCAAGGAGGGTATGGTTAGCTCCAGTTTGTAAGAACCTTGGGACATCTAGTGGTGTTGAGGCATTGAGAATCATCTGTACCTCCACTGATGAGCCTATTGTTTTGGGCATAGCCAAGTATCTGGGGTGGGCCTGGTCCATTAGGCGGAGGGCTCTTTCCACAAATGTGATTTGATTAATGTTTTAAATGTGTGTTAATTTTTATACTGATTAAGCTTGCACAACTGTTTTATAAATATGTATTTGTATAAATGTGATTTAAATATTTAATTGTGATGTATTTAAATGTATGTTGTGCTTTTATGAGTATATAACTCGAATAAAGCTTTTCAAACGTAAATGTAAATTGATACTTGTATAGCGCACTATTCACCCGCAAGGGTCTCACGGCGCTTGTACGAATACCGCTGTGGAACCCATCCTGGCTTTCCCTGTGAGGCGTCCACTTCTGGGCACCCCCAAGGTGGAGGCCACGCATCCTTAGCGTTGTGGGGGCCGTTGTGGAGATTAAGCAAGCTATTGCCCAGAGTTGCAGAGTGGGACTCCATGATTGGAATAGGCACCGAGGCGAGAATTATCAGGTCCGTGGAATTTTGAGCCCAAGACCCGCCGAGGCGGGGAATCAAACCCTGGTCCTGGGCTAGACTTCTGCATCAGGGTGTGCCGCTCTAATCATTGAGCCACACTTCTCCACAGTGATCTTTTAGGATCTCCATTTCTAAATGGGCTCTGAACCCCAAACTCAAGAACTCTCTTCGAATCAAAACAGTGAGCTGAAACACGTTCATGCCTATTTGCAAAGTCCCAGTGTTGGAAGAGGAAAGTGGCCTGCGTGGTAAGAAAGGCATGCAATCCCTGGCCTGGGTAATGCGGAGGCATGAGTGGAGGTACTTTAGGCCCATATCACAGTCAGGCATGATATATTGTATCCTGATATTTGTCTCTTGGACTAGCGTGTCTGACTATCATACATGATTGGTGCTGCCTAGGCAGTCCTAAAGGCTGCAAGACCCAGAGGGTAGCTCCTTGGTTTGAAGGTGTGCACCAAGTGTAACATTGAGCTGGCACAAGACTTATGTCTGATTCCTGGACATTTAAATTAAGCAGTGGTGACAGTGTACAATATGTTTTCAAATTTTTATTCATAAACAGCCTTTTCCCTGTTTAGGAAGAGCGTGGTGCCTACCATCCCACTTGTATAAAGTCCCACTTTAAAGTAGTTCTCAGACCTTTCTTTAAGATTCAGTGCTACCTTTAGGGTAGTGTGACCTGTGCCTCAACACTGGGTGCCGGGCTTGGGGTGATGCTGCATTTTGACAACTTGTGGGCTTAAAAACTCCTTGTGCAAAAATCCTTGCTTGCCCAGCAATGTTCCAGCAATAATAACAATTTGAACATAATTCGGGTAATTAAGGTACATGCTGGAGAGATCTGTGGTCTAGTGGCAGTTTGGACTCATCAGAAAGTAGTGCAGAATGTTAATGTCCCTGCTGCAAAGCTTTTGACAACATGCCGACCAATTGAATTTTATGTAGATAGTGCAGTGGGTTGCAGCTTTTGTCACATACATTCCTTTGTTAATTTCGGTTTGTAAGTTACTATCCTAATTTAGCACAGTGAGCTATGAACTGTCTCCAAGAGCTGAATATTAACTGTAAGGTATAGGTGTAGAACCTTAAGTATTTTTACTGTCTTTTTTTATCCCAAGGTTGCTAAAAAAGGTTTGTTTGGGTAGAAATGCATTCCTGATAGTCAAGCCAACCCCAACTACTTTGTTACATTTTAAATCCTGAATTTGTGTTTCTCCAGACCAAGCACTCTTAAAACAGAATGCTTACGAGAATGGATGACATTTGGCACTGCACCTTTGTCCTCATTTTCTTTGGTAACATTTCTTTTACATTAATGTACACACTTGTATGATTCATTGTCTCTGTATAATGTGTGTTTGCGATATCCAGTGCTCTGACAGTCTGCATTAGTGTGTGTAGTACTATAAATGAAATTAAATACAAGTGAGAGATGCTATGGAAAGATGAGGGGGACTCTTGGTGGTTGGCTGTGAGGAAATCCATGGAGAAGATCGTTGGGACACCAACAAAGATTGTCGCACTGGATGCCGCCAGCACTAAAACTGGCCTGGCTAAATTCCAGAGTGAATGTGCAAGTGGACTCTGACTATGTGGTGCTTTTAGCAGGGCTCCATCTGAGTATGCTTGACCAGGCCATATGCTTTTAAGGATGGCCCCTGGTGCAACACAGCACAAGATACAAGTTGTGGCCTAGTCCCCTCAAACTAGGAACTGTAGTGCTAGCTTTGCTGAGTTGGAAGAAACAACCCAAGACACTGAAGTGTGGGAGGATGGAGACAGGACTACTTTAGAATACCAGCAGAGAACATTTGGTGGAGGGCTTGCAAATTATTTCTGAGAACTGTTAGGGCTGACAGTGGGCAGAGGGAGGTGAGTCTACTTAGGTGTAAAGAGAATCCTAAATGCAAGACCTGACTTTTAGTATTTGTATACATGCTACTGCCAGAAGGGCTGTTGACAGCCTAGTGCAGGGCTTCATACCTGATAGTGCTGCTTTTGTGAGTGTCCCTATTAGAGACACCCCCCCATTACTACCTGTTGAGAAGAGCCTCACCAGAGACATAGACTGTCTACTCCACCGATCTGGAACTGCCCAACACCATTTTCAAGCCTTTGACAGTAAAATCCACAAACGCTGTCTGAAATGACTATAAGAGTGAGACCCATCATGAACTCAGTGCACTCAGGAACACCCACAGCACCCTGTCTGCACCACATCTTCAGCGTCTGGAGTAAGACAATTGTCGGCAAGCTCAAGAAAGCCTTGAACACCTCCATCACCTCGGCCTCCTTCCCTGAGGACTGGAAACATGCTAAAGTGAGGCCCCTCCTGAAGGAACCTTCCACTGACCGAGCAGAACCAAAGAACTACAAGCCCCTTACCCTGCTCCCCTTTTCAGCAAAGATTCTTGAGAAGGCAATCAACCAGCAACTCACTGAACACCTGGAACACAACAACCTCCCGAACCTCTCTCAATCTGGATTAAGAGCCAACCAAAGCACAGAGACAGCCTTGATCTCAGCCACTGATGACATCAGAGCACTCCTGGCCTACGGAGACGAAGCAGCCCTCAACCTCCTGGATCTGTCAGCTGCCTTTGAGATTGTCTCCCATCACATCTTGATCAACAGACTCCACCACCTTGGAATGCAGGGAGATACCCATAAATGGATTTCCTCATACCTCACTGGAGGTACCCAGAGAATCCGTCTCCCACCTTGGAACCCAAGAAGGTCATCTTCAGCATCCCCCAAAGATCATCCCTCAGCCCCACCCTCTTCAACATGCACATGATCTCCCTGGCCAACATGTTGGATCACATGGATGAACATAATTTCCTATGCCGATGACACCCAGTCATCATCTCCCTGTCAGAATACCTGTTGCAAGGTGAAAGTATTATGTGGTAAGGCAGGGGTGCCTTCCCATGTGATACTAGCACAATACACTAAGATGGACCCCGGCTACTCTCTGGTACACCTCCTCTCAGTCCTGGTAGAGTGACAAAGATCAGAAAGGCTACTTAGAGGAACATGTGTTAAGCATTCACATCACCAACGTGGACAATAAGTAATTGACACGAATCAAGAGAAATCTGACACCAATTGATAAAAATAGCTCTGATTTTTTAATATTTTAGACACCAAAACAAAATTCATACATATAGGTGACCGGAGTTATCAATTTTAAAGCATGCGGGGGGCGGGGGGTCCGTGGCACCACTTTGCTCGTGACGAGCCCAGCTCGTCATGACTCACAGTGGAGCTGGGCTCATGACGAGCTGGGCTCGTCACAGACCCACCCACTGATTAATTCTCCTGCACAGGCAGTGAAGTAGTGTGGCTCACTGGTTAGAGGCGGCAGACCCGAGAGCAGAGGACGGCCTGGGACCAGGGTTCGATTCCCGGCGCGGCAGATTTCTGGACCAGGGTCAGCGGACTCGATAATTCTCTCGCCTCGGTGCCCACTCTGATCAGCGATCACACTCGGCAACTCTGGGCATTAGCTTGCCTCATCTTCACTAAGGGCCCCACCAGACCGCCGGGGATGCCTGGTCTCACCCTGGAGATACCCATTAAGGGACCATCTCTCAGGGAAGCCAGGAAGGGTTTCGCAGCGGTCGAAGCGCCTTGGGACCCTCCGGGTAAGTAGTGCGCTATATAAATGCCTATACATACATACATACATACACAGGCGCGTGGGCTGGCCACGGCCGTTATGACAAGCTCAGCTCGTCATGAGCACAGCTCCACTGTGACTCATGAAGAGCTGAGCTCATCATGAGCATGGAAGGGGTTAACATTAACGTTGCGGTCAATGAGAAAAAAACATATATGCAATCAGTTACTTAGAGAGTGAGTTCAGCTGAACCCCTCTGGGTTAAGGTCTTGTGTGTCCCTAGACCAGTTAACAACAGCTAGCATGCTTTTACCTGGCTCAGGGGAGCATGGTGCTGAGGTGCACTCAAACAGAGCTGTCAATCAGGCTTGCAGTCTTTAAATGGTTACCTTAGAAAAAAGGTACTTCCGGATAGTGCTGAGCAAAAACCTTTGGAACTTAAGCAAGAAGCTGGCCCTGGACCACGAGTCTCCAAGCAGATAGACTGTACCTGACTTGGGTGCAGAGATGCTCTTGGCTGTCTGTGGTGCTGAATGGATCCCCAGGCAGCGGTGCTGACATGTGTGCCAAGAGAGGGTGAAAACAAAAGCAAGATCTTTATGATGAAGCAACAGAGGTTGTTGGTGGTTCATGCAGTTGGATCTCACCTCTTGCAGCAAGCCTTGGTACCTGCAAGTACTGCGGTTGAGGAAATCTTCTTCCAGAGGACATAGAGAAATGTGTATAAAGTTGAGCCTTGCTCAGGGTCTTGAGTATAGCTCCCAGAAGCCATCTGTCTAGGGACTTTGAGTGGTTATGCCCGAAGGCTTGGTGGACAGTACTTCAAGGTTGTGGATTTAGCATGTTGTGCCTGCCGACTGCAGGGGACTAGTTCCTCTAGCCCAAGGGAGCTCTTGTGAAGTCTAGAGTTTGTGGAGGGATTCACCTTCCTTTTGCAACTTGTCTCTTGCCTTGGTCGAGTCATAATCCAGCAGGTTCAGTGTAGTTTACACAGGTGCACAGCCTTGAGCCTCACTTCGTGGAGTCCTGCCTTTTCGTGGAAATGGGTCTCTTCTTATTGCATTGAATCTAAGGTTCTGGTGTCTGGGGTGCCCTCAAATCCTGGATTTAAGGGATGTTGGTGAGTGTGAGGACTAGCAGCCAATGGGCATCTAGTCTTCTAGCTTATCCACCCCAGTGGTGACCATATGCCGTGGGAGTTTATCACTAAAATTAGTCAGAACCCGCTTTTTAGTCTAATTTCAAGATGGCCAAAATCATCCTCAACTGTGCACCTCACCTGCGATACCCTTGTAGATGTTCACACCTCCTGCATAGCTAATTTTCCACCTGCCCTTAAAAAACAGTGCCTGGGGCAGGGGCAGCTTTGTCGTCGAGTGGGGGACAAATTCCTTTATCCCATGGAGCCGGGAAAGCCTTTGAGGCTCACCGCCATGATGGTCCATTCTCTAGATATCCTGTGTGGGCGGAGGTGTTGCCGCCTGCACACACAGGTCTTTGTCTCTGGCTTCTGGGAGTGTCACAGAAGTCAGATTTCTGTCTTGAGGGCAAGCACTCAGAAAAGCCTGCCAAGGCATGAGAACACTGGGTTATCTTGGGGGGGTACTGCCTAAAGTGCCACCTAAGTACATGCTGGTTAAACCTCAAAACCACCATCATTCCTTGTATCAAACACTGGGCTTTTTAACCTCTAACACATAAAAAATTGACCGTTCCATAATGGAGCTGGACATCTGGGCTGTGTCCAGTCCAATTTATCCTATGGAGGGTCAGTCGCTTTCAGTAGAATTACGTTTAGAATTCTATCACAGGGCAATATAGGCTTTCACATATATTTCTTCACATATAATATAAGGCACCCTGTCTCCTAGGCTACAGGAAGCTTACCTTAGGGGTGACTGACATATATTAAATTCAGTGAGTTGACCGTCCCACATAGTATGTGCAGGGTCGAACTCAAGCAGGCAAGCTGCTCATGCAGGGCTGACATGGCAGACCTACAGCCTTTGGTTTCACTCGGGTCTCTCAGGGTGGCACAATAAGCGATGCAGCCCTGGTGCCACTTTTATGTCCCTGGCTTGGGTACTATTGGTACCATATGCTTGGGTCTTACGGAGGTGTAAAAGTGCTTGCCAGTTGGTTGTATCAATTCACATTTACAGTTTAAGGGAAAGAGCACTGGTGCCTGATTGGTAGGACCAGGCACACTTTTAGATCATTTACCACAGCCCGTAGCAGTAATAAAGAGGGGGACATCTGCAAAAAGTCCAGTTTAGTACAATACCCCTATGCCACCACAGTTAGCTTCCACAGATGCTTGATGAACATCACCGAGTGGATGAAGGACAACTGTCTTAAACTCAACATGGGCAAGACGAAAGTACTCATCTTAGAGAACAATGTCATACCATCGAACAACGCATGGTGGTCTGCTGAACACTGCCCTTCCCCACCCCAACAGACCATGTCTACAACCTCTGCATCATCCTGGACAGAAGCTATCCTTGAAAAAACATCTAAACACAGTATCATCCGCCTGCTTCCACACCCTACACATGCTCCGAAAGATCTTTAGGTGGCTCCCAGTCAACACCAGAAGGACCGTCGCACAGACCCTCATCACCAGCAGTCTGGACTACAGGAATACTCTCTACATAGGAATCACTACTGAAAAGAGTCCAGCGAATACAAAATTGAGCTGCAAGACTCATCCTTGACCTCCCCAGACAGACCCACATCACACCTAACCAAGGTACACTGTTTCCCGATCCAGAAGAGATGCCAGTTTAAGATGTTGGCCCATGTATACAAAGCCCTGCACAATGAGGGGTCAGCCTACATCAACAAACGCATGACCTTCTACCAACCGACCAGATACCTAAAATCTTCTTCCCTCTTCCACACAGACACCCCCTGAATCTGTTGAACCAACAGCAGAGGACATTCCTTCTCACATCTGGTGGCCAAAGCTTGGAACAACCTTCCCTTGCATCTCAGGACTGCCCCAACGCTCCAGCAATTAAGGAAAGGACTCAAGACCTAGATGTTTGAATGAACAGCTCACCTGTAGCAGCCAGCAACCCCAGCGCTCAAGACCCTCTCAGGAGATTTGCAGCGCTTCACAAATCCTGATTTATTGATACATGAGTGACCAAAACCTTCCCACTTGATACCAGTTTCTTCATTGATTTGGAAGGGATTCTCCACATTAGAAGTCATCCTGAGTTTCACAGCTTGTGTCATGGAGAACCAGTCTTCATGAGATGATGGAGCATCATCTGAAACCTGCAGTTTTGCAGAGAGAGGCTGGGTAAGTCTTTGACCTTGAAACTAATCAGCTGCTGTGCCTAGAGGAGTTAGGGTAGTTTCAGAAATCACAGACTACCATGGCGAGTGTGGCCAGCGCTGACCCAGCATTGGTCCACAGCCTCTCCAACCTAACCTAAAGTCTTCTGATGATCCTGCAAAAGGTGCAACCATTCCTGTGATGATCTGCCTGACTGTGACATCAGACTAAAGTACCTCCAGCTTTGAGCAAACGTGACCTGAGACCCTCCAGTTACAAGCAAGTGCGATCGGAGACCTTAGATCCTGCAGTTACAAGAAAATGTGAATGGAAATAACAATTGCTAAGTACACCAAGTGATGAAGTGGATGGTGTGAGCTTTGCAATCTGACACAGTTCCAACACAACATCCCCACAACTGTGGGTGCGCCCCGGTGTCAAATTCTAGAACATGGGACACACGTTTATAGCATCCATGCATCAATTCCCAGGTAAAACCAGGAACTGTTGAACTTTCATAAGTGCCTCATTCATTGAACTAAATTGTGTTGGCCAACTCCATAACTTTAAAAACTCAATGGTGGAACATTTGAAAGGACTGACCTAAGTGACCTAAGTGTCACAGAACCAGGGAAGCTTCAGGCTCATTAAATAGTGAGACTGCACTTCCACATATATTAAACCTTGATTAGTTTCTGTGTAGAAATTCCTCTAGTAGATGTGGGAAAGGGATGACTTCATTATTTCTTTGTGTAGTTTTGCATTTTGAAGTGTATTAAAGTACTACTTATCGTTTTCACAAAACCAAAGAAGCATTCAGCTGGTCCACAATTTTCATCTCAATTGCATAACTTCTGATTTCTGAATCTCTGCCCCCACACTACCTCCTACACAGGTCTAGGAGAGCACATCTCACTAATACTGAGAGTCAAGTGCTGATGGATTGGTGTGCTTGGGACGCACTTGGCATTATGTTTGCAGGATCAAAGTAAATCTGGTGCTGGGACCTTGGAGCTAAAAGGCCCTAAACCACAACGGTTGGTGCCCAGCAACCTCTCTTTTCGCTGTAACCACAGAACATTTTCTGACCAGATTTCCTCCTCATTCCTGAAATACATATGCAGGAACACCACATTCTCAGGGGTTTACTCCTTCTGACGTTTAGATAAAAGAAAAAATGCCATCTGCTTTTGTGCTGGTATAACAAAGCACATTTATATCTTTATCACAATCCGCACACACCTGTATTCTATGTTAATCCCATATAAGTACATATAATGACATCTGCTATACATAATTAGTGTTTATATTAATCACCAATTCCTTTTGTATAGTGTAAAAATAAGGTAATACGTTCTTGGCTGTATATTGATTTCAGTATGTGTTTTTTAGGAAGATAAATACTTACTGAAAACTAGAAAACATTTTGCAAAATATCCGATTTTGCCTCTTCAATCAGTGAGTGGTATCCCTATTATTTGTGGAGTAAACCCCTGTGTTATAAAGTATGGACTAGAGGGATTCAGGAAGGTTATGAATGATTGCTTGATGAGGAATTGCCGGATGCCGATGGAGTAGGGAGCTTTAGCCCGCGCTCCAGTCGGTGATCCCCCAACCAGTGCCATCCTGATACAATCGAGGGGCCCGAGGCAGCCACGAAGGGGGGCCTGACCTCTGCTAAGGAGTGGACATTAATAGACTGACTGACAGGACTGTCAGGGTGGAGAGAACCTCAACGCGACCGCAAAGAGAAGCCGCATGGAGAGGCAAGATAGCGCCCGCAGTGGTCAGATAGCCTGAACCGGGAGTTCTTGGGACACTGCGGACCCCCGCCCAGGACCTGAAGAAGCAGTGTACCAGATGAGCTGGACCCCGGAGTGACGAGCGGAGGGAGTGCCTGGACAACCGGGCATCCCCTTTGAACAATGGTGGCCGCATTGAAAATGGCGTCTGCGGCCTAGATTTGAGCCACGAGTGCAGGAGACACTCAGCTGCACAGCAAAGAGAGAAGAGAGACCTCCGCCGGACCCTGTGAAGCCAAGAGAGACTGAAGCGACTTCCTACAAGGAGCAACCGGGTTCAAAGGAGGAGCGGCCGGGGAGACCCAAGGGGAAATAGACACTGCCGGCGGCTTTCGTGTGGGGCGGAGTTCCCAGAACCGTGAGTGCACCTCACACCAAGCCTTGCAGCAAAAGGGAGGGGGGAGACTACTGCCGGACCCTGCGGACCCACGAGAGACAGAATTGGCTTCCCGCGAGGAACAAAGAGGTACACAGGAGGAGCAGTTGGGGAGACCTAGGGGGAAATAGCCACCGCAGGTGGCCTTCAACCGGGGAGGGGAACCCCAAGGAAAATGGCATGCGACAGTAACGCTGTGCAACTGAAGGGTTGAAGGTCTCTGGAGGCAGGAGACTGACTCCTGCGAGGAAAAGAAAATATAAAAATTAACATATCCAAAACAGAAACCCTAACAGAAACAAAAAGACACCATAGTAAAGATTAGACGTGGAAGGCCTTGGTCTCAGGGACTAATGCACATATAAAGAGGGCTCTGGTTGCGTCCCAGACCCTGAAACACCGCCCGAAGAGTAGGGAAGTGAAGAGAGGCCCACCTGCCAGGAACGGGCGGAGGAGAAGGGGAGCCACAAAATCAAGGCGCAACCCCCACTGGTACCTAGAGGCGACGCAGCTCAACGAGAATTGGGGAAGATCAAATCGAAAACAAAGAAGCGGAGAGCCAGCATACTCCTGCACTCCCTCGAATGCTCCAATTGACCGGCGAGTCTCCCGGGACGGTGGTGGATGCTGTAGCAGTAGGACAACCTGGTGCCTTAACCCCAAACTGACTGTTCTTTGTGCTAGGCGCACAGAACGAGAAGAGGTAGGGAACTCAGAAGGAAGAGACTGCACACATAGAGAGGAGTCAAATCAAATCAAAGACAACTTTATTAGGTTTCAAGTATAGAAAACCATAAAAGTTTCACAACATCCAAATCTCATTTATAACATGATACAAAATACAGTTTATATCAGTAAAAGGGGAAAAAAGATGGCCCCGTTAGTGTGACTCATATACTAAACAATAAAATAAAGAGTGCCTTCTACCAAATGGGGTTACTAAATTTCCAGACAGGCCCTGGTTCTCACCGTAGATTTCAAATAACCCACGATGAAAAAGATAAAATATGCATTCAGCAATTGCAAATACAGAAGCTCTGGGCGAACCTGATTAAAATTCAACTTCTTTAAAACTGAATAAAAAATATCTCTGGGGTACCTCGTTAAATTTACAAAAGAACATGAAGTGTACCAGATCCTGTGGAGATACACAGTCGCAGCCACGGGGTGCTAACACCTGTCCTCTACTGCACCCTTTTGGAACAGCGAGTAACAAGCGAGTAACAAATGAAAGAGATCCAGACGGAACCTGGACAGTAAAAACCGCTCATATGTAGACAGTCACCCCAGGAGATAAGGCTCTGTGGATGGGTTTGTTTTTTGCACCTGGAATTTGCGAACACTAGGTTTTCGCACTTCTAGCTCGTCTCTTTCTAGTTTCATCCGCCCGCTGGTTCACCACTGCTCTTAAAGAAAGTAAGAGATCATGCAAGCATCTCGAAAGGGTCTGGCGGAAAAACTTTGACCTTAACAATAAAATCACGTACAAAGAGGCATTAAAGACCTATTTCAAACAAATCCTGGAGGCAAAAAACCCATTCTTAGCTGCCAAGATCGAACGTCCGTCAAACAACGAAAAGGACATTTTTAAAATTGTCAGCGATTTCTCCTCCCCGCCAGTAGTAGCCAAGTCATTTTCTCCCACTGAGGCATGGACGAATCGCATGGCGTCCTATTTCCGTGATAAAATCGTAAGCATTCAGGAATCCTTCCTGAACTCTCCTCGGGCTCAGTGATAAGAGTGTGTCTAGCCACCCCAAAAATCAAGTTGAGGGTCCGTCTCTGGAACAGTTTCCACTGATCCCAATGGAAAAAACTCTTGGAGTCATGAAGGGCCTCAAATCCGGCTCTCCCTCTGACCCATGCCCTGCGCACACATTGGCATCTATCGCGGATATCAATAATCCAGCATTCAATCAGATACTAAATCTCTCCTTGAAGATGGGCCAGATCCCTGACAGATGAAAGAGAGTCAAAATCCTGCCTCTCCTAAAGAAACCTACCCTAGACCCTGAACTAGCGTCTAACTATAGACCCATATCACTGCTTCCCTTCATGTCCAAAGCCCTGGAAAAAGTGGTGAACAAGGTCACCACAGAGTTTATCGAAACCAATTTCTTACTCCACCAGAGTCAGTCAGGGTTCAGGGCCAACTTCTGTACTGAGAGGGCACTCCTGGAAGTATCTGAAGCTATAAAAGAGGAAGTGGACAGAGGTGGCAAAGCCATACTGATACTCCTGGACTTATCAGAGGCGTTTGATACCATCCCCCACGATCGCCTCCTGCAGCGACTCCGGGAGTGCGGGTTTGGGGGTATGGTACTCAACTGGTTCACCTCCTTTTTAAAGGACTGCCAGCAAACCGTATGGGCTCCACCTTTTGCTGCCCCGATCCCACCCCTTGAGGTGGGTATGCCCCAGGGTTCTATTTTGAGCCCCATCCTCTTTAATCTGTACATGACATCCCTCGCAACTCTGGCTAAGAACCACGGCGCAAAAATCGTATTGTATGCCGACGATACGCAGCTGCTCTTTACCAGCGGCAAAGACATGGACTTCAAGGGCAACACGATTAACAACTGCCTTACAAAGGTATTCTCTTGGCTCCAGCACAACCAGCTTAAATGCAACCCTGGTAAATCAGAAATTATCTTCTTTGGGCACCACCCCAGCAACCCCTGGAGCAGTTGGTGGCCCGCTGACATGTCGCCTCCCACGTCTCCTGTAAAGACAGTGAAAAACCTGAGGGTGAAGCTCAATGAAAATCTCTCCATGCAGGCACAGATCCAATCTGTGACTGGGTCATGTTTTGGCCTGCTTAAGATGCCAAAAGAGTTTCAGCCCCTCATATCTACCACCCACAGAAAAACAGTGGTCCAGGCATTAATAATCTCCAGGCTGGATTACGTGAATATACTCTATCTGGGTCTGCCTGAGTATCTACTTACTAGACTACAGGTGACTCAGAACACCGCAGCCAGAGCCATACTCGTGCTGGGTCCCAGAACCCTTATGGCTGCACAGTTGAAGTCTCTCCACTGGCTCCCTGTCCGCAAGAGGATTCATTTTAAAGCCATGGTCCTGGCTTTTAAGGCCCTCCACGACAGAAAAACAGTGGTACATCACAAAAAGAGTTCAATTTCATCATCCTCACTGTGCCCTCCGGTCAGCAGCCCTGCAACTGGCTCGGTCCCGCAGATACTTTCGGGCACGTATCGGGGGTCGCTCTTTCCAGGTGCAAGCAGCCAAATTGTGGAACAATCTACCTATCGACCTAAGGTTAACTTAAGATCTCCTGGGGTTCAGGAAATCTCTAAAAACGTGGCTGTTTCAGTGGTAGACCTCAGCGCAAGGCTCCCTTTCCGGGTTGAGCCTTCATCCTGCTTCAGCGCCGGGACACTCAGTCGAGTAGCTGTGCACTGTACAAATCAACTTTTAACATAACATAACATAACATATATGTGCAGAATTCAGATCATACTGCTTTCTTAGATACAATATCTGACATCCTAGTGCCCTACATGACTGGCTCCATTACTCTGGGTGGAGATTTTAATCATGTAGCAGACTCAGCCCTAGATCGCTCCCATCCTCCTCTCAGGGACTCCCCAGTCTATAGGGCGGTGAAGGTCTTCAGAGAGTGGCAATCCCGTTGGGGATTGTTGGACACCTAGAGATGCACACGCCCACTAGATAGAGAATATCTTCACATATACATGAGCTACACGTATGCGTGGACACTTTCCTGTGCTTACCTGACAAGCAAGCCTTAATGCAGGGGTGGAATACCTGACTCGCACGATATCGGACCATAGCCCGGTCTTGACATGGCTAAAATTGGGAATGAAAGACCAACCCATCCCTACCTGGCGTCTTAAACCTGAAGTGCCAGAGGACCAGGTCTTCCTTCAGGAGACTAGGGAACACATAACTTCCTACGTCTCTGACAATACCGACTCCACCGACTCTAGGCTGATGGAATGGGAAGCCTTTAAGGTTGTAATCAGGGGAAGGTGCATGGCGACATCCGTTGGGGTACGCCGTGCCCTAATTGCAGATGTGGGAAGGGCAGACCGGGAGCTATGAGACATAGAGAAACAAAGACCAGAATGCCCAGAGCGCCGACAGGAGCACTTGGACGCAAAGGAGGAAGTAGAAGTTCAGGAAGAATGACTGAGATGTTTTGACTATAAAACATATATGCACCACACTCATGCAGAAAGAGAAGGCAGGTAGACACCTGGCCTGGCTGGCCAACCCGGCCCACAGAGGCAGTACCATAATGGAAATAGCTGACCAAATAGGCGACCCTCTATAAAAACAGACTTAGGTAAATTGCAGATTCCTTGAATTTTATAAAGAATTATACAGGAGTTTGGGGACTCAAAAAGAATCAGCAAGGGAAAACCTGGCCCTGTTCACCCTACCCACCCTGACCAAAGATGATCCGCACTAGCTGGGGCTGAAATCTCAAAGCATGAAATTAGAGCAGCCATCAAAGTACTTGCCAAGGGCAAAACCCCGGAAACTGATAGGCTCCACACTGAGGTTTATGCCACATATGTCGAGGAACTGGCCCCCAGACTGGTAGAGATGTATGCTGCACACAGAGACGAGGGAGCCCTCCCAAAGACCACATGCAAAGCATTAGTGATCCCACTGCTCAAACCGGGAAAATCGCTCCTAGACTGTGCGGCCTACAGGCCACTGTCAATGCACAACTTAGATTTTAAAATACTAAGCAAACTACTGGTGACAAGGCTCCTCTCCTATATGACCATCCTTGTCCACCCAGACCAGGAGGGGTTCATCCCGGGAAGGAATATGACTCTCAATATTAGGCGGCTCCTATCCATACTAGAGGTGAGCAGGCGGGAGGGAGGGGGGAGCCATATTTGCCATAGATATTGAGAAGGCATTTGATTGCCTGGAATGAGGATTTCTCTATGCTTTTCTGGAATAGATGGGAGACAGGCAGGGTTTCATACGAGGTGTGCACCTGCTGTATTCGGGGCAACTGGCCAGGGTGCGGATGTGTAGTGTAGTTCCTATTTTCCCAATAGGCTCTGCGCATTGGAATAACATAAACGATAGTTTAGACGTAGGACTGAGGTCGACTAGGTCTCTATTGAATATGTTAGACTTAATTTAGGTTTGCCAGCTAGCTCAGAGGTCACTAGATACTTTCTTGAATGAACAGGGAGGAGTGAACTTCCCCATTTAGACAAGAAGGGATTCAGCTTCTGACAACCGCATAAACATGACAACTTTGCTCCCCCAGAATAAGGAGTACATCTCCAGAGTCGTGTGAAAACAAAAGATAGCTTTTTCACTCAGTCAGTTGTGCATACTTAGTCTCACCAGAGTGCAGAGAAATAGAGAGACGGGCGTTTTCAATAAAAGGTGTTATTTATTGAGCAGTCTTCTTTCTCATGCAAGAAAAATGAATTGCCATGATTGCAATACTTGTTATAAAGTAAAGTGCGTACAGTAAAAGGAGTATTATGAAATAATACTGTAAAAGCATTGATATGGTTTCTGAGCCATATGATACTTAAAAGGTATAAAATATATACAGTTACATACAATGATCTTAGTTTGACTAAACATACTCAACTGGTGCTTCTAAATACGCCTACCCCGATGTACCTAACCTAAGCCTAGTACGTGGGAAGGAGTAAATGAGTTGCAGTTTAAGTTAAGTTAGTTTTTGCCAAGATTCTGACTCAAGAATTCTCTAGGGATCTAATCAGCTCCGTACCTTGGTTATAGAATGGAGGAGGTCTTGTATCTCGCTCTCAGGACTCGATCTCCCAGCAACCCGCAAGGGTTACTGGGAACACCGGAGCTGGATTTTCTCGGCAGGAGAAAAAGACAGCGTCTTTCTCAGTGCGTCAAGTGGGAGGGACGGCTTCCTTCGGCACTCGCATCAGCTGGGCTTCGGATAAGTAGATAGCCGCTCTGCTCCACACCACCGTGTGTTGCTTAAGGCAAACGCTGGTATATTTATACCTGGAAGGTGCCGTGTTTGACGAAAGGTTGGACATAAGACGTCAATAAAAAGATGTCACTAAGAACTGGCCGTTCTTTCAGTGCTCGCAGGAGTTCTAGGACAAATCAAAACAAAAGCATGGGGTATTCCCAGGTTGCTGGAGGTTTGGTATGTTTAATATTTTTGTGTGTAATATAAACTGTGTGATCGCTTTTATGATTTTTATTAATCGAAATAAAGTGCTATTGACTTGGTATGTTGTAAGAACTCGTTGTGCTTTCTAGGAGTCTAAGGAAGTAGCCTTGCCGCATTTGGTTTGCATTGGCAATTACTAAATATGAAATATTTAATTAGGGTCCTAGATAAAACCACAACAGATGGGCCGCACAATATCAGAGCAGTACCGGGTGGAGAGGGGAACACAACAGGGTGCCCCCTCTCCCCCCTGCTGTTCGCCTTGGCCATGGAAGCCTTGGCCTGCTTAGCCCGAAAGTGCGGTAGATTCAGATGCTTACGTCCGGGAGGGCATGCACGCCACATTGCGCTATATGCAGATGATCTACTCATATTCCTGAAGGAGCTGGAGGAGGAATTGCAAGGAGCCAGAGACATGATGGAGGAGTTTGGGGCTCTGTCGGGCTTAGAGTCAACTGCAGACGTCCCACATCTTTCTGTTGGTGGAGGAAAGACCCCCCACCGGAGGCACTGGGGGATTTGATGGGGGAACCTCACTGCCGTAAATACCTGGGGGTTAAACTATATTATTCACAACTAGACATCGCGGAAGGGAACATAGAGGAGCATTAAGATCCTTAAAAGATCTGACCTTCTGGGGGGCCTCCCTCTGTCTGTGGCTGGTAGGATCACCCTGTTAAAGATGGTGGCTCTCCCAGACTGTTATATTTCTTCACCACACTACCTGTGTGGGTACTAAGGGCATGGTTTGCAGAACTTGACTCATGCCTATCATCTTTCCTATGGGGAACTGGCCGACGGAGGGTGGCTCTGGGGACACTGAAATGACTGGCTGCAGAAGGGGGACTGGCTGTCCCTGACTTCAAATCATATTACTTGGCCAGGCAACTACAGAGGAGTAGACAGTGGATAGCCGTGAGACTGACACCAGATAGAGAAATAGGGCCATTCCCCCTGAGAGAGACAAACTCTTACGCACCCTCCTGAGGACTGCAGGAACACAGCGGGAATGCACAAACAAACACAAAGTGATATGCTGGTGCTGGTATAGGTGTCTTCAGAAGGCACGGACCTGATGACCCTATTCTCTGGACTTCCCACTGATTGCGATCAGAGTCAATGCAGGGGACTAGAGGACTGGATGCAGGCGGGTGCCACCAAAGTGGGAGACCTATATAGCAATAGGGAACTAATACCGTTCAAAACATTTAGAATGGACTGGGACATCCCTCAAGGCCAGTTTCGTCTCTATATAGTGATTATGGGATTTTTACAAAGGCACTGGGAGATGGGCAACTTAGAACCTGACCATCACTTCACGTGTGGATACATAGGAACGGCAGGAGGCACCATAAAGGCAGTCACCTACCTCTACAAAACAATAGGCAAAGACTCCATCAAACCTTTGGTGACTTTGAGAGACCATTGGTCAGACGACCTAGGTATGCCCCTGGAAAACAAGGATTGGGAGAACATACTAGATAGGACTCTCAGGGGCTCAAGAAATGCCAGTTTTAGACTAATCAGCTTCTTAGTCCTACACCGGGCATACCTCACTCCAAATCGCATCAACTGCTTCTTCCACAGGGAGGATGTGGGAAGCCCAGGGTGTGGGGAGCTGAGAGCAGACTTACTACATATGATTTGGAATTGCCAGTGTTTAACTACATATTGGCAGGAAGTGACGACTGAAACAGCTCAAATTATCGCCACATACGTGCATAACAAACAATAATAGCGACCTTTAGTGGGGATAAGGAAGGGGGTGTTGTTGGGGATCATTGCCTATGAAACAGATACATGCAAAGCAGTAATGGGATAAACCAACCTGAAAACTTAACTACGAAAGAATGGCAGAGAGCCAACAAGGAAACTGTATGTAATTTGATATGTGAAATAAGAAAAAAGGAAATAAAATGTTTAAAAAACATTCATGATTGCTTGATTGCTATATTGTACCAGGTGTTGAAGATGCCCATCTGATCGAACTCGAATACATTGGGCCAAGAGTTTTTCAAATATTAAGACAGGTCACAAAATGACGTCCATGCAACTTCCTAGTGCATATTTGCACAATGTTTGCTGGACCACCCACTAATTTGGGCTATGATGAACAGGGGCTGCTCCTCTGCGAAGGAACTTCGCCCCATGACACTCCGAGCAGGAAAAGGAAAAATAAAATGATAACCCCGTTATTATCATTTTATTTTTCACTACAGGGCTAGGTTAGGGCAGGAAGGGCTGGGGTCACAGGGGGTGGAGTGGTGGCACACTCTAAGTGCGCATGGCTGTTAGGCCGGTCGTCCAGTCATACGCACTTTGCATGTTCCCCACCAGGCTGCGTTACACAGCCTGGTGAGGAACATGCCGAGACTCCCAATCCCTATCTGAGCACCGAACCACGCACTCAGACCAATCACAGTGCTGCATTGCAGTGTTGCGATTGGTTTTTGGGAGGGAGCCTGTGTGTTCCTGCTTCCGATGAAACAGAGGAAAAGCCGGCATCATAAGTGGCCGAAGCTGAGGAGAGATGGCGGCCGGCAAAGCGTAAGTGTTTTTTTTTTGTTTTGTTTTTTTCCCCCGCCACCCCATTCCCTGCAAGAGGCCACTGATGATGAACAGCACTAATACTTTAATATTGAGAAAGCCAAAGCACACTTATTTTTCCGTTTATATATTATAATTTTTGGAAGCAGTACCTAGCAAAACCAAGACAAATGAGGGGGGATGCCATGGATTTAGATGAGCCAGGCCAGTTTCCAGTAAGGGATATATCACCAACAAAGCTCTTCCATTTATTTGGTGACCCAGAATTTCAGAACGTTGAATAATTTCTATATCTATTTATACTGGACAAATTACTGTCACATCCTTTAGTGTCATAAGAAAGTGTCAGGTTAAGTAGTTTTAGTTTATATAAAGTAATGTTAAACCTTATTTTTGATAGAAATACTTGCTTATGGTACACTTGGGAAATGTTCTGTGCTGCTTTGTTTGAGCTTTACCATTATCGGTTTACGTGAAGCATTCAGCTTCTGGGATCAGGAGTTGTCGCTAATTTAGTTTTCTCTTTCTGGAAAAGGGGCTGTAATAATTTGTGGTGTTAGTTGAGAGGGGTAAGTACCCCCCTCAAGTAATAATCGTAATCCTTGTCAGGCGAAACCCTAAAGTCACTAAATAAATCTGAGCTCAACCCCCTGGTTGGTGTGGCACTGAGCAGACAGGCTGAACTCTGGGGTAATGTGTAATATGTATGCAGTACTAAAACAGTAATAAAGTCCAAATGAAACACAATAAAAATCCCAAAACAATTTAGAAAGATAGAGTAAAATGTAAAACAAAATAAATAGCAAAAATTAAAAAGGGGCCCCCAGAGCTATGCATTTTTAAAGTTTTAAGTAGAGATAGTGCCAAGACGCACAAAGTGCCAATAATAGTCAATGGGCATGTAGAACAGGACCTAGACACAATTTAATGCTGACTGTGATGAAACACAGGTTGGATACTCCAAACAGGTTCGTCCAGAGCAAATAATTTTACCTTCTAATTTAGTCCTTTGAGCTCCAATCCACCACCGGATTCTAATGCCCCCCACTACCTCAGAGGAGATGCTTAGAGGCTCACTGAGTGTCAGATGCAAGCCACAGTAGGTTCCAGTCCAGGTCCAGTTGCCACTGGCCAGCTGGATATTTACAGAAAAGCCTCATTCAGCTTATGTATCCCTGTAGCTTGAGCAGGAGGTCAGTCGTATAACCCTTGGAGTTAACTTCCTTACACTGGCTACACGAGGAAGAGCAGGTCCTATCCTTTAGGGCTCTTCTGAGGTCTTAGACAGCAGGTGCAGTCCTCTTCTGATCTTCCACTGGTCAAGGAGTGTTCTGAAGTGTGTGACTGGAGATGCCACATTATGCCTAATGTGAGCTACTGGACAGAAAGGGACATATTCAAACCCTACTTTGTAGCGTATTCTTACTAGGCAGGCCTACACATTACCATGTTATATGACAGTATAAATTGCAAAGCAAGATGACATGAGAGCATGTCAAAGGCAATAGTCAGAAACTTGCCATTAAGCAAGACAAAGTCAGAAACAGGCCTAAACATCACTATATTAGGCCAAAATATGCTGAGATGGTGGTGGGCAACGGTCAAAATCGGGTCTTTTAACCATAAAATAGCTCAGTCACTACACTGTCTATCTGTCTACCTACCTACCTACTTATCTATATGTTTTACCCAGTAGCGCAATCATCACTGTGTGGTTATGGTTAGGTCTGCTTTTCCATAGGGAGAATGTTTTTTGGTTTGCTGATAATTTAAGCACCACTTAACAAATCTCCGCAAACTTTCCCAAAAAAGTTCATCCAACAACTCAAGATCCTACACAGAGTCAATTTAGCAGCACATACACTGGTTAAGATGGGACGTCGGACAGATCTGGGGTGTCTTAGAGGGTGTGCGACTGAAGGTACTTTTTTCCACATGATCTGGGAGTGTCCACTCCTCCAACCCAACTGGGTGAAGATCGTCACAGCACTTACTAGGGTATGCAGGAAGACTGTTACTCACTCCCGCGACTTTGTTTATTAAATATGTGGGACATGACACACACTGAGCGCACATGGGTTTCATTCATGGAGAAGTGTGGCTCAATTATTAGAGAGGCAGACCCTGATGCAGAGGTCTAGCCCGGGACCAGGGTTCAATTCCCCGCCTCGGCGGGTCTTGGGCTAAAAAATTCCACGGACCTGATTCTCGCCTCGGTGCCTATTCCAATCATGGAGTCCCACTCTGCAACTCTGGGCAATAGCTTGCTTAATCTCCACAACGGCTCCCACAACACTAAAGGATGCCTGGCCTCCACCTTGGGGGTGCCCAGGAGTGGACGCCTCACAGGGAAAGCCAGGATGGGTTCCACAGTGGTATTCGTACAAGCGCCTTGAGACCCTTGCGGGTGAGTAGTGCGCTATACAAGTATCAATTTACATATCAATTTTACATTTACATTCGAGTTTGTCTTGGCTAAGAGGAATATTGCCCAAGTGTGGGGGACCAGGGACCTACCTAAATACCAAAAATGGGCCCATGATATGGATACTGCGATGATTGCAGAGACAGATGTATTTAAGCGCAGAGGCTGTCCCACGAAATGGGATCACAAGTGGGCGAAATGGAATACATTGTGTGGTGAACTAGGTGCGTCTCCATCAGTTGAGCTGCACAGGATAGAATCAGACATTTATCTCCCTCCTCCCTAATGCCTTATATAGCAACTGTTTACTTGATGCATGGTTCTGTAATTTGTCTCATTGGACTTGCTTGCAATGCGGCCTGAGCCGCCTACTGTACTGTCGCAATTGTTAAATAAAAAGATTTAATAAAAACAAAAAAAAAGTTCATGCACCTCAGCTCCATCCTGGAAAGTTTCGGGGTGATCCGTCAAGTGGGGGATAAAGAAAAGGGGGGTCCCAAACCAAATTTCCATATGCATTTTCCATAGACCTGTTTAGGCAGTGCTACCGCAAAAACTGCTAAATGGATTTTTCCAAATTTAATGTGAATCCGTCAGTAGTTTTTGAGAAATTAAGGTGCAAAAATATTTGTATATCTGGAGGGTTGGGTTTGAGGGACACTTTAAAGAGGCCCTCAAACCCAATTTTAAAATTTAGAGTTTTTTGATGGGCCCATGGAGCTCTTTTTTTCCCTTGGTCCATTTCGCTGCAACTGGAGACACGCTCTTGCAGGAGTGAGTGCTCCAATTGGGAGTCAACAACATGAAGCAAAATGTTGCTGGCTGCCATTATAGGACTCTGGGACCAAGTCTACTGTCCTGAAAGGTTTAATAGAAATATGAGGGGGAAGGGTAGGGATACAATTGTATTACACTTTAGGTGTCCGTATATAGGTTTTCCCTATACATGTCCTCATATAGTCACAATTCCCATTGCCCTTATATAGGCATGAGATCCCAGTCCTTATTTAGGCATTAGCCATGCATTCCAAATACAGGCATGGTCACCTACATCTGTCCACCCCAATGTCACAACGAGTTCTTAGAAACCAGATCCTTAAGCTGTTGGGAGTTTCCCTAGCCCAGGATTATTGATCTCTCCAAGAACTAATTTATTACGCATGATCCGCTATACCCTAAGGGTTCATTCCAGATGTCTTCCTCTGCCCGACTTTATGTCAATGCTAACGTTCCCAGCCACCTACCAGGTATAAATCTTCCTCGACTTAAATGAGCCCGTATCCCGGCCTGATGCACTGACAAGATGCTGTCACCCTGCTCACAGAGAATACAGCGTTCTGACTCCCTTCGCAGGGTGTTAGAATTCGAGACCCGGAAAGAGATTCCAACCTCTCTCATTCTTAAGGTATGGAGCTGACTAGAATCTAGAGGGACTCTTGGCATAAAAAACAAAGCATAACTAAACTAACGAAACTTAAGGGGGCCCCCTGCAATGAAAGTAGAGGGCCCCCCTCTGGACTAAGTCGAGAGCTCTCCTGTCAGAGTACTCTGATGAGGGGGCCCCCTGGAGATTGGATGCCCCCCGCACTGCGGGTGCTGCGGGGGCTGTGTTATGCAACTGCCTGGACCCAAAAATGGTAAAACACCTGCCAGTTTTTCCCAAGAAAAAGAAAATGGCGGCACCCAATTTTTTTAAAAACATATTTAGGAAGGGGCCATTAACTTGTTTAAAAAAAAGGGGGATGACAGCGGGCACATGGCTTCCCCTCCCTGGGCCTGAAGTTGCCCCGGGTACCCCATACCCTGTGGCCAACACTTTGTTGAAGTGAAAGGGGGTGAGAAGGCCCCTTCCCTAATCCCAAATGGGCCCGGGATCTCATCCCCAGGGAGAAACATAACTGTAGGGGAGAGTGTGTGTGGCCCCCTCCCCAGCCCAAATGGACCTTGGGGACACCAGAGCCTGCAGCCAAAAAGTTTATTATGCGGGGGCATGCAGCCTGTTAAGGCCTTTGGGACCCTATCCCCTGGGGCCAGTTCACAGACTGTGTCCCTGGGAGCCCACCCTGGCAGGAAAACCAAAGTTTGCATCCGCCCCTGGAGCATTTTTAAATTTCAGGCATGAACAAATGTCTTCTCTGTCTTCAGCACCGCAGGCAGGAAAAGCATGTCTGCTCCCAGCTAGCAAAAGATTTACAAATGCTGCTGCCAACTGTGTGCAGAGTTCTGTTTCCCTACCCACACTCATGTGGGTATGGAAATGGCTATTGCTTTTGCCTAGAGGGAGCAAGCATAAATAGGTGCTCCCTCTGAGTGGGATTAGTGCCTGTTCCCACAGTATGCAGGATGTCAGCGGGGCCCCAGGGCTCCCCGCATGGCCTCCAACTAGTGTTTTGTGGGTGACCCAGGTGGGCACCAGGTCACCCATATCTGATCTTGAGGGATAGAGGCCCAAGGAGGCTCCAGGAGGGCCGCTGTGTGCCAGCTCCCATATTATTAGTGGTTGGCTCCGGGGGATGTAGTCCCTGGGCCTCTTAAGTTACGTGGACGGCGTGCATGTGTTCCTTCCCCTATTAGTGGTTGGCCCCGGGATGTTGGGGATCTCCTGGGCCGATTTGGGATGAAGGAGGGGGTACATGCCCCTTTCCACAAAAATAATGTTTTTACCGCAAGGAGTGGGGTCTCCAGGGCCTCTTAGGGATGGGGGAATGCGCCCCTTCCAATACAATATTACTAGTGGCTAGCCCTGGGGGATGAGGGTTCATTTGCCCTTCTCCCCTAAAATAATTGTTTTTGCAACTTCAGAATGGGGTCCCCAGGGCTTCTTACGGTTCATGGAGGAGGCCATGTGCCCCTACCCTATAGTTAATTTATGGCCCTGGGTCCCTGGGGCTCATTTGGGCTCAGGGAGTGGGGCCATATGTCCCCGCCCATAATATACATGTTTGGCACCGTGGGGGGGTGGGGTCTTCAGGAGCTCCAAAGGCTCAGGGATCGGGCCATGTACCCTGCTCCTATAATTAGATCTTGGCCCTGGGGATGATGTCCCCAAAGCCCATTTGGGCTTGGGGAGGGGAGTGTTTTTGTCCCTTTTGGTTGGGGCCCGGAGCCTCATAAGGCTCAGTACGAGGGGGCCATTTGCCCCCCCACTATAATTTCTGTATGGTCCTGGGAGTGGGGTCCCTGGACCCCATTTAGGCTCAGAGGGGGGGAGGGTTCCCAGAGACCTCTTAAAGCTCAGATATGGGGGTCCATACTCCCTCCCTTATAATTATTGTGTGGCCCCAGGCGATAGGGCCCCGGGCCCATTTGGGCTGGGGTGAGGAATGTCCTTCCCCTCCCCTAATATAAATGTTTCTGCGCCAGTAGATGGGGTCCCCAGCCGCACAACTCCCTCTGCCAGCAGAGAGGTGGCTGCCTGCAAAGGGTTGGATGCAGGCTAGGCCCTCCAGCCAAGCCCTCCACACGTGCAGCCAAAGTCCATGCTCAGCAGGAGTTGGCTTTATGTGTGGTTATCTGATATTATTTTACAAAATAAAACCCTAGAAATTCACTGGAAAAATTGATGGTTAAAGTGACATCATCAGGAATTCTAATTATATTTTATAACTCATGCCCTAAGCTAACTATAACTTGTGCTCTTGCAATACACTGCTAATTACTCCATATATGACATCACTCATGACAAGTCCTATGACCTCATTGATAATATCACTGCAACATTTGCAATGAAATTATTGATAGGAAAGCTATGCATGTTGAGGACGCAAGTTATGGTTAGTCACATATGATGGATAAAACAGGTTTTAGTCACATTATAAAAGAGGCTCCACATTTTCTTTTGGATGACTCTAACTACTGTCAATCATGTGTTCTAGGTCAAAAGTTGTGCAGACTGGTAGGTAGGAGTGTAACAAAAAAGAAACAGAACACAAATGTCCTAATGAAGCTTAAATGACTGCAGCAGTAAAGATGTTTAAGCTGTTCTACAATGGAAATTATTTCAGATGATTATTTGGTACTATAAGCTACTAAAATTCATTTGACATGCAAACATGAGTAAATATTTGTCAGATAAATAAACATGAAAATATACCCATTGCAGCCTAATTTTCTCACACTAAGCCCAAAATAAATATAGATAAATACAGATAAAATTAGCAAAAAAGAAACAGGGATAAATAGAGAAGTAAATGTAAAAAAAAAATCAATACCATAAAACCAGGAGCCCTAATCATAAAACATTTGTTGGTGGGGTTATTCTCGCTTTAGGAAAATCTGGTGAGTTTGCAGGTGAATTTACCTTGTGGAAAATGCCAACCACTGTTTTGAAATTTGATGAATCACCTTTGAAAAAAACAGTTTTCTCTCAATATTTCCCCTAGAGGTTATGGAATGGGCTCCCAAATCTAAAATGAGAGCTCACTTTGATGTCACTAAAGATGTAATTAAAGTTGTCATCTAACATATCATGAGGGATGTAGTATGTGTATTCTTATTCAGTGCATAGTGGGGTGTATGTTATAGTTAGGTCACTGAACTATACTAGTGAATTTCATAGGATTTTTGTTTTATAAATGTTACGTTATGTGCAAGATTGTCTCCTAGCTGTGACCCTCTCCATTACCTTTAGTTTGTTTAAATGGATTTCTCAGTTTTTGTTCCATGTAATTAATGTGTTTTTTCCATACCTAACTATGTTTAAGATTTGTAAAGCGCATGGCTATCCGAAGGCTTCCCCGTGCTGGTGAGTACCGTGAGGAGAGAGGGCCTCTGGTACATTAACGGGGAAACAGCCATATCTTAAGTTTCTTCCTGAATGAAAGTTCAGTTTCCAGGTCTCTGAGACTGGGTGGAAGATCGTTCCACAACTTCAGTACTACATGTGCAAACGATCTTCCTCCGCATCTCATCCTTTTTTACCATGGTTGTACTGAGGAAATGAAAACGTCAAGTTCTCAGGTGTCTAGTTGGAACATAAGTGGTTACCAACTATCTGAGCTTTATTGGGCCCTTGTTATTTACGGCCCTATGAGCAATGCAGAGGGATTTAAACGTTATCCTTGCCTCATTTGGGAGCAAATACAGCTGCTGGAGGGGTTCTGTTGAGGAGACATAACTAGGAACCTTTAGAATGAGCCTTGCTACTGCATTTTGAACAGTCTGAAGTCTCTTTATGTCATATTTGGGTGCGCCCACATAAAATGAGTTGCCATAATCCAGACAGGAAACTATGAGGGATTGAATGACTATAATGTCACTTTAACCTTTGATTTTTCTGTGAATTACTGGGTTCTTTTGATTATATGCAGCCAATTCAAAGTTGTTCACAGCTTTCATCTGTGCAGAGCAAGGGGGTCCAGCCATGCCCTGGTCCCAACCATCCATAGGTGACAATGCGATGGTGGGGTACATTGCAGACATATATAGATCCTTTGTTCTAGACAGTAGAAAAATACCCAGCTAAGGGATGGCTGATGACTCCAACTGAAAGCCCTCCTGATGAATGAGATTCTCAAGGCTATGATGTGGATCGGCAACTCCCAGGCCCCCATGGCTTAGTAAAATTAACTTTGCAGCCTGAAAACGGTGAGTACGCCCCCAACTCCTCTATTAGAGCAGGGACAGTGACAATGGGGTACGTAATAAAGCAAGGATGTCATCAGCGAATAGGGCAAGTTTATGCTCAACCCAATCCACCGTCAAACTCACTGTCTAGGGATTGGCCAGTATCCTAATGGTTCCATCATTAGGTCAAATGTAGAGGGGAAGAGCAGGCATCCCAGATGGGTACCTCTCATAAGCCGAATAAATTGAAAGAGGGAACCATTGATTTAGATTTTGGCAGTTGTTTTTTTAAATTAGCCATGGTTAACTTTTTCATTTTTGAGCCAATCCGGACCCTATCCAGAACATTAGTGAGTTAACTCCAATCTACTCGGCCAAACGCCTTCTCTGCATCGAAAAAGCGAAGAGCCATAGGGCTGTGTGATCGCTCCGCTGCCTCCATAAGAGCCACCACTACCCTAAGGTTATCATTTTCTTGTTGATTGTGAATGAAGCCCGATTGTGACAGAGCAATTATAGTCGGCCACAAGTGAGCAACCAAAATAAAGCAAAAAGCTTCACATCACAATTGAGGAGAGCGATAGGCCAATAAGAAGGGCATTGCGTTACTACTCCTGATGTGAGTTAAAGACATGCACTAGAGGCTTGGTTAAGAGAGAGGCATAGGCTTTATTAAAGATGGTGGTGTAGCTATCAAGGCCAGGAGCCTGACTGCATAAGTTAGTGAGTTGGTGTCTCAGTGAATGTATGGGTCACTGACTAGGTTGTCTGAATGTCTGTATCAGTCTGTCAGATGGTGTCCTAGTGGCTGTATGGGCTGGTGACTGGGTACATGAGTGGGTGTATGGGTGATTGATTGGTTGTCTGAGTACCTGTACGGCTTTATGAGTTTGTGTGGGGGTGGGAGGGAGGGTGTGTGGCTGCCTGCTTGGTTGAGTGAGTAGGTGGGTGAGTGAATGGGTGGGTGTATGTGTATAAGTGGCATAAGTGACTGAGTGTGTGTGTATGGCTGTGTTGGTGAATGAACGGATGTAACAGTGGTATATAGGTGAGTAAATGTATATGTGAAAGGCAGAATAGGTGAGTGTTGGAATATATGAGTGAATGTATGTGTGAGTGAGGGATTGTGATCGGGACTGCATGGGTTAGTGTGTGTGTGAGTGTGGGGTGTGTGTGTGCATGTGTGTGTGTGAGGGGCTGTATGGGTGAGTATCAGTATGAATAAGTGATTGGGTGGGTGTGGGTATAACGGTATAGCTGAGTAAATGGCTGTTAGATTGACTATAGGTGAGTGAGTATTTTATTTATTTATTTATTTATAACTTTTGTAGAGCGCACTGTTACCAATCGGTGTCCTGGCGCTGAATGAGAGCTCCCCTAGCCTGGCCTATACTTACTGAACAAAGAGCCATGTTTTCAAGTTTTTGCAGAAGGTCATTAAATCTGTAATCTGTCTCAGTGCCAAAGGCAGAGCATTCCAAGCCCTAGCAGCTCCCAGAATAAAGCTTCTGCCGCCCCATCTTGCTTTCTTAATCCGAGGGGTGGCAATCAGCCCCAGACTTGCTGACCTAGGATGTCTACCTGGCCGGTACCATTGAAAGTACTGTATTAAAAAAAGCCGGGCCAAGCCCCCGAAGGGCCTTGAAAACTATGCACAAGGCTTTGAAGGAGATCCGCTTCCGCACTGGAAGCCAGTGCAGCTTCACCAATTCCTGGGAGACGGAGGCAAACCTTGGTACGCCTGTGATAAGACGAGCTGCAGCGTTTTGAAAGGCCTGTAGTTTGTTAAGAAGCCCCTGTTGAGCATTGAGCAATAAACTATTGCAGTAATCGAGGCGTGATAAGACCAAGGCCGTCACCACTGTTTTCTTGCACTCGTCAGGTATAAAAGGAAGAATTTTCCTGATTGTTTTCAGAGTAAAATGAATGGCTGACGACAAAGCATTGACTTGGGGCCTAAAGGTAAGTTTATCATCAACCAGAACCCCTAGGTTCTTGACTTTGGAAACTGGAACGAGGGGAACGCCCAACCCTTCCAGACACCAGTTAGGGCTCCAAAAATTAACACTGGAGCCAAAAAGTAGAACTTCCGCTTTAGCAGAGTTCAACTTTAAACAGTTCCTAGCCATCCAGTCGCTAACTGCTGACATACACTCTTGGAATTTACTGGCTATGCCTTCCTCTCTACCTGGTAGCAATGAAACCACAATCTGCGTATCATCCGCATATGATGTAAGTTCGAACCCATAGGATCGAATGACTGGAGCCAAAGATGAGACATACACATTGAAAAGGGTAGGACTTAGGGAGGATCCCTGGGGAACCCCACAGGGAAGCACAAATGGATTAGACTCAAACTCCCCCAGTGCTACCACCTGGATCCTGTTGGTGAGAAAGGCTTCCAAGATCTTAAGGGCTTTCCCCTGTATCCCGCAGGCCTCCAAACGGTCCACCAAAATCCTATGATGGACCGTATCGAAGGCCGCTGACAAATCCAACAGGAGCAGGGCTGCTCTACCCCCCAAGTCCATCACCTTTCTGATCTCCTCAGTCGATTTAATCAGGGCAGATTCAGTACTATGACCCGCCCTAAAACCATGTTGCGATGGATCGAGGGCTTGTGTGGACCTTAAAAATGCACTAAGCTGGCAATTCATGGTTCTCTCAATTAGTTTGGCCAGTAAAGGAAGTCTGGCAATGGGACGATAGCTGTTGGGGTCAGTGATATCCAGATTGTTTTTTTTTAGTAATGGTAGAATCGATGCCAATTTCCAACTAGATGGAAATTCCCCCACCTCAAACATGTTGTTAAATACGGCCGCTAAAACTGTTGCTATAGGGGCCGCCGCTAGCTTTGCAACTGAGGCCAGGCATGGGTCCCGAGGAGAGCCTGATTTGGTCCCTAATAGTAGTTTCTTAATTTCCTCCACACTTACCGGGGAGAAGTTCCGAAACTTGAACTCATTAGAGTGGGAGGTTAAAATCTCAGGCCTGTCAGCTTGCATAATAGCCCTGACTTGAACTTCAAGGGTGTTAAAAATGGTTTCCACCTTGTTTAAAAAGAACTGAGCTAGAACCTCACACGGTTCAAGACTGGGAGGTATAGTGGCTGGCTTTGGGGTGGCCAGACAACAAACCGTTTGGAATAGCTCCTTAGACGAGCACCTGGCCTCATTAATGCGGTTAGTAAAAAACCTTTGTTTAGCCAACCCAATCATGTCTTTATATAGTGCCAGGCTCAATTTAAGTCTGCTTTTGTCTGCCTCATAGTAATGTTTCCGCCACACGCGTTCGAGTTTCTTGCAGATGAGCTTATGCTCTCTGAGCTCCACTGAGAACCAGGGAGCCGACTGGGTCGTGCGAGTGGGGTGGCAACTTTTGGGAGGAGCTATGATTGTGCACACGTGATCCACCCAGTTAGAATTAAAGACCGCCGCTTTATCCACATCTGGTGGGGGAACCCCCCTGGAAGATTCCAGAAGAACCTCCAGGGAGGCTCCCTCTATCTTATTCCAGGCCCTACAGGACCTAGTTGTTTTACTGACCTGCCTGGCCTGGGAGATTTAGCCGAGGAGATATTAAAAAGCACCGCCGCGTGATCCGACCAGGTAACTGGAACGATTGTGGGGACCTGGAGGTCCGGGCAATTCGAGAATATCCCATCCAGGGTATGACCTGCACTGTGAGTGGGGCCTAGCACCAACTGATTTAGGTCGACCCCGCTCATCACCTCTATAAGAGCTAGTGTGTCCGGGTCTGAGCTATTCTCTAAATCAGGGGTCTCCTAACCGGTCCTGGAGGGCGGGATCCATGCCAGATTTTTAAAATTACTACATGTATCTCAGTGGGGATATCCCAAATATCTGGCATGGATCCGGCCCTCTAGGACCGGTTTGGATACCCCTGCTCTAAATGAAAGTTAAAGTCCCCAAGGACTGTAAAGGTCTTTGCACAGAGGGCCTCCTCTAAGATGTTTCCCAGTGAGCCCAAGAAGGCCGTCTTGGTACGGGGGGCCTGTAAAGTAAACAGCCCCTAAAGGATTGATGGTACGACAAGATAAGATTGAAAGCCAATGCTTTGCAAAGTTCCGACATCACTGGTTGAAAACTACCCTTAATGGAGTTGTGGTAAATGACCGCCAGGCCGCCTCCTCTTTTCCTAGGTCTATCCAAAACATAGCTTAGATAGTTTGGGGGGTAGCCTTGACAATGTCCGGGCCCGATGCCGCATCTGTCCAAGATTCGGTGACAAACGCAAATTTTATCTTCTTGTCCTGTAGCAGCTCCGCGAGATCCACGCTATGTTTAACCAAGGATCTGGCATTGACAAGAAGGCAGCTGACATTATTCCTTGTAGACACGGCTGTCGCTTTGTTTCTATTTGCGACCGACCGGACTAGGCTTAAAAGGATAGTCAGGATAACCCTGTTGCAAGATGGACATACCTCACCAGCGTTCAGGGTATCTTTGTAGAACTCTAGGCATAGACAGCCAGATAGCCTACCACCTCCCCCAATGCTCAATAAAGCTTCACGGTCATAAACTAAGCATTGAGACTTGCCTGTAGGCCGCCAACCAGGGGTCATGGAGCTAAGCGCGGGGCGGGCGCGGATGGGCGCAGACGTGTTTGCCTTTGGCGCGCCTTCGGTGGGCCGGCGGCGCGTCCGCTGCGCAGTCTCGCCAGCCCGATTTTTAAGTGCTGGGGAGGGAGAAAGGCTAGAGCGCTCACCTTGGCCCACTCAAGATGGCGGCCGTCCTGGTGAGTGCTTGTTTGCCTTTCCCTCCCTTCAGGAGATTCGCATTAGTAAAAGATTGAGCACCTTGGGTTCCCGACTGATCAGCATATAAAACAGAGCCTAAACCCACCTCCCGACAAAATATTTTTAAAAAGTATTAAAATGGGTCTAAAATTCGTGGCAGTAGCAGCAAAGAGTAAGTGTGCAAATAGCAATTTAAACAAAGACTCAGTAACGTGAAAATTCACTTAAGCTCCCGGCTCATGCCTCAGGAGCAATCAAGTAGGTGTGTGAGTAGCTAGATGAGTGACTGACAGTGTGTGAATGACTGAAAGAATGGATATATCAGTGACTGTCTTAGTGAGGTAATTGGTGTACAAATGACTGGATTGGTGACTAAGTGGATGGTTGTGTAGACCTATGAATCAGTGAGTGAGTGTGTAAGTACTGGTATCGGTGTGTCAATGTTTTTGAGAATGGTTGTGTGGAAGATGGAGTAGGTGTATGACGTTATATTGGGGTGTGAGTGTCTGTTGTCATGAGTGATGTCATTTTAGATGTCATCAGTGATGTCATTGACAATGTCATGAGGCATGTAATATGTGAGGTCATAAGCAGTGCATTGTTGGGGCGCGAATTATAGTTAGCTCATCTAAATATAACTGCCGAATTTCTAGGGTTTTGTTTTTTATTTCTGTTTCCTAACTATAATGGCCCTGTCAGCTTTGTTTTTTTCAGTGAATATATATTTATATATCCAGCTCACGGTTTCTGCCAGACTTGTCCGAAGGAAAGAAACCACGCACTCCGGGGGTCGTTTTCAATAGTTTATTTTGCAGTTTGTAACAGACGCGTTTCGGCGCTCCGCCTTCCTCAATGTCACAAACATTGATGGTGAGCGCCATGTTTTTGTTAGCGTGCACACGTGATTTTTGGGCGAAACAAACAAGGGACAATCATTCATTCCTCCATATTGGAGATGTTAACAGTGAACGACATGTTGCGAGTCACATTACACTACAAGGGCTGTCCTGCTTGATTACGCCCCCGAAATGCTAACATTAAATCCCAGCATGTTGTTGACATTTGTGGTTTGAATGCCGCTAGAATTACGCGCTGATTCACTATCATGTTTAATGGTATCTAGCCGTGAATCGGCAAAGAACCTCTATGTACTGGCACATATTAAAGTACCATAATTAGATCACAATGTCAACAATTAACAAATCAATGTGCTGAACCGCAAACAATGCCGATTAAAAACCATATCGCCGTGGATCGGCAAATCACCCTTGAATCATTTAATGTTCCGTCCCACTATTTAAACTATAATCATCAATATCATTTCTTATTCTCAAAATTCACACTTCTGAAGTTCCACAAAAAAGCAAAGTTTAACGAAACAGAATACTAATAAGTGAACCCATTATCAGTGACTTATAATTCATAACCATAACTGCACTTAGTCTTCTAATCCACTTATCTTTATCACTACTTTGTTGCACCCAGTTTTAAATCATATTATACATGTTGCTTCAACAGACCTATTTGGTATCGCAGATCCAGTCATTTGTATGGCTTATAGCTACATTTATACATATATACACATTTGCAGTTCTTAGTTCATCATAGATATGCATTATCCTGCAGGGACTCGAGCTCGATATATTTATATATATATATATATTACCTACTGGCGGTCGCCAGTAGGTAGTTATAGTTAGGATTTTTTTCAATGCAAAATCTCAAACTTCTATTGTGAATAACTTTGGCGCCGGTTGACAAATCTGCCTGAAAATTTCCTCAAATTTGCCTCGCGGAGCTCCGCTCCTTCTCTGAAAGATTGGGGGGGATTCGTCAAGCGGGGGCCGAGATAAAAGGGGGGTCCCAAAACGTGTTTTCCCCATGTTAATTTCCATAGGGCGGTCAAACTCACTTTTAGCCCGAACGGCTGAATGGATTTCCACCAAACTTGGCAAAATTGTAGGGACTGGTACCCCGATGTGCCTTTGCTATGCTCCAGTGGTTTTTACGAAAATTAACTTTGAAAAAATATATATTGGGCTACCTTGGGCTATATATATGTTAGAGCCCAAATGTAGCCCAATGTAGCCCAATGTAGCCCAATGTAGCCCAAAGATGGCCACCAGAGACAAAAAAACACAAATGTAGCCCAAATATCAGCCAGATGTAGCCCAACTATAGCCCAATGACAGAATGTCCCAGAGTGTTCTAAAGAACAACTAGAGCGCTAACAGTCTTACTTATGACAAACGTATGGCACACCTGAAGGTAGGTGGCAAAAACAAAGGGGGAATTGACCATAAGGGGGCAGAGTAGACCCCCCTGACCCCCTAGGTTTGATGTGGGGGCTATAAAAGGGCCCCGCGGGGCAAAAAAGTTTTTATTAAAAAATAGTATTACATAAATATACAATATAGGATTCAATATAAAAAATATTACATTTCATAGCTATAAAAATTTGCTATTAAAAAACCTTTCAAATTCACTGAAAAAACCAAAGGTTTCACACCAGTTATAGTTAGGAATTAGCATTTAAAAACCTATGAAATTCACTGAAAAAACCATAAGTTTCACACCAGTTATAGTTAGGAATTAGCACTTAAAAAACCTATGAAATTCACAGAAAAAACCATAGGTTTTACACCAGTTATAGTTAGGAATTAGCATTAAAAAAACCTATTAAATTCACTGAAAAAACCATAGGTTTCACACCAGTTATAGTTAGCTGGAAATTTTACTGACATAAAACCATTGAAATTCCCACGTTATAGTTAGTTGGACTCACTATAACTTGCGCGCCTGCAATGCATTGCTGATGACGTCACATATTACATCACTCATGACATGGTCAGTGACATCACTCATGACATCACTGATGACACCATCCTTGTGACAGACTGACAGACCTCCTTTCAGTGTAATGTAACCCTTGAAACACATATTCAAAAATAGAAACTAACATTTTCAAAAAAATGGAGATACCCATACCAGTTACAACAACCAATTCAGTAATTCCACCATCTATATACACATCCTCTCATTCAGAAACAGTTCTATATAGTCACTCATACATATACTCACTCATCATATGTAGTGATACACATATACATCCTGTTACACACCGACAGTCATCCAAAAGTTATTCACACACATACTCACACATGCAAATAAACTATTGAACATCCATTTATTTGCATATACAGCTATACACACACTAGCACATTACTTCTAAGGAAACTTACACATACTTACTCTCTTAAACAATCACTTATAGAAACACATACTTATTTAAACAGGAACTCTTTCAATCTCTCACTCTCACATATACTCACTTACATACATCAATACTCACATATACTAGATTAAAACATATGTAGTTACTCATAAAGACACTAGTGAGGCAGGCATTCACTCACTAACACACACATATACACACTCATCCACCCATACAGTCCTGCACATACGCTGTCTTCAAAACACATACAAACAGAGAGTCAGTCACCAACCCATGCAGCCACTTATACACAAAGTGAAACACTGATACATATATTTAAATATTTAAAAATTACTCGCTAATATATGTATTCACTAAGATACACTTTTTAAGCCAGTTAACCGATCAATATTTTATTAAAAATAAACATCCATTTACACACTTATTTAAACATTTCTTCGTCCATCGACCTTTACAAACACATATATAAAACATATTGATTTTTCAGAAAGACACACATTCACTGGATGGTGTCATCAGTGATGTCATGAGTGATGTCACTGACCATGTCATGAGTGATGTAATATGTGACGTCATCAGCAGTGCATTGCAGGCGCGCAAGTTATAGTGAGTCCAACTAACTATAACGTGGTTATTAATGGTTTTATGTCAGTAAAATTTCCAGCTAACTATAACTGGTGTGAAACCTATGTTTTTTTCAGTGTATATATATATATATATATATATATATATATATATATATATATATATATATATATATATATATATATATATATATATATATATATATAAATATTTAAAAACGTAAACAACTGACCCTTTATTGGCACATAATTCTTATAGAAAAGAACATATAGGTCTCCTACAGCTGTAGTTCTTATACTAAGCTTTCTTGATTTTCAGTTGAGCCCGTCTGTTAGGTAACTCCAGTGGTCAAAGTCAAAATACGCTTTGTTTAGTTTGAATACAAACCATAAAAGCACACAAGTAAAAAAAAAAAAGATGTACAACAAATAACATTTTCTCAGTGGCACGAACAAAAAAAACAATTTATCTTGCATTCGCGTAGATTTAAAAACAATTTAGACAATATAGACACATATGGCTATAACTCTCTCTAACAGAGCACTTCTAATGTCCTGGAATAGCTTAATTGCTGCAGCAGTCAAAGAAGCTCCTTATTAAAAGTGCTATTGCGAACGGTAAGACCCAAGCATGGTCCTTTAAAGCAATAACTTCTTTCCGTGTGATGAAGAATCCTCTCTGCTTTTATAGCACCCTCTTACTGAAGACACTTCACTGCTCACTGAAAATAAACACAAGCCAGCAGAAGGAGAGCATGATTGACAGGTATGCTGTCTCGCGGTGAGTGGGTCAGCGTCCTAGTCCATGATTGGAGCTGCTGATATTCCATCTTTGTGGCACGTGCCTTCAAGTATGACAGGCTGAGTAGCAGCTCTAATTTGCACTATGAAGGTAGATACTGGTTGTTACAGTGAGTGAGGAAAAAGGGTCGGACATCAGAGCTAGCTCTTGTTATCAGAGTTTGTCTACTTCAAGTCTGTAAATAGCATTGTCTGTTACCCTTACAGTAGCCGACAAAAGAAGATTTTTAGATGACCATTGACTTTTAGGTCTGGCCTACTGACAGCTTTAGTTGTTTCTCTAGCTTCATGTAATTATGAAACGATACATATAGAGAGGGTTTTTGAGTCCCCCTTTATCTATTGCCCTGTTCATTAGTCATTCACATTTTGTTTCCACCTACCGCAGCATAAAAGATGGGGCAGTGGGTCAGTCCGATTCAGTCATTGACTTTCGTTTTCTGTGGGTGATAAAATGTTTCCTTATTACATTTACACATCCTCCTAAAAAGAAATGTGTGAGTACGAAGGCAGGCTTCCTAATACTTTACTAATGCTTTTTTTTCATTCCATTCTTCTTGTATTTTTTTTTATTTGGTTATACTTGTTTTTGTGAACTGTCTTCTGGTTACAGTTGTCTCAAGCCTATGGTCCATTTTCTTTGTGCTAATAAAAAGCATGTTTCTCTGTCGTGTAATAAAACTAAAATGGTTTCTAAGTTCTAACTACACTCGCCTTCTAGAAACTGTACTGTTCTGTTCAATTATAATTTATTTGCAAATACTGCTGTTTTAGTTACTGACGTTTTCTGATGTGAACTTGTGCATTATTTACTCTTATTGTTGCAACATGGATTAGGCCTTAAGAATGCATAATTGTCTCTGTGGCTATTGCATGGAAGTTAAGTTTAAGGAGTTTTGAAAGGGATTTCACACCTTGCATCATTTGGTTATATACAATGTTGTACCCCCCCCCCCCCATTTGGTCTGGGCTAGGACTGCATCTCTTACACTGTTTTAATCTTGTCTTCCATAAAACAAATAAGGCTAGTGAGGGTTTGACCGCTTACAATGATTAAGATCCTTGCACGCTTTTTTTAATTATAAGTAGGTATGGTCGCAGATTATCTAATATTTGAACTACAACTGTGTTGCAGGTCAGACTTTGAGGGCTGCTAAGCAATGGAAAAGTGGTCCCTCTGAATTGTTGGATGGAGAGCTCATTTATTATTGAGCTAGATGTGAAGAGATGTGCAGCTAAGGGGATAAACTCGCCTTTCTCAAAGATAGTTTCCTTTGTGAATAACACATCATCAGTCGCATTGTACAAAGGTGCCATGATTTGCAATTTCTACGAGGCTAATTCGCTGCCTGTTTCGAGTCGCATCTTGAAGGTGGTAAAGAGGGCTTGCATCCCTATTTGCGACTCGCATAGATGTGTTTGGAATCACTCAGGCAGTAAATAGATATGACTTACGCAAGGAAGTAGAAAAGGATTTGCAAAGTGATCGTGGGTCAAAACTAGTCGCTTCCTATCCTGATTCGAAAAATGACCCTTTTCAGAGCCAGAGGACGCGTATAGACCCCAATGGGACCTACACAGACGTCCAGAGGGCCTGTGGGGAAGAGAGGACGTTACTATTATTGGTTTGTATGCATCCCCATGTATCCAGCAACCGACATTAAATGCAGTCACTAGGATACCCTTGGAAACGGAGTCTTCTCTACATATTATTGGAGGGGACGTCAATGAGGTGTTTTCAACTGACCTAGATAGATCAGGGAAGTCAATCACCACAACTAAAACCATGCCTCTGAAATGCTTTGTAGATACAATAGGTCTGACTGTCCTCTGGTGGTGTCATTTACAACACAAGGCTATTCGTACTACTCCGGAGTATTTAAGGTATTTTCCAGATTAGATTATATCTTTGTGCTGGCTGGGGAAGCCGTAATGATACATAGAGCAGACTGCCTAGAGCAGGGTCTTTCTGATCATTCCCCACTCTGGGTTTCCATGGGACGGAGGCCCCATGGATGAGGTAAGGGATTGAGCCTGAGCGCATGGGAATTAAGGGACAATACGGTTGTGCGGGAACTTAGGTCAGACACAGAACTTTATTTTCAGGAAAATAAAGTTTCTGTGGACTCAGCAGTAGTGTTGTGTGAGGTGTACAAAGCAGTGATCTGCAAAAAGCCTCAAAATATCATTGCTTGAAAAAAAGACAGAAATTGAAGAAATTGAGCGCCACCTGGCAAAAGCAGAAGCCACAAATGCGGCCCTTTCAAGCCCCCTAACCCTCAGACAGATGGATGCCCTAACTGCCAAATATAAAGCACCAGCTACCAATGAGACGCGCACCAACCTTTTAACCAGACAGCACTTCCTATATTATGCTGGTGACAAGGCAGGGAACTTGTTGGTATGGCTGGGTAGACATAAATTAGAGGCATGATGGGTGAATCAACTAGAGGTATCAGGAGGCACAATTTACTTAATGGAAAAAGAGATTGTAGATGAATTCGCACGCTTTTATGAAGGCCTCTATTGTTGCGTGCTTATCTAGGTTCCTGATCGATACTGTGACCTTATGCCCCTATTCGGCTATAAATCCATTTATTCCCTATATTGGCATAACCGTTCAAGTGCGATTTTCTGAAAAGTCATCTCTGGCCTCACACGAACAGAGCCACATTCCAGCATGACTCTCTGCTACTTCCTTTGCGACCAATTAGTGCAATGACAGAGCAGCAGTCACTATCTGATATTCCTAGATAACACTCCGAGTTCTTCAACAAGATAAAAACTTAGCAAACCTGGAAATCCCCGCTTGCTATGTTTTGATTAGTAATGGAACTCTAATGAGCAACTGATAACTGTCACTTCCTAGTGACATCTTTAATTGACGTCTTATGTCCAGCAAACTTGCGTCAAACCCGGCACCTGTCAGGTATAAATATTACCAACGTTGCCTTAAGCAATGAGCGAACCCGTTGCTGATGCCAGCTGCCTGCATGACCCCGTGTTGGTAAAAACTAGCACTCTGTCGCTGCAGCCTGCTATCCTGTGGTGGTGAAGCTACTGATTACCATTATCGCCGCTACAGCGCGAACTATGGTTCAGTACGCTTGAGGAGCCGTGCAGCCGTCCTCTGCGAAGACATCCAGCCCAGCTGCCCGCGGACGCTGTCACCCCTCCTTCCTCGACGCGCTGAGAGAAGCCGCTGCCTTTCTCGTGCAGAGAAATCCAGTCCCGGCGCTTCCAGTTTACCCTCGCAGGTGACTGGGATATCGAGAGAGACCCCTGAAGGAGATACCAATCCTCCATCATTCTATTCAGAGGTATGGTGTTGACTAAACCCTTAGACGAGAATTCTTGAAACAAACCTTGGCAAAACCAACTTAACTTAAGCTACTTACTTACTCCCCTTCTCACGTGTTAGGCTTAGGTCAGGCACACTGGGGTAGGCTTAGTTAGAAGCACCAGTTGAGTATGTTAGCCTAATGTATATATGACTGTATATATGTTTTATTACTTTTAAACCATTGTATGGCTAAGAAACCATATCAATGCTTTTACAGTTCTATTTCGCAATACTTATCTTACTGTACGTACTTTTCATAATAACAGTTATTGCAATTGTGGCAATACATTTCTCTTGTACGAGAAGAAAGACTGTTCAATAAATGTTAACCCTTTATTGACTAACGCCCGTCTCTCTATTCTCTACATCTTGTGAAAGTAAACTGCACTAGACTGACTGAGTGAAATCTGTGTCTATTGTTTCACACGACCCTAGAGATCGACTCTTGATCTGAGGAGCAAAGTTGTCATGTTGCACGGTTGTTGGAAAACTGAATCCCTTCTTGTCTGTGCCAAGGAAGCTGATCACTTCCTATGCAGAGAAGAAAGTTTCCAGTGACCTCTGAGCTAGTTGGTAACACAACCCAATTAAGTTTAGCATAGTCAGTGGAGGCCTGGAATATCCGCAGTTCCACGTCGATACTACTGTTTATGTTATTCCAATGCGCAGGGCCTAGTGGGAAACTAGGAACTACACTACACTATAAGGAACGCCCCCTAGCGGACCAGCGCCAGACCGAGGAATATCTGAATGCGCTTGACATGCCGGCCCTCTCCACAGAGCATAGTATGTCTCTAGAAGATGAGATCTCCATTGCCGAGGTGCAGACAGCATTAGCTAAACTTAATCCAGGCAAAAGATCAGACCATAACAGCCTTACAGCTGAGTTTTTTTTAAACAGATGGATTTACTAGCACCCTATTTCCACAAATTATATGTGGTAGCCCTACAGGACAGCAGCCTCCTGCCCGACCTATGCAGAGCCACAAAAGTAGCAATTCATAAATCGGGGAAACGTCCGACTTACTGTGGATCTTATCGTTTGATCTCTCTACTTAATATTAAAACTAAGGTCCTAGCCACAATTCTTGCTACTAAACTCACAGGTGTCATTTTCCCCCGGTCCATAAAGACCAGTCTGGTTTTCTACTGATGCGCTCTACCAGGGGCAGTTTCTGTAGACTCTTAACTTGATGGCAACAGTCAAGTTCCATCGAGACACCCATGTGTTTGTCTCCTTAGATGTGGAAAATGCCTTTGACGCAGCTTATTGGCTTTTTATGATGCAAATCCTAAGGTAAATGGGATTCAGAGGGAAGTTTTCTGGCATGGATAGCACTATTATATCAGAAACCCAGTGCGACTGTATGGGCTAGTAGCATAATGTCAGCAGAATTCCTGAACAGGTAGGGTGGAACCCGACAGGGCAGCTTGCTCTCTCCCCTTCTGTTTGCCCTTACATGAGAGCCAGTAGCTTGTGTGGTCCGCAACCACCCATCAATGGTTGTAGGAGCCCTGGATCCTCGATAATGGAGGAAACATTTAATTATATGCAGATGATAACCTTTTATATCTCACCCAACCGAAAGAATCGATCCCCGCAATTTTCCAGACATTTGACACCTACGGTGCTCATTCAGGATATACTAATAATTAGTATAAATCAGTACTCTACTCGGGGACTGACCATGATGCTCTAATAGGACTTTCAGGGCGACTCAGGTTGACTGGGGAGGCCTGCCGATATTTAAGAATTCATCTAACACTGAACCCCAGGAGAAGTATTGAATTTAATCTAGAGTAACTACTGTCAGATTTTCGCACGAACGCTGCTTGTTGGAGGGCCCTTCCTCTCAAGATAATGGGTAGAGCAGCCATGTTTAAGATTATCATCCTCCCCAAATTTCTCTACACCCTACAAAACAACTATTATAAACTTCCACATAAGATCTTTACTAAAATTGACGGAAAACTACAGAGGCTGTTATGGAATGAAGCGCACCCTAGGATAGCCTCCGAAAATTGCAACAGAGCTTATATAGTAGTGGTAAAGCCCTTCCAGATGTTAGGGCATATTATTGGGCCACCCACCTGATTTCAATAAATGGTAGGGGCCCCATGGAAGGTGATCCCCCCACCTAAGATCTGGAAAGAGCCAAATTCACGAACTGACCCTATCTCCACTATCTGTATGGGGAAAAGGGAATTAGGTGTTTCCTACCCTCAAACCAAGAAACAATTGAGGCATTGCACAAAGCAAATAGATGTCTGGACTGGGCAGAGAAAGTTACCTGGAAAAATCAATTATCGGCTGTGAGCAGATTTTAAAAAGTTGGTAAATTGAAAGGGTTTCATGACTGGCACTGCATAGGTATTTCTAAGATGAGTGACATACTAGAGGGATAGGCCCTCATGTTGTTTTCCTCCTTCCAGTGGGAATACTAGCTCCATGATGGACAACATTTCGAGTGTCTCCAACTCAAGCACACTTGGGGAGCAGCATCTATCACCGCTGACCTCCCAGCATATGCACCTCTGGAGGGCAGGTTCCTGATTAGGTAAATAATAGAAAAGGCAGTCTCAACTGTAGGAAAAATGAACAATAATAACACGCCCAATACCCTACAGGAAATTCTGCATGCCTGGGAGGCTGAGTTTGGCGAGCTAGAGGATGTGGACTTGGATGCCGCCCTCATGTTCCCTATGGAGGAAGCTATTAAATCCAGATTACGACTCATTCAACTCAAGAACCTTCATCGGATCGATTATGACAGAGCACGCTTATATAAAATGGGGAGAGCTTCATCATCGCACTGTCTCTGCTGCATGGGGATGATTTTTCCCCTCACTTTAGACATGCCGGGATCATAAGCCCCATCTGGTAAAAATACTATTTGAACTGAGTAAAATACTTGAGAAAAGGCTTCCAGATGCCCCTAAATATATCCTCTTAGGTATCCTCAATGAGGTGGGCTTCCTCTGGATGAAGTTACTGTTCCTCAGTTTTGGCCAGGTGATTGCTAAAAGAGACCAAGTACTGGGGGTCCCTTGATATACCGCTGTAACATCATGGAAATGAAGGATGGACTTATACATGACAGGGGAGCGAGTTCTATAAATGATCAGAGAAAGCCTCCGTAAATTCCATAAGATATAAGGTGCCTGGATTTAATACTATGAACTTGATCTCCAAGATCAAGCGCAGAAGTGCTTACAAAGTATTGTTACTCTGAACCACTTAAATGATTGCGCCTATCTATAGTATATTGTAGCCCTTTATATATGTAAACTGATGCTACTGTAGTCTGTGAAATGATTTGATGTACTGATGCTTTCCATGTTGTCTTCTGTTATGTGTCGGACATATGATTATATGCGTTCTGTTATGTATCTCCAAAAATGTAATACAAATATTTTTTTAAACAAAAAGCAGTCACTTCCACAGTGTCATCTGTACGTGCATCTGTCAGAGAAAAGCGTAGTTGTCTGCTTCCATGGTTTTTGTTTAAGAATGTGTAAAGATTTATTTTTACTGAGCAACATCGGGCTCTTAATGGACTGGGAATAATATGCAGGAACACTGAAACTAAAAGCACTGTTAAGAGTCCTATTCTTTTAAATCACCCACTCCCACATTTTGCTGCTGTGTGCAATGATTTGAAGTGATCACATTAATGTGAACAGGGATAACTGATTGATTAGTTTTTGCTATGCGTTTCTACAGCATATAAGCCAGGACAAAAGACTCCTTCTTCTGCTCTACGGTTTGCTCAAAGCACCACCATTGAAAGTAACAGTACCATAGTCTTCCTTTTGGGACCACGGCCTCCCGTGTGGTTGTGGCAGCTTTGTCACAGTAGGAGGCACTGACAGAGACACTCTATTCCTATCTTGTTATTATCAGTTCTAAGACCACCAGAAAGAGTTTCAAAGACACAATCACAAGGTTCATCTCACAAAACGTAATTGGAGTTCCTTAATGCAGTGGGAAATGTGAAATAAACTAAAAAGAGACTCCATTCTTTGGGTCAAGGTCCATATTATAGATTCTGCTCACTGTCCCAACCTTCACCATGGCACACACTTAAATGTTTGCGCACACTGGTACTTTGCATCGTATCCCAACAACTGCTCTGACCCTGTCCTAGCAAAGAATAAGCAAGCACATGTCCATTGTGCCTCCAGGCCACTTAGTGTAACACAACACCTGATCTGCAATCATGGAAGATCACAATTCTCACCTCCTTCTTCTATAACAAGTCAAGTCATTTTCAGGGTGGACACTGATTAATCCTCTGCTAAGGATAGTGTCCTCAATCACTCCCAATGCCAACAATACAAACACTATTTCAATAGCAAAGAAATAGTCTAAGTAAATCAGTCCAACAAAGAGCACTGCCAGGTTATTCCACAAGGTTCAAAGGCATGCCAAAGATTCAGGATCCATATGGACTACGTAAATTGCTCTTATATAGATTCATTCTATGCAAATGTATTCCCAGAAACTCTAGTTTAGATCCATGGTTTAGAGGTCTACATAGGCCATCCGGGTCCAATCTGACATAGTTTGATGCGAGATGTCTTGTTAAAACAAAAAAAAAATCTCCAAGCATTCATACATCTCCATGAATCACCATTCTTTTTGATCACCTTGCTCTTCCACCTAATTCCTTTGCCTCATCTCTTGCCGATACACTGCTGTGTGGTGCAAGACTTGTTTGATTAAAAAACTGATGATTGTGTTATCCCAAAGAGACCTCACTCACTAAAAGAACCTATAAAAGTATGAGGTAAGTCCTGAGTAACTCCACCTGGGATTTCCTTTATTTCATTAAATACAAAATGAGTGCCCTTAAAGACTGTAGAATCACTGAACTCTCCCAGACAATTGTCTTAATGTGCAAATCCAAGATGGTAGGTGCAAAAAGAGATGTCAAATTTCCATCTAGAACCTGAAGCTAAATGAAATAAGTATTGTGAATTTACAAGAAATAATTGACACTATGCCTCTTTTGTCAAATTTTTAAATAATACATAAAAGAAAAAACCTTTACCAGTTATACGAAATTCATTCTTGCTATCCAGGCAATAAGTCAATGCTCTCATTCTCTCATTCACTCGTATTCTCTGTGTACCAACTATGCTTAATGAGACTTCAATCTTCCCAATAGAGATGCTCGCTCGAATGAAGACATTAGCCAGTTTGAGTAATGCTCTGACAAGGAGATAATGCACCAGGCAGATGCACAGTCCACTACTAGCAGAAGTTCTGAGGTTCTGTAAATTGTGAATTCATTTGTGATCAGCCTCCATTTTGTAGTCGCCGCCATCTTGTGTTGCCCTCACTCAGGCAGCGCGGCGAACACAATGTTTTTGTCGTTTCTGCATTTACGTGTCAGGTGGCTTCTTTGCCTATGTTTACTAACGAGTGTCAGGGTCTGGCCGAGTACTCTAATTCCTGTCTGAGCTGATTAATCCCCATCCAGACTATTTGTTGGTTCGCACCATTCTTTCCTTTAAGTTCTCTAGTTTCACGACTGTCCTTCTAGAACATACAGCTATGTTTTCTCTTCTTGTAAATCGAATTGCGTAGATTCGTTTGTAATTTGCTTAAGGGGTCGAGTGACAAACATAACCGGGAACTTGAGTTGATTTGGACTTAAAGCATTGTCTATAACATTTGCCTATGTCTCATGCTCTTGTGTGATTGCATTTTGCATTGTATTGTACCGTATATAAACCTGTGCGCCACGGAGTTAAGTGGCAGTCTCTTTTGAACCTCGTTATACCAACGACTTCTAAGACCACTGTACTAGCTGCAGCTAATAAATACAATCTTCTACGCCAGACGAAGAGTCCTTGTCTCTGTTTCTGACAAGGAAGGGGAATCCCGGGGATTTCAGGCGTACCCTGCGCCGCCGGGCCTTAAGGCTGCGGTTCTCCAATTGGCGCCCAACGTGGGGCGACTTCAGCGGTAGCGGTTGAGCCCGAGGGTCGTGAGGAGCCCCGCAAGAAAATTCCGGAGGAAGCACACCACGTGATCAACCCCTGTATGTCGAAAGTGGACCGAAGGTCTTTTACAGCGCGGCTACTCTTTTCTGACGGCTGCTGCCCTGACTTTCGCCCTGCCTTGGACCCTTTGATGATGTTTGGTAAAGCGAAACGATAGACGGACCTTCGCTGGTGTAGGACGATCCTTAGTTAAGTATTTGGTGGGTCACTCCCACAAACTTTGTTTTGTCTTGTTTTGGGGTTTTTATTCGGGTATTTCAATAACCGAAGCCAAGGGGTAAGTACGTTTGTACTGTTTCATTGATTTGCACCCCTTGTTGTTTGTGAGCAGTCTAGAGAAGTAACGATGCCTGGACTGAGTAAGTTTAAAATAATTTGTTGCTTAGGTTGTACTAGGGATTCCCAGTTGGAGGACTCATGTCCGATTCCTCCAGTTGGAACTCCCACTTATGAGCTCTATTCGAAACATGGTATTGGTCCCATTACCTTTAACTAGACATGGGTCCGATACACGAAAAATAGTGGAGTTTTGAGATGGCCCCAAAATGGTAGTTTTGACCCCGCCATACTAGATAATTTGGAAGCGATTCTGTTTAGAAGAAAAGCCCGGCAGGCAATGTTTGACTCTTTTCGCCTTTGGCGTAAGGAAGCCAAACAGAAAGAAAGTAAGCAAGCGAAAAGAGATAAGAAAGCGCAAGACATGTCAATTATACAGGCTGCTCAACAGTTTAAAAATAATGAAGTAGATGGTGCGAATGAGATACTGGAGAGACAACATCGCATGTCGATAGATAGATGCTATCCGTTGCTACCTACTTCCTCTCCAGATAAAAGTAAGGAATTGGAGGAAGATTCCCTAATGTCTTGTTTATTGAATTCACTTCCACCCTATGCCCAAAATCCTAATGCACCTCTGTTACCCCCTCCTATTGCTCAACCAGTGGTTGCTCAATTGCTGATTGTTCAGCAACTGGCTCAGCCTACTAATGCTCCTTTGCATGTCTCTGCTTCGCCTTTACATCCTGTAATTCAGCCCCCACCTCCTCTACAATCCCCTGCTCTTGCTTCCCAGTCGGCTACGTTTCAGTCTCCGTTGCCTTCTACATCTGTAATGCCTCCTATTCTCTTAAAGGATTCTCCTACCTCACATAGAAGAATAGCAGATGATGTCTCGAACTTCTTTTCTCCTTTTCTTGGGTCTTTGAATCTATCTCTAGCTTTCTCTAGACGACAATCTCGTTGTCAACTTCCTCTTACGGACGAGAAAGTAGTTTTGGGTTCCCTCTCTCGTAAATGGATTGAGAATGGACTAGAATATAGTACGAAAGACATTATGAGTTCCTTCCATCAATGGGTAGAGCCCACGCAGAGATACGTTTTTAATGTCATGTGTCAAACTCTTATTAAAGGATGGGAAAATATAGAGTTAGATACAGTTCCTTCGGAGCTACTGAAGTTACAAGCTGATTTTGATAAAGGTTTTATTGTAGGACCACGAGTTGAAGAAGCGGTGAATAGACTCGTTGCGTTTCGAGCCATGTTTTTAGCCCTGACTTTTTCCAAGGCTGATCCTGTTAATAAACAGGGCATTAAGAATTATCTGATGCGTGAAGTTCCTCCCGTATGGAGAGAAGCGGTGCTTGGTCCACCTCCTGTCCCTGCTCATTTCCCGCGTATATGGGTCCACGAACCCTGGAAAAGGTCTGAGGTATTGGCGCTTAAACAAACTCTTCCGGACCCGATAAAAATCCTGCTGGATATTATAAAGAATTATCTCAAACAGTTCAGGCTTGTATTATGAATTTGGCCGATGTTGATAGGTTATTTGGAAATGTTGTTCTGCAAGCATTATGGGTGCGGATTAGTAGGGAACATCATGTTGCTGAATTAGGTGGTGATTGGGCTGTTCTTAGAGCCGCCGATGCAGGTCAAGTGGGTTGTGCGAAACCCGATGACCTGATTACTGCCTTACCAGGCAGAATAATTGAATTGATGAAGACAATGATGCCTGCGGTGCGAGTAAATTGGGATAAGCTGGCCGCATGCAAGCAAAAGAAATACGAAAGCATCTCGGATTTCTCCACTCGTTTTGAAGAGACGTTTATTGACCATAGTGGTCAGGATTTGAGTGTAGAGGGTGGTCAGCGGTTGTTTGTGGATAAGTTTGTATATAACTTGCTTCCCGAATTGTCAAATAAATGAAAGAGTTCTGAAAGTGCATGGGCTGTCTCTTCCCCTGCTAAAATATTGGCTACTGCACAGTATTATGAGAATAGAGATAAGGAGTAGAAAGAGAAACAAGAGAAGAAAAATAAAGATTTGAAAACGAGGTTCTTTTACAGCAGGCTTATCCTCCGCGTCCTGCACAGCCTCAGTTTTCTCAACCTCCACAGTTTCAGAAGGTGTTCCAGAAGCCTGAGTCTTTTGTACCGCGACCTTTGTTAGGTCCTAATCAATGTGCATACTGTAAGGAAGAGGGACATTTCAAGAATAGTTGTCCGGTTTTATTACAGCGTAATAATGGGATGTCTGCTCCACGAGGTCGTGGTAATTTCCAGTCAGGATCTAGAGGTAGAGGACGAGGTGTGTCCTCTCAGGAGCAGTGTTCTTTTCCTCCACCTACTACGAATTTCTTTGATCAGCAGAGAGTTCAGTCTGTGCAGTATTATAATGACGATTATCGTGTTGAAGATAGGGCTGACGATTTTCATATCGAATAGGACAGCCATGGACGCAGTAAGGGAGTTGTGTCGATTCCAGTAGATCAAAATGGGCCGTATGTCACTGTCAATACTATGGGTGTTTCAGAACCGTTTTTTTGGATACTGGTGCAATGAGAAGTTCTACCATTAATTCTAAACTCCCTGGGGCACCTTTGTCTGGCTTAATAAATACTTCTGTAGGATTTTCTGGCACCCCAGTCCGTAATCGAGTTTTTTGTCCCTTGCCTGTTTCGATTGGTCCTTATGATTTGGATGCTTCACTTATTCTGACAACTGGTTGTGGTGAGAACCTGCTGGGTCTAGATTTGTTGAAAAGACTACATGCAACATTGTATTGTTCTCCTTCTGGCGTGCATCTTACGTTAGGGAAGAAATTGACATCTTCTATGTATTTGTCCCGAGACCAGTTTCCACCTGAGTTGCATTCTCTTCCTGAAAGTCTTTGGGCTACAGGCCGAAATGACGTGGGTCATCTTGCGATCCCACCATATGTTGTCACAGTGAAAGAAAATGTTAGAATGCCACGCATTCCCCAGTACCGTATCTCTAGTGATGGTGAGAGAGCACTTTTGGCTATCGTTGATGATTTTATTCAGAAGGGCGTGGTTGAAGAAACGAGACGCAATGTTTGTAATAGCCCTGTTCTTCCAATTCTTAAGAGAACTGATCCTTCACAGCCTCCCGTTTATTGATTTGTTATTGACCTTCGAGAAGTCAATAAAATTGTTGTGCCACAGTTTCCTGTTGTTCCGGACATTACAGCTTTGTTGACAATGATTCCTGCCTCGGCAGCTTGGTTTTCAGTCATAGATCTTAAAAATACTTTCTTTAGTATTCCTATTGCTGAAGAAAGTAGGGATATTTTTGGTTTCTCTCTAGGTGGCCGAAGTTTCCGATTTAAAAGAGCACCTCAAGGTTATTGTGAAAGTCCCTCCATCTATAGCAAGGCTTTTAAGTCACAACTTGATGCTTTCTCCTTGCCTCCAGGCGCTACGCTTATTCAGTATGTGGACGATTTTCTGGTGGCTGCTGATACGGAAGATATGTGTAAGAGTGTGACTGTTGCGTTGTTGCATCATTTGTCTGCTCTACATCATAAGGTGTCGCCCTCTAAGTTGCAATATGCCCGCTAAGAGGTTAGGTATCTAGGTCATCTCTGTCGAAGGAGGGAAGGCGATTGACCCCAGAACGTATTCAGGCTATTTCACAGATGTCTGTACCTACCACACAGAGAGAAGTGCGTGCCTTTTTGGGTATCACTTCCTACTGTAGACAATGGATTCACAATTTTTCACTTTTGGCCAAACCATTGTTGGCACTTACGTTGAAAGATACGCCCCATCCGCTCCCTTGGACGGATGAATGTCAGAAAAGTTTTGTTGACCTACGTACTGCTCTGTGTTCTGCTCCAATGTTGGGTACCCCAGATTATAGCAAGTCCTTTACACTGTACGTTCACGAGAGAGAGGGTTGCGCATTGTCAGTGTTGACACAGCAATTTAGAGATAAGCAGAGGCCATGTGCCTATTTCTCCGCTACACTAGACCCAGTAGCTAAAGCTTTGTCCAGTTGTCTCAGAGCTACAGCAGCTGCGGTGATTTCTATTAGACAGTCTGCTGGATTAGTGTTGGATAACACACTCATTGTTATGGTTCCACATGCAGTGGATACCTTGTTGAACAGAACAAGAACACAGCATCTTACGAGTGCTCGTTTGTCTGGATACGAGCTGACACTTCTGGCGAGTCATGTGCATATCAAAAGATGTAACACGTTAAATCCAGCTACACTGTTGCCACTCCCAGATGAGAAAGACGTTCAGGAAAAACATGATTGTTTTCTTCGAAGAAGAAACGAAGAGTAGGATTGATTTGAAGGACACTCCGCTCAAGGACCCGGATGGGATCCTATGGGTGGAAGGTTCTTGTTTCAAGCTTCCAAATGGGGAGACTACTTCTGCCTATGCTGTCACCAACTTATGCACAATTGTTGAGACGGGACGTATCAGACATAATTCAGCTCAAGCAGCTGAATTGATAGCCTTGACTAGAGCGTGTGTGTTGTCGAAGGGAAAGAGATTGAATGTGTACACTGATAGTCAGTATGCTTTTGGCGTTGTACATAGCTTTGGTAAATTATGGAGGGAGAGAGGATCCTTTACCTCTCACGGGACAAAGATCCAGCAGGGTCAGTTGGTGACTGATCTTCTTGAGTCACATACTTTACCTGCACAGATAGCGATCATAAAGTGCAGCGCGCATAGCAAAGTCACAGATGATGTGGGTCATGGAAATGCGTTTGCAGATGAGGTAGCAAAAACTACAGCTAGAGACACCACTAGCCGAATGTATGTGGCAGATCCTGCAAATTGGGTTAGGGAAATTGGAATGTGTGAATACACGATTGAGAGTGTGAAAACAATTCAGGGAGAGGCCACTGAGAAGGAATTGAGTACATGGAAAGAAAGTACGGGAATGTTAGACTCGATGGGTTGTTGGACGGAGTTGTGGGAACATCAGCGATGGTTATTACCGGACGCTTACGTGTTGCCGGTTGTGACTATGGCTCATGGTCCAGCTCACATTAGTGCGAAAGGCATATGTAAGCTCTTGGCTCCTGTGTGGCAGAATGAAGGAATCCCGAAATGTGCAGAGAATGTGGTTAAGCATTGTATTGTTTGTCCAATACATAACCCAGGAAAGGGTACCCCAACTCCGGCAGGGCATTTCGCTCCCCATCATATCCTTTTGAGGTGTTGCAGATCGATTACATTCACATGTATCGATGCAACAACCTTAAGTATGTTTTGGTGGTTGTATGTGCCTTTTCCCGTTGGATAGAGGCCTCCCCCTTGAAAGATAACACTGCTCTGTCAACTGCTAAAGTGTTGCTTAAAGAGTTCTTTCCCAGGTTTGGATTGCCGCGAATTGTCTGGAGTGACAATGGAAGTGAATTTGTGGGTCAAATTATGCAGAAAGTGTGTTCTGGTCTTGGTATTAGACAGAAGTTCCATGCGGCAAACCATCCACAGTCAGCAGGTTTGGTTGAGTGTTATAATGGTACACTCAAGCTTAAACTAGCCAAGATTCAAGCCAGTACGGGCCTTGCTTGGACTGACGCCTTGCCCCTAGCTCTTTTGTCAACCAGAACTACTGTGCACTCTCGTATGGGGCTTAGCCCATATGAAGTGGTATTCGGACGCCCAGCTAATGTTTGGGGTGTCCCTCGTCCCAGGAAATATTCAGCATACCATATCCTCTGTTAACTGACTACCTGCATAACTTGACTGCTAAATTAAGTATTATTCGTCAACAGGTACAAAGCGCTTTGCCGGAGGCCTCCACAGACCCAGGTCACACCATTTTGCCCGGTGATTGGGTTTGCATCAAGAATTTTCAGCGGACTAAGAACTTGGAGCCTCGCTGGTCTGCGCCTAGACAAGTTTTGCTCGTCACCTGCACAGCTGTGAAAGTGGTCGGGAAAAAGAACTGGACACATGGCGTGCACTGTAAAAAGGTGCCATTGCCGTTACCCTTCGACCAGTGGATCCGCAGTGGCATAAGGGAATCTGAATCTGCAGCGATTCCTTGTTTTGTGCCTCTCAGTGATGCTCAAATTTATGGAACTCAGTCTGAGAAAGTGGATGACGACATTCTTCAAGCCGCTGTGCCTGCGCATCTTCGAATAGACACTACCAATCCAGAGACTTTGTTTAAGGACCAGACCGTGCCGAGCAAAACACGCTACAATCTGAGGCCGAGAGTTGACCAAAGGAACTGAACACTTTGAACACTTTTCCTTATTACCCAAAGACATTTTTTTTGATCTTTTTGACTCCTTGTTTTTGTGTGATATTTAGTATTAGATGAGCCATCTGTCTCCGTCGCAGGGTCACGGTAGGAAACTCAGACTGTAACCTGTTTTTTTGTTCTTTTAGCAAGTGGCTAGTGCCTCAGGATATACAGAAGTGAGTAGCTGAGTGATTGAGAAAGATTGCAGTGAGCGACATGTTTTTTAGATAAAGATGGATGGTACAACAACCATAGGTAGGGAAAATAGGAAGCAGGAAATGAGATCGAAGTATTGTAAATTATTGCGTAATCGATTTGGTGTAACTTTGTGTGTTTTTATGTTTTTGTGTAATTTATTAGCCTGCACAGGTTGGATTGTACATGTTCTGCAGCAGAGAACTGTTGTTAATTCTACAACTTCTTTGCCTTCTCGTCTTTCTGTCCTTTCACATAAAATGCATACTCTACCTCCTCATGAGCAGATAAGGAGAGCCGAATATATGAATAACACGTTTGTCCAGTTGTTACACCAACATCAGTTGGCTATTAATATGACTGACTTTTGGGTGTGCGGACTTATGCCACACAATACACGAAAGGGAATGCCATATTTGGTTCTTCCTTTCTCATATGAAGGTTCAGCTTGGGCCTATCTGACTATGTTTTCGGCCGCATACCACAACAGACTTAGAAGCCCTGCAAAAACCTTTGGGAATGGATTGGATTTTAGCCACAGCTCTTTAATTAAGGGTATAGTGGTGATGGCTAAGATCGTAGAGAAGAACAAGATCCCATTAGACGAGAAAAGAGCTTATGAAGGATGGAATGTTACCCACTATGTTTCTAGCCTTGGTGACAAAACTAGAAAAGGTGAGTCTTCTCCAGTATGGACCGTACCTCATCAAGGTAATTTTTGTCTCCAAGTCAATAGCAAGAAAGCTGACAGCAAGCAGAGTTGTCTGTACAGCAACATTTTCTCGTCCCCTGATTTCCCTCCGTTGGTTCCGTCTCAAGGAACATATTTTGTTTGTAATGACAGAGCTTATACATGGCTCCCTTCTAACTTTTCTGGAACCTGTTATATAGCTTTCCTTCTTCCCCCTACATATACGGCTCCGTCAAACCACCACAGAGTTAGATAAAGCCGAGGTATATTCGATGCCAAGGACACGGCAGGACAAGAGGGAGGAGACTTCCTTAAAGGATTCCTTCCCTTTTGGGGCACAATGGCCAACAGCAGAAACATCAGGCAATTGGTTTGTGTGGTTGAGACCACTATTAATGTTACTGCAGGTGTGATAGGTAACATTACAACAGAGCTTCAGGCTGACCGTCTTATGACGTTGCAGAATCGGATTGCGCTAAATGTGATCTTAGCAGACCGAGGAGGTGTCTCTAGATTGATCGGATCTAGCTGCTGCATTTATATTCCAGATGATGCTCCGACAATATACCAAGCCATTTCCAAATTGCATACCATCTCCGAGTCGATTCATCAGTACGAAGGGGATTGGTCTTTTATGGGATGGTTTTGGGGAATATTGTCAACTTGGGGATGGAAGATCCTAACGTTCCTTGGAGAATTTTTGGCCATCATATTCTCTTGTTGTCTGTGTGTCCAATGTGGTCCTGTAGTTTGTGGCCTACTGGCTACTTTATGTGTTCCACAACCTGTAACTCAGAAGTCAGAGAATATTAGGATGATGGTGCAGCAACAGCTTGAGGATTTTATGAACATCGATGTTGATTCTGACTCAGACTAGCATGAATTGGTTTGTTTTTTGCCTGAGTAATGGCAAAAGGAGGGTCTGAGGTTCAGTAAATTGCAAATTAATTCGTGCTCAGCCTCCATTTTGTAGTCGCCGCCATCTTGTGTTGCCCTCACTCAGGCAGCGCGGCGAACGCAATGTTTTTGTCGTTTCTGCATTTACGTGTCAGGTGGCTTCTTTGCCTATGTTTACTAACGAGTGTCAGGGTCTGGCCGAGTACACTAATTCCTGTCTGAGCTGATTAATCCCCATCCGGACTATTTGTTGGTTCGCACCATTCTTTCCTTTAAGTTATCTTATCTGCTGTCCTTCCCTACACGTCTCATGCATTCTCTTGTTTCACGACTGTCCTTCTAGAACATACAGCTATGTTTTCTCTTCTTGTAAATCGAATTGCGTACATTCGTTTGTAATTTGCTTAAGGGGTCGAGTGACAAACATAACCGGGAACTTGAGTTGCTTTGGACTTAAAGCATTGTCTATAACATTTGCCTATGTCTCATGCTCTTGTGTGATTGCATTTTGCATTGTATTGTACCGTATATAAACCTGTGCGCCACGGAGTTAAGTGGCAGTCTCTTTTGAACCTCGTTATACCAACGACTTCTAAGACCACTGTACTAGCTGCAGCTAATAAATACAATCTTCTACGCCAGACGAAGAGTCCGTGTCTCTGTTTCTGACAAGGAAGGGGAATCCCGGGGATTTCAGGCGTACCCTGCGCCGCCGGGACTTAAGGCTGCGGTTCTCCAGTTCAGAAAAACTAAAAGCAAATAAAGAATCTAGAGGGAGAATGGGAATAATGTTGACAAAAAAGGGGTCACCCAGTAAGGAGCCAAAATCACATGGTGCCAGGGTAAATGAGCTGAATACCACTGAAACAGAGGATTTCCGGCTCCTTTTCAGAGGCAGTTAGCATCCGATGTCCATTAAGAGGTGTGAAAACACCCCAGGATATCGGCGACATCCTCAATGACCCTTAGCTTTTTTCTGGGAGGGGGTGGGGGTGCTTGGTGAGGGACAGAATGCCTCTTAGGTAGCTCTCGGCATGAGGCACCACCCCCTTCAAGGCCCCGGGCCCTTTTCACACAGTGAATCTTGTTTGTAAGTTGACAGGTATATTATTGGTTGAAACAGATTGGAAAAATAATGAGGCCAGTGCAGGTGAGAACTGAGAGTGAACGCAGGAACGCATTGTTATTTAAACACTAAAACCCGTCGAGGGTTGCACAGAAACAACAGCGTTTAACATAAAGGTGGTTACGGTAAACTATATTGTAAGATTGTTTAGGCACGTACAACTTGACCGTAAAGGACTCATTTGGTATGTAGTAAGAGGCACATTTTTCTAATACGACATTTTAACAGCATATCGTATAAATGGGCAAACTCGTTTATTAAAGATCAGTCGCCATAGTAAACACAGTTTCAGGATAACGGAAAGTGTCAGTACAGTCACGTTTTGACCACTTTAAATGGGACATAGTGAGATGTTGATTGAAAGTATAGCCGTTGTATCGTTTAAAGAGCTGATAAAATCTAAAATAAGACTGGTAATAATGCATTGGTTAGGACATTGTATGCTCAGAATTTATTGTTTGTTATTTTCAGATGGATCCCTGATGAAGGTGGTTTCTCCACCGAAATGCATTGGATACATATCATTGCTTTGGATGAAATTTGAACATTATTGATATGAACATGTAAAGACTCATAAATTCAATGAAATAAAATTGAATGTCAACAATCAACGAAATGAGATTATATGATTTGTAGAAAAGGCTGAATTTTATTGTCAGCCCAACACCAGTGCCCAGGGGGACAGTTATACTTGTGTATGTAACTGCTACCAACCACTCACACAGATATACCCATTGGCTTCTGACCTCCTTTCAACCACTTTGTGACACAGAACACACCTATCACAGTTCTTCATGTGACCAACTACTAAAAAACTCCCCAAAATATGTCTTCCAGCCACCACACCCCCAATGGCATATACCTCTGAATTCCTACATAAATATATTAGGCATGAGCGGATTTTGCGGATTGGCAATCCGTGAATTTGCGGATTTGCGGATTGCCAAAATCCGCAAAATCCGCGAATCCGCGTGGATTTTTTTTTTTTATGTTCGCACGGGTTTCTGCAAGTTCGCGAGGGTTTTGTACAATTTCGCAAATTGCGAAATTGTACAAAACGCGTGCGAACTTGCAGCAACCCGTGCGAACACAATTATAAGAGAAAGAAGCTCCTGGTCACAGGAACAGCACGGGGATTGCGCTCATGAAAGTCAAGGATGCAAAGGCCTCTACCCAGCATCACAGCTGATTTTCCACGGTAGATTTGGGAAGAGGCACACCTGTCCAGCCTCGAAGACGCTCATGATTGTTTTTGGGCTAATGAATGAGTCACTGAATTTGAGCATCAACTAGTTCGAGTGGCCATGTGTGTGTTACTATGCAATCGCCCTGAAGGGCGCAGGGGTCCCTTGAGTGACCTGTGTAAGGCTGTAACTATTTTACAATGGCGCCAGCAAGCTGGTAGCGCCGTTGTAAAATAGTTACAAAGTTAGCTTGCACAGGAAGCACCTGCTTCGTTTTATCTAGTGGTTCCTGTGCAAGCTAACTTTGTAACTATTTTACAACGGCGCTGGCAGCTTGCTGGCGCCATTGTAAAATAGTTGCATGAGTGGGGGTTCAACTTTGAACCCGTTACGCTCGCGGATTTTTTTTGCGGATTTTGCGGGAAATCCGCAAAATTCGCGGATTGCGGATTTCCCAAAAATCCGCAAAATCCGCGAGCGTAACGGATTTCCCGCTCATGCTTAAAATATATCAAGATAAATTAAATGTTAATGTTTTGGTGAAAAAAACAGGTGCAGAATTAGCCACAGTAAGTCTGCATAAAATTTCTGTAGACAGATGTCTCAGAGATGTAATTTACTAAGAAGGTGGTGTAGGAATATATTTTTATTTGGCATATCTCAAACAAGAGGGAACTTTGTAGTCTTGTTAAACAGTAGAATAGGAACCCTTGTGCTTTTTTAATGTGAAAAACATCTACACATAGCCACACTCTCTGCCGCCTTCCATGTACATCGTTATATGGTTTACTCACTATGCTACCCATTAGCCAATGGTTCCTACTTGACACCTCTTCACCATGTATACTACTTGCAACTTCAAGAGCTGCAAAAATATATATTATCGCCCACACACCACACTCAACCTAAACCTCCGTAAACACCAGTAACACTTTAGGCTATTCTACTACACCTCTTTTTCACATATACACTACACAAACTGGATTTGCATCATTCACCACCTACCTCTTACAGCACCACCTAACTCAGTGATATCCATTCCCTACACCACATAACCCTGCAGCTGTTCACCTCATGCATAACCACTACATACAGCACCACATAAACTACCACATATATTATGACACAAAAACACTTACTAGAACATCAAACTGCCTGAGCTACCTATAGTGAGACCGCCATCATAATCAGGCCCTAAGTTTCAGTGAATGAAAACAGCAGTCACCTAAATGGTTTCCAATTTTTCAAACCTACCCTAAACATGTGAATAAGGGGTCTTAGATGACCTTAAAATCATATTGTATATCTTGACATGAAAATATTCTGGCACTACAAGCCTAATGGTCCTAAATTTTAAGTAAACTTTAGTCAAAATAAAGCTTGTGATTGTAGTTCAGTCTATGTGGAAAAAGGGCACAATCAAAATGTGTATATTATCAAAACCTTTATATACATTTTAAAGCTGGCCTAGATTCAGCTTTAGATGTCTTACAAAAAATTAGGCATCATATTAAATGTGACGTTACCTTGGAGAAGTGTGGCTCAATGATTAGAGCGGCAGACCCTGATGCAGAGGTCTAGCCCGGGACCAGGGTTCAATTCCCTGCCTCGGTGGGTCTTGTGCTCAAAAATTCCACGGACCTGATCATTCTCGCCTCAGTGCCTATTCCAATCATGGAGTCCCACTCTGCAACTCTGGGCAATAGCTTGCCTAATCTCCACAATGGCCTCACAACGCTAAGGATGCCTGGCCTTCACCTTGGGGATGCCCAAGAGTGGACGCCTCACAGGGAAAGCCAGGATGGGTTCCACAGCGGTATTCGTACAAGCGTCTTGAGACCCTTGCGGGTGAGTAGTGTGCTATACAAGTATCAATTTAAAGCGGCCTTTGGGTCAGCCTTCGTTAGTTGTAGATTTGTTGGAGTGTCAATAAAATAGTATATTAACCCACAGGAAAAGATATGTATAGAGGGAGAACTGGTCTGCCCCTCATGTAGTGAGAGAACGGGTCAGCCATCTTTAGTACTGGTTTGGTTAGGAGTATCAGTCTTATCTTGGATCAGCCGACAGGACAGGCATTTGATATTACATTGAAAATTATTTTGAGTGATGCCATTTTGCCTGGGCTCAAGAGTCATTGATACGTTTGGGCAGCAGAATTGTGGGAAGGCTCCAGCAGTAGAGGACGTTTGTTGATCCTTTGTTGTGGCAAAGCTGCAAAGGAAGCTATTTGCATGTAGCATGTTTTGGAAGCATTGGTAATTGTGTGCAGTATGTCAGTATGTTTCTTTGTACACGAAAATATAGATAGGTGTGAAAGTGTTTTATTCCTAAAACACTTTAATGCTTTGTGCTTTATCTGTAACAACAATATGCTTTTAATTTAGGGTTAGGTGTTGCCTAGCAATGATTATAAAGGGCAGAATAGCATGTGTACCTTGAAAGTGCAAAAAGTCTGTGCACTTCTCTAATACGAAATCAATAGTTTGGTCTAATTTTTAGTGCCAGTGTTGCTGTAATATAAAGTTAACCACAGCACGATAATAATATTTAAGTTATTGTTTGATGCAAGACGACATGTTGTACAGCTATTGTTCCTAATCACTGTAGCACGACAAGGTGGTGTTTTTTCTTTGGGTTTTTGTTTTTGGCTGCACTTAGTTTTAATACTTAACTGTGTGCCTAATATAGGCCATTCTTATGGTTGTCTTGTAGAGTGAATGATCTAGGAATAAATAGTGCCCATTGCGACAGAAAATGTCTTTGTAGTCAATGCTGAGCCGACCTATTGCCATTGCCAATGCTTGCTGAAGTTGTTTGCATATGTAACCTTTGAAATATTACTGGCACACAGTCAAAAAGCAATTTTTTACTGCGTATAAATCTGATGTTTAAATGGAAGGTTTTGAGTACACAGATGTTTCACTGTACAGTCTTTTCAACTCCATCACTTAACTTTGCATAGATAATTAACCACTTTGGTTATGAAGGACTGGAAAATACCATTGCTTCTTTAAACAAGGAGAGGATATTGTCTACCAATAGAAAATGCCAGAAGTCTCTTACAAAGAACACGTTACTTATCACATTTGGCACAGTTCACTCTATCTGCATCTCAAAAGTCTGTTTGGCGGAACACAGCCATAACGTACCGCAATGCAGTACTTTCAGAATTTGTGGATGAAAGCGGAAATTCACTGTTTGGGAAACATTTGGCCAAATAACTCTTCAATTTCTTAGGATTCCTTTAAATCTGAATATTAGCTTGCCAAATAGGAGCACTTGCAGTATGTCATTTTACAGGAGGTTATTGGGAAAATGGGTTTGCAATCATTTGACTGAACGGCCTCTGTTTTCTGCAGAATCCCATCTTACCATAAGAATTGTGTTATGTACTTTGGTGTATAAGGTTTTTCAAAATGGCATCAAGCATGTTTGTGCTGATGACGTAGGCACACCACTAGACGAAGAATTGTAGATATCCATATTGCAACACAGTTAAAGTTCCCATCTTAAAGCTAAAATCAATCCTTCAAGACCATACGCGTTCTTATTTTGTGATTAGTGTTACCTGGCCCATACACCTTTGAGATTCTTGGAGAATGACTTGTATTGATGGTCTGTTGGATAGTATGGGGCACCCAGGGGCTTAGCTTAGTCAGTTAAATTAGGCGGGAGGTGAGCTTCAGATTTTCCAACAATCACGGTGACATATAATCATAAAATACATTATACGACAAGTAGGGTGCATGAGATGAGGTTGAGGGGCAGTGGGAAGATGGAGGAATGCAGGTTGGCAGGGGTATTAAGTAAAAGAAAAAACATTATTTTGTGAACTACCCAAAAAAACAATTCCTGGTGAATTCCAACAGAAACCTCAGCCATACCAGACTGAAAACACCTGTACCCAATTATCTATAATAAAAGACACTTCTAAGGGGCGTGAACACGCCCTCCACTCCTGAAGAGACGTTCTTGGGGACACCTACTAAAAATTCTGAATGTGAGGGTGCGTATACTACTCATGGTCTGATTCATTTGACTGAACTGAATTAACAAAGAACATACCCCCCACTCTACAAGAAGTTAATCTTTTCATATGAATCACACCAAAACTTTATTGCGCCCACAGGGAATTTCCTCTTTTTGTAACACTATTTGTGTAAAGGGTGTTGTTGAGACTTGAGAAGTCTACATGCAAACAATTTTACACACGACCTACAGAAGTTGATTACAACAGAGAAATTCTTGCTGGGGACATTTGCAAATGTGAATCTACCTGGTATGGCTTTTAAGAGGTGAAATGCGTGTTTTAGCCCTCATTCTTGCACATACTCAAATGAAGGACTTTCAACTTATAAGTGATAACCTTGTGGTGACACTTGCGTCACTCCTTCGTGTGCAGATCACATCTTTCATTGGTACTATTCCTCTGAAATATTCTCTCTCTCTCTCCTTTCCCTTCTGTTTTGACTTGTATGGTTAGGAAATACTACAATTATTTTGTCTTTATAGCTATGCTTCTTGTTTCAGTCAGTCAGAAATCTTTAATCGGCTGGATTGCAAGCCATAAAAGAATACTTCAAAAAAGACATTACTGATTAAGAAACAATAAAATTAAGAAAAAAGAAGTACAGACATCAAAAAGAAATTCGCCAAAATAAGAGTGTCCAAAAACAAATTCTTCAGATGAATATCACAAATCTGGGCACAACAATATTTGTGTTGAAAGTAGTGAGGAGACTAGGAGTGGATCTACATACATGATACTTATTAGCAGCAATTTCAGACAGCATCGTTTATAAATGCATAAGTCCTAAGAACCAATTAATTATAAAAACATAGAAAATCATTTCCTAACTATGTTTCGAAGACGGGCTGCAGAGGAAATATATTTGTAAACCATTAAACAAATAAAATCATCCTTTAAAAGCTGAAGATAGTGCAAGGCAGCCTGACATTTTCTTATATTTAGCAATTTTAAAAGAGGTATTAAGAAGAGACGCCATGGGTTCGTATCAAGTTTGCAAAAACACATAAAGTGCAGCGTAGATATTGAATCACATGGGCATGCATAAAAGCTAGCCTCAGAAAATGCATGCAGTGGGTATGCGACCAGTAAATGGGAGGTTCCAAACCTAAACCTTGTAAGATAATTTAATTTATCATGGCTAAAGTAAAAGGAAATGCTTCTTATTTGTTCTCTTATGGTGTTATTAATGTAACTTTGTTAATTGTATCCCACTACTCGTTAGACAATGTTATTCTCTTACTTTTGAGGCACAGTACCCTTAGTTGGGAATCACATTTTCACAAACAACTAAAGTTGGCATTTGTTGCTGTAAAGAAAACAAAATAATGACCCTCGTATATAGGGATATTTCTTTCCTCTGCATCAGGGTCATTTTTTTTTAGCGGCTTGGGTGCACCATGCCTCATATGTCGAAACTGGGCAGGGAAAATCAGTGGTGGTGCCCCTGTCCTAAACAGGACAGGGCCACCTTCACTATGGCCCAGTGGTCTTTTGGAAGACTGGCTTTTGGGGTAAGGGCTTCCAACACCTGAGCTAGCTGAGGCTCAGCTCTACTTGAGGCAAGAGAACCACAAGTTTGGCTGGACCGGTACCCCACCAATTTATGGCAGAGCTTCTTCTTTGCTGGACTCTAGATTAAACCCTGAGTTCCTTGTAGTGGTCTTCTTATAGGTGGCTAGACTTTGATGAAAGATTTCACTGGCACCATTCCATCTGTTCAGGATGGCACTAAGCTTTCAAAACAAAATACACTGGTACTGGGATTCTTCTGCTACAGCACCATCATCCTTTTTCGATGGGGTGTCCATCTCCTCCCTTGATACATTGACCGGCTTTACAGGGATAGGCAGGAAAAACGCCCATCCCCTTTGCTGTTTTTCTCCCAGTCAGTGACAATCTTTTCTGTCTCCAAGACTTTATTCATTCTCCAGCATCAGGGGCTGAACCCTAGACCCTTATACCATCGGAAATCATTAGGAATCTGGCCCACCTTACCCGTGGAGCTATATAACAGTGCCAAAAATCCGAGTTAGAGATGGAGACACCTTCATTTCCACAGGCCTTTGTCTGATAGATGGGATTTTCCAGGCCCAAGCAGACTTGCCTTCTCTGCTTCTTGGGGCCAAGCCAGCTCTCTCCTGGGAGTGGGTCAAATAGGGGAGGCCTTAAAGGATGACCCCAGTCTGCGAAGACCCTTGTGCAAATCACTCTAAAATCTGCATGCTTTCTACAAAGGGAAAGCCCAGTGCTATTTCAATAAATTGCTTACAGACAAAAACTAACCCAGAATCCCTTCTACCATAAAAATGAAAGCAGCATGGCTGCTTCAATGTCCTCCATTGCTCCTCTTCCTCTTTCTTGCCTTCACTTTCAAGAACTGCTTGGTTACTCCCGCCAGCCGTTACTATCTCTGCTCCATTTACCCTTGAACAGAAGGCACTTCATAGGGGCCTTGAAGATAGGGGAGCGGCTATTGGCTGCACCCAAGCCCTCCCTCACTGGAGGATGAGCAGTGACTGTTGGGCCCAGGTTATGAACGTCCTCGAAGGTCAAATATGTCAGACAGCAGCAACATTGTGTGCTTTCAGCCACTCTCACGGGCGCGTGCCCAAATCCATGTTGAGGAAGCATGATTTTTCTGGTTAAGTTACTCATTCTGTTCCTTTAGTTAAGGGGGCAGTGTGGTGTAACGCTCTAGTGTTTCCATCACGTGTTGTGACAGGGAATGCTGGGAGCGCTGGGCGGCCATTTGAGGAGAGCCACAACTTACACGGAGCGGAGTTGTTCCCGGCACTCTCCGGGTAATAAATATTAATAAGTTCCTGAATTCCTCGACGTCCGCCTCATTATTAATCCATCAGCCATACTACAAATTGGCGACGAGGCTAGGGGGGATGTTCCATAAAACTGTCCCAGTTTACCACGCGTGTGCATGCGCTACACGATCCAGGACACCGATGGCGGCCGGCACCACCCGGAGAGCGTGGCAGTGGGACACGGGGCTGCACCCCACCCATACTCCACTACAAGTCCACCCGCTTGGCAGCAGAGCTTGCAGAGGGGCTGCGAGAGGCAGCACAGAATGATCCAGTCACTCCCCAGGAGCAGCCAAGGCAGCCCAGCCAGCAGCAACCGTGAGTGATACAGTGCCCAACATTGGTGTGGTAGCAGGGCTTGCAATGGGACCGCGCTGAGCAACACAGAATGAGCCAGTCACTCCTCTGTGTTGCCAGAGCAGCCAGCAGCAACCGTGAGTAATCTGGTGCCCAACATTCACCGGCACACAGCCTCCCTCCGCCACCAGCCCCACAGCAACACTCCAGGGACGCCTGCTTGCCACAATTGACCCAGCTACAGTTACCTACGGAGCCCTCACACTCCAGTCCCTCATTGCATGCCCAGAACCGCCTCCGGCACCTGATCCTGGTGCACCAAAGCCAAGACCACGTGGGCGAAGACCTCACGTCCTAGGCAGAGTCTGCTGTTCAGAATGACCAGGTCGCGCCTGGAAGCCCCCCGCCCACGACAGAAGGCTCTCCACCGCAAAAGGCCGGCCAGTATGAGTGCGCAAACATTCTCCCTTACGAACCCGGTCCCCATTCTGCAAAAATCAGGGGAACCGGCCATGAAATGGGAGGATTGGAAAGGATACTTTCTAAACTATTTATCTGCGCTAGAAGTCGAAGGTGAAGAAGTATTCCATAGTAAACGCAGAAATAAATCCTGTTACACAGTTTAGGTCTGGAAGGCCTCAGAGTGTACCTGAGCATGGTAAAAAAGACTAAGCCCCCCCAGGATGACGATGTGTTCCAACACGCTTTAGAAGACTTGGGCAGTCATTACCAGCCGGTAATATGCACTGCCATAGACCGTTTAAACTTCTTTCTACGGAAACAGACCGCGGGGCAGTCAGTAGATGACTATTCTGCAGCGCTAAAGAGGTTGGCGGTCACATGCAAATTTAGCGTGCTTCACGATGACTTCATACGTGACCAAATAATCATGCACACTGTGAATACATCCATACAGGAAAAGCTATGGGTCAGTGGCGATGCCTCCCTCAAGGAGATAGTAGCCTTGGTCAAGAATGCAGATCTCACTAAAAGTTGTGCGGAAGCCAGGAAAAAAGACAGCACAAGAAAGCTATGGTGTGCAAGGTAACAGACACAACCTCCCAAGAGCACAAGCCAGCGTCCACAGTCAGCACAAGGCAGCACAAGAAATTCACACCCAAGACGAACGCACTCCAAAGGGCCCTTGGAGATAACAAGAATAGCTGCTACAGGTGTGGCAGCCGAGCGCATGCAGCCAATGACAGACGATGCCTGGCCTTTAGAGCAAAATGTTTGTATTGTGGGGTGATGGGACATTTCGAGAAGGTGTGCAGACAAAAGCCCCGCAAATCCTCAGTGAAATGTGTTATGCAGGACTCAGACACAGAAGAGGGGGTGGGTGAGAATGAAGAGGACTGCGTTCTGTGCATTGATGACCAGATTTTGGGCATAGACTGTTCCAGAACAAAAAAAACTTCTTGTTTATTATCCATTGGGGGTGTACAGGTATTCATAGTTGCAGACTCATGTTCCCTATACACCATCATCTAACACAATGTTTGGGACCAAGATTTTGCACACACCATAGGCAGTCACCTGCTCTCCACAGAATTCACCCAGTCACCTTCACAGGGGAATGGATTCCCATGGTAGGGTTCCACCCACTTCAGTTTGAGTTCAAGGGTCGGACTGCGGAAGGCAAGCTCTATGTAGCTGAAACTGGGCCCTCAGTGTTGGGGTGGGCCAACCGGGTAGCTTTAGGGATTCAACTAAACCCTGGCGGCACGACGTAGGTACTTATGTCAGACCACTCACAAATGTAGGAGAACAACACATGGAAAGCAGACTTTCCAGCCGTCTTCAGCTGCACCATAGGGAAAACTCACTAAATTCACACACAAAATATGCCTCAAGGAGGGTGCCATGCCAGTAAGCCTCAAAGTGAGGAACATTCCATTGAACTGCAGGGACGAGGTCCAACAAAAATTACAATGCCTAAAGGAGAACGGGGTAATAGAACCAATCGAGAGCGCAGAATGGCTAGCGCCATTAGTAGTAGCCCGAAAACCCAACGGAAAGGTGCGCCTATGCATAGACTTGCGAGAACTCAATAAAAACATAATAGTAGACAAATTCCTGTTGCCAAAAAAAATGAAATGTTAGCCCAGACCAAAGACAAATAAATGGTTCTGAACAATAGACCTCACCTCGGCATACCACCAAATTGCGCTGCACCCCGCTTGCAAGAAACTGACATCCCTCATCACACCATTTGGGTGCTACCGGTTCCGGTGGATGCCCTTTGGACTGGCATCCGCCGCAGCAGTGTTTCAGAAGCTGATGCACAAGCTATTCAAGGACATTAAGGGGCTACAATACTTCCAGGATGACATCCTAATAATGGGAAAGACCAAAACGGACCACAATGCCAAGCTTGCTACAGTTTTACGCATATTAGCACAGAACGGCCTCACAGCAGAGTGGGACAAGTGCAAATTCAGCCTACGGTCTGTCACATACCTGGGCCATGAAATAAGCGACAATGGAATTGCGCCCAAACGGGCCAATGTGGAAGCTATTAAGGACGCGACCACACCCCAAAACAAAGATGAAGTCCGATCATTCCTGGGAATGGCGGAATTCCACGGCAAATTTGTGCCACATTTTGCCAACAAGATGCACCACATACGCCATATAATCAAAGAGAAGAATGCCTTTGCATGGTCGGTGGCTGCCCACAAGGAATTTCAACAAATAAAAGATGATGTTTGCGCAGCAGTGCCTCCCCACGGTTTCGACCAAACTGCATTATCCATTCTCACCACCGACGCGAGTGACAGAGGGCTGGGAGCAGTCCTAATGCAGCGATCCACAGAAGGTGAGGTAACAACAGTTAGCTTTGCGTCTCGCTCCCTCACCCCTAACGAGGAAAAGTTTAGTGTAATAGTGAAGGAGATGTTAGCAGCGATCTGGGCAATGGAAAAATTCTGCCAGTTCCTCTGGGGATCCAGATTTCTCCTTCGATCACACCACAAACCGTTGGTCAAAGTGCTTACATCAAGCAGACACGCCAGTGCCACTCCACGCATCGCGAAAATGACACCCCGACTGCTGGACTTTGTGTACGACATAGAATACCTACCAGGGACCAAGAACAAAGTCGCAGACCACTTCAGCAGAGCAACGGCGATGGAAGAGGCACCGGAGCGCACAGACTGGGACGAGTACACGATAGCCTTCGCGGAGGACCAAGAAGCGGTAATAAGCGCACAAAACTGGAAAGCGGCATATGAAAATTAAACGTGCCTCACGACCGTCAAACAATTTATCATGATGGGGTCGCCGGAGAAGAAGTACCTGGACACTGGACTCTAGAAATTATGGGAGGTCCGAGAACAGCTATCTGTAGGAGACAACGCCATATTTCTTCTACGTGGAGACAAAGTAATCCCTCCAAGGCAACTTATGGACCACCTGCTCACGATCATGAATGAAGGTCATCTTGGGATCGTCAAAACGAAGCAAAGAGTCAAACAAGCGTATTGGTGGCCAGCAATGGAAAACCAAGTGGAGAAGCGCGTCAGAGCCTGTGAGCAGTGCAGTAATGCCGACAAAGCACAAACCATGCTACGACCTCCACTAGGGAAGTTTGTCAACTTCAGCAGCCCTTGGGAAGAATTGTCTGTGGACACTCTAGGCCCAATTCTGGATGCACAGAGTGTTCCCAAGTATGCCATCGTCCTCTTAGACCGATATTCCAAGTGGCCAGAAGTCAACCTATGTGAAACAGTAGACACGGACACTGTCCTAGCCTTCCTCACCACCACGTTCTTAAGAGAAGGCATACCAAGGGTCATCACGTGCGACAATGGGCACCGGTTCATGTCTGATAAATGTAAGGCATTCATGGAACAGAATGGCATTGTGACCAAGCATAGCACGGTGTATCACCCCGCGAGGATCGGTCTTGCAGAGAGGTTTAACCGAGTTACTATGGGCTTGGTACAAGCAGCAATCAGCGCTGGAAATAATTGGGAGTCGGAACTCAGATGCACAGTGTGGGCTTACCGCATTACTCCTACCACGACAGGATACAGTCCATTCAAGATACTGCGGCCCGAGACCCGTTCACAAGAGACAACTTGGCGTGGATGCAGCTCACGTTACAAAGCAAATGGTCACCAGCAGTAGTGCGCCGCAACTTGGAAAAAGCACAAAAAATGTACACGGACTACTATAGCAAACAACACAAAGTCAAGGAAGTGTCACTGGAGAAAGGGGAATGGGTCGGAGTGAAGCTAGCACAGATACGGAAAAAAGGCGACAGCAAATTCAGCTATCCTCTGCAAGTAAGGGAAACTTATGCCAGATCTGCTCTACTGAGTGACAGAAAGGTTTGGTCCCAGGACAGAATGGCCAGGTGTAACAGAATAATGAGATGGGACAAAACAGGAACGGAGCCACCAGAGAAGAACGACAGTTGGAGCCTGGACGAGGACGATCAGGTACCAGAAACAGAAGCGCTGAGAAGCAGGACCACAAGCACCAGGGAAGAAGTGACTGACAACGCCAGTGCACAGAGGAGTTCCGAGGACGCAGACCAACACACACTACAAGAGAAACAAAGTACTGGAGGGTCAGACACCAGGCGTCAAATACCCTCGATGCCAAGCAATGACCATCCCAGCAACACTAGTGACACTAGAACATGCACTGCCTCAACATGCACATGCACAGGCAGAGCTGTGGTACTACCTAGGAGGTAAAAGGAGTATGACATGAAAGTGTAACACCCTTCATACACCCCACTGCTATCACTGCCTATGCACCTTAAAATGCCGATCCCCCTAGTCCACGTACCCCTCAGCAGCCTCCCACGTTGTTACTGTTCTTTGTATTGGGATGTGTAAAGGGGGGAGATATGTGGTGTAGCGCTCTAGTGTTTCCGTCATGTGTCGTGGCAGGGAATGCTGGGAGCGCCGGGTGGCCATTTTAGGAGAGCCGCGAGTTATATGGAGCGGAGTTGTTCCTGGCGCTCTCCGGGTAATAAGTATCATAAGTTCCTAAATCCCTCGGTGTCCGCCTTATTAACCCATCAGCCTTACTACAGGCATCCCCCCTTCATTTTATGCTTATTCTCCTCCACTTTGAGGAAAGCTTGTGCTGTTGTTGCTTTCAGTTGCAACTGAAACTGTCACCTGGAAAGACAGTTCTACTTCTTGTGCTCATTCTGTGCCTGTGATATGCTTACGCTCATAATGCTGACTGAAATCCTGCTTTTTGTTTATTTGAGAGAAAACTTTTGGTATAAAAAGCCAGGTAAATTATGTTTGTCGATGATGGTTTTTCAGAAAGATTCATTTGATGTGCCACTGTGATTGTGAATCCTGCAAACAAGCTGTACATATGTTGTTCTAATGTACGGCACATTTCTACATTTTCTTATCTCATTGGTCTAATGCATTATTTTCTCTTTAAAGCTGTGTTAGAGCATTGAGTCTTACAAGTCCCAATTCATATGTGTTTAATTAGGGGCTTTTTACTGATAGTAGTTACTAGCCCTCCCCTGAGTTTTCGAATCCGGGAAACTGCCCATGCTACTCCTGCCAAGGGGTCATGAAAGTAGCTCCAGGTACAGAGAAGATAGTGGGTTTAATAGAAAAGGTTTGCAAAAATCCTTATTTTCTTTTATTTTTTGTTCCTGTCACTACTTAGGTGACCCCTAAAAAAAAGTTCCCATGGTTAGTGTTTGTCTAAATGTGATGGTTGCAAACAGTTGAAAAATTAACTTATTCGCCAAGGAAAGGGATCCCCTTTGGACCCCCCTCACCTCTGTGCATTGGGGTAAAAGTTCAGGGGCATTGGGCATTGATCTTGGGGACCGCAGCCAACAATCATTGAAACTTTTTATTTTAAAAGAAAGCTTACAAAAAAAAACAGCAGCCGTTTCCTCTGAGGAAATCGGCCTACTTAAAAATATATATATTTAAATGCAATAAAAGGCATGGGTGTCTGCGGGCCACTGCAGGCCACCACCCCTGCGCCTGTGACTCATGAGACTGAGTCGCATTTTGCGACTAATCACATGAATATTAATTAGGTAGGTCAGCGTGTGACTCACTCTGATCTTGTCACCAAAAGACTGCTTGCAAATTATAACATCTTTTTGCAGCCAGTATCAGCTATCATTCCTTTCGGTAATGTCAAAACCATGCCATTCTGCGAACCCCCTTTCGAATCGCACAGGAGTCTGTTGAGAGGGTACAGGTGTGAAAGGCGTCAGCCATGGTATACCACTGGGAGACAGAATGCATAATGCCACTTCTGCAGCCAATGACATCTTATAAATCAAGTTTAGTGACACAGATTTGAGATCATTTTACCAAATGTATATCTCTCTGTCTCCAAGATACGCACTGCATTCCTCTTTTTAGTCTATAAGATGGTCCTTCCAGACTTTGCTTTTTCAGTGTCTCCTCCTGCTGAACATATTTTACTGCAAAAGAAAGAAATTGGTCGGGAGGGATTGATCTTCCAATCCTTAAAAGATATGGGACTATGAGTTCCCTTATACTGGAAACAAAATTCTCAGCATTAATTTTTTTACCTACAAAATGATCGCATACCTAATCATAAACATGATTACCAATTGTATTTATAGTAATCCTTAATGCAAAAAATGCTTTTATGTTATGCTGTCAATGAAAATACAATGTACACACATATATATATACACATATATATACAACAATTATATACAAATGACATAAAAACAACAAACAATATTCTTGTACAAAATCAACCTTTTCACCCAGAAGGACACACTAAGTAAATCAAGTGTCCCCCTATTTATTCAGGGTGTACACTAAGAGGTAGTCCGGTACACACACAATCGGTTCAAGTAGATCCAGAACCTTTATTCTAAGATTGTGGTAAATCAAAATTAAATGTAATCCAACAAATATCCTCAGACTCCAAATATGGCATGTTATACCACCGCAAGACACAGTGCAGAGTGCCACTTCTGCGGCCAATGACATCTTCTAAATCCAGTTCAGTGTCACAGATTTGAGATAATTTTACTAAATGCATGTCTTTCTGCATCCAAGGTATGCACTGCATACCTCTTTCTAGTCTGTAAGATGGTCCCTCCAGTCTTTGCTTTTTGAGTGGCTTCCTGCTGAATATATTTTACTGGGACACTCTTTCAAATGTTAGTTAGCTGTCAGAGTAGTCACATTTTCACAAGTTATTTGCAGGAAAGAGAATGTCCAGTTGGCACCACGTCTTATTTTGATCACCACTACAATTTGTCAAAAAGCTTCTCTCTTTCAAAACAAGACAGTCATTGAGTGGCATTCATGATGATGTTACTGAAAAAGCAAATATTTCTACCAGGCTCCTGGCGTTTTGTTGTTATTTTTATTGCATGGTGTGACATCTCTGTGAAGGATGCTTTGTATCTCTTTCAGTGAGCCATAAAACTTTGAGTATTTCATGAAAAGGCGTTCAGTACTCCTTTGAAGTGCAGCTATGATGCGTCATAGCAGGGGATTCATTATGGCCTGCTGGTTTTTTTCCCAATAGGGTGTATTCTATTTAAATGAATCCTTCCTACCAATATAAAGGGAAAACCAATAGGAGAAAATATTGTATTCTTGCATAGAAAGTGTTCCAGTTAGGAACAACAATTCACAGAATTACATACACAGCTGAGAGCAGCAATAATGAAAAAAACGCAATTTATATATTTTGAGTATGGTTCATTAATGCAATCATCATATAAGACAAAGTTAAACTATAGGGGATGCTTTGTTAAGTGTTGCATTTCAGGGCTCAGGGACCGTCTAGAGAGGTTTTGCAGATGGAAGGCAGGAACTTCAGCGTTGGGGAACACTTTTTATAAGACAGGGAGAATTTAGTGTAAGGCTGTGAGTATATATATTTTTTTGCACAGCTCTAATTTCACGTAAAACTCCTTGCAAGGTTTAATTCTATTAACTGCACTTATGCGGTCACATGATGGTTTATTTACTACCGATTCATGTCTAAACTATCCTTGCTAATAGATTCGTCGCAGAGTGTATATACTTGGGCTGCACTTGCACCATCTTTACCACCAGGTTTTGAATTTCGATGGTCAATTACAAACTTTTTTAATTAAACAGATAGTCGCAAACCAAAATTTGCGACCAAAAAGTCACAAATTACAGACAATTGCACAAGAGCAATTTTCAGGCGAAATACACACAACACGGGTAGTTTTTGTTTGATGTACGAGTGCTAAGCATGAATAAAACTAAACACCTTCCCACAGCACTAATTAGTTGAAAAACGTAGGATTTTGGATTACTCAAACACAATTTAAGATTTGTGCTGTCAGAGACGGTCCTAGGCCTTCTGAGGCCCCGGGCGAAAGGGAAGATGTGAGGCCCCTCTAAGTGCCTTAATACCTGCGCTAGTGCGTGCAGCGCTTTCCCACCATTTCATATTGGGCCCCCTGCTCTGTGGTCTACTCTGTGGGGCTGGCGGCGGGGCCCCCTGAGCGCGAGGCCCTGGGCAGCTGCCCATACCGCCCATGCCTAGGACCGGCCCTGTGTGCTGTGAATTGCTGCACTGAAAGAGTCAAACATTTGGGTTCCAACTAGATAAATACATTCATAAGCTCAATTAAGAAGGAAAGTCCAATGGATCAAAGCAGGGTAGACAATGTAATATAATTAATTATTGATAACAAAAAACATATAACGTTTCTCCGTTAGCAATTATTTACTCTGCAATCTGTGGCTCTTGAAATATCGAACACAATTAAAAAATACTAACAGTTATGTATGGCTCCTGGTGTGGCACTACCTACTTGAGATTTTTTCTACAGAATGTGCAGGGGTATCGTTTCTGATGGTTTTCCAAGATATACGGCGGGTTTCCAAGGAGATTCTTCATTCCGTTGATGAGACCTAGTACTACATGCGGAATACTTTTCAGGGGTGCCAGAATAGTTTCAAGGCAGGAGTGTTTCTGTATAACTTAAGCAACCTGTCCTGTTAACTATACTCACTATTATGCAAGAAGATAGATTCACGACGATCGACGACGGGTCAATGAGTCAGAGTGAGACTCGAGGACTCGGAGTCGAATTTAATGATGATGAAACCACTGGTTTTCAAACACGGTCACCACACGGGGCACAGACAGAGAGGCAGGCAGGCTGATGCGCACAGGCAGGGCAGACATGAGACACCAAATAGGCAGAGCCATCTGGGGGTAGGGGGTGTAGTATTGTAGTCTGGGAGGAGCATGAGTAGCTCATAAAACAAGCATTAGAAATGCAATAGGTCTCGCAGCATTAGAGTTAGTGCTTTTAGAATTGTTTATGGGTTTTTTTGTAAATCTTTAGCATGAGGTTGAGGGTGAGTGAGGGTGAGTGAGGGTGAGGGGTTGAGGGTGAGTGAGGGTGAGGCTGAGGGTGAGGGTGAGTGAGGGTGAGTGAGGGGTTGAGGGTGAGGAGTTGAGGGTGAGTGAGGGTGAGGGGTTGAGGGTGGGTGAGGGGTTGAGGGTGAGTGAGGGTGAGGGGTTGAGGGTGAGTGAGGGTGAGGGGTTGAGGGTGAGTGAGGGTGAGGGTGAGTGAGGGTGAGGGTGAGTGAGGGTGAGGGTGAGTGAGGGTGGGTGAGTGTGAGTGTGAGTGTGAGTGAGGGTGAGTGTGAGTGAGGGTGGGTGAGTGTGGGTGAGTGTGGGTGAGGGTGAGGGATTGAGGGTGAGGGGTTGAGGGTGAGTGAGGGTGAGGGGTTGAGGGTGAGTGAGGGTGAGGGGTTGAGGGTGAATGAGGGTGAGGGAGGGTGAGGGGTTGAGGGTGAGGGGTTGAGGGTAAGTGGGGGTGAGTGAGGGTGAGGGGTTGAGGGTGAGTGAGGGTGAAGGTGAGTGAGGGTGAGGGTGAGTGAGGGTGGGTGAGTGAGGGTGAGTGTGGGTGAGTGTGGGTGAGTGAGGGTGAGGGATTGAGGGTGAGGGGTTGAGGGTGGGTGAGGGGTTGAGGGTGAGTGAGGGTGAGGGTGAGTGAGGGTGAGGGGTTGAGGGTGAGGGGTTGAGGGTGAGTGGGGGTGAGTGAGGGTGAGGGGTTGAGGGTGAGTGAGGGTGAGGGGTTGAGGGTGAGTGAGGATGAGGGGTTGAGGGTGAGTGAGGATGAGGGGTTGAGGGTGAGTGAGGATGAGGGGTTGAGGGTGGGTGAGGGTGAGTGTGAGTGAGGGTGAGTGAGGGTGAGGGTGAGTGAAGGTGGGTGAGGGTGAGGGGTTGAGGGTGATTGAGGGTGAGGCGTTGAGGGTGAGTGAGGGTGAGGGGTTGAGGGTGAGGGTGAGTGAGGGTGAGGGGTTGAGGGTGAGTGAGGGTGAGTGAGGGGTTGAGGGTGAGTGAGGATGAGTGAGAGTGAGGGTGAGTGAGGGGTTGAGGGTGAGGGGTTGAGGGTGAGTGAGGGTTTGAGGGTGAGGGGTTGAGGGTGAGTGAGGGTGAGTGAGGGTGAGGGTGAGGGGTTGAGGGGGAGGGGTCGAGGGGGAGGGGTTGAGGGTGAGTGAGGGTGAGTGAGTGAGGGTGAGGGGTTGAGGGTGAGTGAGTGAGGGTGAGGGGTTGAGGGTGGGTGAGTGAGGGTGAGGGGTTGAGGGTGAGTGAGTGAGGGTGAGGGGCTGAGGGTGAGTGAGGGCGAGGGGTTGAGGGTGAGTGAGGTTGAGGGTGGTTGAGTGAGGATGAGTGAGAGTGAGCGTGAGTGAGGGGTTGAGGGTGAGGGGTTGAGGGTGAGTGAGTGAGGGCTTTCCAGTCTTATGTTTTTTCTTTTCTAAAACAAACAGTGGTCAGCAGGAAGGAAATATCTACAGCAACGTATTTAATATTTTACACTCTGATTATCACTGCAGGAAAAACATAAAAATACACACATTGTTAGCTTCAGTTTATTTGTAATGTTGCTCATATTAAATTGATTTTAATAGCAAGAGATTACTAAGTGCTTTGTGCCTGTTCTGGTGGCTCAGTGGACCGATGCATCCACTGCAGGGGTTTGTGTTCGATCTCATAGACACAGGTTCAAATTCTGGCGGGGCCTTTCATCCATCTGAGGTCGATAAAATGAGTACCATTGAGTTGGGAATGTTAGATAGAATCTGTGAGGCACAAAAATAAAATGATCTGTCTGTGCTTAAACGGTCGAAAAGCCTTGAAAGGACTTGCTGAGAAACCAACGTCTCACCTGAAAACCCTGCTCGGATGCAGGGTTTTGGAAGAACCTGTCTGAGCGAGATTTACTGCTGGAGAGATAGAAAGCATGCCGTGTACGCGACACACCCCTGCACCGGATTCCTAAATGTAAAGTCGGCGAAGAGGAAAGTAGCCTAGCTCGCTTCCCGGAGCCTCAGTGGGTGAGTGCAGCATCTGCATGAACAGGCAGAGGTGCACCCGCGAAAGCGGGTGATCGGCTTCAAATCATGCCTGCAGCAGGTACTAGCGCACACAGGCAAACTGCATACCAGGTGGACCGGTGAAAGTAAGAGTGGGAAAGACGCGCTGGTGAAATAGCGGGGCACTACAGGCAGCGTGCACAGGAATGCGGGCTCATTACAGGCAGCGTGCACTGGTGCTCGCGGGCGCACCACAGGCAGTGTATCGGAGAAAGCGAGTTGCAAACCCGCACGGAGGCTATACATTTAAACTCTAGGGCATGTACAAATGTTGATGACTTTATCGGGAAATGTGCTCAGATATTGGAGCACGTGATCATGGAAGTGATTTGGCATCTCTTTTGCAACTGTGGGAGGGGCAGTGAAGTTCATTCCAAGCGCGTGTTTCCTGGTGACTCAAAGGGAAAGTGATAGTGGATTTTTCTTAGTTACGGTCACTGGAAGTAGCATTTGAGAGCATTCTTTCTGACTTGCAGTTAGAGCGGCCGTAATACAGTAACAGGAAGGTAAGATAGAACCTCCTTTGTGTTTTAAACGGCACAATCTTGACGCGACATGCTACTGCTTGCAAATTCTTTTATTGATGATTTTTCTGTTCTATGTAAACTACGTGGTGCTTTTTACTTTTTGTAAAGTTTCTTTATCCAAGTTCGTGTTTTAACTTCTTAATCTGTGTACCAAACCTGTTTTTCACTAGCGCCTGAGCCGACGTTAGATTGGTTTTAATGGTCGCATACACTTAGTGATTTACTGCCGTATTTTTTACTCTATTATTTTGGGTAAAATAAACAAAAAAGAAGCCGGAGGGAAGAGAGGGGAGGGGGGAGGAGAGCGAAAGGATCGGAGACACGGCGACACGGCGGGTAAAATAAACAAAAAAAAAGCCGGAGGGAAGAGAGGGGAGGGGGGAGGAGAAATGCGACACGGCGGGAAGGGGAGGGGGCGGAGCGGGTCAAATAAACAAAAAACAAGCTGGAGGGAAGAGAGGGGAGGGGGGAGGAGAAGTGCGACAGGGGAAATGCGAGACGGCGGGAAGACGGACATGCACGCGCCCGTGACTTTTAAGGTCAATGCGCATGCGCATAAGCTTAATGCGCATGCGCATTGACCTTAAAAGTCACGGGCACTGCAAGGAATCGCCACGATTCCTTGCAGTGCAGATAAAGAGTGGATAACTCGCAATACTCTCGCCTTGCTCGATGCGCATGCGCATCGACAGGCGAGACCTAAAAAGAAATAGAAGCAGCAACAGGCGGAAAAAGCACGTGCGGGTAGAAAGCTACAATAACAAGAAGTGTGGCCGCGAGAGGGAAAGGGCAGGAGGTGAACCCGTGAGTGGTGTGTGCGGCAAAGGAAAGCCAGGGTGCTGAAAGCTGGTGAATGCCTTTAAAGTTATGCAAATGCTAATGTTTGAGCGAGCACTTATATGTCTAGAAAAAAATGTGTGGTCTCTCATTAATGGTTATGATACAAAGCAGTGAAATCATACGTGAGAGGCCGGCGTGCCTTTAAATTGCCAGAGTCTCTTGTACAAACGTCTTCCATTGTTTAAACCTTGTAAAAACAACCAACTGTCAAACCAAAGGCAGGGTGACAGGCTCATGGTTGGGTTTTCTATCATAAATAGCTTCTTAAATGATGCAAATGCTAATATTCAAAGGACGATTCCATAATGAAAAACAATTAACTGAGCATGGCGTGGTAAAACAAAGTCCGATTAGAGTGGATATTATAAAACCACTGTCTAAGTAAAGGTAACGTGTGATACACTTTGTTTGTGATCACGTTCGCGGCCGCTTTGATGTTCTGTGACCGCACCGCTCACTGAGAACATCAAAGCGGCTGACCCTCCTTCACAACACACAGCCTAGGCCTGATCCAGCCCCTAGGCTTGTCCGATCACTCCCGCCCAAACTAGGGGCCCAACACAGAATGTGGCAAGAGGGTCGCCGCCACCCCCCGGCCTGCGCGTCACATGGGCTAGGCCCAAGCCGACCTCGGCCCTCACAACTGCGGACGCACAGGGAAAGCTTTCCAGTCAGCGCTCTGGTTCAGGAGGTATGCGGGCGGCACTCACCCTAGAGTACTTGTCCACTCTCCAACCACAGTGCAGCTCACCTCACACACGAGGTCCACGAGGCGACTAGAACCGGATCCTGCAGCCTGCCTGCCATCCGACGTCAGCAGCCTGAGCAGCGCCGTGCACCGCGAAATGGCCAATCACTGCATGACTACATTCAAGTCAAACACAGTGATTGGCCATTATGTAGTGCGGCTGAGCAGCAGTGCACCACCCACGCGGGGCATCCAATAATGGATTGCCTTGCCCTGCTGCCCGGTGACCGGCCAATCCTGGCGCTGCAGCAGCACCAGGATTGGCTAGGGTGGCACACTCACTGCTCGCCCTCTCCCCCTTCCTAACGCTGGGGGCTGCTGCCCGGCTAAACCAGCACCCCCCTGGTCACTTTCAATGGGGGGGACCTAACTGCGCATGCTCGGGCTAGTTTCAGCCCCAAGCTTCAATTGCACGCTAGGGGTACCTGTCTCTGCTACTGCAGCCCAGCCTGTCACTCAAGCTGTGCAGGACAGCCCCCCTGCGCACAGCGGACTCCCGGAAAACTCGGAAGCTGCCCAGATTCCAGGCGGGGTTCGGCGGCGGCGCTTAATAAAATACTCAGGTGGCGAATATTTTTTTTAAAGAAAAGTACAACATTTCCTTTGCAGCCGCGGGTCCATGTGGGCTAGTGGGGCTTCGCCCCGACCCCCAATGGAGGCACCGCGGCTGCTGAGGTGTTTGAGAATAAACCGACTTCCTTGAATACTCCTTGCATGCCATTAATTTGGAGTAGAGACTACATGGATTTCCCACTGGCAACGAGTTTGGGATGCTGGCGTGTGTTTAAGACATCTCAACACAGAAGATGTGATTGGAAATTGTGTCACATGAAATATTATTGTAAAGATCTCTGACGGCATTTCAGTTGGAAGAAGTCTACACCTACTACATCTGTGATTTCATGGTTGGTGGAGGAGATCATGAAATGTTCCTTTTTTTGGTACTGTATTGAGTTGTGTGCTTGTCACTGACTCCAGTCAACTGTATTTTTATCTACAGCTGTTTCGCACATGTTATTCCGGTATGTGAGAAACTGAGTGTTGTTGCAAAATGCCCCCCCCCCCCCTTTTAGGTCTCGCCTACGCAGCACGCATGCGTTGAATAGGAGGGCCTTTGGCCGTGGCTCTGCTCATTTTCAAGCACGCACTCATGCTTGTGGCAGCATCCACCTTGCGGGAGTGAGCAGTAGCGCCCCACAAGCATGAGTGCAGTGCTTGAAAATGAGCAGACTGCTCTCCCAAGCGCGCGTATGCCACAAGTTGGCTCAACTTGCCGACGAAGTCGCGTGCGCTGTTTATAGCGCGTTTCCTTTCACTTTCTCCCTCCTGCTCTGACTGAGACCTCTTCTCACTGCCTGCATTGCGCTACTTTAACTTTCTACGACTTCCCCCCGGATGGCGCACCAGAATCTTTGGACTTTTAGCCCCCCAAGGCGCTGCGGTCCCTACTTTCAGGTCTCCTACAAGAACGGACTAACAGCAATGCTGTGCCATGATGTAGCTCCTTGGATTGATACACAGCACCGTCTGCCTTCAACGTGTTTGCACCCTGGGTTCTACTGGTGCTGGTAGTTACATTTTCTGAACCCATCACCAGTACTTTCTTGATTGGCACTCTGACCTCTGACAGAGAATTCCAGCGGTGGATGAGCACTCAGGATTATGCGGTTTGGTGCTTTCCTTCCTTAGGGCGGGACACACCCTGACCGGCACTCGCACCAACTCTCCTCTCTCTCAGGAAGTCTTACCCGGTCAGAGTGCTTTTCCATGGCACAAACCTCCCTGTGTACTTTTATGGGCAGCCGTGATCCTCCAGTTCTCATTCGCATGGGAAAGCCATCTGTGGTAACTGGGGCCTTGATCAGCTGGTACAAAAACCAACCCACTTAGGGGGACATATCCTAGATATGGTCTTTGCCAACCAGACTGAGACTAAGGTGATTGATATCCTACCTCAGTGCTGGACCGACCACTCCTTAATCCATTTACAGATCTCCATACTCACTGCGGGGAACGGAAGTGAGTGCCCGGTGACTTATAGGAAGGGACGGAATTGGTCTAAATTACCAAAGGATAAAACAAAGCCTATCTTTATAAGCAACATATCTTATGATCCAGAGGAATCGGTAGACCTGAACTATCAAAAGTATTTTAATCACATCATAAATACCCTGGATAGATTTGCCCCTCTGAAAAATATACAAAATAAGAGGAAACCATCTGCTCCCTGGTTTAATGAGGAGCTGAAATCCCTACGCAATGCACGCCGACAGGCAGAAAAGAAATGGCGTAGATGCTCTTCAGAGTCGGATAAAAAAACTGCTGAAAGTGGAACAGGCAAAATATAAAGGAGCTATTGCCAAAGCTAAGGCACTCTTCTATGCCACTACTATTTTCAGTCCCCTAACAGTACTAAAACCCTTTTTAATATTATAAGGGATCTCTAACACCCCACCTGTATGAGTAATAAGGTGGTTGCTACTCAAAAACAATGTGATGAGATTGCAATCTATTTTGAGGAAAAGATTGCTAAAATTGTGGGGGGGGGCTGAAGGAGGAAAGGGCTAGCTGCAAAGAGGCAGTGGCACAGATAGAAGAAGAGGAACCTCTACCAATATTGTCATCATTGGAAAATTTCACCCCTCTTACAGAGGAGCTCTTTTTTAGTCTGGCCCATAATGTGTCATCAGGGTCGCCTCTAGACCCCCTTCCGCATAGGATCTGGAAGGAATATGGGCCACAGCTGTTCCCCTGGATGCATCAGATCTGTTGCCAATCCCTTGAGGAAGGCATAGTGCCGGAAGCATGGAAGCAGGCAGTGGTTACCCCCCTGCTTAAAAAGCCTTCTCTGGACCCTACTATTCCGGCGCACTTCAGGCCCATATCCCTCCTGCCCTACCCGATAAAAATCGTGGAAAAGGTGGTCAGTAGATCCCTGTCAGGATATCTGGAAGACAACTGCCTATTGGACAAGGACCAATTTGGCTTCTGCCTAGGCCACGGAACAGAAACTGCATTGGCAACCATGTTGGACACCCTTCGAATGCGAGCCGACATTGGCAACTCCTCAGTCTTGGTGCTGTTGGACATGTCGGCCGCATTCGATACGGTTAGCCATGCAGTTCTGCTAAGTAGGCTGGAAAAACTGGGCGTGAAGGGCAAGGCCCTGAGGTGGATACAATCCTACCTGACAGGCAGACAACAGGTGGTGACCCTAGCACCCTTTTCATCTCCCAAGTCCCCGGTCAATCATGGAGTACCTCAGGGCTCCTCGATCAGCCCTATTCTTTTTAATCTCTATCTACAGCCTCTGATCCCCATGATCAAATCCTATGGAATAGATTTGATAAATTACGCCGACGACACCCAACTGGTGTTCTCCTTAGAAGGAAGACAGGCGGTGACCATGGAGACCTTTCAGAACTGCATGAGCAGGGTCTCCAGGTGGCTGAAAATAAACTCCCTCCAATTTAACGAGGGTAAGACAGAGGTAGTCTACTGCTCGTCAGCCAAACGGAGTCAGCAACCTTCCTATGAGATCAGGCTTGCGCCGGGAGCTGATCCTTGCATCCCAGTCAAGACCGGTCGCAATCTAGGGGTAATGTTTGATGCGGACCTCCAAATGACCACTCAGACCAATAAAACCATCAGTGTCTGCTTTGGATTGCTTAAAGCGCTCAGACAGATTTTGCCCCTTTTGCCTGATGAGTCTAGACCGCTAGTGGTTAGGAGTGTGATCCTGGCCAGACTGGACTACTGTAAGTCCGTATATCTAGGGGCCCCCTTATACATCTTACAGGGGCTCCAGACGGTCCAGTCCATAGCGGCCAAGCTGGCACTTAAAAGACCTCGCAGTTCTTCCACTACGTTGGCGCTCAGAGACCTACACTGGCTGCCAATCGGGAGTAGAGTCGCTTTTAAGTCCCTATGTATTGTGTATAGAGCCCTGCACAACACGGGACCTATTCCTTTACAGGAAAGGCTCAACTGGTATAAGCCCACCAGGTCCCTGCGTTGTTTGCCAAATTATAATCCCCTTGATTCTATTTAATAGATCTGGTGGCTGTTTTATATGTCATGACAGCTAGTGTATTGTTGTTCCATCTGACTATTTCCTGTTTGGGCGCCAGGATACCCGTAGGGTGACAGTTGCGCGATACAAATAATAAATACAAATACAATGGGAAAGCCACCACTCGTTCTTTTATCCCTTTATCACCACAAGCCCTAGGTTTCATACCCTTTCATGGGGCAGTCGCTGCTCCTTCTTTTATCATTCCATCACCACTGCTTTACCTTTCATACCCTCTTTTATCACCTCCTCGGACCCGTTCTTGTTAACTTTTGTGTTTGTGCGGCACACCTTGGTGCCTGGTTGCATGTTTTTTAATTTTATTTCATCACTATGGCCCGCCTTCACTGTCGCCATTTACATAACTTGAATTCCAGGGAGCCGTACACATTTAACAGCCACTTCAGTGTGCATAGGAGAGGAAACGAAAGCCTCCCCAGCAGCTGAAGTAAGCCGCATAAAATAAGCCATGTTTCTGAGCCACTAACAGGCTCTCTTAAAGCAGCAGTCTCTGTCTTTTCTTTGTAACTAGGAAATTCGTCAGTGAGGCACTCACAGGCACTCTTACGCCAGCTTTCTCTGTATGGTGCAAAAACACTCTTGGTTAACTGTCCAGCACAACAGCAACAAAACGTTTTGGCCATTTCTTCTTCAGACCTTTATCGAAACTTCCTGCAGCTGTCGAACTTGTTGGAATGTTAGCGTTTTACTACTACATACAACCCTTCCCCCCGCCATCGAACTCCTGGACATCGTGCATTTTTATTTATATCTGCAAGCCCCAGCAAAGTGTTTTGGGAGTCTTCAGACCTTTGTTTAATCTCCCTGCAGCTGTATAACTTGGTGGAATGTAAACGTCTTTCTACTGCATACAACTCTTCCCCCGCCATCGAACTCCTGGACATTGTGCACTTTTATTTATACCTGCAAGCACCCACGAAGTGTGTTTGGAATATCATCAGTCCTTATTCTAATCTCCCCGCAGCTGTATAACTTGGTGGAATATTGGTGTGTTACTCTCACATACATCCCGTCAAACTCCCGGACATGGTGTATTTTTTATTAATTTCTGCACAGCACATGCAAAACATTCATCAACTAGGTACTGACAGACGCTCTTAAAGCAGCAGTCTCTGTAATGTCATTTGGTCTTATGGGTGTACAAGCAAGGCAATATTCCTAATCTCTTCTAAATAGATATACGCCAGAAACAGAGGTGCAATTTTAAATGTTTCAGATCAGATGTGGTGAGTTGCTTTTGAGTTTTTTATAACTTAACAGGTTTCAAGCCACAAATGTCGATAAACTTCCAGATGATGGCATTATATCTTGTTTGTGATGTCTGGAGAGTGGAGGAGAAGTGCTTGATTTCAGGCCTTCTGAGTACTGACAGTAATGCAGAACTTCTACTTTTATAGAGGCAGGAGGCTACAGAACGAATTCTGTGGTAACACTGTACCAACAGCCCTAGGCTGTAATACAACAGAGTGGAAAATAAATATCCGTGGCATGTTTTAAAGTGTTATTTAAAAGTGTGGCTACCTGGCAGTTCAAACTTAAATGTTTACCTTGCTCCATAGTTTACAACACAATGTTAAAGCATCCGTTTTTTGTAATTTAAAAAAAATGCAAACAGCATTCCAATCTTTAAAACTACTGGGGCGTAAAATTGTGTGGCCGTATTATTAACAGGATAATGTGCTGCATGGCTAAACACTTCTAAGATCCCAAAGACGAGACCTATTGGCTATGCCAATGCTTGTTTTCTTAGCTTTTGAAGCAACTTTGACTGACATGTCCTGGGTCCCTGCTAACCAGGTTCCCAGTACCATTGTTTCCTCCAAAACACTGTACCACGATTGGCACAACTTCAGCTACCCTGTAAGTCGTTGGTAAAGGTACCCGGGCATGGGTACTAAAGAGCGCTCTTTGGGCTGCAGCACTGGTTGTGCTTCTCCCAGAGCCCCCTCACCAAGGCTGTGCACTCTACCATTGCAAGCTGTGTGTCTTGATGCAGGAAGGTCCGAAGAGTTGACATGGTATACAGACCTGGGTGCCATGCCACCCATACACTGCATAGTATATAGGTCAAATATGAAATTAATTTTCTCTTAAAAAACACCCCGAAAACCACACACTAGTCACCAGACATACGCTACTCATTCATACATCTACACACACTTCTTTTGATAATCAGGACAAGCTCTTTTTCTGAAGCTGAGATGACACAGATAGTATAGATGACTCTTCACGCCAGGTCCACCTGTGCAGTGCCCTTTTAAGTTGCCCCCTTCGTCTTGGGACAGCAGTTTCCAGGACCCTCAACACTCTGCTCCCGCCTGGTCCGGGATGCTCCCACACCTCTCATGCTGGAACTTTGACCTGGTCCCGACATCAACCTAAAACGAGAAGGTGAACTTTGTGAAAGCATTGCCTGATTTTCTATGCATTTTTTCTCATTGATTTCTACGGTGTGTAATCGCGCATAAAAGTGATATATTTTGCAAACATGCAAAAAACTTTGAAAGTACTTACCTTAGAACTGAGTTCTTGGTCTTAAAAATTATATAAAAATCGACTTTATTGTTACAAATTGGTCTCGGATTTATTCTCGAGTGTGTGTCTCATTTGTTGCCACTGTGAGCACAACAAATGCTTAGCACTACCCTCTGATAAGCTTAACTGCTCACCCACACTACCACAAAAAGAGTATTAGAATTATTTGCTTGTACCTCTGTGTACCATTTGCGGATTCTCTGGACTCTCTGAATAGTGTTCTTCTTTTTGATCCACAATATAGAGAGCCAGCTTCCTACGAGGCATGTGTTAAATGAAAGCATAAATAGTTACGATCAGTGCTGTGACAGTAAAGTCGGGCATGCGTGTCAACTGCGTGCGTGCTGAGGGTGAGAGTGGCAGGACAAGGAAGTGCTATGCTCATTCCGCACTTTAATCCTTTATTCTGCAGGATATTCGGAGTAGTTTTCGAATGACACTTTGGTATTTTTTTAGCAGAGGTTTCGGCAAGTAAAGCACAAGTGAAATACTGTCTGGCAGCTGTTCCCTATGTTCATTCAGAACAAATGCTTACTCACCGAGCGCTGTGAGTGTTGTCTCCTGCTGCGACTGCTTACTGTGGGTATTGACAATGTGCAAGTCATTTACAAGCTGAGGAAGTGACATTTGGATTATTCTGCTGAACTTGTTGGCAGTTTCTGTTTATTATTCTGGAGACTTCCTTTTTGCAGTTCCACTGGTTGGTAAGAAGATTAAGTTGCCAATTTTCAGATTTAATTTTATAGATGTGTGACACCGGCAGTGATGGTGAAAAATGGAGAGCCTTCAGTGTGGATCTGTGATTGGCACACTTTCCAGGCTCATTTGGTATACTCTCTAGGGTATGGTTTTGGGGTGGATCAAATAGTCAGTTATTCGCACACTACATAAAGAAGTATCTGTTGCATATGTCAATAAACTGCACAGTTTTTTACTTACAAAATAAAATATGATTGCAATATAGTGACAAGGCGTTACATTTTCTTTTAGGTTATTTTTATTACTATAGTTAAATACTGTGGTGTCTTTAGTCCAAAGTAATGAAAAAGATATATATATACACTTGAGGTGAGCAGATCTAGAGTGTCGCTGGTGTTGAGAGTGCTCTAACAGGAGCTGTTTTCAACCTAAACTGAGAACTACCCAGAGTTCTCTTCTTGTTATATATATATATATATATATATATATATATATATATATATATATATATATATACATATAAAAAACAGCCCACTTCCTCCATTTACACCGGGACCTTCCAACTGCGGTGCATTCCAGGGGCGGAGGTCGCCCTGTCTCAATTGTTTTCCACAAAAACACAGCGGCCGCTGTGTGTATGCACTCCCATCCAGCGTTATTAGAAATCCACAAAAACAGTGCGTGTGCTTCAATTTGATTTATTTATCTAGCATATAATCACGGCAATAACGTTATTGCCGTGATTATATGCTGGATAAATAAATCAAATTGAAGCACACGCACTGTTTTTGTGGATTTCTAATAACGCTGGATGGGAGTGCATACACACAGCGGCCGCTGTGTTTTTGTGGAAAACAATATATATATATATATATATATATATATATATATATATATATATATATACTACTATTATAAAGAGAGAACTTGCACCATTTGGCCAGGTAAACTCGGGAACCACAGCGCCAATCTACACACCCGATACATCTATGAAAATGTCAGGGTGTGTAGATGGACATAGGCTATATATATTCAAAAAAAAAGTAAATTAAAAAAATTAAGTTTGAAAACAAAGTAGTCCCCTGAAAGTAGCGCCGGCCAGGACCTAGCGCTCGCCGCGACGCGACGTGCGTGATGACCGCGACGCGACGTGCGTGATGATGACGAAGGAGGAGCGGCTTTGCAGTGACGAGCGGCTGTGCAGTGAGGAGCAGCGGCACAGGTAAGGAAAGGGAAAGTTTTCGAGCTTTTCCTAAACTCTCAGTGCGAGACTGTGTGAGGCAGCTAGGAAAGGAAAATGTCGGAGCGGGAGTGAGTCGGGCGGGAGGGGGGCGGGAGTGAGTCGGGGCGGGAGGGGGGCGGGGGGGAGTCGGGCGGGAGGGGGGCCTGGTCCGTGTCCGTGCATGGGCATGCACTGACAAGGTCGGGGCGGGCGGGGGCCTGGGCAGGCGGTTGGCCCTGAAGCCTCATTGCCCCCAGGCAACGCTGGGGCGGGCTGCTAGTATATAAATATATATATATATATATATATATATATATATATATATATATATATTTATTTATTTAAGTAGCTTATACAGCGCACGGCTACCCCCGAAGGGGTGTCCCGGCGCTAAGACAGAAAGCTCAGGAGTAAGGAAAAGGATCAAGACAAGTTCAGGACTAAGTTCATGACCTGGAGAACAGCCACGTTTTTAATTTACTACAAAAGAGGGATTCAGACGGGCAGAAGTGGGAGGCTGTTCCAGAGTTTGGCAGTCATTACGCCAAACCCTCTGCCGCCCATTCTGGATCGTCGGAAGCGTGGCACAATCAGGAGGTGTAAACTGTTAGATCTCAGCGATCTGACTGATTGGGATACTACCACTCGCTTTTACAAGTATCCTGGACCAAGTCCGTTAAGAGCACGAAAGGCGAGGGTAAGGATCTTGAATTGAATGCGGCTTGCGATAGGAAGCCAGTGTAGTTTTTTGCAGTAGGAAGCAACCGACTGCCGATAAGGGATATTGCCAATCAGTCTTGCCGCCGCATTTTGCAAAATCTGGAGACGTTCAATCAGATATTGAGGGGCACCAGCGTACAAGCTGTTGGCGTAATCCAGGTGAGATGTAATGAGGGCCTGAGTGATGGTTCTGCGGGCATCTAAGGGGAGGTAAGGGAAGATCTTTTTGATCATACGAAGTTTCACAAAGCAAGCTGAAGTGACCTTGTTAATTTGGGCTTTACAGGAGAGGGAATCATAAAACTGAAAGCCAAGGTTGCGTGCTGATTGAACAGGAGTGGGCGGGGGGTTAAGCACTGTGGGCCACCACAGGCTAGGGGACAACAGAGTTTTCTGGTTAAAAAATAAGACCTCTGTCTTATCGGTATTAAGCCTAAGGTGGTTGGTGGTCATCCAGGCACAGATATTGTCCAGACAATGGCGGACGTTGGCAAAGGTGGAGTCAGAGTGATCTCTAAAAGAAAATACCAGCTGAGTATCATCAGCGTATGAGATCACTCTGACCCCGCAAGACTCCACCACTCTGGCCAAAGGTGCAAGATAAACATTAAAAAACAGAGGGCTCAGGGCGGAGCCCTGCGGGACGCCACAAAGAAGGGGTTTACCCTCTGATTTAAAAGGCCTGAAAACCACCTTCTGAGATCTTCCTATAAGGAATGACTCAATCCAGGACAGTACAGTGCCACCAATTCCAGCTTGCCTCAGACGATCTAGAAGAATCTTATGTGAAACCATGCCAAAAGCGGCGGATAGGTCGAGGAGGACCAACATGGCCTCCTCGCCCCTATCCACACACTCACGGATCGTCTCGGAAACCTCCAAAAGAGCAGTCTCGGTGCTGAAACCCACTCTAAATCCGGATTGAGAATCATGGAATAAGAGATTGCTTTCTAGATATTCTGTCAATTGTAGCTACACGGCCTTTTCCAAAATTTTTGCAGGTTTGGGGAGGAGGGAAATGGGGCGATAGTTGCTAAATTTGGCTGGATCAGCGTCTGACTTTTTCAGAATGGGGACCAGCAAAGCCTCCTTCCAAGCAGTCGGAAATTTGCCATGATGAAGGGAGGCATTCCAGATAAGAAGAAAAGGTCTGACCAATAAAGGGGCCAAGTCACCCATGACCTTGGCAGGGATTGGGTCTAAAGGGGAACCAGATTTGCACTGGGTAAACAGCCGTAATGCGGTCTCAGGAGTCAACTCGTTAAAAGACTGCAAAGATGCAGTTTCCGGGTCCCTGACAAGGGGAGCCGGGGGGATCCCATCAATAGGAAACGAGGTTCTGATCTTATCAATTTTCTCTTGGAAGTAGTCGGACAGGCCATTGCATAGTGCCTGGCTAGAGGGGTTCTGAGAGGCCCTGGCGGGAGGGTTGACAAAGTCCTTAACAATGCTAAAGAGGGTTTTTGAAGAATTCTTAGCATTAGTAATTTGTAGAGAGAAGAAGTCTCTCATAGTAGCTCTTTTTAGTTTAAGGAACTTTTTTAGAGCGGTCTTATAAATCGTTTTAGACTCAAGGTCCAAATTCTGTCGCCATTTACGTTCTAATATTTTGCAGCGGCTTTTTTCCTCACGGAGGGCCGGAGAGAACCATGGGGCAGAGGGTCGGGTTCTAGCAGAAGTGATAGGTTGAAGAGGGGTGATGGAATCAATGGCAAGGAGCAGCGCAGAGTTAAGCTTGGACACTTTTTCATCAATGTCACTAGACAAAGGGTCCGGCTGGTAGCAGAGTAAGGGCTCTAAAGCCGTGCAGGTAACTTTATGCCACTTTCTTCCCATCTCTTTACCAAGGACAGTAGGTCTAGGTCCCGAAAGTAGCTCTAGATCAAAAGGAACGAGATGGTGATCTGACCAGGTAAGAGGGAGAGGAGGATGAACCTTAATATTCGAAAAGTTAGAAAAAATTAGGTCAAGTGTATGCCCAGCTTTATGTGTTGGACCCTTAACTAATTGAAGCAAATTCAAGCTCTGCATAGTTTTTAACAAGTAATTGGCCTGCGTACAGAGTAAGTTGTCCACGTGAAGGTTGAAATCTCCAAGCACTATAAAGTGTGGGTGTTTAAGGGAGAGATCTGCCGTCAGGTGAATTAATGTAGTTAATGAGAGGGTCGAAGCAGTAGGCGGGTTATAAACTAGAATACCTGCAAGGATTACCGCCGCAGCATCTGCAATGGTAAAATACATAGCTTCAATCATCCCGGTGTTCGTGAGTTTGCTAATGGTCAGATTAAGGTGGGATTTTAAGATAATGGCAAGACCCCCTCCTATTTTGCCCCCTTCACGATTGACACCCTTAAAAAGGTAACCCGGTGGAGTAGCCAGATGGATATCAGGGTTAGAGGTGTCCCTAATCCAAGATTCTGTAAGAAACAGAATATCCCAAGCGTCAGATACAATTGACGTCCAAATCTCACTGGAATGGCGAGGCAGAGAGTGGCAATTAATCAAACCCGCTTTCAGCGTCGAAGGGGAAGTCGAGCGCTTGACCAAGCTGGGAAGTGAAGAGGGGCGTTTGCACCAGGGAGGGAGAGTGAAGTTACATTGTGAACAGTTAAAGGGGGCGTCCTCCAGGTGACAGGGGCAACAGCGCGTAGTGGACAGACATCACGCTGGTTTCAATTGTAGGAGCTGGTCTCTAGTCCAGCGAATATGACTCGTGTCCGCCCGACAGACAGGGGGACTGGCCCTAGGCACGGGCCAAGCGCGGACGGGCGCAGATGGGCTTGCCTTAGAAGTGCCATCGGCACGCCATCGGCGCGCCCGCTGCGCCCGCCCGCTGCGCCCGCCCGCTGCGCGGACGGGAAGCCCATCTGTTTAAATGCATGGAGAGGAGGGTGGGAGGCGTCCAAGAGCTGGACCGCTACCCTGCCTACCCCAAAGATGGCGGCTGTCCCTCTGTGTACCGGCGTCAGCGCCTGACTCGGCTGCGCCGATGTGCAGAGCCCTGACAAGCGACTTCAGTCTCGCCTGCAGGATCGCCTCGCTGAGTGAGGTAAAATTGCACTAATTAAAATATTTACAAGTTTTAAAAATACTGACAGCTCACACGCGTTTCAATGAGGATAGAGGGAAAGTAAGAGTGCCCCTGGCTTCCGCCTCAGGGGAAAAAGAGTAATCTGTCTGCCAGAGCTCAGTAGTTACCGCCTTAAGTAGCAGGGGAGGCCGGGAGGCGTCCAAGAGCTGGACTGCTACCCTGACTACCCCAAAGATGGCGGCTGTCCCTCTGTGTACCGGCGTCAGCGCCTGACTCGGCTGCGCCGGTGGGCAGAGCCCAGACAAGCGACTTCAGTCTCGCCTGCAGGATCGCCTCGCTGAGTGAGGTAAAATTGCACTACTTAAAATATTTACAAGTTTTAAAAATACTGACAGCTCACACGCGTTTCAATGAGGATAGAGGGAAAGTAAGAGTGCCCCCGGCTTCCGCCTCAGGGGAAAAAGAGTAACCTGTCTGCCAGAGCTCAGTAGTTACCACCTTAAGTAGCAGGGGAGGGCGGGAGGCGTCCAAGAGCTGGACCGCTACCCTGCCTACCCCAAAGATGGCGGCTGTCCCTCTGTGTACCGGCGTCAGCGCCTGACTCGGCTGCGCCGGTGTGCAGAGCCCTGACAAGCGACTTCAGTCTCGCCTGCAGGATCGCCTCGCTGAGTGAGGTAAAATTGCACTAATTAAAATATTTACAAGTTTTAAAAATACTGACAGCTCACACGCGTTTCAATGAGGATAGAGGGACAGTAAGAGTGCCCCCGGCTTCTGCCTCAGGGGAAAAAGAGTAATCTGTCTGCCAGAGCTCAGTAGTTACCGCCTTAAGTAGCAGGGGAGGGCGGGAGGCGTCCAAGAGCTGGACCGCTACCCTGCCTACCCCAAAGATGGCGGCTGTCCCTCTGTGTACCGGCGTCGGTGCCTGACTCGGCTGCGCCGGTGTGCAGAGCCCTGACAAGCGACTTCAGTCTCGCCTGCAGGATCGCCTCGCTGAGTGAGGTAAAATTGCACTAATTAAAATATTTACAAGTTTTAAAAATACTGACAGCTCACACGTGTTTCAATGAGGATAGAGGGAAAGTAAGAGTACCCCCGGCCAATCTTCACCTCCAGCAACCACGTCTCCTTCAGCCACACCACAGATCTCCTCTGGACTGACCACAGCTGCGTCCACTTCACCTACAACAAGCCGAAACCCATCATCCACCTCCAACCAACTCTACAAAGAAACTGGAACAAAATCACCACGGAGCAGATCTCCACATCGCTCCTTCAAACCTCCCCAGCCCTCTCTTCTAACGCCAACGAAGCCGCCTCCAACCTCACCCTTTGGCTATCCAACACCGCCGACACCTTAGCACCACTGAAAAAACGTCAACACAAACTTGGCATCAAGAAGGCTTCATGGTTCAACGATGACCTCAAGAAGTCCAAGAAACTGTGCCGCTCCCTTGAAAAGGCCTGGAAAAAAGACCCAACCACCAGCACCAAGGACGCCTTCAAAAGCGCCACCCGCACTCACCACCAACTGATCCGAAAAGCCAAGAAAACAGCATTCAAGGATCGACTTGACAACAACGCCCACAACAGCAAGGAACTCTTCAACATCGTCAAGGAATTTTCCTACCCCTCGGCCAACTCCAACGACATCACCCCCTCTCAAACCCTCTGCGATTCCCTAGCCTCTTTTTTCCACAACAAGATTGCTGACATCCACAACAGCTTTGACAACCAACCCGGAAGCCAACCCACCTTACCATCAGCTGACCATCCTCCCCCCGTTAACACCCTTAACGCCTGGAACCCAATCTCCACTGAGGACACCATCCGCCTGATGAATTCCATCCACTCTGGATCCCCCACAGACCCATGCCCTCACCACATCTTCAACAAAGCAGACTCCGTCATAGCCCCGCACCTCCGAGACGTCATCAACTGCTCCTTCAACTCCGCCACCTTCCCAGAAGACTGGAAACACGCTGAACTCACCGCCCTTCTGAAAAAACCAACAGCAGACCCCACCGAACTCAAAAACTACCGCCCCATCTCGCTTCTTCCATTCCCGGCCAAAGTCATCGAGAAAGCTGTCAACAACCAGCTCGCCGCCTTCCTCGAAGCCAACAAATCACTCGACCCCTCACAATCTGGTTTCCGAGCCAAACACAGCACTGAGACCGCCCTCATCGCAGCAACAGACGACATTCGAACTCTACTGGACAATGGAGACACAGTCGCCCTCATCCTCCTCGACCTCTCAGCAGCCTTCGACACAGTCTGCCACAGCACCCTTTTACAACGCCTCAGAAACATCGGAATCCAAGGAAAGGCACTGGAATGGATCACCTCGTTCCTCACCGGAAGAACCCAGAGAGTCCGCCTCCCACCATTCAAGTCTGAGGCCTCTGAAATCATCTGCGGCGTACCACAAGGATCCTCACTCAGTCCCACCCTCTTCAACGTATACATGAGCCCCCTCGCGGCCATCGCCCGCCAACACAACCTCAACATCATCTCTTACGCGGACGACACTCAACTGATCCTATCTCTCACCAAGGACCCCAGCACCGCCAAAACTAACCTACACGAAGGAATGAAAGAAGTCGCCGAATGGATGAAACAAAGCCGTCTGAAACTGAACTCAGACAAAACAGAAGTCCTCATCTTAGGTAATTCCCCCTCTGCATGGGACGACTCCTGGTGGCCGGAAGCCCTCGGAAATGCACCCATCCCGACAAACCACGCACGGAACCTTGGCGTCATCCTGGATTCTTCACTCTCAATGAACAGACAAGTCAGCGCCGTATCCTCTTCCTGCTTTAACATTCTTCGCATGCTCAGAAAAACATTTCGCTGGATCCCCACCGAAACAAGGAAAACAGTCACCCACGCTCTAGTCACGAGCCGACTGGACTACGGAAACACCCTCTACGCAGGTACCACCGCTAAACTCCAGAAGAAACTACAACGAATCCAAAACGCCTCAGCCAGGCTCATATTAGACATCCCACGCAACGAACACATCTCTGGTCACCTTAAAGACCTCCACTGGCTACCCGTCAACAAGAGAATTACTTTCCGACTGCTTACCCACGCACACAAATCACTCTACGACATCGGACCAGATTGCCTCAACTCTCGACTGTCCTTCTACACCCCCTCCCGCCAACTTCGCTCTTCCAGCCAAGCCTTCGCCACTGTACCTCGCATCAACAAGACCACCATGGGAGGCAGATCCTTCTCATACCTGGCTGCCAAAACATGGAACTCGCTCCCCGCTTACCTTCGCCTCACCCAGAATCACCTAGCGTTCAGAAAGCAGCTTAAAACGTGGATATTTGACAAATAATCCTCCTCCCCATCCTAAGCGCCTTGAAACCCTCTGGGTATGTAGTGCGCTATATAAATTTTATGACTTGACTTGACTTGACTACTATCCATTTCTAATATGTACCTCATCTCCAACCTTCTCAATGCCCCCTCCCTGTCACCACCTCTCCTTAGTGGACCTATGCTGTCTATGGCATAATATTTCAATAGAGTGCTATCGTTGTTATGGCACTCTTTGAAATGGCGTGGTACTAGGTATGCCGAGTCACTGGTGTTGATGGCCCTGATGTGCTGGAGTATCCTTTTGTGCACCTGCAGCTTGGTACTCCCCACATACCGCAGGGCACACGGACACTCCAGCACATACACCACAAATTCGCTTTTGCAAGTCAATTGTTTTTTGATCTTGCATGCACTAGTGGTGAAAGGGACCATATATTCTGACTTATTGAGCCCATGCTGACAGGCTTTGCAGGAAGAACATTTCCTAAATCCCTTGCTCTTATCCAGCCAGTTTTTGTGTGTTACAATCTCAGGGCTGGATTTTACAAGGCATCCTGCATAGAATATGCCTTCCTATAGGTGATAGATGGTTTAGCTGGAATTTTATCACCTATAATTGGGTCACATTTAATTAAGTCCCAGTGCTTGGTGATGATCTTTTTAAGCGCACCATGCTACCTATTATAGGCCCAAATCAGTCTTCCTGACTGGTCTTGAGGAGTGGCAGATCCTGCTTTATCCTTGCGCTGGAGGGTCTGGCTGCGTGGCAGAGCATTAGCTTTGGCCATAGCCTTGTCAATTTGACCGGGCTTGTACCCTCTCGCAAGGAATCTGATTTTACTAGCCTCTTGTGCCAGTTTGCATTGTGCATCAGTGCTGCTCAAACGTCTGATACGCAGCATCTCCCCATAGGGGATGCTGCGTATGAGGTGGGAAGGATGGTGACTGCTGGCATGGAGTACTGTATTTCCAGCCGTGGGCTTCCTGTATAGCCTGGCTTCAAGTTTGTCCTGACAGATTTTGATAGTCATGTCGAGAAAGTGTACCTGCTCATGGCTAATGTCTGAAGTGAATGAAAGATTGAAATTATTGCAATTCAGTGACTCAATAAAATGCTCTACTTCTAGACGTGTGCCTTTCCAAATAAAAAACACATTGTCTATATAACGATACCAGCGCACAATAAACTGTGTTGCTGTAACAGAGTGTTCGCCATAGAGGACCTGTTTCTCCCAGTAACCCATATGCAAACAGGCATAACTGGGTGAGAAACAGGCCCCCATGGCTACACCCCTGACCTGCTGATAGTATCTGTTATTAAACATAAAGAAATTATGGTTTAAACAGAATGAAATCATGGATAACAACATACGATTGTGCTCTACCATCATAACCATTCTCTGACCCAAATAGAACTCAATGGCCCGTAACCCATCTTGGTGGATTATGCTGGTGTACAAAGATGTAACGTCCAATGTTACCAATAAACACCCCGGATCCCAAACTATGTCCTCGATTTTACGCAAAAAATCATTGGAATCCTGGACAAATGACGGCAAACTTTGTACATGCTCTTGCAAGAATGAATCCACATAGATAGTTGTCTTTTCCAGTAAACCCCCGCACGCTGCAATGATTGGTCTTCCCGGGGGATTGTCTGGGTTCTTATGAACCTTTGGGATCAGGTAGCCAGAAGGAATATATAGTTAGGACCTAGTTTCCATAGGAAATCACCAACATTCTATTGGGAATAACTTTGGCGCTGGTTGATGAATCTTCGCAAATTTCCCAAAGAAGATGGCTCGCTCCGCTTCTCTCCTTCCCTGAAAGTTTGGGGGGATTAGTCAAGTGGGGGCTGAGAAAAAAGGGGGGTTCCAAAACATGTTTTCCCCATGTTCATTTCCATAGGACCTTTAGACACGGCTACAGCTTGAACCGCTGAAGGGAATTACACCAAACTTGTCAAAATTGTAGTGTCTGGTACGCAGATCACGCTTTTCGTTAAATAGTGTAAATCCCTCCAGTAGTTCCTGAGAATATTAAAAGAGAATCAAATGATATATCTATAAGCGCGCACCGTGCGCGCACCCCGTGATTTTTCGGAAACATTTTTTTGGGGGGGGGGCTTGGGGGCTTCTGTCTTTTATTGTATTGTTTTTATTTTAATTTCGAGGGTGCCCACCCCTCGTTTTACCCACGAGATCACCGCCGCGGCCCGAGCCGCCTCAAGATGGCCGCCGCCTGGTTGTGGGCGGGGCCGGGAGGACGTTGTTTCCGCTTCCCCCTGCCTGGGGGAAGCCTTCGATGTGCCCGGCCAGTCTCCCGTGCTGAGGGGGAGACCGGGTGATGCTGGCGGCTGGTGCGGGGCTCCCGTGTGCCTAGGGAGCCCGGGGAAAAGAAGAGACGCCGCCCGTGCCGCTGTGGGGCCTCTGTGGTGTTGGAAGAGCCCCGCAGGTGCCGGCGGAGAGGAGAAGGCGAGCCACATGAGAAGAGCCCCACGGCACCTGTACCGGTGAGTAGTGTTCCCTGCAGGCTGCGCACACAGGACAGCCCGCTAGAACGTTTGCGCTGCCGCATTTAAACGCGAGCGGCTCTAATAACAATAATTTTCTGTTTGGGGTTATGAGGAGTTATAATGGCTGCATCTCTCAGTGTGGTTGTGGCAGACTGAAGATGGGACAGCCACTCTCCACTTTTAGGTCCTCCTTTCAGGCAGTGCAGCTTAACTATGGCTGCAGATTAGGGGCGGCTCTTGTTGTGGTGCAGTCTAGTGGAACATCCACACAAGGAAGTGCACCAGGATCTCACCTTAAGTGTCTTAAGTGTGGGGTCATCAAGGAACCCAGAGGATCGGTCCAGTAATGTTCTCATTTGTTGGCAGCAGTCAACAGGGGCGCATCCAGACATCCCACCAAAGAGAACATAGTCTGGCACACTGCAGCCAACGAGCGCTCCACTGACAGGCAAGGACCCTCAACTTTAGTCTGATGAAGCAGGAGATACAGGTTAGCACATCGGGCCCAAGGACGCCGTGGGTCTTGTGGTCTACTGCTGCAAAGCAGTTGGGGGAGGAGTAGAGCCCCGATGTTTCCATTGTGCACTATAGTCTTTAGCATGGGCATCTGAAGCGATGCAATGGTGCAGACTTATGATGGTCTTGTACTGCCTATGATCACTGCCATATCCCTGCGCGGGGACTCACCCAGCCAGAACGCAGGATCATGCGAGGTCGTGGCTGCAGCCCAAAGCAAGATGCCACTGCACCCTCAGTGACGCCTCATACCCGAACCTGGGCTGCCATGGAGACCCCAGGATTGTCCTCGAAGTGCTCAAGAGTGGAACACCAGTCTTCAGTGTCAGTCAGGCAGGATAACAGCGAGGGACTCGTCACAGTGCATTCGTCCCAGCCACCATTTTGGCAAAACCCCCAATTGGTAAATACACACATACATCCACATACCAGCTCAAGCTTACTGTTACTTTTTGCATTAAAGGGCTGATGGTAGAGTTTGAAATGCCACCTCAAGAAGTATGGTAAAGAGGCTAGAACGACTAAAAACAACTTTGCTGATATTTACAAGCTTAATGAGCCACGCACAAAAAAACTGTATGGCATCAAAGTCAGCTGGAGAGTGCAATGGCCCCAAAGGAAATGGGCTATGGTAGCAATCATATGCATACACCTCGAGAGTCATCAGCAAGATATGGTTTTTGCTTGGTCCAATTGAAAACTTTCTATACAATGTACTACACAAGCGTTCAGCTGTGAATATTTGGGTGAACTAATCCCAAAACGTGCTTATGAGGCTGTAGTTGTCAAGAAAATGGAGGCGACACTTGGGTTTCCCTACCAATGAGGAATGGAGCCGCAATATGAACTGCTGTATGACAGCCGACAAGGTGGAATGTAAAGGGAGGGGCTATCTGAAGATACTTATAAAAATCTTGGACGATCTGAGAGAAACCTAATGGACTTTGGTAAATGAGGACAGCAAGTCAAGGAGAATAGGTAGCAATGTACCACATAGGGACTAACAAAGTCATTACTCATTGCAACATTTCCAAACCCACCCTGTAACAAATGTTATGTAGATGAAACCGCTTATAAGTGTACAGTGGATTATCATGGCATTTTGCCTGCATTAGTCTCTTATCTGGTCATAACAGTAATATGTACATCTTGCAGACTCCATATTTCCTTTTACAGTGCTGTCACGAAACTTTACCAATTGATTAAATGAACATAAACAATGAAAAACTTGAGCAAATAAATATATTTATGGCTGCCAGCGTTTGTTTGTTGCTTACTATGCAAATAAACTAAAAGGCATTTAAAGTGTGCTTGGTGGTCTGTGCTCTCTGTGTGCATCCCGCGAAGGAAAGGCAGCAACAGTTGGAGTTTGTGGTGATATATATATATATATATATATATATATATATTCACTGAAAAAACCATAGGTTTCAGGACTTATATGGTTAGGAATTAGCATTTAAAAAAACCTTTGAAATTCACTGAAAAAACCATAGGTTTTAGGCCTTATATAGTTAGGAATTAGCATTTAAAAAACCTTTGAAATTCACTGAAAAAAACATAGGTTTTAGGCCTTATATAGTTAGGAATTAGCATTTAAAAAACCTTGAAAATTCACTGAAAAAACCATAGGTTTCAGGCCTTATATAGTTAGGAATTAACATATAAAAAACCATTGAAATTCCTCCTATATAGTTAGTTGGACTAACTATATATGGCGCACCCGCAATCCACTGCTGATGATGTCATATATTACATCATTCATGACATGGTCAGTGACATCACTGATGACATCACTGATGACATCTCAAATGACATCACTGATGACATCTCATTTGACATCACTGATGACATCACTGATGACATCATCCAGTGACTGTGTTTTTTTGTAAAGTTTAAATATGTTTTACATATTGAAGAATGAGTGGATGTATGTGTCTGGATGAGGGATTTAGTAGGTGTGTGACTGACTATATGACTGAGTGATTAAATGTGTCTTACTGAATGCATAGGTTAGTGACTAAACTGTGAATGTGTGCATCAGTATGTCTGTTGTTGTGTAAGCTGCTGCATGCATTGATCAGTAGCTATATGAGTGCCTATATGGGTTATTGATTGGTTGCCCAAATATTTGTATGGGAGACTGAGTGTGTGTGTGGCTGGCTGGGAGGTGTGTGACTCTGCAGATCAATGTGTACTTGAATCAGTGATTGTATAAGAGAGTAAGTATGTGTTAGTATATGTTTGAATAAGTAAGGTGTTGTGTGTATAACTATATAGATGAGGAAATGGAAGTGTGATTGATTCTTTCATGACTGACTAGGTGTGTGAGTAACTCCATGGATGAGTGGCAGTGTGTGAGTGTCTGCATAGGTGTATGAGTGTATATGATAGTGTTGCATTGATGAGTGACTGTATGTATGAGTGATTGTATGGGTGAATGAGTGGATGTGTGAGTAGACCTAGGAATCAGTGAGTGCCTATGTAGTAACTGGTATTGGTGTGCCAATAGTTGCAAGAATGGTAGTCTGTATTTAACACTGGGTGTATCAAAGGTTATATTAGAGTGTGAGGAGGTGCATCGTATTATCACATGAATGATGTAATCAGTGATGTCAAATGAGATGTCATCAGTGATGTCATTTGAGATGTCATCAGTGATGTCATCAGTGATGTCACTGACCATGTCATGAATGATGTAATATGTGACATCATCAGCAGTGGATTGCGGGTGCGCCATATATAGGAGGAATTTCATATGTTAATTCCTAACTATATAAGGCCTAAAACCTATGGTTTTTTCAGTGAATATATATATATATATATATATATATATATATATATATATATATATATATATATATATATATATATATATATATATATATATATATATATATATATATATATATATATATATATATATATATATATATATATATATATATATATATATATATATATATATATATATATATATATATATATATATATATATATATATATATATATATATATATATATATATATATATATATATATATTACCTACTGGCGGTCGCCAGTAGGTATATATAGTTAGGATTTTTTCTCTATGGGATTTTTGAAAATTCTATGTCTAATAACTTTGGCGTTTGTGGACGGAATTGGCTGAAAATTTCAGGAAAATGGAACATTTTGTTTCTGAGCAGCCCCTGACAATTTGGGGGGGTTTCATTAAGGGGGGGCCGAGAAAAAAGGGGGTCCCAAAACACGTTTTTCCCATGTTAATTTCCATAGGGCGGTTGGCCTCACTTTTAGCTCGAACGGCTGAATGGATTTGCACGAAACTTGGCAAAATTGTAGGGACTGTTAGCCCGATGTGCCTTTGCTAGGTCTCAATATATGTGCTCCAGTGGATTTTGAGTAATTTAGGTTCAAAAAAAGATATATATCTGGGCGGAGCCTAACCACACATCTGATCTGATTGGCTGTCAGCACTTCATCCAAGAAGTGTTGGCAGCCATCTTGGGACCAATATACATGATAGCACCTCATTAAAAAGCATTGTAGTTAATAGAGGGTTTTAGGACTTTAGTTACATTATAAATCATTTGTTGATGGTACCATACTCGTTTTAGGAATTGTGGTGGGTTCTAAGGTGATTTTACCATGTGAAAAAACCTTCTGCTGTGATATCATGAATATTGTTTGAAAGAAAACTAATATCTCATGATTTTCCCACAGTGGTTTGGAAGGGGATCTATAAGCTAAACTGAAAGCATATTTTCTGTAAATTCACATTATCTTTCTCAGTCATGTGAAAATGAAGTCTGACATTCTCAGTAAAACATGTACATCCAACAAGGACAGAGACTGTCAGTTGATTCCTTTGTGTTCTACTGCAGCCTCCTAGAGTGTTCTAAATAACAACTAGAGCACTAACAGTCCTACTTATTACAAAGGTATAGCACACTTAAAGCCATCTTGATTGGAATAAAGTGGTAACTCTTAAAACATTTAATTTAAAAAGAAACAACATGAGGGGGTATATTTTGCCATAGAAAGTATGATTAGTGCTGCAGAATGAAAAATTAGGGCACATTTTGAGTGACTTCTCAAATCCTTTTCTATTTCATTAAAACATTCTGACATGCAGTCTCCCAAAATGGCCACCAGAGACAAAAGAGCCCAAATGTAGCCCAAATATCACCCAGATGTAGCCCAAGTATAGCCCAATGACAGAATGTCCCAGAGTGTTCTAAAGAACAACTAGAGCGCTAACAGTCCTACTTATTACAAAGGTATGGCACACCTGAAGCCATCTTGATTGGAATAAAGTGGTAACTCTTAAAACATTTAATTTAAAAAGAAACAACATGAGGGGGTATATTTTGCCATAGAAAGTATGATTAGTGCTGCAGAATGAAAAATTAGGGCACATTTTGAGTGACTTCTCAAATCCTTTTCTATTTCAGTAAAACATTCTGACATGCAGTCTCCCAAAATGGCCACCAGAGACAAAAGAGCCCAAATGTAGCCCAAATATCACCCAGATGTAGCCCAAGTATAGCCCAATGACAGAATGTCCCAGAGTGTTCTAAAGAACAACTAGAGCGCTAACAGTCCTACTTATTACAAAGGTATAGCACACCTGGAGCCATCGTGATGGAAATAAAGTGGTAACTCTTAAAACATTTAATTTAAAAAGGAACAAAATGAGGGGGTATATTATGCAATAGAAGGTATTATTAGTGCTGCAGAAAGAAAAATTAGGGCACATTTTGAGTGACTTTTCAAATCCTCTTCTATTTCATTAAAAAATTCTGACATGCAGTCTCCCAAAATGGCCACCAGAGACAAAAGAGCCCAAATGTAGCCCAAATATCACCCAGATGTAGCCCAAGTATAGCCCAATGACAGAATGTCCCAGAGTGTTCTAAAGAACAACTAGAGCGCTAACAGTCCTACTTATTACAAAGGTATGGCACACCTGAAGCCATCTTGATTGGAATAAAGTGGTAACTCTTAAAACATTTAATTTAAAAAGGAACACAATGAGGGGGTATATTTTGCCATATGAATTATGATTAGTGCTGCAGAAAGAAAAATTAGGGCACATTTTGAGTGACTTCTCAAACCCTCTTCAATTTCATTAAAAAATTCTGACATACAGTCTCCCAAGATGGCCACCAGAGACAAATGTAGCCCAAATATCACCCACATGTACCCCAAGTATAGCCCAATGACAGAATGTCCCAGAGTGTTCTAAAGAACACTTAAGCGCTAACAGTCTTACTTATGACAAAAGTATGGCACACCAGAAGCCATCTTGATTGGAATGAAGTGGTAAGTCTGAAAACACTCAATTTAAAAAGGAACAACATGAGGGGGTTAATTTTGCCATAGAAAGTATGATTAGTGCTTCAGAAAGAAAAATTAGGGATCATTTTGAGTGACTTCTCAAATCCTCTTCTATTTCATTAAAAAATTCTGACATGCAGACTGAAACATGCACTTTGAATACCAGCAGCAGACGTCCCTGGTGAGCAGTATCTTTACTACAGTGATCTAATGTGCAACTAGAGTGCTAACATTCAGAATTTATGGCAAATGTGTGACACATCTGAATGCCTTCTTGATGGAACCAAAGTAAACAAGCATTGAAAATGCAATAGATCTCGCCCTCGTTTAAGTTAAAGCCATTCTGTTTGTAATGAGGTGGCTTTTTAGCTTTGCTTTTATTAGTGTTTTTTCAACTTTCATGTAAATAACATGCATCTGTATGCATATAAGTATATGTATGCATGCATTTATGTTTGTATTTATATAGATATACAGATGATATATGTTTATATATGTATGTATATATATATATATATATATTCACTGAAAAAACCATAGGTTATAGACCATATATAGTTAGGAATTAGCATTTACAAAACCTTGAAAATTCACTGAAAAAACCATAGGTTATAGACCATATATAGTTAGGAATTAGCATTTACAAAACCTTGAAAATTCACTGAAAAAATCATAGGTTATAGACCATATATAGTTAGGAATTCGCATTTACAAAACCTTAATTTACTCGCACAAAACCATAGAAATTCCATATATAGTTAGTTGCACTAACTATATATCGGGCACCCGCAATCCACTGCTGATGATGTCACATATTATATCATTCATGACATGGTCAGTGACATCACTGATGACATCACTGATGACATCACTGATGACATCTCAAATGACATCACTGATGACATCTCAAATGACATCACTGATGACATCACTGATGACATCTCATTTGACATTACTGATCACATCACTGATGATATCATTCATGTGATAATACGATGAACCTCTTCAGACTCTAATATAACCTTAGATACAATCAGTGTAAACAGACACTCACAGACTGTCACTCATCCATGGAGTTACTCACACACCTAGTCAGTCATGCAAAGAATCAATCACACCTCCATTTCCTCAACTATACAGTTATACAAACTTTACTTATTCAAACATATACTAACACATATTTACTCTCTTATACAATCCCTGATACAAGTTCACAATGATCCATACAGCCACTCACACATTCACTGGCTCTTATGCACAGTTATTTATATATGTCAACTCTCACATGTACTGTGTTTTACATATGTACTTACTTTGACATGTAGCACTGAGATATCCATTCACTCACCAATACACTCAGGCCCATACAGCTGTTTCCACATGCACTTTTGAAATCATACATCTAGTGAATCAACTGCTCACACATCTATGCACAGAGTCATACACCTCCCAGCCACCCCCACACACACTCAGTCTCCCATACAAATACTTGGGCAACCAATCAATAACCCATATAGTTACTCATATAGCTACTTATCAACACATGCAACAGTTTACAGAACAACAGACATAATGATGCACAAATTAAGACAGTTTAGTCACTAACCCATGCACTCAGTGAGACACATTTAATCACTCACTCATACAGTCAGTCATGCACCTACTAAATCCTTCATCCAGACACTTATACATCCACTCATTCTTCAATATGTAAGACATATTTTAACTTTACAGAAACATACAGTCACTGGATGTTGTCATCAGTGATGTCATCAGTGATGTCATTTGAGATGTCATCAGTGATGTCATCAGTGATGTCACTGACCATGTCATGAATGATATAATATGTGACATCATCAGCAGTGGATTGCGGGTGCCCGATATATAGTTAGTGCAACTAACTATATATGGAATTTCTATGGTTTTGTGCGAGTAAATTAAGGTTTTGTAAATGCGAATTCCTAACTATATATGGTCTATAACCTATGGTTTTTTCAGTGAATATATATATTTATACATACATTTAACATTTTGAAAAAACCTGCAGAATGTTGTGCCTCTCCCGTTTCTTTGTATCTAGTCATGGGGAGCCAGCTTTAAGGTGGAGCAGTTACTCTGTAGTATGCTCTATTACAACACTGTCTAGCTGACGGAGGACAGGAGGTATTAGATTATTTCCGAAGGTGGGGGTTGAGCAGTCAAAGGGTTTGAATGCTTATGAGATATCAGTCAAAAAAACTTGATCTTTATTGTTAGTTGAGTGTGGGAGAGCTATCCTTTAATATTTTGTTATTCAGTTCACCACACGTTTTAGTGTGTTCTCAAGATAACAATTCATGCTTATTCAGCAAACCCTACTAAAATGTTATTACCACAGTGCTGCCTTGCATATAGGCACAGGTTGTATAAAACATATACAATGCTGTACTACTTTTAAGAAAAACAATGCCTTGTTTATTCTGTACGTTCCATGTGTATCCTCAAACTTTCTTTAAGGTACAGGTTTACTCTATATTCAAGATACAGGACCTCTGAGAGCACCTCTTTATATTAAAAAGACAGTAATGCGCAACAGTTATGTATATTCCATATTTGTTTTGTTATTTTCCACTAGATTGGACCTTAAAGAAAGATGCAACATGTTAGGGATTCTTCTAAAGTTTGGATGCCTTCATGAAGTATCTGCTACACTGAGCACAGTGCCTGTGACATAAAAATAAATTTAAGAAAATGGCGAAAAAAATATTTTACTGACAAAGAACGAAGCATTCTTCCCATTTGGTTCTATTACATTTATGTATTTAATGTTTTAATTTCCTTCTACAGGCAATGCCCTCTACATCCATCGTGTGGGGATGTTTGTACATTCTGGGCAAAATGGTCATGCGCCTTTGATGTTTACATGTTGATGAACTGAAAATACAGTTTATCGATGGTGACATCTCCTGTGAAGTCAAGGGTGAGGTATTGTCCAGGGAGAATAGGAATCAGGTTCTTGTTGTGGGGTGACAGACTCCCAACACTGGAATAAACACACTGACTCTTCTCGGCACTGCAAAGACAGTATTTACTAACTGTCGCAACAGGGAGAAGAAAAACACAATGGACTGCACCTCATTCCTGGTTAGGCTATCTCTAGGGTTTTTCTCAAATACCTGTTGGCAGTCAGGCCTTTTTATACAATACAATGCAACAATACTTTATTACACATAGTAAATAATAGTTGATTTACAAGTTACAGATTTAAGATGGAAAAACACTAAGACACTACCTCATAACCTTGAATTCCTGAACAAAACCATTACACATTCTTCATTATGCTTCTGACAATGCTTAATGACAGAGCATTCTTTGGCCTATGAATGTGTGGGTGTTTCATGGTAGACGCAATTTACTTGAAGTGTATGCTGGCAGCTTTGTGTGCCTGAGACCTTCGTGTGCTCAGAATTTAGTTTCTTACCTTCACCCATTGTTTAATCAAGCACCTGTGTGATCTCCGTTAATTTGATTATGATGCCATTTTCTAATCAGGCCACAATCTGTTTGAAGGCACAATGTGTGCCAAGGGACTTGAGTGGCTAGGTCATAAATGCTTTTAAGTATGTTAGACATGAGTTGGCCTTTAACTGAAAACCGTTTTTTTTAAATTCAATAATTTTATTAAGATTTTAAAAAGGTAAAAACAGTTAGGTACAGTTCATAATGATATCAATATGAAGAATAAGGAAAAATCCACAAGTTCATCGGGAGATGACAATAATAGCCAATAAATTGTGTAGAGCAAAAATGACAATCAAGAAATAGAGTGGCACTATTGAATCATAGGAACCCATGGGTGGCATCATTATTAAGAAAACAAAAAGATAAAGGAGAAAAAGAAAAGGAAAGGTGACAGAAGACAGAAAAGAAGAAAGAAGGAAGAAGAAAAAAGAGAAATAACTGAAAACCGTTTTGTTTCCTATTCCACTGCATTCATGTGTGAATTTTTCACCTTGCTCGTGTCAGTGTGGGAGTTGGGACTAAACTGATTTTTAACCAGGAACCGCTTTGTGGTTTCTGCTTTAGCTAGATGTTGCACCATATTTTTATTTTTCATACTTTCTACAGCGTGTTCATTTTTTACATTTCTTACAACATTCTTGTAAATAGAGCAAGTAGCACATTTCACAGCCGATTGTTGCAGGAAATACAGGGGCATATTACCAACAACTAGCGATAATTTTTGTCTCTAACTTGTTTAGAGACATAAATTATCGCCGCACATCGGCGATTTTTATCGCAGATAAACCTTGCTATTAGCAAGGTTTATCGCAAATGCGATAAAAAACGGCCGCAATGCATGAATATCGCTGAAAAGTCCGCGATATTCATGCATTATCGAGCAAATGCTCTTAGCCATGTTATCCACCTCCCATTGGATAACATGGCTAAGAACTGCTCAGGGCAGGTGTTAGCTTTTGGAGATATTCGCGCTTAGCGCGAATATCTCCAAAAGTTGGTAATAGGAGATAGCGATGTTAGGGACTGTTTCCAGTCGCTAACATCTTGGCACGCCCACTTTGCATGTCATTAGTGATAAATATCACTGACATGCAAAGCGGGGCCCAAGATGGTCGCTATCTCCTATTAGCTGTCACTAACTGGTGTTAGCGACAGCTTGGTAATAGGGAGATCATTTTATCTCCGCTTTCTTGGCTTTTAAAGCCAAAAAAGCGGAGATAAACCCCCTTGATAATATGCCCCATAGTGTTTACGCTCCTTAGCAAACGATACCTTTCTATGTTCTTAAATAACATAGTAAAACACTTCTGTCCTTTGAAGATGCTTGTTTCCGATCCAGGGAAGACATGGCTTGGCAGTTCGGGCTGGACGGTTCCTATGAGGCACAGGGTCAGACTGATTTGCTTATGGCTGGGTCTGAACTGGGGTGGCAAAGTGAGCTAAAGAAAGATGATGGATTCAACCCAGATCTGTGACTGGGGGTGAGTGTCTGAAACGTTTCAGCACTCTGCCCATCATCTTCTTGTGTTTGCTTTGTGGAACTGTAACATTTCAATAAATTAATCCATTTGATTATGAAATGTAAAATAACCAGAATTGACATAGTCTGACATTATTTGTTCTATGAGACTTAAAGAAAAAACTTTCAAGGATGTTACCCACAGCATGTTTTTCCATTGTCAAAGGAATAAACACTCTCACACGGACAACTTTTTTATGCAAATCGTGCTCTGCCAGAGGTTTATCTCTATGACCACTGATAAAGGAAGCAATTCATTTTCAACTACGTAAAAGCTAGTTCTTTATTACAGGTACCGACCATGAGTACTAATTTTTTAATCAATTCTGCTTGCATTGTAGTGGTTCTAAACATTGTCCTCCTAGACCTAGGTGATTTAAAGCTCTGGTTGCGTACAATGCTGTGGTAGACACTTGTGAAGTTTTTAGGTTCGACTTAAGCAGTTTTATAAACTTTACAATAATTTTCATTCTCGCTGAAGTCTGGAATGGTTCAAGATTAACAACACTGATAACATTCAATCAGCATGGGTTAGAGTAAAATATGTTTTTTATAGTGCCTAAAATGAAAACGACGTTTCTGCCAGTTTCCATGCAGGGCAATTGTATTGCTAAATTCAGCATGTTTAGTGGAAGGCTGTTGGAACTTTTGAGGGACTTTTCAGCGGTTTCCATCCATTATCTCCAGTGGCTTCTAGCTTTCTCGTTTGACCTAATACAATATTAACCTTATAACACTGAGAAACATGCTCAGATTTTGGCATAGATCCAGCTCAAACTTTCCATATTAATTGTTAATTCATATTGCGCAGCATTAGTCCCATACCTGCCTGGCACTGCGACGCAGTACCTCATGAACCAGTTATTTTCAAGGAAAATATAAAATCTTCATACTCAGTGCCCAGAAGCCAGTTGCAATCCTTTATGAAAGCTCTTTGTGGGCGCCGGTCCAGACGAAGTGCTTTTGATTAAAATTAAACTGTTTACGGAAGTTGCCCTTTCGACGGGCCTGCTCTTGGTTAAATGATTGGGTGGCATCACTTCTTTAGCGCCACAGAAAGCTGTTACTTGCAGTGGGACCTCAGCTGACCTCTGCGAAGCATATCAAATGTGACTGAAGCATTGAAATTGCCTGCGGGCTCCCCGCTGTGTGCTCAATGAAGCTTCACGAAAAGTTGAGAACTAGGAGCACGGCCTTCTGTGAAAATACAAGGTGTTAACGACACACTAAACAGAATCCAGGCTCGGCAAGGGACAGTCAACTACCTCATAAAAGTGCAGAGTGTTGCCTTTATTACCACAGAATCTGTGTATTTTCAGGTTTTGCACCCGCTATAATATACCGTCCATTTACAGCATGTAGGACTTAGCTTACCATTCAGTGAGAATACAGATATCACCCCTGATCGAAAATATAGCTGGCCTGCTGTACCTTATTTCTGAAAGTTCCTGTTGTTGGATCACAAGCTTAAAGAAATATATGAAATTGCTAAGACAAAAAAAAATCAGTTGCATCTGGCAACTAGCTTCCGGTGCCCAATAGCATACATTACTTTCAGCCCATGTTTTTTAACCAGGGGCCACATTACCCATGCGGCGCACTTCCCTTCATTGCACAGGGTGCACCTTCCCTGGGGTCAGCGCATTCATGTGAAATATGGAGCTGCTGCTTTACAAACAATCCATTTTTAGGTCTCGGACTAGCGTACACTGCGCAGCAGTGTCGGGCAGCCGAGAATGTATGTCTCTTAGTATGGGGGCTTGAACCCGCCCCTCTTCTCCATTGGCTGGCTTCCTAAACAGAGGCCAGCCAGAGGGACGAGAGGGGTGCCTGTCCATTCAAGCCCTGTCTTTTTGGGATTGAGGGGTGTGTTTTTTTGTTTCTTTCTGCTTTCTTTCTCTCCTCTTCCCATTGGCTGGAATTTTACATTCCAGCCAATGGGAAGAGGAGAGAAATAAAACACACCCCTCAATCCCAAAAATGTCGCTGGTTTCTCCGAGGCATTTCTGCTTCGCCTCGGAGAAACATGGTGGTCATGCTTGTTGCTGTGTCATGTGATTCCTACTTTTCGCTTTTGACCCAGATGCTGTGGTCATTTCTCTACTCCTATGTAATACGAGGACAGGTTGTTTCGACGGCGTGTTTATAGAGCCATTCCATACCAGCCAATTTTTTTCAAACAGGAAAGTTGGCGGTTTTTAAAACCAAATCAGGGAATGTCTTTTTCCCATTGACTTCCAATGAAGTAGAGACTATTTTAGGTGAAGACAGCTAAAATGAAACCATACTTGAGCCATTTTAGACTTCAAATATCGTGAGTCTCCTTTCTGAACCGGGTTTTGTATGTTTGCTAGCCTGGGGCAGGAGGCGACCAGCGCGCTTGCATCAGCAGCGGGAGTGCTTGCATCGCTGGCCCCGTCGCAGGAGTGACGTCATGGCCCTCTCCGAGCCTTCGGCCGCCCTTCGCCTCCTCTCGAACCCCCGCTCCTATTTATAAGTCACTGTCTGCCTCAGCGATCTCCGCAGAGTGAAATCCAATCTGCGTCTTACATCAGAAACCGGTTTCTGTTGCAAGGCAGCCCGTCGGGCCAGTAATAAAGGAGAGCATGTCGAATACAGACTAAACCCGAGGTTGCCACTAACAGGCACTGTAGCCCTTCTGGTCTAGGCCGGCATGCTGGCGAGCCAGGTGGGTGCGCATAGCAATGGTCTATTGACATTTAAAGTTGTTCAGTTTCCATCATAATTCTCTAACTGTTAAGAGCTTTTAATATAGAAAAGGACATTTATCCGTGGGCCCCTTAAATTTGTACTGTTGGTGATGTGGGCAGCATGTCCTCACATTGAGTAACATAAGCATCGCAGAATGGGTGGTTGTGGTGCTCTGGGTGTTAGAATTCACTTCGGAGGGTGTTCTCGTCAAATGTTGTAATGCTCCAGCGTATGTTCCACTGTTTTGTATGCGTGTTATGTAGAGTTTGCCAGTGTTAGCTGTTCAGCGCTAGTGACTGATATGTGATTGCCCCAGACAGCTTTTCACTAGGTGCTCTCCGAGTCCTAAGCTGGAAAATCGTGATAGGGGAATGATAATACGATGAATATTCTAATATAGCATGCCTCAAATTAACTTATCTACCAGAGCTTTATTCTCCCACACCCTCGGGTGCGTGACGGGTGCTCCGTATTCCTATTCAATCTCAAGCGTCCGATAATACAGTCTAGTGTGTAAATATTGTGGCAATAATGTTGGTGTTTGGGGTAGGTAGTAGAACAGAATATGTATGCTGTATTTCAAGGTGAACGTTTGAGGGGCAGTGATTCAACGTAGTGTTTTGACGGAAATAGTCGAAAAGTATTTGTAGTACTTCATTTTTATAAACACATATCACTTCTTGACTCTGCTCTACGCCTAGTACCTCGATCGGTACAGTTTAGCTGCATTCCTAAAGTGTTGGAAAAATTGTACATTCATCCCCTCCCCAGGCTTTTTTTTCGTGTTGGTATCGGTTTCCAGTACATTGATGAGCACTTGTGAGGAAGAACTTGTTCAACCTCGTGGTTCTCATCTAGTGTGCACGTGAATTGTAAGCATTGGAGCCAGAGGCTAAATGTAATCCATTTAATTGAACAATTAATAAGTGGAATTGGAGGCGTATTTGACTGGGCTGCTGTGTGTTCCAGGAAGCTAGGTGAATCTCTGTTGCATGCATCAGCTCCTAACCATGCCCCTTCCACTGCTGCCTGTTATGGGAGGGAGTCTGGTAGTTTATGAGCACTGATGGATGGAGATTTGAGTCCTGATGGTTAAAGAAAGGAGCATGAAGTCCTAGGTAGGTTGGAGCAGTGTAAGTCATGTACTTTGTGGTTAGGGTATTGGGCTATGGTGAGGTCCCCGGCCCTAGAACGCCATTGTGATTTTGGTTCTAGTGGGGCCCTGTTCTTGGTTCGGCTTGGGCATATATTGTACGTTTTTTCTTCTTTTGCCAGTGCAGTGGTCGATTCTGTTTCCATGGCATTTCATGCTGAAATAAGGGGTTCTTGCATTGTTTGCCCTTCATTGAGAACTTAGCAAGCCAGTTTTCCGTAACAACAATGGCCCGTGCTGGTCACAAACTCTCTCCAGTCTAGATCAAGGGGCTTCGTGGGGCAGTCGGTACGTGCGGTTCAAGAGAAGAAGATATCATGGGTACAGACTCCACAAGGACTGCCTGCTCTAACCTGAGTTGCTATCCTTCAGTGAGTTTGCACCTGGTACATGTAAGGGTACCCCTCCAGCACTCGACCAGCATTTGCTCTTTAGTGGGTTTTTCCTCCTTGTTCGCTTGTGATCGTGAGGTGGCTGTAACACACACTCTGTAACACATACTCTGTAACACACACTCTCTAACACACACTAACATACACTCTAACACACACTCTGTAACACACACTCTGTAACACACACTCTGTAGCACACACTCTGTAGCACACACTCTGTAACACACACTCTGTAACACACACTCTGTAACACACACTCTCTAACACACTCTCTAACACACTCTACCACGCTCTCTACCACACTCTCTCTAACACACTCTCTAGTATACTTTAGTATACTTCATATATACTACACACTGTCTATTTTTCACTCTCCTCTCTCTTTTTTCTTTACTTTTTTACACTTTCCAGCTATAAGTTGGCAATAGCTGATGATGAGAAAGTGAGCATGCAGGTGAGAACCAATCTGCAAACGCCCTCTAACACACGCCATCTACCACAGGCCCTCTAGCACACGCTCTCTAGCACACGCTCTCTAGCACACGTGCTCTGTGTGTATGTATGTGTGTGGCTCTGTGTGTGGGACTCTGTGTGGGTCGCTTTTTTGTAGGTGGCTGTATGCTTGGGTAGCTCTGTCTGTATGTAGGTAACTATGTGTGTGTGTAGGCAGCTCTGTGTTTGTGGCTCTATTTGAGGGTGGGTTGATCTATGTGAATAGCTCTGTGTAGGTAACTCTGTATGGTGGATCTGTGTGGGTGGCTCTGTGTGTGTGAGTGGCTTTGTGTATGTCGACGCAAATGCAATAGGTCTCGCATTTGAGAGAGATTAAGCTATTGACATTTTAAATGACAATGCCGTTTCTTTAAATGTTTTAAAAACAAAAACATAAACAAAAATAATGTCTTGAGCAATGCCAATAGCTCTAACTTTTACAATCCCGAGACCATTGCATTGTAAATGCTTGTTCACTGTGCAGGCGGAAACCCACCTGCACTTTTATAAAGGGGAATAGAGATCCCCTTGCAGGTGGGTGCCATCATGGAATGCACCCGCCTGCAAGGGGATGTCTGAGGGGTCCATGGGACCCCCTTTACCCCATGCAGAGAGAGGGCTGCTCTCAGGAGGTGCACTGTCAGTGCGCCTCCTGAGGGTTTCTTTGCCTCTGCGCCCACGTCAGTAATGCGGCACGGGTTCAGAAGCATAGGGATTTCCTCATTTGCAATCGTCATGCCCCCATGCAAATGAGGGAATGCCCCCTTGAAGATAGCGCTGGTCCTTTATATGTGCCAGCACAATTGGTATTACAGAAAGGGGCTGCACAAGTGCCTGCGGCCCCTTCTGTAATATCAAAGTGCCTTGGGGCGCGCAAAGTGGGTGCAAATGCTCATTGCATTACGTTACGTACTGTTGAATACATTTTGTTCAACTTCCAAAAATCCACATGCTGCAACTGGGTGCAGTAGCAACCAGTACAACCAGGACCGGCCTGACCTTAGCGGGCATCGGGCATTTGCCCAGGAGGCTAGAAGGGTGGGGACCGGTTGTGGAAAGTGAGGGGCTGTTTTGGAGCAGAGGGAGTGAGTTTAGTTACTGGGGAACGGTTTTGCAGCAATGCTGCAATATCAGCCCCCAGTAACAGAAAGCAGCAGTGCTGGGGGCTGGTTTTGTTAAGCAGCAGTGCTTCATGCTTGCTCCCCCAGCAGGGGGGAGAGGGCATCTCTGACAAAATTACCAGGGCTGCTGTGGGTTCCCAGGCCAGTCCTAAGTACAACTGGAATTTACACCAGGGAATGCTGGTATGTATAGTGCAAAACATTCGCACATATTTAAAAACAATATGTATTTGTGGTTTAAGTCCACTGATTAGGTATGTGGATCGTAATGTGTGACAAAAGCCCATCTCCCCTTAGTTTTGCTTCTGTCTTTTTTGTTTTGTAGGTCTCTTATATAGACAAATGTAACTGTCTCTTGTCAAATGATCTATTGTATACAATACCTACACTTACAGTGGGTTTAGGGTCAGCCCATTGTTTATAGTTGTTACATTTCTTGTCAATCTCATATGCTTGATTCTTTTTCAAAGGCATTCCTTCTGCTTATTGTGTTTTCTCATACCCCGGAGCATAGCTTCTTTACCATGCTTTTGATTAGATGACATTTGTCCTTCCACAGCTTATGTTCAGGGAAATGCATTTTAGGTCGAGCATTCAAGACCTCTGGTATATGCTTTATTATATACTTTAGTATATACTTGTATGTGCATGTACTTTGGGGCTCTGTAGATCAGCCCTAGGACTTGTCTGCTTCCGCTTAGGGACTTTTTTTCTGTTCAACTGCCTCCATTTAACTGTCTTGATGAAAAATGACCAGCAGAGGTAAGTAAAATACCAGAATTGCTTTCTGCTGAGGGACTTTACATTTTTTTTTTAATATTTCTGGCAACTGCCTCTATTTAACATTCTTGATAGAAAACAACCAGCAGAGGTCAGTAAAATACCAGAAGCACTTTAGCATTATCTAGATTCCAGTCCATAGAAATTGTCTTCCACGAGCACCCGTAGACAATAATCTTTTTTTCAGATCTTGTATTTTCAGTAATATGACCACTGAAGGCCCTGATGTTATATAAAAAAAAACAGAGCTTTGGACTATACCATTTCCCACTGAAAGGCAATATTTCTTTCCATGTGCTCCCATACCAGGCGTGCCATGCAGTTTGGTGCTTACTTTCCATCCATGTTAAAGAACAGTAGATGTTTCAGCACCCAGGCTAATATACCGCATAGCTAAATACATATAAGGTCCCAAAGGGGAGACCGATTGCATTGCAAATGCTTGTTTCTTTTGGTTTCAGCTCTCCATGGGAGAGCATGTGTTTTTCTTGCTCGTTCACAATCCTTAATGTGTGCTGTTTCCCCTTAACGTCCACACCTCACACTACTCGTGTAATGCTCCCACCTCCCACTTGTGAGTTCCTTTTTTTTCTTTTCTTCCCCCCCCCCCCCCAGCTTAGCCCTACTCACTGTTGCTCATCAATGGCATTTGAATATTTTCCCACACCACCTGCTTCTCCATTGCTCCCTATTCCCCCATGACCCATTATTTTTTTATTTCAATTTTTTGGAGGACTATTCAACTGCAAGTTGCTATGGAGTCAATCCATTTCCTAAATGCGTACCTTTTTTAAAATCTCTGCTAGATGGGCTGATAAATTGGAAACAAGCATTGGCATAGCCAATAGGTCTTGCAGTTGGAACCTTATAAGTGCTTAGCCATGCAACAGTTGATGGTTTTGCACCAAGGATATTGTGTTGCATATCTAAATACTTATAAGGTCCCAAAAGCAAGACCTATTGACTATGCCAATGCTTGTTGGAATAGAAATATGTCATAAAAATATGGCATTTGCAGTTAAAGTGTTTCTTTCTTTTTTAGATCCATTTCACAGAGGAACAAGCAAAGGAAAGAGGATAAGACCTGTTTGTTGCAGCAATGGTTTTTAGCATGTGAGGAGGAGCGAGACAGAAAGAAAGAGAGGGAGAGAGAGAGAGAAGAGAGAGACAGCATGGCTGGGAGCGGCCGAGCAGAAGTGAACCCTGTAGGGAGGTGGGAGATGTGTATGGTGAGGGATTGAGTTTATCATATTTAGAAGGGGGACCCTACACTGTGGTGAGAAAGATAAATCCATGTGATCAGTTGGTTTTATTGTGATTGGACCAAAACGGGCCAACTTAAATGTTTTCCACTGTACACATCAACAAGGTATGGTGGTGCTTCTAGAAATAGTGTACTTTCCCACCGGGGAAATTGATGTTGTTCAAAGAAAGACAAGAAAACCAAAGTAGCACTTCACTAGTAAAACTCTTATAAGTGGCACTAGTGTGAGTTGGTGAAAAAAACCAAACTACCCTCTTTGCCACCACTCTATCTTGCTTTATTTAGTGTTTATTTTTTGTATTTTTTTTTCTTTAAACTTTATTTTATTGATTTTCAAGCAGTCAAAATTACACTTAATAGAACCCACAATCGCCCTTTTGCGCCCCATCGGACCCCTTTGCTTCCTTAAATCCTGAGCCTCAGCGTAGCACAAGCTGATTACAAATGTCAATGCGAAGGAAGTGTCCAATAGTGGTTCATAAGGCTGTATAATCTTTTGGTAGGCAGTGTGCAGGTCTTCATATGACAAGTACCGCCAACTTTCCCCCCCCTTCCCACCGCCACACCCCAACTCCCCCTCCCACCCTACCCAAAACCGGTGTGCCAGTGCGCATTATGGGAACGAAGACGTATCGTCCTTTAAGAGGTTTCAGTTGTCTGCAGAGGGTCGGTGATTCTAAGTAAGTGGAGGTATTTGGGACACGTAACTTCGTTGAATTTGAGTGCCAGCAGTGACAGGATGGGGCACCAGATCGTATGAAAGGAGGCTGACGAGTGTGTGAGATTAGCATGTATGCGTTCCATATCAATGATGTACCACAATTTATGTAACCACCGGTATGTGTTAGGCGAGTCTGTGTGCCCCATAAGGACAAGATGTGTTGTACTGTCGCCCCAATGACTAGTCCCATCTGTTTCCCTCTTATGGATTTTAATGGAAATATAAGCGCATTGGGTAGCCCCAGGAGTGTATATGCCGGAAAGCGAGGTATCTCAGTTTCAAAGTGGGTGTCTATGTCGTTAAGAACCGCTGTCCAGTACTCTGTCACCTCCCTGCAGTCCCAGAGTGTGTGCGTTAGTGTGCCTTCCTCATCGCAGCCTCTTCAACAGGTTGGGCTACCATCTAGGTCGGCTTTATGTAATCGAGCTGAAGTCAGGTACCAGTAGATGGCTACCTTGACCGCCGCTTCCCGGATTGCTGTGCTCCTGGCAGTGTGGCTCGCCCTATAATAGACCTGTTGCCATTCTTTTAGGAAGAGGCGTTCTGCCCAGTTCCGTCTTCCAATGTTGCTGTCTGGCCGAGTGTCCCTTGGGAGCCGGAGGTCGCAACAGTTGATAGAGGTCAGAGATTAGTTTGCGTTCCGAGTGTTTAGATAGGAGCAATTTCTCGTAGGCCGTGAGTGTCCTACTGACCAGGGGGCGTGTTTCTGACTGTAATAACCAATGACGGAGTTGGAAGTATTGGAACTTATTGGGGTCCCTAATATTGTACCAGTCAGGTAAGTCGGCTTAGGTGAGGAACCCATTAAAGGTCAAAGAGGTGTCCTGGGGATTTGCAGGCCGAGGCCCGCCATTGTGGGAACGCTCGTACCTCAAGCCCTGGTGGGAATTCCGGGTTGTCAAACAGTGGTGTGAGGGGAGGGAAAAGAGGTTAGCTTTCTTTTGGTCACCACCGTATCCCAAATTCGCATTACCGATCGTGTAATAGGAGACATGTTTAAATATGTTGGTCTGTCTGAGAGCTTCAGGAATGGCATTTTCTAGAGGGAGAGTAGCGCCATCGCCCTGTCCTGGAAGAGCCATCTTTTTGGTTGTGTGACTTCCACCGGCGTAAATCCCGCATTATTTAGGAGATGAGGTTGGCGTTGTTCCATGCGATCGTTTGGCCAGTGGAGGAGGCCAGGGTTATCCCCAAGTAGGGGATCTCGGTTTGGGGTCGCAAATCCCCAAACTCTTGGAATGTGCTCGCAGGTGCATTCTCGTTTAGACCCAGGGCAGAAGCATAGATTTCCCCATATTGATTTAATAATAATAATAATAATAATAAATCATTTGTAAAGCTCCTGGCTACACAGAACTGTGTGTCCCCGCGCTAACTGCTGATACAATACAGAGATCCAGTGGCAGCTGTTAGAAAGAAAGGCTCAGGAGAAGTTTACATATTGGGGAACAGGAAGGTTTTCAAGTTTCCTCGAAATCTCCTTTCAGATGGCTCCATCCGCAGGTATAGCGGGAGCGCATTCCAGTGTTTGGAGGCTAGGTATCTAAAGGAGCTTCCTCCCATTTTGGCCTTAAAAATTCGAGGCAGTTTAAATAGCATCATACCAGATGATCTTAGGTTCCGGGTAGGGCGGTGTATAGTGAGGAGGCTTTTTAAGTATTCAGGACCTTTGTCCTGAGCGATGCGATGAGCATAGCAAGGGGTCTTAAATTTGATCCTCTCCCTAACCGGGAGCCAGTGAAGTTTGACCAAGGCAGTTTTTACGGGGGTTCTGCGTGAGAGTCCGAGCACAAGGCGTGCGGCGGCGTTCTGCACACATTGCAGTTGATGTAAACCTCTCTGACTGAGCCCAATCAGGAGGGCATTCCCGTAGTCCAAATGGGGAGTCACTAGCGCGTGGACAATGGTTTTTCTGGCTCCGGTCGGAAGGAGATCCATCACCTTTAGCAGAACCCTTAGTATGCCAAAACACCTTCCCGTTACCCTGCTGACATGGGTCTTGCCAGAGAGGTCTGAGTCTAGCATAATGCCTAGGTTTCTTACCGACTCCACAGGAGTGGGCAGGTTACCCAATTCGATAGGCCACCATGAGCGAGACCAAGCAGAAGTTGCTCTCCCGATCACCAGTAGTTCGGTCTTTTCGCCATTTAGACGGAGGCAGTTGTTATTCATCCAGACCGCTACTACAGACATGCAATCTGAGAAATTGGTGGCATCTTCTCTTCGGTCAGGAGTAAGCTTAAACACTAGCTAGGTGTCGTCAGCGTAGCTAACTATGCCCACCCCGAAGCCCTCTACAATGTGAGCCAGGGGTTCCATATAGATGTTAAATAACGTAGGGCTCAAACTAGAGCCCTGTGGAACCCCATGGCTCACCTTCCGAGGGGATGATCTGAAGGGTGGGCAGTGTAGCTGGAAACTTCTGTCGGCCAGAAAGGAGCGCAGCCATGCAAGTGCTGGACCCGTTACCCCCATGTCCGCAAGACGAGACAGCAGCGTTGAGTGCAGCACAGTATCAAATGCTGCACTAAGGTCCAACAGGACCAACGCCGCCGTCTCGCCCTCGTCCACTATTTGCCGAAGACGCTCAGTTGAGTATAGAACTGCCGACTCAGTAGAGTAACCTGTTCTGAAGCCCGACTGCGAGGGGTGGAGGAGAGCTTCTGTCTCCAAGTACTCCATGAGCTGTCTGTTCGCGATTTCTTTCTATTATTTTAGCGCAGAATGGGAGAGGGGAGATGGGGCGGAGATTTTGGAGCTGAGAAATGGGAATGTTGGGCTTTTTCTTTAATGGTATGACTTGAGCGGTTTTCCATACCTCCGGAACATAGCATTCCTGAAAAGATAGTATAATCATGTGACTGATATAGTCAATTAGAGTACTTTCCATAACTCCCTTGCACCGGTCCGGCGGACAGGCGTCAGAGGGGGAGCCGGATTGTATACCATTGATGATACCTAAGAGTTCATGTTTATCAGGGGTTTTAAAGCTAGTCAGAGGGGATTTGTGTGTTAGGATGGGTCTATTATTCGCATTGTTATTTAAGAGGGTTTTGTTGTCTACAAAAGTGGCATGGATTTTATTTACCTTATCTACAAAGAAGTCAGCAATCAGGTCACATGTCTCAGCTGAGTATGTGTCTTGAGTTTCTAGTCTCGATGGAATTGTTAGTTCTTTGTAGATACTGAATAATTCTTTCGTGGAATTGTCTGCTTGCTCAATTCTATTTTTAAAATGGAGACTTTTCTCCAATATGACCAATTTCTTATACTTTTTTAGCTCAGTTTTGTAGCATAGCTTCAGTTCAGGAGCAAAGCTCTTTCTCCATCTCCGTTTTATGGTTTTGCATTGAGCTTTAGCCAATCTAAGTTTCTCCGAAAACCAGGGAGCAGCTTTAGATTGTTTTACTGGAGGTTTGGATGTCCAGGGGGCAATCTTGTCCAGTGCTTTTGACATCCACGACTCATAGCTATCCCATACCTCCTGTAAGGTGTTACCTAATGCCGGGGGATGCTCTGCTAGAATACTGTTGAATAGTTCAGGAGTGAATTTTTTCCAAATGCGAAGTTTCTGAGGTGGATGTTTTATGGGTATGGTTCCTGAAGGTTCCTTTTGTATCTCAAATGGAACAATGCTGTGATCAGACCAAATCAATGGGATCGGGGGTAGGGTCTTAATGCCTTCCCAATTCGCAAAAATAGGGTCCAAAAGATGACCCAGCTGGTGTGTGGGGGCAGTAGAGAGAAGTCTGATACCAACTGAATTTAGTGCGGCAGCTACCATTTGTGCCTCCCTGGCATTTATGTCTTCAAAATGCAGATTTAAATCGCCCAGGATGATAAGCTTTTTGTATCTGACTGCTAGCTGGGTAGCCGATTCAATGAGTTGGCTGCCAAACTGAGCAGCAGCTCCTGGAGGGCGATATATCAATAGTCCAGTAATGGCATTTTTGGGATTAATTTGTATGGTGAATAAGCCACATTCACTGTTAGATAGGGTAAATTTAAGTAGAGTGCATTCTAGTTCTGCTTTATAAATTAATGCTAGCCCTCCTCCTCGTTGCTTTTGTCTATCGAGTCTCAATAGACTGTAACTGGGGGGAATTGCGTCAAGAATATCCGGAGAGGATGTTTCTTCTAGCCATGTCTCGGTGAGAAACATGGCGTCCAGATCTCTATTTGCCAGTAAGTCGTGTGTCACTGTTTTATGTTTAGTCATGGACCTACAGTTCAGCAATATCATCTTAAGCTTAGCTTCTTCTCTTGGCATTTTTCTTACCGTAGGAAGCGCCTGATTGCATATCTTACAGAGGGGAGGTAGATGCTCAGGCCCTAGTGTATGTAAACAACTATGAGTCGGCATCTGGCCAATTGATAATACATCAGCTTTAGAATAATGTAGTCGGGGGGCTAGTGCTGCTTGGGACGCCCGCTGAGTTGATAGGGCCAGGGGCTCCTGCCCCGCGCCCCGGTCGATCGCAGATGGGCGCAGATGAGCAGGACTCTGGCTTGACTCCGGCGCGCGACCGGCGCTCCGGCAATGCGCGTCCGCTGCGCTGAGCCATGCCTGTATGTTTTTATACCGTCGTCCATGCGACGGGAGAGGCGAGCCCTCACTAAGATGGCCGCCACTATTTTCCCTGCCAGTCCCCGAAGATGACAGCCCTACAATCGGCCACTCAGTAAGGGGGGTAGGCAAGTAGTCTGGCAATACAGTCAGGTTAAATACAAAATACAGGCAGGATCTGAACACGCCTTGCCCAGCAGCTTAAAATGGTACGATATCTGTTTTATACACAAAGTTAGCAGCCCTAGATGTAAAGCGCTGGTGCCAGGGGGAGGGGGAAAGGACACACGGGGAAAATGCTCCAAAAATTAAAACAAGGTTTTTAAAATCAACCTCCCGGCTCACACCTCAGGAGTCAATGATATAGCAGTCTGATTTTAAAGCCTGAAACGTGTCCGAACTCCTCCAACTCCTGTAGAAAGTATTGTTTGGTCGTATCTAGGGTTTCCAGGATGTCGTCCACATATAAGCTAATGGTGTGTTGTTCCCCACCAATGGGGATACCGGAAATATCAGGATTGTTGCGTATCCTTCACACCAGAGGCTCGATATAGAGTGCAAAGAGTAGAGGTGATAGAGGGCACCCCTGTTTTGTGCCACGCCAGATGTCAAACGGCTTCGAGCTAGTCCCATTGACGCGTATTGTAGGTTTGGGTTGGTCATAACAGCTTGCAACCCTTGCCCGGAAGCGGTCTCCTATGCCAAAGTGCGCTAGCGCTTTGTCCAGAAACCCCCAGACTGTCAAAGGCTTTTTCAGCGTCAACTGAGAGAAGTAGGGCATCTAGTCCTATATAATGGGCTTTGTCTATCAGGTGCATTAGCCTTTTGGTGTTGTCGCTGCTTTGCCTGTTGGGTATAAAACCCGACTGATTGGGTTCGATCATGCCAGGAAGGTGTGGGCCCAATCTGGCCGCCAGGACACCTGTAAAGAGTTTCAGGTCTAGATTGAGTAGGGATATTGGCCGGTACGCAGCGCACTGAGTGGCGTCCTTTCCAGGGTTGGGAATTACAACTATGTCTGCCTCTAGCATATCCGGAGGGATAGAGCCCGGGTCCTGAAAAGAGTTGAATAGATGGGTTAAAAACAGAGCTAGGAGTTGGCAAAAGGTTTTATAAAAACCGGCTGAGAAGCCGTCTGGGCCCAGCGATTTCAAAGGCTTGAGACGGGAAATTGCATGATTACCTCCTCCACTTTGATAGACGCATCCAGCCTTGAGGCGCCCGACGCTTTTATGGCTGTTGTCTCCGCCTGCCTAAGATACCCCTCTCAAGCCCTGTCTGTTTTTGGGTCTGTGCTATAAAGTGATGCGTAGAAGTCCTGCAGGGCCTCTGCAATCTGCTCATCGCTTTCGACCTTCTCGCCAGTGGAAGTGTGGAGGGCAGTAATTCTTGAGCGTTGAGTCTGGGCTCGGAGCTTGCTCGCGAGGAGCCTCCCTGTTTTGTCCCCATCAACATAGTATGAGTTTTTAAGCCGCAGGGTGGCGTATTCTGCTCTGCCTAGGTCGAGGCTTGCTAGCTGCGCCCTGGCGGCTTTCAATTGTTACCACATTCTCGGGCCCCCGTCCGGCTGTGTACTCTTTCTAGCTCTGCCACTTTGGCCGCTAGCGATTCCCGTTTCCCTTTACGAGTTCTGTTGTCTGCTGTGGAGATAGCTATCAATTCCCCTCTCACCACTGCTTTAAGGGCTCCCCGAACTGCCGTCAAGGCTGTATCAGTGTTGTTGTTAGTCGTCAGGTAGTCAGTAATGTGTCTGTTGAGAAATGTCAGGCCTTTGTAGTTGGAACTCGCAAAGTCGCCACCTCCCATCTGGTCTGCGCAGGGAGGTATGCCGATAGTCACTGTCATGACATTGTGATCTGATCGAGCTGCTGGGATGATGTCCGTGGCTTGGACCAAGGCATTGAGTTTGGCTGACCCGATAAAGTGAACGGGCATATGTGTGGTGCACATGTGAATTGATATTGTGTGCTGTGGGGGTGGGCCACTCGCCATAGATCTATCAGCCCTCTACTCTGCAGAAAGTTCCTCCCTGCTCCTGATATTGCCCCAGTGGTACCACATCAGTGTCCCGGCCTGTCCTTTTCTGGATCCATGACTAAGTTGAGGTCTCCCTCTATCAAAATCTGCCTGTCTTGATGGCTAAGAACTTCTGACAGGGAGTCCTTATGAAAGGCCTCTTGGCCAGAGTTGGGGGGTTAGAGGGAACCTATTATGACCAGGAGTCACCCACCCATTGTAGAACTGGCTTTTTAGACACTCCTCCCCCACTAGGAGAGTCAAAGCCAGCGGTTCAGGGGACACCTAGAATCTACGGGTTCTTCTTGCCTAAATCATACATTACCAAAGAGACCTTGACAACTAGCCGTGGAGGGAAGTAAGTTATTTATTAGCTCGAGCTAAGGACATGGTCCCAGAATGGTACAAAGACAATTCTACGGAGAGTGCTGCTTCAATCTGCAGCGCACACATACTTATATTACTAGCCACGCCCATTTGCACAATACATAGTTCCACATTTTGATAAGTTCCTTATCTGACAAATTCTTCGTCCGTCTTGTGGTGCAATCGTGGCCAGGGGACATCTGTCTCTGATTGCACAATGTACACAGCCTTGTGCTTCCTTGCTCAATTGTGTGGTCACAGGGTACAGCCCGTGCTTCCTTGAGCAGATGGTGTGGTCACAGGGCACAGCCTCGTGCTTCCTTGACCAGATGGTGTGGTCGCAGGGCACAGGAGTTGGTCGTGACATGCTGAGTTACCAACAATGGACAGGATGTGGCACTGACACAACTGGGGGGGTGAGGCACACAGGCAGCTTCTCGGAATCGGATCCACCACAAGGAGGAAGGAGGGCGGTGCAAGTTTCAACAGGGACGTGGAAAGCAATTCTTTACCAACTTGCCGAAAGCATGGCAACACAAAATGGAGTCACGTGGGTCATTTTAATTACAGTTCAACAGTCCCTCCAGTCGTCATCTAGGTCAATGTCCATCATCTCCTGGACCTCTTTCTCGATCATCATCATGGCATTGTGATGGTGTGAATTCACTTGTTTGTGTGCCAAAGATGTAGCACAGAGCCCACACAGCGTAGGCATGCATTGAACACAGAGGCAGCAAGAGAACAATACGGCTGCAAGGATTGCAATGAAAATCATTTTCTTCCATCCCCACTGAGATACAATGCTCCAAAACCAGCCTGTTAGGGACCATGAACCCTCATCCTGATGGATGTCGGAAGCAATCTTATGGAGCTTCTGGATTGCTTGATAAACTGTTGGTTCATTATCAGGGATGTAAATGCAGCAACTTGTTTTGATCAATGTGCAGACTCCTCCACGGTCCGCCAGTATTATGTCAAGTGCCATTCTGTTCTGTAAAGTCATGAGGCGGTCCGCTTGAAGTTCAGCTGTGATGTTACTGACGGCACCGGCAGTTGCGTTGATGGTGGCCTCTACCACCCTGGCGAGATGTCGGAGATTGTGACTATTGACCATAGGGCCCCAAAAGGGGAAGAACCCTTTAGCAAAGTCACCAAATTCTTGGCCAGCTGTGTCTTCAGTATTAACCACACCCCTCTTCTGGATGTGGTGTTTTGCATCGGCTGTGTAGGTGGGGGGAGAAACCAAGCAATGTAACAGGTACCTGCCCAAGACTCGGGCAGCCAGGTGTAGGCCTTGTTCCCACACACAAAATAGGTATTAAGTGAAGACACCAGAGCTGGGAGAGTCGAACCATTGAGCTGGAGCGTGTAGGCGCAGTCACTTTGCCCCACCCATACTGTCCCATTGCTTTTCATGCAGTATTTTCCGGGATGTGGGTAGACAGGGAGATCCCTGAGGGGTGGCAGTCTTTTCTTTCCCCCACCATTGTAGATGTTCAATGAATAAAAGGACACATGATTGTTCTCATATTCGTTCTTTTCTGCTGAATCTTTATCTATGCTTGGCTGCTCCGCAGCCATGATGTGGTGGAATGCTTGTCTGCTACTGATCTTCCCCAGGGATCGTGTGGATGTGTCACCTGAATAGAATGCATCAAAGAACACAGTGTACCAGCTGTAGGCCGAACCAGCTCGAGAGAAAGGAGCAGGAATCAGGGACATTCAGGTGCTTGCAGTATGGGGCAGCAACCCACATACCCAACAGTTTGTTGTGTTCACCACAAGCTGGTTATGGTGTAACATTTGAATGAAAGTGTTGTTAAAGAAACCTGCACTTCTGTTCTTCTCATGGGTGGGTAATGACCCATGTTGATGAGGCGATTCTGTAGAGGTAGGAGGCTCAGGTGCTGCAAGGGCAGCGTGTATTAACCATCCGAGGCAGGCCAGTCCCAGTGAACTAGTCATTAGTACGATTAGACAGATTGAGTAACGACCACATATTGTCTTTATGTACTCTTGTTTCTTTATTTCTTTGCTCTACAAGCTTTCAGTGTTCATTTTGTTCATCGTCTGCTTCACTTGGTCGACCCTAGTTGCTGCCTGTGATTGGCAGTTGCTTCAACGGTCAGTGATTCCGGCAGTCTGCTGTACCGGCTCAGGTCAAAAATGCGCCGGTGTATTACAGCCCTGCAGCGATTTGTCGGACCAAGTCAAGCTGAGGGCAGAAACCTTGGTCTCTTCAGTCCTTTTTTCTGGGTCGGCGGTTGTACCGGGTGGACCTGAGCGTTTGTTTGATCAGGAAACAAAGGCTCTGGCTGTTGAGTGTCCCGCAACCTCAGATGCGAAGGAACGGCAGATTGCAGGTTGTCGTCGTCCTCTCGTTCAGATGAAGCACAGGCAATGTTGGCGTCACTGAAGGGTACAAAGCGCGGGACTTTCTCACATTCGTCGTCTCCCAGGCCTTCCTTGACCCACCGGTCATATGGTAGTGGTAGAGCCACCTTCTTGCAGTGCACTTGTGAACCCAGTTTTTTCTTCCTGCCACCTGCACTGCAGACCTGTTAGCCAGAAACACTTGCTGGGGCGACTTCCACCTCGGCTCCAAGTTCTTTGTTCTCTGTAAATTTCAGACACAGACCCAGTCGCCCGGCTGGATGGTGTGACCAGGGCCCTCGGGTTTGGGTGGCAGGATATCTTGTACCTGACGATGAATGAGACGTAGGTTAGTGGTCAATTAATGTAAATAATCAATCAACAATGGGTATTCAATGTCGGAATATTTGTTTAGGTGGGGTACTCCCCAAACATTTGCTGGCGACCAAACACTATCTCATACAGGGATAGTCCGGTACGGGAATGTGCAGTGGCTCTAGTTGATAGGAGATACACCTAGCAATAGGTTCAGGAGAGCATCAAATTTAAAACAGAAAATAAAATAAACATGAAATAAATCAAGAAAAAAGGAGCAAAAGAATGAAGAAGCCTTTCAATCCAAAAGAACCGTAGAAAATTATTAGTATTTATTATATCTGGTAAAAAAGTTTTTTTTTTTAAAAGAGAAAGAACAAATACGCTCAAGACAAGGTGCTGGTATACAAAAAACATGTCACAAACCAGACAGGTGCCAAACAAAACCTTACATGATACAATGAGGGAACAACATACAGACAAATATAATGTGTCCTCCTACAATTTTAGGCCACAAGAAGCGTCGACGGCGTTTCGACCGCTATGTTACTCTAGGGTCATTTTCAGGACTCATAATTTGCTTGAGCGTTTAACAGTCTGTGAAAAACTTATAGGCCACTCGCAAAATAGTGGTCATCTATACAGCCAAGAAAATTATGTGCCACAATAGTAATTCAGGCACTACATCAAAGGACCCAATTCAATCAGTCCTGGGTGGCAAAGAATCCATTTGTCATTTGCCCATTTAATCGGTGGCCATTCGGGGGTCTGTGCACGGACCAAAAACTGGTGCTCGCGATGTCTAGTGGATAGGAGGGCAAGGGGCAGGGCGTCCGGCCAAGGCAGTCCTGTGTCAGCCTGGATCTTTGCCATTTTTAATTTCAGTGTTCCATTGTGGCGCTCAACCAAACCTGCTGACTGAGGGTGATTGGTGGCATGGAATCTCTGTCTGATCCCATCCCTACACACACTTTCTTCATTATTTCCCCTGTAAAGTGGCTTCCGTTGTCGCTCCAGATAATTCTGGGCATCCCTGATTTGGGAAAAAATTCCTTCAACAGTATTTTGGCAATGCTTATAGCTGTGTTGTCCTTAAGGAGGTAGGCTTTGATCCACTTACTAAAGGCATACACAACTACCAGGACATATCGGAGATTGTTGCATCTTTCCATCTGTATGTAATCTATTTGGAGCACTTCAAAGGTGTAAGATGGGGGTGCAAAATTCCCAGCAGGTGTTGGTGTGCCTTTTTCCGGGGTTATGCATCAAACAAATCATGCAATGCCTGACTAACCTCTCAGCATATTTTGGGATGTGTTTGTTTTGCCATACCGGAGCTAGCAATTTGCAAATACCTTTTGCACTAATGCGAGCTGGGCCATGAACCATAGTGACCACTGGCAAAACATAGGCATCGGGAAACAACCATCGCTGTTGTTCAGACACATCCGTCCAACAGCCATTCTCATTTAATAGGGCTGTTTGCTCTTCCCAGAGAGCTTTTCTTCTCTAGTTGCCTCTGCCTGTATTTTCTTCACATTCTCAATAGTAACCTTGTGCATCCCTTTCTCCGGTACCCATTTTGAGGGGCCAGCTACATACATACGGGCAGAGACATCTTTAGCTGTTGCCTTTGCAGTCTGGTCAGCAAATGCATTACCCCTTCCTATGTCATCAGTTACTTTCTTGTGGGCGCTACATTTGACCACAGCTATCTTTGAAGGAAGAGTCAATGCTTCTAACAGCCTGCTGACCAGATGACCATGCTGTATCTTAGTACCGTGAGAAGTAAAAAATCCCCTCTCAGCCCATAGCCACCCAAAATTATGGGCCACGCCGAAGGCGTACTGGCTGTCATTGTAGATGTTGACGGCCATCCCAGTACTCAGTTCACAAGCTCTAATTAGTGCCACTAATTCAGCAGCCTGGGCTGATCGGTAATCTCTCACTCTCCACTACTGTCTGTAATGTGGTGATGGCATAGGCAGAGTTGTGCTACCATCAGGAAGTTTGAAGCAAGAACCATCCACATACAGGGTACCATCAGGGTCAGTGAGGGGTGTGTTAGTCAAATCCACACGGCCTTTAGTCTCTTCCTCTGTCCGGAGGATACAATCATGTGGATCAGAACTAGTGTCATCATCAACAAAGGGCAGCAATGTGGCTGGATTGAGCATAGTGCAGTGGCGGATGGTGATATGATTGGCTAAGAGAGTCAATTCATATCCGGACAAACGTGCACTAGTACGGTGTTGAGTTTTTGTCCTACTTAATAAAGAGTCAACTGCATGACGAACCATAAATGTAAGTGCAGTATCAAGAACCAGGCCAGCAGATTGGCGCATGGATATGGCAGCTGCAGCTGCTGCTGTCAAGCAACTGGGTAGTGCGCGGGCCAAGGGATCTAGAACTGCAGAAAAATATACACAGAGGCGTTGTCTGTCGCCAAAGCGCTGTGTTAGCACTGACAATGCGCAACCATCATGCTCGTTTACAAAAAGAGTGAAGGGTTTCTGATAACTAGGGGTGCCTAGCACCGGGGCCGAACACAAGGCTGTTTTCATTTCTTCAAATGCATGCTGGCACTCATTTGTCCAAGGGAGTGGGTGGAGAACATCTTTAAGTGTGAAGCTCAATAAAGGTTTAATGAGTAAAGAAAAATTGGGTATCCACTGGCAGCAGAAGGAGGTGATACCAATAAAGCACGTACCTCTTTCTGCATTTTTGGTGGGGGCATCTTACTGATTGTTTGTATTCATTCAGGGGTGAGGCGGCGTCCCTCTTTCGACTGGAGATGACCTAAGTAGGTCACCTCATGTTGACAATAAGTGAGTTTGGAGAGGGAAACTTTGTGTTTGAACTGTGCGAGATGCAGGAGCAATTTCATTGTAGCTTCTTTACATAATGCCTCGGTGTCTGCCGCTATAAGCAAATCATCAACATACTGGAGTAGGGCTGTACCTTGAGGTAGGGACAGGGAATCAAGTTGGCCCTTGAGGGCCTGACTAAAAATTGAAGGGCTCTCTGTATATCCTTGTGGAGCTCTGCAGAACCGGAAACTCCATCCTGCCAATGAGAATCCAAAAAGGTCCCTACTCTGTTCATCAACGGGTATACTAAAGAAGGCGTTTTTTAAGTCAATGACAGAGAAGAAACATGCAGATGGGGAACCATAGTCAGTAGAGTGGTGATATTTGGGACCACTGGAAACTGGGGTACTACTATTTTGTTTTTCTCGCGCAAATCAATGACAAAACGATAAACAGGGGGCTGGGAAGGACCAGTGCGTTTTAGGACAGGTAAAATTGGGCTATTGGACACATGTCCTCTTGTCTCTTCAACCACGCCCTTGTCAACAAGTTCAGAAATGATCTGGAGTAATGCCCTTTCTCCTTCTTTGGGTATTTTGTATTGGGGAAGTCGGGGAGGGCGAGCATTTTCCTTCAGGGTAACAGAAAAGGGAGGTATTGACAAAAGGCCGACATCAGTATCACCTTGTGCCCAAAGAGCAGGAGGGACATTCTGAAGTTCCTGGGGAATGAGATCTGAGGAGGCTAAATATACTGGATGTGTTGTAGGGGGACCCATAGTGATGTAAACCCCATCAGGAGAACATTATATGGTTGCATGTAATCTTTTTAATAGATCTAAACCCAACAAATTTTCGCCACATGTGGAAGTCATAACCAAAGGGGAATCAACTATGTAGGGTCCTATCGTTAGTTCCAGTGGTTGTGAAATGGGGCTAAATACTGGGGTGCCAGAAAACCCCACAGAAATGTTATTTGTGACAGACAAGGTGGCCCCAGGGACTTTAGACCTAGCAATAGAACTTTTGTTTGCACCAGTGTCGACCAAGAATTTTTCCGTAGAGCCTAATGTTGTAACATGGACATACGGTCCCTTTTGGTCAACAGGAATAGGCACGGGTCCCTTCTCTTGTCCTTGGCAATCCCAGTGGGACAAAAACCCTGTCCCTTCTTCGGGTTCATAATCCTCAGTAATATAATTGCGGTCTTCATAATTGGCCGTATCAAATCTATTCTGTTGCATGAGGGGGCGCCTGTCCTGTAACTGTGTTCTAGGTCCACCTCGCCCTCATCCTCTCTGGGGACGTTGTCCTGTGAAGCGGTCAGCGGGACAGAGTTGTTCTGGGCCAACAAGGGGCATTCGTCACGCCAATGACCCTCCTGGCGACAATAAGCGCACTGGTTGGGTCCCAATGGTGCACGAGGAGTCACAGGGGCAGGTCTCTGAGCTATTTGTTGGAACTTAGGGGCACCTCTGTTTTGGGTCTGGGTCGGTTATGCTTTTTGGAGTAATACCTTTGTCTTTAAGTCTTTAGTCTTTTTATCTGTTCTATCTCGCTCTTAATTCTCCCTATTCTCATAGTACTGGGTCATTGTCAAAATACCAGACGTGGTGGAGATGGGCCATGCACTTTCTGACATTTTAAGCTTAGTCCCAAGCTCTGGTAACAGATTGGACACAAATGTATCCACAAACAGTCGCTGTCCCCCTTCTAAAGTCATGTCCTGTCCACTATAGTCGGTGAATGTGCTTTCGAATTGTGTGAAAAAGTCAGAGAAACTTTCATCTTTCTTCTGCTTGCAAGCAGCTAATCTGTCCCAATTGATACGGTGAGGTGTCAACATCTTCTTCATGGCAGTAAGTATCTGGGCCGGAAGGGCTAAGATCATGGGATTGGGTTTCTCACCACAAGTTCGAGCTCTATCAGCTTCCTCAAATTCCTTCCACGTATGGCCAAATTCTATCTGATCATTATGGCATATTTTGTACCATACTTCAGTCGATACTACCTGTCCCATTACCTGGATTTTTACGTGGTCAGGCAATTGGCTTTTAAGTCGGAGGACGTCAGACCTTTTCCAAGGGACATGGACCCACATTTGTCTAAAACCTGCCGGTGTGTCAGGGTTGTCATCTATGCCAACAACGCGGTCTCTCCAAACAGGTTGTGCCTCCCTCATTGGAAAACCCTTATTTAACGTAACACCAGATAAGGAGTCTCTGTAGGCTGCTAACGTGATTAGATCGCATAATAGTGCTGGGCCCTGAATGTCCCCTTTTTTAACCTTATGGCGAAGGTCAGACAGACCTGGGGTGGACCTGATTCTACAAAATCCTCCCACATTTGGATCAGTATGTCACATATTTCACAAAAAATGTCAATCTGTTGAATGCGTGTCCACTGATCCATTGTCAGCCATATATCCTGAGTGGTGTACATAGTATTATTTTCCACCCACACATGAGCTTGTTGACTCATAGCGAGTTGTTCCTGTGTACTACCTATCAGTCTGCGCAAGGTGCGTCGTCTGGGAGTGGGTGGTCTATGCGGAGTTACGTAAGGGATATATTCACTGGCCACTGACCAGGCATTCGCTATTAGCCCTGCACTGGGGGAAGGTGTCGGATGACTGTCAACAAGAAATGGGTTGGTTGCAACGGGAGTTGAAGGCATATTAGGTTGGACAGGTACGGGACCGGTGGAATGTGCAACAAGAGGAAAAGAAGGGTGGGCTTGCATTGGTACAGTGGCCTGAACAGTCGGGGCATTGGGAACAAGTGGCTGAGAAATCGTACAAACCAGGGCATGGGCAGGGGCAACAACTGGAGCAGTAGCAGTGGTCAATTGGGCAAGATCAAGGGCCAGATACATGGCGGGAGCATAGGGTGGAGGGGTGTTAATCATGGCGGTCATGAGAGGGTCATCCTCCTTGTCCCAGGCCTTTTCGGGGACCTTTTTTGTAATGTAACATCCATCTACCTGCATTCGATTTAATCTATCCTGTATTACTAAACCCTCTTCTATTCTCTGATTATCATGATTTGGGCTTTCTGAATCACACTCATACGCATTATTTTAGCTTCGTTATTTTTGAGTTTGATTTCTTTCTTTTTGGATTCCTTGCGCCAAACTCTAAAGGAATCAAACATCGCAGGTCTAGCTTTTCTTTGAAACAACTTTTCCTCTAAATTATCTAATACAGGAGGTTCAAAACTACCATACATTAGCCATTGTAATTCAGCACTGCCCCTTGTATATTTGTGCCAAAGTGAGGAAAACATAATCGGGCCAACACCATTTTTTTTTTTTTTAACATCGTTTTTATTGCAGTACCAAATCTTTGCATATAAATTACAGTGTTAAGTATTCCATCAATGCAGCAATTAAGTGGAGAGTCTGCCTGAGCAAAGCATTTACACAGCCAATGAGCCCACATCCCGAAGGCCGGGCGGCGTCAGTTATATACTCCGTCTCCGCAATTACCCTATTTTCTCGTCTTCCGGACATCAGGATGAAGTGGCCCGCTTTTATATTTTCGCCCCTCCCCCTAACAACCAACCCGCCCGAACTCCCAGAACCCCCCCTACCACCTCCCCCCGTGCCTGCGCCTATGCCTGGATTACTAGATAACATATGTTCTGGTGTTTGCAAGGAGGAATGTACCATTCGCTAAGATTGTGTACCCGGTGTGCTAGTGGGATCTTCCATATCGGTGTCTGTATGTCCTCCCTCCTCCTCTCCAGTACCATCACGGAGCGCCTGCACTAGTGACTCCCACGCTGTTGCTCTCTCTAACGTCTGTTCGTCTGCAGCGCGTCTAGCTAGTTGGTATCGCAGGGTGCTTTCGCTCGCCGCCCACTTTAGGCATTCATTGTACCACCGCTTATACGTGGGCCCTCTCTTGGATTTCCAATTCCTAGTGATTTCCCTCTTCGCTAGTATCAACCCCATGTCTATAAACTTACTGGTCGTCTTATTCTTGGGTGTGTGAGGAAACCAGTGCAGTACCCCTACCGCTTTGGTGTATTGTAATTCCCTATCCGTAGCATTATTCAGTGTCTCCCCGATCTCCTGCCAGTAGTCCCTCAATTGGTGGCAATCCCATAGCATGTGTCCCAGATCTGCCTCCACTGTATTGCATCTAGGGCAAGCCGCTTGCTCAACTCCAAAGTATTTCTTTAGTTTCCCTGGGGTGAGGTACGCCCTATGTAGGATGTAAAAGTGTATCAGTTGAAATCTGGCGTTTTTCGTGCTCTTCCTCGCCCGCCGCAGCAATTGTTCCCAGGTGGTGTCGGGGATCTCCATCTGGAGATCCAGTTCCCATTTAGCTTTCAGGGCGGTGAGTGGCTGCAGGGTTTCTCGCAGCATTCGGGAATATAGGCAGGTCACAGCCTTATAAGTGCTGGCTGCCATCATCGTATATTGACAGGCCATAGAAGTGGCAGGCTCCTGCAACCCCTCCCCCAGTGCTCCTGCATGGCTCTGGTTACAGCAGCGTGCATCAAATAGTCCCCTCTAGGCAAGTCGAATCGTTCCTGCAGGGTCTGGAACTGGAGCAGCACCCCGTCCTCATAGAGGTCACCCAGCATCTGTAGACCTGCATCCTCCCAACCCTGCAGTCTCGACCAGTCCCCGCCGTGAGGAAGTGCCGTCACTATCCCCAACGGGATCTCCAGTGCGTACATTCACCTAGTCCCCGCTCTTCGGCGTGCTCGGTTCCAGCAGAGCCTAAACGTCTGCTCCTCCATGGATAAGTCTCTAATGAGAAGTCTTTGGTGGAGGGTAATGTACGCAAGCTTATGGCGCGGAGTGCCTTCGTCTCTGCCCGGTTCCGGTCCCCGGTAGACCCTCGCTATCTCTTGAGTAAAGGACTGCAACTGCGCCGCCAAGTAGTAGCACTCAAAGTCAGGCACTGCCATACCTCCTTCGTCTTTGGGCCGCAGAAAGGTGTCAAGCGCTATCCTGCGTCTGCCTGCATCCCATAGAAATGCTATCACCAGTGATCTTAATCGTCGGAAGATGGAGCTCGGTATCCACACCGGTAACGTGCGGAAGTAGTATAGCAGCCTTGGAAGCGCTATCATCTTTAGCAATGACACACGGCCCGTCATCGAGAGCGGAAGAGTGGCCCAAAAGGCCATGTTCCCCTTCAATGCATTAATGCAGCGGGTAACATTGCCGTCCAGCATGTCTGCTTCCGTATGGTATATATATACACCTAAATAATGCAAACAGTGAGGCTCCCACTTGAGTGCTTGGAGGTTGGTGGGTTGCGCCTCCCCTTTTCGCAGCGGAAATAAACAGGATTTGGCCCAGTTAACCTTTAGGCCTGACAGTCCCCCGAAAATTCCAAGGAGCCGCTTCGCCCCCTCCAATTCCTCTTCCGCGTTCGCTAAAAACAGCAGAAGGTCATCCGTGTACAGCGAAATGGCTTGTGGTCTGGCTCTGTAAACGAGGCCCTTATAGTATTGCCCTGACCGGGCCTCAGCCGCAAAGGGTTCCATCGCCAACGCAAACAGCAGGGGGGACAGCGAACATCCCTGTCTAGTTCCGCGGCCCACCTGATACTGGTTCGAGATGAGAGAGCCCACCCGGACTCTCGCCGTGGCCGCCGTGTACAACACTTTGGTCCAACCGATATAGCCTTCACCCAACCCAAAATGTCTCATCACTCTGTAGAGATACACGAGATACACGAGGGGCACCGACACCCCCGACAACTGGTCCCGAGTAGCCGAGTCAGCCTACGGATGTTGTTCGTAGTATTCCGTGTAGGGATAAATCCTGATTGGTCTTTATGTATCAGGCCCGTCATATGGCTCAGCAGCCTGTTAGCTAGTATTTTGCTCAGGATTTTATAATCCGTCGTCAACATGGACAGCGGGCGGTATGAGGACAGGTTACTACTCTCACTTCCAGGCTTCAACAGCGGGATCATTAGAGCCTCACGCATGGATTGAGGCAGTCTCCCTCTCGACTTTGCTTCATTATACACCTCATTATACACCTCTTGCAACTGCGGGGCTAGGAACTCCAGGTATTTACTATAAAACTCTATTGGTAACCCATCTAGTCCCGGGGTTTTATTCCGAGCCATCTGTTTCACCGCGCTCCCTATTTCCCCTACCGTGATGTTTCGGCCCAATTCATCCGCTTCTTCTTGTTCCAACTGTGGCAGTTGCAGTCCCCCCAGAAAGGCATCAAGTTCGACCTCTCTGCCCTCCGACCCGCTCTCATACAATCCTTCGTAGTACGTCCGAAACCTATCTAGGATCTCTGTTTGGGTGTGATAAACAACACCCCCTTCCTCCTCAATGGACAAGATCGGGTGGCTGCGCCTAGTCGGATTGGCAAGCCAGGCCAGCATTGTCCCCGCCTTATAGCCCTCTGCATGCGCCTTAGTCAAGTAGACCTTATGGTCAAAACTCCTTAATCGTTCCAATTCCACCGCCACTGCTTCCTTGGCCCTACCAACTGTTTCCTGAAGCTCTGGATGATTTGGGAGCTCACGTTCTAATTTCCCCAGCTCTCGTTCAGCTCGTTTGAGGTCATCCAACAACGTCCTACGGGCTCCCGCAGTAGCCCCTATGCAATGACCCCGGACCACTATTTTGAAGGCATCCCACTCCGTTGCCCTGGAGGACGCGGTACCACTGTTCTCCTCAAAATAGCGAGTCAGTCACTCGCCCAAAGTTTCCCTGAATAATAAATTGTCCAGAGTATCTGGTCGTAGTTGCCAGGTTGGGACTCGTGATATTTCAGTCATCCAATTCAGGGACAACAATAGGGGGTTGTGGTCAGACAATGTGCGGGTCAGGTACTCTGCGTTACAGCCGGGAGTATGAGGGAAGAGCACAGAAACACATCTAACCGGACATGTAGGTCATGTATACTGTAGTGAAATGAGTAATCCCTCATTGTGGGGTGCAATGCCCTCCAAGCGTCTTCCAGATCCCATCTCTCCTGCCACTCCAATCTGCGTTTCGCTAGTCTGTGCACTGGTGATGTATGCAGTGGTGGGTGAGACCTATCCAACGTGATGTCTACTACTGAATTAAAGTCCCCTCCCATGAGTATTGGGCCTGTCAAATAGCTCGCCAGCTTGCCTGAGAGCTTCGTCAGAAAGGCGGGCAAATCTACGTTAGGAGAGTACACGCTACACAGTGACAAGACCCGGCCTCTGAGCCTCCCCTCCATGGCTACAAATCTACCCTCCGGATCTATCACCTGTTTAGTCACCTGGAAGGGAACCCCAGCCCGGATCCATATCAAAGCGCCCCTTGCAAACGCAGAGTACGTCGTGTTGAACAGCTGTCCCCTCCATCTTCTTTGCAGCGCTATGCCCTCCTGCTTAGTAAGGTGTGTTTCTTGGAACAGCGGTATGTGAGCCCCTCTACGGACCAAGTAAGCATGTATCTTGTGTCTGCGCACCATGGTGTATAGTCCCCACACATTCAAGGTCACACATTTTAAAGCTACCGTATTAGCCGTTGCCCCCTGCATTCTTGAACACGTCAATATCCATCTTCGTCCATGCGCATATACTGGCACACCGCTGCACCCCCTCCCTCTCCCAACAACTAGTCCCCAAACCCCACCAACCTCACCTCGAGTCCCCCAAACTACTCTCGGTATCCGCCCCCCCAGGATAGGTCCTATCTTAACCAAAGTAGTTCCCATCCAAACTTTTATCAACTGGGTGAAACCCCCTCGATTACGCTCACTAAAGTCTGCAGTCTCCACTGCGGTGACCTTAAGGGCCAGTAGGGCACGGCTCGATTCCGAGGGTGTTCGTTACACTGAGATATTCCCGCCTCACCCGCCCCACAATCCCCCAATGAACACTCATGAGTCTCCATAGTCCTGCCTGTTAACTCTCGGCATCTACGGGCATGGCTCCTCGCGTTCAATGTGCCACCCCGCTACACAAAGTCTCTTTTCTCAAGCTTCTAGAATCTCTTCCGACGTTTGTGGTGTTACAATTGGTCCTCTGCCGCTACCAAGTTCCGAAAGGTCCGTCTCTGATCCAGTAGCCTGTTCCTCAGAGTCTGAGCCCTTACCGGACTGACTGCGTACTGTTCCTGATAAGTCCCCCACCGCTTGAAGAGCAGCCTTCCTTTCTTCCTCCGTCTGCAACGCTGTTGGTTTCCCAGTCCTGTGCCGGTGCTTCCAGAGGCGCTGCAATTTCCTAGTCGGTTGTTTCCGTTGTTCCTCCATAGCCCTGAACCGGGCTCCATCCGTCCCGGCCTTATAAGTGTCCCACCATGCCCAGGCATCCGCCGATGTGGGGAAAAAGAGAGTCTTATCATCCACCACTATTCTGAGCTTGGCTGGGAAAAGGAGTGAATACTTGATGCCCTCCACACGCTACTCCCGTTTAATTGACAGGAAGCTAGCCCTGAGTTTCTGTGTCTCAAACGTGAATTCCGGGAACAGGGTCACCTTGTTGTTGCCAACCTGAAAGGGGCCTGCCTCCCTGGCTCTCTGCCACAGCCAGTCTCCGTCCTTGTAATGTAAAAGTTTGATCACCACAGTGAGGTTCCGTGACGATTTGAACCCATGTTTTCAATATTGTCGTAAACACATAATTTTGGTATCAGCGAACCGCAAATGATCCATTTAGCATATCCTGGTGTTTTCGCTATGCTACGAGCAAGAGTACTCCTGTTACAAACACATTTCTGATCTACCCATGGCATCCATCTTAGATCATGGCAGCCATTTTGTGTTTCTTGCCCTCACATACGCAATGACCTCTGATTACTTCATTTCGATTAAAGACACGTAGGCTTAGCCGGCGATTCACCTCTTTAGTGACACGTGCACCTTAGTACAGAACATGCTGTAGCTGCATGACTCGACAAAGGCTGCCTCCTCTGCCCGAGGCCAGTCCTGCTATACTGGTTCTCGTGTTCGTTGGCCTGATCATGATTAGGCGGCCGAAGCTGGTAGCCTTGCCCATTTACGACCCACAAACATCTCTTATCCTGCTTTTCTATCTTCTGCACCTGGCTCTGCTCCTTTCCTTCTGGGCCTTTATTAGGGGGAGGTAACGAAATTTACGATGAGGCGGTCCGGGTCTTGAATGAAAAGTTGACATGAGATTATGATGGAAAAGTGGGAACCCCTCGTTCGTAATGTTTTGACATCAGATACTGTCGACGATTCCTGTGCAACGCCAAATATTTATTGTTTAGGACACAAAGGTTTGGGAATGTATTACATGTAAAGAATTTGCCTCAAGCTCAAATTTTAGTATATAAGGAGCAACCCTTTTTGTACAAATCGAACAGGCTCCTAGATACTGCCCGTGTGTAGTTTCTGTGACTTCTGTGTCCCTGCAGTAATAAACCTTTGGTCTTTGACGCCACCATCGAGAAGCCCGTGTTTCTGTTTATTTGTGCACCGAGACAGGTGGAACTCCGGGGTCTTCGGGTGTTATCCCTGACACCTCTGGACGGAACCAAAAAGTCCAGAACTCCAATTGGCGCCCAACGTAGGGCGACGTCATTCGGTACCGGTCCAAAAGCCTGAAGAGTTCGAGAAGCTTCGTGTGAAGATTCCTGAGGGAGGCGCCCCACTTCATCGATCCCGGCATATCGCAAAAGTGGCCCGACGTTCTCTTCCACGAGGGTTCCCGTTCAGGACGGCTGCAGTGGTCCGTTGCCTTGACCGTCGCCCTGTCTTGGACCCGAGGTGCAGTCCTTAGTACGGCGAAACGTGACGGGTTTCTCCTTGGTGACGTCTTCAAGTGCCTCAGTTAAGTATTTAGTGGTTGCTAGTTGGTTACTTCGTAAGGGTTGTTAAAATCCTTTTAGTTCTTGGTCTGGTTTGGTTTCGTAAGATTATCACTGGTTGTTCTGGTTACGATAATCTATTGGTTTAGTTTGGGTATCGATACATTTGTTCGCTTTTGGTAGGCCTAAGTTCTTGGTTCGAGTGCACATCCCTGTTTGTGTTTTATGTTCTGTGTTCCGGATTACAAAATGGTAAGTCGGAAAAATTGTATGTTGTCGTGTTTCGGTTGCAACAGTGATTCCCGGTTGGAAGACTCATGTCTGGTTCCTCCGATTGGGACTCCTCTATATGATCTTTACTGTAAGCATGGTGTGGGTCCTATATCGTATAATGAGGTATGGGTCCGATACACTGAAAAAGATGGTGTCCTTAGTTGGCCACTACATGGTAGTTTTGAACCTGAAGTCCTTGACAATTTAGAAGTAAAATTGTTTAAGAAGAAAGCCCGGCCGGCAATGTTTGATTCTTTCCGTTACTGGCGAAAATAATCTAAACGGAGAGAAATTAAAAGGTTGAAAAAAGAACAGAAAGAGCAAGAGTTAACTTTAGAACAAGCGGCTAAGCAGCTGCAAGATAACGAGTCTGAGAAAGCAATGGAGGTGGCTACTAGAGAACGTAATTTAGCGATCGACAAGTGCTATCCTGCCTTGCCATCGAGTACAACTAAGATAGTAGAGGACCCTGAAAACGATCCTCTGTTGTCTTACTTGTTACGGTCACCCCCACCGTATGCACAAGGTGCTACGGCTCCACCTGTACCGAATGTTCAATTGCCGGTTGCTGGACAACCTGGTATTCCTGCTCCTGCCCCTCAGAATCAAGCTCCTGTACTCCCTGTGGTTAATGGGAATGTTCCTTCGGCACCACCTCTTCCTGGGTTGCCGACTTCTTTGCCTATACCTATATTGCTTACACCTACTTCTTCACAAGCTACCTTACTTGATACTCCTACTGTCCCTGTACAATCTGTTCCAACTGCTACTGTGTTTTCTACATCTGCTAGTATTATGACTCCGCTTTCTGTTCGTCGAAGAATCACTGATTCTGTCTCTAACATTCTGTCTCCATTCTATAAATCTTTAATTAAGACTCCTACTTCTGACTCTGTACAAAGACGTAGTCAGCTCCCAAGTACTGAGGAACGGGGAATATTAGATTCCACGGCTCTCAGATGGATTTCGAAGAGTAGAAGATATAGTACGAGAGATGTACTGGATACATTTATGCAGTGGAACGAACCAACACAACGATATGTCTTTGACGAGATGTGTTCTCTTTTACGTGAGGAACTAGAAGAAGATGACTCTGAATTGAATTTAGAAGACTTAATTAAGGTTCAGAAAGAGTTTGCTGCAGGTACGATAGTAGGTCATAATATAAAAGAAGCGATGGAACTGATTTTAAGTTATAGGAATGATCCATCTCTTCGTTCACCGAGGGACTTAGAGAAAAATAGTACAAAGCAGAATCGCCAATATCCAATGAGGGAGGTTCCTCCAATTTGGCGCGAAGCTATTCAAGCTGACGCAGTGAATGGTGTTGTTGGCGCTCCGCACAATTCCAGAGAGTGTGGATACACATTCCGTGGAAGCGAGCCGAAGTGTTAGCAGTGAAACAGGCCTTGCCAGATCCGCGTAAGAATCCTGCCGGATACTATAAGGAGTTAGCACAAACAGTTGAGGCTTGTGTGATGAATCTAGCGGACATTGACATGTTATTTGGGAATGTAGTTCCGCAACCAATTTGGGCTAAAATTCGTAAAGAGAATCATCCAGTTGCTCTAGGTGGTGATTGGGCAGCTATCATTGCAGCGGATGGTCAGCAAGTAGGTGGTTCCAAACCCGAACCTCTAATTGCTAATCTTCCAGGTAGGATAATCGACTTAATGAAGACTCTGATGCCAGCATTGCGTGTTAACTGGGACAAGTTGTCCGCATGCAGGCAAAAGAAAGACGAAAGTGTCTCCGACTTTTTCACGAGGTTCGAAGAGACTTTTGTAGATCACAGTGGTCAGGATATGAGCACAGAAGGAGGCAGAGACTGTTTGTCGATAAATTTGTACATAATTTGCTACCTGAGCTATGCAATAAATTAAAAGATTCCGAGAGTGCGTGGGCTGTCTCTACAACTGCGCAAATACTTGCAACTGCACAGTATTATGAAAATAGGGATAAAGAAGAGAAAGAGAAATCAGACAAGAAAACGAAAGACTTAAAAACTAAAGTTCTTCTGCAACAAGCATATCCGCCTCGCATGAATCAGACCAATACACAGCAAGGATCATATCAAAGGACAGATTATGGTTCTCAGAGACCGCAATACCAATGGAATCAATGTGCGTATTGTAAGAAAGAGGGTCATTATAAGAATGAGTGTCCAGTCTTAGCGCAAAATAACGCAGCAGCAGCTCAGAGAGGTCGTGGTGGATTCGTACAAAATTCTAGAGGTCAAGGACGAGGTACTATGCCTCCACAAACAAATGATCGCCCTTCCAATCACTTTGATCAGCGAAATGGACAGTCTGCCCAACAAAATAGATCTCAACAGTATCATGTTGAGGATTATTGTGAAGTTGATGAGGGATTTCAACAAAATGAGTACTAGGACAGCCATGGGCGGAGAGAGGGGGTAGTATCAGTTCCAGTGGATCAGAGTGGGCCTTATGTCGCTGTAGCAACATCAGGTGTAGTCGAACCGTTTCTGTTGGATACTGGTGCCGCAAAAAGTTCGATCATGCATGCGAAACTCCCTGGCGCACCTTTGTCCGGCTTAACAAATGTTTCTGTAGGTTTTTCAGGCGCCCCTGTTTACAACCCTGTATCTGGTCCTTTAGCTATTTCTGTTGGACCGTGTCAATTGAAAGCACCCCTGATTTTGACGACAGGTTGTAATGAGAACCTGCTTGGTTTAGACTTGTTAAAACGCCTATATGCGACATTGTACTGTTCTCCGGAAGGAGTACAGCTTACGTTGGGTAAACGAATCACCTCTCCGATGTACTTGTCAATGGATGCACTCCCGCCAGAGCTGCGTTCACTCCCTGATACTCTTTGGGCGACTGGTCCTAACGATGTAAGCCTTTTAGAAATACCACCATATGTAGTCACTTTGAAAGCAAATGTAAAATTTCCACGAATTCCTCAATACAAGATCTCTACTGAAGGTGAACGTGCACTTTTATTGATTGTGCAAGATTTGATTAAGAAAGGGGTGGTTGAGGAAACTAGAACTATGTCTGTAATAGTCCTGTATTGCCAATTTTGAAACGTACTGATCCTTCAAAGCCTCCAGTATATAGATTTGTTATCGACCTCAGAGAAGTTAATAAAATTGTGGTTCCGCGGTTTCCTGTAGTTCCAGACATTACTGCATTGTTAACATTGATTCCTGCAACAGCTACATGGTTTTCAGTCATCGACTTGAAAAATGCCTTTTTCAGCATTCCAATAGCCGAGGAAAGCAGAGATATTTTCGGCTTCTGTCTAGGAGGTCGAAGCTTCAGGTTTAAATGCGCTCCACAAGGCTATTGTGAGAGCCCATCCATTTACAGTCAGGCATTAAAAAGTCAGTTAGATTCCTTTGTACTTCCTCCAGGTTCTGCTCTAGTGCAGTATGTAGATGACCTTCTAGTGGCTGCCGATGACAAGGAAACTTGCAAAGCAGCTACGATTTCGTTATTGCATCATTTGTCTAATTTGAATCACAAGGTGTCACCTTCGAAAATGCAATACTGCTGCCAAGAAGTGACCTACCTAGGTCATCTCTTGTCAAAGGAGGGAAGGAAGTTGACCCCAGAGAGAATAAAAGCAATTACCCAGATGAATGTTCCTGGCACACAGAGAGAAGTACGTGCCTTTCTAGGTATTACCACTTACTGTAGGCAGTGGATCCCAAATTTTTCTCTTTTAGCAAAACCGTTGGTAGCTTTAACTGGGAAAAATGTTCCGAGTCCGGTGCCATGGTCTGCTGAATGTCAGGAGAGTTTTTCTGAGTTACGAAATGCACTATGTTCAGCTCCTGTATTGGGTACACCCGATTACAGCAAGCCATTCACGCTCTATGTTCACGAGAGAGAAGGTTGCGCGTTGAGTGTTCTAACACAGAAATACGGTGATAAACAACGCCCTTGTGCGTACTTTTCATCAACATTAGATCCGGTAGCTAGAGCGTTGCCTAGTTGTTTGAGAGCTACAGCGGCAGCTGCGGCTTCCATTCGACAATCTGCTGGTTTGGTGATGAATAACATGCTAGTGGTCATGGTTCCTCATGCTGTGGATACACTCATGAACCGAACCAACACGCAACATCTTACCAGTGCTAGATTGTCTGGCTACGAGCTGACACTGCTAGCGAGTCATATTCAGATCAAAAGATGCAATGTATTGAATCCAGCAACACTGTTGCCGACTAATCAAGAGTCGAGTGATTCCGAACCCCATGATTGTTGTTTCAGAACCGAGGAGGAGACAAAAGGACGAATTGATTTAAAAGACACCCCATTGTCAGATCCAGATGGCACGTTGTATGTTGATGGGTCATGCTTTAAATTGGAGAATGGTGATGTGACTGCTGCCTATGCAGTAACGACTTTGAGTACGATTGTGGAAACTGCAAGAGTGAGTCAGAATTCTGCCCAAGCTGCAGAATTAATCGCTCTAACAAGAGCGTGTGTTTTAGCAAAGGGAAAGAGAGTGAATGTGTTCACAGATAGTCAGTACGCATTTGGAGTGGCCCATAATTTTGGCCGTTTGTGGAAAGAAAGATGTTTCATTACGTCCCATGGGACTAAGATTCAACATGGTCAGTTAGTTAACGACTTGTTGGAATCTCTAACCTTGCCGACTGAAGTTGCGATTGTGAAATGCAGTGCGCATAAAGCAATCACGGATGATGTTGGTCGTGGGAATGCTTTTGCTGACGAGACCGCTAAACAGACAGCTAGAAATAGGATGAGTAGAATGTATGTTGCAACGTCTGCAAGATGGATTTCCGAGTCTGGAATGTGTGAGGATACAGTGGAAAGTGTGAAAGAGATTCAGAAACAGGCAACTGAGGAGGAAAAACGTGCATGGAAAGAAAGTACGGGCAAGTTGGATTCGGGTGGATGTTGGATTGACTTGTCGGAACAACAGCGTTGGATGTTGCCTGATGCGTATGTGCTTGCGGTGGTGACAATGGCACATGGAGTAGCACATATAAGTTCTAAAGGGATATGTAAGATGTTGGCTCCAGTCTGGAAGAATGATGGGATTAGTAAATGTGCAGAAAGAGTGGTGAAAAATTGTATGGTATGCCTGATGCATAATCCTGGCAAGGGAATCCCTACTCCTGCTGGTCACTTCGCTCCTCCCTCTTGCCCCTTTGAAGTGATTCAGTTAGACTTCATTCACATGGATCGGTGCAATAACTTAAAGTACGTCCTGGTGGTAGTTTGTGCTTTCTCCAGATGGATCGAAGCATATCTACTAAAGGACAACACTGCCCTATCAACTGCCAAAATTCTTCTCAAAGAATATTTCCCTAGATACGGAATGCCACGGATTGTATGGTCAGATAACGGAAGTGAGTTTATAGGGAAAGTTATGCAGAGTGTGTGTGCCGGTTTAGGTATTAAGCAAAAGTTTCACAGTGCAAACCATCCCCAGTCTGCTGGTTTAGTTGAGGGTTACAATGGCACCCTCAAACTAAAACTTGCTAAAATACAGGCATCCACGGGTTTATCCTGGCCAGACGCACTACCATTGACTTTGTTATCCACGAGAGCGACTGTACATTCTAGAGTAGGGCTTAGCCCATATGAAATTGTCTTTGGCCGTCCCGCTAATATTTGGGGAGTGCCAAGGCCGAAGGAATTTTGTTCTCTGGAATATCCAATGTTGATTGATTACCTTTACGACTTGACTGCTAAATTGAGTCTTATTCACCAACAGGTTTTCGATGCATTGCCAAAGCCTCCGGAGAGTCCAGGTCATCAGCTGAAACCAGGTGACCACGTTGTGGTGCGGAACTTTGCGAGGACGAAGAACCTTCAGCCCAGATTTGTTGGACCCTACCAAGTTCTGCTAACAACGAGAACTGCTGTTCGTGTGGCTGGTCGCAAGCACTGGATTCATGCGACACACGTCAAACGTGTGCCCTTGCCACTTACTTATGACAACTGGGTGAAGAAGGGAATTGGTGCCTCTGAGTTCGAGCGAACACCCAAGTTTGTCCCTTTCAGCGATGCCGAATTGATAACTGACACTTCGAACCCTGACTCTCCTCCTGAAACTACTTCTTTGATTCCTGTACACTTGCCCTCAGCATCAGAAGAAACTTTGCCATTTGCGAACTTGAACATTGCAACCTCTGCTGACAAGACACTGTTTCCTGATCAAACAGTTCCTGCAAAACTAAGATACAACTTACGATCTCGTAATATGGACAAATAAAGCAGGAAACTGCCTATTGTGATATTTGAAATTTTGAACTTTTGCCTTCAGCCAGGAAGTTTGCTATTGTTTTATTGTTTTTAAAATTGCCTTGCCGTCTGGGTAGCCGTAGGGTCGTGGCTGTGTGCCTAGTTGAATCTGCGGGGGTCAGACACAAGATCGATCTTTCTGTTGGTTCTGGGAACTCCCAGGACTGATAGAGGCATTTTCATCTACGTACACATCATCAGTGGTCGCGAGCGGATTGTAGAAGATGGAGCTTCCTGCGCTGCAACGAGAAAATTTGATTTATGTTCGCAGAAACAGACTCTACAGAATTCTTCATAGCAAATGTTTTCTGATGCAATGTGCTATTACATTTTTAATTGTTTTAATAACGTTGGTGGGTGGAATCGTTTTTGGTATAAATTTGATCTTTGTGCCAGTAACTACAGTACCTCCCCTTGATCCTGCTACCTCTACTGTTTCTTCCATACACTCTTTTCACTCGTTTCCTGAACATGAGCAAGCTCGACGCTCAGAATTTATCAATAACACTTTCGTACAACTCTTGCACCAACACCAACTGGTAGTTAACACTACAGACTGCTGGGTGTGTGGCTTGATACCCCACACTATGGATAAAGGCATTCCCTACCTGGTTTTGCCTTTTAGCTATAATGGATCATTTCAGGCCTTTCAGACCATTTGCCTATGCCCTTGAAACCTATCCTCCGCGTCCACCACGTTCCACTAAATATAACTCTGCAAACAAAGCTTTAGTCCAGGGAATTATTGACATGATCAAGGACGTCAATAATACTCCATCTTACCCTAGAGACGAATTACGAGTATATTTGAGTTGGAACTCTTCAGAGTATCGCCTTAGTTTGGGAGAAAGCAAGCGTAAAAGCTCCACTCCAATCTGGGTCGTGCCTCACCGAGGTCAGGTCTGTTTGCAAGGTAATGGGAGAAATCCGAGAGCTCAGCTAGGGAGGAGTGAGTGCGTTGAGACTTATGTGTTTCCTTCTAACTCTTCCCCTGCTTTCCTGACTGCTAGGGGTACCTACTTCATCTGTCAAGACAGAGCGTATACATGGTTGCCTGCCGACTTTGCGGGGTCATGCTATATTGCTCGATTGTTGCCTCCAACATACACTGCTTCTTCTGACTACCACAAGACCAGAGTAGCAAGAGGTGTTTTCAGCAAGGAAGACACCGCTGGTCAGGAAGCTGGAGACTTCTTCAAAGGTTTCCTTCCGTTCTGGGGGCCTATGGCCAATAGTAGAAACATACGTCAGCTAACACGGGTAGTTGAATCTACTATTTCCGAAACTGCTGGTGCCCTTAGCAATTTGACAGCTGAGCTTCAGGCGGATAGACTCATGACGTTGCAGAACCGTATGGTTCTAGACGTAATACTTGCAGATCGAGGTGGGGTATGCAGAATGATCCAATCGAGCTGCTGTGTCTTTATTCCCAATAATGCTCCAACAGTCTATGAGGCGATCTCTAAGCTACACAAGATTTCCGACTCTATACACGTAGACCAGGGAAACTGGTCCTTTATGGAGTGGTTTTGGACTCTGATATCAGCGTGGGGATGGAAGGTTCTGATGGTCATTGGTGTCATCTTAGTATTCCTATTCTCATGCTGCCTGATTATCCAGTGTGGTCCTGCTTTGTGTAGTCTCTGTGCTGCAACCTGTTTTAGAAAACCACCTGCGTTTGGAGAAAAGGCACGAGAAAGGATGATGATACAACAGCATGTCACTGACCTGATGAGCATAGAGTTAGACTCAGACATAGACTGAGTAATTGCCTATGTAAGGGCAAAAGGAGGGTCTGAGGTTCCGTGACGATTTGAACCCGTGTTTTCAATATTGTCGTAAACACATAATTTTGGTATCAGCGAACCGCAAATGATCCATTTAGCATATCCTGGTGTTTTCGCTATGCTACGAGCAAGAGTACTCCTGTTACAAACACATTTCTGATCTACCCATGGCATCCATCTTAGATCATGGCAGCCATTTTGTGTTTCTTGCCCTCACATACGCAATGACCTCTGATTACTTCATTTCGATTAAAGACACGTAGGCTTAGCCGGCGATTCACCTCTTTAGTGACACGTGCACCTTAGTACAGAACATGCTGTAGCTGCATGACTCGACAAAGGCTGCCTCCTCTGCCCGAGGCCAGTCCTGCTATACTGGTTCTCGTGTTCGTTGGCCTGATCATGATTAGGCGGCCGAAGCTGGTAGCCTTGCCCATTTACGACCCACAAACATCTCTTATCCTGCTTTTCTATCTTCTGCACCTGGCTCTGCTCCTTTCCTTCTGGGCCTTTATTAGGGGGAGGTAACGAAATTTACGGTGAGGCGGTCCGGGTCTTGAATGAAAAGTTGACATGAGATTATGATGGAAAAGTGGGAACCCCTCGTTCGTAATGTTTTGACATCAGATACTGTCGACGATTCCTGTGCAACGCCAAATATTTATTGTTTAGGACACAAAGGTTTGGGAATGTATTACATGTAAAGAATTTGCCTCAAGCTCAAATTTTAGTATATAAGGAGCAACCCTTTTTGTACAAATCGAACAGGCTCCTAGATACTGCCCGTGTGTAGTTTCTGTGACTTCTGTGTCCCTGCAGTAATAAACCTTTGGTCTTTGACGCCACCATCGAGAAGCCCGTGTTTCTGTTTATTTGTGCACCGAGACAGGTGGAACTCCGGGGTCTTCGGGTGTTATCCCTGACACCTCTGGACGGAACCAAAAAGTCCAGAACTCCAATAGGACGGGGAGGCAGGCCAGGGGTGGGCGACCGGGCCGGGACTCTGTGTGCTCGTTCCAGTGAAAAGAAGGGGGAGAGCCCCTCCGGTGCTACTTCAGTTTGCAGCCATTGATCAAGATAACCCACCATATCATCGCCCTCTGTTTTTTCCGGAAGGCCCACCAAGCGGACGTTGTTGCGCCTACTACGGTTTTCCGCGTCCTCTGCTCGTCGCTCTAGCGCCTGTATTCGGTCCAGAGCATCACCCAACCGCCCTTACATAGTTTTGTGCGCCGGGGCCAGTTCCTGTAAGGTTACCTCTGTGCTCTTGACCCTATCCTTAAGTTTATCATGTTCTGCTCTCAGGAGCCCCAAGCCTGTCGCTACCTGGGCAATGTCCTGCTGCAGGGCGTCTTTCGTGGCCGAGATAGCTTCCAGAATGCGGTCCTGCATTTGCTGTAGGTTGGTGTGGCCTTGATCTGCTCCGTCCAACGTTTCAGAGCTAGCGGCCCCGTCCCCCTTTCCCTTTGTCTTCCCCATCTTGATTTGGTCTATAGGTAATGGGTGGGGGGATTCCTCGTCAGGTCAGGGCCAAAGGCAGAGCCCGTCTTCGATAACAGCTAACGGTGCGAGCCGCCGCAGGTCTCGATAGTCGGGCTGTTCTTCACGCTCGACTTCTTCTCCACTTAGTGCCCAATTCTCGAGCTGACTTGTTACACCATTCAAGAGACCGGGGGACTTCTCTGGAGCAGGCCACTAGAGACATAAAGCTGTTCATGATCCTAAATACTTTGTGTGACTTATTGCTGGCCCTTTCAATCATGCCATAAAAAATTCCTTTTTAGCAATCTTGAGCAGGCCATGATATTTCCTTCATGGTAACGAGTACACCTCCTACTCTCTCAAGTTATACTCCTTAGGCAACTCTCTTTCAGCCTTTTGACAAAGTTTATTTTCTACTAACAGAGCTTCAGTAAACCAAGGGGATGAAGGTCTACTTCTCACATGTTTTTTGATCTTGGTAGGACCCAGTGAATTATTACTCTCAAATCCAGCAGTCCAGCCTACCAGTGTCTACCTCAATGTTACCAGTAAACTTGGGCATATAATAGAGGTTAAGGGCACAGATTTTTGAATTTTACTGCAAGGCCTAAAAGGCAAGGGTTCCCTGGTAGGAGATATAACAAAAAATATTGATTATAGAAGCAGACCAACTGAATTTAATCAGATAATGGTCAGTCCAAGGCAGCGGAAGAGGGTCCCATGTGATCAGCTTTTGGCTAGAAAGCACCAAATGTATTATGTGACCCCGCTGCATGCATGAGTTGGGTAATAAATTAGATCAAATTAAGGAGAAAAAAGTCTCCCATATGCGGATTGAGTCCTTATTAGTCATACAATCTATATGAATGTAGAAATCACCTAGTACTAGGAAATAGGGTACTTTATTGTCCAGCGAGAGGGCATCACCCTAAGTGTTGAGGAATGCTCTAGGCGGGGGATCTATAAATGAGAATACAACCCACGGACTGCTGAGATGTTAAAGTAAGGCAGAAGTCTAAAGTTTCCACATCATTCTGTTCATTGAGCTAAAAAATTAGGCAGGTATATTTCCGTTTGAGTTCAATAGCAATTCCTCCGCTCCTCCCACAAGGGAGGTTTAGACATTGAATTGTATAAACGGGAGTAATGGCCATTGCCAGAGCAGGGGAAGAGGAGCTAGAAATCCAAGCCTCTGTCATAAAAAAAGAATCAGGAGAGTCATCATGCAATGTATCAAATATGTCAGTAGCATGTTTCTGCAGCGAGTATACGTTATGAAGATAGGCCAAGAAAGCCCTATCCAAATTAACAACTAACAGAGGGGGGTTGTATGTCACAACTATTCTTAACAGCCCAGCCATAAGAAGAACAGATAAAAAAAGAACATTTTAGTAATCACATCAAGACCCGATAAGCAAGCTGGCCTGGAGCGTAAAGCGGTCAGTGCTTCTGGAGAATAACACAAATGGCCCCCTGAAGCTGATATATTTTGGCCATTGTGGCTGGTGCTAGCCGCTGACTGAACGCTGACGGATGCAGACGGGCTTACCCTTGATGCCCCTTCAGCGCACCACCGGCGCTTCTGCTCCACCGCCCCGGCTTTAAAGTGCCGGTGCCCCACACCCTGGAAAGCTGGAGTGCGCACTAAACCAAAATGGTGCCTAGAGCTGTGCCGGGGTAAAAAGGAAAAATGTCAGCCCACAGCGTGCGTCCGAAGCATCGAGCAGTCACCTTCACTCCATAAAGTAAGGTAAAGAGAATTACAAAATTTCCCAAATCAGCAGTTTTAAAAATCAGAGGTAATAGTTTTAAAAATTCATACTAAAAAGCACTAAATCCACTACGTGAAAGCTTGCCTAAGACGGCACGTCCATGCCACGTCCCGGCATTAAAGTGCTGGTGCTCCATTCTCTTGAAAGCGGGAGTGCGCACTAAACCTAAATGGCACCTCCAAGTGAGCAGGGGTAAAAAGGGAAAAATGTCAGCCCACAGCATAAGGCCGCAGCATCGAAGAGTCACCCCCCCCTCCACAAAGGAAGGTAAACACAATTTCCCAAATCAGCAGTTTTCAAAATCAGCAGTAATAGCTCTAAAAATTCAGACTAAAAAGTGCTAAGTCCACTATGAGAGAGCTTGCCTAAGACCACCATGGAAACATAGACAACTCAACAATACACTCTACATGTCATAGATATGTATGCGACACTGGCAGAGGGTAACTGTACTTAGAGATGGTAATCCCCCCTTCTTCCTCCCCTCACTCTCTCTCCTTCTCTCTGGTTTGAGGTCTGTCTTGCAAGACACCAAGTACAGGTACCGTGTTACCTCGCTATTAAGTGTGTGTGTCTATTTACTCTTATTAGTGATGAAGCGAGGTTCAAAAAGGAAATATATTTTGACACGCGAAGTTAAACTTCCATAATAAATAATCGTATTAATGAGTTTATGCACGAAAATGTACTAATCAACCTAGATTAAAATGCATTCATGACTCGCGTAGGGGGGCGTTCTTTCAGCTGCAAAGGTCCCCAGCTGTGGAACTCGCTTCCACTTACCCTCCGCAGCACTGCCAATCTGCTCCAGTTCAGGAAGAGCTTGAAGACTTGGCTTTTTAATCTGTAGGCTTTCTTATGTTCTTTTTTGTTTCTAATTCTGTTCTAGCTTTGTTGTGTTATTTTTACTCTGAGCTGCAAGTGGAAAGCGCCGGGACACTCTTGTCGAGTAGCCGTTGCGCTATATTAAATACATTATAACATAACATAACATAACACACGAGACTAATTTATATGCTCTATGTTGCATTTGCAAGTGCGTTAAAAAATAATTAACTAACCTTGTCTATTGATTTTGTCAACATTAATTGCGGCTGTTTAATTAATGGCATGTGCCTAATTTAAATGTGCTTTTGACTATGTTGTGTCTTATATGTGGCAAAGGCTCATGGAGAATCCTGTTGGCCTAAAAAGAAGATGGTAAATAAAAATGCTGCTTATTTGTGCTTAGAGCTAGTTAACATAAACTAATGGGTTAACTTTAGCAAAGGGGGTGGGTAACAGAATAATTTTCATTACTCAAATTAATTAAAGTTTTGTGTTTGTTTTAATATTAGTTCTCGAACGGGCCCAAAAGAAAATGTCTGGCAGTGCTGAAAGAAACTTGACCAGAGTGAAGCCTTCACTCACGTGCAGACAGAGGAATTCGAATTCTCTTTTGCTGATTAAACAAAGAATACATCAGAAGCGTTATGGTCAAGACAAATGTGTTCTTGTTGTAAGGACCAAGGACAAAAAGCCTGGAAAGCCTGCCAAGAGTAGGAAGTGAAATTTGCTTTCAGACGAATGTTACTCTTTTTAGGAAGCTAGAAGGATGGTAAATCTAAGAACAATAAGGGCTTATGATGTGCCCCGGACTTGGTCAGAAATGAATGACCTAACAGTGGACTGATGTGAAACAGCCAATTAGAAGCATGGATTTTGTTAAAGGAATGCAGAATTAGTAAGTTTTAGATAGAGAAAAGGTATAAAACCTGACCTCATGAGAAGAGGTCGGCTGGTTCGTTCCTGATTTCTAAAGGGCGTGAACGGACTTTTGACACACACGTAAGGATAACTGATTTGATGACTTTTTCTTTAGGTTTAAAGGAGTTTAGACAGGAAAATAGAAATTAGGGGATGACACCTTTACTGCTTTAATTCTTTGCAAAGCTGATCCGTTTTGAAATGTCAGTCTAATATGCCTTTACATTGAATAAATGATATTTACATTTGCAAATAAAAAGATTTCTAAATTCTAAAATGCTCTTTGTTTGATAATAAAATTAATAAATTAGATTTTGAAATGACAAGCTGGTCTTGTTTATTCTTAGTCTAGTTACCATCAGTTGATCCATTTACCAAGTGACTTAATTAGATATTTCCGTTATATTTTCATGATTATGATGATAACAAACTGCAGTTGTATATAATATGTAAATAGATTGTGAATAGTTCTGATTAATTAGGTCACATGATTCAGTTGCCCAATATTTGTCTCGGTTACTTATGGGCCTTGCGAAAGCTTATGATTAATGGTGAGTATCATGGTGTTGGGTAGTGTTGTTGAGACATATTTTCTGTAGGGGCGCTGGATCCATTTTTTGGTAGCAGAGTTACGGTTACTATGGTAACACACATGCTACATGGTAGTTACATAGGATTCATGTCTAAAATATGTTAAGTTTGTTCTCTTGTTACATGTAGTCGAAAGGTTTTTTCCAGCAGTGTGAAAATTCCTGGTTGCCAGCAAAAGAGTAGTCTAACAGAAGAAGTTACACAGTGCATTTGTTCTGTTTCAAAATAGTGGTAATGACATATTGCTAGTGTTGTGGACGTACAACACAAGTTTAGGGATTTCAGGTGTGATAGGTTGAATGTATAGTGAGGATTCTCTATGAAATCGTAGCTTTGAGTATAGGGACTAGGAGCCTGTTTTTAAAACTCGCTGTGAAAAGAGTAATAGGATTTATCCAGGCTTGAGTAAAGGGTAAGGAAGCGTCGTCTATTCTCACTGGCGAAAGAGGATTTTCTATTTGCAGGTTAAAGTCCTACCAAAGATTTTATGTATGCGTGGTTAGGGTTTTCTGTTTGAATGTGTATAAATGATTTTGTGAGAATAGCGTTGTCTATTTCACGAGAAAGAATACTCGAATGATTGAGAAAACTATTGCTTTATTTAGCGAAACAGACAAATGGTTTGTTTTTCTGTAGTTACTAATTGAATTTCATTGAAAGAATTGTCAAAATGGTGCTGTGAAAAACATTTTGTAAAGGAGGGGTGAGTTTACGGAGCGGAGACAGCGAAGCTGCAGCGGCAGCATACGTCACAAGGTTCGCACTGTGATTGGTTAACATACGTCACAGCAAGTGCACTGATTGGTTCATGTGAGCAAAACGAGCTGATAGCTGATTGGTCCTTTCTGAAAACAGAACTTCCATTGGTTGAGCAGGATAGTGACGTGGCTTAACCTGATTGGCTTGTTGGTGAGTTTTGCGCACGGATTGGCTAGAGTAGCGGAACAACAAAGAAATACTTACGATCTTTTCCAAATTAAGCGGAATAGTTTTAAGTCATGATTTATTGGTACAGAAAAGAGGAAAAGAAACTTACATGGTTTCAGAAATTGAAAAATATATTCAGCCCCGATAGGAAAATTGAAATGCGTGGTGGAAAATTACTCCATAAGTACAAAACACCCGCAGCATATATGGATGGTGAATATGGTTATCATTCTGTCCTTTGGTTTGACAATTGGATGCAATATACCAAAGATGATGGTGTATTAGTATGGCCGGAAGATAGGTCATTTAATATTAAAGTTTTGAAAAACATGAGAGAGAAAAATGACGGCTCTTGTGCCAAAGCCTAGACCTACTCAATTTGAGGCTTTAGTTGAATGGGAGGATGAGATGATTCAACTCGAGCGAGAAACTAGGGGTATAACAAGAGGTCCTAAATTAGACATAAATAGGGAAACTCATGAGGATAGAATGCGTCGATGGAGACGTGCAGACATGTGGGATGGTTTGTACCCCGTAAGAGTGATGATAATTGAAACACCAGGTCAAAAGAATACCCAAAAGAAATATAATATTGATGAAGAATTAGATGATGCGGTTTAGAAGAAATTTATATTACAAAACGCAAACCGCCACCTTATCAGCCAGATTGTTCATGATCTACCCCGAGAATTTCTTCAGGAACTTCTCCAAGTGCACCTCCTAGAGAAATTGATGAAAATTCACCCAGTTTAAATCAGAATAACGAAAAATTACCTGAAAGAGTAGGGACAAGAAGTAATTCGAGTTCATCAGGAGAGAACAGAAATTATCATGAGATTCCAGAACAGAGAAATGAATTCTCAAAGAATGTAATTAGAACAGAGAGACTTGGGAATATACCAGAAATTTCAGAATATTTAAGAGCAAAAGAGGAATTAATACAGCAATTAACTAAAGGGATGGAAGCAGTAACAGTACCAGTAACAATTGGTCCTGTTGTACCGGTTTTTGACCAAAGAGAAAATAGACACTCAGCTTTGACTGTTCCATTAAATGCAGAAATTCAGAAAGTGGCTGAAAATTTTTATTCAGATTTATCAGAAATACATCGAGAAAAAACAATGCCAGATTTAACTTTAATTCGAAGTTTGTCAAATGATCAGACACCATCTGTTGCAGGATCTGATTCTGGATCTCCAGAAAAGAGCATGAATAAAACAGACCCTACAGACCCCTGAATTTAAACTACTTGATGTTGCAAAATTGAAGCAGATTTTGAAGAATTAATTATTGGCACAGTTGGAACTGACAATTTAAAATTATATCAGGATGATGAATTATTGTTTATTTGCAAAAGCATACAATGGAAAACAAAAAACAAGTATGGTCAATTAGAGGAAATGGCTGCTGAATTAGAAATAGATTTGAGTAGACAGAAACAATTGCAAAAACATTACAGAGTGGATTTTTCTAAAAAAGATATTGAAAATTTGAAAACCACAGGTAGGATAACTCATGTAAAAGAATTAATTGTGTCTCTGAAAAGATTAGGTGAATTAAGTAAATGGAGACTGAAATGGACAAAGAAAAGAGAAGAAGAAAAAGAGAAAGAGGGGAAGTGGCAAATGAGTTTCCTATGAGAGAAATAGCTGGTGGAGGGTAAGTCCATGTCCCTTGGACAAGACAGGCCATTTTACTGTTTACAAATGATTTTCCTCGGCTGAGAGAAAAGCTAGTAGAATGGTATCGCCAGGCAGAAAGATTCATTAAAGTTTCAAAAGTTCAGTGGATTGATCTTGATGGATTCTTTGACATTGTTGTCCCATCAGATCTTTGGACAGAATGTAAAATTTCTGTAAGATGGCCCAAAGAAGAACCAGCTCGAGATAAAATAACAGGGGCTCCTTCAGCAGATGTCATGGATTTATATGACAAAGTAATTGTGTGGTTGAAAAACAAAAATTGCCCCAAAAGAAGTAGATTGGGTTAAAATTGACAGAACAAATCAAGAACCAAAAGAGTCAGTACATTCATTTTATGAAGAAGATGAGGTTTGGGTTTATAAAGATGACAGACCAGTAATGCCAAATTGTATGATTGCTGACATGGCACGGATGTACCATGGTCCAGGACATTTAGGAAGAGACTCTATGATCAGGTTGTTTAGGCAAACATGGTTTAATCCAAAATTTAGGATTATTGCAGAATCACTGTGCCAGAGATGTTTGATCTGCCAACAAATTAATCCAAACAGAAAAACAGTTGTGAGCATGGGAACCATAGGACGGGAGGGTGGTCCTTTTACCAGGTTGCAAATGGATTTCATTGATATGCCACCCCACAACAGATTAAGATATATCCTAGTGATTGACTGTCTGTTTTCAAGATGGGTGAAAGCGTTCCCAACACATCACAATGACTCAGTTACTGTGGCAAAATTGTTTTTTGAGAGAAATCATACCTAGGTATGGATTTCCAGTTACAGTTGAAAGTGATCGTGGGACACATTTTGAAAACAGATTGCTACAAATGATTTGTGAAGCTCTGAAAAATTGGAAAATTTAAAGATAAACACAGATTTGTAGTCTGTAACAGCAGTCCTGTAAACCTATTAGGGAAGGCCATTTTATGTAGAATGAATTGCAAAATATATTGCTCACCAGATGGTATTGAGCTCCAAACTTTGGAAGAAGTTGGTCTGTACAAGCTGACAATGCTAATGGTTGAAGAAGAAAATAAACTATTTCCTGCTTTTGATAAAAATAATTTACCTGAAGAACTGAAAGAGACAGTTAATGCAAACATTTGGGATTTAACTGGAGATGAAATGGGTTTAATGAAACATGTGGACCCAGTAAAAATTACTGTAAAATAAGGAGTAGGTTTCCCAAACATTCCTCAGTATAAAATGAAAGCTGAAACTATTGAAGGTGTCATTCCTGTGATTGAGAAATTTATAAAACAAGGTGTTTTAAAAGAAATCAAGAGCAGCCCATGTATTTCACTGATTATGGGGATCAAAAAGCCAAATGGAACTTACAGAATAGTTCAGGACCTGAGAAAGGTTAATCAAATAGTTGTTCCATGTTACCCAGTTGTACCAAACCCAGCGGTAATTCTATATCAGATTCCGCATGATGCAGAATGGTACACGGTCATAGACCTATGTAACGCTTTCTTTACAGTTCCACTGCATCCAGAGAGCCACATTTTTGCGTTCAGGTTCCAAGATCGCATCTTAGCATGGTGTGGATTCCTCTAGGGTATACTGAGAGTCCATCTATTTTTAATCAGTTGTTAAAGAAATCTTTGGAAGATCTAGATTTACCTGGTAGATCAACATTGGTGCAGTATATTGACGATCTTCTGGTGGCTGCAAAAACACGAGAACATTGTGTAACAGACACCATTACGCTTTTGAATCGTTTGGCAGATGAGGGACATAAAATGTTACCAGCAAAATTACAGTTTTGCAAACAAGAAGTTAAATATCTTGGTCACAGGATTGCAAAGGGAATCAGACAAGTGACAGTTGAGAGAATAAAAATGATTCGAGCAATACAACCTCCAACAACACAGAGACAAATCAGAATGTTTCTAGGAATGGTAGGCTATTGTTGTCAATGGATTAGTGGATTTTCAGTAATTGCAAAACCACTGCAGAGACTGACAAAAGCAGACATAAAAGACCCGATTACCCTAACAAAAACTGAGTTAGAGGCTTCTGAGCAGCTAAAAATGAGTTTGTGTGAAGCTCCAGCACTGGGAATGCCAGACTATGACAAAGAATTTGAGCTGTACTGCAGTGAAAGAGAAGGTTGTGCTTTATCAGTTCCGATTCAGAGACATGGAAAACTGAGAAAACCAATAGCTTATTTCTCAGCTGTTCTTGATCCTGTTGCAAAAGCATTACCAGGTTGCTTAAAAGCAGAAGCTGCAACAAGTTTGAGTCTGGAACAAAGTGAAGGAATAAATATGGGGTTTCCTGTAAAGGTATATGTTCCACATTCAGTTGAGATTCTTCTTACTAGAAGTCAAACTCAGCACTTAACGAGTAACAGATTGACAAAATATGAAAAAGTTATTTTGGGATCAGATAACGTTTCAATTGCAAGATGTGTGAATTTAAATCCTTCCACATTGTTGCCTGATGGTACTATTACTTAAATCAAAAACGAGACTGATGTTGACCACAGGTGCTTGGATATTTTAGATTACTGCACTAAACCCAGGCAAAACATAAAAGATGTACCATTGCCAGAATCAGACTTTGTTTACTTTGTTGATGGCTCCTGTCTAAGAACAGATGAGGGCATTCTGAGAGCAGCATATTCTGTCTGTACAGTTGCAGGAGTAGTTGAGGGTTCCTCTCTTGAGAGAATTCGATCAGCTCAAGTGGCAGAAATAATTGCTTTAATTCGTGCATGTGAAGGAGCAAAAGGAAAAAAGATTACCATAGTGACTGATAGTCAGTATGGATATGGCATAGTCCATGACTATGGCCAGCTTTGGTCTCAAAGAGGTTATTTGACTTCTGCGGGAACACCGATCAGGAATGCAAAATTGATCAAGAGATTGATTGATGACATTCAGTTACCAGAGAAAATTGCAGTTGTAAAATGTGCAGCACATAAAAAGGGTGAGGACTATATTACTAAAGGTAATTCCTTTGCTGATGAGATTGCAAGATACTGTGCGAAAAACAATTTTTCAATTAATCGGGAAAAAGACAATGAACATGTTTTGAACTCACTTATGCTGATATCTGTAGTTGAGACATGGCAAGGAGTAAAAGATCTACAAGATGAGGCAGATGATGAAGAAAAAGACACATGGCTAAAAGCGGGTTGCAGACAGCGGGAAGAAGATGAGGTTTGGGTTTATAAAGATGACAAATTGTATGATTGCTGACATGGCACGGATGTACCATGGTCCAGGACATTTAGGAAGAGACTCTATGATCAGGTTGTTTAGGCAAACATGGTTTAATCCAAAATTTAGGATTATTGCAGAATCACTGTGCCAGAGATGTTTGATCTGCCAACAAATTAATCCAAACAGAAAAACAGTTGTGAGCATGGGAACCATAGGACGGGAGGGTGGTCCTTTTACCAGGTTGCAAATGGATTTCATTGACATGCCACCCCACAACAGATTAAGATATGTCCTAGTGATTGACTGTCTGTTTTCAAGATGGGTGGAAGCGTTCCCAACACGTCACAATGACTCAGTTACTGTGGCAAAATTGCTTTTAAGAGAAATCATACCTAGGTATGGATTTCCAGTTACAGTTGAAAGTGATCGTGGCATTCATTTTGAAAACAGATTGCTACAAATGATTTGTGAAGCTCTGAAAATAAAACAAAAGCTACACTGTGCATACAGACCAGAAGCGTCAGGTGTTGTTGAACAAATTAATGGGACAATAAAAAATAGAATTGCCAAGATGTGCCTTGCTACAGGAATGAAGTGGACAGATGCACTTCCACTTGTTCTAATGTCTTTGAGAAGTACACCAGATAAAAAGACAGGTCTAAGCCCTCATGAGATCCTCATGGGCAGAGTCATGAGACAAGCATTTGTTCCAGTTAATAAGCTATTAAGTATTAATGAAAGTGCAATTAATGAATATTGCAAGACCTTGTCTGATGTGGTAACTTCTGTATTCCATCAGGTGGGAACTTATGTGATTTCAAAAGAAAAGGAGAAAGCTCATGATCTGTTACCAGGAGACTGGGTAAGAACAAAAGTACATCGGAGAAGAAACTGTTTAGTTCCCAGGTGGCAAAACGCAAGACAGGTGATATTAGTCACAACAAATGCAGTTAAATGCAAAGGTTTTAAAAGGTGGGTTCATTCGAGTCACACCATTCGTGTACCACCTCCTGATAATCCTGATGAGGATAGTGACACGACAACTGATTCAGACTCTGAAAAAGAACCTGAAGAGAATCCAGATTCTGAAGATCGACAGGGGGTCGATATCTGGAAGATTCAGATGTGAATCAGCCATTGAATGAAAAAGATCTAGAGATTGTGATTCTAGATTCAGAAAATGATGAAGATTTGCTAGAAAAAGAAGCAGAAAAAGAATCTGAGTCAGAAGAGAATCAAGATCAGGAGAGTATTGAAAAGCAGATTAAAAGCTCTGGAAGCAGGAACATGAATTCTGAAACTCGGAAGTTGGAAGTAATTCCAGAAGAAGAAGAAGACGAATTACCGAGTACCAGCTATAAGGGTGATGTTCCTAGCGGAGTGAAACTGCAGAGTAAAGAAGATCCTAGATATAAATTTGAAGTCTCAGAGACTGATTCAGATGAGAGTGATGAAGATTCTGAAATAAGAAAATTCAGAAAAAGAGCTTGGAAAGCTGAATGTAACGAAACTGGGCCAAAGAAGACATTCATAAGAAAAGGAGATAATTGGCCAAAAGAAAATTTAAAATTCAAATTGGTGAACAAGTCAAAAGAGCAAATTAATGAGATTTCAAGTCAGAAAAGTGAATTGGATAAGAAAAATCAAGCAGGAAAGAAAATAGAAGTGATTAGCCGTAGGGGGAAAAGGCCATTAAAGCCAAACCAAAAGTACAAGTCCCCTGAGTGGACTTATATAATAATTCCACCAGTAGTAGAAATTAGTAGCAGTAGTCAGGAGGATTTAGAAGAAACCAGTGACAATGATTGAAGCTATTTTCTTTTCAGGTTGAGGTTTATTTTTGGCATAAGGCTGAAGAAATTGTGTTAGGTGACATAAGGTCTAAGAAATTGTGTTAGCTGGAAAAACACATTGATGTAAGATGCAAGGTCGACGAAAAGCTGTTAGAGGGTTACTAAGTTAAAAAAAAATACAATTTAAAAGGGGAGGTGTATTTATAACTAAGTACTTTAAATTTTTGTTTAAAAATTTTTGTTTTTGATTTAAGTAAAAAACTCTTGTTTTTAAAAAAAAGATGCCTAATACTGACAATTCAAGGTGTACTATTTTTAGAAGATGCTGTAAAATGTCTTCTATTTGTGTGATCCTAATAATTTTGGTTTAGTTGATTTTGGCAGTCATCTTTTCTTTTGGGATAGATAAAGAAAAATACAAAGCTAACATGACAAGTAAAGTATAAACTAAACAAGTTAAACTTAATGGCAAAACTAACAAAGTTATTGAGCACAAACCAGAGATCCTCCAAGATAGATCTGTTGGTGATTTTTCTAGTAATTCTTTTTCAAGGCTTTTGTCAGAATATGTAAAAGTTATGGATGTGAAGGACTGTTACGTCTGTGTGAAGCTTCCTGCTTCTGTTTTAGAGGGGGTTACTTATAACATGCTTCCCCTTACTTTTGGCATTACATGTAGTGTTATAGCTAGTTTGTTCTATCAAACAGGTCGTCTGGAGTACTATTACTCAGATTATGACGAAATTTTTGCAAATTTGAAAGTTGTAAATAGCTTGAACAAAGTAAACCTGCTAAACAGATGAGGGAATTATTTTTAGTGACTAATGAACTGACCTATGAGTACGCTTTTAAAAACAATTTAACATGCAAAATGAGAACTGAAGAAACATCATTTCTAAATTTGGTTGAGGAGAGAAGGGTGATTTACGAGAGAAATGAGATGCTGAAACAAATTAAATCAAAGTTTTGGCAAATTGAGGATGAAAAGCTCAATGGTGGAAATGGGTATGCTGCTATTCACATAGATGAACCTGTTAGTGGAAAATTCTGTATTAGGAGAGACAATACTTTGTATGATAATTTCCTTGTGGGTGCAAGTCAATGTGAGGATACTTATCGTATCATAGGGGGATGGGGATTTAAAGGTGGCATAGACCCAATTTTTCCTGGAATTTATTTTGTCTGTGGGAACAAAGCTTACTTTAGCCCCCCACACCATTGGTATGGGACGTGCTATCTTGGTTTGGTTTTTCCCAAAAACTTTCATGTGGACAGAAATGCAGAGGGTTCATTCGAAATTGGTAAACATCTGAACAGGTACAGGAGGGAACGTTTTTCAGAAATAATGGGCGACATATTTGGTGCAATAATTCCTATGGTGGGAATAACCCTGAATGCAATCAAAATCAGAAAAGTTTCCACAATTGTAGATAGATTGTCCACAGACACTGCACGTGGTTTCCAATTAGTTAACACAGAAATTGTTGCCATGAGAAGTATGGTATTGCAGAACCGTCTTGCATTAGACATTCTGCTAGCAAAAGAAGTAGGAGTTTGTGGGATTTTACATGTCCAGCATTGCTGTACTTATATCCCAGATAAGAGCCAGAATATAGAAATGCTTATTAAAAACATCACTGAATTTCATTCAGAAATAGAACCCCTAGAAGATGACAATTTTTCAGGACGTTTGAGCAAAAGATTTGCAGCAATTGGAAATTGGTTTAGAGAGATTGGCAGTTCAATCATTGGTAAAATACTTTATCCTGTAATAATCATAGTCATAATGATACTTTTGTTAAAAATTAGTTGCATGATACACAAGAGAAAGAAGTATGTAAGGGAAAAGAGAAGGATTTATAAACTCAGAAAGGAACGAGAGAAGGAGATAGAATTGGAAAAGTTTCGGAATGCACAATATGAGAGTTGTAGACAAACTGCTGAGTCAGGAGTTTAGACAAACTAACACAGAGGGTGTTCAAAACAGGTTGTCTTCAAAAGTAAAAAATGTTGGTAACATTTTGGGTATTGTTTGCTGATTTTGAAATTACCAGATGAGGGAGTTGATGAAGCGAGGTTCATATGGCTGAGATACCCGCCACCCCCTCTCAACACAATCCCCAAAAGGAGGGAAACCGGAAACAGTTCTTGAAGTTTTTGGAAGTGGGAGGGAGTGACCCTCCCGGCCGTATTTATTAAAACAAAATTAAAAACATTAAACGTTTCATGTTATGTACAATTTCATTACCACATTGCGTTGTTTGGCTAACTTTAACATATTCTCTAATACAGAGGTTCTCCTAGCCGAACTAGCATCCTACAAAACATTCTCTAGAAATATTGAAATTGTACATCCTAACGTTTAAGGGCCAACGGCAAGGTCATAACCGGTGTCAAGATCCCTAACCAGACTTACCCCTCCCACTTGGGAGGGGCGACAGCACGGAGGCTTACCTCAAGTGCAACTACTACCAATTTCCCTTGACTTGACGGGGGCACTTAAGAACTCGACGCCAGTTAAAGGTCGTTCGAATACTCGTGTGAGGTATCTAGAAGGTATCGTAGACCTCCCCCCAACCCCACACAACTTACTGCATCTGCCGTCGCAGATGTCACTGGCCCCGGGAAATTCCCCAGGAGGGGGCTGTAACCCCTCCTACACAGGAAGGGGCCTTGACCGCCTTTCCTTTACTTCCGGCGACCCATCCTTAGAAGGGACCGCCTCCCCATTGAGGGGCCAATGGCCACCTCACCCGAGCGCTCCCATCCGTGTTGGGTGACGCCCACTCATAGGGATCTTCTAATTAGTGCTCACCGATCATGACCTTACCGCCTACCAGAAATAAATACGACAATGCTAATAAAACCTACGAAAACATTGGTCACTACGACCGAAAGAGCATGCTTAAAATTCACACTATATCGAATCATTTTAGTCGTAAAACCTACACAACATACACCAGTCTTTATTATAATCAACATCAACATGATACTATCACAACCTGTAAACGAAACAGAAACATAATTATCGATCAACTTTATTATAAACAACTGGCTGTCCTCAGGGGCTGGTGGGTGGGTCAAAATTGGCTCTTCGTTCTGTCCCGAGCTCACGTGTAGCGAGGAGGTGCAGCTTCAGAGCACAAGAACAAGAGGACGTCTTCCAGTCTTGCGTCCCTTTTTATCCGTCTTCAGGGCGGGCGAAAACCCGCCCCTGCCTGCCCTGAGGGCGTGGCTGGCTGCGTCAGTGTCTAGGCCAGCCCACTCTAGGGCGGGAAAAAGCGCGCCCCGGCTACGCCGCTTCGGGCATACCAGCCGAGGCGCGCCTCCCGCCCAAAAATGGCTTCCCGGGGGGATCGAGGCACTCCGCCATACGTTCGGGGGGACCGAGTGGTCGCCCCTTTCCATATGGCTGAGATACCCGCCACCCCCTCTCAACACAATCCCCAAAAGGAGGGAAACCGGAAACAGTTCTTGAAGTTTTTGGAAGTGGGAGGGAGTGACCCTCCCGGCCGTATTTATTAAAACAAAATTAAAAACATTAAACGTTTCATGTTATGTACAATTTCATTACCACATTGCGTTGTTTGGCTAACTTTAACATATTCTCTAATACAGAGGTTCTCCTAGCCGAACTAGCATCCTACAAAACATTCTCTAGAAATATTGAAATTGTACATCCTAACGTTTAAGGGCCAACGGCAAGGTCATAACCGGTGTCAAGATCCCTAACCAGACTTACCCCTCCCACTTGGGAGGGGCGACAGCACGGAGGCTTACCTCAAGTGCAACTACTACCAATTTCCCTTGACTTGACGGGGGCACTTAAGAACTCGACGCCAGTTAAAGGTCGTTCGAATACTCGTGTGAGGTATCTAGAAGGTATCGTAGACCTCCCCCCAACCCCACACAACTTACCGCATCTGCCGTCGCAGATGTCACTGGCCCCGGGAAATTCCCCAGGAGGGGGCTGTAACCCCTCCTACACAGGAAGGGGCCTTGACCGCCTTTCCTTTACTTCCGGCGACCCATCCTTAGAAGGGACCGCCTCCCCATTGAGGGGCCAATGGCCACCTCACCCGAGCGCTCCCATCCGTGTTGGGTGACGCCCACTCATAGGGATCTTCTAATTAGTGCTCACCGATCATGACCTTACCGCCACAGGTCCGGATAGTTGACCGGCTATCCGGACCCCCCACAAAACTCCTACCTAAAGGTCATGCTTTAACGTCTTTAACCAAGCTAAGAAGTCTCCTATGAGTAACTCATTCCCCACCCGCGACAAATGCACACCATCCCCCAAATACATACTGTCATCATTAATACAACTATGCGAGATAGAATGCAATGTCTTGGAACGGAACAACCTACTCACTTTGTTATTAAGTTTTCTAACAGAATGGTTCAAAGCAGGAATCGAGATAGCCCCCCGCCACACTTTTCGTGGGATCATATGAGACCACGCAATTATGCACCCCGGAACTTTCCTTGCCAACCAACTTACAGTGGAAAGCATTGCCTCTAGGAGAAGTCGTCTACCGGTGGTGACCAAATCATTGCCCCCTAAATGTACTATGACTATAGACGGCGGTGACCTCGTCCGCCCTAACAAACCCTCAAAGAATGCTTGAAACTGGTCAATACAGAGACCGCCTCTTCCGTAGAAGGACACTCTGTACCCGTATTCCCCAGGTACGTGAATCATGTCACCTGCTTCGAATACGTCTGCGGCACGCCTCACGTATGAGTGGCCCACGACCCACACCTCCTTTCTCACAGCCGGTGATGTCTGACCGCTGGCCTGGTGTTGGGTCGACTGCATAGTCCGCCCTGCCTCGTAGGCTTGCGCAACTGAAAAACAAACAAAAGACAAGAAGCGTGAGTGCATTATTATAGCTTCACAACATGTGCAACCGCACATATCTCTTATAACAATTGGAGGACCAACGCCCCACTCGTTTTACTTGTTCAACATTAAGACCCCTGGCTGTAGCTTCAGTGGCAGCCCCTATTCGAAAGGAATGGGTCCCGAATTCGCCCGGGTCTAAGCCCGCTGCGGTAATAGACATCGCAAGCACCCGCTGAAACTGAAACTTCGTCAGTGGGGTGGCGTCCGCGTGTCTCAACAATGTCCCCCCCCACGATGCCACCCTTCGTGCTAGGTAATCTTCTAAACACTGTACCGGACACATGGAGGACCCGGGGATCCTGTGAATGATCGTGCAGTCCCCCATCCCGTCTTGATCGGTCTTGGACCTGACAAAGGAGACAATCATCGCTTCACCCCTGATCTGAACGTGTTCCCGGCACAAACCCCCCACCACATCCTGTTTGTTCCTTGCAACCAGCTCACTTATCCTCATCGCCCCGTGAAATGCCAGCGTAAATGCAGCTCGGAACAAACATGCCTCGAACTGAGACGAGCATGTGGTGGGGAGTGTGGCCAGCAACTGGGACAACCTATCCAGACCTATCGGTCGCCTCTCATCTACTCTGCGACCCTCCAGGCGTTGCCACCCACGCAGCGCCTTTTGTACCACAAAAGACGCCGTCGGGTCCTGGATATTATGGGCCCTGGCAACAAAGGAAATGGCAGCACGATGCCTTTGGGCCGTAGCCACCGACTTCCCAGCCCTACGCAAAGACATCAGAAAATGTACTACCCATTCCTCCTGACCCCAAAGCCCATCTCTCTCAGTCCCCAAAAAGGCTAAATAGGCCCGAAACGCCCCTTCATATGCCTTCCTCGTCCTTGGCGCTAGACTCTCTCCCACGAGGTGACGAAGTTCGGGGCACCGAGAGACCATAGAGCTTCGGGGAAGGGTGCCGGCTCTGGGTCCGCTGAGGGAAGGAAACCCGAGAAAGCCTGCATTTGAAAACGAGACAGTGCATCAGCCGCCTGATTCATCACCCCTGGGACATGTTTTGCTCTGAATATCACGTTCAGTTGCATACACAGTAAGACAATTTCTTTGAGCAGCCTTAAAATCAGTTTACAACGGGCTGCCTGACTATTGATGCATTCTACAACGGTCATATTGTCAGACCAAAACACGACAGAATGATCTTTGAACCCTTCGGGCCAGGTTCTGAGGGCCACCAGAATGGGAAACAGTTCAAGGAAAGCAATATTACTCGTCAGCCCCTCTTCATGCCACCATGGGGGCCACCTTTGTGCCGACCATTTCGTGCCGAAGATGGCGCCAAAGCCCATGCTCCCCGCTGAATCTGTCCATAGACCCAGCTCTTCAGAGGACACGGCTGGCTTGTTCCAGACGACTCGACCATTGAAGTCCGCCAAAAATGCTAACCAAATACGCATGTCCTGGCGGACCTCAGCCGACAGTCTCGTGCGATGATGACCCTCCTTTAGGATAAACCATCGCTTGGGCAATTGAACGGGAAAAGGGGCGAGCCATTGGGATCACCCTTAGGGCAAAATTCAACTTCCCCACCAATTGTTGCAACTGATTCAGCGTAACCTTAGATGCATTTATACATACTTGCAGGGCTGCCCTGAATTTCGACACTTTGGTAGCTGGTAAACGAAAACAACCCTCACTAGAGTCCAACTCGATCCCCAAAAACTCGAGGCAAGTCGTGGGACCCACAGTTTTACCCGGTGCCAATGGCACGCCAAATTGACCCATTAACACACAAAATTCAGCCAAGGCCTGGGCGCATTCGTGATTTCCGGCGGGCCCAAGGAACAGAAAGTCATCAAGGTAATGCATTACATTTCGGAAACCCGTCTTCTTTGTGAATACCCATTGCAGAAAAGTACTGAATTTCTCGAAATATGCACAGGATATAGAGCATCCCATCGGCATACACCTATCCAAATAATATGATCCCTGAAACATGAATCCCAGAAGACGCTGGTCGTCTGGGTGTACCGGGAGCAACCGGAACGCTGACTCGATATCTGATTTCGCCATCAACGTCCCGGGCCCCAGGCGATTCAAAATGGCCACTGCTTCATCAAATGATGCGTACCGCACCGAACATACCTCTGGATCAATTGCATCGTTCACCGAAAGACCATGTGGAGCTGACAGATTATGAATTAATCGAAACTCACCTGGGTCCTTCTTCGGGACCACCCCTAACGGAGAACAGACAAAATACGGTACCGGGGGTACACTAAACGGGCCGGCGACCCGACCCCGGTTAACCTCTTTCCGGATCTTATCCTGCACTACAGTTGTATGCTGCAAGACGGAAAGTTGATTTCTGCACGTCCCGACGCCCTGAAAGTCCCCTACCGGGATGCGGAAACCATATGAAAAACCGTTCCGCAGCACCCCAGCAGAAGTACGATCCGGGTATTCACTGAGCCAGGGAATCATCGCCAAGGTATCAATCGGGGTTGGTAAAGGCGCCCCTCGGACTATATTAGACCTGTTTGGCGCCTCCTCTACCCCCATTCTCACCCGTTCTGGCTCTGCACGAGGACTCAGGATGGGACGACCCACAATTACTACATTCGTGTTTGAACTTACAGGATCCCGGAGGCCTAGTACATTTCCCTTTGTTGAAATTGAAGCAGAAACCCCTTTTCCCTGTATTGCCGGCAGGTCTCGAGTAATCGTCGGTACTCGTACCTGACCGAAAGGGCGTCCCCGCATTTTGGCTGGAGTATTCACCAACATTGCTCCCCACCAATGGCATTTTCAACATCCCTGACTCTTTCATTTTATCCCATGTCAAAGAATCATAACAGTCCCAAGTTAAACTTTTGTTATGCTCCTTCTCTTTCCTGAAAAGGTTGTCATAACAGAACCAATGGTTACCTTGATACGATGTCGAGTAACCCATAATTCGTGACTGATAAATTGGAAACTCAGGTAGCAACTCAGGCCTACGTTCTCCCAAAATCGATGTAAAAATACCCCAGGCATTGCCCCAGTTGCCAATATTCTCATTTACCTTAAAGGCGGCCATTTTTGCGCGCCAAACACTCGGATGCATTAGGTCCTTCTGACTCTTAACATGCTCCACTTCATAATGATCGACAAGCAAGGAGAAAATGTTCACGTAGTCCCCCGCCCAAATCTTTTCCTTTATTGCCAAAGGAACATGTTGACCCAATTTCTCTCTACGAGAGGGTGCTGACTCATCCCTTGCGATCGGCAATGGCCGCTTACCTGCACCGGACGCTGCTTCCGTCACTTGTGGCTTGTCTATCACTGCCGCCGGTGCGGGCTTCTTGGCTGCGTCTCTTTTTTCACGCAACTGTTTCATCAGCGCCTGTGCCTCGGCAGCCGTGGCGCCCTCACTATTATCGCCCAACCACGCTGCTAGCTGTGCCGCCAGCTCGGGGGGCATATCCTCGTTAGATGTCGGGGTGACGACGACGGGGATCGGATTCCCCTCCATCGGTACCGGGGTCGGCGCCTCGAGCGGGGCAGAGGGAACCGGGACGTCTCCCCCGGCCGGACCCCTTCTTGGCCTCTTGGGTTTCCCTCCAGCCGGTGGACGCCCCGATCCCTCCTCCCCGTCTCGCTCCGCCAGTCGCTTCTTTATCTCGGACATCTCCTTGATGAGGACCCGAACCATCTGATCAGTCGTCATTCTCTTCGCGCCTTTCTTGGGCATCTCTCCGATAAAGTATCTAGAAGACAAAAGAAAAGATCAAAACGCTCAAAATTGGCTCTTCGTTCTGTCCCGAGCTCACGTGTAGCGAGGAGGTGCAGCTTCAGAGCACAAGAACAAGAGGACGTCTTCCAGTCTTGCGTCCCTTTTTATCCGTCTTCAGGGCGGGCGAAAACCCGCCCCTGCCTGCCCTGAGGGCGTGGCTGGCTGCGTCAGTGTCTAGGCCAGCCCACTCTAGGGCGGGAAAAAGCGCGCCCCGGCTACGCCGCTTCGGGCATACCAGCCGAGGCGCGCCTCCCGCCCAAAAATGGCTTCCCGGGGGGATCGAGGCACTCCGCCATACGTTCGGGGGGACCGAGTGGTCGCCCCTTTCCAGAATTAAATTATATTTTGACTCGCGAAGTTAAACTTCCATAATAAATAATCGTATTAATGAGTTTATGCACGAAAATGTACTAATCAACCTAGATTAAAATACATTCATGACACACGGGACTAATTTACATGCTCTATGTTGCATTTGCAAGCGCGTTGAAAAATAATGAACTAACCTTGTCTATTGATTTTGTCAACATTATTTGTGGCTGTTTAATTAATGGCATGTGCCTAATTTAAATGTGCTTTTGTCTATGTCGTGTCTTATATGTGGCAAAGGCTCGTGAAGAATCCTGTTGGCCTAAAAAGAAGATGGTAAATAAAAATGCTGCTTATTTGTGTTTAGAGCTAGTTAACATAAACTAATGGGTTAACTTTAGCAAAGGGGGTGGGTAACAGAATCATTTTCATTACTCGAATTAATTAAAGTTTTGTGTTTGTTTGAATATTAGTTCTCGAACGGGCCCAAAAGAAAATGGCTGCAGTGCTGAAAGAAACTTGACCAGAGTGAAGCCTTCACCCACGTGCAGGAAGAGGAATTCGAATTATCTTTTGCTGATTAAACAAATAATAAATCAGTAGCGTTATGGTCAAGACAAATGTGTTTTTGTTGTAAGGACCAAGGACAAAAAGCCTGGAAAGCCTGCCAAGAGTAGGAAGTGAACTTTGCTTTCGGACGAATGTTACTCTTTTGAGGAAGCTAGAACGATGGTAAATCTAAGAACAATAAGGGCTTATGGTGTGCCCCGGACTTGGTCAGAAATGAATGACCTAACAGTGGACTGATGTGAAACAACCAATTAGAAGCATGGATTTTGTTAAAGGAATGCAGAATTAGTAAGTTTTAGATAGAGAAGAGGTATAAAACCTGATCCAATGAGAGGAGGTCGGCTGGCTCGTTTCTGATTTCTGAAGGGCGTGAAGTGCTGTCGGACTTTTGACACACACGTAAGGATAACTGATTTAATGACTTTGTCTTTAGGTTTAAATGAGTTTAGTCAGGGAAATAGAAATTAGGGGATGAGACCTTTACTGCTTTAATTCTTTGCAAAGCTGATCCGTTTTGAAATGTCAGTCTAATATGCCTTTACATTGAATAAATGATATTTACATTTGCAAATAAAAAGATTTCTAAATTCTAAAATGCTCTTTGTTTGATAATAAAATTAATAAATTAGATTTTGAAATGACAAGCTGGTCTTGTTTATTCTTAGTCTAGTTACCATCAGTTGATCCATTTACCAAGTGACTTAATTAGATGTTTCCGTTATATTTTCATGATTATGATGATGACAAACTGCAGTTGTATATAATATGTAAATAGAATGTGAATAGGTCCGATTAATTAGGTCACATGATTCAGTTGCCCAATATTTGTCTTGGTTACTTATGGGCCTTGCAAAAGCTTATGATTAATGATGAGTACCATCTTTTGGGAGGTGACGCATTAGCGGGACCAGGCTGGGAACCCGTAGCAGCCCTGGCACAGTTTGTCAAACTAGCCTCCTTACAATGTGCAGCATGTGAGCCTGACCACGGCAAGGGTTTTTTTTGGGGGGGAGAGGGGGTGGGGTTCTCCCCCAAGAAATGTGAGAAAAATTGCAAAAATGGTGCATTCTACTACACATTTTCCATTATATATTCAGTTGTTATCGCTTTTAAAGCATATTAAATGATAAGCGTACAGTGCACCTGGATAAGACTATCGTTGTTGGGGCCCTTAATTTACTCCCTCATGGTCACCCTCCAACAGGCCCCCTCCTCTCTCCATAGCCCCTCTTTCACATGTATCTCATTTGTTCTATGGCACCTCTCATACCAGTGTTGGGTGTCTGAGCACTTTACATTATACACATAGAGAGATAAGGAATCATCCATGTGAATCAGTGTATTGAAAATGTTACATAACGCAAAAAGGAATGAAATGTATAGGATTCACTTGTCTTCCATACTGTTAGGTATTTTTGAGAATACTTGGTCTGGAGAAGATCAAACTCAGAAATCAAAACGCAACCCAGTGGTTGGGGTTGGATTCACTAGTAAGAATGTTTTTCTCCCCAATCAAAACCCATTTTAGGATAATGATAAACTGGGGAAGAACACAACTTTTGAACTTGTACCCTGCAGATAACGTGCAGCTCCTTGATACTTCATAGCTGACTGTGCTTGATTACGATTCTAAGTCACGATTTGCAAGTATCAAAAGAATCTGTGTGACAAAAGTGGCAACCCACTGAGCTATGCTCATAAGATACAGTTCATTGATCTGCATGGTACATGTTCTTTGAAGCAGGCCTATTAAACCTCTGTGCAACTTTAGATGAGTCAAAACTGCCAATAGACAAAACTCCAATCTCTCTCCAGCAGGAAGATTAATAACCCAGAGATATCAATTCTAACACTAGTATAGTTCCCTATGAACTGCTAGATATACAAAGAACTCTGCCGCGAGAGTAATACGTGTGTGATTATGCTGGCCAATTCTGGGTATTTTGTTACTTGGAGCCGACATTGCAGCACTGCTGCAATACCAGCCCCCAGTAACAAACTGGCTCCCACCCCTCCAGTCTCCCGGTAAAATGCCTGAAGCCTTGTACCGCCAGTCTGCCCTTGTGCACTGGCTGCAAGTGCTCTGGCACTTGAGTCAAGCCCACGGAAGGCAGCAGCAGATACCGCCACCTAGTGTCTCTGGAGGCACCTGCATTTTTGCAGGTCTATGGCTGGTCTCAAGTCTGCTTCTGGGTGAGTTGAGGTGGTTGGCCTCAGGGCCACCTGAAGACAGTCCTCTTCCTGCAGCATGACCCCGCCATGGCTCAGGTTACTGGGTAGATTGTTATGTTACATTAGGTTACCGAGGCTTAATATAGTGGACGTACACCATTGGTTTCTTGGTCCTACTCAGCCCACTCGTGACATTTTAACACAAAAATGCCTGCCTGATCACCAGATTTTTAAGAAATGTCTTAAAGGCAGGACGTTTAGATTCCAATCACGGCAAAAGTGGAAGTCTGTTCTAAAATGTAGGTGTGCAAAATGAAAAATTAGTCTCCCATTGTGGGAGAACAACAAGAAATGTACTTATGCCGAATGCAGCTTACATCTCAATATGTATCTGTCGATCTGGTTAGCGATGTAAGTTGATGCTAGGCCATGTAAGGCCTTAAATACTACGTACAGAAACTTACATTGAATTATGTACATGACTGGTGACCAATGTGCCGACTTTAAACAATAGGGAAGCAGAAGTCATTCTGAAAGATATTGGAATCTGACGAGCTGCTGTGTTTTGATTGATTTCCATCTGATTTAACTCTTTTTCTGGCAGACTTGACTATCTCCATTTGGCATATTCCAGCTTTAACCAAGTCAGTGCCACAGCTACAGATTTAAGGCAGTCCACAGGCAGACATGGTGCTAATTTCCTAATCTGTTTTAGTGCGAAAACGCCTATTGACACTACTGAGGAAATTTGTGGCTGCTTAGAAGAGTTTTCCATCAATAATCACTCCGAGACCTTTAATAGCAGCTTTAGGGATAAGCAATCCTCGGCTTGGGGATAGGCAATCCTCCCATTTCTGTTGGCTAATACCTGTTTGTTCAGAAGTCTATGTTATTCAAATCCAGCCCCTGAGTTTTGTCTGCATTAAGTTTTAAAAAGTTCAGATCCATTCAATTCCACATATATTGCTTTTATACTTTACAGTTTATGAAGAAGAGCAATGATTGACTCTCGCCAAGATCTGCGAGTCATCTACATACATGTACAGTTTACATCCTTTTTGTAGCAAGTTCTTTGGCCATCGGTTGGACATATATATTGAAGAGATGCGGAGACAGGGAGCTCTCCTGTGGGACTCCACAGGATACATGTCTCCAGTTGACTGCAAAAGAATAGAGCTGTACTGCCTGGGAATGATTTCTCCAAAAACATTGCAGCAAAATCAGCGCTTGCCCTTTAAATTTAAGTCCAGCTGCCCCGGCAGGTCTCACAGAATCTTATGATCGACCATGACAAAAGCGGCTGCCAAACAAAGCAGGACCATGGGCAGATATCCATCAAATCTTACAATGTTATGGTGACAAGAACTAGTATAATTTTTGCGAAGTATGGATTTAAACATATGGGTGTGTAGTTTTTCACTATATCGGGTCATCACCTTTTATTTTATTTTTTTAAAGGAGTAGGACCATTGCTTTTAAAAAAAAAAAATTGAAGAATTAGACTCTGTACTAGTGATGCATTAATCAATTCTTGAAGAGGCTCAGCCAATACTGACCACGAATGTACACAGATGGCTGAAGGGCAGGATCTTAGGGCGAGCCTGATTTCATTTTGCAAGCCATACTATGAAATGTTTCCCAATCAACTTGAGATACATCAAATAGGAAATCCTCATTGATCTTGTATTGCATGTGATTGATTATAAAACCCCTTGACCTATCTCCTTTCTGATGGCATCGCGCACTTCAAAGTCACAGCAGCCTGGTACGCTCGGACACATCTTGTCATAGCAGCACAGTTCAATCATGTTCAGATCCAGAATGTCACATTGCCACAGTCTGCTCTGGCACGTCATGATTTTGCAACGGCACTGCCTGCTTGGACACAACCTAATGAGGTTGATGTGGTGACAGACGTTCGTTGGAAGAGATGCCCTCCTGTCCCTGAAGCTTGCAAATTGCTTTCCTTCGTCTTCCTGGGTTGACAGACCATCAAGCTCTGGGGTCAGCTGCTTCTGGATCACCCTAGACAATCTAACTTCCTGTAGGTTTAACACATTGCTTCCTTTCGTTTTTTTTTGGGGGGGGGGGATTTTATTGCGCAAACTAGATCCAAAGGTATCAGAGCGCTTTACATGACCACCAGTTGCATTACAAACGGATACATTCCTTTTTTTAGGCACGGGTAATAAGTGATTTGCCCAGAATCCAAGGATGTTGAGCGTCCCTGTCGGGACTTGAACCCGGTTCCCCAGTTTCGAGGTCGACTGCCCTAGTCATTGGGCCATCCTCTCCGTAGAGATCAGTGTGAAGGTTGACCTCCAAGTGCTTCAGGACAGGAAGACAGATTCTTCCTTTCAGGACAGACTCAGGGTAACATCCCCTCACCTCTGGGGAGCTGGCTGTCGGTCAGACACTAGCTTTGGGTAGACTGCAGTCTTCTGAGTACTCTGGGGAGTACTTCCTTTCTTGGGCAAAGAGAAACTGGACCTGAAACAACAAGTGGGTCAATGGCTCCCACTTTTATACAGACATAGCAGACAAAGGATGTGGATCCTTTGTCTGTACTTTTAGAACCAGTTGGGGTTTGTTCTTCTATCCTCTAACCAATTCAAGCTATTCTCCAGAAAAAACCTTCGTACTGACTGACACTCCTCACAGAAGAGGAGTCTCCAGCCTGGAGTAACTGCAAGCGTGGCACAAATCGGTGTAAGATTTCTGCACCTGGCTATCAACAGCCACACTGATCAGCAATGAGGAATGCTGGCTTAACCTAATGGCTCCTCCACACTCTGTAAAACAGAGACTGCACTCTCACCCTTCATCCCACCTTCTACACAATGGCAGTGTTCAAGTAGGCTAATCAGCAGCCCCTTTCAGTAAAAAGGCCTGATGACATTTCTAAAGGTAGCCCTGTCTCTTTTCCCACTTCGTTGTCTAGGTCTCGGATATCTCAGTAGTACACTTCTATTGTCTGAGAAAGCAATCTCACCCCATGCTGCTACCACCAATCTACATGCTAAACCCTTGGAAAGGATGGCAATCCACTGTCCGTCAAATGCACTCAGCACTCCTCTTCCCCCTCTCATGCCTTGGCCCCGCCCCTCCCTACAGAGCTGGCTCAGAGCCGGCAAATGCAAAATAAAACGATGCAAGAATATCGTTTTATTTTTCATTTCCTGGCTCTGAGCCAGGCAGTGGGTCGACACTCCTCCGCTATTGAGGAGAAGCCGCCGCTGGACAGCAGATCACTTTGGGAGACGCTCCAGATGCCACATGCAACACAAAGCCTCTGACCCAAGTAAATCAGGAGAATTTGCCAGTTCTCCATATATTCTAATGTTTGGCTTCACATAATATCAGGTTGATTAAGATATACAGTAACAGTGGTAGAACTCACTGTAGGAAAGCAAATGGGAGGTAACATGGCCAGTGGTGCAGATTAGGTTTGGGCAGCCCAATGATGTTTTTTATGAAGTATAAACTGTATTCTTCCTTATGCCAAGAACCTTGAAATAAAGAATATAGGTTTGGTAAAATCACTCTTATCTGACTTCAGTGTTGGGCAGCTTGTGCTCCTTTGGCCAGTTGCTCATCATCATTAATAGGGTGCACCTTACAAGTTATTCAGCTTGAGGTTAATATTTAGTGGGGAAGACCGGTTACTGAGCGGTATCTTAGACATCAGTGCTACGCAGGATACACAGAAGATAAGAACGATGAAGTGGAAATCCAGTCACAGTCATTCTTACTTGGTATCATCTTTGCAGTCAGAAGTCCTTTCCAGTGGCCCATATACTCCGAGAAAGTAAATGTCCCTCCTCTCATTTGGCGCCAATTGTGCGAGAATTCTCTGATGAAGATCATGAGCAGCCTGTACCTATGGAGACACACAAAGTTCAATATCTTTCACTGAGCTACGTTCATTTGAAGCATTCTTTCTTACTAGGATCTTTCTTCTCATATCCATCTATTTTGCACTTGTCGGAGACCAGTCAGGGCAAAGCTTCTCTTCACCTCTCTTGTTTTGCTTCAGAGGCTGGTCACGATATTCAAAACCTAACATCTCACAGATTTGGAGATTGAACTAAACTGTAACTCAAAAAATGTCAAGATGCACATCACACAGACGTGAGCTTCCATATTTTTCTGAACTTAATTACATCTCACATTACAATGTAAATTACAAGGAGACCCAGGAGAAGATGAATGGGTCAAGACAGTGGAAAACCTAGTGTGGTAGCATCTGCTAACCAGTACCTAATTTGTAAAAGAATAAGTCCCGGGGCTCAAAGTTTTACTAAGAAGAGAATGGTTGGTGCTACTGAATGTTGGCGTGCAGAGTACCAAGGCTGCCAGGCTTGGACAGGTCTATATTTATAAAGGGGCAGTCAGGTAGTATGGGCTGATCTGACACGTCAAAGTATGGGCCATTTTATGGGGCTGTTTGTGGGCCTGTTTTATGGTCTACTGGGCTGGTATTTACTGTTGATTTCCCTGGTATTGAACCAAACATTATCTACAGCAAACTCAAATTCACGAGGACTTCCATATCTTAAAAGTACTTATACAGCGTTCTTTACAAGTTCAAAGGTGCCTCAATTTGGTTTATTTTCTAGTTGACTAATTCACTAATGAGGGCAACTTTTACTTTGGTGCCTGCGCATATTTTCTGTCCCAGTCCGACCCTAAATTCTGCATATTCTCGATTCCACTTTATGCCTTTTTCAGCACTGAGTTGTATGACAGGAGGAGTACTAAATACCCTGGCTGACTCTCTACCAGCTCTTCTAGCTTTTCAGAGGTGCTGGCTGTAGGGAAACCGTCATATTTCCCCAGCGGCCTCTGGATGACAGAGGGGAAAGCAAACAGAGAGGACGGAGCGATGTGTACAATAGGAGCAAAAGGAGTACACAACTCTTCGAATTAACCGCAAGAGAGGGCACGAGCAGCAGGCACTGGCGTTCGAAAACCCCATGTACAATTTACCTGGTCTGTGCTCGTCAGTGGGCAATTCTTTATTGATCCCAGTCAGACACTGCTGGTTTACGTTTTGTGAAATGCTTCACTAAATACTTTGTGGCTATTTAATTGGGAGATGGGATTGTGGGCATTCCAAAAACCCAGAGAAGTAAAGAGGGCCATCCCCACCCCCAACCCTGCCCGCTCCCTTTCCGAAAATGCTTTTATTTTCAAAATACCCAAAAATTAGCTCTACAGTGAGTGTCTGTTAAGAAAACAAAATCATTACTTACTTACTGAAATTTGGTTTAAAACAGAGGCCTGCTGCTGCGCTACACGCTGCTTGCTTGTTTCGTCGACTAAGCGCTGCAGCTACGCAATAAGCTGGGGGAGTGAAATGTGGGGACTCTGCTCTGCATTGGTCTGACTCGGGAGGGAACACTTGACGATTCTACGCAGACAAGGAGGAGCGGGGTGGGCTTAAAATCCATTTTCAATCAGTCATTGGTTGCTACTATTATTGCTGTTATGCTGAGGCAGAGACTTCACCCGTGCAGTGCCTCCAAATGTAAATATCTTACGCACCAATCCCAATCAGGCAAAACTGAAACCAGGCAGGAATGGATGTACATGCGATATCAGCTCTTTGCCAGGAGACAGTGTGACCTTAATGAGCTGATATCACATGTAGACCCGGCCATGGGAAATAAGTGCCGGTGATAAGCACCGGCACAAATTAAGCACTGCTGCTAACACAGTCGCTCTGAATCTTGACACAGCACCTAAAAAGGGAAAAAGAAGACAAATAAATGAATCCGTGTCTCAGGAATGCCTAGCAGGGAGCTATGGCCCATGAACAACTTGCACTGTAAGCATTCAAGATGTCTGCCACCATTTATAAGCCTTTGGGAGTCCAGTGGTTCCATGGGACTTGTAGTCCTCCTTGTCTTCATTCAGATGTTCAGTGTAGCATGTCTGTCTAATGGGTGAGGCCTGAGTCCAGGCAATACTCACACTCTGTGCATCCCTCCCTCCTCCTCTGCTCCTTAACACGCACATGTTCATGAGATTCGTGGCGGTGCATCTCTGGCTAAACTTAACAGCTGGTTACAAGGGCTAGAACCTAAACCATGAAAGCAATGCTTTTCAAATCTCATGTGTATGCAGAGCAGCTCTTGGAAGATCATAAGACTTCGAGAGGCAATTCCATCACAATGGAAACACTCCTGCAGTCCGACTCTGTCAACGTAAGAAGTCACCTAGACAACAATCCCAGGTGATTACCTTATGTCTAAGACTTTTCAGTGATTGGCCTTGTAAAGAATGTACGCTTTGTGCTGTGGTATTAACGCATGCTCGCTCCACACAATGTACGTTTTTTTAACCTTGTTTACAGGTGCGTGTATTATTATCGATCTGCCGCGCTCGCCTTCACACATTGAAACAAAGGGGGGCTTGGGGGAGGGCAGCCGACCCCCGGGAGGTCTCCTCCCCCGGGCGGTTTGGGAGATCTGGGTGGGGGTATTTCTTCTAGCAGGTTCTTTTTGGGCGTTTTTGGGCTGGTTTTAGTTGTATTGTGCGCTCCCCTATAAATGGGCGGGGCTCCTCGCTCCGGGCACCATTTTAGGCTTGGTGACCTGGTGGCCGGTTGAGCTTAGAAATTTTTGTAATTTTTGTCTTGTTCTCTTGCGATTTCTGATTCGTGGTCATGTCTGGTGAAGATTACCGAGTGTTACTTAGCGAGGCGGGCGTTTGGACCTGGTCATTGGCGATCGGGGTCAGACTGAGACCCCGCGCCCCCAGCGGGAGGCCTCTGCGAGGGTGTCGGCTGTGGTGGCAGCATGTTACTCTCCGAAACGTCGGAGGCAGGATGGGGTAAGTGAGCGGGGTCGTTCCAGGACTCGGCGGGCGGGTTCCAGGGCCCGGCGGGGGAGTGATGCTAGTTCTTCTGATCCGGCTGTTTCTTTGGATTCCTCGTTGTTGGAGGTGGCAGGGGAAGGGGGTTTTCCTCATGGGGAGGGGGAGGTTTCCGAGGTGGGTTTGCGGGAAAGAGCAGCCTCTGCTCCCGTTTTGCGGGGCCGTCGTGCTTCCAGGCAACGTGGTTGCACGCGGCGTTCGGCTTCTGCCTCCGCGGGGGTGAGGACTGACGTCACACAGACGGGGCGGGCGGAGGCCATTTTGGATGTGGTTTCTGTGGCGCGGCAACCGTTACGGGGTGTTTCGGGTCAGGACGTGCAGGAGGTGGTCGCTCCTTTGAGCGTTATACGCCGCCATGTGGTTCAAGGCCCTTTAACGGTTGACGGTGGTGCGGTAGGTGTGCCCATAGCGCGTCCTTTGTTTTCGGAGGCTGGTGTTGGAGGGCCTGAGGGCCGTGGCGTGCTCGTTCGTTCTGTGGGGAGGGATATGCAGAGTCCGTTATTGTTCTCTCCCTCGGGATCTGTTGGGGGGGAAGCTGTGTCCGGGGGTTGCAGTTCCTTGGGGGAGGGGGAATGGGCCCAGATGGGTTTGGGAGAGGGTGTTGGGCGGTCTGACTTGCTGATACCTGGTGGGGATTTGGGTGCTGTGGTCGGGTCGGTGGGGGGTTACCGCCGGTTGGAGGTGGTGGAAGACCTTCCTATCGGGGGGTGGCGAGTGGAGAGGAGGTTGTTCAGCAACGTGAGGAGGGAGAGGGGTCTTTTTATAGGCTGGCGGGGGAGTTTCAGTGTCCTGGTAGGACGGTGGTTTCGGGGCCTGCATCTCGGGGTGCTGTTGCTGTTGGGGGGGTTCAGGATTGGGATCCTCAGGGAACGGCTTCGCGGATTATTCAGGCTGTGTTGGATGGTAGCTCGGATGAGGAGGTTTGTCCGCCGTCTCCTCGGCTTTGCGATGCTTTAAAAAGAAAAAGTGCTGTTAGTTCTGGAAGTTTTATGGTGGCTGGCAGGGGTGGCGGTTTTACTGTTGGCGGTCTGTCTTCTGCACATAGAGTTGGTTTTTGTGAGGGACCCGGCACACCAGTCCGGCCTTTTTCTTTACAGGACGAAGCTCGACCTACGGCAGCAGACTTGGCAGGGCGGCAGGCAGCCCGGGTACGCCGAGGAGAAGTGCGGGTGGAGCCTAGCGCGGCACGTCCCATACCTTCGAGGGATCCCGCCATGGCCATCACATGCAGGTTTACTACGACCTCGATGGGCCCAACGAGGGATTTCGACATGGGCGGTACATCCGGGTCCGGCACGACCTTCCCGGCCTCAGCGGTGGATTCCAGCGTTGTACATGGGAGCGGGTTAAGTGCGACCTCTCTCGTGCCACGTGGTGTTTATACTACTGGTTTATCTTTTTCTGGAAGTCAACAGGTTGTCAGTAGTTCTGGTGGGGGGATGTATAGACGAGTTCAGTCGTCCTCCCCACCTAGGTCCAGAGTGAGGGCTGGTAAGGCCCATGGTCGTTCGAAAACGGTGGAGTCAAGGCAGACTTCAGTGGTTGTTCCCCCCCCTCAGTTGGAGGAATCACTCATTTTAGATTATGATGAGGATAGCCCTGAAGAGGGCGAAGTTCGTGAGTTGGTGTCTGGGGGGGGGCATGTTAATGTTTCTCGTGACATGTTACAGGACCAAGTGGTTCGGAGTCGTGTGGAATCGTCAAGGCCACGAGTGCTCGGCCCCGCGGTGAGGGCTCCTCGGAGGGCGGACGACGGTGCACAGACGGCGTGGAGGACGGAAACCAGTCACCCGCCTCTTTTACGTCCAGGTGAGAATGTGGTTCAGGCCGTGCGGCCCAATATGGTGTCTATTGGTGTTGGTGTTGATTTAATATCCACTGAAAAGGATGGCAAATTACATAAAGGACGTGTTGTACGAGATCAAGGTGTAGGTACAAACGGGGATGATATCAATACAGGTGAGAAAGTGGATAGTGGCACGTCCACGGTTGGTTTGGGCGCTACGAAAAATGTACTTCACAGTAAAGAACTTAAAATCAAAAAGTTGCCGTACATGGGTGTTACGAAGCCTTTGGGGGCTCATTTGATGCTCAGTACGAAAGAGAGGATATGGAACGGTGAGTATGTGGAACTGTTGAAATTACTCCACAGGGAGGTCCGGGCTAAAGAGGGTTCCAAGGAGGAGGAGTTTGAGTTGGCTAAACGCCCTAAAGTGCCTCTGACTATAGAAAATTGGACGGCGGCCTTTTTAATTTTTGCCAGCGTCTATTGTGAAAAATTCCCTGAGCGCTGCGTGTCCTTATTTAAGTACATGGATGTTATCCGTAAGGCTCAGCTAACTAGGAATGATTTTGCTTGGGCTCAATATGATGAGGAGTTTAGGGCACGTATGGCTTGGGATCCTGAGGCGAAATGGGGAGAGTTGGACTCTGACCTTTGGCAGCAGACGATGGGGTCGTCTGCCTCTGGTAAAACCATTTTTACAGCCAGCGGTCTTCCTATATTATATCGTCCCTTTCAGTCCCGTCCCACCCGGGGAGGGGTGGGGGCCATCTCTACTACCCAGTCGCCTATCGGCACGTGTTGGGATTTTAATACCGGGACCTGTACTAGACAGTTCTGTAAATTCCGTCACGAATGTTCACAATGTGGGAGGAAGAGTCATCCGTTATCCCGTTGCTGGGGTCCTAGGACTCCAGGGCCCCAGGGTTCTCAACAGAGTTCAGGAACTTTCGTGCCACCTCAGCAACCCTCAGCTCCCAGGGGAGGGAAGTCTTCATCCGGTGCTGGGCCCAAAGGCTCGTACACCGGTTAATGTTACTCGACTGGCCGCTGCTTTACGGGACTACGAGCCTGCCGAGCTGCGGTCGGTCTTGTTGCTGGGTTTTCAGATGGGGTTTCGTTTGGGGTATGAAGTACCGCGTTTACGACGTTGGTCCAAGAATTTGAAGTCAGCGAGTGAACACCCTGATATTGTACAGTCGAAATTGGACAAGGAAGTAAGTGAGGGTCGAATGGCGGGCCCGTTTGAGGATTGGCCTCTGGTGAACCTAATTGTATCCCCTATTGGTGTAGTCCCCAAGAAGGAGCCTGGTCAGTTCCGGCTCATTCAACACCTATCGTGGCCTGAAGGTGGGTCGGTGAATGATTTCATTGACACTGAAGCTGCATCGGTATCCTATTCATCGGTGGATGTAGCCATGCAGCTGGTTGTCTCTGCGGGCCCTGATGCTCTGATGGCAAAATGCGACATCAAATCCGCATTTCGGCTCCTTCCAGTCCATCCTGAAGACTGGTGTCTTCTGGGCATCCATTTCCTTGGAAAATGGTACGTGGACAAGGCGTTGCCAATGGGCTGTTCCATGTCTTGTGCGTTGTTCGAAACTTTCAGCACATTTCTTCAATGGTGGTTTACTACACAGAGTGGCCATGTCCTCGTCACTCACTATTTGGACGACTTCTTTTTTGTAGGTGCTGCCAATTCGCTTGTTTGCCAAGCGGCTCTCACATCGTTTCAATCATTGATGAGTTACTTGGGTGTGCCATTGGCTCCGGAGAAGACCATGGGTCCTTGCGCGACCATGTCTTTTTTGGGGATCGAGCTTGACTCTCATTTGATGCAGGCTCGTCTTCCATTGGACAAGAAACAAAAAATGCTTGAGCTGGTTGGAACTATGTTGGGGAAAGAGAAGGTGTTTGTGAGAGAGATACAGGTTTTGCTGGGACACCTGAATTTTGCCTGCAGAGTGGTTCGGGCGGGTAGGACTTTCTGTAGGCGGTTAGGCAGAGCCTTGTCTGGTCATTCCCTTCAACATCATAGGGTGAGACTGTCAGCGGGTGTGAAAGAGGACTTACGAATGTGGGTCTTCTTCTTACATTCCTTCAATGGTGTGCCTTTGTGTTGGGAGGTGGATTGGTGTTGGGAGGTACAGATCTTCTCTGATGCCGCTGGTAGTGAGGGTTTTGGTCTCTACTGGCAAGGACGGTGGTGTGCTCAACAGTGGCCCATGCAATGGAAGAATGGTGGTAGGAGTATTGCCTTTCTGGAACTTTTTCCTGTGGTTGTTGCGGTCACACTGTGGGGGGCGGAGTTGGCACACAAAAAGGTCCTCTTTCGGATCGATAATATGGCTGTGGTTCAGGTGATTAACAAACAGTCGGCCAGAGATCCCCAGATTTTGAAACTTCTGAGAGTGTTTGTGTTGGGTTGTCTGAAACATGATATTGGTTTTCGGGCCCTGCACGTTCCTGGCGTGGACAATGACATTGCGGATGCTTTGTCTCGTTCACAGTGGGAGAGATTCCGTGGGCTTGCTTTGGAGGCAGACGAGGAGCCGACTCCCATGCCGGAATACCTGTGGACGGTAGGCAACACCGGGTCCTTCACCTGGTTTTAGGTTCCCTGGCCCCTTCCACGAGGACGGCGTATGAGTTAGCCTGGAAGGAATTTTTGGAGTCAGGTGCTTGTTGGAGGGAACTGGATTGGCAACGGTCGGAGGATGTGGTACAGTTCATTTTGGTTTTTATGGATAAGAGGTTGTCTAGAATTACTATTTCCGGTAAACTGGCTGGAGTTTCTTTCATGGGTAAGCTTTTGTGGGGTTACTCTCCGTCGGCTGGGGAGTTGGGTAGGAGAATGTTGGAGGGGTGGTCTAGAGAGAGTGGTGCTATTCGCACTTTGAGATCCCCTTTGTCTTGGCAAAGGCTGTTTCAGGTTATTTCTGTTCTCCCGGTTGTGTGCACTGACCGAGTGGAAGCGTGTTTGTTTGCCACGTTGATGGTGTGGATGTTTTTTGGAGCCTTTCGTGTGTCTGAATTGCTTGGCAACAGGTCCTCTCCTGGCCTTCTGTGGGGGGATGTTCAAATAACGGAGCGGGGGGTCCACATCTGGCTCTCACACTCCAAAACGGATCAGAGGAGTTTGGGCAAGGGTGTCTGGTTGGAGTCGGTTTCAACTCCGGAAACGTGCCCTTTAAAATGGGCTGTTTGTTGGAGGAAACTGTCGGGTGGGCCTTTGGATCTTCAAGTTTTTCGCCATGCTAATGGTTCTGGTGTGACAAATTATCAACTGCGCATGGTGCTGCGTAAAGCGCTGCGACATATTGGTTTGGATGGGTCTTCATACGGTACTCACTCTTTTCGAATTGGGGCGGCCACGGAAGCCTTCAACAGGGGCTGGTCGAGGGAGGACATCATGGGTCTGGGGCGCTGGACTTCGAATTGTTTTCGGCGCTATGTTCGTAATGAGGCTGCTGGAGCGCTGGCGTCTTCATCTGTTTCGCCTGTCTGATTCTGTTTTCTTTTACAGGTTCTGTGGCTGGTCCTCGGGCTGCTTACGTTACAGTTTGGATCGTGGGCCATTCCTTCATTAAGAGAGCTCAAGTTCAAGCTCGTCAGAGTTATTTTGGTTCATCGTTGGGTTTCAATGATCGTTTGTTTAATGTGGTTTGGAAGGGTAAGGGGGGTATGCTATGGAAAGAACTTATCCCTGCCTTGAATTCCTGGTTGGTAGGGGGAGTTTGCCCGGATGTTCTTGTGCTTCATTTGGGTGAGAATGACATGGGTTCTGTTAAAGGGGTTGTCCTGCTCCGGGCAATTAAAAAGGATTTGGCCTTATTACACAGCCAGTGGTCGGGTTGTCATGTTATTTGGACGGAAATGGTGCCGCGGAGGGTTTGGAGGTATGCGGTGAAACCGAAGGCGGTGGACAAATCCCGGAGGAAGGTGAATCTGGAGGTTTCTCGTTTTTGTAGGGACCTGGGTTTCGGTCGCATCGTCCATAGTGACATTAAATATGATGCGGTGGAATTTTTTCGGGGGGACGGCGTACATTTGTCCCGTATGGGTATGGACCTATATCTTTTGGAGTTGCGGGAGGTTCTATCTCGCTGTTTGACGGTGCAACAGTTGGTTGGTGAATAAGTGGTGGTCGGTGTTGTAGTGGTTTCCCCCTCCTTTTTTCTACATTGGTCTCCCTCGTACCCCCCCCCCCTGTTTTAGGTCAGTGGGGGGGCAGAAGGGTGGGGCTCTCTCGTATCAGTCTTTCACCCCACATTTCTGGATGGCGGTTTTGCTATGTGATCGTCAGTTTTGGGCCAAGTTGGACCCATTAGTGTATCGGTTCTTGTTTGGGGATTGTTCAGACTGATTGAGGTGGGGTTCGGAGAATATGGCTCGGGGGATATGTTCAGTTGGTTTATAGTCAGAGATGTAAGAATTTATATTCATTAGGTGATGTTATAATGTTATAATGTTATTGGGGTTTGTATGGTTTTGTGTTGGGTATGTACGGGTGGGGGTGGGTGTGATGGAGGGTGTGGGGTGGGGGCGGGGTTTGGGGTTTGAAATAAAACGAACAAAAACTTGGGTTGTGGTTTAGATTGTGAGGCGGTTGCCGAGTTTGTGTATTTTGTAAATGTGCACCTGTTCCAATAAAGCGGCCTTTTTCACACTTGAAGGGTTTTTGAGTCTGCTCACTCTCCCCCCACCCCTCTCTCCCAAGGGGGGCTTGGGGGAGGGCAGCCGACCCCCGGGAGGTCTCCTCCCCCGGGCGGTTTGGGAGATCTGGGTGGGGGTATTTCTTCTAGCAGGTTCTTTTTGGGCGTTTTTGGGCTGGTTTTAGTTGTATTGTGCGCTCCCCTATAAATGGGCGGGGCTCCTCGCTCCGGGCACCATTTTAGGCTTGGTGACCTGGTGGCCGGTTGAGCTTAGAAATTTTTGTCCCTCCCTCCCTCCCGTTTTTTAGGGGATTTTTTCTATTATTTATTTATTTCTTTTAGGCTGCTGTTTGAAACATGTGTTCATGGGGTTTTTACGTTGTTCTTTGTCGCTTGGGACAGGTGCGTGGCGGTTTTGCTATGTGATCGTCAGTTTTGGGCCAAGTTGGACCCGTTAGTGTATCGGTTCTTGTTTGGGGATTGTTCAGACTGATTGAGGTGGGGTTCGGAGAATATGGCTCGAGGGATATGTTCAGTTGGTTTATAGTCAGAGATGTAAGAATTTATATTCATTAGGTGATGTTATAATGTTATAATGTTATTGGGGTTTGTATGGTTTTGTGTTGGGTATGTACGGGTGGGGGTGGGTGTGATGGAGGGTGTGGGGTGGGGGCGGGGTTTGGGGTTTGAAATAAAACGAACAAAAACTTGGGTTGTGGTTTAGATTGTGAGGCGGTTGCCGAGTTTGTGTATTTTGTAAATGTGCACCTGTTCCAATAAAGCGGCCTTTTTCACACTTGAAGGGTTTTTGAGTCTGCTCACTCTCCCCCCACCCCTCTCTCCCAAACTGTACTGCGTCACTAGGTATGACAAGAATGCAAACGCATTTTTTATTTGGATAAATCGAATGCCCAGAAGATTATTCGGGCATCAGGCAGCGGGAGACCTGCATTTTTATATTCGATTATAGAAAAATGCTCTTGTTTTCAGCGGCAAAGAGTTTCTTAAATCAAACTCTGCAAACTTTACTTGGCCTCCCAATCTGCAGAGCTTTGATTGAATTTATGACACGCGGGTGTTATCACTCACTGCAAATCAGCGCACGCCAAGAGCTGTGCCTTCACCCCGGCGCACTCTGGCTGCTGTTTAAGAGCAGAATTCTAATGCTCTGCATTTAATTTTGTCGGCAAATTGCCGCTGCTAGCTTCTAGGTGTGATTGGTTCTAAGTGGAGCTCTACAGTTGATAAGAAATTGAAAAATGCCAGGAGGCCCCGAGTCCTGTAAATATATTAAAGCACCATCTGGAGTGGAATGACCTTCAACCCCCCCCCGCCCTGGCCTCAGCCATCTCATTGCTGAAATTAATCAATCTATTAATACCGCGAGACCTAAGAATCCGCTTTTCTTACACTAATCAGAACATCCGCTCTTGATGGTGACATTCAAGAGATGGATGACAAGATGGAGTGCTTTCTAGCAGGCCTACCTAAATAATTTATTATAATTCAAAGACAAAAGTCTTCTGTTAATATACACACAGGAAATTCTTTTTTTTTTAGACCGTGTTCAGTGAGGTGCTTTGAAGGAAGCAGGCACGCGGCGTTTGACAGCCACGTCGAGGCATTGCAGACGATTTTATAGATGTCTGCCTTTGAGCTATTTTTTACCTGGCTGTAAAAAAACACACTGAACTGCAAGTTAATTACGGTGGTATATGCAAATTGTTATCTTAGTACAAATTAGAAGGATTTATAGCGGTTTTGTCAGTGCTGCCTTGTGCATTCTGTCGAGAAAGAAAATTAAGGAAGTTTCATGCACGAGACAGGTGTGAGTAACAAGATCATTAAGACTTTACAGTCCACCTCGAGGAAGAACGTGTTGTTGGAGTAATGACGCAGCTGTATGTTTTGTGGTAACCGTTCTAACTTCCCGAGGGTTAACAGTTTGTGCATAAGTTATTGTCCCTATGGTGTGCAACAAGTTGAATTCCCAGTAAGAAACGTCAATCAATCTCGCGGAATCAGGATTTGTGCATAGATGGTTTGGGAGGGAGGGCGAGGGGTGGGAGAAAAGTAGACCAAAATGTTTGAGTGTGAAAAAGGCCGCTTTATTAGGAAACAGGTGCACATTACAATATATAAAACCCTGGCAACGCCTTACAAAACTATACCTCACTAAATAAATAATTAACTACAAACCCCGCCCCCACCCCCTCCCCTAAAATTCTTTGGCCCCTCCCCCACCCAACAATAAAGCATTAAAACATTACAATAACATTATAAACATAACATCATCAATAAAGCATTACGTTATCAATCAAATCATTACGCCATCACTTAACCCATTATGTCATCAACACCCCAATCACATAATGAAAGCCAGGCCATCGATAACCAAAAGCCCTGCCTGACCCTTCACCCCTGTCAAACCCCCCAAAACCTGAACGGTCAAACAATGCCCAACTTCCCCTGTACCTGTCAATCAATGAATCAGACCAATACTCACCAAAACTTTACAATAAACCGCACCGAGACAACAAAAACCCCGCACAGCACCTGTTCCTAACGACAATACAAACCACAAAACCCCCCTGTACACCAATTAACAAGAAAACAGCCTTTGGATCACAAAAAGGGGAATTATAAAAATAAAGAAATCAAAAATCCCTACCATAAAAAAAATGGAGAAGGAAAAAACCCCAAGGGAAGAGCAAAAAATATAGAGGGAGGGAGGGAGGGACAAGAAATGCTAACTGTCCTCATTCATGTTTCCCCGCCTCCTAGCCACCATTTTAGGTTTGGTGACCTGGTGGCTAGGAGGCGGGGAAACATGAATTTATAATTAGGCTGGCAAAACCTACTAGGCCAGCCCAATTCCAGAAAATTCTGACTTGCTGCGTAACCCCTCGTAGCCCTCCCAAACTGCCCGGGGGAGGAGACCTCCCTTCGGTCAGCTCCCTCCCCCAAGCCCCCCTTGGGAGGGAGGGCGAGGGGTGGGAGAAAAGTAGACCAAAATGTTTGAGTGTGAAAAAGGCCGCTTTATTAGGAAACAGGTGCACATTACAATATATAAAACCCTGGCAACGCCTTACAAAAACTATACCTCACTAAATAAATAATTAACTACAAACCCCGCCCCCACCCCCTCCCCTAAAATTCTTTGGCCCCTCCCCCACCCAACAATACAGCATTAAAACATTACAATAACATTATAAACATAACATCATCAATAAAGCATTATGTCATCAATCAAATCATTACGTCATCACTTAACCCATTACGTCATCAACACCCCAATCACATAATGAATGCCAGGCCCTCGATAACCAAAAACCCTGCCTGACCCTTCACCCCTGTCAATACCCCCCAAAACCTGAACGGTCAAACTATGACCAACTTCCCCTGTACCTGTCAATCAATGAATCAGACCAATACTCACCAAAACTTTACAATAAACCGCACAGAGACAACAAAAACCCCGCCACCCAGAAAGGTAGGGGGGGGAGGAAACTACACCACCCCCCTTTCTGCCCCCCCAACCAGGAAAATAGAAGCAGAAACGAACAAAGCTCAACGCTGCATTGCCAGTGAACGTGCCAAAACTTCACGCAACTCCAACAAATAGAGATCCATCCCCACTCTGGAAAGGTGAACACCATCATCCCTGAAAAATTCAACTGTCTCAAATCGAATCTCTCTATGAGAGATCCTGCTGAAACCAAGACAACGGCAACATCTAGAAACCTCAGAATTTACCTTTTTCCTGGCTCTATCTACGGCTCTTGGATTTACCGCTCCTCTCCAAAACCTACGCGGAACTAGTTCAGTCCAGAAAACATGGCAACCAGCCCAAAACTCCTTGATGAGACTCAAATCTTTCTTGATAGCTCGCAGCAATACAACACCCTTAGTGGTACAAAGATCGTTCTCCCCCAAATGAATCACCAGAATGTCAGGACATAACCCGCCCACCATACTGTTGTTGATGCATGGAATTAACTCTCTCCAGAGCATACCCCCTTTCCCTTTCCAAACCAAATTGAACATGCGAGCATTAAAACCCAGAAGCTCTCCGAAGTAACTCTGCGCCGCCTGGACTCGGGCCCATTTCACGAAGGAATGCCCAACTATCCAGACTGTCACCACTGGAGAACGGGGCCCAGCTACAGATCCTATAAAAGAAAACAGAGTTAAAGCTCATGGAAAAGAAGATGACGCATGCGCATCCTCCGCTTGACTTCTCACATAGCGCTGAAAGCAGTTTGAAGACCAACGCCCCAACCTCATGATATCCCTTTGCGTCCAACCTCTATTAAAAGCTTCAGTTGCAGCACCAATCCGGAAAGAATGTGTACCATATAAATTCCCATCTAGGCCCAAGTGGTGTAACGCCTTGCGCAAGAGCATGCGAAATTGGTATGCTGTAACAGGAGTGCTATCAATATGCTGAAAAACAAGAGCATCATCACCACCCCCTGATAAAGAACGCCAGCGCCGAGCCAAAAGTAAAGGGAAAGTAATCCTCGGAGAGCGCGCTTCCAACCACACTCCTTTCCCTTTCTTCTTCTGATCAGTTTTGGAGCTAGCCAACCAAACATGCACCCACTCATCAGCACAAAACACATCATGCCAAAAAAGTCCACACTTACATTTTGAGCCCAACAACTCCGAAACCCTAAAAGCTCCCAAAAACATAAATGCCATTAACAAAGAGAATAAGCAGGACTCAAAGTCATCTGTACAAACTGAAGGCAGAATAGTTATCAGCCGAGCCAGCATCTGCCAAGATAAAGGAGCCCTAAATCTACTGGTGCGACCTAGTTGTCTAGCCCAGCCCTAAAGCATTCTCCTGCCAATCTCGCCCGCTGAAGGAGAATAACCCCAAACCAACTTACCCATGAAAGCTATCCCTGCCAATTTACCTGCAATGGTTACCCTGGTCAAACCTTTATCCATGAGATCTAAAATGAAATTTACCACGTCCTCAGAACGACGCCAAACCTCCTCACGCCTGCAAGCGCCGGACTCCAGAAACTCCCTCCAAGCCAGAGAATAAGCAGAACGCGTAGACACAGACAGAGAACCTACCACCAGTTGTAAGACCCGACGTTGCCTACGTGCCACAGATGAATCGGCATCGGGGTTGGTGATCTGTCTGCCTCCCTCGCCAGTCCACGGAATCTCCCCCACTGTGAATGAGACAGAGCATCCGCAATGTCATTGTCCACACCAGGAATGTGCAAAGCACGAAAGTGAATGTCGTGTTTCAAACAGCCCAGAACGAAGACTCTCATGAGCTTCAAGACCTGTTCATCCTTGGCAGACTGTCGATTAACAATCTCCACCACAGCCATGTTGTCCACACGAAAAAGCACCTTCTTGTGTGCCAAAACCTCCCCCCACAGGGTCAAAGCCACCAGCAAAGGGAAAAGCTCCAAAAAGGTAATGCTGCGACCACCATTCAGCCACTCATCAGGCCATCGTTCTGCACACCATCTCCCATTCCAATACAGACTAAATCCTTCACTGCCTGCTGCATCCGAAAAAATTTGCACATCCCACTGGAAGTCAACATCCTGAACCAAAGGAACACCATTAAAAGAAGAGAGAAAACATTTCCACATTCTCAAATCTTCCTTGACACCAGCAAACAAGCGAACACGATGGTGAGGCAAATGTTGACCTGCAAGAGCCCTGCCCAATCTGCGACAAAAAGCCCTTCCTGCTCTCACGACCCTACACGCAAAATTGAGATGGCCTAGCAACACCTGAATATCTCTCACCAACACTTTCCGTTTTGACAACATGGTTTCCAGCAACTCCAGCATCTTCACTTTTTTATCCTCAGGCAAGCGAGCCCGCATTGCCACAGAATCAAGTTCAATTCCCAAAAAGGACAAAACAGTGGCAGGACCCATAGTTTTCCCGGGAGCCAAAGGAACTCCCAGATCCTCCATGAGCCCTTGGAAAGTGTCATGAGCAGACTGGCACTCCGTGGAGCCCGGGGACCCGACAAAGAAAAAGTCATCTAGGTAGTGCGTTACCAGTGAGTGACCAGACTGATGAGTAAAGTACTATTGTAAAAAAGTACTGAAACACTCAAAAAGAGCACATGAAATGGAGCAACCCATCGGCAAAGCCTTGTCCACATACCATTTTCCTGAAAATTGTATACCTAGTAGACACCAGTCATCCGGATGGACAGGCAGCAGCCGGAAAGCAGACTTTATATCACACTTGGCCATCTCAGCAGCTGCGCCCGCGGTCACAACAAGTGACATGGCCACGTCAACTGAGGAATAAGAGACTGAAATAGCATCTGGATCAATAAAATCATTTACAGACGACCCTTCCGGCCATGACAAGTGTTGAATAAGCCTGAATTGTCCCGGATCTTTTTTAGGGACCACTCCAATAGGTGATATTATCAAATTAAGGATCGGCCAATCATGAAAAGGCAAACACAAAACGGTAGAGGGGGACCTGGGGGAGATTTAAAGACCAAGCTCTGGGTACTATCCCCAACAGAACCAATATACACCAAAGGTACCAGAGGGTCTCAGGTAAGTGTGCCCATATACAAGAAACCAGACCAGAACTCACCCTTACAACCAGGTAGTGACATAGAGAGCTCTCTGTGGATGAGGACAAATACCCATCAGTCACCATTCGGATCCGCCCTTCATCATTTGGGATTTTATCCGTACCACCCGTCAGAGATTATCGGTACTCTCCTAGGAGGTCAACCCGGTGGTAGGGGGTATCCTCACTAGAGTAAGGAGACGACAGTGTGGTGTACCACTCGATGTAGGTGAGTGGTAGACAAGATGGGACTGGGGTGTGCAGTGCAAAAGAAGATGTGAGGGAACAAAAAACCAAAAGGAGTGGATTTAAAATTGGTTAAGGCTAAGCACCACACAATGATTTATTCCAATTGTGCTTACCGTACCAATGTTAAAAACAGTACGCCTGCTGACTGACCAATTATGTGGACAGTCTCAGGACAGTGTGGTCGACTAGTTTCAGCAATTCAACGACTTATTTTGTCATTGCTTTCTTCAGGACCAATAACTACAAATAAAAGCTACTACACCATGTGAAAAAAGTAACACCCCGAGAACACACAACAAGTGCAGACAGTCACCTGAACGTTCTGGGTGTCCTTACAGTCTGTGCAGAACACTGTAGGAAGTGGGTGAGAGAAAAGGTTTACAAGTAAAAATGGGCCACATAGTCCAACCATCAAATATGCTTTGGACTGGAACATGACAGTATGTTGTTAAAAAGCACTACCTGAATGCAACCTTGATATAAAGACATTTGGGTAAAAAGTTAGTAACTACCAAATGTTAGTAAACTCTTACCTAAACATGTAAGGTAAGATGGCCTCACCCCACCTGGCTGTGGCTCAGGGGAAGAATGAAGCACCGCTCTAGAAAACATGTAGGACACACATTAATACATAAATTGCACGAGATAAAAACAACATAGCCCCTGTGCCTTAAATAAGCAGACAGAACATGGTCATCTAGACCAATCAAAGTAATTAAATGGTGAAGGGCAGCTAGCACTGTTGTAAACCCACTAGCAAAAACGCGAGGGTCCTCCTTACCTGACTGTCGGTACTCCTGGCCGGCGTCCTGGCCATCTGGGGAGGTACCGACGGCTGGCGAGGAGATGTTAATATACTCGATCCTGATAGGGAGAGAGATCACGTGGAGTAACATACTCGAGTATAGCTGACAACGTTAATCAGCATGATGCGGTGCAGCAGATGCGTTGCCGAGTGAGCCTAGTAAACAAAAAGGCTGGAGGGAGGTGAAAATCACACCAGCGCTGCTATTGGGAGCGCGGTGGTGTGACGCGTGAGCCTCGCGTCTCACTCGCGTATTTCGATAGGGTAACTCCTCCTCAAAGCCACGCTCCTATAGGCTGTCACTATGATTACGCGCCTATCAGGAGTCATGTAAGCCGCTCGTTCCGGGTCTGTCAAACGTCGCCACGGAGACGGGGATAAACAGACGGGGGTAAACAAAAAGCGGATAACATAGACAAGGATTTAACACATGCTAAACATGCACGATAGAGGTCAGTGTAAGTCATATGCATTGATGGTGAAATAGCATTAAATTCTTAAATCAGAACAGATATTAACGGGCTGCAGCATATCTGATAAAGAATTACAGGTATTAAGGACAAATGAGTGAGTATTGAAAGGTAAAAAATACCTATTTAGAATGCATGATTATAAATAATCGAAATCAGTTTAAACAGTAGGTGCTAGTGGTCTCATAGCGCTCAATGCATTAAACATATATAGACTAAACTACTGCCTGTCTCATCAAAACTCAATGGTAATTGAGCAGAGATGGCATTTAAACTAATAGCATTACAGTAAAACCCTGGCCTGTTTGTTCTAGTACAGGTGTATATGGCCTTGAAAGGCACATAGTTCACTTGCTCGGTCGAGGGCCACAGGGCATAGTATCTTCCTTTCAGATGGACTGGAGTACTACTCTCCTTACGCCTCTAGCAGCTCAAGCAGTGTAGTATTGATCAGAGAAATGGCAAGAGGGTGTTTGTATTACAGAGAGGACCACAGGATTTCATCATTAAGTCCCTCTTTGTGTGTCTTCAATTTAAGGACCCATCTCTGTTCTTTTTTCAGCAGATAATTGGCCACGTCTGTATAGATACGTGGGCATGACAACAAGGAAGGTCCGCACACGGATATCAGAGCATAAGAGCACGATCCGTTGTGCTAGACAAGCCACCAAACTAACTGCCCACTTCCTAGAAGCAAAACACCAAGCCACAGAATTTCAATGGACTGTCCTTGAACAGCCGTTCATTCCCGCACACACTACAGACGTGGCCAATTATCTGCTGAAAAAAGAACAGAGATGGGTCCTTAAATTGAAGACACACAAAGAGGGACTTAATGATGAAATCCCGTGGTCCTCTCTGTAATACAAACACCCTCTTGCCATTTCTCTGATCAATACTACACTGCTTGAGCTGCTAGAGGCGTAAGGAGAGTAGTACTCCAGTCCATCTGAAAGGAAGATACTATGCCCTGTGGCCCTCGACCGAGCAAGTGAACTATGTGCCTTTCAAGGCCATATACACCTGTACTGGAACGAACAGGCCAGGGTTTTACTGTAATGCTATTAGTTTAAATGCCATCTCTGCTCAATTACCATTGAGTTTTGATGAGACAGGCAGTAGTTTAGTCTATATATGTTTAATGCATTGAGCGCTATGAGACCACTAGCACCTACTGTTTAAACTGATTTCGATTATTTATAATCATGCATTCTAAATAGGTATTTTTTACCTTTCAATACTCACTCATTTGTCCTTAATACCTGTAATTCTTTATCAGATATGCTGCAGCCCGTTAATATCTGTTCTGATTTAAGAATTTAATGCTATTTCACCATCAATGCATATGACTTACACTGACCTCTATCGTGCATGTTTAGCACGTGTTAAATCCTTGTCTATGTTATCCGCTTTTTGTTTACCCCCGTCTGTTTATCCCAGTCTCAGTGGCGACGTTTGACAGACCCGGAACGAGCGCCTTACATGACTCCTGATAGGCGCGTAATCATAGTGACAGCCTATAGGAGCGTGGCTTTGAGGAGGAGTTACCCTATCGAAATACGCGAGTGAGACGCGAGGCTCACGCGTCACACCACCGCGCTCCCAATAGCAGCGCTGGTGTGATTTTCACCTCCCTCCAGCCTTTTTGTTTACTAGGCTCACACGGCAACGCATCTGCTGCACCGCATCATGCTGATTAACGTTGTCAGCTATACGCGAGTATGTTACTCCACGTGATCTCTCTCCCTATCAGGATCGAGTATATTAACATCTCCTCGCCAGCCGTCGGTACCTCCCCAGATGGCCAGGACGCCGGCCAGGAGTACCGACGGTCAGGTAAGGAGGACCCTCGCGTTTTTGCTAGTGGGTTTACAACAGTGCTAGCTGCCCTTCACCATTTAATTACTTTGATTGGTCTAGATGACCATGTTCTGTCTGCTTATTTAAGGCACAGGGGCTATGTTGTTTTTATCTCGTGCAATTTATGTTTTAATGTGTGTCCTACATGTTTTCTAGAGCGGTGCTTCATTCTTCCCCTGAGCCAAGGCCAGGTGGGGTGAGGCCATCTTACCTTACATGTTTAGGTAAGAGTTTACTAACATTTGGTAGTTACTAACTTTTTACCCAAATGTCTTTATATCAAGGTTGCATTCAGGTAGTGCTTTTTAACAACATACTGTCATGTTCCAGTCCAAAGCATATTTGATGGTTGGACTATGTGGCCCATTTTTACTTGTAAACCTTTTCTCTCACCCACTTCCTACAGTGTTCTGCACAGACTGTAAGGACACCCAGAACGTTCAGGTGACTGTCTGCACTTGTTGTGTGTTCTCGGGGTGTTACTTTTTTTCACATGGTGTAGTAGCTTTTATTTGTAGTTATTGGTCCTGAAGAAAGCAATGACAAAATAAGTCGTTGAATTGCTGAAACTAGTCGACCACACTGTCCTGAGACTGTCCACATAATTGGTCAGTCAGCAGGCGTACTGTTTTTAACATTGGTACGGTAAGCACAATTGGAATAAATCATTGTGTGGTGCTTAGCCTTAACCAATTTTAAATCCACTCCTTTTGGTTTTTTGTTCCCTCACATCTTCTTTTGCACTGCACACCCCAGTCCCATCTTGTCTACCACTCACCTACATCGAGTGGTACACCACACTGTCGTCTCCTTACTCTAGTGAGGATACCCCCTACCACCGGGTTGACCTCCTAGGAGAGTACCGATAATCTCTGACGGGTGGTACGGATAAAATCCCAAATGATGAAGGGCGGATCCGAATGGTGACTGATGGGTATTTGTCCTCATCCACAGAGAGCTCTCTGTGTCACTACCTGGTTGTAAGGGTGAGTTCTGGTCTGGTTTCTTGTATATGGGCACACTTACCTGAGACCCTCTGGTACCTTTGGTGTATATTCAATCATGAAAAGGGCCAGCCATCCTTCCTTCATGCACTTCTTTATTGAATTTGTCTTGCACTACTGCGCCATACTCAGATGCTGAGTTCAGATTAGCAGACCATCTCCTTTGTCTGGAACCCATGTAACCCAACTGGAATCCAAATTCAAAACCGTCCAACAATTTCTGTTTCACAGCTTCATCATCATAATCCTGAAGTGCAAGGCGCAACTTCTCCAACTTAACCGGCGTATGAGCCCTTGGGCCCAACAACCTGAGTACCTCTGGATCCCCTACCCCCCGAAAACTGTTGGGACGTCCCCGAACCACTTGCACCTGACTGTTTCCCCTGTTGACCTCCTGCTGGCTTGTTATCCCAGCATCTAGACAATGGGTGCCGCCTACCACAGCCAGAGCATTTGTGTCTGAACTTACAATACTCTCTACTACAGGACCCTTTGTTGAATTCCCAACATGTGCCCATTCCAGACTGTGATTTTGAAGTACTCCCCACCCCTCCCCGGGTGGGTTTGCCCTGAAAGGGCCGGTAAATTAAGGGGAGACCGCTGGCTGTAAAAATCGTCTTACCCCCCGATGCAGATCCCATAGTATGCTGCCATAAGTCAGTGTCCAATTCCCCCCACTTGGCCTCCGGATCCCAAGCAAGACCTATCTCTGCCATAGGATAACATTAGAGTTACCGTATTGCATTTAATAAGCTGTAACTTCCAAATGGAAACAGGTCACCAGTTTGTTTGGTGCCTTTGGAATTGTGATGGAAAATTCTTTCTTTTGGCAAAGTCGCATTTAAAGTGCAATTTTGAAAATTCCACTTTTAGAAAGTTAAATCCACATACAGGGAGTGACCCAGTAGAGGAATCAGAGGGAGGGATCCACACAAAATGCATAAATCCTTAAATCCTTTCAAAGGCCATGTAATTACTCCGAGCCTGAACCTTCAGCAACACATTATATATTCATCAAAACATTATTTTACTGTTATCTAACAACTGCACATAGAACACGATGTATTAAAGACGTTTATTCATAGACACAACAAATTAACAAACTGTGAGGGAATCCATGAAACATTATAGGTAGAAGACATCACTGGAAATTATTTTAAGACACATAGCTCATGTAATAACTAACTAATAATAGCACATTATCACAAAAATACCTTTTAACATCACAAGATGATCACAATACTTTCACATAAGTACTTAACATGGTCTAAAGAGATAACGATCTTTAACCTTAATCCACAAAACTGACATTGATGTCACAGACAAATGTCCATATAACGAAAATACGTTTTCAACATAGATTGCATCAATTTAAGAGTTAAAGATTTGTCCTCCTTATCCTTGTCAAAATCCAAACATGTCCTTTTGGGTTTCGGGCACACGGTTGAACCCTTCTCAGTGACTGTAAATATTTCTCATTTTTGTAAATCTAGTCAACCATTTTCTGGTCTCTATTGACCTTTTTGTGGTTTACCCTCAATCTCTCTCAATTACTCCACACGTTTCTACCTACTGTGGGCCTAATAACTATTTATAAAGGTTTTCCTCAGGGCTCACAAAGTTCCATGGCGGTCACTATAAGCAGACAGAAAGAAATAAAACTATATGTCACTTAACTGTAGACATTAATCATTTGTCGGAGACCTATTGGAGTAGAGAGGAGCCCAAAAAACTTTTTCTCACATACCAATCTTGCCTTAATGCAGAGAGTCTATGCCATGGGGTTATTACTGATGTGTGGCAACGGTGTGTTCTCCTCCTGTTTAGTATGGTAGACCTAAAGTAGTAATCAAAGGTCAACTGAGCAGAATACTTCAAACATCATACTGATCAAAGAGATACCCAGTTCCCCATCGTGTATCAATTCCTACCTGCACTCCATATATGTTTTGGTGCAGGAAAATAGCTCCAACGTTGACTGCAGCCAGCCTCAATGGGAGAGTAAAAGAAATACACTGATAAGTTAACTTAGTGGAGTGCGGCAAAGTGCTAATGTTGTGCTGCTGAAAGGACTGCCACTCTGCTGGACTGCTACCCAGAAGGGCTGCCGCCCTGCTGTGCTGACCTGCTGCCCTCTTGCCTGGGTGAGGACTGGACCCCAGGGTGATTCTAAGGACTAGTTAGCGGGCTTCTTGATTAGAGCCTCAGAAAAAAAGGCTTCAGCCACCTTTAAGCAGCACCTGGACTCTGCAGTCTGTGAGTCCTACCCTATTCTGTCGAGCCACCCCAGTACTGGACCCTTGGAATTGGGCCTGAAGGTGCTCTGCCAACCCATCTGTGGAACCAGAAGAAATGACACATCTCCTCTGCTGCGCAGCACAATCCTGAGCAGAACAGGTGCATCGCTTTTGCCGTGAGGATCCTCCCACAAGGTCCCCACATCGACCTCTCAGCCTTCATCAGATCATCAGAACCGTCGCTGCATGACACCCCCCCCCCCCGGCACAGGCCCCCGCATCACAAATATCCAATCGACATCAGCCTTTATGACCGCACACGTTCGCTTATCGCAGCCTCGCAGATCCTCTAAACAAACGCATCACCTCTGCTGCGCAATACATCTTTGATGCCGGACTGTGCATTGCATACCCTTATCAACAAGATCCTCGATGATGATGCAGGACCTTGCTTTGCAGTTTCTCAGAAACAACGCACACCCTCAGCTGTGCGACATATACTCAATGTTGGACCTCCCACTCCTCTGCAACCAGGATTTAAGGTACACTTGTTTAGCGGGCCTAACTGAGTTCCAGTAGCTGGCCCATGCCCCATCGCAGTCGGCCTGAACTTGTGACTTATCTCGGTCTAGCTCAACAAGATTTCCACAGTTAGCGATTTGCGCTTTTTGGCACTATTTTCACTAAAATGTCAAACCTATGTATCTCCGGTTCTATTAATTGGATTATTGTTTTGGTCATGTTTAATTTATTAAAATATTTTTTTTCTAAATTGGTGTATTATTTTTCTTGTTGCTTCCACCTGGCGCCATGGTGCAGGGCGCGGCACGCTCCCCGGACTTCCGCAATTATCTTAGGCCCTTATATAAAGGCATGGTAATATAATGGCTTGAAGATGATCCACGCATTGCTCACTTGGATCGACACCATAAAACGACACCCTAAAACGCCTCATGCACTAAATGTGATTTATTTAAAGAGTTTTATATAGTGCTGGCTAGACCCGAAGGTATCAGAGCACTTTACATAAGGTTCCACATGGTTGCAAAATTACATCAGTTACAAGTTACCAATGATATCAGTAAAAACATTTAAGGAGCATAGAAGAAAAGGAAAATGGAGGGAGAAGGTTAAGGGGGTAGAGGAGAGATGGGTAGGGTATAGATATAATGGAGAGACGAAGGGAAAGTCTGCCCAAGTTCCGGCTGGGTAGGTGACGGCCGAGGGGGAATCCGCAGCCTATCTCCTTTACAGCTATCAGGTAGCTCCATCGGGCATAGGTCAAATTGCTAGGTCTTAACAGAAAAACATTAAAGGGATAGAAGGCAAGGAGAAGGGGGCATAGAGGGGGAAGGGGGTAGGGTGAAGGGGTAGGAGTTAGATACGATAGAGAGACAAAGTAACATCTGCCCAAAGTCCGGCTGGGTAGGTGACAGCCGAGGTTGATGGATCATCAAAAGTTACAGGGTGACTGCCTATCACATTGCAAGGTGAATGGGTTCCCATCGATTATGGGAACATTCCTAAACCTCCAATAATGTGAGATTCTCTAAACACTGTGGACTCTCTCAGAAGGTTACCTGAGACTCCAGGGCAGAAATGCAGGATCTCTCCCCAACAAGGGGAGAAGGAGTACTTTGGCAAGGGGTACATTTAAAGGGGGCCAATTAAGGCCTTTTCCAATAATATGTGAGTCCCAAGTACTGTGGACTCTCTCAGAGGGGAATCTGAGACTCCGGGGCAAGAATGCTGGATCCCTCCCCAACAAGGGGAGAGGGAGAGCTTTGGCAAAGGGCACATTGAAGGAGGCCATAAGGCGCCTATATCCCTAGAGCAGATAACCTAGAAGGTAAGGGGAAAAAGATCAAAATCCGTTCACCCTCAAGGTCTAAAATGAAGGGGCTACCAGAAAAAGAGCGTGGGCAGAGAAGGAAAACGTGGACACCTTGGGAAAAATGAATGTGGAGGGAAAGGGAAGATATGGCCTGGGGAGAACGATTCAGCTGCCATAGAGAGGACAAGCCAGTATAAGCAGGCTCAACAGGGAACAGTCATTGGAGCTGGCAAAAAACCTGGAGTAGTCAGTGTGTAAGCAAGGGTAATGGTAAGAGACAAAATTAAACAGAGATAGTAAAGGAAAGAAGTAGTGCAGTACAATACGAACCATAGTATTGAGACATGCAAATAGTCGGAGGGACATAACATGAGAGAATGGGGGGAGGAGAAGTATCAATAACAATGTTAATACAATGTGAATGTCCGAGGGGAGGAGAGAAGAACAATAATAGTTCGGGAGGGGGTTAGTGGGGCCGGCAGGGACCAAGTTGCAAGATGGCAGCCGAGACCGGACTGACCATTGGAGATGGACTCAAAATGGTCGGGGCGATGTAGTTCAAAAGTCCAGAAGAATAGTTTCTTCTTACCTCCGGATAAAACCTCCATGTTGTTCCACGCGTTAGACGGGAGGCAAGCCAGGAGGGATGGCAGTGGGAAACCCATTGGTGGCAAAGTCGGGAGGCAGTAGGGACGGCTGGGGTAAAGAGTCTCGCACACAGTCCGATTCATCGGCGGCCAACCTGAGGGCCTCGGCAGTGTGGCAAACCGTAAGCGTTGCCTGAGCCTCGCTTTAATGTTCTCCCTATTGTGTGTTTGTATTGTAGTGTAGTTCCTAGTTTCCCACTAGGCCCTGCGCATTGGAATAACATAAACAGTAGTATCGACGTGGAACTGCTTATATTCCAGGCCTCCACTGACTATGCTAAACTTAATTGGGTTGTGTTACCAACTAGCTCAGAGGTCACTGGAAACTTTCTTCTCTGCATAGGAAGTGATCAGCTTCCTTGGCACAGACAAGAAGGGATTCAGTTTTCCAACAACCGTGCAACATGACAACTTTGCTCCTCAGATCAAGAGTCGATCTCTAGGGTCGTTTGAAACAATAGACACAGATTTCACTCAGTCAGTCTAGTGCAGTTTACTTTCACAGTATGTAGAGAATAGAGAGACGGGCGTGTATCAATAAAGGTTAACATTTATTGAACAGTCTTTCTTCTCGTACAAGAGAAATGTATTGCCACAATTGCAATAACTGTTATTATAAAAAGTACGTACAGTAAGATAAGTATTGCGAAATAGAACTGTAAAAGCATTGATATGGTTTCTTAGCCATACAATGGTTTAAAAGTAATAAAACATATATACAGTCATATATACATTAGGCTAACATACTCAACTGGTGCTTCTAACTAAGCCTACCCCAGTGTGCCTGACCTAAGCCTAACACGTGAAAGGGGAAGTAAGTAAGTAGTTTAAGTTAAGTTTGTTTTGCCAAGGTTTGTTTCAAGAATTCTCGTCTAAGGGTTTAGTCAACACCATACCTCTGAATAGAATGATGGAGGATTGGTATCTCCTTCAGGGGTCTCTCTCGATATCCCAGTCACCCGCGAGGGTAAACCGGAAGCGCCGGGACTGGATTTCTCTGCACGAAAAATGCAGCGGCTTCTCTCAGCGCGTCGAGGAAGGAGGGGTGACAGCGTCCGCGGGCAGCTGGAATCGGCTGGATGTCTTCGCAGAGGACGGCTGTTTCAGCTCCTTAAGCGTACTGCACCATAGTTCGCGCTGTAGCGGCGATAATGGTAATCAGCAGCTTCACCACCACAGGATAGCAGGCTGCAGCGACAGAGTGCTAGTTTTTACCAACACAGGGTCATGCAGGCAGCTGGCATCAGCAACAGGGAACGAACTCGCAGCTCGTATCTCTCTCTTTGCTTAAGGCAACGTTGGTAATATTTATACCTGACAGGTGCCGGGTTTGACGCAAGTTTGCTGGACATAAGACGTCAATTAAAGATGTCACTAGGAAGTGACAGTTATCAGTTGCTCATTAGAGTTCCATTACTAATCAAAACATAGCAAGCGGGGATTTCCAGGTTTGCTAAGTTTTTATCTTGTTGAAGAACTCGGAGTGTTATCTAGGAATATCAGATAGTGACTGCTGCTCTGTCATTGCACTAATTGGTCGCAAAGGAAGTAGCAGAGAGTCATGCTGGAATGTGGCTCTGTTCGTGTGAGGCCAGAGGTGACTTTTCAGAAAATCGCACTTGAACGGTTATGCCAATATAGGGAATAAATGGATTTATAGCCGAATAGGGGCATAAGGTCACAGTATCGATCAGGAACCTAGATAAGCACGCAACACCCACTCCACGTTTTCATGTCCATCAAAATTACTAAAACTAAGCAATTAGATGCATGTGTAACATTGCCCACCCCAAAATACATAAATGCATTCGAAATAGGCGTACTTGTAATACATGGAATTTTAGGTACTGTACGTTTTTTAAAGCATAGTAATCATTCAAAAGGTATTGCATATGAAATCAATGAACGATTATGCATAAAGTATTACACATGAAGTATCTCTGACAGAAGAAATGCGAGATAAATCATCACATAAAAATGCATTGTAATAACATGTGTGCTAGAGGCTGGTGTTATGTTGTTATGTCTCTAGATGTGTTTAGAAATAGAAGTGTGAAGCTTCTGTTCTCTAAGAATAGTTTTTACGTTAAGCAAAGAATTGTTCGTGCCAAAAAGGGTCAATATTAAAAAAATTGTCCAATTCAAAGAAAAATAGATTTCCAAAGCTCCTGGCAGTTTTTGTTGATCAAAACTGAAGGCCGAATTCAGAGTTCATGGGAACGCTGTGTGTCGGAAAGCTTTTCAAAAGTTATTGTTTCTCTATGGGTGAGAACATCGTATCAGACAGGCTCGCAAAGAATTGGTCTACAAAATCAGGTGATGGTTCAACCAAATTAGATAGCGCTGTAACTTGGCAGGTGTGAGAATGATTGCTGTCATCGAAGGCAGGACCAGCAATGCTCACAGAACGTTGTACCTGGATGATGTTGCTTTTGTCACTCGCTCCACTGTTACCACTTGGCTGTAGTACAGGAGTCTCCACGAATGCCGTCATCAGGATTGGTAGCCGCTGGGGACAACACAATGCGTGAGCCGTTATTGGACTGAGCAAAGTATCGACGTCCATTGGTACTGCTGATGGAAGTGAAAGACAGATGTCCAACACGCATTCATCGCCGCAAAGCATACACCGTAGCACAGGTAAAATGCCATTTTGCCATATCGGTCTGAATGAAAGGAACCAGGTCATGTTTAGATCTCTCAGCCTGGCCAATCCGAGGACGTTAGTTATCCTGTCCCTGTAGCACATTGCTAGGATTGTCTCTTCCATTCCCATGGGAGCTATGTCTGAGCCGAGGCTTGCCATAACGTAGCAGGATGGTCAAAAATAGAATCCCTGCGATGAGTCCCAAAAATAGTGGAATGCCGCCAAGAATGGAGTGCACAAAATTAGGAAAGATTCCCAAAATTGCCTGGAAGGGTGTTAGCAGTCCCGTAAAGACTGTCTTAAATATGCCTGGGATGCTTGTTGCACTAGACATGTTAAGGAGTTGGCTGAACATTTCTACGAAATGCACGGGGCAATTTGTTGATAAAAGGTCATGGACTTCAGTAGCCGTCCTTGCGACTAGAAGATCATACGTCTCTTTAGATGACGTTATAGGCACTGTTGTCTGTAAAAGCACAGATTTAATTTTGCTTAATGTATCAATTCGTATAGAATAGAGATTCAGACGAGGCCAGAGGGGAGTCACTATGTCTGGAGGCCCGCTCGGAAACAATGCTTGCATACAACATTTGACCATGGACGTTACTTGTACTAGATAACTTTTTCCGGGCGCAAGGCCACAACACCTGTGATCCGTTCTAAGAATGTAACTCCCGTTTGCGAGTTGCATAAAGAAGGGCTCTATCTGAGTTGCAGGAGTGACTAGCTGGTGGCATGAAAGGTTGTTTGAATTTCCATCACATGCTCCGTGTAAATTAATACCCTGACACAAAAGTATACCGCTTAGTGAGTGTTTACAGTTGTCACCACTAAGAAATACATTTTTGTCGCTGTCACTATAGCAAGAATGAGTGTATGGTAATTTCCATATAGATTTAACATATCCCTTACCCAATTGTTCATATTGGCCAGCAAGTATGTACTCAAGGCATTTATGAAATCGGAAAGTTGTTATCGGAATTGTGATAATTCCGTGTATTATCCATTCAATGACAGGACTCTCTGACATTGTCAATGGTAATCTCTCGAGTTTTTCGATGCTCAGGATTGTATAGTCTGCTCCTTTCTGTGCCAAACTGATCTGTTTATCAGTAAGGTTAAAACTGGAAAATAATGACGTTGTGTTGATTAAACGCCAAGGCACATAGCCTGAACGAAGATTTTGCAGCGTCCAGCCTAATTCTATAATAGAGCGTAATTGAGACTGGCCATGTTGTAACATTAGCAAATCTCTGTCTATCACATCAAAGGCAGAGGATACAATATTGTCCAAAGAATATATTCTGGAAGACAGAGTCATTAACCCATTGTCTACCACAGAAAGTGATTTCTCCAAATTAATACGATCAATTTCTCGTATTTTTTCAGCAGTTTCAATTTGCTTCACTTTCCAAGCCTCGTTGTAAGCAGCATAGATACTGGTCGCTATGAAACGCTTTTGACGCTGTTTGCGTGGTCCAAGAGTGAAATCGCGCAAATCAGCACCATCTTTTAGCAAAGACAAGTGTTGCTTAATTTCAGCCAGTGTGGACGAAGTTAGCCATTCTAGGCAGAGTTTCCCTACACTGTATGTTGTTATAATCCCTGGATGTTGTCTCTGGGAGTATCTAGGGTCTAATCTGGTCATTTTTAACCCCTGTGTTTTATTCAGGAACCTATCTTGACAGCTATTTGTGTCTGTAGGCCAGATTAACCACTTTTTCCAATCAGGATGTGTTCTGTTGAAATGTAAAATTTGTGACACGTCTAACTCAATATCAGCTGTTGCATTTTCAGGTATTGGCTTCGGTATAGACGGTGTTTTAAGGTCTTTGTTCTTGGCTAGGCCAAGACAAGATGTTTGGTGTACTGTGTCATTTAAAAATAACATTTGTTCTGGTATCATGCAGGTTCTAAATAGTGCTTCTATGCCTTGCACCTGCCAATCTTTTGTACCCCAAATTGTTTTCGTTTCAATATTATTTTTCCAATAATCAAAACCAAATGTCATCATTTTGTCATAAAATGCTTCTGAATATATCAATTTAGAATTTGTCAGCATTGTTTTCATTCCTGTTTTATCTAACAGTTTGTAATAAAACGTTTCTGCATCACTGGTGTTAAACCCTGAGAAGTATTTGAATTTCTCAAAAAATGCTTTAGAACTGCTTTTAGGTGGTGTAGAACAATGTTCCCATTGATTATACATAAAAACATTTCTAGGCTGTGCAGATTTATGCAAGTAATGATCCCCATAATGGGTATAACAGAATAACTGCTCATAACTAGATGAACCTTGTAAATAATCATGATCTGTGAATCTAGCTGACATTACTAAATCAGACATCATGTCATTAATACTGTTAAAGTCCCAATCATCAGAGAATGTACTAGGTGTCACAAAGTCACTTAAGGAAACCTTTAGTTGATGAGGATACTTCAGGATTTCGACCGGACCATAGATCTCATAGTCTGTTTTCTCCCATACTACCCCACCAGGTATTGGAATTGCTGTGACGTTTACTGTTGACAGTTCTCTTTTCTTCACGTGGGATGATCTGTGTGGTTTCAGGACTAGGTTGATGTTCTGACTTGCTGTGTCCATTCAATTGTAATAAACTTTCCTAAAATTAAAACTAAAATTAGGCATAGTAGGAGTATGAATACCCCTGAGATAATCCAATGCTCAATCAACGGTGAATCCAGATATAGTTCTTTGATTTGTTGAAGGAGTCCTGTTGTATTTTCTTTAAAATACTTTTTTGTTTCTGGCATCACTTCGGGGTCGTTTAAATCTTCAGAGAAGTTGTCGAAGTTGATGAAATAACCAGAGGCAGTTCTGTCAATTGATGGGATTGTTCTTTCAATCTGTCTCTCGGTAGCACTTTCTGATGCCACATCATTGTAGACTGGTGTTGTTTCTTGACGAACTGTTTCAATCTGTGTTTCAAGAGGCACGAGTTCCATGGCATTATTGCATAGTCCTTCATTGTGCACTGCAGGCTGATCGAATGTGATGAGTCTTTCAGTTTGAACCTCTTGGATTGTTGCAAGTTTGGGTATTCTGTTGTTTCTTGGGAGTCCACTGGGCCTACTGTTGATTATAGGCCACATGCTTGTGGTTTTACCAGATCGATAGACACGACTCTGTTCTCCTTTTTACCAGCAAGGGGCGGTAGCACAACTGATCTTGTTCCGGTGACTGCTAAGACAGGTACTGCTTTTCTGTAAGAAGGCCCAAATTCCTTCTTAACCGCGATCTTTTCTCTGACTAGATCCCCAATCTTTGGAATCCAGACAGGCCTTGCTGGGGCTGTTGCGGGTGGTGCCTCGTCAGTGGTACTTGGCTGTTGCTTTAACTTTATGTTGCTTAATGATTTTCTTGTTTCATTCAGTTCCTGTAAAACAGCCAAACGGTCTTTTACATCAAAGTGCGTTGTTTCTTCTTGTACCACTGACATCTGACTATCGAGGTCCTGAACGTTCATTCTAATTCCGAACAATAGTTCGTATGGGCTGAAACCTTTTAGAGAATTTCTTGGCATGTTGTTAAGACTAATCTGGACACTTATTAAATGTTTGACCCACCCAGCGCCTGAACCTAATACCTTCGCTGTTATAGATTGCTTTATGTCCCGGTTTTTTCTTTCTACCACACTATTCCCTTCGGGGTGCGACGGACAAGAATACCGCAACCCAATTCCCATGCTGGCCATGGCCTCCCTATAGGCTCGAGAGCTGAAAGCAGGACCCTGGTCAGAATGGAACGTGGTAATTGCGTATGTGCCGATATAGACTCGCAAATCTTTTATAACCGTTCTAGCGTCAGCCGAGCGCTGGGGCCACATCCATATGAACCTCGTACAGGAATCCACTGCTACCATGATATATCTATAGTTACCGTCCCTTTGTAGGGGACCACAGTGGTCCAGGTAAACGCATGCAAATGGTTTATCCGAGATGAGAAGGGGTGTCTGAGCTGGTCGTTTCACTGTTGATACTTTTATCCTTTGGCATATGTCGCATTCTAATACATACTTTTTAGTTTGTATTCTCAAGCGAGGCCACCAATATCTCTGTTTTAATAGTGATACTGTTGCGGAAACGCCAGCGTGTGCAGAAGCAAGCCCTTTGTGTGCCGCTTTGATTAGTCCTAGTCTGTGTTCCCTGTTTGGAATTACTCTATCCCCCACTCCAGGGATTCGAGCAAAAGGAACATTATTTGTATCCGTTAAGTACAAGTACTTTTTAGGAAAGCCTTTTGGGAGTGTTTTCTTATCATTTTTTACTGACGTACTGACAGCTTGTAGAATATCGCTGTCTATTTTTGTTTGTGACCGAGTTATTGCTGCTACGGAAGCCGTTTGCACAGCTGCCTTCGCGGCTTCATCAGCCAATGAATTCCCTGCAACGTGAACGCCATCACGTTGATGACTCAGTGTATGTATCACGTGAGTCTTTTGTAGTTCTTTCTGTAAAAGAACTACCTGTTCCCAAAGCATTTTATGCTTTATTGTGCCACCTTTTGCATCTTTGAAACCATTTTCCACCCAATTCTGCAAGTATTCATTATAAGATTGTACGCAATAAAAAGAATCGCACACTATTAGTGTGGGGAATTCGCGATCGGTATTTTCTAGCGCCATCTTAAATGCTACTAATTCAGCTCGTTGAGCCGAGCAATCTCCTAGAGATTGTGTTTTAGTGACCAATGGTCTAAATTTTCCTTTGTGCCAGCGACCTTTAACAATCGCGCACGCGGCACTGTAAGCTTGCTTACCCCCGACTGCGGGTTGTGCTGATCCGTCAGTATATATAATACTTCCGTATTCTTCGAGAGGCAGGATTTCAATTGGCAGAGGACATTCGTATTCATATTGTAAAAATTCCTGTGTTTTTAAGTTAGGATCAAATTCGTAAACTACGTCTGTTGCAGCAAGAGAATTAACCCACTGAATCCATCTCGGATGCAAAGCTTTAGCATTAGGAATGCTTGCTTTAGTTACCGCTTCTAAAGCCGGTATGGGTGTTACTATTATTATTCGTTTACCTTGTGCTAGGGGCCTTTCTTTCGCTACAGCAGTCTGAACCGCAGTTAGAATTTTCTCAGTTGAACTGAATTTTATTTCAGCCTTTGTGTACAAATGTGATTTGTAAGCTATTGGTACCTTTTCTCCCTCATTAGAGGTCAGGTACGTGAATACGCATCTTCCTGGGATGACTCGGATTACAAGATCACGTGTGTTGTCACGCGTATCTAATTTTGTTTTTGCTAACATGTCTGTTTGCAGTGATCTCAAAATTTCTGTGTGTTTTTGAGTCCAATTGATTTGTTTTAAATCAGGTTTTATTAGTTCGTAGAGAGGTTTAACCCTCTCTGCGTAATTTAGAATATAAGTTCTTCCGAAATTCAGAAAACCTAGTATTGATTGTAAATTCTTCAGCGTTTTTGGAGATGGAGTACAGCGCACTTCTCTAAGAAGTTGTCCGCTAGGCTTTTCCCTTCACTTGATAATTCGTACCCTAAGAACAGCACTGTCAGATGGGCAATTCGGGACTTTTTAAAGTTGAATTTGTAACCCTCTGCTGCGAACCCAAGTATAATGGTGTTCACTCTTTTCAAGTGAGTATCCAAGTCGTCGTCTGTGAGATAAATATCATCTACGTAAGATAATGCTTCATCATCATAGATTTGTAGTAACTCTGTTACCCTAGCTGAGAATAGTCCTGGGCTGTTCTTGAACCCCTGTGGGAGTCGACAGAATTTTTTCTGTGACCCAAATGCAGAGAAAGCGGTCAAATATCTGCTTTCTGGTGCAATGTTTTGACAAAAGAAGCCATTAGAAATGTCTAATGTCATTTTATATTTTTTCCTAACTATATTATTCATTAGGGCTGCACTATGCGAGTTTTGTACTGCAAAAGTTTTGCAACATGTATTAAGGTGTCTGTAGTCCAAAACTAGACGATATGAATTGTCTGGCTTGGAGACAGGAAACAAAGGATTGTTCATTTGAGAGGTGCATGTTTCAATCACCCCCTGGTATTCAAGTTGATCTAAGATCTCCCTGACCTGTTTTTTAGCTTCTTGCTTTATGGGATACTGCCGTTGGGCAGTTGGTTCACTTTTTATTTGGATTTTGTGAGGTGGTGAATCCTCATCCCATCCTACATGATTTTTATACAATGCAGGTGCCTGGGCCACTGCCCATTTCCTTGCATATGTATATTTTTTATGAATCGGTATGTGATTCGAGAAGGCAGGCATAATCACTTCTTCGCCACGAGGGCACTCCCTGACAAACTCTGGGGGCCAATCTTTTTCAGCTAACAGAATATCATAGCCTTTTGAGAGCTTATCCCAAAATAGACCCTTAATTTTCCTAGTCTTATCACCCTCTATACGCAATGTTATTTCGTATATTTTATGGGGCTCGCTAAGTCTGGCGTCGGCAGTTTCAACCTGAATGTATTCATTCGTGTCCACTGTCTCCAGATGACTCATCAAGATCTTGCGCGCTATACTGATTTCTGGTGCACTGTCCAACATTGTCAATGCCCACTCCCCGTTTTTCAACTGTGTCCTCAGTATTCTCGGCATGGTTGATTACTCTAATACTGGCTACCTTCTTTTTCTGAAATTGAGATTTCTTATTTTGAGCAGGTTCCTTGTCTTTGGACTTGGTGTGCTCTCCTGGGTCTGACCGTCCTCTTCTTTCCGAATTCTGTGGAGAAGATCGAGAGGGACGTGTATCAATACTTTGATATCTATCAAGTTTTTTTATATTATCCCTATTTCTAAGGTTATATCTTTTCTCAGAGGGCTCCCGTTGGGGAGACTGGCGTTCTCGAGTCGGAGTTCTTTCCCTCCGTCGAGGAGACCTTCCTCTGGACTGGAAAACTTTTTCCTTGGGAGTGGATTGTTTATTTCCATCCCAGCTCTTTTTAGGAGTGTTTAAATTATTTTTAATAAATAATTTTTCAGGATTTTCGAGCAGTTGGGGCTTAACTGGTTTCCCACCCAAGCTGTCTCTACCTAATTCTTCATAGCATTTTTCTATGATTTTTGCAAGCTCAACAGGATCTTTTATATCTGTTTCCCTCAACTTCTGGCGGATCGCCACAGATGCTCCTTCTCCCTTTATGTTGGCTAATAATATAGCCGTGACCTGCTTGAAGTCTTTCAGTAATTTCATACCTAGATTTAAAGCGGGCTCTGGACCGAATTCATTTTGAATCTGTTTTAGCACTTCTGGTATTACCGCCATAGACGGAACACCGTGTGTTTTTGTGTAAATGGAAGCAAAGACTGTACCCCAAGTGTCACAGTCCTCCACGTGTGGTGCGATTCCCATAGGAAGGCAGATGGTCAAGATTCTGTGTTTCTCTATAGGGGTAGTATCAGGAAATACTGCCTCTATTTGAGTGATTTTCTGGGCTAACCAGAAAGGAATTTGTTCCCGTTTTACGGGTGTTTTACCAAGACATGACTGTATGTTCTGTGGTGTAATTTTATTTGTATTCCCCTGATGAGGGGTCAGCTGTGGTGTATTAACAGCTGGCTGGACTGTTACAGTCCGCATTACATATTGGACTAATTGCCTATGTATTTTTATTAATGTGTTTAGCTGTGCTAACAGCTCTTCTCTAGACATTCTTGCAATGTCAGGATGTGGTGTGTAGCTGGCTAGAACCGGCCACGTGGCTCCTGGTCTACCTAGTGGACCGAGCCTAGTTATGTGATCAGTATGTTTTAGGGCGCCATTAAACCAGAGCAGGTGCTCTTGAAATTTAAGTGGGATTTCAATCTCCTCGAAAGGAGCGTACTCTCCCGGAGGTTCCTCTATTTTGTAATAGTGAAACTCCTGTGTTATAGCGTTTACCGCTGGAAAGTTTATCCATGAATAGAATACCTCTGTCTGCCGATACTCGTGAGCCTCTATCACGAAAATTACTGTACCACCTTGAGGTGTCAGTCCGTTTTCTATAAGTTTTAAAGTTATAGATCTTCTTAACTGGACCGGGATGATAATAGCATCCGGGTCTGCCTGTAGGAGACTCGTGTCTTCCTCTATTAGTATGGAAGCCAGCCTAGCTGCTTCTTCATTGTCTGACATTTTAAAAATGCAGTTTTTGCAGAGTAGGTCTCCAAGGAGACAAAGATTAGGTGCACAATATTTTGGAACACTGTATCCTTCAACGTTGAATAAACCAGAGCTTTACATAGGAATCTCTTCCTACTAAGGTCGGGCGGATTTTAACCTTTCACCCACTCCAGACGTCTATTGGAGTATTTACGGGAGAAAGGGGTGTGAAATATGCACGACTGAGTTACTCTACAAGTCTTGCGTTAGTTTATCGCCTTACCAAACGTTGGGCGCCATGTAGTGTAGTTCCTAGTTTCCCACTAGGCCCTGCGCATTGGAATAACATAAACAGTAGTATCGACGTGGAACTGCTTATATTCCAGGCCTCCACTGACTATGCTAAACTTAATTGGGTTGTGTTACCAACTAGCTCAGAGGTCACTGGAAACTTTCTTCTCTGCATAGGAAGTGATCAGCTTCCTTGGCACAGACAAGAAGGGATTCAGTTTTCCAACAACCGTGCAACATGACAACTTTGCTCCTCAGATCAAGAGTCGATCTCTAGGGTCGTGTGAAACATAGACACAGATTTCACTCAGTCAGTCTAGTGCAGTTTACTTTCACAGTATGTAGAGAATAGAGAGACGGGCGTGTATCAATAAAGGTTAACATTTATTGAACAGTCTTTCTTCTCGTACAAGAGAAATGTATTGCCACAATTGCAATAACTGTTATTATAAAAAGTACGTACAGTAAGATAAGTATTGCGAAATAGAACTGTAAAAGCATTGATATGGTTTCTTAGCCATACAATGGTTTAAAAGTAATAAAACATATATACAGTCATATATACATTAGGCTAACATACTCAACTGGTGCTTCTAACTAAGCCTACCCCAGTGTGCCTGACCTAAGCCTAACACGTGAAAGGGGAAGTAAGTAAGTAGTTTAAGTTAAGTTGGTTTTGCCAAGGTTTGTTTCAAGAATTCTCGTCTAAGGGTTTAGTCAACACCATACCTCTGAATAGAATGATGGAGGATTGGTATCTCCTTCAGGGGTCTCTCTCGATATCCCAGTCACCCGCGAGGGTAAACCGGAAGCGCCGGGACTGGATTTCTCTGCACGAGAAATGCAGCGGCTTCTCTCAGCGCGTCGAGGAAGGAGGGGTGACAGCGTCCGCGGGCAGCTGGAATCGGCTGGATGTCTTCGCAGAGGACGGCTGTTTCAGCTCCTTAAGCGTACTGCACCATAGTTCGCGCTGTAGCGGCGATAATGGTAATCAGCAGCTTCACCACCACAGGATAGCAGGCTGCAGCGACAGAGTGCTAGTTTTTACCAACACAGGGTCATGCAGGCAGCTGGCATCAGCAACAGGGAACGAACTCGCAGCTCGTATCTCTCTCTTTGCTTAAGGCAACGTTGGTAATATTTATACCTGACAGGTGCCGGGTTTGACGCAAGTTTGCTGGACATAAGACGTCAATTAAAGATGTCACTAGGAAGTGACAGTTATCAGTTGCTCATTAGAGTTCCATTACTAATCAAAACATAGCAAGCGGGGATTTCCAGGTTTGCTAAGTTTTTATCTTGTTGAAGAACTCGGAGTGTTATCTAGGAATATCAGATAGTGACTGCTGCTCTGTCATTGCACTAATTGGTCGCAAAGGAAGTAGCAGAGAGTCATGCTGGAATGTGGCTCTGTTCGTGTGAGGCCAGAGATGACTTTTCAGAAAATCGCACTTGAACGGTTATGCCAATATAGGGAATAAATGGATTTATAGCCGAATAGGGGCATAAGGTCACAGTATCGATCAGGAACCTAGATAAGCACGCAACAGTATGTTTCTGGGTCAATAGAGAGTTATGTTGTATTTTGAAATCATGACAAGGCCTGTGGACCTAGCTTTTTGATTGTGGATAGACAAATATTGATGTAATAGACTTTGATGGTGCGAGTAGCGTTGTTGATGGTTTTCTGCATTAAAGCATACAGGCGAACACATTTTCACATTGTGGCTTGCACCTAATGCCAGCAGACAAGTTTAATAGGGTTAGTTGATCCCTGAGGTAAATCAATATGATAGACGATTTCCACAATTTCTATTCTTCGAGGCCACTTTAAGTTCACTTTGTCAATCCCACTGAAATCTACATGTGTTTGCAATATTGTGTATACTATTTAGTTATAAATGCAATAAAGTAGTGCCCCTTTTTCAAGTAAAATCGCATGCTGGACATTAATTTATTAAGTCTTACTGTTGTGCAATGCTAAATTCTGAGTATCCAGCCCACAGCACCTCCTGAAATCCTCCTAGACTTCTCTCCCTCACTCTCGTGGAGTCAAGCGCTAAATGAAGGTACTAGGTCCTCAGTTTGAGCGTACATTGTATGGTGTTCTCAGTAACCCAGAGGTGAAAGGCCCACATTGATACAGTTGAGGCCAAATAATTTCTGATTGGACAGGTACCTCCCAACCCGTATTTTTCAGGGATGTTTTCATTCGGTTATGTAGTGAAAACGTGATTAAGACATTCTTAAGGAATATAAATCAAGTTCTGACAGGGCTGGAGATTTTGGGATCACTCCATCATTCAAAATAATTTTTTAGTCCACAAAAGTTACATGGTAAGCCTATTGTGCTGAAAACAATACTAGAAAGGTCTAATCTCGCATCCCTCAAAAGAAACAGAAAAACCAGCACTATAGCTATGCCAAGAGTGGAATTTGACAAACAGCACTCTGACATACATGAGCATGGTAGTGAACGTCTCTTTTCTTGGCCTTTTGACTTTTTGTATCAGACAAATGAATGGTATTAAACCAAGGAGAGAGTATTAGAGCAAGCCATTCTCTATGGCATTTGTATTTTGTGGTCTCGATTGTGTGGACAAGCATCTTTTCTCATATGATTTCAATTATGCACTCTTATTTATTGGCCTAAGCCAACCGCAAGGTTGATCAGTTGCGGTTGTATGACAACAGCGTGAATGGCTAAACCACGCGTACCTCCACAATGCGGTCCCAACAACAATGTATCTAAACAACATATTCCTTTACCATGAAGTCCATTACCACACAATTTCGAGGTAAAGGCATGATTGGTAAAGGATATGCGTGATAAAGATCACACTCCAGGCTTCCTGCTTTGAGCCCTAAAACCCAGCCCAAAGTACTAAAAAAATAAACCGACCGCAGACCCACTCTTAACCCTTAAACTGCCCCCAGATCTGACACCAATGTTTTTGGTCCTGTTCTTGGTAGGCTTCTTGGGACACGTACCAAAGCCAGATAGTTCTGAAAACGAGACACCCATGGAGGTGTGGTTTACATGAATCTACCACCCTTATCTTGCCCAGAGTCCACTGCAAAACTAAAATTTAGCTAAAAAAAATCATGTTTTCCTCACTTTTCTGTGTGGGAAAGTTATGGGATCACCGGCCACAAAACATTTCCTACAACCATACTGTTTGTTTTCAAAGCTTTATTCGACATTTGTCATAAAAGCATTCACCTAACCCTAATACAATAAATACTACAGATAAAATACTTTCTAAAATACATATTAAACATAGGTGGTCGAATAAATACATAGTAAAATACAAGACATTACCATGATTCATATAAAATATTAATCTAAAAAATATAATAGTTCATGTGGTGAGGTACAGGAATAGTAATAGACATAATTCATTTAGATGTAATTGCCATTAACGAGCGAGTACGGATTAACCATGCCCAGGCCAGAAATTTTGCTACACCAACCACAAATACAGTGGAACAATCGGATTCAAGTATCCTAAGGGCTACCGATTGACTACGAGTGCCCATATTTAGGCACACTGGTTTTAGCCATTTGCGTCTTGGGCTCGAGTACAATGGACAACAGAACAACAGATGGGAAATGTGCTCAGTTTGTTCATTGCAGTGGTGGCAATGTTCATCCCAAGCTGGGGACCAGTGTTTCTTGAAAGCATTCACCGGTAGTGTACCTATGCGAAATTGGAAATATAATTTTCTATCATATGGTCGTTCAATGACGTCCCAAAATGGTTCGCATGAAGGGTACATTTTTATATCCAGAAAGCGAGTTGTTAGTCGTGATCTGGACCCATTACTAAACATTGTAAGATACACCATTTCCCAATATAGTTCTTTCAGCTTTGTTTTCGTGGGGAAACTAGCCACATCTTTGGTATCCCATAAATATTCCAATTTCAGCTTTACAAGAAGTCCCCGAAGTTCCTTTAGCCATGGGATACAATGAAAACAATCGAACTTAATAACGTCCATCAAGGCCGCCGCATAGTGGCTTAGTTCTGGAGTCGCCATGAGCCGTCTCCAGTATAAAAGAGGCCGCAACCTAGCTATGTCCTCTATACTTTTCCTACTGAGGTCCAATTTTAGTGGAGTTGTAGGTGTGCTTTGTGGAACCATTGCAAGCCCTCGCAGAAAACTATTTTCTGCACGACCCAGTTCTCTCAGATTTGAAAACCCCCATAGTTCGGATCCATATAGACAGGCCCCCAGTACTTTCATGTTGTAAATTTCAAGTGCACAATTTACCGGCTTAGTTAGCGAGGCTCGATGTTTTAGGGCAATAGCGCCTGCTAACTGTCTAAACTTCAGTACGGTTGTATTAATGTGCGATTTCCAATTCATGTTTTCCTGCAGGATGATGCCCAGGTAAGAAAAAGAGTCCACCCTTTCTAGGGGAATACCTTTATATTTTATTACACCTTTGAAGGTGGACTGCTGGTTAAGGCACATGAATTTGGTTTTGGTGGTATTCAATTCAAGGCCCCTACCATCACAAAATTCACCAAAGGCATCAACCACTTTTTGGAGACCGCTGGGAGTGCGAGAAAGTAAGAGCGTGTCATCCGCGAACATGAGGACGGGGACATGGGAACCTGCTATAATTGGAGCGTCGCTAGGGATTTTCTGTAGGTGTTCGACAATGCCATTTATATAAATTGAGAATACAACCCTGCATTTCTTCAGGTCTCCCACTAGAATTGGTACCTCACTTGCAGGCCCGGACTGGCCGTTGCGGACACCGGGCAATCCCCCGGTGGGCCGCATGGGTGGGGGCCGGTTTAGGGCCCCTGGGGGCCGTTTTTGCTACAGGGCCGTTATGCTGCAAAAACGGCCCTGTAAAAAAAACGTCCGAAAACCGGCCATGACACAGAGCGCGGTCACACCTCACCCCCTCCCTCCTCCCTGAGGGGGGAGGGGGGGCGGCCGAGCACTTTGCCAGGGCCGATTCTGGTTCCCAGTCCGGCCCTGCTCACTTGTGTGGGTAGGCCTTGTGCCCACAACAGGAAATGGCCCAAAACGTACTGTGGAGATTTCAAAATTATCTTTGCTAGGGAGCCACCTGAGTTTTTCTTCCCAGGCTCGGTGGCCATCTAAGGAAACCTACCAAATGCAGACATTTCTGAAAACTAGACACCCAGGGGAGTCCAGGGAAGTGTGGCTTGCATGGATTTCCCAACATTTTCCTTCCTAGAATCCCCTCAAACCTCAAATTTAGCTAAAGAAAATCACATTTTCCTCATATTTTTCTGTGGGAAATTTGTGGGATAACCGGACTGACACAAATGTCCTACCATCCAGTGTTGCACTAGGTCTCCCAATATAAATGGTACCTCACTTGTGTGGGTGGGCCAAGTAACTGCAACAGCGAAGGGCCGTAAACATATTGTGGAGACATCAAAATTATTTATCACGAAACAAACTGGTTTTGCAAAGGGGTCACCTGCGTTTATGGTCCCCGGCCACCATCTAGGGAAACCTACCAAATACAGACAGTTCAGAAAACAAGACATCCGGCGGAGTCCAGAGGGGTGTGGCCTGCGTGAATCCTCCAATATTTTCCTACCCTGAATCCACTGCAAAACTCAAGTATAGCTAAAACATATAACACTATTTCCTGTGCCCGGGACCAAAAACCCAGGTGACCCCTTTGCAAAACCAAATTGTTATATGCAAGACAGCAGGGCACCTGCATTTTTGGTCCTGGGCTTGGCAGCCATATAGGGAAACCTACCAAACCCAGACACTTCTGAAAACTGGATGCCCAGGGGAGTCCAGGGTTGTCTGGCTTGTGTGGCTTCCCCTACATTTTCTTACCCAGAATCCCCTGCCGACCTCAAATGTAACTAAAAAGTCACATTTTACTCACATTTTTGTGTGAGAAAGTTGAGAGATCACAGCAAAGGCAAAAATTATCAACCACTTAGCATTTCCCTTGGTCTCCTGATAAAAATGATACCTCACTTGTGTGGGTGGGCCAAGTGCCTTCGACAGGGAAGGGCCATAAACCTGTAGAGATTGAGGGGAAACTAAAGTGGGTCCAAAAGGGCAGTTTCTTTATACATTTTTAGGCTAACTCTGCTTAGAGCACACACAGAAGTGAGGAATCATTTTAGTAGGCCGAGGGAAGTGCTGGGTGTTAGGGAATGTGTACTGGTGTGGTGATCCTACCACTTTCCCACACAGAAATGTCAGGAAAATATGACTTTTTAGCTAAACTTGATGTTTAAATGGAATTCTGGGTAAAAAAAACACTGGTGGATCCACACAAGCAACACTGCCAGTCCACGCACACCAAGGCATGGCCGGAGTGCTGGGCATGCAGCGGGGTGGGCAGGGCATGGTGGGACAGGCATAGGTCCGCTTTTCTCTTTTCCTCCAGATGTAATACCAAGGTTTATTGCGCTCTTTTAGTTTGCGCAAGTAGTGGAAATTACGTTTAGGCTACACCTTATGAGGGAACCCATATTCGTATTATTTATCTTTCTACTACTCTAGAGCGGGGCCTCCACTTCCTGAGCAGTGGCCAGGAGAGGTGAGGTTTACTCCCAAGAATCTTTGGGTGAGTGAATTTTACTTACATTAAATTCCCTATCTAATCTCTTGAAGGTTGACTTTTGAGCAACTTATACATTATTTTTGACAGAAAGTATGTTCAATATGTGTCATGTATATATGTGTCATGTATATATGTGCATGTATGTTTTGAATTTTTCAGGAAAGAATCCTTTAGAAATTCTGAACCGGAAACACCGACGCAGGACGTACTCTGCGGACGGTAAGATATCCGGTATCACCTGGTTTGTGTTAATATTTGATCACTTTTTGATTTTCACACTTTATTGCAGTAGTGTATCTTAGGTCCTGACGAAAGCCTGGTAGGGGAAACAACCCTACAATGGCAGAAACATGTCGACTATATTATTACCCAATACTGGCAGTCATTATTTCAGACTGTCATACACTCCATTTTAATATTGACACCATGATTTCTATCCCCAATAAAGTTTTTCCCTTACATCATGGTAGCCAATTTTAACTTTCACGTTTAATTTTTGTTTACACATTTTCTCTCACTGCAATCAACATCCCACACCACTATACCCACGTGTTAACATCTTTGGGTCGGATCCATCACTGGAGGTCTTGGAGAATTGGAGAATTACACACAATACCATCAGGTGTGTCTCCTTATCTGGACCATGACCTACAACAATCCCAGATGATGATGCTCCGCCATAAGGGTGGACTGATGGGATTAATTTCCAATCTTTGACACGCACATTGCACCTGACACATAGCCTTTCTTCTTCTGTCTTTGTTCAGTTAAGACCGCCGACAGTCTTTTTGTTTTATTTCGTTTTGTTGGGACAGGCATAGGTGTCACGGGTGGGAAAAAAAGTAACTTACCTGCAGCTGGCGAGTGACGCTGTTCTTCTCCAAGGGGTACAGGCTCCAAGAATGCTCTGTGACCAATCCTGAAGCTGCTCTCACTCTTGAGAGCAGCTTCAGAATTGGCCTGAGCGCCCTCGATTTGTTCTGCAGGACAGACTGTGAGCCTTTGTCTGCTCGCTCCAACCCAGCTGTGTTGGAGATAGCTTTCAATGCACATGACTTTTTAGCCGGCCTGAGATGGCTGGCCAAATTGTAATGTGCAGGGAAGGTAGTACATCTACCACTCTCCTCAATCAACCCTCCTGGCCCCACCCCAAGACTGGGCAATAAAGGAAAAATAAAGTAAGTGTTTACCCCTGGTGTCTAGTGGGCGTTCTACCCCCTTGTGTGTCAGGTGGGAGGTAACCCGCCTCTGGCTCCCAAGAGGGGAGGAAAGACTGTCCAAATTTTGTTTGTGGACACTGGCATATCCATTTTGGACAGCCTTCACCCCTATTAATAAATAAAACATACCCCCTGATGCCTAGTGGGTTTTCTGCCTCCCCCAGAGGGGGGGATCAGGGTCTATTGCCCCCATCTGCCTCCCAGAGGGGGCAGAAAACCTGTGTCATATTTTTCAGGGGTGGGGGCATTGCCTACAAAAAATAGTCCCTGGCTGCCTAGTGGGCTTTCTGTCTCCAAGGGGGTAGAAAGACTGTCCAATTACTAAGGGTTGGGCCTGCCCAAAATGGGCAGGCCAATGCCTCCATCCCCACCCACATGTATAAAGAAAAAACATAATCCCTGGTGCTTAGTGGGTATTCTGCTGGAGGCAAATCAGGGGCTATTGCCCCCATCTGCCTGTCGGATGGGCAGAAACACTGAGTCAATTTATTTAAGGGGGGAGGCATTGGCAAGCCCATTTTGGGCAGCCCCCACCACTAAATGTACATAAATAAAAATCCTTGGAGTCTGGTGTGCTTTTTGCCCACGGGGGGAGGGAGGTGAGGGAAACATGGTTTCCCGAAAATATTTAGGTGGGGGCATGATCCTGCCCATTGTGGGCAGCCCCACCCCTCTTTTATAAAAAAAAATCGCTGGTGTTTCTTCTTGGGTATTCTGCTCCATCGCCCCCCCCCCCCCGGGGGCTACATCAGGGGTAATAATGCTAATAACCTATTATAAATAAAAAATCTCCATATCAAGGATAAGTGACCTGAGACTGACCTCCAAAAAAACATAGTCAATCACACTAGTAGTGTCTCCCCTCTTAAATGTGGGTGCTCTCTTTTGGTCGAAGCGGGATCTCCCGTTACACGCTCTGGCCAACCACCACAAATGCATGTGTTAGGCAACATTGAAAGACATGTAACAGATTTACCCTCAAATCTTGGGATTCCCCATTGCTCATCCTCCTTTTCTGCTATTATATTAAGAGCTTGAGTGGGTTCAAATGAAGAGTTAAAATCACCAGCTACAATCACTTTAGCCTTCTGTTGAAACTTGGCTTTCAAATCATCTAATAGTCGGTGAATCCGTTGTTCGTAGGCATAAACCTAGCACACACATTTAACAACACAACTTTCACACCAGTAGGGAATTCAAGCTTTACTCCCATCAACTCGGCTCAGTCTAGCTTTAACAGTTCATGAGTGCACCCAATGCCTGTCTTTACCAGCAATAATAAACCATCCATCACACACCCAGACTTCCTTGGCGGTAGAGCTTCCAGACTATTTGAAATCAATCCCACAACAAAGATTTTGTCCAGTGCCCAGGTTTCCTGAAATAAACAAACATTCTAATTCCCAATGAAGGTGTGCCAGTCTTGCTCTATGAGTTTTGATTTAATCCCAGGCAGATTCCAAGAAATTAGTGGAAGGCCCCTCCATATTACAGTCATTTCGGAGTGACACCGTGCCTTCTGTTCCTTCAAGCCCTGGTGCAGTAGTATTAACTTGGATGAGGGTAAGAACACTCCCTGTAGTATTGGTATTAAGTAGGGAGACAGTGAGTACACTAAAGGTCTTTTTGAGCCCTAAAGTGAGAGCTGGATCAGGCGGGTCAGGATCTACACTAGCCCCTCCAGCATAAGGTGGAGTGTCACTGTGTAAAGATAAATGGGTCTCCTGGAAGCCTCCCTGAAATACCTCAACAAGTCAATCTATCAGGTTGAGAGGGGAAGCAGGGCCATTAATACCTGGGGTTTTGAGCCTAGTATATTTGAACTGTATATTGGAATTAGCTGGTGGATTAGTTCTGTGATGAAGGACAACCAGGTTGTCTGCTCCTACCACACCCCGTTCTGTCCCCCACCTACAGATAGGGTCAAAGGGGGCCTAACCAATTTCATTCTTAATATTTTCCCTGGGGAAGTTATCAAATTCTATAATGACTCAGTCTGCATTCTTTTATCTCCTGTTATGCGATTTATCAGAAGACTGGGATTTACTTATCAATTTCTACAATAACTGTTTTGATGGAAATAGTTTGCAGGTGGTGGTGGCTTTTGATATGTGCAATTGCCATCTTAAACCTTTGCGGTTGTTGTGGGCAAAATTAGTATGTGGGTTTGCAGGAGGAGCCTCTAATGCACTTTAACCATGATATATACAGAAACGCCCTAAATAATTTACTGGTTGAGCATAATCTCTTGATGGTAAACAAATGTGAGGATGCTCAAGTTCACTTAGCTCCCACCTTTGAGTAACAAGTATACATCAAATATGGACTATACCCTAATTTCAGAGAATCAGTGTACAGTAGTGGCAGAATTTGAGACTGAGTTTACAGAATTTAATGACCATGCAAAGCAAGCTGTAGGATGGAGCTTTGAACTAGGGGGCATAAATAAACCTTGTCCTAAATTTGGATGTAAACCAGTCCTGGTGTAAAAAAATACGTTTACCATTACGCTGAAACTATTCTCTTCTGTCCTTCAAGATAGTCAGGCTGAGGTTGCCGTTTGCTCGGATCTAGAAGCCCAGACTTCACTGATCAGCTCAGCTTTCTATGACATCATGGCTAGTATCAGCCAGGCACTTAGATGTGAAACCTGCAAGGTAATTCCAAATTCCCAGGGTTGGTTTGATTCGGCCTACACTAAAGCCCTTGCTAATTTACATACAGCCTCACATGCTAAATCCATAGAGGAAGCCCTTATTAGGAAAGCAGTCAATTTATAAAGTGGCCCAGCAGGTCAGAAAAAAAAGCAGATTAAGGAGTAATTGTGGGAAGCACTCCAGATAGCAGTACACAAAAAATAGTGTAGTATTTTGGAGGGTGATAAATGCTCCATACTTTAGGGAATCCTCAGCCCCTTCAATTGATATCCACATATAGGAAGCTAAGTTGGTAGAACATTTTAATAATATTTAGTGTAACCAGTCCACTATGCTTGATGACGTTGAATAAGTGGAACCATGGGGGAGGGGGGTTCTTTAGTTTTTGATCTAGCTGAGGTGCAAAGTTCTTTGAGGGAAAGTAGAAGGGGTAAGGCGCCAGATAGGGTCCCAGTTGATGTTCATTAGATTGCCAAGAGCTCTGGGCCCCTCTGATTACCAATGTTTTCTAATGCCATTGCTAGGGTTGGTCCTCCTTTCACTCAGAAGAGCTCTGTTGTTGTCCCGATCTATAAAAAAAGGTGAGAAATCAATGCCTAAGAATTATAGGCCAATATTCCTCTTTGATGCCTCAATCAAAATTATAGAGTGAATCTTTTAGGGCTGGGCAAACTCTAATAATGTTCTAACGGACAGCCAATGTGGATTCAAGAAAGTGCTGGGCACTGTGGACCAATGTTTGAATTTGAGTATGCTGATATGCAAAAATGCAGTTGCCAAGCAGAGATCCATCTTTTCAGCTTTCATGGACCTTACGGTAGCATTTGACTGCGTCTCACATTCTAAACTTTGGTCACTTATGACTGAGTTAGGAGTAGAAGAGGGTATTATCAATTGTATGTTATAATTGTATATAGAGGCAAATGCATGTGTTCGGTATTGAAATAATGGTGAATGCACAAAACTCTTAAAGATAAGAAGGTGCATTAGACAAATATGAGTCCTTGCTCCTTTTTTATTCTCTCTTTACCTGAAAGGAGTGTAAACTGTATTAAAGATGTGAACTAATACATAGATACATGCCCCTTTCCAATACTTTGTTTTCAGATTACACAGTTTTAGTGGCAAGAACAGGGAGAGCATTGCAGGTGTTAATTGACGACTTTCAGGCATATGCATCAAAATAAATACCGGGATCAAATGGGCAGATTCTCAGAATCTGACCCTTTGCTCCCGGTGTTTTTGCATTTGGGATGCGTCATCCCAAATGCAAAAATCGCAATTTAAGGAATCTCTAAATTGAGATTTCTTAAATTGCGATTGCATTTAAGGAATCCCAAATTGAGATTCCTTAAATGCAATGCATGAAAGTAAAAAAAATAGAGAATTCGCTAATAGGGGGAGCAAATTACCATGAAGTTGGACTTCATGGTAATTTGCTAAAACTTTGAAAAAAGCACTTTTGTGCATTTTTCAAAGTTTCGTGTTTCGCACACACATGCCCTTAGGGCATGTGTGTGTGCAACATATGTGCATAGATCAATTTCAGGGGTGCAACAGGGTGTCATTTTGACACCCTTGCACCCTTGAAATTGCATGAGCAATTTGCGAGTATCTACTGGTACTCGCAAATTGCTCATGCAATCTCCAATACAGGCCCATAGGAATGAATGGGACAGCATTCCTTAATTGCGACTAGCAATTTGCGAGTAGCAATTAAGGAATGTTAAGGAATCGCTATTTTATTAGCGATTCCTACATGCATAGGCTTTTGCTATTCCTAAATAGCGATTCCTTAAAAATCGCTATTTAGGAATAGCAAAAGGCTACGTTGATGCATCTGCCAGTAGATTGCTTTTATGCAGGAGTTGAACCATTTGGTAAATGAAAGTAAAACTTTTACTATAATATATGGGGCGAGACTTATGAAGAGTATAGCACATTTTATTAATAACACTAAGGGGCTGATTAGGATTGCGGTGATTCCGCATTCTCCGGGCCGGCGGAAGCCACCGCCGGCCCGGAGGATGCAGAATCACCGCTGCGGCCCATCAAAACACCCACCGCCAGATTAGGATGGCGGTGGGATCAGAGGCGGACGGCAGGTCTGTCCGCCGCTGATCCGCGTGGTGTTTTCCGCAATTTGGTGGCGGTGTCTGCAAGACACCGCCAGCCAAATTACAATGTGTGTAGAAACATGATTTTCCACGGCGGATTGACCGCTGTGGTGGAAAGCATGCGGAAAATTGCTGCTGGGGAGCCCTTGCGGGCCCCCAGGGTGTTGGGGTGGGGGTTGCACATGGGGGTACCTATGGTACCCCCCAGCATTTGCATGTACAAGGCGGCAGGCACCGCGCGGTGCCTGCCGTTTTGTGCATGCAAATGGTAAGCATGCATATTTAACCTTGCGGCGGGTGCTGCTTCAAGCAGCACCCGCCGCAATGTTAAATATCCAGGATGTGACCGCCAGGGTGGCGTTCACATCCTAATTCACACGGAGGGACCGTCGCTGCCCCTGCGGACGGTCCCTCCACCTCAGGGGTGGCAGACGGACGCAGGTCCGTCCGCCATCCTAATGAGGCCCTTAGATGTGTGAGGCAGTTTCCTTTTCCTATCTGCGTTATACGCTTTGATAGCAAAAATCTAGGGAAACAAATGTTATTAAATAGGATTGCTATATTTGAAAAGTCAATTATTGGTTTACAAAGCTTTTGTAAAACATTGGGCTCAAAACCTCTAAGAGAGCTTTAACTATCTATGCATCCAAATGCATGGCGATTGCTACGTATGGAGCTGGAATATGGGGCATGGTTAGTGCACACGGTATAGAACAAGGTGCCCAAAGCTGCTCTTATGCCACCTATCACAATGAACTGGGTGGAACCTTCAATCATGGACAAAATAAAATTAGAGCCACATATACTTTGGCATTCTTTCTGGACTTGGGAAGGTGTGCTGATGAACAAACTTTTGTTAAAGGATTGTCTGAAAATGCATGCAGCTCTCGATATAATGTGATTTGTGCATGTAAAGTCGACCTGTGAGGATATTGGGCTTCCAGATTTATTTTATTTGTTTCATCTGACTCATGTTTGACCAGTTCAGTTCAAAAACTTTATTCGGTATGTGTAAAACAACAATAAAAGTGTAAATACATCAAGAATGATTGCATTACGTATAAAAAAAATCAGTGAACATCTGATGTACAACGTGGGGCCTAAATTAATCACAACTAAAAACATGCATACATTAAAACTGGTTGTGTTACACATGCAAAATATCAAGTAGTAAAAAACAAAGCAGGGGGTGCTTGGTCTGCAACATGGGGCCAAAATTAATTACATTTAAAACACACAAAATATTATATTTTAAAAAGCAGCTCAATTTCTTAAGAATCGTCAGGAGGTTATTGCTATGTCGATACAACAATACTTTTGCATGCATTGATGGCGTTTATAATAAAAAGTGCCACATTAAGGCAGACTCTGGCATTTTTAAGTTCAGACAAGTATTTTACTGTGACAAGATGTGAACCACTGCCAATCGCAAGCAAACATGGTTTTTAATAATACCTAAAACCTGAATAAAACCACATAACTGCATAAAATACAAAGTGCTCTGCTTGCTCTCTCCATCACATGGGCAACGGTTCATGGCTGGAGGGCAAGTTTTCATGTCGGGGAAAGCCACTAAATGGTGGGCGATTCCCAGTCTGAATCTGACTAATACAAAACAATGCATAAGGTTGTGAATGTATGTAAGATAATCCTGAGAGTGTATTTTAGAAGTAAGTGTTAAATAAAACTTTACAGTTGGTTTCCAGCATTTGTAGTGATGCTGAACATCCCTCGTATGATTCATAAAGATTTCGCTCATAAGCAGCTTCCTAAGTAATATTACTTGGGAGGAATTAGTCCGTACTGACATATTAAATAATTTACTGTACTGCAAATTGATGTAACTTAACCAGGGAATCTTCATGGCATTATCCAAAGAAAGACAGCCTAAAATAATTGCTTTTGTAAAGTTGGTTTCCTCCTTGGACCATATGGAGTACCAGAACAGTAATGGGCGTGATGCAACTATATCTATAAGATACTGTAGCCCCTCTTCTTTATGTATGATCTTTGAAGAAGCTGAGGTCGGTAGGCTGGGATGGCATTTGAGGAAACTATTTTTCTCCACCTGTAGCACAGAACATTGTGGTAATCCCAAATACCAGCCGCATATGTTGCGATCAATAAAATTCTTGCCCTATACATTTTTGTCATCTCCTTGACCAGTCTAGAGCCCAGTTTTGTTGAAAATCTAAAAATACCATGGATTCTTCTAGCCATTTTGCTCTTGACATTGGTAATTTCGCGAGTCCATGACCCATTACCTTAGAAATGAATGTCCAGGTGGCAGAACGTATCAACTGTGGTCACAGGCGATTGATCCATAAAATACGTTCAGCTTTGTTTGTTCCGTGACCCAGAGTATAGGTTTTACTTTTAATAATAATTAATTTCCTAGAGGCAATAAAATCACTAAAAGCATCCGTTAAACTCTGCAGCCCCACTGTAGTCCTGGCCAGCAGGACAGCATTGTCTGCATATAAAAGTACAGGTGTAGGGCGCCCAGCCACTTGGGGGACATCGGCATGCACTACTTGTAAGGTCTCATCTACCCCATTAATAAACAAAGAAAATAATAGAGGCGCTTTTACACAGCCTTGCTGAATTCCTGGCTTAACTGCAAAGGTATTGGTGCATTCCCCCCTGGGGCCATAACAGACTTTACTCGTCAAATCCTCGTATAATCTAGCCTGAAAATAAATGATTGACCTGTGTTCCCCCATAGCAAGCAAAGTGGACCAAAGAATAGTATGATCTACTACTTCAAAGGCGCTGTTCTGATCAGCAAAACAGAGGTATAATCTGCCACCTTTGGCACAGGTGTACTTGCCTACAAATAGATCAGGGTTCACACATTGCTCTAAGGTCCCCAGGCCTTTCCTGAAACCAAACTGTATGGGTGAAAGTATTGAGTAATCACAGGCCCATTCTTCAAGTCTTTTTAGCAAGACTTTACTCATCACTTTCACAGATGACTCTAAAAGCGAAATAGGCCTGTAATCTTTGGGATTTGATTTATTGCCCTTCTTAAAAATAAGAACCATAATAGATGTGCCCTGTTAGATTTGAGGGCCTCTAGTTGGCACAAGTAGGTGCTTGTGACAAGTAGGGACCCTTGTCTCAAGTCAGGGTAAGGGGGTACACTCCTAAAATAACACCTGCTCACCCCCTTGTTAGCTTGGCACGAGCAGACAGGTTTATCTCAGAGGCAGTGTGTAAAGCATTTGTGAACACATACAGTAATCCAGTGACAACTCTGCAGATGGACACCACACAGGTTTTATGTGAAAAATAAGTATTCTTTATATAGATTTAACACAAGATCACAAACGACAAAAATCCACAATACTCTACTTAAAATGGTAATTTTTAGCTTAGTTCTCCTTAGTTCTTAAAATGCAACACTTTGAGTCAATGTACCTTAAGATGCGACACGCAGGGCAACGAAAGTGTTGCAAAGATGGAAATGCGGAAAAATCCGGTGCAAAGAAATAAAGACGTCAAGTTCTTCCTGATGCGGCACGCTTCTCCGATGTTGCGAGAAGTCTTGACTCGATGCGTCAGCTGCAGTGGCGACACCCTTGTTCAGAGATGCCACGACAGCGGCTTTGGCGGCGACACTCTTCTACCTCGATGCGAGATGCTTCCGCTCGATGCGACAGCTGCAGCGGTGACACCCTTGTTCAGAGATGTGATGACAGCGGCTCCGACGGCGGCACGCTTCTCCATGGATGAGAGGCGCTTTTCTCGATACGGTGCAATGCGTCAGCTACAGCGGCGACATACTTGTTCAGAGAGGCGACGGCAGCGGCTGCAACGGCGACACGCTTCTTCTTTGTTGCGAGACGCTTCTCTGGATGTGCTGCAATGCATCAGCTACAGCAGCGACACCCTTGTTCACAGATGCGATGGCAGGGGCTGCGACGGCGACACGCTTCTTCCTCTTGAGTCGCGCTTAGAGCTCCTTGCAACATGCAGTCCCAGACTTCAGCAGGAGGCAAGCTCTTTTTTCAAGCCCTTGGCGATCCTTACAAGTTGAATAAAGCACAAAGTCCTTTCTCCTTTCTTTGGCAGTCAGGCAACCACTGCAGGCCAATCCCCCCAAGCAGCACTTCAGCTTAGGGGTAGTCTCTCCTCGGTTTCTTCAGGTTCCTCTCCTCAGCAAAGGTTACTTCTTGTAGTCCAAAAGTGATCTAATTTCTTGGGATCAGGGTCCCAAAATCCTTTGTCCTCTGAGGGCAGAGGGGCCTCTGCCCAGTCCAAACCAGTTCTGGAGCACTCTGTTTATATGACTCCTTCTTTTCTTTCACAGTGCAGGGTAGAAACATCAAACGCCCCACAGGAGGTGGAGCCGGCATTTTGGAGGAGAGGCACAGCCCTGGAGCACCGTGTTGATATGATTCCGTCTCTCCTTTCACAGTGCAGGGCAAAGACATCAGACACACCACAGGAGGTGGAGCATGCATTGTCGAGGGAATGCACAGCCCTATTCAGGTCCCGGGTGCAACTCCTCCCTCCCATCTAGACGCAGATCTCTCTATTCACCACTGGGCTGACTAATCCGGTCTCCTGGAATCCCCCAACCATGTCACTCAAACTCCAGACAAGGAATACACAACCTAGCAGAGGCAGGCTTGGATAGTTATACAAGAAAATACCTACTTTTTAAAAGTGGTAAACACACAGAATGTTAAAACCAACTTCACTAAAAGATGTATTTTATCATTCTGAGTTCAGGCATACTAAACTCGAATTTCTACCATGTTCCCTGAGTCAGTTAGGATTATAAGATGTAATAATCTAACTGCCCATTCCGGCCTATGGAGAACAGGTAGCCTTGCAATAGTGAAAAACAAAAATGGCTGTAATACACTATTAGGACATGCTACACACATCAGGGCTTGTCCTACCTTATACTTACAATGCACCCTGCCCTTAGACCTACCATAGGGGTGTCTGACATGAAGAAAAGGGAAGGTGTAGGGACTGGCAAGTGGGTGCACGTGCCTAGTCAATATGGCAGTACTAGACTGCACACCGGCTCTGCAATGGCAGACCTGAGACACATTTTACAAGGCTGCTTCTATGGGTGGCACAACCAGTGCTGCAAGTCCACTAGCAGCATTTGGTTTACAAGCCCTGGGCACACTCAGTGCACAGTACTAGGGTCTGACAAGTAAACCAAACCAGCTAATCATGGAATCACTAATGCATACATTAATTTACAGTAGGGAACACTTGCACTGGACAGCAGTGGCACAGTGCCCAAAGCATCTAACACCAGCAAAAACACATGAGGCAGCAGCAAAAATGGAGGGGAGACCCACGCCAAGGTGCCAGGTCTAACATGCCCCATGTCGGTGGAGTCATTGTCTCTGCAGCCATGTTAAAAACTCTTGTTAAAATTGGCACCCATAACTCAACAGTGTTCTTGAAAACATATACTGGGCACATGTGAATATAACATTTATTTCTCATTTTGAGTGGTTACCATTGGTGCCATGGGTGGGCTAATAATACTAGTAAAGTGGGCTGCCCATGCGTCACAAGTAACATGTGACAGCAATTCTGGAAAAGAGTAATCTTAAAAAAAATTAACAGTATCCCAGAAAAGTTTGCTATCTCCTTTATCCGCTGCTTGGGACAATTTCGACCATGCCTCATTTTGTAGTTCTTTTTTCCTAACTAATAGTACTTCTTTGTGTTTAAATCTAAGCGATTTGATCAATAAATTGTCTCTTGGTCGTTTACAGAGAGACAGTTTCAAATCCCTAGTGACAGTGGTACATGCGTGATCGAACCAGCCTTTACATCTGGTCAGGCCAATTTTGAATGGACGAGTGAAGAGGGCATCAATTATAGTGATAATGCCAGTATAGTTCTAGAGTATCTGGTCAGGGGTATCCACGTCTTCCAAACAGCACATGATAAAATTGTAGACCTTAGTACAAATATCTTGCAGAAGCAGTCTGATCCACTCCTTTCCACCTAATACGGGCCCCATTGGGTCTAATTGGGACAATGTCTGTAACACAGCTAGGGGTAGTAACAGTGGGCCTGCCCCAAAAGAAGACTGTCAAGATTATACAGTTGTGGTCACTCATACCCGGGCAAGCAACCCATGGTGAGGCGCACTAGTTACAGGCATTAACTGAAAGAAAATGTGGTCGATGACGGAGGTGGAATTTCTCCCTATAAAGGTTAGGATGTGGTTCCCATTGCTATCCCAGGCACTTTCCAGTACTTTTAAATTGAACTTAATGATCATAGAATGTAATAAGTTACCATACTCATTGTGGGAAAAATGTGAGCAACCAAGCCCTGCCTCATCAGTCATCCCGCATACCCGTACAGCAGAGTGAGGGCATGTGTGAGTATTAAAATGTCTGGCCCATAATAGTATGAAACTATTTTAAATGGACTGAACTAGGGTCCCCAAACCTCCTTCAAGAGCTAGAACCACCCTCTCCCAGGGATTATTAAACACATTGTTATAAAAATTAACAATGACCAAATCCCAACCTCGCCTAAATGTTAACCATAAAATTAGTGAATGTGGTCCAGTAGATATTTTGCTTTTTAGGCTCACTGGGAGCTTGTTTGATATTAAGACCATGAGTCCCCCTTTGGCTCTCCCTGCTGCCAATGGCTCAGCCTCCAACCAATGTGTCGTAAAACCCTCAAAATAAACAGGTTCAGTACACTAAGTTTCTTGGATAAGTAATATATCCAAGTCGCATATAAACTCCATCCATCCTAGAGTGCCTTGTTTCTTAACTAAGCCCCCTACATTCTAGTTCACAATTCTATACCCATCTGCCGTCCCTTGACCACTACTACGGGGTGGTGGTAAATTGGGTGGGGAAGTTACTATATATGTAGGATCTGCTACGCCCTCACAAGAAGATGGGGGGAACAGATAAATTAACAGTGGTGTCACAATAGACCCTGGGGGCCAAATGTATATCATTTTCCCACCCTTCGGTGGGTGGAGGTGCCTTCATTATATGTTTCGGTCAATAGACATACATCCTCATCTCATGTCAATCAATGTCGTGGAGGTCACTCAACACCTGGTATCTGTTGGAACCCACCAGTGATTGAGATGGGGGGGGATATACTCGGACGGGGTGGTTAGCTAATGGGCCTAGTCTAATCATATTAGGTACAGAGGACTGGAGGTGCCTGTAAAAAAAAAACAACTGTAGGAGTGTCATGTTATATTCAGATTGGACATGATGTACCTTCCCCATAAGGACACCCTTGGCACACCTAGGTTCCCTAAAGTTGATTACAATACAATCTCCATCATAGTTTTTCCTCAAGAGGCCAACCTAGCGTACTCTCCTCACAAACAGAATTTGTTGGGCATCCCTTACCAGGAAGTGGCAGTTCCTGTTGAGCCAATACATCACCCTATTCTTTAATGAATCATAGAATTCAAATTGACTGGGCATAATGGGGCAACGTTGACTATGACTGTTACATATGGGGCACATTAAGGGAGTAAATTAATAGTGGTTTTAACATCTGCAGAGTGGCTTTTATTGTGTTTGCCATACTTGCCTCCACTAATTGAGGAGCTCGTTGGATTTCGCCATCTGATGAATGCGTGGTGATTCCATTAATCGGCATGGACTGGGTCTGAGTTTGGGATGTAGATACCAGACATTCCATGGGATCCCTGAGGGTAGCATTAGGTAAAGTGTCTGCAATCCCTGGCTTAAATATATTAGTACTTATTCTCGTTATGTTATCCCTTGGTACGTTAGTTGTTGAAGTTGTGGATGTTGCTAATACCCTGTCAGACTCCTTCTGAGTTTGACCCAGAGGCGTCATAGGATAGAATGTCTTAATCTGTTTGATTTAAGTAGACAAAACCTCTAACTTCTTCAGGATTGGTGCTAGTAGGACTTCTAATCTAGTGGTAATCCCCGCCAGTAGTGAGGCCTGTGGTAAGTCCCCCAAATCGCATGATATGGTCCCTACCTCTTTGCGAGAGGATGCCAGGGTCGTGGGTGCATGTAGTCTTCTGGGAGTTCCTGGCATAACAGGGGTCTTTTTGCACTTCCTTTTCCTTTTCGGAGTAGGGGGATTAAAGAGAATGATGCTGGTACTGGGGAATCATGTTGCCTCATTGATAGCAGAGGCAGCCAGACTATCAGGGGTTCTAAGGCCGTTTTCTTCCCTGTTTGGGCTCTTAGTTACTAGGGGTATAGATGTAGGTGCCTCAGTAATCCCACTCCCAGGCCCTCCACCTATAGAGAGACGTTGTGCAACAATGTCTATCTCTTTCTTGGGAGATCACATTAACTGCTCTCACCAGTAATTAATCAATAGTTGACCGGCCACTATTGGCTACTGGTGGGACATTACCTGCTGTGCGTTTACCCATGATCTCCTAAATATCAAACACCTGTACCAAACTGTATAAAGTATAAGCGGGCCAGATATGGAGAATAATAACCATGGAAGTCCAGGAAAGTCCATATAAAAGGTCGAAAGGTTAGTTACACAGAGATAGATTGGCCACACATATCCCAGCAGGGAAGGACAACTTAATCACCACTCTGCTGTGAGCCTGGGGCAAACCTGCATACAGCATATTGGGGGTCAGACAAGGAAACAGTATCTTTCAACGAATGTGAGGTCCAAAATGTCAGAGGGGTGGCCGAGCCCGGCCTGCTCTGGTCAGTGACGAGCAAGGAGGGCCCACCCTTGGCCCAGGCTTTGCCTGGGCGTAGCACATGCCGCGAGAAGCAGACTGCGCTTTTCAGTGCGGTGCACCTTGGGCATCCTGCTGTGCCACTCCTCCTCCTCTTCAAACAAGTGTCCTCTGGGAGGCCGAGTCCCCCACACAGCAGCAGGCAAAGAACAAAGGATTTCCCATGCCGCGGAGGCAGACTGAGCTTTTCAGCGAGGCGTGAGCCTCCTGCTGTGCCCCTCCTCCTACTCTTCAAACGGGTGTCCTCTGGGATTCTGAGGCCACCACGCAGCCGCAGGCAAAGAACAAAGGATAATGTTTGACCAATAATATGGCTAAGTTAAAAAAAATGATTCTGGCTAATGCAGTGATTAGTTATAATCTGGTTTATATTCAGGAAGGTCTCCACCCTGTCTGTTCCTGATCCGGAACCTTTAACATTTCTATGTTCTAACCAGGCTTTGTTATAATTATTTAAGCCTCATGGTGGGTTCCCCAGCTAATTGTCACTCCTTATCAGACCTGTATCCCTATCCAGGTGATGGTGTCTTCACGCAGGCTAATCTATCTACACATTGTTTTTTTTGCCTTTTTTTATGCTATCCTCATAAGAGAATTTATATTGCGTCTTTTTCAGACGTTTAAGTTCAGACAGTGCCAACCTGCTCTGCTGTTTTTGCAACAATTACATTGCCCCTTAAAAAGCTATTCAATGGCACTTTTTATCTGGCAGATTTAAAAAATATGGAAATGTGCAATATGTTAAAGGACCTTTGGTAAAATTATGATTCATTGGAGATATAGGATATATGATATAGTGTATGTTGGGATGCTTCAATGTGCCATCTTTAAATTCAGGGCCCAAAGTTTTGAACAATTAACCAGGCAAAAAGCGCTAGATAAATCAATAAACACCAGGTGCAAGGTTCCTTTTTTTGCAATTACCTATTTCCCTGCAATTATATAACGGCTTAAACACAGGTCTCTGGTCCCAATACCTGCTCTAAACCCAAATTGAACATTAGACATGATTTTATTTTCTGCGGCCCATGATTCCAGGGGGGACAGAAGCACCCTACCTAAAATCTTCATGCTAGAATCTAGGAGCGAAATTGGTCTATAGCATGATGGTAGGTACTGCAGATCCCCTTTTTTATAAATTGGGACAATTGTAGCTGTCCTCCAGGAATCGGGAATTTGGCCCATCACAGTACTCCTAAACACATTTATAACAGAGGTTCCCAAAATTCAATATTGGATTTAAATGTAACTGCAGGGACACCATCCGGGCCTGGTGCTTTCCCAAGTGTTCATTTTATAATGGCATTAGCTACTTCGTGAATCTCTATTAACAAAGGGAGCAGCTGTGTGCCTGTGTCAGGTAAACTAGAGTCATTTACTAGAGAAGTTGATGGTGAATCGCTAGACGCAAATTGAAAAATCCCAGTAAAATGATCTTCCGAAATCATACTTGAACCCTCGGGGCATCTTGTTCTGGAAAAAATAGGAGATTAATTATTTCCAAAAATGAGATATTGTCTCTCAGACTGATAAATCCTCCCCTGCTTTATCTCGGATCTCTTTCTTTGTTTCTTCCATAGTGCATTTATAACATATTCCTACAGCTCTAACATCATCTAAAGACAAGCGGTGACTATTTATGGTACTAAATCGAGTGTTTCCTTGAGGTTAATTTATCTAAGATGGCTCTGCATATGATTTCAAACCCCTCTTAAATAGAATGAGCCTCTGCATTATCTGATAGACAGTTTAAAACAGCAACCATATTCTGGGGCACAATCTGGATGTTGACCCCTTCCATGTGCATGACGACCGGGAGCCGTTGTGTGCCACAGTGCTCGTGTGCGCCCGACCGCTCCCGGCCGTCATGGCACATGGCCCTGGAAATCCCTCTGGTGCAGGCACCAGAGGGATTTCTATTTCTCCCTTGTAACCCCCAGCTCCAGTTTCAGTGAAATGACGATCAACGCGCACGTTGCGCTGACATAATTTCACTGCAACTGAAATGAGCCTGTTTCACTTTCTTTGTGCTCAGGGGGCTATCTCAGCCCCCTGAGCACGTAGAAAGACGAGACCGGTATCATTGGAAAGGGGAGAATCTCTCCAGAGGATCCCTGCTTGGGGATCGCCCCAGGAGGGCGATCCCCAAGCAAGGATCCACCACTAGACACCAGGGAGGGGGGAGCGGCCCCTTGGGCAAGGGCCTTTGCTCCCCCCCCGAAAATAATTGGCCATATCCAGTCTTTCTGACCCCCCCCGGTGGGGGCTACCCAAAACGGGCACACCAGTGCCCCCACCCCTGCCACAACTACAGCTTTTCTGCCCCCCTGAGGGGGCAGAAAGTCCCCTAGACGCCAGGGATTTTTTTGGGGCAATTCTTATTGGGGTGGGGGCTGCCCAAAACGGGCATGCCAATGCCCCCCTGCCACAATTACAGCCTTTCTGCCCAGCTCTGGGAGGCAGATGGGGCCAGTAACCCTCAATCTGCCCCTTGGGGGGTAGAAATCCCACTAAAAACCAGGGATTTTTTGGGGGCAATTTTAAGTAGGGCGGGGGCATGCCCGACCCCCCTGGACAAAATTGCAGTCTTTTGCCCCCCCTGGCAGGCAGATGGGGGCAGTAGCCCCCAATCTGCCCCCCAGGGGGGACAAAAACCTCACTAGACACCAGGGATTGTTTCTGCCAATTTGAATCAGGGGTGGGAGCTGCCCAAAACAGACATGCCATTGCCCCGCATGTGAAAATTACACTCTTTTTTCCTCCCATCCTGGGGGCAGAAAGCCAACTAGAAACCAGGATTTTTTTGTATTCATGCAGGGGTGGGGGCTGGAAAAAATGGGCATTGCAAAACCCACATTCCCCCCTGAGAAATTCCAGTCTTTCTGCCTCCCGGGGGGGCAGTGGTCCCTAATCTGCCCCCAGGAGGAAGCAGAAAGCCCACTAGGCGCCAGCGATTACACTGGCTTATTTTATGCCTATGGTGGGGGCCGCCGAGAATGGGCATACCAATGCCCCCACCCCCCCAAAAAATAGCCACAGTCTTTCTGCCCCCCTAGGGAACATACCGGGGCACCCCCACCCCGATCTCCCTCAGGGTGGCAGAAAGCCCACTAGGCACAGACTTTTTTTTAGCAATGTGCCTACCTGTGGATTTTGGGACCTAGCGCAGCTGGCACATAGGGAAATCTATCAAACCTGTACATTTTTGAAAACTAGACACCAAGAGGAATCCAGGACGGGGTGACCTGTCTGGCTCTCACCAGGTTTTCTGTTACCCAGAATCCCTTGCAACCCTCAAACTTTGTAAAAAATAATATTAATAATAATAATTCTCTACATTTACGTGGTGGAAAGTTCTGGGATCTGCATGGATCGACAAAATTCCACCCACCACGCGTTTCCAAAAGTCTTCTGAGAAAATGGTACCTTACTTGTGTGGTCAGGCCCAGTGCCTGTGACAGGAAACGGCTCAAAACACAATGTGGACACACCACATTTTCACAGTGAAAACTGACTAGCTGTAGATTTTGAACCCTAGCTCTGCTGGCACCTAGAGAAACCTAGCAAACCTATACAATTTCGAAAACTAGACACCCAGGGAAATCTAGTATGGGGTGAAGTGTCTGGCTGTCAATGGCTTCTGTTACCCAGAATCCCTCGCTAACTTCAAAATGTGTCCCAAAAAACAAATTTTCCTCACATTTCTGTGGTGGAAAGTTCTGGAATCTGTGTGGATCCACAAAATTCCACCTAGCCCGCATTCCCCAAAGTCTTCCGAAAGAAATGGTACCTCACTTGTATGGGTGGGTCAAGTACCCGCAACAGGCAAGGGCCCAAAACGTATTGAGGTGACATCAAAATTGTCTATCGCAAAACGACCTGGTTTTGCATTGGGGGTTCACCTGGGTTTTTGGCCCCATGCTCGGCAGCCAGCTAGGGAAACCTACCAAACCCACACATTTCTGACAACTAGACACCCAGGGGATTCCAGGGAGATATGGCTTGCTTGGATCCCCCAAAGTGTTCTTATCCAGAATCCCCTGCACACCTGAAATTTCGCTGAAAAAAATCACTTTTTCCACACATTTATTTGTGGGCGAAAGTTGTGGCATAACCGGGATGACACAAATTTCCTACCACCCAGCATTCCCCCAGGTCTCTCGATAAACATAGAGCCTCACTCATCTGGGAGGCCCAAGTACCCGCGACAGGCAATTGCCCAACACGTTTTGAGGCGACATCAAAATTGCCTATCACAAATGACCTGGTTTTGCAATCGGGTCACCTGGCTTTTTGGCCACCTGCTTGGCAGCCACCTAGGGAAACCTACAAACCCCACACATTTATGAAACTTAGACACCCTAGGAATTCTAGCGAGGTGTGGCTAGCGTGGATCCCCCAACGTTTTCTTACCCTGAATCCTCCGCAAACCTCAAATTTAGCTGAAAAAATAACTTTTTCCACAGTTTTTTGTGTGGGAAAGTTTTGGCATCACCAGGCTAACACAAATTTCCTTCCACCCAGCAATTCCCCAGGTCTCCCGATAAAAATGGTGCCTTACTCGTGTGGGAGGCCCAAGTACCCGCAACAGGCAAGGGCCCAAAACGTATTGAGGCAACATCAAAATTGCCTATCACAAAACGACCTAGCTTTGCAAGGGGGGCCACCTGGCTTTTTGGCCCCGTGCTCGGCGGCCACCTTGGGAAACCTCCAAAACCCACACATTTCTGAAAAGTAGACACACAGGGAATTCCAGGGAGGTATGGCTTGCATGGATCCCCAAACTTTTTCTTATCCAGAATCCCCTGCAGACCTCAAATTTAGCTGAAACAAATCACTTTTCCCACCTTTTTTTGTGTAGGAAAGTTTTGGCCTCACCGGGATGACACACATTTCCTACCACCCAGCGTTCCCCCAGGTCTCCCGATAAATATGGTGCCTCACTCGTGTGGGAGGTCCAAGTACCCGCGACAGACAAGGGCCCAAACCGTATTGAAGCGACATCAAAATTGCCCATCACAAAACAACCTGGTTTTGCATGGGGGTCACTTGGGTTTTTGGCCCTGTGCTCGGCGGCCACCTAGGGAAACTAACAAAACAACCCACACATTTATGAAACTTAGACACCCAGGGGACTTCAGGGAGGTATGGCTTGTGTGGATCCCCCATGATTTTCTTACCCAGAATCCACTGCAAACCTAAAATTTAGCTGAAAAAATAACTTTTCCCACAGTTTTTTGTGTGGGAAAGTTTTGGCATCACCCAGCGTTCCCCCAGGTCTCCAGATAAAAATAGTGCCTCACTCGTGTGGGAGGCCCAAGTACCCGTGACAGGCAAGGGCCCAAAATGTATTGAGGCAACATCAAAATTGCCTATCACAAACGACCTGGTTTTGCAAGGGGGGTCACCTGGCTTTTTGGCCCTGTGCTCGGCGGACACCTAGGGAACCCTCCAAAACCCACACATTTCTCAAAGAATAGACACACAGGGAATTCCAGGGAGGTATGGCTTGCGTGGATCCCCCAACTTTTTCTTACCAGAATCCCCTGCAAACCTCAAATTTAGCTGGAAAAAAATCACTTTTCCATGCATTTTTGTGTAGGAAAGTTGTGGCATCAGCGGGCTGACACAAATTTCCTACCACCCAGCCTTCCCCCATGTCTCCCGGTAAAAATGGTTCCTCATTCGTGTGGGAAGCCCAAGTACCCGCGACAGGCAAGGGCCAATAACATTTTGTGATAGGCAATTTTGATGTCGCCTCAATACGTTTTGGGCCCTTGCCTGTCAGCTAAGTTTGAGGTTTGCAGGGGATTCTGGGTAAGAAAATGTTGGGGGATCTATGCAAGCCATATCTCCATGGAATCCCCCGGGTGTCTCGTTTTCAAAAATGTACAGGTTTGCTAGGTTTCCCTAGGTACCGGCAGAGCTAGTGTTCCAAATCTACAGCTAGGCACTTTGCGAAAAAAGGGTCCGTTTTAACTGTGAAAATGTGGTGTGTTCACTTTGCGTTTTGGGTCATTTTCTGTCGCGGGCACTAGGCCTACCCACACAAGTGAGGGACATTTTTTCTTGGAACACTTTGGGGAACGCGCAGTAGGTGGAATTTTGTGGATCCATGCAGATTCCAGAACTTTCCACCACAGAAATGTGTTGTATTGTATTGTATATTGGATTTATATAGCGCTTATCACCCAGGGGTCTCTAAGCGCTTGCCTTGGGAACCGGTCCTGGCTTTTCCCTGTGAGATAGCCCCTACAGGGCATCCCCAAGGTGAAAGCCAGGCATCCCGCCGCAGGGGGCCGTTGTGGAGATTAAGCAAGCTTAATGCCCAGAGTTGCAGAGCGTGAACCCATGATTAGGTCAGGCACCGAAGCGAGAATTATTGAGTCTGTGGACATTTGAGCTCAAGACCCTGCCGCGTCGGGAATTGAACCCTGGTCCCGGGTCTGACCTCTGTTTCAGGGTCTGCCTGCTCTAACCAGTGAGCCACACTTCTCCACAAATGTGAGGAAAATGTGTTTGTTCTGGACAAATTTTGAGGTTTGCAAGGGATTCTGGATAACATAACCTGGTGACAGCCAGTCAAGTCACCTCATCCTGCACTCCCCTGGGTGTCTAGTTTTTAAAAATGTATGGGTTTGCTAGGCTACCCTAGGTGCCGGCAGAGATTTGGTTAGAAATTTACAGCAAGGCACTTTGTAAAAAAAGCGTCAGTTTTCACTGTGAAAATGTGGTGTGTCCACATTGTGTTTTGGGCCGTTTCCTGCTGCGGGCACTAGGCCTACCCACACAAGTGAGGTACCGTTTTTCTCTGAAGAATTTGGGGAATGCAGAATGGGTGGAATTTTGTGGATCCACACGGATTCCCGAACTTTCCACCACAGAAATGTGAGGAAAATGTGTTTTTTTGACAAATGTTGAGGTTTGCAAGGAATTCTGGATAACAGAACCTGGTGAGAGCCACATAAGTCACCCCATCCTGGATTTCCAAGGATGTCTAGTTTAAAAAAATGTATCGGTTTGCTTAGTTTCCATAGGTGCCGGCAGATCTAGGGTTAAAAATCTACAGCTAGGCACTTTGCAAACAAAGGGTCAGTTTTCACTGTAAAAATAAAGTGTGTCCATGTCGCGTTTTGGACTGTTTCCTGTTGCAGGCACTAGGCCTACCCACACAAGTGAGGTACCATTTTTATTGGGAGACTTAGGGTAATACAGAATTGTAGAGCAACTGTTATTACCTACTGACTTTCGATGCATTTCTGCCTTCCAAATGAAAGATTATGTGTAAAAAAGAAGTCATTTTGAAAAATGACCTATAAGTCTCATGCTAGTATGGGTACTCACAATTTCGGAAATGTGCAAATATCGGATGTATGACATTAGAACGCATACATTGACAACGAGTACCTTTACATCGCGTTCGTAACAACGAAAGTTGTTACCACGCATTGCGCTGGGGGGCGCAAAAATGATTAATTTAATTTACTATTCCGACACCAGTCCCCGTGGATAGTAGGGAAGGTGTTGGGATAGTAAATTAAATCATTTACTATCCTTGAGCGCCCCCCAGTGCAATGCGTGGTAACAACTTTCGTTGTTACGCCCGCGTTGTAAAGGTATTCCGTGGTAATGCTTGCGTTCTAAACGCTGCATACCGCAAATATCTACTGTTTCGAAACTCTATATTTTGTTTCAATGTCCGAAATACATAGGTGTCTTTCATACCGATTTTTCCATGTATATATTTTCCCAAATAAATTGCTATATACCCGGAACATAATGAAAAACATTGCAAGACGCTGCTCAGGTATTGGCTCTGGGTTCATCGGGTTCTTGTGAACCTACAAGTCCGATATATCCTCACAACCAGAAAGGTCTAGCGGATGTAACGGTATATTGTTTTAAAACAGCTGTCACAATTAGAAGAAGTTATAAGTGATAACGTTGGCACAAATGACTGTTTTTTTCATCTAATTTTCCATTTTTCCTACATTTAACTTAGTTTCTATAAAGAAAACCTTGATGGATCTACACAAATGACCTCTTGATGAATTCAAAATGTTGTCTACTTTCCTAAAATAAAATGTATAGCTTTCCAGGATCCATTATTGCTTTTATACCCATTTCTACCATTAACTGGAAGGAGGTTGAAAGCACAAAAAAGCAAAAATAGGCTATGTCCCAGAAAAATGACAAAACTGTGTAAAACATTTTGGTTGTCTGAAAAATGTCTGCTTGTCCCTAAAAGCTGTAAAGATAGTTATTTCAGCACCACAACCCCTTTTCTGATACCATTTGCAGGGAAAAAAGGCAGATGCTTTCATCTGTAGCCCTTTTTCACATTTTTCCCCCCCAAAAAATTAGTTGTGTTTTGGCTAATTTCTGGGTCTTCTCCAGGGGAATCCACAAACCCTGGATACCCTTAGGATCCCCATGATGTTGGAAAAAAAGGACACAAATTTGGCGTGGATACCCTATGTGGTCAAAAAGTTACAGGGGCCTAAGCTCGAAATACCCCAAATAGCCAAAAAAAAAGGCTTAGCACAGTGGGGAAAAGGCCTAGCAGCTAAGGGGTTAAAGGCCTCAGGACCCACCTCAGCCCATTTAATTGTAATACTCTTTCTCCTACAGAACTCTGTGTCAAGGTTTTTCTTTGTGTGCTTTTATTAAACTTGTGATTTAATCGTAACATAACAATGGGTTATGATCGCCACACACTTTTCAATGATATTAAAATCAAGAAGGTATGAAACCATATCAGATGTCATAAAAAATTAAGTCTGTGGTACTCCTGTAAAACTTGGAAGTTTACTTTTCTCTTTGCCAACCACGTTGCTCGTTTACATTAAAGCATGCTTCAAAATTAGATTATGTAAGGCCTCCCCATATGGCTTATGCTTTAAATGAGAGATTTTTCTAATTTGGATTCATAAAAAAGCATACGTTTGCGCGGGTGGGTTTATAGTGTGAACTCGACCCAAAGGTATCAGAAAGCTATATATGAGCAACAGTTGTATTACAGATGGGCACATTTATTTTGTTAGGCACAGGGAGATTAAGTGATTTGTCCAGAATCACAGGTAGTTGCATCCCTGCTGAGACTCAAACCCAGTTTCCCAGCTTTGAGGTTGACCTCTCCAGCCGCTAGGCCACATCCTTTCACCCACTATGACAACATAATGTACTATTAAAATCGCCCACCCAAATTAAAACCATCTTTTATTTAGCTACCAAATAGAAAGAATCCAAAAAGTCTTAAAATTCCTCTATAGCAGCAGGGGCCTGAAACAAGGCTGTGTCCTGGCCCCCACTTTATTCAACCTGTTTTTAGGTGACCTTGTACCGATTCTGAACAGTTGCAACTCCCATGCTCCTAAGCTAGGAGGGCTCCAATTACCTTGTCTACTATATGCAGACGATATTGTCTTAATAAGCCACACAAAAGTAGGGCTCCAACATCTCCTGAACGCAACACATAGCTATTCAAAGGAAAACGAGCTGACAATAAATCTGGAGAAAACCCAGAAGATGACCATCAGCAAGAACAAAAGACAATTAACATCATGGTTCTGGAACAAGACAAGAATTGGAGACACCCCAATATACAAATATTTAGGAGTAAAGATCGATAACAGCGGGCAGTTCTCCACTCATAGAACAAGTATACGAGGAAAAGGGCTATCTTTGGCAATCTCACTGAAAACACTAAACAGCAAACTTTCTGGTCCCTCTCTTCTGCCTCTGGCACAAGTAATCCGCGCTAAATTCCTCCCAACAATCACCTATGGGAGCGAGGCACTTAGAGGAAGGGACGCCAAGATCCTCAATAATACAATTACAGCTGCTTACAGAATTATTTTCAGCCTGCCCAAGCGAACCTCACCAGCACAAATCAGGCTAGAATTTGGCATCCAACAACAGCTCCTGGCAAGACAGGGAGTCTGTATTTCAGCCTGAGACAAAGTGAGGAAATCCAAACAAGGAACATTAAACAAGCACCTATGGAGGGAGCTAGTGCAACATCCATCCTCACCAGCAGCCAAGCTCCTCACGGGCAGCCTGGAAAACACGGGATTAAAGCAGCTCTGGGACACCCCAGTAAACTATACAACACTTAAAAAACTGGTCAAGAAATCGATCAAACAACTATCGTGGGTCCAAGATAAGGCAGCCCTTTCTAAAAGAATGCACGGCTGGATGACCCTGAACTCTTACTCAACGAAAGCACCACAGAGTTACTTTGGTGTGGGTTACGCCAAATCCGTTAAAATGTGCTTCTTAAAGTATAGGTTAGGCTTGCTACCCTCAATTCAAAACTTCCCACGCTGGATAAAAACCAAAGCTGGCTCCCTTTGTCGGTTATGCGGCTTAGCGCAAGAGAACATGCTGCACTTGATATGCTCCTGCGAGAAACTGTTGGACGAACAGAAATACTTGTTGAAACACCACTTCAATCGACGAGAGATACGTACACGAAGGAATGCAGTTCTCGCCTGTTTTTCATCCCAGGATCCTCAGCTGAACTGCAGTTTTGTAAAATTTATGAAGGCAGAGGAAAAGAAGATGCCAAAAAATGTATCTCTAAGGGTTTCGATATAGCTGACTAAACATTACACCACCCACTGTCATGGCTGACTTCATGGGAAAATGAGGATACCGGGAAAGCAAAAATATTTTATAATACAAAACTGAATCAAAATTTAAAAAAATTAATCGCACAAGAAGAAATCCTGTTCCTAATTGAACCGAGGAACTGTGACTGCGTTATACCGATTTTACCAAAAATGTAGTTTAAAAAAAATTACTTTTAATCTGTTTTGTACTGCAATGGTTTTTAAGTAACTATGCTAAATAAAATTACTTACTATAGCAGCAGTAGAATGCTGATCAAAATTATTATAAACATTTACCAACTAGATATCATAGTCAGTTGGGAATGCTAACATAGTCACCAGAAAAAAGGAGAGGACCACACTTTTGTAACCATAGATGCTGGAATTTAAACTGAATTAAAAGTTACAAGGCCACCCTGAGCCCTTTCTTTTGGGGCAGCAAATGCTGGTTTAGAAGAAACGTAATCCCCATCTAAATTAAAGTCCTTAGTCATCCTTGTTTCTTGGTAACAGAAAATATCTGCTGCGCTTACAAAATAAGGGGTCTGACCAATGCACCATTTTATTCATCATTTGGTCATAGCCTTCCCTCATGTCCTGCCTCGGAGGGAGCACCTTTCAACACATCACAAAGGGGGTTGCTTGGGGAGGGAGTTGCAGTATTGGAAGCTTTAAAGGATCTTGAGGACACTAAGGATGTTATTTGGTGAGCCACAGGATTCATTAACTTGAACTTGAGCCCCACCTCTCCCATTGAAGGATTTTTGTGGACTTTAATCTCTCACCTCAAGTTCACTCCATGCCCCACTTGTAGGATGAATGTTTCTTCCAAGAGCAAGTTTAGCAGACTCTCCTTGAGCTTGTGGCCCCCTTGATGGTATTGAGTTTGAGACCATGCCCGCCAATCCAGCTGTGATGAAGCAGCAGACCCTCCTTTCACCAATGCTAGGTTCAAATTAGACAAGTTTTCCTCAATTTTCACCTGACATGTTAAAATAGGGCTCGGGGCAGCCGTGAGACATATTAGGACACTCTTGGAAATCTCTTCGACTAATGAGAGGAGTTTTCCCCTCCAAACGGCGCATTGTTCTTGTCGGTCACTTACCCTGGCCTTTGCAGATGTGTTAAGGGTCCAGGTCAATGCCTTTTTGGATTTTGACCCTCCCTTTGCTCTTTTTGCTCTTTGACTCTTTGCTTGTTTCCATTTGCCTAGGGCTTGGTCAGGAGTTTTTAGCCTTCCACCTGATCAATATGCTCTATATCAGAAGTAATATCTGGAGCAATTGGAATGAGTGCAGCATCCTGATCCTTATCTATTGTAGTTTGGATTGGGCCGATTATAACGTCATATGCAGGGGCGGTTTCTCCATTAGAGCTGTGGGGCCGCGCCCTTCTGAAAATTCCTACACATTTACAATAAAAAATATAAAATAGATCGATTTATTTAGAGGTACGATCGTATCTCTCAATTAATTGATGTATTTAAGTCTGGGTTGTCTGTTTCAGGCTGCCTGCCTCGCCTCCCTCTGAAGCAGGAGACAGGAGACAGGCAGTAAATCAACTTTCTTAATGTGACGCAGGACGCAGGGCTTTCAGTTTTAAAGCCCTTCATTGCCATTGGGGTCTCTGATTGTATGCACACTGTAGGCCAATGACACAATAAGCGTCACAGTTTCGGGAATAGGAGACTTAATCCCTGCGTGATTTCAGACGTCCGTCATTCAAAGACGTAGATCCCACCCGTTCGTCATAGGTGAGAGTCTGATCCGGTGCCTTGTTCTCTGTAATGGTAAGTGATTGCAAGCTAATTTTGTGTTCTGGATATTGTGCCGAGACCCCTCATCACTCTAATCTTCCCCACTTTGACACCACCAGCCCTTACTGCACATTGCTCATTTCTTTAGAAGTGGAGCTGCGGCATTTGCTCCCTTGTGAAATTGATCAAAATAAGGAGCAAGGTTCGCTCTTGTTCCAATCGCGAAATGGATACAAATATCCAAGTCAGGCCCAAAGCGAGTGAAATGTGCTTACTGTGTAACATGTGCTTACAGTGGCCAGTTCTCTGATGCATGGCATTAAAACTGGCCCTGTGTACATGCCCCTAAGTTTACACTGATGTTAAAAACATGGATTGTCTTGCAGACAATGAATGTTAAAAAAAGTTGAGGGAATGCATTTCAGCAATTTAGTTCCTCTCTTATTTTACATGCTTTACTTAATCTTGCATTCCCCACGAGTTAGATATTTTATAATGTTGTTGCTTACCTGTATTTTTTTCTGTGCGTACTTTGAAGCTTGAGCAATGCTAGGTGTTTATGAGGGGTTTTGATTGAGTGCTCAAGCGCTAAGACTGAAGCCAAACAAAGTGCCTGTCAGTGGGTTGGCCTCTCTGCAGAGCACACAGAAAAATATTTGTGTATTCCATTTGCAACTGAAAATTCAGTGGATGTGTGTGTGAAGGGGGTACACTGATGTCAAAATATTTGCAAGGCCAAAGTAAAATAATTTAAAGTGCTTAAATTTGAGGGGTTGCAGTGCATGTTGGGGGCGGTGAAGTGACAGCGATGTGAGGAAGGGCATTCCGGAAAGAGTGAAAAGAGGATGCTGAAGAGAAAGAGAGGGGGTAGAAGAAGTGCAGATGGACAAGATATGCAGAGAAAAAGAGGATACATATGTAACATAAAGCACATGAAACTCCTCCCACAGGCCTCAAAGCTGTTTAATTCACAGACTCACTATTTCAGAATTTTAACATTTCCAATGTTAATTATTTATAAGAAATCATTGTTGTTACTCATTTATCTTAAACAGCTGACACCCAGTGACAAAGTGACAAAGCCAATCATACTGACAGCCTTAAGGCGAGTGTCAGTTGCTGTGCCATTTACCTGGATAAAATGACATTTCAGAGAGAAACCAAAATACTGGTCTGATGGCACACTATGGGAATCACAGAAATGTGTTTGAATTGGTCCTTTATAGAGAGCACCCACTTTTTCCATCTCACTTAAAGACCTGTCTGCACATATTTCTATATGACTGGTTACAGCAAGCTTCTGTGGGTGCTTCTCGAAGTCTGCTTAGAGCATATTTTTCCAAAGTTAATGCTGCATGCAGTGCAAGACACTGGGCAAGCTGTGGTACTGCAATTCTGGACACTGCCGTTTCACCAGCCTCGAGGTCCAACACTCGTGTTATAAAATACCGTCGTACCATGACGAATTTGGTATCTACGAACCGGTAATGATTAGGACATCATCCCTATGCATTTGCATCATGATTAAATGATGCTAACACCCTCAAAACTTGATTTCCGCCTCGAGCCCGCAGACTCCATTTTGTAAACGGCATCCATCTTATGACTTGCCCTCATATAGTCAATTGATCAAAACCGAGTTTGATCTGAAAGGACACGTCCACCGTAGCTGACTTCCCCATGACCTGGCCGAGCTGACTCCACTGCCTCCAGCCAAGCCTGTTTGGGCAGCTCCTCGCCCAGTGGCCGAGCCAGGTATCATCAAGGCACAACATGTCATAAACCCTTCACTACATACAGACCCTGTTTTCCATACACACACACACCTGTCCATGATTCTTGTTTATGACCCGTTTTATGATGGGAGGGTGCTCGACCTTATTGGCATTTCATCGATATCTGATGGGAGTTCTGGATCTGGCGGGGTAATCCATCACCAACTGGACATCTGAAATATGTGCTGACCAGCATGACTTCGCTCTTTGTATTATTGTGGAAATATTTGTATTGCCATATCATAAACTTAAGAATTCTTGCCTGCAGCTGTTATTTATGTATATAAGGAGAAGTCTGGTTCTGTAAAAACGAACAGTCTCCTGAGAACTTACGGCCCGTGCTGTCCTACTTCTAGGACACATGTTACTTGGTTGCAGCCAATAAAACTCGATCTCTGACTTCAACTAGAAGACTCTGTGTTTCTGTAAGTCCAGAACAGGGAGAACCTAGAGGTCTTCGGGTGTGGTCCCCTGGCACCACCGGGTCTCTAAAAACCCGGCACCTCAGTTGGCGCCCAACTCGAGGCGATATCAAGCGGTGACGGTCCAAGCCAGATGTTTGTGAGGAGCTTTGTGTGAAAATTCCGGAGGACGGCCAGCCACTTCAGCGACCCCTGTATGTCGACATGGTTCCGAAGGTCTTTGCTGCGAGGTTCCCCGCGTTCCGACGGCTACGAAGGACTGCTGCCCTGACTATCGCCCTGTTTTGGACCCAGTGATCCTTGGTAGAGCGAAACGATAGACGAGTCTTCTAGTGACGTCACCGATCTTCAATACTCAGTTAAGTATAAGTGGAGCGTCTCCCAGTTCTTAGTTTAGTTCTTAGTTTGGTTCTTAGTTTGGTTCTTAGTCTTGGTATCCCAGAGATACGGTTTGTATTGGTACTTGCAAGCACCAAAACCGAGGGATTCGTGTATTCACGAAAATATCGTAATTAGATAATCCCTTGAAGTTTGAAGCTAGACTAGTGAGCGAAGATGCCTGGTCTCAGCAGACTTGGAAACTTGTTTTGTCTTGGTTGTAGTAAGGACTCCCGATTAGAGGATTCGTGTCCGGTTCCTCCGATTGGAACTCCAACATATGAGTTATATATAAAGCACGGAGTAGGTCCTATAGCGTATAATGAGGTATGGATAAAATACACCCGCAAGGATGGTGCTTTAAAATGGCCCCAATATGGTAGTTTTGACTCAGAAATATTGGACAACCTCGAGGTCAAATTGTTCAAGAAGAAAGCCCGGCCGGCGATGTTTGACTCTTTTCGCTTATGGCGCAAAGAAGCCAAACAGAAAGAAATAAAATTAGCAAAGAAAAACAAAAGAGGTATGTCGATGGTACAAGCTGCCATCGCATACAGGGATAATGAGGAAGAGCAAGAAAGTGAACAAATGCTCAGAAGCAAGAAACTAGCAATAGATAAATGCTACCCGTTGTTACCACATGGGGGACAAGACTCAAAGGGTACATCCGAGAAAGTTCCGCTAATGTCCCATTTATTTAACTCACCACCCCCATATACATCAAGTGTTGTGGGACCCCCGAGACGTATTGTTATACCGCGCCCTGGCGCACGAAAAGCAGCTCTTGCACAAGCACCAGCTCCTCTTCAGCTGGTTCCTACTTCTCCGGCGCAGCCTTCTCAAGGGCCGCCGCCTTTGCTCCATACTCCATCTACTTCTACAACTTTGCCTACCGCTCCAACTATTAACTATGATACTACGTCTGCTACTGCCTCAGCTTCCTCTGCTGTTGCTTCAATTTCCTCTTTACATCAGCCTGTCTTTTCTGGTGCATCTGCCTCGCCGCAAGCTTCTCCTTCTGTCAGACAGAGAGTGACAAGTACTGTCACTGGTCTATTCTCGCCTTTCTTCGGGTCGCCTAAAACGACCCCTAAAACAGAACATAGACAGTTGCGTAGTCAACTACCCGACTACGAGGAGAGAGAAGTGCTCAACGAGTTAGCACGCAAATGGGTTACTGATACTGTAAGGTATGATGTTCAGTCTGTCATGAAAGTCAGTGGGATTCGTCCACTCAGAGATATGTATTTGAGGAGATGTGCGTGTACCTCTGGGAAGATTTATGAGACAATGACCCAAAACGCAGAATGCAGGAACTAGCCCGCAATGGATCTGTTGTTATCTTATAGGAGTCAGGGAAACAGCTCTAGATCATTCAATGAGGATGAGGTGTCTGGTAGGAAAAAGGCGCGACAATACCCCATGAGAGAGGTTCCTCCAGTATGGAGGGAAGGTGATGCGAATGCACAACCACCTGTTCCACCGCATTTCCAGCGAGTATGGGTACATGTCCCCTGGAAAAGATCCGAAGTTTTAGCACTCAAACAGATGTAATGTAATGTAATGTAATGTGTAATGTATTGGCATTTATATAGCGCACTACTTACCCGTAGGGTCCCAAGGCGCTTCGACCGCTGCGAAACCCTTCCTGGCTTCCCTGAGAGATGGTCCCTTAATGGGTATCTCCAGGGTGAGACCAGGCATCCCCAGCGGTCTAGTGGGGCCGTTAGTGAAGATGAGGCAAGCTAATGCCCAGAGTTGCCGAGTGTGATCGCTGGTCAGAGTGGGCACCGAGGCGAGAGAATTATCGAGTCCGCTGACCCTGGTCCAGAAACCTGCCGCGCCGGGAATCGAACCCTGGTCCCGGGCCGTCCTCTGCTCTCGGGTCTGCCGCCTCTAACCAGTGAGCCACACTACTTCACATTACCTGATCCACGTAAAAACCCAGCAGGATATTACAAGGAGTTGTCACAGACTGCCAGCTCATGTATAATGAATTTAGCAGATATAGACATGTTGTTTGGGAATGTTGTTCCGCATCCTTTATGGAGTAAAATTCGTCATGCGGATCACGATCAAGAACTAGGTGACTCATGGGTTAATATTACTGCTACTGATGCTAGACAAATTGGTGGTTCTAAACCCGAGCCCTTAATAGCAGACCTTCCCGGTAGGATCATCGCGTACATGAAAACGTTAATTGCTGAATTACGTGTAAATTGGGACAAGCTATCTGCGTGCAAGCAGAAGAAAGATGAGAACGTGTCTGACTTTTTCACGAGATTTGAGGAGACTTTCACCGATCACAGTGGTCAGGACATGGCTACAGAGGGTGGCCAAAGATTGTTTGTAGACAAATTTGTACATAATCTGCTTCCTGAACTGTGCAATAAATTGAAAGATTCAGAGAGTGCTTGGGCTGTTTCCACGTCAGCGCAGATTTTAGCCACAGCCCAGTACTACGAAAATAGGCGCAAAGACGAGCTAGATAAGACAGAGAAAAAGACTAAAGAACTAAAGACTAAAGTTCTTCTCCAGCAAGCGTATCCGCCTCGCACTCCTAATCAGCCCAATTATCAGCAACCACAGCAGTATTCGAGAAACGCGCAAGGGAACGAGTTTTCCCACCAGCGTTCTCCGTATGGCCCGAATCAATGTGCATATTGCAAAGAAGAGGGTCATTTCAAAAGTAATTGCCAAGCTCTTGCACGACGTTTAAACGGTGTCTCCAGCGCAAGAGGTAGAGGTGTTCAACAGGCTCCTAGAGGTAGGGGCCGTGGAATTTTCTCCCAGAACACCACTTCTTTTCCGCCTCAGAATTCTATGAATAGCTTTGACCAACAGAATAATGCGTCTTCCAGGTCAGCTCAGTACTATGCAGATGACTATTACGCAGAAAACGAGAATGAGGGTAATAGTTGCTAGGACAGCCATTGACAAAGAGAGGGAGTTGTTTCAGTTCCAGTAGATCAGAATGGACCTTATGTCGAGGTAATTACATCCGGAGTGTCGGAACCATTTCTGCTGGATACTGGTGCTACAAAAAGGTCGATTATGCACTCAAAACTTCCTGGCGCACCTTTGTCTGGCGAAATGAATGTTTCAGTAGGTTTTTCTGGCGCCCCTGTTAGGAACCCGATCTCCAATCCCATGCCCCTTTCTGTTGGCCCATGCGAATTAGAAGCACCCCTCATTCTTACAACAGGTTGTGGCGAAAATTTGTTAGGTTTGGATTTACTGAAGAGATTATATGCGACCTTGTACTGTTCTCCTTTGGGAGTACAACTTACGCTTGGTAAGAGAGTGATTTCCCCGATGTATTTGTCAAAGGAAAGAATTCCGACTGAGTTGTCATCTCTTCCAGATGTACTTTGGGCAAATGGTTCTAATGATGTGGGTCATTTGGAAATAGCACCGTATGTCATAACATTGAAAGCTAATGTCAGGTTACCACGTATTCCCCAATATAGAATATCAAACGAATGTGAAAAGGCTTTGTTAGCGATCGTCTACGATCTGATTGCGAAAGATGTCATCGAAGAGACTACAGGCAACATTTGTAACAGTCCTGTTTTGCCTGTCTTAAAGCGTACGGATCCTTCACAGCCCCCTGTGTACCGTTTTGTGATTGATCTCAGGGAAGTGAATAAGATCGTTGTACCGCAGTTTCCAGTCGTTCCCGACATTACTGCCTTATTGACAATGGTTCCAGCTTCAGCCAATTGGTTTTCGGTGATTGACCTGAAGAACGCTTTCTTCAGCATCCCGATTGCCGAGGAGAGCAGAGATATCTTCGGCTTCAATCTAGGAGGACGAAGCTTCCGCTTTAAACGCGCTCCTCAGGGCTACTGTGAGAGCCCATCAATATTCAGTCAGGCTCTGAAAACACAACTAGATACGATTGTTCTACCTAGTGGCGCGACTCTGATCCAGTATGTAGACGATCTACTGATCGCTGCAGATACTGAAGAAATTTGCAAGCAAGCCACATTGTCATTGTTGCATCATTTATGTGACATGAAGCACAAAGTCTCGCTTTCCAAACTACAATTTTGCCGACAAGAAGTAACCTACTTAGGTCACATCTTATCGAAGGAGGGAAGGAGACTGACCCCAGAAAGAATACAGGCAATTGCAGAATTGAGTATCCCAAGGACACAAAGAGAAGTGCGTGCCTTCTTGGGCATTACATCGTACTGTAGACAATGGATACCGAACTTCTCACTGTTGGCCAAACCTTTGCCGGCATTAATGCGTAAAGACACACCCAATCCTTTGCCTTGGTCTGAAGATTGTCAGGCGAGTTTCCATGAGTTGCGTGAGGCATTATGTTCGGCTCCTGTGTTGGGCAACCCCGACTACAGCAAGCCGTTTACATTATACGTCCATGAGAAGGAAGGTTGCGCATTATCAGTCTTGACGCAGCACTTTGGGGACAAACAACGCCCATGTGCATATTTCTCCGCGACTCTAGATCCCGTAGCTAAGGCATTACCGAGTTGCTTGAGGGCCACTGCCGCAGCGGCTGTCTGTATTCGACAGTCCGCTGGGTTAGTCATGAATAATACCCTGACCGTTATGGTCCCACATGCAGTAGATGTTTTACTAAACAGAACGAAGACACAACATCTGACTAGTGCTCGACTGTCCAGCTATGAATTGACCCTGCTAGCGAGTCACATTCACATAAAAAGGTGTGATACACTCAACCCGCTACGTTATTACCTATTCCAGCAAAGACAGATGAGGTCGATAAACATGATTGCTGTTTTAGGACAGAGGAAGAGACAAAAGGGAGAGTAGACTTACAGGACACTCCTCTCTCTGAATGTAATGATAATTTATGGGTTGATGGTTCATGTTTCAAGTTGCCCAATCGTGATACGACTGCAGCATATGCCGTGACGACATTACACACGATTGTATAGACAGCTCGCATCCCCCAGAATTCTGCACAAGCAGCAGAGTTAGTCGCACTCACAAGAGCATGTGTGTTGGCAAAAGGAAAACGAGTAAACATGTACACTGATAGTCAGTACGCCTTTGGCGTAGCCCACAGTTTTGGAAGATTGTGGCGTGAACGTGGGTTCCTGACGTCGCATGGTGCAAAGATTCAACACGGCCAGCTAGTACACGACCTTCTCGAGTCACTGACCTTGCCCCTACAGGTTGCGATCGTGAAGTGCAGCGCGCATAGAAAGATCCGAGATGATGTTGGTCGAGGGAATGCATTTGCTGATGAGGTCGCGAAAGAGACTGCAAGGAACACAATGAGTCGGATGTATGTTGTAGGTCCTGCTAGATGGACCCCTGATGTGGGTATGTGTGAGGACACCATCGAAAGCGTAAAGTCCATACAAGCTGATGCTACCGAGAAAGAGGTGAATGAATGAAGAGAAAGCAAGGGTAGGTTAGACGCGAATGGTTGTTGGGTCGAACTGTCAGCGATGGTTGTTACTGAACGCTTATGTGCTCGCAGTGGTTACGATGGCCCATGGAATGGCACACGTCAGTGTGAAAGGAATATGTAAGCTGTTGGCTCCAGTATGGCAGAATAGTGGTATCCCAAAATGTGCAGAGAATCTGGTCAGAAATTGTATGGTGTGTTTGAAGCACAATCCCGGTAGAGGAACCCCAACCCCAGCTGGTCATTTTGCACCTCCAACGTATCCGTTCGAGGTCTTGCAACTCGACTTCATTCACATGGGGAGGTGCAATAACCTGAAATATGTCCTTGTTGTCGTTTGCGCTTTCTCCAGGTGGGTAGAAGCGTACCCCCTTAAGAACAACACTGCATTGTCAACTGCCAAAGCCCTTGTCAAAGAATTCTTCCCTAGATTTGGCATGCCTAGAATTGTCTGGAGTGATAATGGAAGTGAATTTGTGGGACGAGTAATGAAGAGAGTGTGTGAGTGTCTAGGCATCCGCCAGAAGTTCCATGCTGCAAACCAGCCCCAATCGGCAGGCCTGGTAGAGTGCTATAATGGCACGTTAAAATTGAAAATGGCCAAAATCCAAGCCAGCACAGGTCTCAAGTGGCCAGACGCCCTGCCTTTAGCACTCCTGTCTACCAGGATGATTGTCCATTCTAGACTGGGACTTAGCCCACATGAGATCGTGTTCGGGCGCCCAGCAAATATATGGAGAGTACCGAGGCCAAGAAAGCTCAGTGAGATCGAGTACCCTGCACTGTTTGACTATTTGCACGAATTGACAACTAAACTACATGCTTTACATCAACAGGTCCACAGCTCCTCTCCACCGGCATCTGATGATCCAGGCCATGCTATCGAACCTGGCTCCTGGATCCTGATTCGCAACTTCAGATGAGCAAAGAACAAGGAGCCTCGCTGGACCGGACCTTTCCAGGTTTTGCTGTCGACCCGCTCTGCAGTACGTGTCCACGGAAAGAAACATTGGGTGCACGGCGCCCATTGCAAAAGGGTCCCGTTGCCCCTTCCATACGACCGATGGGTCCAGCAAGGAGTCGCTGACTCCGAGACTGAGTTTATACCACGTTTTGTCCCCTTCAGCGATGCACGACTAAAAGGAACTGGTACCGACAAAGAGAGCGATTGTATTTTGCAAGAATCTGTGCCACCGTCGCTGCAGTTGGACACTACAGAACCTGAAACACTGTTTGAAGATCACACCGTGCCTGGAAAAGAACGATATAATCTGAGGCCAAGACCAAGGAACTGACATACCCAAATTAGTGCGATCTTCCCTTTTCCCCTGAACTATTTTTGATTTCGCAGCTCTCTCGCCCAGGGAACTAGCTCGTTTTTGATTTTCGAACCGCCATCCGGTTCTGCTGCTAAGGCCGCGGTTGAAGTCTGAGGAGTGCAGCCGGGGACGCCTAGGTCAACGGTTCTGGTCAGTCTGAGGGAATTACCCCAGACTGGTCAGAGCGCACATCTTGGCAGAAGCAACCTCCCACCGCGGGCAGCAACCAGAGGATGGAGTTTCCGAGGGTAGAGAGACCTGCTAGACGCATGAACTTTGAAAAGAAAATATGTATTGCAATGGCAAGAAGACGAACTCTGGTATTAAGCATCTCAATGTTGTGTAGTATAATAATGTTTTTAACTGGCTATGCTCTGTCCATCTTTCGAGTTCCATTAATACACGGCACCCAGCTCACACCTCCTCCTACCGTTCCCACACACTCCTTTCACCCTTTACCTGAACACGAGTCTGCCAGAAGACTAGAATTCGTAAACAACTCATTTGTACAACTCCTCCACCAGCACCAATCTGTGATGAACACTACGAACTGTTGGATATGCGGACTCATGCCACACACTACGGATAAGGGCATCCCTTACTTTGTCCTGCCATTTAGTTACTTCGGTTCTCTGTGGGCTTTCCAGACCATGTTCCTGTTTTCCCTTGAACCATACGTTCGAGGGGAGAACTCAAACAATAAGGCACTAGTGGCAGGAATCCGAAATATGAGTAGAGATATCGACACAGTTAGAGCCACTCCCAAAGATGAGTTTACACCATACAGTAGATGGAACATCACCAAGTATGGGATTTCCCTAAGTGAGAACCAGAAATCGAAGAAATCCTCCCCAGTCTGGGTAGTACCCCACCGTGGTCACTTATGTCTGCAAGGTATTGGCAGGGATCCCAAAGCACAGTTGGGGAAGAGCATATGCACGGAAACATATGTGTTTGCCTCCCGAACTTCCCCTCCATTCTTGGCGGCTAAAGGCACCTATTTTGTCTGCCATGACAAAGCATACACATGGTTGCCCTCTGACTTCTCGGGCACATGTTTTATCTCGTTTCTGCTGCCACCCACCTACACGGCCGGGGCAGATTACCATCGGACAAGGACAGTTAGGGGTGTCGTGAGTCAAGACGACACTGCGGGTCAAGAATTTGGAGACTTCGCAAAGGGTTTTCTGCCATTTTGGGGGCCTATGGTGAACAGCAGGAACATTCGACAATTGACGAGAATAGTTGAGTCCGCCGTGACTGAAACGGCCGGTGCCCTTAGCAACTTGACAGCTGAGCTTCAGTCGGATCGACTTATGACCCTTCAAAACCGGGTTGCCCTGGATGTCATACTTGCAGACCGTGGTGGTGTATGTAGAGTGATCCAATCTAGTTGCTGCATTTTCATCCCCGATAATGCTCCAACAGTGTACCAGGCCATCTCCAAGTTACACCAAATCTCTGATTCTCTTCACATAGAAAAAGGAGATTGGTCTCTGCTAGGGTGGTTCTGGGAACTGATCTCTGCCTGGGGATGGAAAACTCTGATCTTCATTGGGATGATCTTAGCCGTTCTGTTTATGTTCTGCCTGTTTGTGCAGTGCGCTCCTGCAATATGTGGCCTCTGCGCCACTTCATGTGTAAGGAAGCCTGTGTCAAGGGACGAACTGAGCAACAGAATGATGCTACAGCAGCATCTCCGTGAATTCATCAATACAGATCTGGATTCAGATTAGAGTTATTGCCTAATATGAGGGCAAAAGGAGGGTCTGTGGTACTGCAATTCTGGACCCTGCCGTTTCACCAGCCTCGAGGTCCAACACTCGTGTTATAAAATACCGTCGTACCATGACGAATTTGGTATCTACGAACCGGTAATGATTAGGACATCATCCCTATGCATTTGCGTCATGATTAAATGATGCTAACACCCTCAAAACTTGATTTCCGCCTCGAATCCGCAGACTCCATTTTGTAAACGGCATCCATCTTATGACTTGCCCTCATATAGTCAATTGATCAAAACCGAGTTTGATCTGAAAGGACACGTCCACCGTAGCTGACTTCCCCATGACCTGGCCGAGCTGACTCCACTGCCTCCAGCCAAGCCTGTTTGGGCAGCTCCTCGCCCAGTGGCCGAGCCAGATATCATCAAGGCACACCATGTCATAAACCATTCACTACATACAGACCCTGTTTTCCATACACACACACACCTGTCCATGATTCTTGTTTATGACCCGTTTTATGATGGGAGGGTGCTCGACCTTATTGGCATTTCATCGATATCTGATGGGAGTTCTGGATCTGGCGGGGTAATCCATCACCAACTGGACATCTGAAATATGTGCTGACCAGCATGACTTCGCTCTTTGTATTATTGTGGAAATATTTGTATTGCCATATCATAAACTTAAGAATTCTTGCCTGCAGCTGTTATTTATGTATATAAGGAGAAGTCTGGTTCTGTAAAAACGAACAGTCTCCTGAGAACTTACGGCCCATGCTGTTGTACTTTTAGGACACATGTTACTTGGTTGCAGCCAATAAAACTCGATCTCTGACTTCAACTAGAAGACTCTGTGTTTCTGTAAGTCCAGAACAGGGAGAACCTAGAGGTCTTCGGGTGCGGTCCCCTGGCACCACCGGGTCTCTAAAAACCCGGCACCTCAAAGCATACATTTTAAAGGGCCAAAGTTGTCACGCAGAACAATTCACACGTTACAGTAACTGTTGAACATATTAATGCTGGAAGATATAGGGCAGTTTTTAATGTGTTTAATATTTCAAGATTATACGTTCCCACTTCTTAATAAGCTTTGCTTTATCGCTACATTCATTTGCTTTAAAAAGCACAATTTTGCAATTTCTTTTTTTCATTTCTTTCTCTTGAGAGGGACTCCCCTTGGACCCCAGGTTTGTCCATAGAACTTGGTCACATCGCTTGCTATATAAAAGTCATGCCCAGTATTTAAGCCTCAGTACTTTCAGTTGTCACCAGCCGCCACTGCTCTTAATGTCTGTGGTTCAATGTCTCATGGGGAGGGGGGAGTGTGTGTCTGTGTGTCTGTGTGTCTGTGTGTCTGTGTCCGTGTCCGTGTCTGTGTCTGTGTCTGTGTCTGTGCAGGGCCGGCTCTAGGCTCATGGTGGCCCTGTGCAGGGAGCCTAGTTGGGGGCCCCGGAAGAGGGGGTCCGGACGGGGCGGAGCTCAGGAAGGTGTTTTAATAATACGTCCAGAAAAGTCATTAGATGATTGACCAGTACCTGCGACAGCTCCTACCCTTCTACGATCTAAATCGGGCCCTACGTAATGTATACAGTTTCCATAAATCATGTTACAGAATATGTCACACAGTTATCACATAATTAGAAACTCTACATTTTTGTTTTCTTATTTTTGTCTGTTCTAGGTTTTGAAGACACCAATGCTTATTGTCCCACCCCCTTTCTCCTGAGCTTCCATTTCATCTCAATTCCTCTAACAAAATTCAGTGCCTGTGTGATTTCCTAAGATTGTGGGCTTCAGTGCCAAGTTCAACCCCACCCACATGGTGCAAAGGAATTTTTGAGTATCTGTCAATCTTCCTGCTTAGGATGAGACATACTCATCGGAATATACGATTTGTGTACATTTCCATGAGTAATTGCAGGAGGAATCGTACGATGTGAAGATTTCTGCATGCCAGCCTGATTATTTGTTAAGGGCTCGGGGTGCTGCATGCGCGCCGCCGGTGCTATCCGTAGTACAGGAAGGGCAGCACGAGGAGTGTCTACGGCCCCTTCTGTGACAGTCACCAACGGGCCCCAGGAATGCACAAAGCAGGAGCATTCCATAATAGGGCCCCAGGTGCTCAGGGATTCCGCGCTCAGCAGGTCGACTCGATCCCATTCCCGGGTGCCCATGCAGCTCCTGCAGCTGGGACATCAAGGGAGAGGCAGGAGGAACCTTCCAGGCAGATGAGGCTGCTGGGAAGGAGGGGCTGGGGCGGCAGCAGGTAATTATCTCCTAAGCCGGTATTTGCGTCACTACTCTGTGCCTGTGTCCTTGTCATCAAATTTGCTGGATTAATTGGGTCTAATAAAACATCGTCCCTGGATGCAGAGGTCCGCGTCTCTGCCGCGCTGGAAGTAGCTGGAGTTATTTCATTGTGAATATATATATATATACACACACACACGCCTGGGTGTGCATGTGCGCCCACACTGGTATTCATAGATCATTGTTCTGTGCTAATGATTGTCTTAATAATGCTGTCTAATAAGTGTAGAATTAGTTAACCGGTCATGCATGTGTCAACATAGATCTGGGTGTTGTTAATTTTAAAATATAATGTCTTGAAGGAACTTAAAATATACACAAATAGATTAATCCCCAGTGTGGAAATCGCACACCACAACTGCACTAAAATGTAGCTCTCAAAATTTGATTCTGGTAACGCTTGTTAATAGGTTGCGATCTGGAAGGAGATGTTTTCCATTTCAGGTGATGAAGTGAAGTTCCAACAAACACAGGGATTTTGGAAGCTTTTTCTGCTCCAGGAAATCTTTGAAGACTCATTTATTCTTCTTATATCTGTAAATGTATAAAATGTAAATGTATAGGCATTTATATAGCGCACTACTTACCCGGAGGGTCCCAAGGCGCTTCGACCGCTGCGAAACCCTTCCTGGCTTCCCTGAGAGATGGTCCCTTAATGGGTATCTCCAGGGTGAGACCAGGCATCCCCGGCGGTCTGGTGGGGCCGTTAGTGAAGATGAGGCAAGCTAATGCCCAGAGTTGCCGAGTGTGATCGCTGATCAGAGTGGGCACCGAGGCGAGAGAATTATCGAGTCCGCTGACCCTTGTCCAGAAACCTGCCGCGCCAGGAATCGAACCCTGGTCCCGGGCCGTCCTCTGCTCTCGGGTCTGCCGCCTCTAACCAGTGAGTCTGTGGTGTCTATCTGTTCTGGCTGTTTCTTTGGTTTTGATGTCTCAGCATTAAATAAACAATTCTTCTTCCTCACAATCACAGGGGTTATGGCATTTAATTTATGTGTTAAAGTGGTCTAAAAATCTACAACTGGTGACTAGCAATAGGGCGATGTGAAAGTCATTTTAGTTACCCAGTGAATTGCCCTCACTAGGTTGACTTGCCAAACTGTTGTACAATAACTACCGCTTAATGTCCGTGTGCTCAACAAAATACTTCAAATACGTTTGTGCCCCGTCATTAGAAGCCACCAGGCAAAACATTTATTTCCTAAAACCCTCAACCTTATAAGAAGGCCTCAAGTGTGAATAGTTAACCCCTTCCCAGGGACCACCAGTTCAGTGCCGTTCCACGAAATCATTATTTTTGGGATAAAATATAAAAATGCGCATACATAACAACTGAATTCTATATCTTTACACCCCTAAATATCTTTGCCTGAGCCGAACGGCGGGCCTGTCGCTCGTCAAGCCTCAAGTGTAAATACAGATGGGAGGGGGCCTGGCAGGCCCCCCTCAGCAGCGTTCATAAGATGGCTGTCACTTCTGTATAAAGCTACACGTAGTGTGACTAAAGACAGTAACCGCTGTCAAATCTTCCGGTGTCATGACTAGTATCGGCGGCACGGATGATGACAGATAGAAAAACAAACTCTTCTAAACAGGAGTTGTGTGGGGGCTTGTGACGCATTCTGCAGAAACGGAGTGTGGCATTTTCGTTGGAGGCCATGTTGAGCATGACAACTTGCTTTGATCGTCTCTTCATAAGCCTTCAGCTGTCTGTTAAATTAGCTGTCTGATGTGGGTGTTCCTTTCAAAATAAAGGTCTCCTCTATAAAACATTATTTTCCATTAGCACCTTTTACGCGCCTCCGCGGGCTGTTTTAAAACTCAGAAGGAACGTCCATGACTGTTCAATATTAATATATGTATCAGTAAATCTACGTCTCCTCTGCTGTCCCGAGCGTCGAAATCCCAATGACACCGACGCCGCCTGTTGCATCTCAATGAAATCATTACTGAGTTTCCTCGCACTCGGCTGTGAGGTGCTGCAAAGCTGTTCTACTTAAGAATTCAACGAAGGCTTGAACTGCCTGCTTTTCAAACTTTAAGGAAGGAGAACCGCGTGGCTCATTCCAGTAAAATACAGTACCTGCAATATTTTAGGCTCCATAAAGATGTCACAACGCATCATTCGTATTCGTTTTATCAGACAGGAAAACCTCACTGGTGTCTTTTATGGCAAATGCATGTTTTGATGAATCTACTGCACGGCGTGTTGTTCATTTTTAAGTGACAATAGCTATCCTAGTGATTAATTTGGTAACAAAAAAAAAATACAAAGTGCAGAGGCCCAAATGTTTTTTTGGGGGGTCCATTCATCGCCTCTGACGAATGGCGGGCGATTGCTGAATCCCAAGGCGGCAAAGTCTTGATTCCACCTCATTCACACCTCCGAACTAAAAAAATAAATAATAATAATACAGTTTGAGTAAGGGGCGGAGCTTCATGCTGAGATCTGCGTTAGGGCCACTTACGCCTTCACCACTCCAGGAAGAAAAAAAACTTGCTGTGAGTTTGCCACTGTTGTCCTGGGATGTTTTCACAGCCCTTAATGGACATCGGCAGCTGCATAGAGCCACCAAAGACAGCTGGAAACCAACCACTGCAGGGTTTTCCAGCTCGCCTTCCAAGTCAAGAAAAAAAAATGCTTTTATACAGGGGAGTATGCATCAAGGCGTCAAAAGTCCCAGTGCTAAAATCCATATGTAATCTCCTGTAGAGCTTAACGGATTTGAGCCATGGGTAATGGGTCCTGAAGAATGAAAAATGTCCTATATATCGTAAAGTTTAAATTCTATTAAGGACTCGAGGCGAAGATTATGCCTTCTTCCTTCATTTATTTAACAAATTGTAGCTGTTAACTTGGACAATACCAACAAAGAAAAACTTTGTTTCCCATCAACGCAGGTATAGAAGTAAGTAAACACAAACAAAGTCCCAGTCAAATCAGGAGCCGCCTGTCTCATTGAGGGGTGGTATCCATCCTCTCTCTTACTACGATCAAGCCGACTCCTGAAGATTTCTCAATCCTGCTTCGAGGACTCGGTCACTGTAAGGCAGATAGAGCACCGCATTACGCCTGGCAACAACTATGCTGCAATACTCACAATTCAGACAGATGACATGAGCAATTGCAAGTCATAACATGCCAGATGGATTGCTTAATCCTCAAGCAAAAATTATTACTTACTTCCGTAAATAGATCCAAGAACCTGGGTGGGTCCCTAAGTGTTTTAGGATGGGCTAATCCTTGCCTCCGAGTCCTTAATAGAATTCAAACTTTCCGTGGGCAAGTCTTGGAAAGCTGGACATGAGATCACCCAGGACTTGCATTTGGTACGCTTGGTAACATGGAAGGGGACTCCTTCCAGCGTGAAGGACCTTCCTGAAATGTCTAAGGCTCGTACATCGGACACTCTCCTCTAGTAGATGAGACACAAAAGAATATCCAATTTGACCAACAGTTGCTTCCTAGAGAGCTATCTATTGCTTAGCCAGTCGGACAAGAGTTTCAAAATCTTATCCAGGTCCCAAAGGATCTAGTACCTCTGTTATGGAGGAAGGAACAGCCTAATACCCGGAAGCTATTTCTTAACTAGCGGATGTTCTCCCACCGGGAGAACAACGATCACAGCGTGCCCTGCAGAGATGGTTGATAGAAATTTATTAACTGATCTGTAAGTCAGACCCTCTGCCGCCAAGCTCTCCAGGAAGTTTAAGATGTGGACAACGTCTGCCCCCATGGGATCCAGACTCTGTCGCAAATACCAAGCCATCCACCGGGACCAGGCTGATTGATGCTGCTTGACTGTATCATCTGCCCAGGCCTTGGAGAGGAGGCACGCAGCAATGCTCAATAGGCCCGGGACTTGCCACTGTGACTTGTAATCCTCCACACCATGAGGTGGAGGTTGCCAGCTATCGCCATTGGGTGAGGGTTCCCGGAAGGATCGGTCACGAGATGAAGACACTGGTGTAGACGGATTGGAGAAGCCCAATAAAGTTCCATCAGAACTGAAATCCAGACTTGCGATCTCCACATTGGAGTAATCACCCAAGATACGCCTGCTGTCTGCGCTCCTGCATTGTCAGGCGCATTATCATGGTGAATGGGGGAAACGCATAACCTTAATCCATCGACCAAACCTGGAGAAAGGCATTGGTTGCTACCGCTCCCGGACCCGGTCTTCATCTGTAATACCGGGGAAGCTGATGGTCAAGCCAGGATGCAAATAGGTTAATCGTGAAAGGGCCCCAAAGGTAAAAAAGGGCCTGGAATATGTCCAGAAGAAGTTTCCACAAGCTTGAATCCCGCAGATGGCAAGAAGGTGCTCCGCCTTCACTGAGACGTGATGTTCCAGGCAGTAATCCCAAAAATTCTTTGCCATATCCGAAGGGGTTTGGACCTTGTGTCCCCCAAAGTGATTGATGTAACAGACCGCCGCTATATTGTCCATCTTCAGCAGGATACAAGATTTAATCCAGTCCTTGGTCCAATGACTGACTGCGAAGGAACCTGCCATCAGTTCCAGGCAGTTGATGTGAAGGGCTTGTTCTGTAGCGGACCATCCGCCTCCGGTGGTGAACTCTCCACAAAGTGCTCCCCAGCCCAAACCGCTGGCATGACCGTTCCATGCCTCCATGTGGGAGATCCACCACCGGAGTTCCTGCCTGGCCTCTTCTGAAAGGGGACACGCTGGGAGTACGAGAGGCCATACCAGAGGTGAGCTGGCTTTAGCTGCTGAAGGGCTCGAAGTGTAGGGGACCTGGAAAGATAGCCTGGATTTAGGAGTACAGCAGACCCACCACCCTGGCCAGCTGGTGGAGGGAGATTTTCTGTCAAGACAATGTCCTTTGTATCTCTAGCCAAATTTTTGGCATCTTCTTGGAGGAAACCCAATAAAGGTAATAGACCAAGATAGAAATGGAGAGGTCTTAATCTGATTGATCACAAACCCCAGGGATTGCAGAAGTTTTACTGCCCTTAGGAAATGATTTGACTAAGCCAATAGGCATCACCAGCATGTCGTCCAGGTACCTGATATTGCACACTCAAGTTGCTCTCAAATGTTCTTTGACGGGTCTCAGGATCTTGGTAAAGCACCAAGAAGCTGATGAAAGATCAGAAGGCAGTGAGGTGAACTCGAAAGTGTGGACCTGCCAATGGAACTGGAGGAATCGCCGATGAGGAGGAAAGATAGGGACCACCAGGGATGCGTCCTTGAGGGCCAGCCATACCATCCAGTCTCGGGGTCGAAGGAGGTGAATTCCCTCCATCTTGAAGTGGCAGTACAGTAGCCACTCATTGAACTCCCAGAGGTTGATCACCTGGAGCAGACCCCATCCTGTTTCTGGACCAGAAATAAATTGCTGATTAATCCTGTTGGGTGAAGGGTGGTAGGACAAATTGCCCCTTTGTTCACGAGCTTTGATTCTCCTGCTGTATGAGCGGCTGAGGCGAAGTGGCCTGAAAGGGTGACCCAAAAGGGTGACCCATGGAATTCTATCTGGAAACCCTGCACTGTTTGGAGAACCCAAGCATCTGATGTGAGGGCCCACCAGTTGTGGAGAAACTGTGCCAAGCAGCCCCCCCAAGCACGTGCAAGAAATGAAAGGTAAACTCACAATGCATATTTGGGTTGCCTCCTCCTGTTCTGGGTCCATTAAATTGGCCTCTATGGCGCACCCGCCCTCAGTATGGTAGAAACCTCCGAAGCATGAGGAGTCCTGCTATTGGCCGCACTGAGACTGGTGGCCCCTGCCGGAGGCAACTGAGGAGGAACGTCCAGCTGAGTGCCCCTTACCAAGGCTGGCCCCGCTGAAAACATGTGCATTAAAAAGTGCTTGACCGTTGACTAGGCTTTGTTCATTGAATTGAACATGGAAAAAAAATTCCTAGCTCCTTGACAAATGGATCACCAAAGAGCCCCCTTTGTGCCACCTGGCATCCCCTCTCATGTGGCCAACTCCCCTAACTTGGGGTCAATTTTGATCAGCAAGGATCTGTGCCTCTCTGTGGACATGGCACAGTTATCATTGCCTCGAAATATAACAGCCTTCTGGGCCCAGCTGAAGAGAATGTCTGGGGAAATCAAAGAACCGTAAGCCTTGGCATCTTCTGCCACATTGAAAATTTTAACAAGGGCACCTACCACGTCCAGGAATTTGCCCTGGCAAGACCGCCAGGAGCGGTCGCTGCCCTTCTTAGGGTCTTTGATATATCTGGCTAGGAAAGTGGTCATCCGCACGTCTATTACCGGGTGACAGCCACTTTCCCTCCAAAGACAGACTGAACACTCAGCCCAGAGGCGTTTCCTTACTTCCTGATCAATGGGTTTGCAGAGTTTGCTGGCGACATACTTAGCCACCTTAGTGCAAGGAAACCACTCTGATGAGCGGGGGTGCACAAGGTCCTCCGGATCCAGTAGATCCGACTGGGAGTCAGTTGGATCCCATGCAAGGGCACTGGGCCGCACAGAAGGATGGGGCGTGGGTCTCCAAGGCCTGTCCTGATCAGAATCCCCTTCTGATCCTTTATGAGAGCCGTCTAATGGGGATGGCTGTAAGGGAGTCTCCTCTGTGTGCGGGGGTACGGGAGGGGGATTAAACGTTGGGGTGTGGGTAGATTAGTCCCCAGGAAGGCTGGCTTCAGCCTGTCAAAGGCATCCATATCTACTCCAGAATAGTGTGAGCGTTTGTGTGGATTCCCAGGGGGGGCAGTGGCCTGCTCCAGAGGTTGTGGGGCTGAGGGCCCAGGTAGATCTTCCCTCGGTGCGACGGGTTGAAGGCATCTTTGTTCCATCTCAATGAGTTTCCTCTCTAGAGAGGCACTGCATCTGTGACCGCCTTAACAATGGAGCCATCTACTGCGTCACAGCAATCATCTGTGACCGAAAAGTACTGAACGCCCTCCTCTTCTTCATAATATTAGTTGTAATCCTCCATAGTAACAGTAATCAAGGACCAGCTGTAGATTGGGTGGCCACCCACCAGGTAAGAGGGATAACAGGAAAACCAAAATGGGGGGTGGGGCCTAATAATATGCCTGTATCTTGGGGTGAAGGGCCCTCCAGAGAGGGGAAAAGAAAAGCAGGCAAACTGACCGCAGGCTCTAATTTGGGGTGGACAAATGCCCAACACTATGTCAGACCCACAGGAGGTACACACAGCCCTTATGAGAGGGCAGGCAGACCAGATCACTCTTCACGGTAAATACAGGCTCAGCTTATATACAGAAGCCTGGGCAGAGTCTGCCTCATAGGAGACCGTGCTCCTAAACAACTTCGCGCAACAAGAACAATCCACACCTTTAAATTTTCTTAGCATAAAAGGCCACTTTATTTAAGACAGGTAAACAGTATAGCCATGCAACATTGTACATTAAAACATTCTTTATGTAAAAACCTTTAAATAGCAAATATTTCAAACTTCCCCACAAACCTTGCATCAGCAATTTCCCCAATGAACAGAACAATGCCCTGGTTTATTTCCTCCTTCCAATTTCTCGTTCCCCCCCCCCACCCATAGGGAAGGATGAGCCCGCTCCTGACCATCCCATCCCCAAAAAGGCGCCACCCAGGAAAACCAACGAGTTTTCCTGGTCCCCAACCCCCCTCCCCTGAACAGAGCAGAAAGAACATTAGAATTAAATCTCACGTTTAGCAGAGCACCAAAGATTGTCACCCCAGAAAGCAGACAAAAACTCCCTCACCTCCAACAAGTAATAGGCTTGACCCAAGTCAGAAAGATGAACCCCATCCTGGCGAAACAGATCCATATCCTTACCTGTGATGTTTGCATGGCACAAAACCTTGATACCCATGTTATTGCAGTAGCACTTCATCATAACAGGTCAAAAGTAATTGGTTCCCGCACACGCGCCTTGTGACAAAACTCCTTCTTAAAACCTTGCAACATACGCCTCAGGAGAACATCTGTAACCAAATCCTGCCCCAAAAACAACTGACCATAAAAGGAACCCCCAGCCAACTTCCCTGCAATAGTAGTATGGGACAGACCTTTATTAATCAAATGTAAGACAAACTGCAACATAAAAGATCTGCTCCCTAGAACCAGCCCCGAACTTCTATGAGATTCAGCAAAAGATACATATTCAAACCAGGCTTGACGATAACTGCGACTGGTGGAAGGCGCAACAGAGTTCTCAACCAGGTCGGTTATTCGGAGTGCCCCAGGACCCAGATGTCTTGCGGAATGGCAGTCTTGCATAGATCCGCTCCTGGCGCCATCTCCCGGAAATGTCTGCCAATCAAAACGAGACAAAGCATCCGCAATTGAGTTATTGATCCCTGGGATGTGCCGGGCCCTGAAAACAATATTGTACTTCAAACTCTGAAGCATAAATTGCCGTAACAGCTGAAGCACCCGCAGGTCTTTTGCTTATTTATAAGGTGGACCACAGCCAAATTGTCAATGTGAAACAACACACATCTGTCACGCATTTCCTTCCCCCAAAAAAACAAAGCCACCACCAAAGGAAACAGTTCCAAAAAGGCAATACTGCGACCTTGCTGTAACCAACTGCTCGGCCAAATCTCCGCACACCAACGTCCTTCCCAAAAAATGCCAAAACCATTCTTACCAGAAGCATCAGAGAAAATCTGTATCTGCCAAATCGTGTCATCTTCCAGAAAAAAAGATTGAAACTCCATTAAAATCCTCCAAAAATCTCAACCACACCTGAAGATCTTCCTTGACAGCTTTAGAAAGCCGAACGCGATGATGCGGAAGGGTGGCCCCAGACATTGCCATGCCAAGCCTCCTACAGGAAAACCTTCCTGCACGCACCACCCGACAAGCAAAATTGAGATAGCCCAGCAAACGCTGAATTTGCCGAAGCTCAATCTTTGTCTCATCCAGAATTTCCAGCAAAAAGGAACGGATTTCAAAAAGCTTGTCACGTGGCAAGCGGGCCATCATGGCCGTGGTATCAATCTCAATCCCCAAAAATGTGAGTTGAGTGCAAGGCCCTTCCGTTTTTTCAGGAGCCAGTGGGACACCAAAAACCTCTGCCAAACCTTGAAAGAACTGCATTGCCTTGCCACACTGACCTGACTGTGCCTTGCCAATGAAGAAAAAATCATCCAAATAGTGACAAACTGACTGATGACCACTAATTTGCACAAAACACCATTGCAAAAAAGTACTGAAAATCTCAAAAAGGGCACAAGAAATCGAGCAACCCATGGGAAGCACCCTATCAACATAGAAGGCACCATCAAAATACATTCCCAAAAGCTCAAAATCTGTGGGGTGTATCGGAATCAAACGGAAAGCGGACTGCACATCGCACTTACCCAATTCAGCCCCAACTCCAGCCAGTCTCACCATACGGAGTGCATCATCAACAGACGCATACGAAACATTGGAATCATCAGAAGAAATATAGTCATTGACAGATTGACCTTCGGGCTATGATAAATGATGAATGAATCTGTACTCTCCAACCGATTTCTTGGGCACCACCCCCAAAGGTGACACAATCAAATTGGTCAAGGGACAATGTGTAAACGGTCCTGCTATCCTACCAGCTTGTAACTCACTCAACAGCTTCTTCCGAACAATAAGAGGGAGCTCCTTGGCCGATTTCAGATTGTCCGACCATCGCAAAGAACGCGGCCCTTGATAGCCAATTCTGAAACCTTAAAAAAAAAAAAATAGTTTTGATGCTGCCTCAAAATCCGGGTAAAGCTCCAACCATGGCAACAAAGCCTGCAACCTAATGGGTGTAGGAGCCCTTTGGCATAATTGCTGGAAAAGCCCCCCCACCCCCTCTTTGGAAATTCCCTGTCCCACCGACAGGTCGTTGGGCAATGCATTGAGTAACGGCGTGTTTTCCACCACATTGGGAGCACTCATGTTTAAACCTACAGAGCTGTCTAATGCAAGATCCTCTGTTAAAGTTACAGCAGGCACCCAAGGGAGGCAGTTGTCCCCTACCAACTGAACCCGCCCCTGCGTGGGCGGGACGCTGTAGAAACGGCCGATAGGTAATAGGCAAACCACTTGCAGTGTGAAGGGTAGCATTAGGCTGTGCAACCAACATCCACTGTAGCCAAAGTTCCTGATCCACCTCCCCCGATGGCTTTTCGTGAAACAAACCCACCCGCGCCCTAAACTCCTCATCGTAATTCAGCCATGCATATCCTCCAAACTGCAAATAAGCTTTGTGTATGGTATCCATATATTTAAATAAGGACACCGCCCTGTCTTGATATTTTTCACAGTATACACTAGCATAAATTAAAAATGCAGCAGTCCAGTTCTCTATAGCGCGAGGAACCCGTGGCCTACGAGCAATCTCCCACTCCTCCTCCTTGGAACCCTCTTTAGCTTGAATGTCCCTATGCAACAGTTTAAACACATCCACAAATTCGTGTCGCCAAATACGCTGTCTAGTCATGTCGGAAAGGTGTATACCAAGCGGCATGGCCAAACCCATATAAGGCAACTTCTTCTGTCCAGCACTAGAGCCAGACACATTAGATGAGACAGCTGTGCCGCTCCGAGAAGGCGGTATGATGGAATCCCTCCCACCCGAAATTGCACGTGGAACATCCAAAACAGACTCCCTCCTGGCATTGCCTGACTTGTCAGTACCCGCCCGACTCCTTCCCTCCCCCCCCCCCCACCTGAGGACCCACCGCTGGCTCAGACCAAGCTGCCCACCAACAAGGCTCACCTGAAGTTAATTGGGCCGCCCGCTTGGAGAAATCTGGAAGGTCATCTCGACGCTGAAAACTCGGATTCCGCTCAAGAACCGCAGAGGAGTCCGCTCTTGACTTCTGCAAAAGACTAGAACAATTATTGGAAACCCCGCCCTTTGCTGGGCGTCTCCGAACCTGCAACAGAGAAACATCATCACCTTCCAAGACATTTCCCACCACCAGATCATCAGCAGCATAGTCTAAAGCTTCATTTTGATACTCCTTTGCCACATTCAACTGCAAAATGTCTTTGCTGGTACCCGGTCTCACTCCATCCCCAAATCCCCCATCATATGTCTCCCAATTGGACACAGGTAACAGTTCGGTCAACCTGGCCGTTGCTCCAAAATCCGCACCTGATTCGCCTGGACAAGATAGCTCTGCAGAAGCAAGCACCTGTACTGAGCGCAAACATCCCGAGGTGCTAGGTGTCGCCGTGGCTCGCCAACGCTGAATCAACCTCCGTCCGCTCGTGACAGAAGCCATGGACTTACCAGAAGAAGCTGCCGGAACTTGACCACGAATACCCGCCCCAGGCTGCATAGGGGCAGAGTGCTCCACCCATACCCACTGACCTCTCTGCGGCCCCAAAGGCGATTCAAATGAGACCTGTGGATGAGAAAAAGATGTGCCAGAGATAGGAAATACAGGCGCTACATCTGCTGACACATGCAACTTTTCCTCGGAGTCCGGGACCAAAGCAACCCCAGAACTATTCCTTGAAGGCTGGGGCCTGGGCGAAAAATGGAGCCTGTCAGAGTCATTTAAGTCACACAAAACATATTGCCGCCTCTGCGTGCGCCTTGCCAGTCTGCCAGCTCTCTGGGTACCTCTCTGGGAGCAAGAAACAGCTGTAGGAAACTCCAACACCTGGCCATCTTCGCATTCCTCCTCATAAAAGTCCCCAAAAGCAGACTGGTTACTGCCTGCAAAGTCTAACAACTCCAAGTCATCCTCATCATCGCTATTGACAGCATAGTCCACAAGGGGGGCAGACAAAACTGCTGCAGGAACCGGAGGGGCCAAATCCACAGGGGGGCGAACACCCCTTGACAAAGCTTGCGGCCGCAGGGCACCAGCGCCCAAACACGGCTGACTGTGTAGACTGGGCCCATCAACCATGTGAGGTGCAAAAGAGATGCCAAGTTCCCCACCACTAGACAATGTATCAGGGGCCCCCACAGTGTCACGTGCAGCCCCCTTTCCCTTTGACTGCCTCAAAGGCCTCCTCACTTGTGAAAGTGGTGCCCCCCCCCAGTCGCCTCCTAGCAGCTGCAGATAAAGCTGGACAGCTCTTGGACACCAGCCTGCTAGCTGGGCTTCTCCTTGCTGCCCTTCCCCTGCGCCCACTGGACTTGCCTGTGTGGGGTGGGACCGAGTAGCTGGCCTGTCGTCCCCGGAAAGCTCTGCATGCTGCCACCGCATTCAGGACACCGTCTGACGCCGTCCTCTTCGGCCTCTGCGCTCCTGAAAGAACTGCCACAGGCACCTCAGGCCCTTGAGAATTCGGCCGTTGCTCCTGCACACCCTCCGCCGACATTCTGCAGAAAACGGCAAAAATTACCGCTAATATGCAGCAAAGTTACACTTGCTGCGACACAAAGCCTGCAGAATTCGTGCCAACACACAAAAAGACAAGCTGCGTATAATTCCTCTCAGCGCCGCTCTCCTCAGCCTGCGCGCGCCTCACTGATTGCCCCCGCCCGCGATCCAAGCCTGACCCACAATCCCTTGACGTGGATTGTTCCAATCGCGCGAACAATCCCAGGGGGACACCGGCTGACACGGGATCCCCCCGGGCCCCATTGCCCCGCAGTGTGTCAAGCTCCAGGCTGGCGGGGGCACAGAAAGCTTGTTGCATCCATGGGCGGAGGCACTCAGTTCTGACAGAAACGGATGTACCTTCCTCTCCGTGATTCCGCGAGAAACAGAGCATCTCAGGAAAGGTGTGCTGGTGGTGTGCACCCTCTAGCCGCCTGCAGACCACCGCTCGCCTGCTCCGAAGCCCTCACACGAGGGAGAACAAATAAATAGATAACAGTGTGGCTGTGAGTGGTGCGAAAACTGTGCTCCCGCTGCCGCAAGGCTCAGCGGCACTAGACCTTAATGTCAGCCTAAGCAAACAGCTGCTAAAATAACATAGTAAAACAGAAAAACAAGAAGCAAAGGGGGACCGGAGTCCCGAAACCCATCTACACTCAGCTGCAAGCAGCAAAGAAAAAAGGCAAGAGAAGATGTACAACATGCCTCAATGAGGCAGACGGCTCCTGATTGGACTGGGACTTAGTTTGTGTTTACTCACTTCTTTCCCTGGGTTGATGAGAAAGGACATTTTCTTTGCTGGTATTGTCCAAGGTAACGGCTGCTATTGATTAAATAAATGAAGAAAGAAGACATAATCCTCGCCTCCGGATCCTGCCATGGAAGTTTTGGCATGTTTGGAACTTGGAAGAAGAAAAAAAAGACATGAGTTCACAGGATGTTTGAGTAGGCCTCATATGATTGAGACGATTGTCCAGTGGTTGATGCACCAGGACAATTAAATGAAAGAGCTTGTCAATTAATTAAGTACTCTGGCCTATAGTGCAATCAACAAAACTATTTCAGTCAAAGCACTAGGAGGACCGACTTGGACTGTACCTCCAAAAGGCAGTTAGAGTTACAGAAGGTCAATCAGAACCTGAGGTGTGGCTCTTAAGGTGTAATACGGCTGTGACAGAGTGAGCCAGATGTGAGGCCTGAGCCTATGAAAGGACAGTGGCAATGTCAGACACAAATCAGGCTTATGCCTCTAAAATGCTAGTACATCTGCACACGGTCAGTCATAAGTCAGTCTGTTGTCTGTTATAGTATCTGTCTACAGACTGTTTCATGTGCACTTAGCTATTTTGTTTCACACAGAATCAACCTCGTGTTGACATCTTGCTCCAGTTCTTGACCATGACCTTCAGCCAAGAGTGGGCCGACAAGTCTCAGGATCTTAGTTAGGGGAGCTGATATTTGTGCCCAGCTGGAAGTAGCCTACTTGTAATGGCCTGAGGCATGTTGGCCAACATTCCTCGCAAAAGGCTCAAAAATGGGACTCCCAGGATCAGTATCGTAGCTTTAGGGTCCTGGGCCCTAATGCAAGTGATGAAAGAAGACACCACCCCACCCAGTACTAAAATCCAATACCCTGGTGTCACTGCACCTGCTACAACAATGTATTTTATGGGTCTCCAAAATCCTCATTCTATTCATCTTTCCTTCACCCTTCCCTATCTCCACCCCTTTGGCCTTTCTTTTCCGTTTAATGATCTCCTCTATCCCCCTCTTCGGTCCCACTCATCCTTCTCTCCTTCTTCCTTCCTCCCTTCTCTTATTTCTATTTCCTTTCTATGCTTTCCCAAGCCAATGTTGGTCCCAAGGACCCCATCCCAAGCACTATAGTTAATGGGGAGGTGGCATGCAGCCCTCTTCCCTGGCCAATATCGACCGTGGGGACCCTATTCCCCAAGGCCCGGCACATTTTTGGGGGGAGGGGCACATGTGTGAATGGCTGTGTGGGTCTGTGAGTGGTTATGAGGGTATTAAGTGGGTTTGTGGGTGGGTGTGTTAGTGGCTGTATGGGTGAATGAGTGGCTGTATGGGTGTGCGAGTGGCTGTGGGTGTGTTAGTCACTGTGTGAGTCTGTGAATGAGTGTGTGAGTGGTTTTGTGGGTGTGTGAGTGGTTATGTAGGTCTGAGTGACTGTATGGGTGTGTGTGAGTGGATGTGTAAGTGGGTGTCTGTAAGTGGCTGTAGTTCTGAGTGGGTGTATAAGTAGTTTTGTGGATCTGTGAGTGTGTATCAATCAATCAATCAATCATGACATTTGTATAGCGCGCTACTCACCCAGAAGGGTCTCAAGGCGCTGGGGGAGATGGGTGCGTTACTGCTCGAACAGCCAGGTCTTGAGTTGCCTCCTGAAGGAGAGATGGTCCTGGGTTAGTCGAAGGTGCATGGGGAGGGAGTTCCAAGTTTTGGCTGCCAGGTAGGAGAAGGATCTTCCTCCCGCGGTGGCTCTGTGGATGCGTGGTATGGCGGCGAGGGCGAGGCTGGTCGATCGTAGCAGGCGGGTGGGCGTGTAGAAGATCAGGCGGTCATTGAGGTACTTGGGCCCAGGTCGTGGAGCGCCTTGTGTGCATGGGTGAGGAGCCTGAACGTCATCCTCTTGCTGATGGGGAGTCAGTGTAGGTCTCTCAGGTGGGAGGAGATGTGGCTGTGTCGGGGGATGTCCAGGATGAGTCGTGCGGAGGCGTTCTGGATGCGTTGGAGTCTTTTCTGAAGTTTGGCTGTGGTTCCAGCATAGAGGGTGTTCCCGTAGTCCAGTCGGCTGGTGACGAGTGCCTGGGTGACGGTCTTCTTGGTCTCGGTGGGGATCCATCGGAAGATCTTACGGAGCATACGCATGGTGTTGAAGCATGATGAGGAGACGGCATTGATTTGTCTGGTCATCGAGAGGGAGGAGTCCAGGATCAAGCCCAGGTTGCGTGCGTGGTCCGTTGGCTTGGGAGTGGTGCCCAGGGCAGGGGGCCACCAGGAGTCGTCCCAGGTGGAGGGCGATGATCCCAGGATGAGGACTTCCGTCTTGTCTGAGTTCCGTTTCAGGCGGCTGTTCTTCATCCACTCGGCGACGTCTTTCATCCCTTCCTGTAGGCTGGTTCTGGCGGTGGCGGGGTCGTTGGTGAGGGAGAGGATCAGCTGGGTGTCGTCGGCGTAGGAGATGATGTTGAGGTTGTGTTGGCGTGCGATGGCTGCGAGGGGGCTCATGTAGACGTTGAAGAGGGTTGGGCTGAGAGAAGATCCTTGTGGAACGCCGCAAATGACTTCGGTGGCCTCGTATCTGAATGGGGGGAGGCGGACTCTCTGCGTTCTTCCGGCGAGGAACAAGATGATCCACTCCAGTGCCTTCTCTTGGATTCCGATGTTGTTGAGGCGCTGTACTAGGGTGCGGTGGCAGACAGTGTCGAACGCTGCAGAGAGGTCCAGCAGGATGAGGGCTGCTGTTTCCCCGTTGTCGAGCAGGGATCTGATGTCATCGGTGGCTGCGATCAGGGCAGTTTCGGTGCTGTGGTTGGATCGGAAACCGGACTGCAAAGGGTCGAGGGATCCATGCGTCTCGAGGAAGGCGGCGAGCTGTCTGTTGACGGTCTTCTCGATGACTTCGGCAGGAAAAGGGAGGAGCAAGATGGGGCAGAAGTTCTTGATGTAGGCTTCTTCAGGAGGGCCCTGAGCTCGGCGTGCTTCCAGCTCTCCGGGAAGGTGGCAGTGTGGAAGGATGTGTTGATGATGTCCCGTAGTTGGGGTGCGATGATGGCGTCGGCCTTGTTGAAGATGTGGTGGGGGCAGGGGTCGGTTGGTGATCCGGAGTGGATGGTGTTCATCGTGCGGGTGGTGTCTTCGGTGCTGACTGGGGTCCAGTTGCAGAGGGTGGTGGTGGGGGGCGTTGGTACGGCGGTTGAATGCGTGGTTGGTGCGCTGAAGCCGTTGTGTTTGTCTGCGATCTTGGGACGGAAGAACGAGGTGAGGGAGTCGCAGAGGTCTTGCAAGGGGGTGATGTAGTTGTTTCCGGCGCTGGGGTTGGAGAGCTCTTTGACGATGCTGAAGAGTTCCTTGCTGTCGTGGGCGTTGTTGTCCAGTCATTCTTTGAATGCCGTCTTCTTGGTGGTGCGGATCAGCTGGTGGTGTTTGCGGGTGGCGTGTTTGAGGGCGGTCATGTTGTCTGGGGTCTGGTCGTTGCGCCAGGCTTTCTCGAGGGTGCGGCAGTTCTTCTTGGAGTCCTTGAGTTTGTCGGTGAACCAGGGGGCTTTCCTGCTGCCGGGCCTGCTGGGAGGGTTCTTTAGTGGTGCAAGGTCGTCGGCGCAGGCGGTCAGCCACTGTGTGAGGTTGCTGGCTGCTTCGTTGAAGTCCGTGGTGCTGGCGGGAGGGTTCTGGCAGAGGGAGGTGCAGAGCTGCTCGGCGGTGATCTTGCTCCAGCTCTGGCGAGGAATCTGTTGTGGGTGGTGGTGGGTCATGTTTTTCCTGAAGCTGAAGTGGACGCAGCTGTGGTCAGTCCAGTGTAGTCCGGTGGAGTGGCTGAAGGAGATGTGCTTGCTGGAGGAGAAGACAGGGTTAAGCGTGTGGCTGGCGTAGTGGGTGGGGGTGTTCACCAGTTGCTTGAGTCCGAGGTTGGAGAGGTTGTCCAGCAGGGTGGTGGTGCTGCGGTCCTTGTTGTTCTCCAGGTGAAAGTTGAGGTCCCCTAGGAGGATGTAGTCAGTGGAGGCGAGGGCGTGCGGGCTGATGAAGTCGGCGATGGCTCCGCTGAATTGTGAGCGTGGTCCCAGGGGTCTGTAGATTAGGGTTCCTCGGAGGGTTGTCTTGGGCTCGGTGAGTATCTGGAAGTGGAGTCGTTCGGCGGCGGTGAAGGTGTTGTTGGAGTTGGTTGAGATGCGGATGGTGTTCTTGTGTACGATGGCGATGCCTCCTCCAGTCTGGTTGACGCGGTCCCTCCGGGTGATCTTGTATTCGTCCGGGATGGCTATGGCGATGTCGGGTGCTGAGGAGGCGTTCATCCAGGTTTCTGTGAGGAAGGCGATGTCTGGAGATGTAGTGTCGAGCAGGTTCCAGAGTTCCACGGCGTGTCTGTGGACGGAGCGTGTGTTGAGCAGGATGCACTTGAGGTGGTTGCTGCTGGTGCTCGGCTTGGCGGGTGCGGTGCAGGTCCGGAGGCAGGTGAATTTGCAGGCTTGGCAGGGGAAGGGTCCGTGGGTGCTTTTCGGGGTGGCTCGGTAGCAGGCGGGGGATTGGCCGTCGTTGAGTGCGTTGAGGGTGGCGGCGTCGTAGGTCTGTCGTGAGGTCTGGCATCGCCGGGGGCTAGGGGGTCTGGCGCTGGGTGCAGTCCAGGCACGGACAAGCGCAGACGGGCTTGCCTTTGGCGCGCCTTCGGCGCACAATCGGCGCACTCGCTGCACGCGTCCGCTGCACGAACGCCGTGCGGCCCCCATATGAGGGGCTGAGGGAGGGAGGAACAGCTGGGAGGCGGGAGCGGGGTGGCGAATGGGAGAGTCGGGGCCGCAGGGAGCAGCGGCGGGAAAACGAGGGCGAGGCGGGGGGCACAGAAGGCAAGGGGGAGCGAGGGAAAAGACCAAAAGACAACAAAATAAAATATAAGAAAACAACACAAAATGGGAACAGAAGGCAAGAAGGGAATGAGGGGATACTAAGGAAACAAAACAGGGGTAAAAGCGGCGAACTTACAGCGGGGAAAAAAACGGTGAAAGCACAGGCACAGAAATGCAGGAGGAAACCAGCGGGCAGAGCGCAGCACATGGCTCGAGGAGGACCGCGCGGTGGCTAGGGGGGGCGACCTACCTGGTGACAGGGTCAACGGTCGCTCCCTTTACCACCATGCGGCCTCCATATGAGGGGCTGAGGGAGGGAGGAGCAGCTGGGAGACGGGAGCGGGGTGGCGAATGGGAGCGTCAGGGGGCGGGGGGCGGGGCCGCAGGGAGCAGCGGCGGGAAAACGAGGGCGAGGTGGGGCACACAGAAGGCAAGGGGGAGCGTGGGGAAAGACCAATAGACAACAAAATAAAATATAAGAAAACAAAACAAAATGGGAACAGACGGCAAGAGGGGAACGAGGGGATACTAAAGAAACAAAACAGGGGTAAAAGCGGCAAACTTACAGCTGGGAAAAAAACGTTGAAATCACACGCACAGAAATGCAGGAGGAAACCAGCAGGCAGAGCGGGCAGAGCGCAGCACACGGCTCGAGGAGCACCGTGCGGTGGCTAGTGGGGCGACCTACCTGGTGACAGGGTCAACGGTCGCTCCCTTTACCACCGTGCGGCCTCCATATGAGGGGCTGAGGGAGGGAGGAGCAGCTGGGAGGTGGGAGCGGGGTGGCGAATGGGAGCATCGAGGGGTGGGGCCGCAGGGAGCAGTGGCGGGAAAACGAGGGCGAGGCGGGGGGCACAGAAGGCAAGGGGGAGCGAGGGGAAAGACCAATAGACAACAAAATAAAATATAAGAGAACAAAACAAAATGGGAACAGAAGGCAAGAGGGGAACGAGGGGATACTAAAGAAACAAAACAGGGGTAAAAGCGGCGAACTTACAGCGGGGAAAAAAATGGCGAAATCACAGGCACAGAAATGCAGGAGGAAACCAGCGGGCGGAGCGCAGCACACGGCTCGAGGAGGACCGCGCGGTGGCTAGGGGGGCGACCTACCTGGTGACAGGGTCAACGGTGTATGAGAGTGATTGTATAGGTGTGTGAGTGGTTGTGTGGGTCTGTGAGTGGTTTTGTAGGCCTGTGAGTGGGTATGTGAGTGATTGTATGGGTGTCTGAGTTTGTTTTGTGGGTGTGTGACTGTGAGTAGGTATGTGAGTGAGTTGGATGTAGGTCTGTCAGTAGCTTTATGAGTGGGTGTGCTAGTGGGTGTTTAAATTGGTGTATGGAAGTGGCTATGTGGGTCTGTGAATGGGCATGTGTGTGGTTTTGTCGGTCTGTGAGTGGCTGCATGGGTGTGTAAGTGGGTGTGTATGTGAGTAGGTATGTGAGTGAGTGGCTGTGTGGGAATGTGAAAGGGTGTGTGAGTGGCTTTATGGGTGTGTGATTCCGAGTGACTGTGAGGGTATGTGAGAGGGTGTGTGACCAGCTGTATAAGTGTGTACATGGGTGAGCGAGTGCCTGTGTCCACCTGTGCGTGGACATGTGAATGGTCCTCTGGGTGTGTGAGTGGCTGTATGGGTGTGTGAATGGGTGTATGAGTGGCTTTTTGGGTCTCTGGGTGTGAGACATGCTGCATGGGTTAGTGAGTGAGTGGGTGTGTGTATAGTTGTGTGAATATGTGTGAATATGTGCTAGGTATGTGAGTGGGTGTGTACGTGGTTGTGTATGTCTGTGATTGTGTGTTTTACTGGCTGTATGTGTGTGTATGTGGGAGTGTTAGTGCCTGTGAGTAGATGTATGAATGGTTGTCCGGGTTTGTAAGTGGGTGTGTGAATACCTGTATGAGTGTAAATGTGTGTGCAAGCAGTTTTATGAGTCTCCTAGTGGGTGGTTGAGTGGTTGCATGGGTGTGTGAGTGGCTGTGTGGGTGTAGAGTGGTGCTCTGGGTCGTCTCTGAGTGGATGTATCAGTGATTGTACGGGTGTGTGAGTGACTGTATGGATGTTTTACTGGGTGTATGAGTGGTTGTGGAAGAGTGTTTGTGAGTGGGTCTGCAAGGGGTATAACTTTTATTTCCGTTGGAGTCTGGGTCCACAGATATGCCATGGATTCACATGTGGGGGCTGCACTGAGTACAACTAAACTAAATGTTTTAAACAGTAATTGTCCATGAGCGGTCCCTCACAGACCCCTCAATCGATCCCATGGGGTCTGGATACCTCTATCCTATCTATACTTTATTTACGGCCCCGGGAACCATGCCCCAGTTCACAAAATGGCAGTCTCAACATTTTTCTCAGTTTGCGGCCAGCCAATCACGTCATTGTTGTTGTCACATGGATTTGTAGTATTCTCTGCAGTGGATCTGCTTAGCTCGATAAACATCAATCTTTTTTCTTTAATAACTCCAAAACTACTGAACAGATTTCCACCAAATTACAAAAAAGCATTCTTTCTGGACCAAGATCTGGCTCTCATTCCAAATATGGTGTAATTATGTTCAGCGGTTCAGGCTGTAGTTGTGTAAAATATCCCTATGGGAAATTGCATTGAGAAAACATGTTTTGGGACCCTCCCCTTTTCTTGGCCCCCTCTTGAGGAATAACCCCAAAACTTTCCAGACAGGGCCTGAAGTGATTGGCACACTAGTTTTGGAAATTTTGTCAAGAATTGTGAACCGGACCCATAGTTATGGAAACTAGGTTCTAACTATAACCACCTACTGGTGACTGACAGTAGGTAATACATATAATTCTATCAAAATGTCTGTGAACAACATATAAAATGATACCTTAGGGTTTTGTTTTGTTTTTTATTTCTCTGCTTTTTTAAAAACATTTATTATACACTTTTTTTTAAAGGTTTTACTTCCTACCTTGTCTAATGTTGTCCTTGATGAGTTCTTGCTGTGAATATTAGATGTGGATATTTATATTTTGAATACATTTAACAAAATATTATTGTCACCCAGTGTTAGACATTACAGCATTAAACTGTACTCAAATTAAAGCGCCTCACCTTTCCAAACCAACTACCTGAAAACATCTTTTGCACCAAGAGATACTGAGCCTCCACAGGGTCTAACTGTACAGATGAGCAATAACCCTGTTTTAAAAAAAATAAAGTGCTACTTTGCTGCTTATGCAAGCGGATCGTTTTTTCATATGAGACAAGCAGGCCTGCCCAGGACAAATTTGCTCAAGAGCACAACTCCCCCCCTTGAAAGTACCTATTGTTTTTTGTGATCATTTTTTTGTACGTTTTTCTCAATTTTGTTTTTAAAGAGATGCTGTTTGTGTTCAACACATCAATTTGATGTTTTTCTCTTACCCTTTGTAAAAAATAAATCTATATCCCCAAAAATTAAAAAAAATTGAAACTGTTAACCAAAATGCCTCTTTTCTGAACTATTCTATAGTTTCATCATCTATGTTGTTTATACAATGTTTCCCCCTTCTCTGAAGCTCTTGCGAGACTCTCATGAGAGAAAGGCAGGTAATCCCTCAAGTGTAGTCAGAGGGGGCAGGGTTTTCTGGTTTGTTCTTGCGAGACTCTGGCGAGATCATACTTTTGTAATGAACTTTGCATTTACACTGAATATATCATGTTGTAGTATTATTTATAATTTATATACAAAGAACAGTAACAGTGTGCTTATTTAAAAAAATGCAATCCATTATATAATTATGGAGAAAAATAAATCACTTGGATTTATGGAAAAACCCCAATTGTTTTATCTGCTTGAGATGAACATTGGTACATACCACACATTGATACTCATTAATTTACTTTATTATGAGAAAAAGTTTAATCACTACTCTATTTACGATCTCGCAAAAGTCTTGTGAGATCGAAAACATTTGTTTTTTAGAAGAATTTTCACTTTAGTTTATTATAGTACTTACGCCATATAGTACGCATTAGTAGGGTGTGGGGAGAAAGTAGGCATTCAAATGAGACCTTTTCACGGTATAACAATGGTGCACAGTATGGTGTAAGGAAACACTTGTATCTCACTGACACCACCCCACAGCCTAACAACTGTGATACTAGACTATTGGGAGAGTCTGGCCTATTCAGTGGGACCTTGCATGAAGGTAACCAGTGTGTAGAATAGGGTGTTAAGAGATACATCCTTTCCACTCACATCTTTCCCCACGCTCCAAAGTATGCGTCGTAGGGTAGGGAAGGTACACACCTCACATGTATGACCTTACTATTCCATAGTAAGCATAACAAGTATTGGACTCTCCATGGTAGGGTGTAGTAGAGTGTCTTCTGGGCTTCCCCTCGCAACTGAGGTCTCTGTATTAATTGATAGATAGCATACTATGGTATGGAGATAGAGTGGCATCTCCGTTCAGACCCCTCTCGCAGATGATGGGTATCCATAGTAGGATGTAGAGAGACACTGGCGTATCCATTGGCACCTGTTTCTCACATCAGGGGTGTGCATTGTAGGGTGTGAGGGAGACACCAGCATCTCCTCTGAGACATCTCTCTGTAATGATGGGTGTGCATAGTAGGGCTGGGTGGTAATTACGCATTGTCGGTGGAGTTCACAAAGTATTTTGGACTCCGCGCTCTGAGGCTTGGCGGAGTGTACCGGTGCTCAGCTCATCTGCTTTAGAAATTAGGAGTTGAACTCTGAGTCCCTACCCTCACAGGCATGCAGCGGACTAATCACAACCGCAACTGGCCACATCTCAGGCCAATCACAATTGACCTTGTTCCAGGTTTATACGATGGCAGCAATGGGGTGCTAAACTGTTGCTGTCCCTTTTGTTTTGCTGTGGTGGTTGTTGTCTCAGAACTCACCAGAGGAGAGCGGGCTCAGGAGGACGAGTTCAGGCAGTATTGAAGTCATCAGAGAGCCACCAAATGTTGTTCGGGTGCCAGTGTGACACCAATACAAGCAGCCCCTGTAAAGCACCAGAATGGCTAAGTCATGGTAGTTTGTTTAGGTTCAGGCCCAAGGTTTAGCCAGAGCAGCCTTTCTGTCCGTGTATACAAATCAAATGATACTTTCTGGTGAATATTTAATGAAACTGACTCTGGCGTGTGGGTGCATGCCCCAGCTGGTAGCTCGAGAGCATGTATAGTGTACACGCCTAGAGCTTGAGAGACACTCACACTATCAGAGAGCCAAAGCAGCAGAGTCTGCACTGGAGCAGTAGTGAGAGAAAGTGTGAGGGAAACTCTTCAGCAGCACCGCCAACAGCATCCCTGGAGAGCCACTCCAGTCCTGCTGACAGCAGGAGAAGCGCATACTCCTGCCCTGAAGCCCAGGCCTGTGCACGCCCTGGAGTCTGCAGCCACAGGTTGGCAGACCATGCCCACTCAAACTCCACTAATTACCGCTTCTTCCAGTGCCCCAGCAGCCAACATTCAAGATGTGATCAGAGAGGTGGGATTCCCAGATGAGCTATTGCACTAATTTACCTACTGTGCTCAGGCCCCCAGTGTTTGCTTGGTAGTGTAGTAAAACATTCTGTCAATCACTATGTTCATTGTGAGAGTAGTGAGCATCTGTACGCATGTAATTTTAACCATAAACATAACAAACTGAGCTCTTAATCATAGCTGAATATAGTTCTGCCTCTATTTCAGTGTCGGAGATCATCTGGAGCTAAGCTATGGCTTGCATGGGATGTCTCTAGGACACTGAGTTAAGCAGGTTAAATTCATCCCTGGAGCTCTCAGAGGTGGGGGCATCCCCTTTCCCTGCCTCTTCATAGAAAAGGGCTAACAGGACCTCACAAGCATTAGACTTGGACTGGAGCTAGTAACTCCACCTTCTTTTGAAACTCCTCGGAATTTGGTGGAGTGTTTTGGTAACTCAGCAGAAATTCCATGGAGTGAAACTCGACAAGCTCTACCCAGGCCTACATAGTAGGGTGTGGAGAGGGACTGGCCTCAACTTTTAAACCTCTCTGTTAGATGACCGGTGTGCGTAGTAGGGTGTGGGGAGAGACTAGCCTCTCCTTTCAGACGTCTCTTTCAGATAATGGGTGTGAGTAGTACTGTGTAGGGACCGACAGGCCACTCCTGTCATACATCTCTCTCAGATGACAGGTGTGCATAGTACAGGGTGAGGATGGACTAGCCTCTCCTTTTAGACCTCTTTCTTCAAATTACGGGTATGTGTAGTTGTGTGTGGGGAGAGACTGCCCTCTTCTATCAGACCTTTCCCTTGGATGAAGCATGTTTGTAGTAGCTTGAATGGATGGACTGGGTTTTCCTTTCAGACCCCTTTTTTGATGACGTAGGTACATAGTAGGGTGTGGGGAGGGATTGGCTTCTCCTGTGTGACGTCTCACTGATGATGGGTGTCCATAGTATGGTGTATGAGGAGTGATTAGTCTCTCCACTGAGTCATCTGTCTCAGATGACGGGTGTGGGGGGAGAGACTGCCCTCTCCTATCCGACCTCTCCCTTAGATGAAGGGTGTGTGTAGTTGGTTGATTGGATGGACTTGCCTTTCCTTTCCTACCCACCTTTAAAATGACAGATGTACATAGTATGGGGAGGTACTGGCTTCTCCTTTGAGATGTCTCTTTCGGATAAGGGGTGTGCATAGTACGGTGTATGAGGAGTAACTAGCCAATCCACTGAGACATCTGTCTCAGATGATGGGTGTGCATAGTAGGTTGTGGGTAGGATCTTAACTCGCTTTCAGACCTCTATCTCAGATGTTGGGTGAGCACAAGAGGGTGTAGCAAGAGCCGTAACTCTACTCACAACTCTTCTCAAACCAATAACCCTAAATAGTAAAGTTTGATATACACTATCTTTTCCTTAAAGTAACAAGTGTAGTGTGACTAGCAGAATGTATTCCATTATCATCTACTCTTTTCTGCTTATCATGATCCTGCGAGAGTCTTGCAAGATCGTAACAGTTCAAAAAAAGAATTAACCTTCTAATCATGGCATTACCTATTGCTTACACACTTCATCTCCAATACAAGGACCACAATAGACATTCCTACCAATAGAGTGTATAGAGAACTCATCTACTCCTTTTTACCATTCACGATCCGGCAAGATTCCAGCCAGATCATGAAAATTGGGTAAAAACCCATTCATATTAGTTATCCCTTAGACACCTCCTCCCCTAAATCTACGGGGATAGTACTTAAATTTTTCATAGTAACCAATAACAGTGGCCATTTAATTTCCAATATTTCAGTAGCCAGTCAATTAGAGCACTCGCGGGACTCATGGGAGTCTCTTGCTTCCATGAGAGCATGAAGGCTTATAGAAAAAACAAGCTTCTTGACCAATCACAATCCTCCATTTTTTATTTTGCACTCTCACGGGACACCTGCGGTACACTAGTGAGCCAACTGACAAATATACAATTATTTTTCATCTTCAAATTCCAAAAACTACTAAACAGATTTATTCCAAATCACAAAGAGCACAAGCTGCAGACCAAGGTCTAGCTTCCTGCCAAATTTGGTGTAATTTCATTCAGCAGTTTCTCCGTAGCTGTGCCTAAAAAGTCTCTAGAAAATGCAATGAGGTTTTACATTTTGGGTCCCCCCTTTGTTCTTCGCCTCCATATGACAAATCACCCCGAAACTACACAGGAAGGAGCTGGGGTGGATGAACTTTGTTTTTGGAATGTTTGGTAAAGATGCGTCAAATGGGACAGTTATTAGCGAACCAAAAAACTCTCCACCTCGTGAAAAGCAGACCTAACTCTAACTAGCTACTGGCAACCGCAAGCCCAGTAGAAATAAAAAAATATATATGTATATATATATATATATTCGCTCGAAAGTGCTGCTCGAGCGATCCACAACCAATCACCGCTGATGTCGTCGGTAGTAGCAGCCGCTACTCTTAATATCCACAGCTTCCGAGTCCCATTAGATACATAAGGGCCAATTGGGCTAACAAGAAAGCGACAGCAGTATCCACTGAGTCAAGCTCGGATATAAGCACAGACGCAGAAGACCGCACCACAAGGATCCCTTTAGGGATACGCCCTCTGACCTTTCATCACGAGTTCGTAATCCTCAAACAGAAGAACGACCAAGGCCAGCAGAACAGGGTACAAACCAGAGGACAGGCATCCAGAGGGAAGAACGCAAAAAGAGGAAGAGGCAAAGGACGCGGAACAGCACAAGAAGAAGACGTCTGAAAAGACTACACAGAAACGACAAAATGTGCAAATTTACGGTTGACAACAGTGGAGAAAATAAAACAGTTGTAAATCTCTCGAATAGAGTGCTAAATCAAATGGAAATATCAGTGCTGCAACTGGGATTATCCTTCTGCCCCAGTGTCAATTTGGACTATATTGACACAAGAGTAGATCTCTTTTTGTATGTCAGAAAATTTAAATTGCTGAAATTATATGCAATGAGATCCAGTACCAAATCTAAAACAACCATCATGATGGGATCCTCAGATGTAAATTTACAGGTACAGGACATTGAACTCCAAAGAGACATGTATCAATTGGAAATTGCAGACGAAGATGAGAGAAGCGACCATGTGGTTCTAGAGGCATGTGGTGTAACAAACAGACAAATAGAGCACAGTGGCCTAAGATTAAAGACTAAATTTAATCCGAATGTCCCATATGATAAGATAGAGGCCTATAGTCAAGTAATGGTAACCGAATTAAAGACAACACGAAAAAACTTCAAAAACTCAAAATGGGATAACCTGACTAAAGATCAAAGAACCTCCCTGAAAATGCTGGAGGAGGATGCCTCAATTGTGATCAAGCCCTCCGATAAGGGGGGCAACGTTGTAGTAATGAACTATAAGGACTACAAAACGGAGGCAACAAGACAATTAAACGATGTCACATGTTATGAAGTGATCAATTGGGAGCAACTATTAAAGACTATCATACATTACTTGGAGGCTGGTACCATACAGGATTACTAGATACAGGCAAATATAAATTTTTGAAAAAAGACAATCCATGCATTCCCTGTATATATTTTCTCCCGAAGATCCACAAGGACCCCACTACACCACCAGGGCGTCCAATTGTGTCCTCCAATGGGGGTTTATTGGAAAATACCTCCAAATTCTTGGATCTATATATCAAAAAGAATATGTGCTTAACCTGAACTCTTATTGCATGGACAGTACTGACTTTTTGAAAAGATTGCATGACCTAAAATGGGAGGATGGTTATCATATGATCAGTATGGACGTCATTAATCAAGTGAAGGGAGTGGAAGCATGTATGCATTATTTAAGAAGTCGACATGTGGATTGTTATGAGCACAATGCTATGCTTAGAACTATGATGTTGTACTGTTTACAAGAGAATATTTTTCTCTTTGAAAAAGCTGTATACCGACAACGATCTGGGACCTCGATGAGGACCTGTTTTGCCCCCAGCCTAGCGAATCTTTTCCTAGGCTGGTGGGAGGAACAGGTCGTCTGGTCAGAAGGATCGGAGATGTACACTGACCACATCTTGATGTGGGTCAGGTACATCGACGACCTGTTCATCATTTGGAATGGCCCTGAGACATTAGCTAAACAGTTCATCAATCATCTTGGAACAATTGATCTCAACCTTCGCTTTACTTATACTATCAGTAACACATATTGTGAATTTCTAGATGTGGCAGTTGAGGTGAAGGAAGGTAATGTAACTACACGTCTGTTCGCAAGGCGACAGCAGGCAATGCGGTGCTGCATTCGGCGAGCCACCACCCCATTCCTCTGAAGAGAAGTATTCCCTACGGGGAGTTGTTAAGAGCTTGCCGCAATTGCAGCACTGACACTGATTATGAGAATGAACAGAAGGCAATGCTGAAACGTTTCACTGAAAGGGGATATGATGAGGAAACACTAAAAATTGCCCAGAATAAAGTTCAAGATCTCAGTCAAGAAGAAGTCCTGTTTAGAACATCTACTAGCGACAAAAAAAGAAAAGAGATCAATAACAAAAATCAACCAAATGCACCCCGTATGATTACAAACTTCAGTAGGGGAGCATGGGCACTGGAAAAAGTGATGAGGGCCGATTGGAAGCTGTTGGTCTCTGACCCTATTATTGGGGAACTTGTAGGTACGAAACCACAGGTAACTTATCGTAGGGCACGATCCCTGAGGGATAGACTTGTACACAGTTACCTAGATGAACCATCCAAAAATAAGTGGCCCCCTATCCCTAAAGGTTTTTCAGTTTGCGGTAACTGTAAATGTGATCGCAATGGAAAATCACGCAGAGATTACAAGATAGGGACAGGCCAAATGAGAACAATCAAACACCAAATAAACTGCAACACAGACTTCGTGGTCTACGTGCTTGAATGCCCATGTCGCCTCAAGTACGTAGGCAGCACGAAGCATCCTCTTAAGGTAAGGATCTTACAGCACTTACGTGCCATTAACAACAAGGACCGCAATTACCCAATGGCTCGCAATTATGAAGAAAGCCACAATAGCAATAATGGGAGCCTGAGGTTCAAAGGCATAGATAAGATACCTAGGAGCATTAGAGGTGGAGATCGAGAGGCACAACTTAGGATTAAAGAGTCCAAAAACATTATTGATATGGGAAGCAAGACCCCAAATGGACTGAATTATGGAGAAGAATTGTCATCCCATATAGGCTCTTGAACACTAGGATGGCACAGGGCTGATGCCAACCCGCAGTAATATGTGTACACAGTAACCACTAGCATATTTTTAGTAGTGTAACTCTCTAGCAATGGACCATCCTTATCAATATGAGAATGGGTATAACAATCTCTAGGGTAAAGCAATGTTCTTGCTAGTAATCCTGTAACTCAGATGGTCATTAGTAGAGTAACACAATTTTCACGGAGGAGAAAAATATGTCGGTTATTGATTATGTTGGATAACGAAATGTTATGTTTTGAATTTTTATGATTATGATTTTCACTGTAACTCACTATGTATTAACTCACATTTTACTTATCCACAATTTATGAGCACCCGAACATTAGACCTGCCACCACATTAACACTATCCCAGCCTTTGCATGGATTACTTTAGGGAAATTGATGATGACGAAGGGAGCTCCCTTATCATCAAGTATGTCTTTTTGAAATCTAATCTCAAATAGATTAAATGCTGAGACGGGTTGGTTACACTTAACTGATAGGAGTATCAAACCGCCGTACCTCGTATAACCAATCCACAATTCAGATGGGCGTGTTAAATCCGTAACCGGAGCAACAGTCCATGCTTAACTGTATGAACCAAGGGAGCTCCCGGGATACAGGAAGTAGAATGTATTGGTTACCTTGTGTGTACTGATCAACACAGGATCTCTATTATGGTGTGCCAACCCGTTCACAGCAGAATCGTAATATTGACAAATATCTAAAACTTCCGGACGGGTTCAAAACCAATTGGTAACCCGTAGCTATGGGAGTTCATACTACATTTCCCGACCTCCTTAGCGATTGTGTACTTCACGATCGCGGAGCTGAGGACAGTGGCGGTCCGTAACAGTAAAATCACTCTCCGTGTCCCATTTACAAATTTGACATTAACATTAACATTTGCCAAAATATGATGCAATTACAAATGTTGATATGTACATAGACTGTTTTATAACAAAAGGCATACAATTGAAGTATTTCTTTTATGTTTTTGAATTAAGACATGGATGATGGACTTATAAAAGTGTAAAATGCAAAATGGTGGCTACTTGAAAAAGGCTAACGCCGAAACGCGTCGTCCTTGTTCCACGAGTGCACAATAAAGGATTTGTGCTATGTTCTCTTGGTGTGTCGTCTCTGTGTCCTTTTATCTAACGGGACTCGGAAGCTGTGGATATATATATATATATATATATATATATATATATATATATATACTAGCAGCCCGTCCAGACGTAGTATATTGTTTTGTAGGATTTGTAGGATTTTGTTTAGATAGCATTTCTTATCTGTGACAGGCCTGTGAAACACTCCGATTCACAGTGCACTGCTGATGCACTTAAGAGTGCCCGTTCAGTAGTGTGTGAACTCGAGTTTCCCTACTTTATTTTTCCTTGCAATATTATATAGCGCAAACTCGACAATATGGCATGAGCACAATTTACATTACAGAAGAGCATATTCATTTGTGGTAGGCACGGGGAGACAAAGCCATTTGCCTGGAATCACAGGATGTTGAGCTGATGCCGAGATTCAAACGTAGCACCCCAGCTCTAAAGTTCGCAATTCTAGAACTTGTGGCGGGAGGTGTGTCTAAAAGTGTATGTCGGTGCTGGACATCAATGAGAGAGAACTGTGCATTTTTCAAATGGGTGGTGAAAAAATATGAGTATGTTGCTGGAGATGTGGCCGCCGTGCCACCAATGTACTTACGGGGGGAGGGTAAACACCCATTATTTCGCAACCTTCTTTCCGTATATCATCACTCCGCATACTTTCATTACAAAAGTACCATGACTCTGCAATGCCATTATAACGCATGGCATTACATTTTATATTCTTTTACCACGCATACATTTACAACGAAATTTGTTGTAAATGCATGAATGGTAAAAGCATGTTTTTTTATGTTTGGATAAAGTAAGTATGGGTATAGGGGTATATGTTTTGGGGTACTGAGGTATATCTTTTGGGGTATTTGGGTATTTTAAGGGTTCAGATATAGTTTTGGGTTATGGGGTACAGGGGTAGTTTTAGGGTTTAGGGATAGGTATGGATTTTGGGGAACAGGGGTATTTTTAGGCTTCAGGGCTAGGTTTGAGTTTTGGGGTATAGGGGTATTTTTAGGGTTCAGGGTAGGTTTGGGCTTTGGGGGTATAGGGGTATTTTTAAGGGTTCAGGGCTAGGTTTGGGGTTACAGGGGTATTTTAAGTGTTCAGGGCTAGGTTTGGGGTACAGGGGAATTTTAAGGGTTCAGGGCTAGGTTTGGGTTTTGGGGTACAGATGTATTTTTAGGGTTCAGGGCTAGGTTTGGGTTTTGGGGTACAGGGTTATTTTTAGGGTTCAGGGCTAGGTTTGGGTTTTGGGGTACAGGGGTGCTTTTAGGGTTCAGGGGTAGGTTTGGGGTACAGGGGAATTTTAAGGGTTCAGGGCTAGGTTTGGGTTTTGGGGTACAGATGTATTTTTAGGGTTCAGGGCTAGGTTTGGGTTTTGGGGTACAGGGTTATTTTTAGGGTTCAGGGCTAGGTTTGGGTTTTGGGGTACAGGGGTGCTTTTAGGGTTCAGGGGTAGGTTTGGGGTACAGGGGTCTTTTAGGGTTCAGGGGTAGGTTTGGGTTTTGGGGTACCGTGGTAGGTTTGGGTTTTGTGGTACAGTGGTAATTTTAGGATTCAGGGCTAGGTTTGGGTTTTGTGGTACAGGGGTATTTTTAGGGTTCAGGGGTAGGTTTGGGTTTTGAGGTACAGGGTATTTATAGGGTTTAGGGCTAGGCTTGGGTTTTGGGGGTACAGGGGTATTTTTAGGGTTTAGGGATATATTTGGGTTTTGGGGTACAGGGTATATTTATAGGGTTAAGATGGGTTAGTGTTTAATTGTGTTGGGGTATTTTAAGGAGTAAGGGTGGGTTATGATTATGGGGTGCATGGGTATTTAAAGGAAGCAGGGTGGGATTAGCACACGATATGAGACATGGCATTAAGGGCGGAACGTACCACACGCCCCAGTGTTTGTCACACCCCCAGCACACGCCCACAGCACAACGCAGACACGCACACAAGGGACTACTTTGCTGGCAGGGTTCTTTTACCTTTTAAATGTATATGGTGGGCGTCTGCATAGCCTATGTCCTTCTGCTGCAACTTCCCTTTCCAACGCTGTATTGGGTGTTGTCATTGGTGCTGTGGTTCCTGAGATTACCCGCCTCAAAGGTTTGGGCTCTCTTATATTAGTATGGATATCACCATGAAAAACCCAGGTGCACACCCTGCAGCTTAGCGTGGGAAGAATGTAATTGGCGAGGCTCTGTCTTTTCATGACAATCCTATTATTTAATTTGATATTTTCTCCATACAGTGTAAGAGTGAGTCTGACACGTTGCAGCTGTAGCCTTCAACATGGTCATAGAGTTACATTGTGTACAGTGCACTTTTAAAGAGAGCAACCCTTTATCCCACTATCGTACAAAAAAACAACTAGACAACTCATATTTCTTTCTAGTTTCCCAACATTGTATCATTTTAAAATCACAATTTTCTTACTACTTTGTTTCATGGTGAATTGCATATTGTTAATAGTTTCCACATGGTGCACTTTACATATATAAGTTTACATCAGCTCTGAAGTAGAAAAACATGTAGTGTTACATAAATACATCGGACTGAATTTGAGATGAATTTAAAGCGTCCACCATTTTTCAATAGGTAAAGTACAGAATATTTTAAGATCAATGAGAACACTGCAGAACCCTTTTCTGTGTGGGGTGTGTTCAAGGCTGCAGCCCGTGGACAAATAATCTCCTACTCGACTGCTCAGTCTAGCTTTCGGAGGCTTAAAATAGCAGAATTACAAGCAGCGGTCGAAAAGGAGTATGCTCACCAGATCCAGCTGCATCCTCATCATCTGAAGCAGGCTAGAACGGCTCTGAGGGATTTTTTTGTTCTAGAAGAGATCTGCAGTTCCAAGTGGTATCAACAAAGGGTTTATGAAGATAGCCAGTTGGTTAACTACTGGCTAATTCTAAGAGAAAAAAACAAGAAGCATCTATAATATCAAAAGTGTTAGACCCGAAGACCAGATTAGAAGTAGCTAATGGTGACAACAAGATCCCACAGATCTTTCTAGAACATTTCCAGCAACTTTACACTACCAAATACTCGGTGGGGTAAGAGTCTATCCAGGAATATTTTACTAATGTGAATCTTCCTGGACTCTCAGATAGCCGGACTAATCAGTTAGGATCTGACGTGGAACCTGCTGAGATTTTGGCGTCGATTAAAGCAACAGCCGGGGCCAAAGCATGTGGGGAGGTTGCTCCCCCATAGAATTTTATAAAACTTTTTCAAAGGAATTAATTTCACCTTTAGAAAAATTATTCAATTATATTAAAAAGGGCGGTCTGGTACCCTTATTTTTTAAAGAGGCGATAATCGTGTCCTTTGTAATAAAAGATAAAAATCCAATGGACGTTAATTCTTATAGGCCTGTTAGTCTCCTAAATCTAGATTATAAGATTTTAATGAAGGTATGGGCTGGGCGCTTTTTATTTGCTGCACAAGAGACAATCCACAAAGACCAGACCGGCTTTATATCAGCAAGATTTATGGCGACCAATACCGAGTTTTTAATATAGGCCTTGGATTATTTTAACACCAATTTTTTTCCAGCCTGTATTCTGATGGTCGATGCGTAGAAAGCATTTGACTTGGTAAATTGGAAAACCCTGTTTTTCACTCTCAGTCATTTTGGTTTCCCTCCCCAGGTCATTACCATGCTACTTATCATCTATCAGGGGGCTTCGGCTCAGGTAGTAATAAATTCGAAACGTGCAGGTATCGTAAAAATAAACCGGGGGACAAGACAAGGCTGTCCTCTTTCGCCTTTACTTTTTACCTTTTTTATAGAACCATTTGTAATCAAAATGCAAAATAATGCTGCTATTCAACCTCCAATCTCTGGTATGGCTAAGTTGAAACTTTTTGCAGATGATATTATTTTATATTTGAAGCCCTGCAAAGATAATTTATAAGTAGTATTGAGGGAATTTAGGAATCGGGGGCTATACAATAAACTCTAATAAAACCAAAGTTTTAGCCCTCAATACAGATTTCAATTTTTCTCCATCTTGTTGGAGGGCACAAACCGCAAAGTCTGACCCAATTAGATATCTGGGGATCTATGTGTCCAATCAATACCAACAGTTATATATATTGAATTATTTAAGGATAAAAGAAAACATTAGAAGACTTTTAGTGCCTTTTACTCCCTCTAACTTTGGTGGGAAGAGTTTCATTAATTAAAATGTCCATACTTCCGTTAATTATATTTCTTTTTATTAATGTCCCAATAAAAATAAATGTGTCTTTTTTTAAAGAAATGGAAACTCTGATTAGAGAGTGCGTCTGGTGGAAGTAAGTTTCAAGGGTTAAATTGACCGCATTACAATTATCGACTGCACAGAGGGGTCTAGCTTTCCCTCATTTAAGAACTTAATATGTGGCCGCATTTCTAGTAGTGGGTTTTTTCGGAACCAAGTGCATTAGATAGCGTTTTTGAGGAAGGAACTTGCTGGAGGGACTGCAAGTCCCAGGGGACCTGTGCGCTGATCGCACCTGTGACTGCTTTGCCTGCTGAGGACGCCTACTTAGCTCCTTGCCTGCGTCCGTTTTTGAGAAAGGAACTTGCTGGAGGGTCTGCAAGTCACAGGGGCCATGTGTGCTGATCGCACTTGTGACTGCTTTGCCTGCTGAGGACGCCTACTTAGCTCCTTGCCGCTCCCGCTTTGCGGGAGCCTCTGCATCCGTTTTTGAGGAAGGAACTTGCTGGAGGGACTGCAAGTCCCAGGGGCCCTGTGCGCTGATCACATCTGTGACTGCTTTGCCTGCTGAGGACACCTACTTACCTCCTTGCCGCTCCCGCTTTGCAGGACCGCCCGGGTGAAGCCCGGGCCAAGGGCGGGCCCATTTGAGCCCGTTCAAGGGCGGGACGGGGCCCCCCTCTAACATTGTAATCTAAGGTCAGTGCATGCCTAACCACCTTGACAGTGAAATTGAATTTTAATTACTAGTCATTCAAAATAGTAGGTGTTTTTTATCCTCCTCTACATAATGTCCACCCTCAAGGTTGGGAAAGGCAGAAAATCAATAACTGGTGGGTCAATTGTAGGAACTTTGGATCAATTTCTCATAAGAGCGTCCTCTGTTTTAGCTCACAAAATTGAGCTGACAGAAAAGAGACTATCATTGGACATTGCATTTGACAAACGTTCATCTATGGGAAGCCTGGCTAAGGCTCGGTCGCCAATCCCTCAACAAGTTATTGACACCATTATGTCAGGCAGCCCTGGGGAGCATGAGGGGAACCAGTTATTGCAATCCGCTGGATGCTTGCCTTGTCTTCCCGCAAGTGAAGATGCCCTATTGGGCACAAGAAAGGTTTCCAATCCTCACAATATGCATTCTGTATAGCCGACATCTAGTGTTAAGACCCGATCCACCTATAACTCTAATCCAGGAGTACCTCAATTAACGGTGGGCCCAACCTCCAAAAGGAAGCGTGGGGGCGTGCACGCTAAAGGAAGAAAAGCAAAAATCCAGAAAGCTAACATAGCAGATGAGAGCGTGACGCCAGTAACTTCTCAAAGCCCCGCTATATGCCAACCTCCTAGCGAAGTGATCTCATTGTCACCAAGCCCTGGCGACGTGTTACCTGCTGAGCTGGGATCAGCCTTCTGGACCAAGTTGGAACTCATCTTTAAAAAAACATGTCTCCCCATCCACGATAGACTGGACATTATTGAAAATAGACTTGTGTGCCTCGAACTATCGTTCGCTTCGGCCCAGGCGGGGGGTGGAAACTGGGCCATTGGGGTAATTGATAAACCAACGAGCTTGACTGGGTGTATTATTGAAGTTGTTCACCCCACTATCCCGCAGCCCACAAATGAAATAGGCGATGTCACTGTCTCTGCTGTGACTTCGCATACTTCCCCTCTATTTTCTTCAAGTAACCTAGCAGAGTCCAATCAACCCTTGCCGAGTGGAAAGGCAGAGTTAGGGGAAGTTAGTAGGTCTGTAATTCTGCAACCCCAAGCGAATAGAATTCCTTGTGTACCACGGTCGATAAGTTTACCATGTATAAATCTTCCCCCAGAGTCTATTCGGTATGTGGTGGTCCTTGCGGGGGTTCCTCCTTTGAGCCAGGACAAAAGGGAGGTGTATTCAGAGTTTATGAATAAATGTATCCACTGGCTTAATTTCAACCGGCCACTCCCTACCATGGTATCAGCTGAAATTCTGTTCGCTAGACGTGTTGATTGGGTGGGGTCACGTAAAAAGTCTATTGTGGGGGACTGTGTAATTATCAACTTTAAGGATAGAAGGGCTACTGAACACATTAGTAAATTGGCCCAGGTAGGTTCAGCGACACGAATTCAGTTGCTACCCTTGACCTATTTCTATCCAAAAACACATATTGTCCCCAGAAGAATGCCACTAGATGGGGGGGTCACAGAATTGGAGTAACACTGAGGGAATAAGGTTGTCCAATAGATATGATATGTTGTCTGGCCTAGAAGACTGCTATTGACGATCACCATAACGTAGACCGAGGGATGATGTAGCAGTGCCTAAGGATGATAACTTAGTAAAGAGAACGAATTTACCTGTTGACAAGGCTAGTTCCCGGGTTGGGGTATTGGCTATTGAGCCTAATGGAAACCAACCAAGTGTAGAGAGTATAGCTTCGAATTGTTTGGGTTGTGACCTACCACCAAAACAGCCAGGGGTAGAAACAGATCCTACCTTATCTTATGGGCCGAGTATAGAAAATAGGCGCCATCTTTTAACTAAATGGGGGGACAATAGTGTTGGTGGCCCACCCAGCAAAAATTGTGCTATGTTGATAGTATTTTGGAATATAGAGGGCTTGGGATCTAAATTAGCCTCACCTGAATTCGACATTTGCCTCTTCCAGGAGACTTGGTTGGTGGACCCTGTATTTCGGCTGGGTTATCTTAACTTTCATGTCCCCGCGGTTAAGAAGGATGTTAATGTTATGTTATGTTAATATTTTATTAAGCGCAAACAGCTGCCCCAGCAACGAGGCGTCCCGGCGCTGGACCATAACAGAAACCTGAAGGGAAGGGGAAAAGGGAGAGGGATTACAGGAAAATTATGTTAGGGAGAACAGAAAAGTTTTAATTGTCTTACGAAAGGCCAACAAGTTGGTCAAGGAGCGAATTTGGAGAGGCAGGGAATTCCAAAGCTTCGCCCCTAAAACTCTGAAAGAACGGCCACCCATTCTGCTTAGCCTAGTCCGAGGGATAAAGGCCATCCGTCAGAAGGTCTAGTGCTCTGGGCTAGGCAGGTCTTAAGCTGCAATATTCAACAACTATTTGTATTTAACAATGACATTCTTTCAGTGAGACTTAGTTTTCCCTCAGGTAAAAGCATTGATATTTTTAACATCTATGCAAGAGGCCATCCGGGGGGGAAAAAGTCAGAGATAATACCAGCCCTAGATGACCAGCTAGAGGTCATTCCTAGCCATACCCTGCCACTCGTAGCGGGGTATTTTAATACGACATTTGAGCCACTAGGGCATGAAGATCAGAGTCTAACGGAGGAGGAAGACTTCAGGTGGGGTATCCCCCAACTTGAGCTGGCACCCATAAAAAAATGGACGGCTATTCAACTGAAGGGGCTATTTGTAGGGAAAAAACTAAGGGCTGACAATGGCCGAATGCCATCATACAGACAGGGAACTAGGACATACGATAATGGCCATAGGTCTAGTCGCATAGACTATTTGCTTGTCCGCTTAAAATTGTGGCAGTGCCTTAAGGACATGGTAATCATGGGTCGTAATGAAAGTGATCACAACCCCCTTACCTCTTCATTTAATAGGGATACAGATGGAGTTCTAGCAGCAACCCAAGATGTAATTATCCCAGAACTTGCTCTAGCCAATGATAAGCGCCACCTTAAGTGGCGCAAAGTTATTGAGCAACCCGATACCTTGGTCTCTATAAAAAAGGATGTATGCAATGTATTAGAAGAACTGGGGTTTAGTGTGGCTAATGGGAATTTTCACTACTTTATGATTGATGCCCATATTACATTTTTTGCTCAACTAAAAACTTATTTCTGTAAGTTGGGCTTAGGCAGAAGTATATTGAGCAAGAAACCTGAAGGCTGGTATAATGAGGCTTGTCGACAAGCACGTACCAACCTGGAGTTAGCTCTAAGAACAAGGGATCCAAGTAATGTAAGAGTGGCACAGGGTTGTTGTAGGAAAACCCAGTTGGAGGCAAAAAAGATGTGGGATGAGTGTAAGTGGCAGGAACTCAAAGAAGCGTGTGTAACCAAGAATCCCAAACTATTCTGGGATACGTATAAATGGGATAGGGGAGGATGCCCTGACCGCCCCCAGAATAATGTTGCCCAGCATCAGTTGGTCGAATATTTCAAGCCGCAGTATGCCAGTAGTGCTAGTGAAGAGAGCTATGGTACATTTTCATATACATTTTATGAAGGGGTGGCTTTTACTCTAGAAGAAGTTGATAAGGCGTTAGATACAGTAACCGAGGGAAAAGCACCAGGTATAGACTATATCCCTGCCGATGTTTTTTTAAATGACAAACAAACTTGGCATTTATACATTGTCTATTTGACAAATGCAATAGCTCAAGGAGCTGCTGTCCCTCCTTCATGGAAGGGGGCAGAAATTATCCTGGTGTACAAAAAAGGAGACAAGTCTGTTGCAGGCAATTATAGGCCCATTAGTCTAATCGACTTGATGCAGAAGATTATGGGTAGATTCGTTTTGAGTAAGGTGCAGACTTGGATGGAAGAAAATAGCATTTTGAATCCACTGCAGGCTGGTTTCCGCCCCAAACAAGCACAATTGATCAAGTTTTCCGCTTTATCACCCTTTATTGGCAGACAGTGGCTTTGGGCAAAGGGTCTCTGTATGCTGTGTTTGTTGATTTGTGGGCAGCTTTTGATTTAGTACTGCGCAGTAAATTATGGCGAGTCTTGGTGGAGTTGGGGATGGCCCCAGAGTTGCTGACCCTGGTCGTCCGCTTACATGAGGATAATTTTGCCCGGTTTTGTTGGGGGACATGCGGTGAGGTTACGGAATCCTTCCCCGTTGACAGGGGAGTGCGACAGGGATGTGTTATGGCGCCTACCCTGTTCTCGCTCTTCATCAACGGGGTGGCTGACTATCTTTCCTTGGCCCCCACCGATGCTCCGGTGCTGGCAGGTACCCATATTCCAATCCTCATGTTCGCGGACGACACCTTGATTATCTCCAAAACACCGAGCGGCCTCCAGAGGGCCCTGCAACGGTTCGAAGACTTTTGCCTTCTGCGTGGTCTGGAAATAAATACTGCCAAGACAAAATTCATGTCTTTCAATGAACATAAATCCTTTAGAGGTAGCATATATATGAATAAACTTCCTCTGGAGCAGGTTAATACTTTTACCTATCTGGGTATTACCCTCCAAAGGGATATGCACTGGAATAGCCAAATTGACTTGGCTTTTTTGAAACATCAACAACAATCAGGGATTCTACTAAATAAGTTTAAAACCTCACTAACTAAACCGATCATTCAAGTTCTTGACATTTATGGTATGAAGGTATTGAGTTCGCCCCTTTACGGAGCCGAATTGTGGGGGTTTGAAAACTTGAAGCGCCTGACCCTGGTGGAGAATGAGTTTCTCCGCAAAGTTACTAGTGTCCCACAAAGTACACCACTGACACCCCTCTTTTTGGACCTAGGAATGAAAGCAGTAGAAGATCTGGCTAGGCTCTGCCCCTTATTATTCTGGCGTAGAGTATGGAGCACTGAGGAACTTTCACACTATGCCCAGGACCTCATGGATATCATTAAAATCTACTCCTTCCATAAAATTAAGTGGTTGAGGGAGATTAGATCTTTGCTAGTGAGTCTGGGTATGTCTGAATTATGGGTTGATCCACCAAATGCAGTCTTTCCCTCTAAGAAATTTTTGAAGGAAAGATATTGGGAAATGGTCTTCTCATCAATATGTTCTAAAGGATTCTCCACCCACCTCACCGGATGCTTTCTTGAATGTAAGTCCTGTCCCGTGTTAGAGAAGTACTGGGATTTGATTGAAAAGCCTTATGACCGTAAACTCTATTTCCAACTCAGGGTGGGGCCCCTCCCGACAAAGTCATTTACTGGTAAATGGGCGGGTCCAAACAATGACAGATGTTTTGGGTGTTTGGACCAGCAGGAATCAGTAAGCCACATATTGTTCTTCTGTCCACTATACGTCGTTCCACGCTGCAAGTGGATAAAGCCAATTTGTAAATTAATGGGTATCAGAAGATATGCTGAGGCCTTGCGAATCTTATGCTCAGACCCTACACCACCTATTGCTATAGCTGTGGCGAAGTTTTTAAAGTGGGCATGGGCAATTCGATCAAAAATGTTGCTCCTGGTTGGACAGTAGATGGTCATTAATGCTGCTATCTAGCACAATGTTGCACATTTGTAGCAATAGCAATCCTATGTATAAGTAAGGGCGTATAAGTTTTCACTGGCAGGGGTAGATTATGCGTTTTACTGATTTACTGATTTATTCTCTATCTTATCTAATGATTTTTGATACAGGGTAGCAATGTTTTTAGCTTTAAAATATTTTTTTTTCTCTTTTTAAATAATGCATTCGATAGCTGTCAAAGGAATTTAATGGCATCTTAAATATGTATTCATTCATTTGATAACTTTATTTCGGTCATTGACCATAAAAGTGCAGATAAAATACATACAAGCACAGTAATAAAATCCATAAATACAAGCAGTTAAAAAGTTATTAAACAGCAAGTTATCAAAAGGGAGAGAAAAAAAGAAATAAAAGGGGGATTGCTTCAGTTATGTCCTTGTCAAAAAGGTGGTCCTTCTACGCCACATGCCATGTAGGAAGCGGGAAACCGCAAAAACAATAGGAGGGGAGGTATCATATGTTAAAACTCTACAAGCCTGTGCACATTGTCTAAGTCCCAAGTTTCTGCACAGTGGAGACTACCAGCATTTCCGTATTTTGCTATACGTCGAGCAGAAGAACAGGACATGCACAATATCTTCTGTACCATTATTACAGGCTGGGCAGGTTCCCTCATTTGAGTTAGTCCATTTAGAGGTCAGCACCCTAATGGGCAAGCAGCCGTGCCTCAGTTGGGTATATAATTTTCTCGCAAGAGGAGGCTGCACGAGATCTAAAAATTCTTCCCTCTTGGGTGCAATTTTCACCAGCAAAAATTCAGTTGATAGCCTGCCCAGGGTTGTCGAGCAGTGTAACATGTTAAGGCTATGTTTCCTCAAAATAGCCAGCAGATCTGACCTCTGAAATCTTGGACAGCTCTCCCCAATGGATGTTTTTAGACTGTATAGTACTTTGATGAATGTTTTTACCGTTTGTGCTTTTATGACTTAACTGTCGAATAAAGTTTATATATGATAGCCTCTTTATTGATAAAATGACACAGGAAAAAGGATTGCAAATCCGAGTGTTTTTAAAAACCTCCAATCTTAAAAAAAAAACTAGATACAAGACCTTAAAGGACTACTCTTTTAGACTCCAGTCCTTCTTTAAAAAGACGGGCTCTTCGGTCCTACAGTACTAGGAGAATGCAATAGTCTCGGTCTCCAGATTCGAATAAGCCATATGAATAATTGGGAAGGTTGTGGGCTAGGGGAGTTAAGATGTTTTTTTTATTCACAATAGGGTGATGTCTTGGCAGGAGGTAGTGGTAAGGGCTGGGACTCTAAGGAAACCTGCCTTTTCTTTTGAATACTTACAAATTATTCATTTTTTTAAAAACAATAGTGGCATTTTTGATACTCCCAATTAGTTTGTGGTAGCTCTTTATGGGGCTAAAGTAAATGGTGTAGGGAACTTGTATAGTTTGCTACATGATCAGGGTCAATTACCCTTGATAGAGAATCATTTGGAAAAAATAGTCCGTGGGACACAATGTATTTTTTCCGTCAAAGAATGGGAAGTCTTATGCCACCTAGGAAGTAAATCACTGCGAGCAGCAAACTTCAAAAGGATGGCCTTCCTAAGGCTTGCCTACCTAACCCGTGAAGCATTGGAAAAGAGATATCCGGATGCAGAAAATAGGTGTTTCCGCTGCCAGGCAGATGGAGAGGGGTTGGCACCATATTTCTTTTTACATGTCCAAGGTCGAGGTCCTTTTGGGAGGCAATTTTTTCAGATTTAGATCAATTAATCAGGAAGAGAATTGAGCCTGAGGTCGAGGATGCTCTGTTTGGATTATGTAGAGACAGAACGATTTTAACAGAGACCGAAAAAGCTTTTCTCTTTATTTCTTGTACTGTAGCCCGGTCTTTAATTGTTCAAAATTGGAAATCCAGAGATGTTCCTTCCCATGTGAAATGGTTTAATAAATTGAAAAAGACATGAGATTTTGAAGAAGCTTATGCAAGACTGGTTCGGAGATATTAGGAAATTTAATAAAAATTGGAAGTTTTTAAGTAACATAGAAAACATAAAGGAGGGATAATATCACTCGATTTTGATGTAGACAAATATATATATATGTGTATATATAAATATATATATATATATATATATATATATATATATGTGTGTGTATGTGTGTATATATATATATATATATATATATATATGTATATATATATATATATATATTCACAGAAAAAACCATAGGTTTTAGGCCATATATAGTTAGGGATTAGCATTTACAAAACCTTATTTTACTCGCACAAAACCATTGAAATTCCATATATAGTTATTTGCACTAACTATATATCGCGCACCCGCAATCCACTGCTGATGATGTCACATATTACATCATTCATGACATGGTCAGTGACATTACTGATGACATCACTGATGACATCTCAAATGACATCACTGATGACATCTCAAATGACATCACTGATGACATCTCAAATGACATTACTGATCACATCACTGATGATATCATTCATGTGATAATACGATGAACCTCTTCAGACTCTAATATAACCTTAGATACAATCAGTGTAAACAGACACTCACAGACTGTCACTCATCCATGGAGTTACTCACACACCTAGTCAGTCATGCAAAGAATCAATCACACCTCCATTTCCTCAACTATACAGTTATACAAACTTTACTTATTCAAACATATACTAACACATATTTACTCTCTTATACAATCCCTGATACAAGTTCACAATGATCCATACAGCCACTCACACATTCACTGGCTCTTATGCACAGTTATTTATATATGTCAACTCTTACATGTACTGTGTTTTACATATGTACTTACTTTGACATGTAGCACTGAGATATCCATTCACTCACCAATACACTCATGCACACAGTCAACCGCCCATACAGCTGTTTCCACATGCACTTTTGAAACCATACATCTAGTTAATCAACTGCTCACACATCTATGCACAGAGTCATACACCTCCCAGCCACCCACACACACACTCAGTCTCCCATACAAATACTTGGGCAACCAATCAATAACCCATAAACTTACTCATATAGCTACTTATCAACACATGCAACAGTTTACAGAACAACAGACATAATGATGCACAAATTAAGACAGTTTAGTCACTAACCCATGCACTCAGTGAGACACATTTAATCACTCACTCATACAGTCAGTCATGCACCTACTAAATCCTTCATCCAGACACTTATACATCCACTCATTCTTCAATATGTAAGACATATTTTAACTTTACAGAAACATACAGTCACTGGATGTTGTCATCAGTGATGTCATCAGTGATGTCATTTGAGATGTCATCAGTGATGTCATCAGTGATGTCACTGACCATGTCATGAATGATGTAATATGTGACATCATCAGCAGTGGATTGCGGGTGCGCGATATATAGTTAGTGCAACTAACTATATATGGAATTTCAATGGTTTTGTGCGAGTAAAATAAGGTTTTGTAAATGCTAATCCCTAACTGTATATGGCCTAAAACCTATGTTTTTTTCTGTGAATTTCAATGGTTTTTTAATAGCAAATATCAAAAGCTGTCAAATGTCAAGTACGTGATAGGTAAAAACTTTTTCGTGTTTATGCACGCTGATGTGCTTTGAACGCTGCCCCCCCCTCCCCTCTTTTCTCTTAGTAGTACTCTCTCTTTGCAGATAGTGAAGGGTAGTTAACGCAGGCCTTTACCCCTGTTGTAATCCGTCGTGCCTGCTTGCCTCTCCATTTGATTGATTGTTATCCAAGCATTTACTGTTTTACAATTGATCCTCTTTGGTTCATTCTCTATTTTCAAACAAGCACAAAGTCGCAATACTCTGTTTAGTCTTTTCAGATAGTGAAAAATCGTATAAAAAAAAAAAAGGAATCAAGCAAAATCAGTAGGCCACTAATTGGATCTCTTTTTGACCTCGCTAAAATAGAAATATTAGGAACAACCCTTCATGAGAAATACGAAAATAGTGAGATGAACTGAGCTCCACACCATGAGGGCTGCAAGACAGCTCGGCTCCGTCACCCACCCCGCCCAAAATAACGACAAACCCTATGCAAATATTAAAAATATATACAACACACCAGCAAAGTAACAGGGTAAAACATTTTATTAAATAACTATTTACATAACTATTTTATACTTTTTGTTGCCCGATCCGGCTAGTTCAATCGATCGAGCATGAAACTCATGCACTCTGATAGCAAGCGTTGCTACTGATGCTATGCAGACCAAAATTGGTTTTCAGTTTGTACATTTTTCTAGATATTTCCATCCAAGATTGGTTGAGTTTGTAGAACGATGGCTTCAGATTTTCAACATACGGTGTGGTGGCGCGGACTGGGAGGGGGCGCTTCGCTCCTGCCCCCTCCCCAAGTAAGATTTTCATACGTGAAAGTACGTTAATGGTTTTGGTCCCTGAGTTGCTTCGATGTCACTGCCATTCTCAAATGGCATAAGTTCTGGATGTTGGGTGCCATAGTTCAGAGTTCTGAGCAGCGCTTGTAACACTGTCTGAAGCTTATTTCCACCTACTGCAGCTTCACTATTCTCAAAGTAAGTGAGGGTCGTTAGTGGACCTGACTGCATTTGAAAACAATGTGATATGGTACCTCCCTAAACCGCTTGACGGAGGCCCCCGAGGGGCGGTGTGATGGCACGGACTCGGAGAAGACGCTTGGCTCCGACCCCCTCCCCAAGTCTTATAGCACTGGTGTAGCCTGAGATCGCCCCCGACATAGGCGGCCGGCTCCCGGGGTCCGGCGGAACTTTTTGCCTTTTGATGACTCTTCTATTCTGGACCTTGTCCCACAATCCGTTTGACCTGAAGACACGCTGTAGTGGGGCGCCCCTTTACCGTTTTAGTTGCCATTCCGCCCGCTTTTGCTACACTGTGCCTCTTCCGCCATTCAGCTGTTTACCGCCCGCTCTTGCGACTACAGCGTCTCGCTCACCATGTAGTTGAGTTGCTCCCGCTCTTGCGATGCAACGATAGGCGACTGCCACAGGACTCTCAAAATGGCGGCTGGCTCTTCAGATTTGGGCGTGGTCCACTAAAATGGCCCTGGGACACCTTGGAACTCGGACGCTTCCCTGATAGGGCTTGGGTCCCATTCTCGAAAGCGTCCCCTCAGCCGTGAAGATTCTACAAAAGTCTTGGGGGCCCCCGACTCCCGCAGGCTTCTGGTGGGGAGCGGCTGCCATGTTTGCTCGTGGAATGGCCACGACGGAGCTACGAGATGGTGGTGCTCTCATGCTGACGCCAGCTTCAGTCTGAAACATCCAGAAACACTGTAGACTACCAATTCGATCAGTTCCGGTAGCGCCCCAACATGACCCGGTAGAGAAGAACTTGCCCTCCCCTCTTTGACTGATGGTTCTTGTTGCCTGTCCCCTCTGTTGTCATTTAACAGAACTTTTTGGACTGCTGAAAGGGGTTGTGTTCCGAACGCTGGTTGGTGGAGACATTTTGACTATATTCTTGACCTACGTTGTCGCGTAATGCGTTATATGACACGCCGCGTTAGCGCACCCGGAAGTGATCCGGGGCGCGGCGCGCAGCGCGTAACGTAAGCATAACAGGTCATGTGACTTGTTAATAAAACTTTTTATTGGTTCATTTTACTTTTGTTATTTTAATAATGAAAAGCTTGGTCATATGACCTAAAAAATACGCTTTTTATTGATTTCGAACATTTTTTTTTTTTAAACATATATGTTATAATGTTCCAGGCTAATGTACTTTCCCGGAAAATTTACAACTGTCCTGCAAGTAAAATATATTCCTTTTTCGAGAAAAAGGGCGTTTCTTCGTCCCATGACGGAGCCGTTGAGTAAAAGAGGCTCGGCCTGCTGTCTTACTCGCCGATACGCCTGATTATCAGATTCTTATCGATCACTTTATGTTGCAGGAGTGGAAAACACAACTGCCCTTGACCATTTATCTTTACTGCGTTCCTACGTATTATACCTTTTATCCGTCATGTAATTGGACTGCTTTATTTCACTTGCCTTTTACTGATTCGAAAACAGTGACTAAAAGTAAAAACTTTACCAATGTAAATACTACTACCATGTTTTGTTTTAAAAACCTTTATTGTGAAAATGTCAGTATACAAATACGGGCCTATAACCACGTGGGCCGGCCACGGAGCAAACTGAAATCGTATATGATGAGGAGACATTTACACTGTAGAGGAACGTAACGAGCGGGCCATTAGGTTGCAAGAACTAAGGTGTCTAACAGTTGTGGAATCGGTGGACGTACATTTTGTAATTAAAATACGACAAAGCCACTTACAAAAAAATCATCTAGATATACATTTGCGGGCAAGTACCATAGGTGACGTTAATTCGAACTTTCAATAGTACAGTAATCAATAACACATCAGAACTTAATATCAATAGGGATGTCGAAATATTCAATCAATTCTCGTCCCCGCCCGCCATGAGCATCAAAACTGCATTCATATCTCGTGATATCAAGGTTGTTCAACCAGTACACAACAATGAGTTACGAGTCCCATTTATACCGGCGCCATTTTGGGCGAGGCCGGGCAGGTCCAAGATATAGTCAAAATGTCTCCACCAACCATCGGCCAGACCAGAACCCCTTTCGGCCCTTTATGCTACAAGATGGTGTCTTCCATTCAGAAAATATTGTTGGCAGCATTTTGAAAGGAAAGATAAACAGCCGTTCTCCTAGTGAGTCTCACATTGTTACATTTAGGAAGAATGTTGAAGAGTAGTATGTTGAAAATCTGAAGCCATTTTTCTACAAACTCTCAATCAGCCTTGGATGGAAAAAAAAATCCTGAAGAATGTACAAACTGAAAACCAATTTTTGTCTGTATAGCATCAACAGCAACGCTTGAGTCAGCTTTGTGTGAAGCCGCCATTTTGATTCAATCAATAACGTCCCCCTGCACACATTCAGGGACCTGGTCGTGTCTTCAGGTCAAACGGATTGTGGGACAAGATGCAGAAAGGAAAAGGAAAAAAGTTCCGCCGGACCTTGGGAGCCGGCCGCCTATGTCATGGGCGATCTTTGGCCACACCAGGGCAATAGTGAAGCTGCAGCAGGTGCAAATAAGCTTCAGACAGTCTTACAAGCACTGCTCAGAACTCTCAACTATGGCACTCAACATCCAGGACTTGCCATCCGGATCTTGGCGCCTTGTGCTGGTTCCGACCTATTCACACATCGGTCCACTACTGACATCACCTCATAAGCCAACGGGGCACCCCACGCCGACTTTCGGCGCAGCATTGTAGGATGGCCACACCAGTGCGGCAACTTGCTGGACACCACCTCGGTGCCATCCGGATCTCGGCGCGTTCGAGTCACTGTACCGCAAAAGTGACCGGAACTCAGCTGGGCACGCCGTCTTTCGGCACAGCATTGTAGGATGGCCACACCAGTGCGGCAATTTGCTGGACACCACCTCGGTGCCATCCGGATCTCGGCGCGTTCGAGTCACTGTACCGCAAGAGTGACCGGAACTCAGCTGGACACGCCGTCTTTCGGCGCAGCATTGTAGGATGCCCACACCAGTGCAGCAACTTGCTGGACACCACCTTGGTGCCATCCGGATCTCGGCGCGCTGTGCTGCCTTCGGCCTACTGTATCCGCAAGTGCGGACGCAACTCAGTTGGACGGCGAGTGAAAAGATAAGGGGCGCCGCACTGCAGCCGAGGAACCTCCATCTTGGGGGAGACGCACAGCCCCCACTGACTGACGCGACCTTACAGGCCAACGGGGCGCCCCACGCCGACTTTCGGCGCAGCATTGTAGGATAGCCACACCAGTGCAGCAACTTGCTGGACAACAACTCGGTGCCATCCGGATCTCGGCGCGTTGTGCTGCCTTCGGCCTATTCGCACATCGGTCCGCTACTGACGCCGCCTCACGTGCCAACGGATTTTCTACGCTTTTTGTAGCCCTATGCCGCATAACAGGTCATGTGACTTGTTTATAAAACTTTTCATTGGTTCATTTTACTTTTGGTTTCCTAATGATGGAAGGCTTGGTCATATGACCTAAAAATAACACTTTTCATTGGTTTAGAACATTTTTTTTCCCCAAACGATGAAAGCCCCACCTTGTTTCTGGATGTTTCAGACTGAAGCTGGCGTCAGCATGAGAGCACCACCATCTCGTGGCTCCGTCGTGGTCATTCCGCGAGCAATCGTGGCAGCCGCTCCCCACCGGAAGCCTGCAGGAGTCGAGGGCCCCCAAGACTTTTGTAGAATCTTCACGGCTGAGGGGACGCTTTCGAGAATGGAGCCCAAGCCCTAGCAGGCAAGCGTCCGAGTTCCAAGGTGTCCCAGGGCCATTTTAGTGGACCAGGCCCAAATCCGAAGAGCCGTCCGCCATTTTAAGAATCCAATGGCAGCCGCCTATCGCTGCACCGCAAGAGTGGGCGCAACTCAACTACATGGTGAGCGAGACGCTGTAGCCGCAAGAGCGGGCGATAAATAGCTGAATGGAGGATGAGGCACAGTGTAGCAAAAGCGGGCGGAATGGCAACTGAAACGGTAAAGGGGCGCCCCAGTACAGCAGACGAGCCTCCACCTGGGGAGGCCCGTTCACGCCGCCTCCCCCACGCCCCCCCCCGGGGCGCCCCACGCCGTTTTTCGGAGCAGCATTGTAGGATACCAAAACCAGTGCGGCAAGTTACTGGACATCACCTGGGTGCCATCCACATCTCAGCGCGTTCTGCTGCCTTGGGACTATTCGCACAACAGACCGCTACTGACGAGGCCTCCCCCCGCACCACCCGGGACGCCCCACGCTGTTTTTCTGAGCTGCATTGTAGGAAACCAAAAACCAGTGTGGCACCCAGGTAACATCACCTGGGTGCCGTCCAGAACTCAGCACGTTGTGCTGCCTTGGGACTATTCGCACAAAAGACAGCTACTGAAAAATTGATTTTTCACGGTAGAAGTGCTTCTCGGGCCGCGAACTGGGCCGCAAACTGGTAGCGAAACGGGAATTCGCCATTTTGTGTTTCGTTTTAATTAAATTACTAGGTATAAGGGGGTGCGGGAGACGTATCCTGATCCTTTATGTTTTCTGAGGGTGGCTGAGGAGGCTCATATATGTTGATATATGTCTTCCAGCGGCTGTGCGTGCGCCATCTTATCTCTCGGTAGGATCGAGAGAGAAGAAGAGGTGAAAAACGAAGGGGGAATTTAATGAAAGGGGGCAAGGTAGACCCCTCTTGACCCCCTAGGAATGATGTTGGGGTTATTAAAGGGTCCCGTGGGGAAAATAAAAAAAAATTGATTTTTCGCGGTAGAAGTGCTTCTCGGGCCGCGAACTGGGCCGCAAACTGGTAGCGAAACGGGAATTCGCCATTTTGTGTTTCGTTTTAATTAAATTACTAGGTATAAGGGGGTGCGGGAGACGTATCCTGATCCCTTATGTTTTCTGAGGGTGGCTGAGGAGGCTCATATATGTTGATACATGTCTTCCAGCGGCTGTGCGTGAGCGTTTTCTTTTTTTTTTGCTGCGTGACGTCTGTTAACGTTCGATTCGATGGAAATCAGGAAGTGTTGACCGCCAATTTGTCACTGCGATAAAATATTTTGTTATAAATGAATCCTTATTGATAAACATTGTCTGCGCCATCTTGCCTTTTTTCCAATGGCACAATTTTGTCGTGCACGGCAGCCATTTTAGATGCCTTGACCAGACCCACTCTCTGCACGCCGTCGATTCTCAGCACGGCTCCCCACCCTCGCAAGCATCTCCCCCACGCACTGGTCACCCCCGCTCTCTCTCTCATGCATGGGCCATAAACTTCCCCCCATCTGCGCTGCTCTTCCCTGAGAATCACACCCTGTGCCCGCCCGACACCTCCCTTTCACCCTATTCACTACCGCACCCTCTGACACTCCTCTTCCTCTGTGTCCGATTGTCCAGGCCGGTCCCAGGCTATCACCTAGCCCTGCAGATGTAGTTTATGGCCCCAGCTGTAGAGAATCCAGACATGCCAACCCTCCCGATTCAGGCGTGAGACTACCGATTTCAGTGCTAGTCTCCCGCCTCCCGATTCCTGCAAGCAAAAACCCGATTCCTCGGGGGTTTCAGCTGACAGGGCTTGGTATTGTGTTACGTGCTAATTCTTCCAGGAAACGTCAGAGGGCCGATGCAGGGGCTCTAGAAGGGGTGATAAACCATTTAAGCCTCATTAACAAGCGCATGGTCTTTTAAAGATCTGTGAAGTACTCGGGCGGCGGTGTGTGTGTGCCCTCTTTCAGGAGCGGGCGGGGGGGGGGCACTGCCAGCAACTTGCCACGCCAGGCAGTGTTCAACACTTGCATCACCCTTTCTCTGCCTGCTATTGCGCTCCATGCTTCGGAAAGGTAAGAAAAAGAACGTGCATTTGAGTTTAAAATGTCCGATCCTGTAGCAGCACACTTCCAAAGCCCACACATGACAATAACCCGATTCAAGGCCCCATTCACCCGATTTTTAAAAAATATATAGTACTCCAACAAAGTAGGATTATAAAACTTTATTAACTTATAAATATATTGAACGCAACAAAAACTGTAAAAACATTTAAACATTTTTCACAAAAAAAAGCAACAATGGTCAGAAGCTGTCTTTTGTGCGAATAGTCCCAAGGCAGCACAACGTGCTGAGTTCTGGACGGCACCCAGGTGATGTCACCTGGGTGCCGCACTGGTTTTTGGGATCCTACAATGCAGCAAAGAAAAACAGCGTGGGGCGTCCAGGGTGTTGCGGAGGGAGGCCTCGTCAGTAGCGGTCTGTTGTGCGAATAGTCCCAAGGCAGCAGAACGCGCTGAGATGTTGATGGCACCCAGGTGATGTCCAGTAAACTGCCGCACTGGTTTTGGTATCCTACAATGCTGCTCCGAAAATTGGCGTGGGGCGGCCCGGGGGGGGGCGTGGGGGAGGCGGCGTGAACGGGCCTCCCCAGGTGGCGGCCATCCAGCTGAGTTGCGCCCGCTCTTGCGGCTACAGCGTCTCGCTCACCATGTTGTTGAGTTGCTCCCACTCTTGCAGTGCAGCGATAGGCGGCTGCCACATGACTCTTAAAATGGCGGACGGCTCTTCGGTTTTGGGCTTGGTCCACTAAAATGGCCCTGGGACACCTTGGAACTCGGACGCTTGCCTGCTAGGGCTTGGGCTCCATTCTCGAAAGCGTCCCCTCAGCCGTGAAGATTCTACAAAAGTCTTGGGGGCCCTCGACTCCTGCAGGCTTCCGGTGGGGAGCGGCTGCCATGATTGCTCGCGGAATGACCACGACGGAGCCACGAGATGGTGGTGCTCTCATGCTGACGCCAGCTTCAGTCTGAATCATCCAGAAACAAGGTGGGGCTTTCATCGTTTGGGGAAAAAAAATGTTCTAAACCAATGAAAAGTGTTATTTTTAGGTCATATGACCAAGCCTTCCATCTTTAGGAAACCAAAAGTAAAATGAACCAATGAAAAGTTTTATAAACAAGTCACATGACCTGTTATGCGGCATAGGGCTACAAAAAGCGTAGAAAATCCGTTGGCACGTGAGGCGGCGTCAGTAGCGGACCGATGTGCGAATAGGCCGAAGGCAGCACAACGCGCCGAGATCCGGATGGCACCGAGGTGGTGTCCAGCAAATTACCGCACTGGTGTGGCCATCCTACAATGCTGCGCCGAAAGACGGCGTGTCCAGCTGAGTTCCGGTCACTCTTGCGGTACAGTGACTCGAACGCGCCGAGATCCGGATGGCACCGAGGTGGTGTCCAGCAAGTTGCCGCACTGGTGTGGCCATCCTACAATGCTGCGCCGAAAGTCGGCGTGGGGTGCCCCGTTGGCTTATGAGGTGATGTCAGTAGTGGACCGATGTGTGAATAGGTCGGAACCAGCACAAGGCGCCAAGATCCGAATGGCAAGTCCTGGATGTTGAGTGCCATAGTTGAGAGTTCTGAGCAGTGCTTGTAAGACTATCTGAAGCTTATTTGCACCTGCTGCAGCTTCACTATTGCCCGAGGTGGTGTCCAGCAAATTGCCGCACTGGTGTGGCCATCCTACAATGCTGCGCCGAAAGACGGCGTGTCCAGCTGAGTTCCGGTCACTCTTGCGGTACAGTGACTCGAACGCGCTGAGATCCGGATGGCACCGAGGTTGTGTCCAGCAAGTTGCCGCACTGGTGTGGCCATCCTACAATGCTGCGCCGAAAGTCGGTGTGGGGTGCCCCGTTGGCTTATGAGGTGATGTCAGTAGTGGACCGATGTGTGAATAGGTCGGAACCAGCACAAGGCGCCAAGATCCGAATGGCAAGTCCTGGATGTTGAGTGCCATGGTTGAGAGTTCTGAGCAGTGCTTGTAAGACTGTCTGAAGCTTATTTGCACCTGCTGCAGCTTCACTATTGCCCTGGTGTGGCCAAAGGTCGCACATGACATAGGCGGCCGGCTCCCGAGGTCCGGCGGATCTTTTTTCCTTTTCTTTTCTGCTTCTTGTCCTACAATCCGTTTCATCTGAAGACACGACCAGGTCCCTGAATGTGTGCAGGGGGACGCTATTGATTGAATGAAAATGGCGGCTTGACACAAAGCTGACTCAAGCGTTGCTGTTGATGCTATACAGACAAAAATTAGTTTTCAGTTTGTACATTCTTCTGGATTTTTTTTCCATCCAAGGCTGATTGAGAGTTTGTAGAAAAATGGCTTCAGATTTTCCACATACTACTCTTCAACATTCTTCCTAAATGTAACAATGTGAGACTCACTAGGAGAACGGCTGTTTATGTTTCCTTTCAAAATGCTGCGAACAATATTTTCTGAATGGAAGACACCATCTTGTAGCATAAAGGGCCGAAAGGGGTTCTGGTCTGGCCGATGGTTGGGGGAGACATTTTGACTATATCTTGGACCTGCCCGGCCTCGCCCAAAATGGCGCCGGTATAAATGGGACTCGTAACTCATTGTTGTGTACTGGTTGAACAACCTTGATATCACGAGATATGAATGCAGTTTTGATGCTCATGGCGGGCGGGGATGAGAATTGATTGAATATTTCGACATCTCTATTGATATTAAGTTCTGATGTGTTATTGATTACTGTACTATTGAAAGTTCGAATTAACGTCACCCATGGTACTTGCACGCAAATGTATATCTAGATAACTTTTTTGTAAGTGGCTTTGTCGTATTTTAATTACAAAATGTACGTCCACCGATTCCGCAACTGTTAGACACCTTAGTTCTTGCAACCTAATGGCTCGTTCGTTACGTTCCTCTATAATGTAAATGTCTCCTCATCATATACGATTCCAGTTTGCTCCGTGGCCAGCCCTCGTGGTTATAGGCCCGTATTTGTATACTGACATTTTCACAATAAAGGTTTTTAAAACAAAACATGGTAGTAGTATTTACATTGGTAACGTTTTTACTTTTAGTCACTGTTTTCGAATCAGTTAAAGGCAAGTGAAATAAAGCAGTCCAATTACATGACGGATAAAAGGTATAATATGTAGGAAAGCAGTAAAGATAAATGGTCAAGGGCAGTTGTGTTTTCCACTTCTGCAACATAAAGTGATCGATAAGAATCTGATAATCAGACGTATCGGCGACTAAGACAGCAGGCCGAGTCTCTTTTACTCAACAGCTCCGTCATGGAACGAAGAAACGCCCTTTTTCTCGAAAAAGGAATATATTTTACTTGCAGGACAGTTGTAAATTTTCCGGGAAAGTACATTAGCCTGGAATATTATAACATATATGTTTTTAAAAAAAAGTTCGAAATCAATAAAAAGCGTATTTTTTAGGTCATATGACCAAGCTTTTCATTATTAAAATAACAAAAGTAAAATGAACCAGTAAAAAGTTTTATTAACAAGTCACATGACCTGTTATGCTTACGTTGCGCGCTGCGCCTCGGATTACTTCCGGGTGCGCTAACGCGGCGTGTCATATAACGCATTACGCGACAACGTAGGTCAAGAATATAGTCAAAATGTCTCCACCAACCAGCGTTCGGAACACAACCCCTTTCAGCAGTCCAAAAAGTTCTGTAAAATGACAACAGAGGGGACAGGCAACAAGAACCATCAGTCAAAGAGGGGAGGGCAAGTTCTTCTCTACCGGGTCATGTTGGGGCGCTACCGGAACTGATCGAATTGGTAGTCTACAGTGTTTTTGGATGTTTCAGACTAAAGCTGGCGTCAGCATGAGAGCACTACCATCTCGTAGGTCCGTCGTGGCCATTCCACGAGCAAACATGGCAGCCGCTCCCCACCAGAAGCCTGCGGGAGTCGGGGGCCCCCAAGACTTTTTTAGAATCTTCACGGCTGAGGGGACGCTTTCGAGAATGGGACCCAAGCCCTATCAGGGAAGCGTCCGAGTTCCAAGGTGTCCCAGGGCCATTTTAGTGGACCACGCCCAAATCTGAAGAGCCGGCCGCCATTTTGAGAGTCCTGTGGCAGTCGCCTATCGTTGCATCGCAAGAGCGGGAGCAACTCAACTACATGGTGAGCGAGACGTTGTAGTCGCAAGAGCGGGCGGTAAACAGCTGAATGGCGGAAGAGGCACAGTGTAGCAAAAGCGGGCGGAATGGCAACTAAAACGGTAAAGGGGCACCCCACTACAGCGTGTCTTCAGGTCAAATGGATTGTGGGACAAGGTCCAGAATAGAAGAGTCATCAAAAGGCAAAAAGTTCCGCCGGACCCCGGGAGCCGGCCGCCTATGTTGGGGGCGATCTCAGGCTACACCGGTGCTATAAGACTTGGGGAGGGGGTCGGAGCCAAGCGTCTTCTCCGAGTCCATGGCCATTACACCGCCCCTCGGGGGCCTCCGTCAAGCGGTTTAGGAAGGTAACATATCACATTGTTTTCAAATGCAGTGAGGTCCACAAACGACACTCACTTACTTTGAGAATAGTGAAGCTGCAGTAGGTGGAAATAAGCTTCAGACAGTGTTACAAGCGCTGCTCAGAACTCTGAACTATGGCACCCAACATCCAGAACTTATGCCATTTGAGAATGGCAGTGACATTGAAGCAATTCAGGGACCAAAACCATTAACGTACTTTCACGTATGAAAATCTTACTTGGGGAGGGGGCAGGAGCGAAGCGCCCCCTCCCAGTCCGCGCCACCACACCGTATGTTGAAAATATGAAGCCATCGTTCTACAAAGTCAACCAACCTTGGATGGAAAAATCTAGAAAAATGTACAAACTGAAAACCAGTTTTGGTCTGCATAGCATCAGTAGCAACGCTTGCTATCAGAGTGCATGAGTTTCATGCTCGATCGATTGAGCTAGCCGGATCGGGCAATAAAAAGTATGAAAATAGTTATGTAAATAGTTATTTAATAAAATGTTTTACCCTGTTTCTTTGCTGGTGTGTTGTCTATATTTTTAATATTTGCATAGGGTTTGTCGTTATTTTGGGCGGGATGGGTGACGGAGCCGAGCTGTCTTGCAGCCCTCATGGTGTGGAGCTCAGTTCATCTCACTATTTTCGTATTTCTCATGAAGGGTTGTTCATAATATTTCTATTTTAGCGAGGTCAAAAAGAGATCCAATTAGTGGCCTACTGATTTTGCTCGATTACTTTTATTTTTTTACACGATTTTTCACGATTTTTCACTATCTGCAAAGACTAAACAGAGTATTGCGACTTTGTGCTTGTTTGTAAATAGAGAATGAACCAAAGAGAATCAATTGTAAAACAGTAAATGCTTGGATAACAATCAATCAAATGGAGAGACAAGCAGGCAGGACGGATTACAACGGGGGTAAAGGCCTGCGTTAACTACTCTTCACTATCTGCAAAGAGAGAGTACTACTAAGAGAAAAGAGGGGAGGGGGGCAGCGTTCAAAGCACATCAGCGTGCATAAACACGAAAAAGTTTTTACCTATCACGTACTTGACATTTTACAGCTTTTGATATTTGCTATTAAAAAACCAATGAAATTCACTGAAAAAACCATAGGTTATAGGCCGTATATAGTTAGGAATTTGCATTTACAAAACCTTGAAAATTCACTGAAAAAACCATTGGTTATAGACCATATATAGTTAGGGATTAGCCTTTTCAAAACCTTATTTTACTCACACAAAACCATTGAAATTTCATATATAGTTAGTTCCACTAACTATATATCGCGCACCCGCAATCCACTGCTGATGATGTCACATATTACATCATTCATGACATGGTTAGTGACATCACTGATGACATCACTGATGACATCTCAAATGACATCACTGATGACATCTCAAATGACATCACTGATGACTTCTCAAATGACATCACTGATAAAATCACTGATAACATCTCATTTGACATGACTGATCACATCACTGATGATATCATTCATGTGATAATACCATGAACCTCTTCAGACTCTAATATAACCTTAGATACAATCAGTGTAAATAGACAGTCACAGACTGTCACTCATCCATGGAGTTACTCACACACCTAGTCAGTTATGCAAACAATCAATCACACCTCCATTTTCTCAACTATACAGTTATACACACCTTACTTATTCAAACATATACTAACACATTTACTTTACTCTCTTATACAATCCCTGATACATGTTCACAATGATCCATACAGCCACTCACACATTCACTGGCTCTTATGCACAGTTATTTATATATGTCAACTCTCACATGTACTGTGTTTTACTTATGTACTTACTTTGACATGTAGTACTGAGATATCCATTCACTCACTAATACACTCATGCACAGTCAACCGCCCATACAGTTGTTTGCACATGCACTTTTGAACCCATACATATAGTGAATCAACTACTCACACATCTATGTACAGAGTCACACACCTCCCAGCCACCCATACACACACACTCAGTTTCCCATACAAATACTTGGACAACCAATGAATAACCCATACAGTTACTCATATAGCTACTGATCAACATATGTAGCAGTTTGTAGAACAACAGATATAATGATGCACAAATTAAAACAGTTTAGTCACTAACCCATGCACTCAGTGAGACACATTTAATCACTCACTCATACAGTCAGTCATGCACCTACTAAATCCTTCATCCAGACACTTATACATCCACTCATTCTTCAATATGTAAGACATATTTTAACTTTACAGAAACATACAGTCACTGGATGTTGTCATCAGTGATGTCATTTGAGATGTCATCAGTGATGTCCTTTGAGATGTCATCAGTGATGTCATCAGTGATGTCACTAACCATGTCATGAATGATGTAATATGTGACATCATCAGCAGTGGATTGCGGGTGCGCGATATATAGTTAGTGGAACTAACTATATATGAAATTTCAATGGTTTTGTGTGAGTAAAATAAGGTTTGGAAAAGGCTAATCCCTAACTATATATGGTCTATAACCAATGGTTTTTTCAGTGAATATATATATATGTATATATCACTGAAAAAACCATAGGTTTTAGGCCTTATATAGTTAGGAATTAACATATAAAAAACCATTGAAATTCCTCCTATATAGTTAGCTGGACATTTTATTGATATAAAACGAATGAAATTCGACATATAGTTAGTTGCACTAACTATATATTTCGCGCAATGCAATCCAATGCTGATGATGTCACATATTGCATCATTCATGACATGGTCAGTGACATCACTGATGACATCACTGATGACATCATCCAGTGTCTGTGTGTTTTTGTAAAGTTTAAATATGTTTTACATATTGAAGAATGAGAGGATGTATAAGAGTATGGATGAAGGATTTGATTGTATAAGTGAGTAAGTATGTGTTAGTATATCTGTGGAAATGTAAGCTGTTCTGTGTTTAACTGTATAGATGAAGAAATCAAAGTGTGATTGATTCTTTACAGGACTGAGTAGGTGTGCGAGTAACTCCATGGATGAGTGGCAGTGTGTGAGTGTCTGCATAGGTGTATGAGTGCATATGATAGTGTTGCAATGATGAGTGACATTATGTACGAGTGACCTTATGGGTGAATGAATGAATGTGCATGTAGACGTAGGAATCAGTGAGTGGGTATGTAGTAAATGGTATTGGTGTGTCAATAGTTTCAAAAATGATACTCTGCATTTTTACACTAGGTGTAACAGAGGTTATATTAGAGTGTCAGGAGGTGCATTGTATTACACATGAAGTATATCATCAGTGGTGTGATTATTGATGTTAAATGAGCTGTCATCAGTGATGTCATCAGTGATGTCACTGACCATGTCATGAATGATGTAATATGTGACATCATCAGCATTGGATTGCGGATGCGCGAAATATATAGTTAGTGTCGAATTTCATTGGTTTTATATCAATAAAATGTCCAGCTAACTATATAGGAGGAATTTCAATGTTTTTTTCTATGTTAATTCCTAACTATATAGGGCCTAAAACCTATGGTTTTTTCTGTGAATTTCCAAGGTTTTTTAAAGGCTAATTCCTAACTATATATAGTCTATAACCTATGGTTTTTTCAGTGAATTTCATTGGTTTTTTAAAAGCTAATATATATATATATATATATATATATATATATATATATATATATATATATATATATCAAATTACCAATAATTTCTTGTTAACATCGAATTCTCCCGCCGTCCACGACCATATTTTTTATTACTTTGACCCAGCCTCATGCGACTAGATGTCCACGGCTCACCTTTTTTATTCAAAATTCGTCAATGTAATACAATCAATACATCAGCAGGTAAAGTAGGAATGAAGCCAAACTATAAGCAATATTGAAGAATATACATCAAATATGCGTTTGTAGTGGAAGGAGCAAATGGCAAAACATCAGGCAGGACAAATATACATTGTCAGTGAGAACTATGAAGATATATAAAATGCAAGGGCAGGCTGTACAAATATTATGAAAATCATCCATATACTCAGAAATTCAGGAAGGATCCCTCTCAGGAAACAAGAGGGGGGGGCACCTCCAGCGGAGCTCTCCGCAGAGGGAGCACAACATGCTTGGTGCATGCAAAGTGTGTAAGTTTCATGCCCCATCTGTAGGTATGTCTGCCTTTGGCCCCAGATGTCACGGGGGCATGAGGAGTAGGGGGGTAGTTCAGCACATGCACAAAGCTGATCTTGCCAAAGGCTCATGTCTCCCAGCCATTCCTTAAACTTAAATGTACAGCTGCGGCCCCATATACAGCCCACCCGCCCTTTAGCCAACACTAGACAAAAGGATAAAAATTTCCGATGCGTGGTGGGGACATGTTCAATGTACCCTAGATGGGTGATAAGTGGTGATTTGGTGATGGTAGCGGAACTCATAGGGAGGTGCGGGTAAGAGGATGGCGGCCGCCACACTGGCCGAGTGATCTGGTTACAGCACTTCTCCCCGCCTGGAGACCCTGCCGGCGCAAAAGCCTTGCATCCAGAGGATCGATGAAGTAATCCATCTGCAGTTACAAAATTGGCCTTCTTTCCTACCTCATGTAGCGGGATTCTAGAGAAGTTAACGACGCTGCTTCACCCTGCTGATCTTCGCTCCACGCGTCTGCTCAGAAGCGGCTTCACTTTGATGCGGCAGCTCCACCAGCTGCATCTGCTCTGTCCACGAAACGCCGCAATGCCGCCGAAGGGGCAATCCAGAACCCAGCCCCGGATTCCCGCAAAGACCACCGCTCTGGTGCCCCAGCTGCCACCTACACAGCCGGCACCCGCCGGCACCCGCATTTGATAGTGCGAAGAAGGGCTTACCAGAGAATCCGCACGGCAAGATATTAAAAAAGTGCTCTGACCACGCTCCGCTGCCAGCACCAGAGGGAATGTATTATAGACAGGGGAAACCCAATCAACCCTTGTAGGCTTGGGCACTTATATAGTTGAGGTCAAAGTGTGCTACAAGGGATTTATTTCAAAGAATATTCGATCTAAGTTATGAGTTGTATCAATGTAACAAACTCGGTGTATCCACAGGATAACAATCTTAATACATAAGTGAAATAAATCAATGGAAGGTAGGGAATGGAACACACAGAGATTAGAAATATATTCAAAAAAAAATTTTATATGAGGAATTTCAAATTGGGGAGACGAGTACAGAAATGAATTCAAGCAGTGGTCATGAACAGAGATGAATATTAAATGCTCTACAGTTCATAACAGAATACATCAACTCCTTGTGAATTATAACAAACAACCAAAATTGATTAATAAAAAATGGTCGTAGGTTTGTGCCAATGCAACTAGTTGGGAGATGATGTAGGTGTCGACGTTTCGGTCTAAGGAGTTTGCATCATGTAGACCATCATCAGGACTAAGTAATTCAATGCTGAAAAGACTCCCTATTAAAAACAATGAATTGAAATTACAAACAAAATATAATAACATTTCTTAAGTCATGTACACATTGAAAGACATAAAAAACATAGAAATCTCTATGTGTCAAGTAGTTACTTGGATATCTAATACACTCCAAACAGTTACCCCTTCCTGGTAAAGCTTGGGAAACAGTCATTGAACGAAAACATAGTTAAAAAATAAACATTCGTTTTCATCTGATAACATAGGATCAATCTCTATATACTTCATCTAAACACAGTTAAAAAAGAGGAGAAATAAAATAATTGCAACCTCTGAGTGCTACTTTGCAGTTTGTAATAGTGAGTGTGAACTCACACTACTATCAATTAAATCCACTTAAAAAATTCGTTTTGTCACCTGAAATCTTTGGAAAGAGCCGTGTTTAGAAGTTAGTGAACGGCGAACGAAGTAGAATTTAGTGACAACTGTGGAAGAAAATTATTGAAGGGATATTTTAAAATTTCATTCTTTTTCATGTATGCAACGCGGTCTGTTTATTATTTTTCATTCAAAAAAGCCTACCTTAAATGTCAAATAATATGGCCGCTACTTTAAACTGGATTTCAAGTCGTGTTTGATACAATGTATCGATCAACGCTGTAAAAAAATATGGAATTTTTAGAAAGCTAATGACCAAATCTATGGTAATTTGGTTAGAGCAGTCCAACCAGTTAGCTCAAGTTATACATGCTTAATTTTAAGTAAAATGGCTATCCTGTATATGCACAACAAGTGGAGATTTACTCAGACACTAAAACATTAGAAGACGGTAGCTCACGTTGTCGTAATTGCGAAACACTGGTCTAAACCATGATGAATTTAAGAACACCACATATTATACCTATCCGATTGTTCGCAGAAATTTCTATCTACCAAGCGCATTACAAGTTAGGCTGAGTCAGATACAGCAAAACTAGAAAGTAATAGCTGATATCGTCGGAGGTGCAAGATCCGGGTATCTACCAGGCTCGGTTCCAGGGCACTTTGTAATATAACCATCAGATCAATATAACATGTAACTCAAATAGACTATGCATATACATTTTTAAACTACACAGTCAAAGCACGGATGGGATGTCGCGTAAGCTTATTGCTAGCACTTACTTGTGTAATTACGATAGCGTCTTTCATCTGTTACCGCATTCGTCGGAATCTACATTGAACCCGGTGTTTGTTATTTAAAACTGGTGAACCGGAAGCATAAGGGTTCGTTATTGGCTAATCGAGCGCTGTGTCTAAAACCAGATGTGTGTATTTGGGTCCGCACCAGAGGGAGGCGGCCAGCGCTCCCTCCGCGGCAGGCACCGGACCTCCCTGGGCTGGCCTGCTCCCGAAGCGGACCGAGCCGAGCCATGATCAAGGGCGGGGGCGGGCATTGCCGGCCGGCCGCGCTGGGATTGGCCGGCTGGCCCCAGCACTTCCGGGTCACCGCGGGCAGCGCGGCGGCCCGATTTCAGGCAGGCAGGCGGGGACAAAAACGAGCTGGGCAGTCAGCTGGGCAGTCAGCCGCAGATGACGCTTTTCTTACAGGTGGCAGGGCTCCCTCCCATCACGGGAGCCCTGCAGAGTCAGCCGCCATCCTCCTTCTTCCCCCTCGCGGCGGGGGCGGGCATTTCCAGCCGGCCACGCTGGGATTGGCTGGCTGGCCTCAGCACTTCCGGGTCGCCGCGGGCAGCGCGGCGGCTCCATTTCAGGCAGGCAGGCGGGGACAGTGCGCGCACGCGTGCGCGCTTATAGATATATAATTGATTTTAAATGCAATTTTCTCAGCAAATACTGGACGGATTTACACCATTTAAAGAAAAGCGTAATCTGCGAACCAGTCTCTTCCATTTTACCAAATTTCAAATAATTCCGTTCAGCCGTTCGGGCTGTAGCTGAGTCTAAAGGTCCTATGGAAATTAACATGGGGAAAACACGTTTTGGGACCCCCCTTTTTTCTCAGCCCCCACTTGACGAATCCCCCCCAAACTTTCAGGGAAGGAGAGGAGCAGAGCGAGCCATCTTCTTTGAAAAAGTTGCGAAGATTCATCAACCAGCGCCAAAGTTATTCCCAATAGAATGTTGGGGATTTCCTATGGAAACTAGTCCTAACTATATATACCTACTGGCTACCGCCAGTAGGTAATATATATATATATATATATATATATATATATATATATATATATATATATATATATATATATATATATATATATATATATATATATTACCAGTTTGTTATAAAAAGCACTAGCACTTTTTTGCCACTGCTCTTTATTATACTTTTTGCATATTGACATGTTAGAACTATTATTGATTTTACATCAACTATCTGCGATAGTTATATTTTTAAATCTGTCATGGAAAGAAGAAGCTATTTTATCTGTATTAAAATGTTTTTTAATGCTCAGCACCAAAAACAAAATTACAAGAAAAAACAGTTCCATAAGCTTGTTGATCCTCATCTTGTATAACATATGTTCTTAATATGCAATTTAGGTACCATATCCTGTTTCATTAAATAACGCCCCTACAGTTCCATTAATTATGATGTAACAAACTCTGAGTCTTGCTTCTGAAGAAACTCTAGGATTGGCTGTAAGATGTGGCCACAAAATACCACCCTGCTAGAGATGGTTCCAGCCAGTTATCAACACATCTGGCCAGGCGTTTAGTCCTCAAATATGAACACCAATATTTCTCCCGCCTTTGACAGCATTTTAGGTTTCCACAAAATGCATTAGCTAAAACCTCTGGTAAATCCCAAATTAGAACAGTAAATTTAAGGTCAGAAGTTTAATTTTCACAAAGATATAGTAAAATAAAGACATAGTGCACACATGTCGTTAGTGCACCCTAATGTTAGCGCTATTTATATTATATTTTAGGATGTTCAGATATTAGGGTTGAGCCCCTTCATGTTTTATGAATTCGAGTTTGCTGCCAGTTCATGCAGCTAATGTGTTCCAACAGATCTTGATGAGAGGGGACAATACAGCACAGAAAATACCAATCAGTAATGAAATCAAGACTAAGATAATGGCTTAGATCTGTAGACTGAAACAAACACGGTTAGCTTAATGGGTATCCAATAGAAAACTATTCAGTTTGTTTACTATTGCTTAACCTTCTCACCGATGGCTTTGAAATCGCTTATTAAGAGGACATGTGAGAAATTCACTTAAGCCTGTGGCAGATACATGTCAAATCCAGAATTCTCTGTGCACTAAGAAAATCACCAATCATGAAATGGGGAGGAAATCAGGGATATGCGATATCTGCAGGCATCATCTGCCTGGGATTTGCAGTATCAGCAAGCAGCATTGGCTTGACTAATGGGTGATTTTGGAGAAAACGGATAAACATTCCTCGACCAGTGCACAAATGTCTCCTAGAGACAGACCTGGCTCATATTTGTTAAATTATCTTTCTGGAAATATTTGTGTGATGTGCTGCCATACATGGCTGTGCTACATGCATTCATTTGATACACGTAGTGCAGAATTTATTGACCTTGAACAGCAGTATTTTTCAAAAGAGGGTCCTGAAAGAGGAGGCCGCAGGCTTCACATGTTAAAGGTCTTATTCCTTGTTCATGACAATGGTCACAAATATCTAATAGGCCCACGACCTACTGAACGGTTGCAATGGAATCATGCAGGGTGGTGTTTTGAAGCCAAGACTGTAGCATTGAAGGAAGAGGTTCCTCTATCTTACATGGCAGTCTCTGCCATGGTAAGATCCAATCTGGGGGGAGTCTTTGGTGGAAATTCTACCAATGCCTTTGTAAGATGGCGGAATTTCAGACAATGTGGATGCTGTTCATATAGCCTAAATTGGGGACATACACTCATTTCCAACATATCTTCCTGACATACTGCGTAAAAGATGATTCCCATACAATTAGGAAGCCTGTAATCACATGATGGTCTGCATCATTGGATGGAGTTTCCACCTATCAAACTTGGTGAAAGATGTGGGATGGCACGTGGGGTGGCTACACTGCGGCTGGGTTTGCATGAGCTACAAATATACCTTGTTTGACCCAGTGGCAGAGTTAGAGGTGTCTTTGACGTGAGATTTTCACCACCGTGTAATGACCTCCGAAATGAGAACCCACCTTACATGAGTGGCAGATGTAGAATCTAACATCTTTTGGCAGGTTGTCTACTCTCAAACTCCTTCAGTGTAGGCTTCACTTCAACAGTATAGTCTTTCTTAACAGTAGGAAAATTGTCTTTTCTATAGAAAAGTCTCTCGTTCATTTTTTCATGTATCGATTTTACTCAGTATACTAATAGTCATGTTTACTGACTTCGCTTATCTGCTCTCGTTCGCTTCATCCTCTCACTGTGCTCCACCTCTTCCCCAGTTGAAAACAGATATTTTGATACACATTTAATGAGCACAGGGTGGTAGGTAGGTTGAATGCAAAAGTAAAATATGATATCTTAAACTCAGTTCCTCAACTTTAAATTTTGAGCATGAAAAATCTGAAGGACAGACAATCAAGAAGAAATTCAGAAGAGTTAACGTTTTATTTTATTATTACCTTCAACTGTCTAGGTCCTCAGAGAGCTAACGTTTTCTTCAGCCTGCAGTAAAAGTGCATGACAGTGTTGATCAGCCCAGATAAATTAATTCTGGGGAGTCGAATTGGGGGAAATTTCTCAATATAAGTAATCAGACAATAATCATTAGGAGAATCTTAAAACACAAATCTCATTGAAATATGGCTTCAATAGCCAACGTAATAATTACAGAAAGAAAATTGTGTTCATTAAGGGAATAAGTCAAATCATAAAAATCGCAAAACTGATTCAAACTAAGCTAAAGGCTCTCAGCAAACTAGCATAAATTCGACTTTCTAAAATATCGCACCAAAGACCTGGCTTGCCACCAAAAAGAATGTCTTTTTATAATATTGTTATACAATACAAGAACAAAAATTCATACCATTACATTAGGTAAATGGGATGTACTCATATGTTACTTTTCCATGGCAAACAATAAAACGAAAGCTTTGCAAATACTAAAGACATTGCCTATTTCCATATGAGTGTGATTGGTTAAACCACATGCTCTATGTTTCCAGAGGAGATACACACGAAATAAAACATTGCACAATGACCTTCTTCTGCACATTCATAACAAGGGACATAACCTTGTAAATCAATACTTTTCATTCTACGGAAGGAAGCTAGAAAAGTATTATTGAGTGGGTTCAACATACAAAGACCACGATTGCATCTGAATTAGAATGATTTTCTGAAAGAGAACATTCCACGAGCATGCTTAGATTGTGTAAAGAAAAACAAACGTTCACTTCTTTCTGAATGCTTTAAACCATTCTGCTAACATGGTCTAATGGGGCAAGGTCATGTCGACCATAGAAGCTAAGCAAAGGTATTATTTAATTTATGAAACTGCACTTCAACAATGGTGAACAAGATGTATATCAACACAAAGCAGTGAAAGATTAGGTGTCAATCAGGAAAAGGTATTCTTAGAAGTACAAAGGGGAGAACTGGAGAGGACAGGGGGCGGTCCACAGTGTCAAAGGCAGGAGAAAAATGAAGGGAATCACAGTGGTGGCAGAGCTGGCAAGCATTGACGAGAACATTAAATGCCAACAAAAGAGCCCTTTCTCGTGGCAGATTGGCACAGCATGCACATATAAGAACGAAATACTGGAAACTGTGAAAACTTTTCAGCGATTTTAACTATGTAAGAAAGGCAGATGGTAAATACATTTAGGAAGAGTTACAATGGTAAGAACATTTGGAGATAATGGAAAGTGATCCTACCGAAAAAGCTTAAAATTAAAAATCACAATTCATGAAGAAGTATTATTTGAGGAAATCAATAGATACAAGTACAATAAAGTGTGCCTTAACGTTTTTTCGGCGAGTAGCATGCTACTCCGGAACCCATAAGGATTAGTGGTGAATTAGTATAGTAAAATATGAAAGTAATTTGAGTGGTGGATACATTAGTCTGTTATTGGGACTGAAAGGGATCGAAGAGGGAAGGACTTAGAACATTTGTTGTTGTTTTTTTGGGAACGCATAGCAGTAGGAGTAGACATGGGATGAGTAAAAGGGAGGTGGGCAGAGAAGAGTCAGAGGGAAGAGTTTAGGTATGATGGTAGTTCTTCAAAGAATATTAACTGTAACATGTATTTTGTTTTCATTCAGAATAGCCAACACATGTTTCACCCCTTGTGGCTCACAGGCCTAGGCCTTTTTCAAGGCATTGTACTTGTTGGTACTTTTTGGAGTTACTGTGTCAAATAACAAGTTCTGCTTGAGAGGACAGTAACTGATTGTCTTTTGCAGTCAGATCAAATAATAGTGCAGCAGCTAAGTGGTCTCAAGCAGTCTAATAGAGGCGTGTCACTCGTCAAGGATTACTTCTAGCCTATTGGCAGCTGATCCAATTGACTTAAACACAACATGATGGTCTCTGAGAAAGGGAGGTCAATTTGAAAGAGTTGCTTATGGTATGTTTCAAAAGAATATTGTTGCTTTGAATTTTGGGATTGTTGCTGTAAAATCCAGCTAAAAACTGAATCAAGACAGACTCATACATCAACATTCCATAGAAATCATTATTCAACATCACAACCACCAGATCCCACCTGGCATTCCTATACAACAAGAGGTAATATGTCACTGCTCACACACAAATGCAGAAATTCATTGACACCCATTACAATATTCAGAAAGCTTCTCCCAGAAGCTTGCCACAGATACTATAGTAAATAAAGACATTCTGGACATTCCTATTAATACATGCGCTCTGCATGCACAGGTATCTGCAAACCTAACAAGGCTTACAACAGTTGCAGTGCATAACCCATGCCTGAGACATTAATAAAAGACTGCATGATATGCAATATGTTCAACATGCTCTTTGTGCTTCCAAAAACATACAGATAGACCAAAGAACAAAGATAGAACTGCAGCACAAAAGAACTTGCACCCCAGACATATATCTATATGAGGGTTCTCCATTTTCGGTCCTGGAGGGCTGCATCCATGCCAGATTGTCAGCATATCCACATTTAGATAAATGTAGTTATCATAAAAATCGGGCATGGATCCGGCTCTCCAGGAGTGACATTGGAGAACCCTGATCTATATGATATATATATATATATATATATATATATATATATATATATATATATATATATATATATATATATATATATATATATATATATATATATATATATATCTGGAAACACTCAAACCACTTCCTGAGTTCTCCCAGCGGCAGTCAGGCGAGGAAAGAGACGCAGACCTCCGGAGCTTTTTCAAGTGGGCAGTATTTTATTTCAGTGACCCAAACACAACGCGTTTCAAGCCCGTAAGCCCTTGATCACGTGTCACGTTATATATATATATACACTAACTGCCCGCCCCAACGTTGCCCGGGGCAGAAGGGGGCTGGGGGCAGCATCGCAGCAGGAGAGGCGCAGCAGAGCGGCCAGGAGCAGCAGAGCGTACTTACAGTGTTCCTTGCTCCGGTTTTGTTGGTCCTGGCTGCTTCTGCCCACGCTCGTGTCCGCAGTTTCCCCCGACGTCCCGACTTTGAGGAAAAGGCTTCCGAGCAGTCATGGCCCCCCCGTCCCTCCGCCCGTCCCTCGGTGCACACCCACGGGTCTTGTTCGCTGTTTCCCCTGACGTCCCGACTTTGAGTAAAAGGCTTGCGAGCACTCATGGCCCCCGCCCGTCCCTCCGCCCGTCCCTCGGTGTGCACCCGCGGCTGCTTCACTTACCTCAGCCGCCGCTCCTCCCCGCGCTGCTGAGTTTACCGCTCCACTGCTCCTCCGCTTCTCGCCGCTCCTCACCGCTTGTCTGCCGCTCGCCGCTCCTCCCCGCCTGTCCGCAGCTCCTCCCCGCGCTCATGTTCTCCGCTCTTCCTCTTGCTCCTGAACGCCGTTCCTCCCCGCACTCCCGATGTCATCACGCACGTCGCGGCCGGCGCTACTTGAAAGGGACTACTTTTTTTTGATTCCTACATTTTTTAAAGAACGTATATTTTTTATTTTTATATAGCCTATGTCCTTTGGCTTGCCCTGAGGTTTTCAAAGATGTCTTGGGTGTTTGGATTGGTGGTGTACTTTTCGAGCGTACCTGGCTCAAAGGACACAGTTCTCTCTTTATAATAGTAGTATAGATTATTAAAATACCCCGCAATCAGCAACATAGATACAGCCAAAATTGCGACAGATTACAGATTTCAGCTACATCTTCATGAACAAACCAAAAGAGGAGCTACCACGTGATATCCCTGATCGCAACTCAAACTGTTGTAAAAGGTCACTGGATACAATGCTATGTGCACAAGCGGCAGGGCAATGGAAACAGCAAGCAAATGTTCCTTTGTAATCCACTCAACTAACAAACATAATGACCCCTAAAAAACGAGAGCATTCTGAGTGCAGACAAACGAAGGTCTGGTGCAAGCACAATGTATGGAAGTCGCATCCCTCCACATACCTGCCGTTGAACTATTCACTGCCAACCCTTAATTTGCAGACACCAATCACACCCATCAGACTGTTATAATCATCTTTTTTCTCTAGCAGTGTTATGTACGTACTAATGACAAATTGAGCATGCCTGTTTGTTTACTGTAACTTTTTTTCTGAAATGTTATGGTCAAGTATGCTTGAATATATTGATGGTATTTAGTCTGAGCTGCCTTCTCGGTTTTACAATAATTGTTTCCGAGTCTTGATCACGGTTTCATGAAAATGATCATTGTATTTCTCATTTTATATCATAGTTCAAGGAGCATAGTTTCGCAGAAATGAAAATTTGCTAATTGGTTATTCTAAAAGATTCAACAATGGCTAGATAATGCTGTATAAGGTATATAAGTTCGTAACAGTGTGTGTAGACAGAGAGAAGACAGGCCATGAGGAATCACTTCACCTCCTGTTACAGGGAAGCGTATCTCAGCCTTTCTCCAAGCGCAGACAAAAACAGCAGTCTATACTATTAGATTGAACAATACCTCCATTATTCAAAGCAGGCATGAGAGCCTGGACCACCTCCTCTTCTCAAATCAGACTTTTCTTTTGGTGTTGAGTTTAGCGTAGAAATCCGAAAATATGCGGGTGGGGTTGATATAGCTAAACAGCCAATATGGTGGAATATTTCCTACTGTTCACATTACTCATAAATGTTGGAGCTACTATTCTGTTTGTTTTTATTATTATTCTACTCCTCGGATAGGATGATTTTAATAAAGTAAATCTTCAGACTATTCAAATTGTTTCCAGTGTTCTAGTGTTTGCCTTTCTATCATGATTTCAGGTTTCGGTTCCACTAATCATCCCTATTACTTCACAAGAAGGTTCAGTACATGAAACAACTCTCCCTCATGTACTACTCAGTGCTGTGTGGGATGGTTGCAGAACAACTGGCCTTCTGTCTCTGGTTGGCACATTGACAAAGTCCTTGGTGGCAGGGTGCCTAGAAAGTAGAGTTTCCGGACATGTGATGTTATAGAGAATATAAAAAAACATATCAAGATTATATATCTGATTATATATCTGAAGCCCATCCTCATTAATTAAGGTTTGACATCTGCACGCTGATACAGAAGAGCCCAGGACAAATACAGTTGTTTTTCGACCAGTACTAAATTAAGGTCTTGGAGGAAATCAGAGAAAGTTAGGAATGTTATGAAACAGGTGTGCCCCAGTTGAAAACATGACATAAAGAACAAACAAGAGCCAGAATACTCCCACACCAAAACAGAGGCTTAGTGGGGCATTTCCAAAGGGCATCCTCTGGCCAGCACACTGAGATGCAGCTCTACCCTACGAAGGGATATCAGTGAGACCGGCTATACAATGGTACAGCAGCCGTAAAAAGCTATACGGGTGGGAATCAATAAGAAGCCAGACTTCACCCCCAAGATATAGCCAAACCTGAAGCAACTCTACCATTCTTGTAAGAAAGAAAAGTTCTGTAGAATGCCTTGTTGGTCTAATATCTGCATCTAATTAAGGGCCCAGTCCATAGAGCTTAAGAATGGCGCAAATCAGGGTTAACTACCAACAAATGAGTTTGTCTTTGAAACAACACCTCGTTAAAAAATGCACACACATTATAGCCATTAAGACTGCTATCCAGAAATGCAGTAAGATGACTGATTACTAAAAGTCTCATTAAAGACCAAGTAACAGACATTGCAAGTGCAAATGCTTAACAACATGAGCAGCATTTGCATAGATTTTTTATCAAATATTTATTGTAATGGAAAACGAGTTTAGGGCATGTAAAAATAATCCAGTGATATTTTTGCAAGCGACATATTGCTCTAACAAGCAACCAAGCCGTCACTGTTAACAACGCAGCAAACCTGATCTGGATGGGGGGGGGGGGTGTCTGGAGAACATGGCGGCTGCATGCTGAGCAACCGCTGCGCCTGAGATTCCGTCCCGAACCTCCATCGTATGTTAAACTGTTTAATGGAGTGCTATGACTGAGAAAATGTGAGGTAACCCACCTCTGTTGGTGGTCCCGGGGAGGGGTGGGGTCCAAGTTTTCCCGGGTCTATCTTTTTTTTTTCCTCCGCATACAGTCCATATGCGGTAGCAAGGCTGCGGGGTGAAGAGGCTGCGCAGTCTGAGCCCCGCGGAAAAAAAAGCTGGTTCGGGGCTTGGGCTCAGGCGCTGCAACCAGAGACATTTCCATCCCTGTGGCAGAGCAGTGGAGCAATGGCGGTGGCAGCCGTGAGGGGCTGTGAGTGAGACTGAGGCAGTGCTCACCAGTGGGCCGGATTTTCTGCTTGGGCTTGCTCAGGCTCAGTCCTGGTTTTCAGACTAGATTTGGCTCCCTCTCCTGGTTCTTTTTTTTTTGGTAACCAGACTCTCCCCACACAGATGTGTATTGGAGAGGACGATGGAGATAAGGCCAGCTTCCCCGGCCTCCCTGGTGTGGATTCTGGGACTTGTATTTCTTTCTTCTCTTCTTTGGCTCCATGCGCTGGGGGACTGTGGCGCTGGAGCTGAGGAGGAGCCACAGAGTGGCTGCCCGCGGTATCCTCAGGGGAGGGAATAAAGGAGCAGCGCTAGCAGGCAACCTGGAGCGGGTCAAGGAGGCGAAGCTTCTGGAGGTACAAAATTCTGGTGAAAAGGAGCTGGGGTCAGGAGAAACGCAGGTTCAGCTCAACCAGGTCACCCGGTCCGGGGGCAGGGCTTTCTTCCCTGCTCCAGCCGCCGTTTTCTCTCCTGCCTCTCCCTTGAGTAATAGCAAGAGACACAGGAGGGATGGGAACCGCAGGTCTAAGCCTGTGAACAAAGCAGCTGACCAGTTGCAAGTGAGCAAGTCAAGGGGGGGCTCAGACACCAGTCCAGATACCAACAATCTTACCCCCGGGAACATTTTGAGTGCGAATGACTGTGAGGATCTGGGCTGTGGCAGTGGTGGTAGTGGGGGAGGTAAAGATGGTCCTTGTTGGACGGTAAAGGCCAAGACCCGAAAAAGGTGGGAAGGTTGGTAAAAAGTGCATCTCCACCTTCCTATCAGGGGAGGTTAAAAAGAAGAACCCCAAGCTTTCTAAAGCCAAGGCTAAGAGTTCTTTATCGGATTTTAAGCGTAGGATTACCCCCTCCCTCAGGTCCTACTTTAAAAGTGTTTTACCTAAATTATCGTGTCTTGGGGAAGCGGGTGGCATGATAGGAGAGGTTAAACTTCAGTCAGAACCGGATTCAAGCAAGTGGGTGGGGGAGCGTGCTATAGCAAAGTCTACAGTAGATATAGATAGCTCTGGCATGGCGGTGAGGGGTGACAGGATTGTGGTTGTGAAATAGGGGGAGAGGAATCCGCAGGGGGAAAGGATTCCACAGGTCAGATTCCACCTGAAGTTACCTCAGGAAACCTTCAAGATGTACTCAAGGGTCATAGCCCTGTTGCTACTGCTGTGGGAGAATGTTCAGACGGAGGAGTAATGGCCAAAAGTTTAGCGGTGCTCTCACACTCCAGTTTTGGCTCCGGCTTTGGCCATGGTTCAAGCTGTGGTTCCTGCTACGGAGGTACATTCAATCTCCTCCCTAGAACTTCTCATAGCCTCACTGGCGGTGGATATAAAGAAGGGCTTTGAGGTCTCAGCATCAAATCAAGGGGAGAAAAGACATTTTTGTGAGTCACTAGATAAAAAATTGGATCTTTCGAATGCAAGGACAGAGGCTTTAGAATCTGAAGTGGGGACACTAACTGGTCGGCTGAATGTTATGAAGGGGGACTTTGCAGCCTTGAAGAAAGAGGAGGGCGCGCTAAGAGATAGGCTGGAAATTATAGAAAATAAGTCCCGCAGGAGCAACTTACGGATATTGAATGTCCCAGAGGGCAGCGAGGGGAGTAATCTTAAACCCTTTAAAATAAACCCCCTAAAAGAATCCCTGGATTTAGAGATTTCAGCTGAGGAGTTGGATAGAGATATTCAAAGGATCCATTGGGACCCCTTCAGATGCAACCCAAACCATCCCAAGCCAAGGTACATCCTTATTAGTTTTCATACCTACTCAGTAAAAGAGAAGATTTTGAATATTTCTCTCAAACTTAAATCGCTGAGGGGTAAGGATTTTCCTTTCCAGATCCGTTCATATTTGGCTAGAGCCACCGTAGATCGACAATGGGAAATGGTGGGGAAGTTGGACAAATTAAAAAAAACTGGGAGCAGTGGCCCAACTTAAATTTCCCGCATCCCTGAGGATTATGTTTAAAAATAAAATGTACAATATAAGATCAGTACAGGAGGCTGAGGACCTACTTGTAAACTTACAGTTGTCTTTAGCAGACATCAGCCGTCTGTGATGTTAGTTTTAGATTAACTCCCAGATTTAAGAGGAATTACATTCATAAATAGTTTAAATAATTTTGGTCTAGGAAAGGGTTGGGGGAGGATAGGTAGGGGTTCCTCAGAAAACAGGGGGAAGAAAGGGGAAGGGTGATGAGATAAGCGAGATCAGGTTACTTTTGACCAGGTCTTCCTCTTCCCTACCTTCCTCTTACTTACTTTTGGGTCTACTTTTCATTCCCTCCCTCCATTCATTTTAGAGAATGATAGGTTTATAATTATAGTTGTATTTAAGGGTTAGGGGATTAAGAGGCATACAATGGATAGGTCTAGGTAGGTGGGCTGCCTAGGTGGAGGTTTTATGTTTTGCACTCCAGGGTGGGCTTAATTCTTTAGGATGGGATTCTGGGTGGAAATCTTAGGTTGCATTATCTGGACTACTTTTTCCGGATGACTGGGGGTAGGGTTCTCCATTGGTGGGGGGCAGAGTGGGAGGGGGGGATAAAAATATTAATAAAATCCTCATTCCTGCTATTTTAGATTTGTCCAGATTTGGAATTAAAATAAATGTTGTAGGTAAGGTGCTGAGGCTGTTAATAATTAACATTCTGCAGTTGGTTAGGGTAGAGAAGGGGAAGCCACTATGATTTCTCTGCAGATTCTTTCCTGGAACGTCAATGGCCTGCGCACGAGGCCAAGGAGAGATAAGATCTTACTATATTTATGAGACTCCACGGCGTAGGTCATTGTCCTCCAGGAAACTCATCTACTGGAAGAGGAGATGACTGCCCAGTTAAAGCTCTATTCTTGGGTGGGCTCTCATGTCAGTACAAACCAAACAGCAAATATTTGAGGGTTAGCAATTATTTTTAAGAAGTCATCTAGGGCCCATGTTTTCTCCCATTTGAAAGATCCAAATGGTAGGTGGGTGATTGTTAAAAGCTTAATTATGGATACCCTCTAATTTTAACCGGATACTATGACCCTAACCAAGATGACCCCTCTAGTTTAAAGACCATATTTTCACATTTACTGGATTTTTCAGAACAAATGGTCCTTGCAGGTGACTTTAATATTGTTCTGGATCCTGTATTGGACAAATCCCCATCTAACAGGGCAGTAGCCCTGTCTAAATCCCAAGAGTATCTGTTGGGGGCTATGAAACAGTACATTTTAGCGGACATCTGGAGAAACAGATCTGGGCAGCAGCAGGGGGTGTTGTATTGAACCTTTAACTATAGACATCAGTCACGTATCGACTTTGTGTTGGTAAACTACTCACTAAGAAGCTTGGTTAAGAGCGTAACATATTTGGCACCCCACCTCTTGGATCATTCTGGTGTTCTCCTGACTCTCAAAAGCCAAGCACCTGGTCCAATCAGGACTTGCAGGTACATGCACCATTGCGGCCGTTTGCGATTTCTTAATTGCGAAAATTAAGGAATCGCAATTAAGGAATCGCAAACGGCAATGCATTAAAAAATCGCAATTTATTTAGCGATTCCTTATAATTCCTTAATTGCGATTCACGCTTTGTGAATTGCAATTAAGGAATCCCTTCCCATTGATTCCTATGGGCCAAAAGGCCCATAGGAATGAATGGGAAGACAATCTCAATTTGCGAATCGCAATTAGCTAATCGCAAATTGAGATTGTGATTTCAAGGGTGCAGGGGTGTCCAAAGGAGTGGACACCCTGTTGCACCCCTGAAATCAATCTATGCACAACATGACAGTTAGAAAAATGCACAAAATTGCATTTTTAAGATTTTTCGCAAATTACCATGAGGTCCAACCTCATGGTAATTTGCTCTCCTTAATTGCGAAATCGCAATTTTTAAATGTTTCTTGCATTGCATTTAAGGAATTGCAAAATGTGATTCCTTAAATGCAATTGCAATTTGAAAATTCGCAAATATTTGCGAATTCTTAAATTGCGAGGGCCTTGAACCTTCAGGCATTCCAAAAGAGGATTTTGCGATCACAAACGGCCGATTTTTGCAATTCGCACCATTTGCGATCGCAAAATCCTTTGATGCATGTACCTGATAGTCTTTCAATCGTGTTATACTCAGGGAAAGGGAAGAAGAACTTTATCTTTCACAAGAAGTGTCCTGGTTTTTAGAGGTGAATGTGGGCACTGCTTTAATCACTTAAGTCTGGGATTCTCTGAAAGCCTTCCTACGGGGACAAATTACTAACAGGTCCTGTTATTAAAATAAAATATATAAGGAGGAGATCTCGGATATTGAGCATAGGTTAAAGGACACAGAGGTAGATCTTTCTGCTCCAATGCCTCCCGAAATCCTACAGGAGAAGCGGGATAAGATCAGGGAATCGAAATCCCAGCTTGAAAGCATTCTAAACACCAGGCTTCTCAGAAGGTGGGAAGTCAGTAAAATCTCACACTTCAAATATGGGGAAGGAGCAGGCAAGCTCCTCACTTGGAAGTATAAATCTGACCGAGCAAGGAGCTATATCCGAGAGATCAGAGATGAAAGGTGTACTTCCGCAACGGATGAGGAAATACATGATGCTTTTTATTCCTTTTTCCAGAATATCTACCTTGAGGATGGCAATGTTGATAGTCAGCGTGCCCAGAGGTGGCTTGAGAGCATGTCGCTTCCCTCTCTTAGCCCTGAGCAACAAAGATATCTGGATAGGGAGATCTCCTGTCTGGAAGTAAGGGAGGCAATTGTAAAAACTAAGAGGGGTAAGGCCGCATGGCCAGATAGCTTACCTTCCGAGATATACAAGGTAATAGGGGATCACGTTATTCCTACTATGACCAAACTCTTCAATCAGATCTTGCAAGAAGGCCTGATCCCGCCAGATTCTTGGAATTAGGCCATTATAGTTTTAATACAAAAACTAGGGAAAGCGGCATCTAATTGTGTGTCTTATAGACCCATATCTCTATTAAATGCTGATTATAAAATCTTTACATGTATTATGGCAGCATGACTGGGTACAGTGGTGGGTATGTCCTGCATCTTGATCAGAAGGGCTTTGTGAAGGACCGCCAGTTATCACACCTAACTTAGGACCTTATCGGGGCAATATACCTGGCATCTACATACGCCCTACCATTGGCAGCGATTACTCTAGACGCAACCTAGGTCTTCGACAGGGTAAACTGGTTATACCTGTCGGAGGCCTTGAAAGAATTGGATCTTGGTGAAAAGTTTTGTCACATCGTACGATCTATCTACAGGAGCCCTTCAGCTAGGTTGCTGGTAAACGGTGGTCTTACAGCGCCCTTTGATATATCTAGGGGTACTAGACAGGGCTGCCCACTCTCCCCTCCCCTTTTCGATCTGTACATCAAATCTTTTGCTAAACGGTTAAGGGAGGATATTAATATTCAGCCTCTTAGATATGGAGAGTGGGAGAGGAAGGTAGCCCTGTATGCTGATGATGTTTTAAACGTCACGGCTGACCTTGATAGGGATTTCCCAGCTGTCATCAGTCAAGCCCAAAATTTCGGTTTAGTCTCGGGTACGAAATCAACGCGGCTAAAACTGAGGTAATTGTTTGGAACCAGGTGGCTACACAATATCAGTATCAAATAAGCCCCACTATGAGATATTTAGGGATCAAGATAGTTCAAGGCACAGCCAAGATTGCAGAAACTAATTTGACAGTAGTTGCAAGAGAGTGTGTGAAGTTGATCAGGACCTTCACTTTGTTGCCTCTCTCGATCATTGCAGGGCAAACTTGGCTAAAATGTCAATACTTCCTAAAATCTCTTTTCTTTTCAATTGAATCCCACTGTACTTTGATAAACACAGTGCACCTGGGGACCCTTACTCCGGAGCTCACTCATTCAAGATCCCAACTCCCACCCTCTGTTCTCCTATTTAACTCTGCCCCCTTGATGGATTTGTGTGAATCCCAATAAATTAAATGACCTACCCCATGATTGCTCTGCATTGAACTTGGCATACCAAGAACAAACAAATGCCAAAGGTTTACCGAAATACATGCTGATTTAGGTCAATGTCTCACAGTTATTAGTAAAATTAACACTTTTAGGTGTCTTCTTTTACTGTCCCCATGTGATGAATCAACACAACCATGCCAAATTTCATCTAGATTTGTCATATAATAATACATTTAGAAGCAAATCAATACACATTATGCTTGGTTCAATGATTCCAGAGTAGTTATGGTAAGTCATAATTTTCATACGAAAGATAATTTTTGTTTTCTTAATAACTTTGACGCAGTTATACAAATCTGCTTGAAACTTTCCTAAAAAGAATTCATTCTTTTTGGTGCCTTCAAGGCAAGTTTCATTGAGGTTTGTCAATCAGAAGTCAAGAAAAAAAAGGGTGAGGTTCAAGAAAAAGGAGGGAGGACATGCTCAAAAAAGTTATTTTCCATTTCATATCCAACTGCGTTGAGCTGAATTGCGCTCCTTTAATGCCCACTGACACGTCTCCGTCTGCTGGGCTTCAAACATAGCTCAAACACACATCATTATAGCTCCACAAGGTAGTTTTACCCTAATTTACTGATTTCTTTGTAGTATAAGCATGTGTTTCAGGAGGTACCTGGCTCACCAGTCACCATCTTTGCATGGCGCGCTTCTTCATTTTTAAACTGATTTATTTTATGTTTTATTACCGTTCTCATAATTTCTTTGCTTTTACTTGAGTCACCAGTAACTGACTTTCTCAGGGGAACCTGTGATTGACAGTAGTGGTTGCTGTACACTGGTGTGAGATTATTTTGCCCTCACATTTGGTTCTTCAACTCACCTGCGTTGCGCTGAATAGCTTTCCCTTAATACCCCCTGACATGTTCCCGGATGAGAGGCTTCAAAACCGGCTCAACAGGGCAGGTCTGTCTGCACCCTTCCACGCTCAGCGCAAGCCCCCCTGCCGGTTCTACTCCCCAACCGCCTGCATCGATCGATATGTTACTCATGGGAAGAGCTGCTCAACCTTAAGACACTAGGTAAGAAATTCTCTGGCCCCACCTCACAACCCTTAGGTGATATGAATGAGTGGTACTGCACATGTTGCAATATATCATCTCCGAGGATACAATTTGCCCAGTCCCCACAAAGCCAGTTAGTGCAAGCCCCCGCTCAATACTGCTGCACACTTATTAATGCCAGATCCTTGATTAAAAAATGGTTTGGAGTTTGCTGACTTCCTAGACACTGGAAACAGTCAGAACAATGCGGGGAGAGCCACATGTATTCCGAATACGCAAAGCGCTACCACGCATATGCCTTATGCATGCATATGCATGGTTATGGCAGTGCGCGGTCTAGCTCCTGGCTGCAGCTTGGAGGAAGCAGGAAGAGAGGGCGTGGTGGGGTAAGTTGGGCTGGGGCTGGTGCTGGGTTTGTTGGGTGTAGTTTGTATGGGTTGGGGGCAGTTTTTAGGGCTCGGGTTGTTTTCAGAGCTGGGGGTTCAGGGTCGTTTTCAGGGCTGCTGGTCGGGGTCAATTTCAGGGCTGGTAGGGTCGGGGTCATTTCAGGGCTGGTAGGGTCCGCTGTCGTTTTCGGGGGTCGGATTCATTTTCAGGGCTGAGGGGGTCAGGTCGTTTTCAGTGTTGGGAGGTTGGGTCATATTCAGGGCTGGGGGGTCAGGGTTGTTTGCAGGGCTGGGGAGGGGGACTGAGTCGTTTTCAGGGCTGAGGGGGTTGGGGTAGTGTTCAGGGTTGGAGGAAGGTTGGGGTAGTTTTCAGGGCTGGGGGAGGGGCAGGTCGATTTTTAGGTCTCGCCTACTCCATTCCGCAGGAATGAGTATGCGAGTCTAATGCAGCTAAACCACTACTTAAACCCAAGGCTCTCAAAAAGCGGATTTCGAGAAGTGCACGCCCTCGTGCACAAGCTTGCCTGAGCCTTCTGCCTATCAGCCTCCCTCCCACCTCCCCCCTAATTGCTTTAACTTTCACGGCCTCGAGGCCGTGAGCTACTTAAAAGAGATCCGCTCCGTAGCTAATCTGACATCAGCATCTCTCCCCCCATCTTCAACGGCCGTCCATTCTGCCCGCCTCGCACACCACATACGAGCTTGCCCCACCACATAATGTGCACTGTGGTTATTTTATGACAGTGTGCGATGCTTTGCACAATATTCCAGTGCATGTTTCTGTTTGTTTTAGCTAGAGATCCACTCCGCAGCTAATCTGACATCAGCATCTCCCCCCCTCCCACCTCCCACTGCCGTCCTTTCTGCCCGCCTCGCACACTACATACGAGCTTGCCCCACCACATAATGTGCACCTTGGTTATTTTTTGACAGTGTGCGATGCTATGCACCATATTCCAGTGCATGTTTCTGTTTGTTTTAGCTCCCCAAAGTGCATGTTTTCTTCATCTGCCTACCTAGTAATGCTTCTCTTCCTCCCTGCCTTGTCTCGCCCGTGTGGCTCTCCCCTGCGCCCTTCCATGATGTGCTCTCCCTAGTGTGCTCCCCCAACCCACGCTGCTTTCATGTCTGCGTCCTTCTCAAGCTCCACCTTGCTATTGCATGTTTGCTCTCCCTGCACCATCTATATTGTTCTCTAGCTTCTGGTACCCAATTTTCTTCTGCCCTCCAATGTTGCTTCAGCCACTCTCAGGTTCACCTCCTGCTCCCCCTCTCACATTGCGCATGCACTCCCCCCACCCCTCCCATTTGTTCTCTTTTCTTGCATCAAAGGGCTTCTCCCAGCGTGCGCTCTGCGGCTTAAAGGCTCCCAAAAAGCGAATTTGGAGAAGTGCACGTCCTCGTGCACGAGCTTGCCCGAGCCTTCTGCCTATCAGCCTCCCTCCCACCTCCCCCCTAATTACTTTAACTTTCACGGCCTCGAGCGCGTGAGCTACTTGAAAGAGATCCGCTCCGCAGCTAATCTGACATCAGCATCTCACCCCCTCCCACGTCCCACAGCCGTCCTTTCTGCCCGCCTCGCACACCATATACGAGCTTGCCCCACCACATAATGTGCACCGTGGTTATTTTTTGACAGTCTGCGATGCTTTGCACAATATTTCCAGTGCATGTTTCTGTTTGTTTTAACTCGCCAAAGCGCACGTTTTTTTCATCTGCCTACCTAGTAATGCTTCTCTTCCTCCCTGCCTTGTCTTGCCCATGTGGCTCTCCCCTGCGCCCTTCCATGATGCGCTCTCCCTAGTGTGCTCCCCCAACCCATGCTGCCTTCATGTCTGCGTACTTCTCAAGCTCCAACGTCCTATTGCATGTTTGCTCTACCTGCACCATCTATATTGTTCTCTAGCTTCTGGTACCCATTTACTTCTGCCCTCCAATGTTGCTTCAGCCACTCTCAGGCTCACCTCCTGCTCCCCCCCCACCCCTCCCATTTGTTCTCTATTCTTGCATTTGTTCACGGCCGCCAGGCCGTGACACCACATCCAAGGGCATCTCCCAGCGTGCGCTCTGCTGCTTCTCCTCCCCTAATTATTCATGGCCGGCCGGCCAGCCGTGCTCTGCGGCTTCTCCTCCCAAAATTATTCATGGCCGGCCGTACTTCCAGTTTCCCAGCCGCCCCCCACTTCCCATGCATGTCTTGTTTGACGAAATGTTACTCAATGACCTTGCTTCAAACAAGAATGCCCTTAAGACTTTCTAAACAGGCTTATTCTGCCACCCTTATTCTGCTGCTAAGTGCTGTTAGTTTAACTCGCACAAAGTCACATTACGTAAAGAGAAAGGCTATATCCAAGTGAGTGCTTTACCCATCACCCACTGAAACTGCTGACCTGTTGCTCCGGCATGCACACAAGAGTGGCATACGCTACGCACTATGATCGCTGCATTGTATGCGGCCATATTGCTTGTGCTGTTCACTTCTGCTAGCACTCCATACTGTCACCAAGCTAGCTCTCAGGGAGTCTCTCGTGTGCTTTAGCCTGCAGTTTATCGATGTAAACATCCCACGCATTCCGCTGGGGCGCCACCCCCTGCTGCACAGACAGTGTTCTCTACGTTACTGTTTTGACAGCCGCCCACTCAGTTAGAGTCCTAATGTCGGCGGGAGTGGACTTTCGGGGTATATCTTCACAGCGCTTCAATGGTGCAAACCCTAGTTTTTCTTGTGCAGCAATGTGCCAGAAGCGCGTCCCTGCCTCGTCTTCCCAGCGCACACACCTACTCACGCCACTGAGCATCAGCGATGGGTGGTAATACGACCCAAAGGTGAGTCGAGGAAATTGCCAGTGCCCACCACACCCAGCGATCGTAGTGCGTAGATCGTAATGGCTTCTGGTAACACAAACGCACCCGAGTGACTTACGACACACTTAATATGGCCAACAGCAAATACATGCAAACAATACATTCTGCAGGACCGCTGCTGCACACCGCAACACATGCATTGATGTCAAGAAATGGAAAAAACACTGGTAAATGTAAGCATAATTGTATAATAGCTTTACTGTCTATTTGGATTTTTAAATTACCTTACAATTGTGGCGTTGGCTAATGGATTTTGGTGCATCCTACCACTGCCTGCCACTGTTATCATAGCATACCGATCATTAAAAATGCTGACTCTCAAAGGTCCCGATCTTTAACATCGGGTGAAAGTAGCTTGTATATATAGTCATCTTGTGCTCTCATTATTCCTCATTACAGAAAACAAAAGAATGCTAGCTAATGGGACAGCAATTTACCATTTTTTACGGGTTTCCTATTCTAGTTTGCTTTTGTAGCTGAAGACTTAGATAGATATCATGTACACTTTGATACGCAAGACCCAGAGCACTCACAGTGATTACACCATTCTCGAGGTGCCTTCCACAGGTGAGTGCCATTTAAATAGGTGATAACACGCATCATTCCCTGTTTGTCTCCACATCCACTAGTTTGAACACATTTCCTCGGACCTTGCTATCGGACAGCCGTGTTGTGTTGACGTTGATATAGAACTCTGTGACTGCCTGTGCCTTGCATTAAATACATTAATTAATGGGATCAAAGGCATGCTTGTTGATATTAGATATGTGACACCCTGCGTTGTTCAATATCCGACATGTGATACAGTTGTTATACAGAAAGGCATTCTGCCTTGGAGCTGCTTACTTCTGAAAGCTAATACGTCTTTATAAACACACACACAACCACACACATACACAACCACACACATACACAACCACACACACAACCACATACACAACCACACACACAACCACACAAACCCACACAACCACACACAACCACACCCAACCACACACACCCAAGCGATGGGGTGGGTCGGGTAGTTTTTTAAAATAGGGGTTAGCGTTTTAGGCCTAAAGGCAGTGAAAGGGGTTGGGGTAGTTTTAGGGACAGCGTGGGGGTGAAGGGGCTCAGGGTAGTGTATATTAAGGGTTAAGGACAGCATGAGGGGGTAGGAGGGGGTTGGGTATTTGGACCTCAGGGCGGAGGGGGGCAGGTAGAGATTTGTAGCTTAGGGCGGGGGCAGGAGGGTTGCGACTTTAGCCAATCATCCACCTTTACCAATCGTACCTTTACCACGAAATTGCATGGTAAAGGCATGCTTGGTAAATGAATTCATGGTTAAGAGGCATTCGTGGGTCGGGCTGCATCGTAGAGGGACGCGTGGTTTAGCCATGCGTGCCTCTATCATACAAACCTTGGACACTCTTCATATTGACATAGCTTTTGTCACCGAGACATGGGCAGATGTTGCTTCTGGCCCTGATCTCATTAATGCAACCCCTCCTGGCCACTCAATCTTTAGGCTGGACTGTGTCAGAAAAAGGAATGGAAAACTAGTGATTATCTTCTGCAAACACCTCAAAGCGTCTTTTTTACCACCTCCTGTAACTCCAGACGGTGAAGCACTCTCCTTTAAACTAGAACTAACCAACCTTTAATGGTTATCGTCCCTCAGGCCCTTGGTAGACTTTCACTCATAACTTTGGTCAATTACTAGAAATCAAAGCTAACTCTTCTGACTTAACCATTCTTGGTGACTTTAATTTCCATCTTGAAAAAAACCCTGGACCACGACTTGGCTCATCTTTGTGATTTCTTGGTTAGCCTGGGTTTGCCCAATTGGTAAAGGGACCCACGCATTCAGCAGGCCATCTACTAGATGGGATTTTCTCAGATATCCCCCGTCTTTCTGCATCCTCCATTCCTCTTGTTTGGGCTGACCACCCCGCTGTGATGTTTCACTAAAAGCTAGAGGTAAAAAACTCAAACACCTGCCATCGGCCTTCTCGTCTTTCATACTGTCCCCGGCATAAAACTAACTCTGACACTCTAAATACAACTTTAGCCCAATCTGTGCCTGGGACTTGTATGGACCTTGACACTGTTCTTGTAACTACCATATGTGGATACGTTCATTCTTAATCTTCTTGCCCCAGTTAAAGCGTAAAATAAAATCACAGAACTACACCGTCAGAACCTTGGTTAGATTATAAATTTAGGTTACAAAAACAAGCCTGTCATAGGTTGGAAAGAAAATGGCGCACCGACTACGATCGTTTAGAAAAAGAAGCGTACAGATTGGCTATCTCAGCCTATAAGGAGTTGATTCTGAAAGCAAAATCCAGTTAATTTACATCCAAAATTCAGTCCTCGCTAAACTCATCCAAAGAACTCTTTGATGTAGTGAAACAGTCGATCAGGCTTTCCGATTGCAAAAACTGTACTGCTGATAAGACATTCTGCAACTCTCTAGCCTCTTTCTTCAAGGAAAAGGTAGACGTTATATCTACAACTTGTTCTCATACAACTCATCATCCAACAGCCCTTCTAATAAAACAAACACTTCGGGCCTTCTGGTATTCGATGTAGCTATTTCATATAGTATCACTGCTCGGTTTGAAAATAATTCTACTCCTCTCTCCACCTCAACAGAGGTGAGCTCCCTCCTTAGGCGCAGCAGTTAGGACCTCATCCTTTGTGCAGGCCCTTCTCAGCCAGATTAAGTCAGGTTCCTTACTTGTCCCTTGCCCTGCTACAATCCTTCATCTTGCACCTGATATTATATTCCAGCACCTCACTGATATCTTCAATACGATGTTTATGACTGACGACTTTCCCAAAGAGTGGAAAAAAGCTTCCATCCTCCCTCTTCTAAAAAAAAAAAAAGACTTACCCTGGATGCCAATGATCCTAACAACTACCATCCCATTTCTTGTCGGCCCTTAGATAGTAGAGAAGGCCATCAATGCGGAACTCTGCTCTTTCATCAGAAAACAATGGGCATCTTGACAAAACCCAACTTGGCTTCAGAAGTCAGCACAGTACTGAACTGGCTCTGATCACTGCTGCAGACAAAATCAGATAACTGCTAGATGCTTGTAGTAATGTTGCACTGATACTATTAGACCTCTCAACTGCATTCAACATAGTCAACTATGACCTGCTAAACGTCCGTCTTTCTATGCAAGGAATGAGGGGCAAGGTGCTTCAGCTCCTGAAATCCATCCTCTCGGGTCCAGAGCAGTTTCTTGCCCTGGATAAGTTCAAGCCTCCCTCATTCTCTTTACCAAGTAGGATCCCACAGGGCTCTTAATTGAGCCCTTCGCTCTACACCTATATGTGACCCCCCCCCCCAGCCAAGTTGAACAAATAGTTTGTTTCACTCTGGAGTCCTACGCCAACGACACCCAGATAGTTGTAACAGTGGCCAGTAATACCTACAATACCTTCTTCATATGCTAGGACTGTATGTTGCAGATAAGGAATTGGATGGCCCTCAGCTACCTTAAACTAAACTCAGGTAAAACCAAAGTGCTATAGTTTGGCAGAAACACATTGTTTTGGTCTCCCAGATGGTGGCCACAAGATTTTGGAATGTCACCCTCCCCTTTCTCCATAGCTAAGAACTTAGGTGTACTCTTAGAGAATAATCTTTCTTTTGATAGCAATGTCAACGCGATCACCTCCGTGTCCTTTTTCCTGCTAAAATAACTTAGGAAAGGTAGTCCCTTCTTCCAATGCAAACTACCAGAAAATGTAGTCACTACCCATATCATTTCTTAAATTGATTACTGTAATGCTCTATTTACCAGCATCCAGAAAAGATGCTTAAATAGACTGCAAATCCTACAAAATGCTCCTGCTCTATTACTCCTGGGAATTACCAAATTTCAATCTGGCTCCCATGGCCTCTACCAGCTCCATTGGCGTCCCATAAAAAAGCAGATAGACTAAAAGGCCCTTCACATCGCCTTCAAGGCGATGCATGGCATAGGTCGTAAGTAATTTAGACAATGCTTCCAATGATACACACTCAATAGATCACATAGGCCTAGATGTAGGTAAAGCGATTTTACCGATCTGAAAATACCGAATTTTACAGAATCTGTATTTTCAGATCGGAAAATGAGATGTAGGAAAAAAATCGGTAAAAAATACCGATTCGGTAAAGTTCGGTAGCAGACAATCGGTAAATACCGAATTGGTATTTACCGATTCTGTAAATACCGATTCGGTATCCCCCATTCATTCCTATGGGCCTATTGGCCCATAGGAATGAATGGGGGATACCGAATCGGTATTTACAGAATCGGTAAATACTGATTCGGTATTTACCGATTCGGTAACGTTACTAAAGTGAAACCAGGTAGGCAGCCAATCATGTGCCAGCACCCTCCCCCTCCCTAGCAGGAAGTGGCCACACAGGCAGCTGCAAGTAATCAGAACCTCCTGGAAAAGGCAGTTGGAGCAGAGCAGAGTGCACAGGCAGCAGAAAGGGGTTGGAACACTTTTAAAAGTGTAAAATGGCAAGCAGCCAAGAGAAAGAGCAGCCTGAGAGGAAAAGTAAATTAAAATTCAGCAGCATGGAGCTGCAGGTGCTAGTGGAGGAGGTGGTCAGGGTGCACCACAAATTGTTTGGGAGGCAGTCCCTGACTGTGCCAGAATCAGCCAAACGAAAAATATGGCTGGACATCATGGAGAAGGTGAATGCTGTGGGGGTCACCACCAGGGATACTGAGGACCTCAAAAAACGCTTTTATGACCTGAGGAGCCTAACTAAAAGAAAAATGGCAGAAATACACAGGCAGGCTGGGAAAACTGGCGGAGGCAAGAACCCAGCACCCCCCTGACTGACCTGGAGGAGATGGTGTCCTCAACCCTTGAAAGGGAGAGCGTCTGCGGCCTGGGAGACGTAGACAGCTCGGCCAGAGCTGCAAGAAAAAAAGGTAAGAGACATGCACAGTATTCCCCCAATACCATTCCCCTTACCTGTACCCTTAGTGGGCAAGTAAACCCAATAACAGTACTGCTAGCAATACACTGGGCCAATGCATGATGCGAGATGTAGACAGGAAATGTTAGGCCATGTCATACAGCACACCAAACAACTAGTAGATGTAATGACTGCATACAGAACATGGGCTAAGTGTAAATTTGTATTGTAGTGAATGTTAGACAGTAGCGCCTATCTAATGTACGCTCATATATGTCCACAGGTGAAACATCACGTAGGCAAACGCAGGAGGCTGAAGGGACACAACCTGAGGGGGAGGAAAGTGAGGATGCAGGAGTCAGTAGACCCAACGTACCACCTGAGGAAGCTGCATCAAGTAGCCATCCACCTGGCCAGGACACAGAAATGGCCCAGGAATTGCAGGCAACCCCTAGCGGATCACAGTCCCCACTCCTGCTCTCATCACCAGAGATGGCTGCATCACAACATGACGTGATACCTCCAACACAGCCAGGCAGGAGGCATGTCGTGGGTCCACTCCCAGATTTTGAGTCCGTGGCAGCTGACATTGAGGGTGAGGAACAACTGAACCTGCAAGTGCCAGCGGGCCCTGGCACAACACACTCCAGTGCAGCGATGGGCGATAGTAGTGGAAGACGCCGCAGAGTGCAGGAAAGGCCAGGAGATGCACCAGTTGAGGGTGAAAGTGTTTTCCTAGGTCTGGAGGGGAGCATGGTCCGGATACAGCGGATGCAGGGGAGAGCCATCCAAGCATGCCAACGACAGCTGAGTACCCTGAATAGCAACATAGGGGAGATAGGAAAGGGCATCAGTCAGATGGTACAGGACAACAAGGAAATGGTGCAGGCCAACAAAAAATTGGTGATGGTTAACAGGGAGATGGCTGCAGGGATGCGAGGAATACACAACTCGGTGCAGCTACTATGCACCAAACTGGATAATGACTTTGCTTTAAGGGACAGGGAAAGGCGTCGTGCACATGTCCATAGCAGTGCCCTCTACCGCATGGCCTCTGCCGCTTCCCTGTTATGCAGGAGGAGCTCCAACATGCAGGAGGCCATGATGCTAAATACTAATGAGGTCACTAGGGGCATGGGCAGGGTGACCAGTGCCCTGGAGGCACTGTTGAACACCCAAACTGCGCACACAGCTGCAATGGAAGTGCCTATCAGTGAGGAGATCACAAGCAGGAGCAGCATGGGAAGCATCCCTGTGACAGAAACCAGGAGGAGCAGGCGCCATGCTGAGGCCGCAGGACAACAAGACAATGAGCAGGTTGAACAACCCCCTAGTGTTACAGGGAAGCGATCTAGGAAATGACTCACACAGTTGAAGGTGTTCTTGTACATCACACAGAGCATTGGCGTGAAAAGAGTTTAATTTAAACTTTTGTGCTGTGATAACAAAAGTGATTTGTGAATTAAACCTGAGTTCTAGCATCCCATGGCTGTGTTTATGGCTTACTTACTTAAAAATAGTTGCGTGCAACCTCTTCCCGTCTGTGTCTGCCATCAGTTGCTGTTGCTCCACCAGATGTGTGTGGGTCAGGGACAGCATACTCATCGTCATGGTCCTCAAAATCTGAGAGTTCCACTTCTGTCCCCTTCTTGACCGCCAGGTTGTGCAGCATTGCACAGGCTGCAATAATTTTGCAGCAGGTGATAGGTGTGTACTGGCGGGCCCCTCCGCTTTTATGGAGGCAGCGAAAGCGGCTTTTCCACATGCCAAAGGTGCGCTCCACGATGTTCCTAGTTGTTTTGTGTGCCCGGTTGTATTGCCTCTGACTTGGTGTTGTTGGATTGAGGTAGGGTGTGAGGATGAAGGACCGGAGGGCATATGCACTGTCCCCTATTAGGAATGAGAAAAGGACATTATTCACATGCTCTAACACATCCACCTGTTACATGATTCTACTGATTACCACACAGTGTCTCACCTAGCAAGTATCCTTCACCAAACTCCCCCGCAGTCAGGCGTGCATAGATCCCACTGTTCTGGAATATGTAGGAGTCGTGGGTACTCCCCGGAAATTTGGCCACTATGTCAGTGATCACATATTTGGCATCACAGATCACCTGAACGTTGATGGTGTGGGTGGACTTGCGGTTACGATAGATGTACTCTGTGGCAGCTGGAGGGCATATTGGTACGTGTGTACCATCAATACAGCCTATGATGTGGGGGAAATGCGCCACCTGGTAAAAGTCAGTCTTTGTCCTTAGCAGTTCTGCATGTGTTGCTGGAAAGCGGATGTATAAATGCATTACCTGCAACATTGCATCAAGGAAGTTCTGAAAGAAACGTGACAGAGCGCTCTGGGACACCCCACCAACCGCAGCAGCCACACTCTGGTAACTACCAGATGCGAGCAGGTGCAGGCTGCAGAGCACCTGGCCTTGGGGGGGGATGGCGTGGGACCTTGTGGTTGGATGTTCCAATAGTGGGTGAAGGTCCCTGATTAGGTCCAGGATGGTTTGGGGATCAAGCCTGTACCTCTGCAGGATCTCTGGGTCAGTTAGCTGGAATAGAGTGATCCTCTGTCTGTACACCTGCTCCTCTCTCCTCCAGACCCTCTCACCTTCTGCCTGTAGGCGTAGCCACCCCGCAATTACATAGAATGCCGCCATAGTTGAGGAAATGTTGCATTTTGGGCCTATTTTATACCTTGCACCTGTTTACCACCTGATTGCAATACATGGTAATTACTGACTCTTAAATACCGAATTGAAGCCAAATTCGGTATTTCAGAGGTTCCCTACATCTCAAATACTCATTTTTACCATTTGTTATTTACCGATTCATTATTTGTACAGATTCGGTAATTTTACCGAATCGGTACACTTACCGAATCGGTAAACTTACCGATTCGGTAATGTTTCAGATTCGGTATATTTACAGAATCGGTAAATTATCCGAATCGGTATTTTTACTGAATCTGTATATTTTCCGATTCGGTATCCTTACCGAATCGGTAATGTTACCGATTCGGTAATTTTACCGATTCGGATGCTTTACTGTCCCCTACATCCCAATATGCCTATACCGGTCGGTAACGGCCGAAATTCGGTAAAATCGGCCTTTACCGACCGGTATTGGCCTACCTACATCTGGCCCTTAGATCCTCCTCATCCTTGAGTGGTACCCAAATTCAAAAGATCAAAGTGGGGCGGCAGGAGCTTCTTTACCGGCACAGCTAAGCTCTGCAACTCTATGCCTCCATATCTTAAGAACAAAACAGACTTGTCCTTCCAGAAAGCTCTCAAAACCTGGCTCTTTAATAGTTGCATCGTGCTTGCTCTTTGTTCCTACAGTCTTTATGTTTCCTGGAGCTTCAGTGCCTAGAAGCCACAGGGTAGTAGAACGCTTTATTTATCTAATTTTCCTTTAATTTCATTTCCATGTGGTGCTTTGCTGTTCATTGCAGAAAATAATGCTGAATGGAATTACGCCTAACTTACACAAAGTTAGAATTTTCATCCAGGATAGTGCTTTTTGGGTTTGCTCTAAATCTGTGCAGTAGTTTTGGAGATATTTTTGATTGAAAAGATGCAAATGTTTGGCATACAGAGGTTAACATTTAGGTATATCTAGAGAGTTAGTTTGTTTTTTTCCAAGGATTCAGGTTATTGGATAATCACAAATCCAAACATGTAAACACATAAGTCAATCTGATTGATCTTTGGAGCTATTTCTCCCACTAGCTATGTGGGTCGGTGGATCCGTATCCAAAATGATCTGATTGGTTGTCCAAAACACTGAAAGAATATGTTGCGACTACCACTGTTATTGTTTGTTCTGTAGTGAGCAGAGGAACATAAGGAAAAGGTAAAAGCCAGTATTTATTTCTTTAGCAAAGATTTCTTTACCAAAAAGTATGCTTTGTTCCTTTTGCATCTGGCTTTACAGAGCGCCCCTCTTTTATAGTGACATTAACTTTTTAATGTAGAGTTTGGCTGTTTTCGTTTAACTCGCTATCTTCTTTTTTGTCTTCCAGGTCTTTGGGATAGACCCCTTGAGGATGCTTCCACCCTTGGAGGAACAGAGTATCAAGTAATTTATTCTGTTAGCCTATAGTTGAGGAAATGTTGCATTTTGGGCCTATTTTATACCTTGCACCTGTTTACCACCTGATTGCAATACATGGTAATTACTGACTCTTAAATACCGAATTGAAGCCAAATTCGGTATTTCAGAGGTTCCCTACATCTCAAATACTCATTTTTACCATTTGTTATTTACCGATTCATTATTTGTACAGATTCGGTAATTTTACCGAATCGGTACACTTACCGAATCGGTAAACTTACCGATTCGGTAATGTTTCAGATTCGGTATATTTACAGAATCGGTAAATTATCCGAATCGGTATTTTTACTGAATCTGTATATTTTCCGATTCGGTATCCTTACCGAATCGGTAATGTTACCGATTCGGTAATTTTACCGATTCGGATGCTTTACTGTCCCCTACATCCCAATATGCCTATACCGGTCGGTAACGGCCGAAATTCGGTAAAATCGGCCTTTACCGACCGGTATTGGCCTACCTACATCTGGCCCTTAGATCCTCCTCATCCTTGAGTGGTACCCAAATTCAAAAGATCAAAGTGGGGCGGCAGGAGCTTCTTTACCGGCACAGCTAAGCTCTGCAACTCTATGCCTCCATATCTTAAGAACAAAACAGACTTGTCCTTCCAGAAAGCTCTCAAAACCTGGCTCTTTAATAGTTGCATCGTGCTTGCTCTTTGTTCCTACAGTCTTTATGTTTCCTGGAGCTTCAGTGCCTAGAAGCCACAGGGTAGTAGAACGCTTTATTTATCTAATTTTCCTTTAATTTCATTTCCATGTGGTGCTTTGCTGTTCATTGCAGAAAATAATGCTGAATGGAATTACGCCTAACTTACACAAAGTTAGAATTTTCATCCAGGATAGTGCTTTTTGGGTTTGCTCTAAATCTGTGCAGTAGTTTTGGAGATATTTTTGATTGAAAAGATGCAAATGTTTGGCATACAGAGGTTAACATTTAGGTATATCTAGAGAGTTAGTTTGTTTTTTTCCAAGGATTCAGGTTATTGGATAATCACAAATCCAAACATGTAAACACATAAGTCAATCTGATTGATCTTTGGAGCTATTTCTCCCACTAGCTATGTGGGTCGGTGGATCCGTATCCAAAATGATCTGATTGGTTGTCCAAAACACTGAAAGAATATGTTGCGACTACCACTGTTATTGTTTGTTCTGTAGTGAGCAGAGGAACATAAGGAAAAGGTAAAAGCCAGTATTTATTTCTTTAGCAAAGATTTCTTTACCAAAAAGTATGCTTTGTTCCTTTTGCATCTGGCTTTACAGAGCGCCCCTCTTTTATAGTGACATTAACTTTTTAATGTAGAGTTTGGCTGTTTTCGTTTAACTCGCTATCTTCTTTTTTGTCTTCCAGGTCTTTGGGATAGACCCCTTGAGGATGCTTCCACCCTTGGAGGAACAGAGTATCAAGTAATTTATTCTGTTAGCCTATCTACTTTCTGCATTTCCTTTCCTTTTTTATCCATACTGTACTGTGCCACTGTAAGTTACCCTTATGGCACAGCACTTTGCACTCTGTGTTAGTCTAATTCTCTGTAACTTTTAGTGTTGGTATTTTTAGTGATTGTTTTGGAATGTCACCTGCTCCCCACCATTAATGTAGAGGGAGACCGGTGTCCATTTTGTTTTATTTTGAGAACTGTCCCATGCTAAAGGTGTCATATTAGATCAGGTGTCTCCAACAGGTCGATCGCGAGCTACCAGTAGCTCGCCGACCCCCTGGTAGTAGCTCGCCCGGCATCTAATAATTTAGCTATCGTTCTGCGCTGCAGCATGCATTTTGTAGCCCTTCACTGTCTTTTTAAGTTTGTCATTAGAGTTTGCCCGCCCTCACCAAAACCAGCTGCTCAGATTGGTTGAACTGAGCTTGGCTGGGGCGGGGCGGGCAGAGGAACATGACGTTCTTCCTGAAGTCCGTCACAATCCGGAATCGCGCCACCAGCCTTTTTCAGAGGGCACTGCGCTTTAAATGGATCTTTTCATCGTGGGCGGAGTGGAGTAGCAGATCGGTAAGTATCTGCGCTCCGCACTGGTGAGCTAATTCAGAAGAGTTATTGTTACTTAATACATTTATGGCAGCTCACAATAGGTGTAGTTGTTTTTTTAGAGCTCTCCCCTCCTTGCTCGAACTCGCCTTCAACCCTTGCCATTCCTGGAAAATACAGGTCCAGTTACCCCTTCCCTCCCCACGCCTGGAGCCCCTCACAGGAAGCTTGGGGTGCAGAGCAGGACAAAAGCTGAAAGTACTTTCCATAGCCGTCTACGTCCCTCGCCGTTCAGAGGGGGTCATCGGCTGCCATCACCACAGCTCTCCGAGCGAGTTTCTAAAGAGGTGAAAATCCCCAGAGCGGTGCTTAATAATTAGATTCCGAACGTGCACTGTATGGCTAGCTTAATTTGTAATTGTTTGTGTTGATAATGTCTCTGGGTTATACAGTTTAATGTGGTAACAAAAAAATATATACAGAAAATCGGTTAAGTGGTGAGGATTCAGTTCATGCTACGCATCAATCCCGATGAAAATACAGAGCAGCTCCTCTGCATGACTGGGTGCTCCCTTTGCAGGCTCAGCGCTATCCTGAGATCCAGTCCCTAAAAGGCGCTTTCAGATCGAGTGGCCGTCTCTTGACCTCCCAAAGTCTGCACCCTATAGCGAGGAGTCGGTCGATCAGCTCCAAGGAACCCCCCGGCACTGAGCACCTCTTTCTTCTTCTGAATTCAAACTGTCCTAGGGAGATCTCCTCTACTTCCAACGGCTGGGAGCTTTGCTCTCAGTTCTTGCCATCTGGGTGGTGACCGGAGTCCTGGTTTACTTGGCAGTGGAGCTGATAATCTCTGGTTTTGTGACTACGAGATTGAAGGAGGTGTTAAGAGAGGGGGCTGGAAAGAAAGAGAGAGAGGGAATGGACGATGGAGAGAAAGAGAGAGAGGGGGTGGCGAGAAAGAGAGGGGCTGGAAAGAATGAGAGAGGGAATGGAGAGAAAGAGAGAGAGGGGGGCTGGGGAGAGACAGAGGAGCCGGAGAGAGAAAGAGAGGGGTCGCTGGAGAGACAGTGGTGCCAGGGAGAGACTGGGGCGCTGGAAAGAGAGTTAGAGAGAGAGTGGGGCCGCTGGACTGAAAGAGACTGCGAGGAGCAAGAGAGAGAGGGGCTGGGGAGAGACAGTTGGGGCGGAAAGAGACAGTGAGGGGCAGACAAGAGAGGGGCTCGGAGAGACAGTGGAGGCGCAGAGATACCGTGAGAGGCAGGGCGGAGAGGGGCCTGGGGGAGACAGTAGGGGCAGGAGGAGAGAGAGGGGCTGCGGAGAGACAGTAGGGATGGAGAGAGACAGAGGGTTCGACGAGAAGATTGTCGAGATGTCACCGACAGACTGAGGGCGTAGACCGGGAGAGAGGGGGGCAAGGAAAGAGTGAGGGAGAGCCAGAGACGGTGAACAGGGCTCAGGACAGGAGCAAGGGCAGGATAAGGGCAGTGTAGGGTTAGAGAAGGGGCAGGGAGCATGGGCAAGGTGCAGTAACAGAGAGCGTGTCCGGGAGCCAGGAAAGAGTGCAGGGGTTGGGACAGGGAGCAGTGGCAGAAAGGCAGACATGTTGGGCAGAACAAGGGACAGGGGAGAGTGCAGCGATAGAGGACAGTGGTGAGCAGGGCAGGGTGCAGGGACCTTAGCCATGGGTATGCAGTGAGTAGGGAGTGGGACAGAGGCAGGGTGTTGTGGCACAGAGCCGGACAGGCAGGGGGAACCGAAAGCATGGAGTGAGAGCAGGGTGGGCAGAGAGCAGAAATAGGGGACAGGGTTCAGGGGGCGATAGCATGGGCATGGAGCCAGGCAGGGAGAGAGAGGGCACCGGAAGCACGTGGTGAGAGTGGGCAGGGAATAATATACTGATCACCTCACCATTAGGAACAGTTAACATCATAATGGGGAGTTCCATGGCCCTATGGAAGGATCACATGAACATTCGCACAAGACCACCCCTGAGAAGGAGCAGAGCACCAGTGTGCGAGCTGCCTTCATTCATGTTGTGGGGGACCTGGTGCAGAGCGTTGGGGTACTGGTGGCTTCTCACGTTATCTACTTCAAGCCAGAGTATAAAATTGTGGATCCCATCTGTATGTTCCTCGTCTTCTCCATCATGGTCTGGGGGTCACACTATTCTAGCCATACTGAGGGATGTGTTGCTCATACTGATAGAAGGGACTCAAGGGCGTAGAGTAGACTTCAGTGCTGTGAAGGAATCTCTGCTGTGCATCCCGAGACTGAAGGTGCTGCACAGCCAGCACATCTGGGCACTAACTGTGTCGCAGCCAGTGCCATCGATGCACATTACGATCAATGAAGATGCTGATGCCCAGGTATTGCTCATAGAAGCCAGCACCCAGTTACAGAGCAAATTTAACTTCCACACCACGACAATCCAGGCAGCTGTGGCTTCCCAGCTCTGGCCTCTCCACAGTGAGGCCTTGACTGTTCCATGGTGTCGTGTGGCCACTCAGGATGTTATGTATGGTTGTTTTGTGGTCTGTTTGTGTGACGATTTTATTGGTTGGTGGTCTGTGCCAATGCTTGTCTGTGGGTTTTTGGCTAAAAGTGTGTGCCGATTTTATTGGCTGGTGGGCTGCTTTTTATTGTAATTTTTTCTGATAGTACCAAACATTGCCTGCTGCAAGCACAAATAGCCAAGTAGTCTTCCATACCTTGAAAAACACCGTCCTACAACATGTCTCAGTTTTAATTATTTTGCAAATGTGGCCCACTTTTTTTTAGCTATTTGATTTGCATGTCCTATATTTAATAACATAACAGGTCTAGTTGCAAAGTGCACGATTACCCGAAGGTGTCCTGGGGCTGAATAACAGATGTTTATTGTTACCCAACTCAAGGCTATTCATTATCTCGACCTCAACTGGATGAAAGGATGAGTGGACCTGCTTGGATTTAAACCTGTCACCATGAGGTCAAGCACTGGCCCCTGCAGTGGCAGCTTTAGTGCAGTAAGCCACCTGACCCGGCTTATGGGGCTTCTTTTAATTTGGTGCCAGAGCCTCCTTTCTGTCCCATTCCGACAAGCATCGGCTTCCGCTTGCAAGGCTTGTGCTTTTGTTGTGTCACTGTGTGGCTTGTGCTTTAGCTTTTTGTCTCACTATGCTGCAGAAGGCAGTGCACATGTAAAAAAGGGAAAAAAGTAGTTTCTTTCAGTGTTATTGTGTGGAAACCACAGTATGGGGCCGATGGGCTCTGAATAAATAGGTTTAACGTCAATTAAACTGGGCGGGGGAGGTCGCTCGGAAAAATGCGCGAGTTGCTTGGGATTTAGTAGCTCACAACCATTTTCCCTGACCAGAAGTAGCTCTCACTACACAAAAGGTTGGAGACCCCTGTATTAGATTGACGTGTCCTAGTGCATGGCGACTAAGCCTGGGCGGTATTCAAGGAGTTTACGAGGAACTCGGTGAAGTGCCAAAAAAATGTTGCCAAGCTACGCGGAGTTCCGTGAGCCACGGAGTGAGTTACCTGGCGCTGTTCACACTGATTTTTAGTGCCTGATGTTTTAATCGCACTGTAAAATCAGAGCAAATGGCATCTCGTACAGTGCAATAGGGCGATGCTTCTTTCTGCAGCTCAAGTAGAAGTTCTACTCGAGTGGCAGCTTTCCCAATGCGAACTGAAGGTTTCTCGATGCGAACAGATGCAACCAAACGCGAATGCCCACATTGAGAAATCTCCCTGGGAAGTGGTCTAGTTTTGGATTTTCCTTGCTCATGCTCTCTAATTTACCATTAGCTAGCATGAGCGAGGAAAACACTCTGCTCCGCTATGCGGAGCTGCGTTTTTCAGAACTCTGCAATCAGTGCGGAGTCCAAAAACCTCCACAAACTCCGTGAACTGATCAGAGTTCACTGCCCAGGCTTAATGGCGACTAAGCATGTCTGGAATTACCCCGCCTATGTGATAAATGCTGGGGTACATCATGCAGCTGGTACACTGAAGCTAAGCTTGTCCGTGCCCGGCCCACGTCCATTTCCAGCCACATTGTCCAATTATCTCCCCATGGGTATAGAAAAATCGGATTTAATTCAAATAAACCTAGTGCACTTGGGCAAAAGATATCTGTGGTAAAAAATATCTTGAATTTGAATGATTAAGACTGACCAACCTCCTATTGCGTCTGCCGTTACTCACTGTGTGCATCAACAGAAGATACAAGTAATAAAGAAGGAAGTAAATGCAAGCAAGTTATTATCGATTCAGATTTGAGGTCGAATCAGAAACCGGTCCTTTTTTCCGGTCCAGGGAAGGCATGGCTTGGCAGTTCGGGCTGGACTGTTCCCATGAGGCACAGGGTCAGACTGATTAGCATATGGCCATGTCTGAACTGGGGTGGCAGAGTGGGCTAAAGAACGGAGATGGATTAAACCCAGATCTGTTGACTGGGTGTGAGTGTTTTATTGGTTCAGATGCTCCGTCCATCCCCACCCCCTTTTGTACCGCTTTGTTCACCATAAGTTGGCAGTGTATGATCAGACGTGAGTCCCTTGCTCACTTTGCCACTGGATTCAAGCAAGCCGGGCTGAAGACGGCTGAAATGCCAGAAACCGGTCCTCGGAAGCTTGCTTCCGGTCCAGGGAAGGCATGGCTTGGCAGTTCGGGCTGGACTGTTCCCATGAGGTACAGGGTCAGACTGATTTGCATATGGCCAATATCTGAACTGGGTTGGCAGAGTGGGCTAAAGAACGGTGATGGATTAAACCCAGATCTGTTGACTGGGTGTGAGTGTTTGATTGGTTCAGATGCTCCGTCCATCACCACCCCCTTTTGTACCGCTTTGTTAACTCCATGGCTGCTAAGGGTTTTCCCCCCCGGTGCTGGGATCCCACATTTACCATTGTTCATGACGAGCTCAGCTCGTCATGAGTGTATGGAGGTGTACATCATGACGAGCTGAGCTCGTCATGAGCGTCCAAGGAGTTAACACAAGGTCCATGCCAAAACATGCTCAAGACATTTTATGCCTCTTCAGCTAAAACAAGTGGGACCTATTTTTCTTCTCCGAAACTTGGTTGAGGGAAACCTCATCACGGCACTGTCCTGATTCCACTGGGTTATCGCTGGTACGTGATCTCAGGAGGACAGTTGGCCCTGATATATTGTCCTCTCTTTTTGTGCACCACGACTAAACTATGACTAAGCTAGAAGGCATTGATGCAGAATGGCTGATCTCGATCGAAATCAATCCTAATTTCTCCTCTGAGTATATCCATCCCACTCGGGTGACAAATGCAAAAAACAACAGTTGATGGACAGAATGCAGAACATTGGCATACATTCACCCCAGTAAAGAGATCTGGGCCTAAATCCATCGTTTTTTTGCACTCCACCCCACACCAGCTCACTTTTCCACTGGATTCAAGCAAGCCGGGCGGAAGATGGCTGAAATGCCAGAAACTGGTCCTCGGAAGCTTGTTTCCGGTCCAGGGAAGGCATGGCTTGGCAGTTCGGGCTGGACTGTTCCCATGAGGCACAGGGTCAGACTGATTTGCATATGGCCCTGTCTGAACTGGGGTGGCAGAGTGGGCTAAAGAACAGAGATAGATTAAACCTAGATCTGTTGACTGGGTGTGAGTGTTTGATTGGTTCAGATGCTCCGTCCATCACCACCCCCTTTTGTACCGCTTTGTTCGCCATAAGTTGGCAGGGTATTCTCAGACTTGAGTCCCTTGCTCACTTTGCCACTGGATTCAAGCAAGCCGGACTGAAGACGGCTGAAATGCCAGAAACCGGTCCTCGGAAGCTTGTTTCCAGTCCAGGGAAGGCATGGCTTGGCAGTTCGGGCTGGACTGTTCCCATGAGGTACCGGGTCAGACTGATTTGCATATGGCCATGTCTGAACTGGGTTGGCAGAGTGGGCTAAAGAACGGTGATGGATTAAACCCAGATCTGTTGACTGGGTGTGAGTGTTTGATTGGTTCAGATGCTCCGTCCATCACCACCCCCTTTTGTACCGCTTTGTTAACACAAGGTCCATGCCAAAACATGCTCAAGACATTTTATGCCTCTTCAGCTAAAACAAGTGGGACCTATTTTTCTTCTCCGAAACTTGGTTAAGGGAAACCTCATCACGGCATTGTGTTGATTCCACTGGGTTATCGCTGGTACGTGATCTCAGGAGGACGGGTGGCCCCGATATATTGTCCTCACGTTTTGTGCACTATGACTAAATTATGACTAAGCTAGAGGGAATTGATGCAGAATGGCTGATCTCGATCGAAATCAATCCTAATTTCTCCTTTTCAAGGGCATTGATTTGTCAACTGCAGGAAAATGTTGCTAATTTTGCCAAGTCATTAGCTAACGCTTTAGCTTACGTTTATATACAACTAGCAGCCCGTCCCGACCTTGTCCGGGAGCAATCAGGCTTCCCCGACCCCCGCCTGCCCCGACATTGCCCAGCAGCCCGGGCCCCCAACCGCTCCGTCCACCGCCTGCCCCGACATTGTCCCCCGGATGTCACAAAGGTCCAGTGTTGAGGCGCTCTGCATAAATCTGCATGGCAGATGCTGTAAGTCCCCGTCCCCCGCCTGCCCCGACCCCCGCCTGCCCCGACATTATCCCCAGGAGCCTTTCTTCAGCCAATGTAAATTGAACCCTTCTGTTTTGTTGTAACTCCCCGTCCCCCGCCTGCCCCCACCCCCGCCTGCCCGACATTGTCCCCCGGAGCCTTACCTCAGCCGATCTATATTCTATCCTTCTGTTTTGGTGAAAGTCCCCGACCCCCGCCTGCCCAACATTGTCCCCCGGAGCCTTACCTCAGCCGCCGCTCCTCAGTTCACCGCTCCTCCTTCTGTTTTGGTGTAAGTCCCCGTTCCCCGCCTGTCCCGACCCCCGCCTGCCCGACATTGTCCCCCGGAGCCTTACCTCAGCCGCCGCTTCTCAGTTCACCGCTCCTCGTCGCTGGTCACCGCTCCTCCCGCCGGTCCGCTGCTTCTCACCTCCTCCCCCACGCCATGTCCGCCGCTCGTCACCGCTCCTCCCCCGCGCCATGTCCGCCGCTCCTCCTTGCGCTCCTGGACACCGCACCTCCCCGCGCTCCTGACGTCAGCACGCAGGTCGCGGCTGGTGCTACTTTGAGGGGACTACTTTTTTTATAATGTACATTTTTTAAATATAACGCATTTTTTTAATTTATATAGCCTATGTCCATCTGCACACCCTGAGGATTACAACGATGTATCGGGTGTGTGGATTGGCGCTGTGGTTCTGGAGTTTACCCGCCTCAAAGCCTCAAAGTTCTTCCTTTATAATAGTAGTATAGATTGAACTTTAAGATGTAGGGACATTTCACTGTTCATGTGGCGGATGCCGATTTTAAGACTACTTCTCTATTGAAAGAAGCCTTAATTGATGTGAATCTTATACAAGTGGTATCGGAACCAATCCATCTTGATTTAATTTTTTCAAGCTATTCTGATTTATAGGCAGGTGTACCCGATCGACTTATCTGGTAGGATCATTGTTTAGTTCCCTTTCATTTCTCACTCCACGGAGAGCAGTTGTTCAACCACGGAACGTTTCAACCATCGTGTGAGTAGTATAACATTTCAGAGGTGAACTTCCATTATTTACGCTCTACTACCAAGAAAAAACCTATGGGTAACACGTTGACAGTTGTAATAACCATTAATAATTGGCATACACAGGCAATTAATCAATTGCGCTTTAAAAAACTGTCCTCTCTGAAATAATTAAAGCCTTTTCTCCTTGGTTATCCTCAAAACTTAGAGAAGCCAAAAGCTACTGTAAAGAGTGAGAAAGGAGGAGGAAAAAGCCATAATACTACAGCAAAGACAGTATATAAAGAAGCTTTAAAAAGCTTTTTTTAATCAATTCATAAAGCATAATTTGAATGTTTTGCCATTCAAATTTCTTCAGGTATCACTGCTTCTATTAAAAATTACAAACTTTTCCACCCTTTTCCTTCTCCTTAAGCATGTCAACAAAGATTCTCCTCTGTGACAACCTGTCAAATTTTATTCCACAACCGAAAAGAGAAAATCTATGTCAATTTTGACGGTGAGGGTGATATTCCTACCCATGAACGAACAGATAGAGAGCTAGCTCAGCCTGAAGGACCTGCTTTAATTGCTTAATATATGATATCCCAAGAAGAATAAGCATGTGCAATTCCTAATTGCAGCTCAGGCTCCCCCCTTGACCCCTCACCTCCACATATATTAATACTAATGTAATGTAAGGTGGATTTTTAGAGTACTGCTAGTCACCTGTGAGGGTATCCAGGCACTGAATAGGTGAGGTTAAACGAGTGGTGAGGCTGGGCCTGAGTACAGGCAGTCTTGATAGTCCCACAAGAAGACTAATTGAAAAGTCAGGTCTTCAGCATCTTGCGGAATTCAAGAAGTGAGGAAGACTCCCTGATGTGTTGGGGGAGGTTGTTTTAGGATTTGGTGGCTTGGTCGAAGAATGATCAACCTCCCATTCTGCTTGTTTGGATGCGGAGTGTGGGAGCGAGTGAGAGTGATGCTGAGCGAAGTTGTCTGGTGGGCTGGTGGAAGTAAAGCTGGCAATTGAGGTATTTGGGCCCTGTTCTGTGTAGTGACTTGAATGTGTGTGTGAAATTTGAACTGGCAGTGGCGCTTTTGGATGGGGAGCCAGTGAAGCTCTCTGAGGAGTGGTGTGGGATCGGCATGGGTGGTTGAGGACGAGTCTGGGGGAGGCGTTTTGGATGGTTTAAAGTCTATAAAGGTGGCCTGAAATGCCTGCTTAGAGTGCATTGCTGTATCCAATCTGCTTGTGATTAGGGCCTGCGTGATGGAGCATCTAGTGTCCAGTGGGAGCCACTTGAAGTCTTTAGGGTAACATGTAGAGAATGTGGAAGCATGCGGAAGTGACAGCATTGACCTGGAGCATCATGGTGAGTTTGGTGTCCTGGACAAGACTTAGGTGTGAATGCTTTGTTATTCTGGAGAGGAAAGAACCTATCAATTTGAGTGGTGGTCCTTGTATTCCTGCTGTGTGTAGTCTGGCAATGAGTTTGTGGTGGGCGACTGTGTTGAAAGTAGCGGAGAAGTCGAGAAACATGAGGCAGTCCACGGTCGAGAGTGGTGTATATGTCATCTGTGGACACGATGAGGGCTATTTTGGTCCTATGGTTGTTTCGGAATCCGGATTGCAAGTCGTACAGGAGTTTGTGGCATTCTAGGTGGTCAGTGAGTTGTCGGTTGATGGTCTTCTCAATGACTTTGCCTGGGAAGGGGAACCTCGAGATGAGTTGCTAGTTGCTGAGTACTTCAGGGTCGCTTCCACCAATGCCTTTCACAGTAATTTTATTCAGCACTAGAATGTTTCTCCCCCACTCTGGGTTTCCTCCCTCAACCAGTTGATGTGGCCAGCAACACATGCAGGCACCTACCTGGGTTAGTCATGCCCTTCTGGGAGCATGGCGAGAGCCGAGTACTGATCCGCTCTCTTCCTGGGTCAGGCTGTACTCAGCAGGAAGAGTTTGCCTCCAGAAGAGTCTCTCCATTTCTGGTCTCACCTCCAGTATCGGACCCTGTTTTGTTTACTCGGTGCTGGATTGAGTTTCTACTTCTTCTACTCTTATCAGGCTTCTCTTCTGTGTCTCTTGTTCTAGCTTTTTTTCTCCTGTCTGTCGGCATCTGTCTTCTCTTTCTTCTTCCGGGTTTCCCTTTAATGTCTATAGGCTGACACTGAAGAATCTTTTGTCTCTTTTATTTTCTTCTCCCTCTCTTGTTTATGTCCCTTTACTTTTTCTAACCATTTGCTTTGTTTCCTTCTCTCTAGGGTCCTCATGGTGCAGGGCATCACTCAGGATTCAGAAACTGTCTACCTCTGCAAGTAAGTGTACTTTTCTTTTAAGATCCTGAATCCCGAAACAAGTTATGTAAGGGAACATAAATTAGCCCAACTTGAACCGCGGAAAGATTGGGGGGGGGGGGGTGCAGGCTCAAAGAGCACCCAACCAAACCTTTGATAGAAATGTTTAAAAATGTTAAGAATTTGGGTGGAGGACAGGCTCCGAGGTCAACTCCCATTTTGCAATTCCAAAGGTCGTGTGCAGCTGGGCTTGGCTGCCCATGGCATGTGGGTGTGTGGCCAGGCCCTTTGTCAACTGCCTCTCCATGACCAAAGGCCATGTGCAGCAGCAAATGGCCACCCACCGAGGGATGGGAGCACAGAACTTTTTGAGGTTGTTTATAATTAAAAGAAAATCACAGAAAATAGCCAAAGGTTGAAGTGGAGTTTCTTTGGCTCTGTTATGTTAAAAACAAAATCTAAGAAATTTGCAAGTTTTGAGTAGGACCACAATCCATAACAGCAGTGCACACCATAACTCGCACACCGAATGCAAGTTCGAAGTATGCACCGATAAGTGCTGAAAATACAGCTTTAGGTGACTGTTTATTTTTGTACATTTTGGGACATCAAAATAATGAGCTGGCAACCCCAATCATAAGACTGGAAGTTTGTTGCAGGATCAGAACAATATTTATTTCCTTCACCCTTGATCCCTGATTAATGCCATAATAGCAATAGTTTAACTTATATCTGAAACCCTACGCCGCCGTCAATTACATGCTGAGTTAATTCAAGTGTCTGGGAATTCACCCTACATTCAGACAACTCACTCCTCATTCTCACCCTTCACTTTCATGCTCACCCTGCACTCACAGCGATCACAATGCACTCACTATGCACTTGTGCCGTTCACCCTGTACCTCACCCTGCAGTCACACGAGCACACTACTCACCTTGCACTCATGTGACACTTCACTCACCTGTCCCCCTCACTGCTCAACCTGCAATCTCAATCAAACAAGCCCATCTATAACCATACATTAATTCGTCCCACTCTGCACTTACATCCGCACCCAAATTCATATGGTCACCTCACTCATTCTGCAGTCACTCCTCTTACCCTACTCTCACAATGTTGCAACGCTCACCGTGCACTCACATGGGCACTCCTGCCACCCACACAGCGCAGAGGGTTAATGTGCCTGTTACAAAGAACTTCTACCATCCTGATCACAGAACTGAGTCTGGGTAAACTATGAGTAGCGCTGTAAAAAAATTAAATGTTTGTCAGAAAGGTGCTATAGAGAGATGAGGTGCATTGTTGGTGAGTGGTTGCGAGGTAATATATGGAGAAGGAGGAAATGAGGTGCCAAAAAAGACTGTTGCACCGTGTGCGAACAGTGCTAGGGGCAGCCGTGGCTGGGAGGGTTAGCCCTCAAACCTCCCCCCCAACCCGAAGTTCGTGTCTAGTTGCGCCCCTGGTCTCAGGCATGGGTGCCCCTCAACTCGTGCTTGATAAACCAGTTTAAACCTGGGATTAGCTGAAAGGAAGCGGCCCTAGCGGTTCCTATAAGCTGTGGATGGTTTAAAGATTTCTAGTTTTGTGACACGGTGCAATATCGTGGCTGCTTTCACACAAAATATGCTGTTGGCTCTCTCTCCACTCTTCGAAAATTCCTTTGCCTTCCTCTGCTGAAAGGCGGCTGCGGTGCTTTAAACCGTCTATCTTTTGTCTGATGACCTTAACTTTCAACCTGGAAGAATGTTCTTTGTCGTCTCACAGCGGGTCTGAGCGACGGCAGAGAATGGGAAGTGAAACGTGCGCGGGAAGAAGAGGGGAGAGGGCCAGAGGGCGCCGCTGGAGGATGTAGTGCTGAAAGGCGCATTGTCAGTCATTGGAAAGTGTCACCATTTCAAAGCCACACAATGCCACGTTGTCACAGACTCCATCCGCGAGCCTAAGACCGCAAGGTACCGCTGCACCGCGCGAAGAATAAAGCCGTGTCCCAGCCATTAAGTGTTGCACTGAGAGCAGACACCTAAGGTCTCGTTTACAACGAGGCCTCGTGGGAGCAGGAGGAGGGGTGACGCGCGTGAACTGCTCGGCACGCCATTGGCTGGATCCAGTGGCCTCTGGTGTCTCGCGCTCGGGCTGTCGAGGGCTGACATAGATGTTACAGTGTCCCCCTCAGTGGGGTGAAAGGTCGAGGTGCAGTGGTCTCAGGTGGCTTATTAAGAAAGAGCGCATGCGCAACGAGTCTTAGAGGAGGTGGTAGTAGTCAAGCATGTGTTTGACAGTTTCAGTCATTGAGTGCAGACTGCAGACAAGAAAATAACTGACGTGAACGTGATTTCACATGAATGTGAAATTTCACATGAACGTGAAATGCCATGCTTCAATCGCATTTCTTTATTGGTGGCGGCCTGGTCAATAATATCGAGTCTGCACGTATAACCCTTTAGTGCCACGACCAGGGGAGCAAAACGATGTGCTGGCAGACACAGACTAATGCGCACACACATTTAGTGAGCTTCTTAAAAACAGATATGATAATGTCAGCATGTTTGGCCTTACTGTGTGCCCGCAATTTTATGCTGAATTAGTTTGGTTTGTTCCAGTGAAATAATTTGAGTTTTCCACCTGTGCTGCTGAGTTGAGAGTTGCATTCTCTTCCGAATGCAACAGATTATATCGGGAAATGGAAAAGACACCCTGACATGCTACAGGCCCCTGGGTCATTTGCTAAAGGGCACAGCATATTTGCTGGGTTTGCACAGCCTGTAAAGGAATCACACGGTCTCCTTCTATTTTTCTACTGCAATGTAACGCGGATATTTTCCCCGTCGTCTTAATACTCCCAATAAACAATATGAATTTTGTTTATGAATTAGTTCGTTTAGTAGAGTATTGAAATCTCTGTTGAAGAACCCCAGTTGAGAAGAAGGTCAGTAGGTGGCAGTAGACAGCCGTTAGTAATAGCTGTGGAATTAGGCAAAATACGTGTAATATTATTATGCGCCAGATTCCATTTTAAGGAACCTTACTTTTCAGTTGAGATACCCAGGCCCATGTATAAAAATGATTTGTTGAAAACATATGGTGCTCTGTAGTTAACCGAGATGGGGGCGTGCAGTTACAAGAAACAGACCGAGTCAAAAAATACTCATAAAATGTTGGCACGCCTAAAGACAACGTCACGGTGGGCTCGAATTCTCCCTTTGATTACTCAGCCTATTTGTTACAGAATTAACTGTACAGTGAGCGGGCGACATCTATGTTGTGGACTAGAGACAATAAGAATGCGTGTCCCTTTAATTGTGAAGGATGTTCTGTGGCCGGAGGTAAAGGGCGAGGATTTGGAGTAAAGATTGGAAATGTCTCTCTTATTTTGCAGCTTTTATACAGCATCAACTCCACCCCGAAGGTTTTGAAGGGCTTTACATGAACACCTGCTATATTACATTCATTCATTTTTTGGTAGGCATAGGGAGATTCAGTGATTTGCCCAAAATCACAGGATGTTTGCTGTTGAGCCACGCCGAGACTCGAACGTTGTTTTCCCAGCTCCAAAGTCGGTACCTCTGGCCATTATGTCACTTTCACAAGTCTTGTCTCCCTTGGATTTTTTATGGTGGGATATGCATGATAACCAGGGGTGCAACTAGACCCAAACTTCAAGGGTGGGGGTGGGGTAGGGGACTAACACCCCCAGCCAGAGCTGGCCCTAGCCGCACACAGTGTAACAGTCTTTCTTGGTGCCCCCTTCCCCATTTCCTCCTTCTCCATGAATTCCCTCACTACCACTCACCAAAAATGCACCTCATCTCTCTAAAGCACCTTTCTGACTAAAATTGTCTTATTTTTATAGCGCTACTCCTAGTTTACTTACACTCAGTTCTGTGATCTGCATGGTACACTTTCTTAGTAGCAGGCACATTAACCCTCTGCGCTGGGTGGGTGGCAGGAGTGCCCATGTGAGTGCACGGTGAGCGATGCAACAGTGTGAGAGTAAGGTAAGAGTAAGTAAGGTAAGAGGATTGACTGCAGGGTGGGTGAGGTGACCATATGAATTTGGGTGTGGATACAGCAGAGTGGGATGAATGAATGCATGGTTAGTGATGGGCTTGTCTGAGTGAGATTGTCGTTACGATTCATTCCTTTTGCACGCAAGTCATTACAACGACTTCCCTTAGTGGGGCGCTGGACTTTGGATTAGTATCATTTACTATTCCTACTCCAGTCTGCGCAACAGTAGGGAAGGTGTTGGACTTTGAATTCAACACCACCCGCCAGTGCTCCCCCTAAAGCAAGTCATTGTAATGACTTGCATGCTAAACAAATGCGTGTAAACAACGCGTTTGTTCTATTGCTGATGCTGTAAAGGCACAGCATGATTCTGGCTTTGTACTAAGGGATGTTTCCCCTTCCAGTTCTAACGAAAGATGCTGGCAGATTCCACATTGGAGAATGAATAATGTTTCCCTTTCTAATCGACACATGACCTTACAAAGGAAACCAACAGATGTCATTACACTCAGGTTGTTTATCTCAAAGAGTTGCATTTTCTAATCCAAAGTAGAGGTGTTTACGACAGAGAAAAGCAAATGTCGGTCATCTCCCAACTGCATAATTTTTTTTGTCTTTAACGCCTCCCTCAGGAGTTCATCACTCCATTCAGGGGAATTCAATTCAACTGTGGCTGTGCAGGCTGTTGCTTGAGAATCATCTCTTTTCCTGATGGATAACCAACAGACCAAGCATGCCACTCAAAGTTCAGAGTCCTTCTGTTCCCAGAAGCTCCATGATCAATCTGTTCATATCAGCAGTTAACAGCTCAGCTTGCATTTGTGCTGGAACCCCCAGTACTGCGAGAAGGTGCCCCCTTCACATGTTATCTAGCTTTTTTACTTGGCATCCATTCAAAGGATCGGTTGATTTGGAGGGCATAAGATCCCGATCAGCAGTTTCTGTCTCGGTCGAACAATGCTTGAGTAGCAGGACTGACTGCTCCAACTTCCCCAGCTCTGTTCAGCACCTTGCGTTCTGCTTGCCAAGTCCTTCAACTTATAATGCAGTACCTTAACAGTTGCTTCAATTCCCACTGACTTATCAACCGGGACAGTCAGTGCTTAGTTTGTAATACAATGAGTGCCTGTGCCCAAAAGCCTACTCAGAAGCTTTTGGTCGATGCAATTCAATGTTGGTGCACTGAATTCCAAGGCTTCACAGTTTTTATTGCACCTCATGCCTTTTATTCCATTACCAGACAGTCCCTGCCCCTTTATCCTATTCTTGCAGGTTCCTACTTTCTCCCTTTATGATGTTTTTTTCGTCTTTGTCTTTCTCTGTGTTTCTGCTTTGTGTATATTTTCCCCCTCTTGCTTTCTGCAAAAGTCTCATGTGAGAAAATGAGTGCTCGTTCCCAGAATTGAGTGCTGGTGGCCCCCACCAGCAACCACCGGCTCAAATTTAGCACTGAACCAGGTGCACCCTAGGTACATTGATAGCTTGTAGAAAGGCCTCCTCACCTCATCTGCAGTGGGGTTTCAAATTCCTTAGGATGACCTTAGTTAATGGAGCTTTTACACAAAAAATCCCTCCTTGCATATTCATTGTTCATCCATTGCTGTGAAACTGTGGGCACGAAGTTCACGCAAATGCTAAACAAAAGATGATCCCAGTGTCTTTGATAAAGGCATTGTCTGATTTATTCCAGCCTAGGGTGCTCCACCATCAGGGCACTGCTAGGGTAGGAGCATCCACTGGAAACCCTATATAAATCTCCAGCAGTGGCGCCCTGTGATCCTGAGCTCTGTTCTGTACTCTAGGGTTCACCATTCTTTCCCCTTCGTTAACTTTCACCCTCTGCTTGCCTCCAAGGGCAACATCTCTGCCCTGCCACGGTCCTATGAAGCTGAGGCACGTCTTTTCTCATCTGTCAATGGTGCATTTCAATTTGGGCTCCTTCCTTGCCATGCTTGAAAGTTGCAGATCACGAGATAACCCCCTCCACTCACAGTGGCCTCAAGCACACATTCCACCTCTTTTTTTATTGGCCATGCAGGTGGGGAGAGAGGAAACAGCAGTCGGTGTTTCCACCGAAGTTAGCTCCATATCCTTCCTTTTAAGGATCATCCTGCTGAATGGAGTCTTTCTTCAGCCCTGATGGGCTCAAGGCGTCATGTTATCCGCATTATGGCGGGAGGAATGGAAACTGATCTCAGGAGCTTCCAAGAGACGCCACCATCTTAGACTCCAGCGAGCCCCACTCCCCTTATTGAGCTCATCTAAACAGGTAGAGTCCTTTTCTTTTCATTGGTGGGCAGTTTGAAAGAGTTTCCGTGCGCTTCTGCTGAAATTGCTGGTCCTGTTAAGTAGCCACAGCAGCACTAAAAAGTATATACTCTACATTCTGATTGCAGCTTTAATTTTTTCTAGGAAGACTGGCTCATTTGAGTCTTCACTTCTGAGACCAGGCCAGCACTGTTGTGGTATTTGGGGTGGCTGCTCTCTGGTGGATGTCCTTGACATCATACCCATCGCCCTTCAACGGGTCACAGCTGTAGCTGCCGCCTCCAACCCTTTCGACGACTTAAGCTGGAAGCGTGAAGTCTCAGGAGGGGCAATCGAGGTTCTTTGTCACACCACCGACTGCCCCTGCTTTAGCCTACCCATCCAATTGTATCTGTCTTCACAGGGCGGTGGCCCAGCAAAAAGCCTTTGAATCCCCTCAGAACCATGAGTTTATGGGTATTCGGAAACGTTTTGCAAGGTGTTTAAAACCCCGAATAGATATTGGGGCACACCGGTAGGTGGGGGGGGGGGGGGAAGCACTGACACGGACACCAACTTAGTGTGATAAAGGCTGCTTTATTTGGAATCAGGTGCACCTACATAACACCCACCTGGCCTGTGCCGAACAAAACTAAAGCTCGCTAAATAGCAACTGATTAACGCCCCCCCCACCCCCACTCCTAAATGTATCCCCAACAATGCAACAAAGTGTCCACATCCACTCATCAACCTACCCCCAACTGCAATGACCTCATTGACCTTCCTGACCTCCGCTTCCCCATCTGCCCATACAGCCCCAGGCCTCCTGTGATTACCCCCCTTTCCTTAGGAAAACACGCCACCCATCCCAGCACCTGTTCCAGCGACAACAGGACTCCTGCCCCTCACCTCAGATGCACCATCAATCAATAAAGCCCCTCAAGCCCCTGGACCACCCGACTTGATTTGGCCAACCCCTAAACCCCCCCCCCACCCCACAGGAAACAGGGAGGGAGGGCGGGACAACGATCTAAGATCACCCTCCGGCTGCCGTGTCACTGCACCTGAAATGGTGCCTGTCCCCACAAAATGTCCGGTTTTAAGCAAAACCGCTCAAGGTGACCAAAAAGGAGCCCAACCAGCCCAAACCGCCCAACGCTACCAAAACTACGGGAGCCCTCAGTGCTCACCTTCCCCCCCCCCGCCCCCCCTGCTGCCCCAAATTTCCCCGGGTGGGCAAGCCTCCCTCTGGTCGGCTGCCCCCCCAAATCCCCATTGGGGCACACCGGTAGGTGGGGGGGGGGGGGAGCACTGACACGGACACCAACTTAGTGTGATAAAGGCCGCTTTATTTGGAATCAGGTGCACCTACATAACACCCACCTGGCCTGTGCCGAACAAAACTAAAGCTCGCTAAATAGCAACTGCCTAACGCCCCCACCCCACCCCTAAATGTATCCCCAACAATGCAACAAAGTGTCCACATCCGCTCATCAACCTACCCCCAACTGCAATGACCTCATTGACCTTCCTGACCTCCGCTTCCCCATCTGCCCATACAGCCCCAGGCCTCCTGTGATTACCCCCCTTTCCTTAGGAAAACACGCCACTCGGAAGCCGATTACGACTTCCGACCCCCCCTTAGGACTCCTGCCTCCTGGGATACCTGAGCACCCCCAAAGCCCCGTCCAGCGCCTCCTTCAACTGTACAATATACAGTTCCATGCCATACCTGGAGAGGTGGACCCCATCCTCCCTGAAAAAATACACCGCCTCATAGCGTAACTCCGGGTGAACAACTCTCCCCACCCCTTCTCTTGCACAGAAATCCCCCATCACACGGTTAATCTTCCTCCGTGCCCTGTCAATCGCCCCCGGGCGCTCAGCTCCCCTCCACACCCGCCTGGGCATCAGCTCGGACCAGATCACATGACACCCCGCCCATTGCTTCTTGACCTCCCTCAGGTCCCTCTTCATTTGCTTGACCAAAGCTAACCCTTTGCACTGCACTGGGTCGTTCTCACCTAAATGAATCACAACCACATCCGGACACACACCCCCCCCCGAACCACTGTATTCAACAAAGGCAACAATTCATGCCAACGCATGCCCCCTTTGCCCCTCCAATGACAACGATATAATCCTCCATCCAATCCCAAATTGAGTGCACAATGCTTTTCCCACTCCGCCTGTTCGGCCCGCTTGACAAATGAGTGTCCCACCAAATACAAATTCAACACAGCCACCTCTGGCCCCGCCACAGCACCTGCAAAGAGACACATATCAGAATTCGGAATTACAGTAACGACACCCCCTCAACCTCTCGCAGCCTCACATACGTCCGGTAGCAGTCCGACTTCCACCGTCCCAGCCTCTGTATCTCCTCTTTCCCCCAACCTCTACGCGCCGCCTCCGTCGCCGCCCCAATCCTGAATGAGTGAGTCCCGAAAGCTAAGGGGTCCTCACCCAAGCCTCGCAGGGCGCGCCGCAGCACCCACAAAGCCTGTGCCGCCGTCACTCCGCCCCCACCGCCCCGGCCAAACACCTCCCCTACTCCCTCCATCCGGACAGCCATCAACCTCCGACCCCACGCCGCGGGACACACTCCCTCCCGCACCCCCGGACCCAGGACCACCCATGTTCCGACTCCCCTCTGATCAGTCTTCAAGCGCCGCAGCCGCACCGCCACTTCACGTGACCGCAAGTCCACATCCTCCCACAACACGCCTGGCACCCCCTTCGTGCCCAAAAGCTCAGACACTCGAAACGCTCCATAAAACAGCCAAGACATCAAGGTCGCGAAACGCACCGTCTCGCCTTCATCCCTGCACACCGCTGCCAGCGCGCCAATGATGTCCTCCAACAAGGCCACCGTGATCGGACACCGCAATCGAGCCACCACACCCCTCTCCCTTGCCCACCCCTCCAGCAGCCGGGACCCCAACTCCCCCGCAGACGGTGAGAAACCCCACCACAACTTCCCCATGAATGCCACCGCCGACAACTTGCCCGCAATAGTGACCCGTGACAATCCCTTGTCCATGAGCGCCAGCATAAACCGCACCACCTGCTCCTCGCGCTGCCACCGGTCCCCTCGCCTTACCGCGCCAGACATGATGAATTCCTCCCACGCCTGTTCGTAGGACCTCCACGTGGATGCTGCAACGGACGTCCTCACCAGCTGAAGGACCCGGGCTCGCCCACCGACCACATCTCTCCCGGCACCTGCGTCCTGACCTCGTCCGCCGCCGTGGCTAGCCCATGGAACCTCTCCCACTGGGAACGAGACAAAGCATCCGCAATTACATTGTCCACCCCCGGAACGTGGCGCGCCTGAAACAGGATGTCGTTCTCTAAGCAGCGCAGCACAAAAACCCTCATCAACCTTAACACTTGCGGGTCCCTGGCTGACTGCCTATTCACCACCTGCACCACCGCCATGTTGTCCACCCGAAACAACACGCGCTTGTGAGCCAGCTCCCCGGCCCATATCGTGACCGCCACCACCAACGGGAACAATTCCAAAAACGCTATGCTCCGGCCCCCCGCCTGCCAATGCGCCGGCCACTGTTCTGCGCACCATCTTCCATCCCAGTACAATCCGAAGCCGCCTACGCCCGCCGCATCCGAATACATGGTGACATCCCACTCCCAATCCTCCGCCGGCGCCATGGGCACTCCGTTGAACCGCTCCAAGAACGCCCGCCACATGCGCAGATCCTCCTTCATTCCCACTGACAGCCGCACATGGTGGTGAGGCAACGACTACCCGGACAACGCCACTCCCAGCCGACGGCAGAAAGTTCGACCCGCCCGCACCACTCTACAAGCAAAGTTCAAGTGTCCCAACAACACCTGCACCTCCCGCACGATCACTTTCCTTTTAGCCAGCCTGTCCGCCACCAGCCCCAGCATGGCCGATTTCTTATCGTCCGGTAGGCGTGCTTCCATGGCGACCGAGTCGAGCTCAATACCGAGAAAGGACAACACCGGACTGGGACCGTACGTCTTCTCTGGCGCGAGGGGAACACCAAACTCCCCCATCAACCCGGCCAAACCGTCCAGCTGCCGCTGGCAGTCTGTCGTACCGGGCCGCCCCACCAGGAAAAAGTCATCCAAGTAGTGTGTCACTGACTCCGAGCCTGTGCGCCTGGAAAAGACCCACTGCAGGAAGGAACTGAATCGCTCAAAGAGCGAGCATGAGATGGAACACCCCATCGGCAGTGCCTTATCCACAAAGATGAGGCCCTCAAATTGAATCCCCAGCAGCTGGTGATCCGCCGGGTGTACCGGAAGGAGCCGGAAAGCCGACTTGACATCACATTTCGCCATCAATGCACCCCTCCCTACTGCCGTAACTAGCCTCCGCGCCACGTCCACCGACGAGTAGGTTACCGACGCCAGGTCCGCCGCGATGTAGGCATTGACCGACTCCCCCTCCGGCCATGACAGATGTTGTATCAACCGGAACTGCCCCTCCTCCTTCTTGGGCACCACCCCAATGGGGGAGATGATCAAGCCTGGCATCGGCGGCTCCGAAAACGGGCCCGCCATCCTCCCTTCTCTGACCTCCTTGAACAACTTCTCCCGCACGATACCTTTGTGCGTGTTCACCGACTTCAGATTGTCCGCCCAGCGAGCAATCCGGGGGCCCTCATAGCCCAGCCGAAACCCCTCCCGAAAACCGCGACACAGCACCTCCGCATCATCCGCCCGCGGATATGCCGCCAACCAGGGCTCCATCCGATCCAACCTAACCGGCGTACGAGCCTTTGCCCATAGCGCCTGCTCCCCCCCTCTGACACTACCCCTCCCTCCCCCCTGTCCCCCCCCTCCCTGGGGGCCTCCATGCCCGGACTGCTGGCCCGGCGGGTCCCCGGGCCCCCAGCACCGCAGCGCTGGGTGCCGCCTTCCGCACGTCGAGCACTCATGCCTAAAACGGCACGCCGCCCATCCGCACGAACCTCTATTGAAGTCCCAACAGGCCCCGACCGCGGCTTGGCTGTTGGACTCTCCCCGCCCCACCCCCCCTCGGGTGGGGCGCGCGGCAAAGGGGGGCGGCCCGAGCGGCAAACCGCTGGCCGTATAGACGGTGTGGCCAAACTTGGCCCCGCCCATCGTCTGCTGGTACAAGTCCCCATCCAGCTCTCCCCACACCGCCTCCGGGTCAGCTGCCATGCGCGCCCGGAACTCCTCGTCATAGTGTGACCACGCGAAACCGCCGTAAGTCACCTGCGCCCTCCGCACCACATCCATGTATTTGAAGAGCGCCACCGAACGGTCAGGGAGCTTTTCGCAGTACACACTTGCGTATATAAGAAATGCAGCTGATCAGTTGTCCAGCGTCAATGGCACTTTCGGGCGCCTGGCCAACTCTTGCTCCTCCTCTTTTGACCCTTCCTTGGACGTCAACTCCCTGTGGAGAAGCTTCAATATGTCTATATACTCCCCCTTCCATATCTTCTCCTTCGTCGCCAACGACAGATGCGCGCCCAGCGGCTTTGACAGCCCCATGTACGGTAACTTACGCACCGGCACCATGCAGCTCTCCTTCCCCCCAGTGGTCGCGCTTTTACCAGCGATCGCCTCCGACCCCGCCTGCGCGCCTGCCGCAGCGTCTGCCGTGCCGTCCGTGCCCACTCCCGTGTCCTGCACGTACCGCCCACGCACCAGCCGCCAGCCGTCCCCCCCTTCGCCCCCCGTCCCCACCGAGACCTGCACACAGCGCCGCTTGCCACTCCCCGCTCCGTCACCCGCCTTACCTGGCGTCAAAGTCGGCGTCTTTGCCGGATCCCGCCGCCTAACCAGTGAAGCTGGGGGGGCCGTCACTCTAGGCACTTCCTGCCTCGCCGGCACCTGAAAAACACTGCGAACAACATTACTCTGCCCCCCGTCCTCCCGAATCTCCCCCTCCTCCGTTGACTCACCATCCGCCACCTCCACACATTCCCGGACCCACCCTGGGGGTTCCATCCGGCTCAAACCCGCACTGTCCCGACACCTCCTCATCAATTCACCCAAATCCACACTCCCACGCCTTCCACTGCACACGCATCCGCCTCATCAGTATGTGCCTCCATCCTCGTTCCCCTGCCCCCGGCGGCCGTAACAACCCTTCGGGGAGGGGTCGGCGGAGATGACTCCTGCCGCCAGCTGCCGCGTTCCAGTGTTAGGTCCCTCGTGGGAGCTCGACCGCCCGCACAAGACAGAGCCGGCCCATCCTCTCGGTGGTGTGGAGCCGCATGCTGCTCACCCGAGCGCCTCGCAAACAGCTCCTGCCAAGGAAAAAAGGTGGAGTCCAGCATACCGGGGTGAAAACTACCACCATCCCCTCCCCACGGACCCCCCTAACCCCCTGCCCCCCCACTCCCCCACCCCACTGGCGCCCCCGCCCCCACCCCGCCGAGTGGCCGCCGCGACGTGAGGGGACCCCTCCACCCCCCATGCCCCAACCACCCTCCAACTCCCATCCCCCCGGTCCCCCCCACCCGCCCGATCCCCAACCAGGCCCCGCCCCTCCACTGTGCCCTCCCCAGACCCCTGCCACGCCAAACCCGCCACCGTCACCCCCGCCTCTGCTCACCGCCCCCCAGGCCCCCCCCACCCCGACGCCCCTACGCGCCCTCCCTTGCCTCCACCCCACCCGCTCGCCACGCCACCCCTCTCCGTGACCCCCTGACCCCTCCCCTGTCCCCGCAGCCCCCTCCCTGGCGGTGGAACCCCACTCGGGCCCCCAAGGCCCCCACCCTCTTCCGCCTCCGACGAGCTCCAATCCAGCTCCGTGTCTGCCCCCCCAACTCCCCTCCCCTCCCCCCCACCCATCTCCTCCACATCGGTCTCCTCAATTAACAAGGGTGACCCTCCCCCCCCTGCCTCCCCCTCCTGCCCTGCTTGCACAACTCTCTGCTCCAATCTATTCTCCTCCCCCATACTTCTTCCCATCACCCACTCTTCCCCAATTAACTGTCTCTATGCTCCCCTTAGCCCTCCTTCCGTCCCTCCTCTCCACCCCTTCATTCCCTCGTCTTTCACCCCGTGTTTGCCACATTCCCACTGCATCTCGCTCCTCCCTCCTACTCCTCCAGTACTGCCGCACTACCCCCTTTCCCCTCCTAGGAACACCTTCCTTCTCCCTCCCTCGGGCCCAGCAGAACCACTTCCCCTCCTCAACTTCCCTTTCTCTCAACCCCCCTCACTCTGCCAGATGACCGTTCCCTCGCTGCTACCTCTCCTAACTGACAGGACCTCCGCAACCAATGCACCTCTTTTCCGCCCAAACCTCCTACACTCCCATGACGCCACACAGGCCTCCCACCTCCTACTTCCCTGCCGACGTGTTCCGCACATTTCTCCCTCTAAATTTGTCCCTAATTCCTCTCCCTCTTGCAACACCAACAATGACAACTCTCCCTTAACCCCCAATTCATTTACTCCCGCTCCCAACCTCCACCTTTCCCCACCTGTGAACCCCACCCCCCAACACACCCCCTGTCCTCCCACCTCTCCCTGCCGTCCACCACCAATTCCACCCCCCCTTATTTCAATCGAGCCACCTAACCTTCCGTGCTCTGCCTCTTTCTCACTGGAAAATACGCTAGGCTCTCTGATCACCTCCATCTCTCAGCTGACAGCTGCCATTTCACTTTTATGCTCTAAGATCCCCACCCCTCCATGCACCTCTACCCCCTCGCAACTTCCCCAGAGATGCACCTCGCCCCCTCACCCCAATACAGCCAAGCTCAACCCTTCGTCTGCAAGCGTCGTTAACTCACACAAGCCCTTGAACGCCACCCTTCTTCAACAGGCATACCCTAGCAACCCCACTGTCTACACTATTCCGACAATCACCTCTGTCAGAACAAAGCGTCCACCTAAACCCTCCCGAGCACCTCCGCAAATGTACAATATCCCGATCACCCTTCAGAGCCCAAGTGCCCCCGTCACCAAAACAGTCTTGACAGAGCTGCGCTGTATGCTTCACAACTGCAGATCTGCAGTAAAACACAAACTTGAAATCTCCGACACCATCACCCTTCACAAACTTGACATGCTCTTCCTCACAGAGACCTGGTTCAAAGATACCTCTCACTCTATATTTGATCTCCTATTACCCACAGGTTATTCCATATTTAGGAATGACAGAACTGAAAACACGGGGGGAGGTGTTGCAGTCATCTTCAGAAACGCCCTCCAACTTAAGGCGTCTCCTAGCAGCTCCTCCCACACCTTTGAATGCCTTTCTCTTGAGCTTCAATTGCAACACCGTTCACCGCTCAGATTCCATATCATTTACCGCCCGCCTTGTAGCAGTAGCTCTTCGTTTATAGAAGATCTCAAAGACTTCATCAGCGACCAATACTCTCAAAGTGACAATCAGATCATCGTGGGTGACTTCAATCTCCACTGGGGCGCACCACAAGACTCCTCTGCGAATTCACTGGCCACCTTCCTCTCGGCAAATGATCTTATCCAACACTGCACTGAACCAACCCACTCTAAGGGCGCAATCCTGGACCTTGTTATTTCTAAAGCAGGCATGCTCTCTACTACTACCCCTATTCATGTAGATTGGTCTGACCACCACCTCATCCCATTCTCTCTTCAACTTTCACACTCTATAACTCTTGGCCAACCCAAGAGGGCCATCTCCTGGTTCCGTGATGCCAAAAACATTGATGTCGGTCCCCTCTGTGAATCAGCTTTGCTTTCACTTCCAAGGCTAGACCCGAACATAGCTGTTGACGATCTCACCTCCCAATGCCTCACAGTTCTTGAAGCTGAAATTAATAACGTCGCTCCACTCAAAAGCAAAAGGATAAGGCCCACTCCCTCAGCACCTTGGTTCAACAAATCCCTTTATGAGGAAAGGAAGCAGCTAAGATTCCTGGAGAAGCAATGGAGGCAATTGCCTTCCACTGACAATTTAGCCTTGCTTCGGACAGCAAGATCCAAATACCACAAGCACATCTTCCTTGAGAAAGCGACGCACTTCAAAACCCTCCTTGATTCCGCCAAAAATAGACCCAAAAAACTATTCGATCTCATCAAGACTCCGAGCTGCTCTCCCCCAACCTCCAAGGTGGAGGATTCTACAAAGAGAGCAGCGGATTTCGCTACTTTCTTCGATGGAAAGGTGAAATCACTTGTGGATCAGGTTGCTCATCCTACACCTCCAGAGGAGCGCAAATCCTTAGCCATTTGGCAGAGCTTTGATCCCATATCTGAAGATGCCCTTCTCAAATGCATACGGGAAACAAAGCCCTCCAACCATTCGCTTGACCCTATCCCCAGTGCCATTGCCTTTGACTTCTATACCCATTCCCTCTCCTATTGGACCACTCTGATCAACCTCTCCCTCTGGCAAGGCTCCCTTCCTGTCCCCTTCAAAACTGGGCAGGTCACCCCTCTGCTGAAAAAGCCCACTGCTGATGCGAATGACCTCAATAACTACCGCCCCATCACTAACCTTCCCTTTCTTGCAAAGATAACGGAAAGATGTGTAGCCAAACAACTCTCTCGTCATATCAAGGACAATGATCTTCTTGACAATTGTCAGTCCGGCTTCATCCAAAACTGCAGCACTGAAACAGCCCTACTGCAAGTGGTTGATGATGCGCTGAGGATACTCGACTCAGGGGGGTCCTGTCTGCTAATTCTCCTTGACCTCTCCGCAGCCTTCGACACTGTTAATCACAACACCCTCCTCAATATTCTTCAACAGAGAATGGGCATGGAGGGCACTGTGCTTAAATGGTTTGCATCCTTCCTCTCTGACAGATCTCAAATGATCAAAATAGCGAACAGTCTTTCGTCTCCTGTGGCGGTGGGTCAAGGTGTTCCCCAAGGCTCTATACTTGCACCCACACTGTTCAATCTCTACTTAGAACCACTGGGAAACCTCCTAAGCAAATCCGGGATTCACTATCATCTCTATGCAGATGACACTCAACTCTACCTCAAGGTTGCCTCCACTCATGATCTCTCCATCCTAAAATCTACTCTTGACTCCATTCAAAACTGGATGTCATCTCATCAATTAATTCTGAATCCCTCCAAAACTGAATTCCTCCTCTTCTCCTCCTCACTCTCTCCTCCCCCGGTTCAATCATGGATGGATCAGATGAATCTACTAAACAACAAACCCATCATTGTCGACAGCGCAAAATCTCTTGGTGTCATTCTAGACAAAAAACTCAATCTAACTCCCCACATCAATTCTATTGCAAAATCTGCTCGCTACCAACTGCGCCTTCTTTGGGGAATCCGTCGCTTCTTCCCGGAGCAGGACCTTATAACCCTGGTGCAATCGCTGGTCCTCTCCAGACTAGACTACTGCAATTCTCTTCTTACTGGCCTCCCCAAATCTCACCTGTCCCCACTTAAGTCTGTCTTCCATTCAGCAGCTCGTTTCATCTATGGGGCCAAAAGAAGCGATCACATCACACCGTTGTTATCCACCCTCCGCTGGCTTCCCTTCGAGGCTAGAGCTATCTACAAGACCGCTTGTATCACCCACAAAGCCTTGCACTCCTCCTCTCCCCGCTACCTGGTGAATAAACTGAAACTCTCTGGAGGCTCTAGACCTTCACGCAATGCCGAGAATCTACTGCTTGAACCTCCCACTTTCAAGAAGGAAAGAACAATGGCCCAATCCTTTTCAGGCAACGCAGTGAGAATCTGGAACTCGTTTCCGCCTGAGCTCCGGACCACCGCCTCCTCCCAGGCCTTCAAAAGGGACCTCAAAGTTCTCCTCCTCCAGAGACACCTCCAAAAGTAATTCACGTCCTCTTGCTATTCGGAGGAAGACTTCCCACTACTGATATTTTCTACTTTCCATGACCATGGGAGTGCCTTCCCAGTGTTTTCCTGTGGTGGGAGTGTCTGCCTTTTTGCAGTATTCTCCATGTACTTGTGTTCGGTGCCCTTTTGTAACATGCACACAACACTTTGCCCTTGTAACACACGGTTGCTACCTCTCACATGTTTTTACCTTTGATACTTGCACAAGTGCCACCTTGCCTACGTAACGCCTGTTCTTGTGCCTAGCACTTATTGCAGTATTATACCTCAAATTATACTCTGTTTTCTCTTATAACTGCCCACTTGTCACTTTTCCTCTTGTGCACTTTTGACTACCTCATGTATTTTTGGTTGTTCACAATTTTTACTACCTCAAGTATTTTGTTTGCTCACAATTGTCACTATTACCTTTACTACCTCATGTATTTTTGGTTGCTCACAATTTTTACTACCTCAAGTATTTTGTTTGCTCACAATTGTCATTATTACCTTTACTACCTCATGTATTTTTGGTTGCTCACAATTTTTACTACCTCATGTTTTTTGTTTGCTCACAATTGTCACTATTACCTTATGTAAGTAACGTATGTTTTAGTAATCTGCTCTTCTGTAATGTTTCTCATTATGTTTCATTTCTGTTCCTAATGTGAAGCGCTCTGACGCCTTCGGGTAAAGTCCGCGCTATATAAAAATGCATAAATAAATAAAATAAAAATAAATAAATAAACCTTGGGGCATCCCCCCCTGGTCTGTCACCCCCCGGACCCCTCCGCACCACCTGCTGCCCCCTGCCCACCCACAGTCTCCTCATCAATCGGCCTGGCCTGCTCCTCGTGGCCCGCCCCCCCCTGCCCTCCCACCTCCGGCATAGAGTCCCGCCCCTCGCCCACCACACTCCTTCCCTCCCGCCCCTCCACAAACGCCAGCGCCTTCTTCGCACCACGCTTCCCAGCCCTCGCGACCCCTCTCTTCGCCGCCTTCCGCGGCGCCGCCTCTCTGCTTCCCCCACCGGCCTTCGCGCAACCGCTCCCCCTCCCGCCCCCCCTCCCACCTCTCCGAGCCATCCGCGGTCGCGACCGTGGCGGCTCACACGCCCACACGGCTGCCGCGGCGCCGTTGGCAGCGCGCCGCGGTGGCCTCACCTGAATTTCCGGCCGAACGATATCCAGACTGCCTGCCTCCCCTAGAAGCCGCAACGCCTCCGCAACTCTGGGGTCCCGTTCCGCAGCCATCCCGACCCGACCTCACAGCAACACCGCCGCTAACGTCCTCCGCTCACGCCGCCTGACACCTGCCGCCACAAAGCGAACGCCTATCCCAAGAACACACAAGACTCCCGACAACGATCTAAGATCACCCTCCGGCTGCCGTGTCACTGCACCTGAAATGGTGCCTGTCCCCACAAAATGTCCGGTTTTAAGCAAAACCGCCCAAGGTGACCAAAAAGGAGCCCAACCAGCCCAAACCGCCCAACGCTACCAAAACTACGGGAGCCCTCAGTGCTCACCTTTCCCCCCCCCCCCTGCTGCCCCAAATTTCCCCGGGTGGGCAAGCCTCCCGCTGGTCGGCTGACCCCCCAAATCCCCATTCTCCAGAAGAGCAGGAGTGAATCCCTTTCATCAAAATGAAAAAAATAGGCACACCCCAATGTGTTATGGTTGCCTGCAGTGGAGGGGGGGAGAAAGGGGGGGGGATTTCTAATTGAGTTATTATTTTGTCATGTAAAGGAAAAAAAGGAGATGTATTTTCGAACCTTTCTGCCGTGCACACACTGGCGGGCAATCTACATGTTTGCACTTGAAGGTCCAGCAACATCCATGGAAATCTGCAATTTCGTGTTAAGTTCTGTAGTGTAACAATTGTGTTTTTAATAACCCCCCAAAAAGAGAAAATCTATATGCCTAAGTTTAGGAAGTATAAATAGTATTAATCTGTGTGAATTGGGGGCCTGTGCTATGAAGATGGATTGGAGATGCAAGTGTCTTAATTTATACTTTGATCTGATTTGTGAACCAGAAAGTGCGGCACAATATCTTGAGCGCATGGAGTATCTTGCGCGCATGGCAAGTAGAACTTTTCTTTCATGCTCTCCTTTCCAACAAGAGGCTCCTCCCCTTGCCACTGCTCAAAAACTGAACATGAAAGGCCCTACTCAGCTTTAACGTAGTGGCCCCTGCACCAGTTATTAGTAGGGAGCCTGACTTCTCTTTGCTCTTGTAGCAGGGTAATGCATCCTTAAACAGACACATGTATCAAGGTTTAGATACTAACTGTAGAGTTCCAATCCAAAATGGCAGGTCCTCTGGACTCTGTACGACTAAGACGAGAATCGTTTTCCTCACACTGGCTGGTGTTATGGACGTTTCCATGATGGCAGCTGGTGACTGACAGTGAACAATGTAAGCATCTCTCAGGCGATCAATATTTGGAGTTGCCATATGTAATGCTACTTTGTTTGACTCATTATGTGGGCACAGGAATGGTTTTAGTGCCTGTGGCGTCCAGTGCGACAATCCTTTTTGATGACACCTCCACCCCCCCCGTTCTCACTTCCCTCATGACCTCCTTCTCCACATATTTCCTCACTACCACCCTCAACAGTGCCCCACATCTCTCCATACCCCTCTCACACATGCATTTAATTTGTTTTTATAAGCGCTACTCATGCTAATGTAGGGGGTCAGAGCACTTTATATCTTACGCACCCACATTATACAGAAAAGTGAATCATACATGTGTAAATCAGTCTACCGGATGTGTCACGTAAAACAATGAGGATTACAAGATATAGGAATCACAAGTCATCAATACTAGTAGACACTATATTTTAAGAGTGCTTGCTCTGGAGAAGCACAAATATAGGATTTAAGGTGTACAGCGGTGTAAGTAATCTGTATTGTATATAGTTATTTAAAACCATTAAAAAAAATGCAGAAAGAATAAAACAGCTCAATTTTTAGAAGGTAGGTGCAGACTAGAGCCTCACAAGTAAAATCGAATAAATAAGTGTGGGATTCCCAAAGTATTCTAAAACTAGTGTCCTCTTTGGCTTTTCGCAAGGCAGAATTTTTTAGCTGTTCCCAGGAGAAGCAAAGATCAGTTGATGGTTTATTGCAATGGATGTTCATAGAATGTATGAGATTTGCTGTGCAAATAGGCAAAGAGGATAGCAGCTTAAAATGGGGTGGCACCTCTGAGAGAACAGTGGATTGATTTCTATCCGGTGGTGTGAAAAAAAACAATAAAGACTGCTAAGGTGTTAGCAGGGATAGTCCTCAGCAGCAGCAGTCTTTGGTTGGAGTGCTAATTCCCACAATCCGTTAGGCAGGAGAGTTGTTGTTTTTGCAAGTTTGGTGTGGACGGCCCGGGACATCCCAGAGGATGTATCAGTTCTTGCACTTGACAGATCATTTTCTACCAGTGCTAAAATATGACTAGTTTGTGGTTTGACTGCGGGTCCTCTGGTTTGAGTCAAGGTATTGCAGCCTGACTTCCACTTGCGGGTCACATGCTGGTGTGTGCTCATAGATGTGTGAGCTTTGCCATGCAAATAAGTCCAGTGAGTCGCAGTTTTTAAAGGAGGGCACCTCCAAGGGAATAGCCGGGTGATTTCTATTCAGTGATGTAGACGGAACAAAAAATTACAAACTGTTGAAGGCCAGAAACCTCTGCAGCACTGGTCTTGGTTTGAGATTATTAGTTCACATAGATCTACATTCCATGCCAGAAGAGTATTTGTGTTTTATAAGTTAGGTGTGGGCAGCCCGAGGCACTCCAGAAGCCGTTTATGCACTTGATAGTTTGTCCCACGCTGATTGAACTACCATTTAGCCCCTTCCAGGCTGATGACGAGCTAGACTCGTCATGGCGTAGCCTCCTCGCACGCTGATGACGAGCCCAGCTCATCACCAAAAGTGCGATTTCGAAAATCTCAGCGCAGGAGCGGAATTCCGCTAGCGCGCATGAGGTTAAGCAGACAAGACCTTCCCTTTTTCAGGCTGATGCATGTGCAGATCAGTTGTGCCATGTCCTCATTTCCATTGCTGCACAGACAGCAGTGTGATAGTATTTGCCCCCTCAGCCGTTGTGGAAGATGCAGAATAGGTGGGAGTTTTTCCAGCCTATGTTTCGGGAATTTCTTCTTGGAGTACCTGGAATATTCCAGGCTGAAATATGGCTGTGGACTAGGGGATGTGGGGCCATTGATTTTCATCCAAGCATTGCTTCTTGCTGAGAAGGTGGCTTTGTCTTCTACTAGGGAGAGGCTCCTTATGGCCTTCCAAACTGAATATGACTTGTTATTTTGCATGCAATTAGTTCGCACGCCATTACTACGCGGTTTTGTCTTAGCAAAAACCGCTACTACGCAAGTTTTTAGTTCGCATACCATTACATTGAAAGTGTTAATGTATGCCTAGTAATAATAAAACCAAACACTACATACAAATATACTACACTACACATCCCAAAGTTAAAAACACTTCCAAAACCCTAATAAGTACACGACCCTACACTACTAAAACACAACTACACTACCCTATTATGATAGCGGTGAATCCGCATACTCCGGGCCGGCGGAAGCCACCGCCGTCCCGGAGTATGCGGATTCACCGCTGCAGCCACATAGAACACCCACCGCCAGATTAGGATGGCGGTGGGATTGCGGATGGACCAGCGGCGGACTGCAGGTCCGTCCGCCACTGATCGGCGGGGAGAGGAGGGCTATTTGGTGACGGTGTCTGCAAGACACCGTCAGCCAAATTAGGATTTGCACGGAGACATGCTTTTCTGCGGCGGCTTTTCCGCCGTGGAAAAGCATGTGGACTTTGGCTTTTGGGGGCCCGTTGCGGGCCCCCAGGGTGTCGGGGGGTGGGGGGTGCACATGGGGGGTACCTATGGTACCCCCCAACATTTACATGCACAAAGCGTCAGGCACCGCGCGGTGCCTGCCTCTTTGTGCATGTAAATGTAATACATGCATTTTTAACATTGCGGCGGGTGCAGCTTGAAGCTGCACCCGCCACAATGTTAAAAATAGAGGATGTGACCGCCACCCTGGCGGTCACATCCTAATCTGCATGGAGGGACCGCCGCTGCCCCTGCGGACGGTCCCTCCTTCTCTATGGTGGTAGACGGACTCAGGTCCGTCCGCCATCATAATCGGCCCCTAAATCACTACCCCCTGCACGACACTGCCCCTAGCCACAGTCCTGTCCCTACTCCCTAACAATACCCTGAAAGACCGCCGACACTACCCTAAACCCTACAACAGTACCCTACACTACACAAAGACTACAACACTACCCCAAAACACTGCCCCCAGCACGACCCTACCCCTAATCCCACTCCGTCCCCTTCAGTTAAACACTACCCTTCACGACTCCCTGACATTACCCTAAACCCTAAAACACTACCCTACACTATACAAACACTACTACACTACCCTAAACCCTATACCATTACTCCAAGCATGACCCTACCCCTACTTCTAGTTCGCCCCTTCACTTAAACACTACCCTGCACGACCCCTGACACTACCCTAAACCTTAAACCACTACCCTACACAAACACTTCTACACTACCCTTAATTCTAAAACACTACCCCAGCACGACCATGCCCCTACCCCCAGTCCATCCCCTACACTGAAACACTACCCTGCACAACCCCCAACACTACCCTAAACTCTAAAACACTACCCTACACTACACAAACACTACTACACTACCCTAAACCCTATGCCATTACCCCCAGTATGACCCTACTCCTACTTCCAGTCCGTCCCCTTCACTGAAACGCTACCATGCACGACCCCCTGACCCTACCCTAAACCCTAAAACAGTACCCTACACTACACAAACACTACTACACCACCCTTAATCCTAAAACACTACCCCAGCATGGCATTGCCCCTACCGGCAGTCCACCCCCTACACTGAAACACTACCCTGCATAACCCCCAACACTACCCTAAACCCTAAAACTCTACCCTACACTACACAAACACTACAAGACTACTCTAAACCCTAAAACACTACCCTAAGCACAACCCTGCCCCTACTCCCAGGCCTGCCCCTACACACAATCACTTCCCTACACGACCCCCTGACACTTCCCTAAACCACTACCCTACACTGCGCAAACACTACTACAGTACCCTAAACCCTAAAACAAAATCCCAAGAACGACCCTGCCCCTATCCCCAATGCGCTCCCTACACTTAAACACTCCCCTGCACGACCCCCGACACTACTATACACTAAACAAACACCACAACACTACACTAATCCCTAAAACACTAACCCCTGCATGACCCTACCCCATTCCCCACTCCTGTACCTACACACAAACACTACCCTGCATGACCCACAACACTACCATTAAACTAAAAACACTACTCCTCAAACACAACCCCTACAAAATTAAACAGTTCCTCTTACCTGTATCTCCTCAGTGGGTGCCCAGAGCTGTCATCGCTGCCTCCTCTGAGCCGTCATCGCTGCCTCCTCGGAGCCGTCATCGCTGCCTCCTCGGAGCTGTCATCGCTGCCTCCTCGGAGCCGTCATCACGGCCTCCTCGACTCCCATATTACTACTCATGCGTTGTAACAGTGCATGTGAAAGTAATAACATGCGTACTAAAAGCTACGCGTCATTACAGCGCATGCGTTGTAACGCATGCGTAGTAATGGTATGCGGTGTAATGACCGCGTACAAAAGGATGTTTCCCTTCCACACTACTTTTTTGAAAATTGCTTGCATAGTTGGAATTTCCTAGAGCTGGGTGAGTCCCATGTTTGTGAGGGAATCTTGTAGGAATTTTCTTGCAGATGATGTTATGTGCTGGAGCTCTTGCCAGGGTAGGTGGTTTAAACTGTTTGGGGAGGCGCTCCTGATTTTGTGCCAACCAGTTATGTAGGCCCTTGTCTTGCTAGCTGTTGTTTAGTGAGGCCAAACTCCAGCCGAATCTATGCTGCAGAGGGCATATCTTGGAATGTTGAACATGATTCTATAGGCCCTGATTAAAGTGCTATCCAAGGTTTTGGATTCTCTTCCTCTTATGGCTTCACTACTATATGTGATAGTGGGCAGAAGTTTGGATTGTGCAACCTGGAGGGGAGTGTGGGGCCTGCCAGCGTGAATTTTAAGCGCCTTCAAGTTACCCCTAGGGCCATCGTTTCTTTCTCAACAGTGGTTGAGTTGGCTTTACTAATAAGAATCCATTTCTACCCAAACGCACGCTTTTTATCAACATTAACATAATGAAAGACTGGGGAAAAAACATAAGGTTCTAACTTATGCCCTGCAGTATGCATGTATCTCTTTGAAAACAGTTCATAGGACACTGTGCTATACTATGATTGTACCCGTTGAACTGCAAGTAGCAAAAGTTATCTCTGTGACAAAAGCAGTAACCCACTGAGCTATCCACATAAAATGAAGCTCTGTGATCCACGTAGTGCAGGTACTTTCAAGCCGAACATTAGCCTTCTGCATTACATTATAATGTGTCAGAACTGTCACTTGACAAAACTCAATCTTTCTCAGCAGGAGCATTAATCTGAAGAACACCAAAAAATATTCATTCTCAGGGGTCTCACTAATAGAAAGAAGAACTTGACACAGAAGCTGGAATATAAAGAGAACATTTTTATTAAACTCAAATGAGTGAGGCTACGTCACACAGAAGCCTTAGCAACTGAATGAGGCAGTCTGAGGAGTACAGAAAACGGAGGCCTTATATATGCTTATGGTTACAAAACTCAGCATAAAAGTAAGGGGCAGTCCTAGCTTTTGAAAGCATGCAAAATGCCTAACATGGACATGCAAGATCTGCCAAATATTAGCCAATAGGAAAACATTTTCAAACAAAGTATCACATGACAGAAAACTCAGTTTGCAATAGCCCAAGCCAAAGTTAATTATTAGGAATGTCCCAAATTCAATTTCCATAAGCCGGACAAACCCATAATTGAAAGCACAATGCATGTAATGAAGAAACATAGAAAAGAAACAATGACAGATAACCAGCAAGATAAGGTATGTGTAAAGAACCTAAAAGTTAACGATGTCCGGAACAGTGTTTGGCAATCTCAAACAACGATCAACCAAGGCAATTGGCTTAGCGAGGTCAGTTTCTTACAGTTCACCTTAGAGTCAAGAAGAACCTAGTTAATGTATACCAATAGAGAAGGCAAGGTCGCTTTAATCGTTCGACCACATTCATCGGCCTGCGGAGGCACGGACAAAATGGAACCCGTATTCGAGACAAAGTATCTGAATACGTAATGAACTCGCTAGTTAACGTGACGAATTCACTCCATATTGGCCGTACTTACTAAATAGGGTACAACATCACCAAAATCGTGACGGAACCATAACCTCACAGGGCAAGACAGAATTTACAGAACCTCAGACCCTCCTTTTGCCATTACGTAGGCAATATCCTAATTCATTGCTAGGCAAGCATTTTCCATTCTAAATATTTCATTAAAGGTATGAGCAGGAATACAAAGAGGACAGGGCATTGGGTCATAATTAACATATAGACAACAGGAGAAAGTAATGACCACTATTACAAACAAATTATAATTTTTCTCAACCTTAAGCAAAAGCAAATCTTAACATTATCTAGTAACATTTTAGGGCCCCTATGTATTGCTCCTACCCCATTCCCCACTCCTGTACCTACACACAAACACTACCCTACATGACCCACAACACTACCATTAAACTAAAAACACTACTCCTCAAACACAACCCCTACAAAATTAAACAGTTCCTCTTACCTGTATCTCCTCAGTGGGTGCCCAGAGCTGTCATCGCTGCCTCCTCTGAGCCGTCATCGCTGCCTCCTCGGAGCCGTCATCGCTGCCTCCTCGGAGCTGTCATCGCTGCCTCCTCGGAGCCGTCATCACTGCCTCCTCGACTCCCATATTACTACTCATGCGTTGTAACAGTGCATGCGAAAGTAATAACATGCGTACTAAAAGCTACGCGTCATTACAGCGCATGCGTTGTAACGCATGCGTAGTAATGGTATGCGGTGTAATGACCGCGTACAAAAGGATGTTTCCCTTCCACACTTTTTTGAAAATTGCTTGCGTAGTTGGAATTTCCTAGAGCTGGGTGAGTCCCATGTTCGTGAGGGAATCTTGTAGGAATTTTCTTGCAGATGATGTTATGTGCTGGAGCTCTTGCCAGGGTAGGTGGTTTAAACTGTTTGGGGAGGCGCTCCTGATTTTGTGCCAACCAGTTATGTAGGCCCTTGTCTTGCTAGCTGTTGTTTAGTGAGGCCAAACTCCAGCCGAATCTATGCTGCAGAGGGCATATCTTAGAATGTTGAACATGATTCTATAGGCCCTGATTAAAGTGCTATCCAAGGTTTTGGAGTCTCTTCCTCTTATGGCTTCACTACTATATGTGATAGTGGGCAGAAGTTTGGATTGTGCAACCTGTAGGGGAGTGTGGGGCCTGCCAGCGTGAATTTTAAGCGCCTTCAAGTTACCCCTAGGGCCATCGTCTCTTTCTCAACAGTGGTTGAGTTGGCTTTACTAATAAGAATCCATTTCTACCCAAACGCACGCTTTTCATCAACATTAACATAATGAAAGACTGGGGAAAAACATAAGGTTCTAACTTATGCCCTGCAGTATGCATGTATCTCTTTGAAAACAGTTCATAGGACACTGTGCTATACTATGATTGTACCCGTTGAACTGCAAGTAGCAAAAGTTATCTCTGTGACAAAAGCAGTAACCCACTGAGCTATCCACATAAAATGAAGCTCTGTGATCCACGTAGTGCAGGTACTTTCCAGCAGAACATTAGCCTTCTGCATTACATTATAATGTGTCAGAACTGTCACTTGACAAAACTCAATCTTTCTCAGCAGGAGCATTAATCTGAAGAACACCAAAAAATATTCATTCTCAGGGGTCTCACTAATAGAAAGAAGAACTTGACACAGAAGCTGGAATATAAAGAGAACATTTTTATTAAACTCAAATGAGTGAGGCTACGTCACACAGAAGCCTTAGCAACTGAATGAGGCAGTCTGAGGAGTACAGAAAACGGAGGCCTTATATATGCTTAGGGTTACAAAACTCAGCATAAAAGTAAGGGGCAGTCCTAGCTTTTGCAAGCATGCAAAATGCCTAACATGGACATGCAAGATCTGCCAAATATTAGCCAATAGGAAAACATTTTCAAACAAAGTATCACATGACAGAAAACTCAGTTTGCAATAGCCCAAGCCAAAGTTAATTATTAGGAATGTCCCAAATTCAATTTCCATAAGCCGGACAAACCCATAATTGAAAGCACAATGCATGTAATGAAGAAACATAGAAAATAAACAATGACAGATAACGAGCAAGATAAGGTATGTGTAAAGAACCTAAAAGTTAACGATGTCCGGAACAGTGTTTGGCAATCTCAAACAACGATCAACCAAGGCAATTGGCTTAGCGAGGTCAGTTTCTTACAGTTCACCTTAGAGTCAAGAAGAACCTAGTTAATGTATACCAATAGAGAAGGCAAGGTCGCTTTAATCGTTCGACCACATTCATCGGCCTGCGGAGGCACGGACAAAATGGAACCCGTATTCGAGACAAAGTCTCTGAATACGTAATGAACTCGCTATTTAAGGTGACGAATTCACTCCATATTGGCCGTACTTACTAAATACGGTACAACATCACCAAAATCGTGACGGAACCATAACCTCACAGGGCAAGACCGAATTTACAGAACCTCAGACCCTCCTTTTGCCATTACGTAGGCAATATCCTAATTCATTGCTAGGCAAGCATTTTCCATTCTAAACATTTCATTAAAGGTATGAGCAGGAATACAAAGAGGACAGGGCATTGGGTCATAATTAACATATAGACAACAGGAGAAAGTAATGACCACTATTACAAACAAATTATAATTTTTCTCAACCTTAAGCAAAAGCAAATCTTAACATTATCTAGTAACATTTTAGGGCTCCTGTGTATTTCAGTAACTTATTATATATTCAGGTGAAACAGTGGCGATCCTTATCAATGCTCTGGGGTGAAAAGGGAATACTCTTCCACAGAGAATGGAATTTATTCTGCTTTTACTAAACAGAATACTACTTTAAAACAATGCCAACAAAACAATAAGAATCAGTCTCCTAACACCCATTTTATGCAATTGCATGGAAACCACTTGTGAAACCACAACCATGCCCAGAGTCCGTTCCAAGCCTCTCTGGCAGGCTTCTATTGTCCATCAAATCTGCTCCCATTGTTTTCGCATTGGGCGTCTCAATTCAGGCATTCCATGAAAATAGTGCTTCCCAGTATCCGTTGGAGTGCCCTCCTGGCAAACACTCACAGCTCACTTGAAAAGTCTCAATGTCTCCATGCAGTGCACCAGTGTCTCTCCTTTGCGGCAGACACTACAGATATTGTGCTCTTCACTGATCATGGGCACAGATCATCTCATGCAGACCCGGGACCATTGTCAGGCTCCAACACTCATCATTCAGTGTCAGAGGACGCTTAGGCTGCTCTTTCATGGGCTCCAGAATGTAGTGCCTTTTGCCAATCTTGGATCCTCTGGTGCACTGCACTTCCGGTGGAGCAAAGGAAAAGGGGGGTGTGTGTGGCCACAACTCAGGCCAAGGGGCTCAAGGGACTGCACACTGTCAGAGATTACCAACACATGACAGGTGGACAACGGAAGCCTCAAAACAACAGGAATCCTTCTCTTTCGCTCTTTTGCACTGAAATTCGGGTTCTGTGATGTTCGATGCCGTCTGATGGAGCAAGTGCGATACTTTAAACAGTTCATTGTATAACAAGGGGACTGCAAGCAGGTGGCCTGCAATCTTCAAAGGAGTGGCCATACGCCATGGGACAATTCTGGTCTAGAATACACTGTAATTTCCAAAGGCAATACAAAGACAAAGGCAGTAGGCAAAACAGTGCCTCTAGGCTCTTCAATTGGGTTTCCGTGTGAAAGCATATCCTCCACCATCTAAGGGTAGATAGCGACATGATCAAGTCTAGGTATTCCTAAATTCCTTATCTAGAACATCTCAAAAGAAAAATCGCATAATACAGATTATCAGTAGATACCTCCTTTTTAATAACTGTGCATCAGGTGCACTATGCAACACACAAGCTAATGATCAAATGTAGAAACAAAAGACACGAACTAGAGAGTCCTGGTATTTCCATGATTTAGAACACATCTGATCTCACCAAAAATGAAAGAAGCAGGAACAAAAGGGTAAAAAACCAAATTAAAATAGTCATTGAAAATTTGTCATGTTCAAAAAAATAAATGTAAGGTATCTCCTATTGAGGTGAAAAACTTGTCTAACTCTAGTATTGAGTCAGTTAACCAGTCCATCACTACCCTGACATTCAGACTTGAAAACCTCGAAGTAGGCCTAAAGAAAATTCTTAAAAACCAGTCTGGTCATACAAAAGGGAATTATACATAATATAGGGGTTCCTGGTACATTACTGCATTCTGGAAGTGTGCTAATGTTCCAGTTCCTTCTTCAGGGAAAAATGAAACCTGGTTTCCTTTATGGTACAAAACCATACACTACCTAGGAAGCAGAACAAAACTGACTAATGTAATATAGAAATTAGGTCACCATGTACAGGAGTCACAGATCTATAATTTTATCCTTACGTCCAATCAGGATACATAAATCTAGGGCTGCCTTTTTCTTAAGGGAAGTGGGCAGTAACGTGACTAACAGCAGGTGACACACTTTGATCCTGTATATCTCTTTTATTTTTCTTGAATACTATTATAGCCAAATTGACATACACTGGTGAAGTGTTGTCTGTGTCGTGCCCAGTATGAAAATATCATATCTGTGAAATTTAGCAAATCAACCCAACTGTTGTGCAGCGATACACATGGTCATGTATATCCCTTCACAACACAGGTAAACTTGCAATAGTATCAAAAGCAGCAACATAAAACAAAAACATGCATAAAATAAAAAAACTTACAAAACGCACATGTCAAGCCATCAGATATACTTGCTGTATATCAAGCACAAAAAGCATAGACAAAACAATAGCATATGTGAATGAGGGGTGACACACAACACCATGTCATGTACTTTATGCACTGTGAACCTGCAGCCCAAAACCCAATATTCGGGCCTGCTTAATTTGTCAGGTTTAAAATCCTTACCTTCCTTTTGACAGTAGATCACCAGTTAGTGGATATCTGCTGTCAAATACAACTTACTGTGTCGCTTCTGACACACAGAACCAGCAAGAACAATTCATGATAGGACCAAATACACAAACATAAAAAACACATGAACATTTCTTTCCAAAGGAGTTACGCAAAAACACATCCCGTTTCAACCAATTAAACTCACGTGTCTTATCAGCCTTAAAATTACCCAGAACAATCCATGAATGATCTGTGGGCAGAAGCAAAAAAAAAATAAAAATACACAACACACAAAAGAGAGACATTTCTCATAACAAACAAATTTCAATTACAACTTTTAATCAGAAGACAAAACATGATACACATTAACAAACACAAAAATAAATTTCCATTACTTAGCTGTTACCATCTTGTCAGTCAGCTTGCAACATTAAGCCACCTTAATTTTAACTTTCTAAAAGTAGAATTGTTTCACTGACACTCCATATTAATTTGGCACCTACAATTTCCACTGTGAAAAATAATTCTTTAATTGGCAAATCGTTCTCACTTAGGCATGTAGCCTTCAAAATTTTAGTAAAGGGCTTTGTCTTATTTTCTGTCTAAGACTTAATGCAATACTTCGTTTTCTGTCAAATAAAAGCAACTAGCAGACATTATTTTTTCAGAGCAGAGACACAAATGTATCAGTTCTGCAGAACATTTAGCATGGTGTCGGGACTTTCAAAGAAACCCTTTCTTCATATTTTCCCTTTGGAATTAAGTTCTTTAATTTTATTGATGTTCTTATGGAGAAACCAGAACCCCCCCCCTTTTAGAGGCCCTTTAGCAAGGTAATTCTGCACTTCACAGAGACAAGGCCCTAATTTAAAAGGTCACAAATGTCAACATGACAGCCTCCGTCCATTGTTTACAGGGAAACTAAAGATAGCACCTCAGCGCGACTTGAGCCAGCCTCTGCGGCTCTCCTAGCCCCCAGCTTCTGCTCATTCTGAGGCTGTCAAAGAAAAAGGCCTTCCTAATTCCTTCTGACCTGCAATAATTTACTCTATTTTGAAAAATAAGTTCTCCTTTTTAGGCGCTAAAAAAATTATCTCTATTCCCAGATTATTAGACAACATTTACTGTGAATAATTCACAGAACCTAATAACACACATACCAGTTTTTAGAACAAATGCTTGTTGCAATGGTACTCATTTCATCAACCTTAAATGGATCTCACTGGGCCATTTAAAAGCAAACCCCAAATGGGGACAACCTGCAAATTTGTATTGTACCTAAATGTATGCATTTACTGAAGCCTAAAGCACTTTAAAGCTATTATAAATGGCAAGAATACTGTTTGAATGGTCTATTTTACCCAAATTCGACTTTGATATTAGGGGCACTTAAAAATAAATATCCTGTAATTGTGTTACATATTAATCATCCTCAGAATGTTCTTTACAAATTGCAGAGATTGGACATTAGACATATCCCATGTTAATCCTTAGAAAAATGAGTTTTTTACGCCTGCGCTAAGTAAAATTCCATATGCTAATGTCCTCATTATGCAGGACAACACAACTTAAATTAAATTATAATGCTAGTAGGTCACAGTATGAGCATTAAGCTTCATGAATAGTAAAAAACGAATTTTGTAGCACTTATTTTTTATAATTATTTTTCATAATTAATAATTATTTTTAATAAACCCAATCATTTTTGATAATTCCACATATAAAAGCAAGCTGCCTCCTTTGCCTATCATTTTTAGACGCATTCATTTATAAGCCTAAGCACAGAAGCCTAACTTAAAACATGACAAAATTTGGCGCCACATTTTTTCTTTCTAAAAAGGACAATTTATATTTAGCAACAGACCCAAGAATATGCTTACAAAAATACTTAAAGAGAGGAAACCCTTAATTGAAATGCCTTCCTGTAATGCAAAATAATGAACCTTAGTTTTGGAACCTTTTGAAAACAACATTCTGAAATGCAAAGATTCACCCGTGTTTAACTGAGGGCAAAGTCCTGGCTGAGTAAATACTCCTGTTTATTTAGCTTGTCTCTCAGCATTGTAACATGAGCACGGTGGCTGTCTTTTTCAAAGGAAGGCACATCAATGCATGTTCTATAATATGGGTCTGACTTCAGAAAAAATTTATTTCAGCTGAAGTGTTTGCCTGGAAATTTCTAATACAATGTATGTAAGTAAAAAATGCCATAAGTTTGTTTTTCTACAAAACACACCATTCGTTTTTGGGGGGTCTTTTTATTCCTAGTGAATGTGAATGTTTAATTTTTTTTTTAAGCCTTTAGACATTTTGCCTAATAGACTGAAAACATAAAAAAAAACACAAACACACATTTGAGCTCATTTCAGACATAAACAGAAAGGGGTCAAAACACTCAGGACACACAATACGGCGCGCTTTAGCCATGCATTTCGTGAATAGCGCCATCGCTATTCACTTACAGAAGTTGCACTAATGGGAAAACCACATAGACATTTAAATACACATTTAACCCACAAATCAATACTCAGGACAGAAACAAAGGACAGCCCACAGACTGTACTTGAACCAAACCATTTGCAAATACTAGTTGTAAGTCATATTTACAAGAAACGCTTCTCAATAGTGTTCCAAAAGACTGCAAAAACAGCCCAACAGACTGATGTATGTCCAAGAAGCGAAAATACACTCAATTCACTAGCTTTGGCTAGCAGAACAACAACAAAAATCGTTCTGCATATCTTCATTCATAACATTGCGCAGAACAAAGGATCCTTGTTTTGTATTATGTCATATTTTAATTCCCTGGGGATATAAAATCACCAAGGGAGAAATATGTTTTTAAAATCTAAACCTATTTAGATATTCCCTCTAGGGGAGCCGGCTAATTTACTTCACATCACACTATGGTACCTTTCAAAAAAGCAACACATTCTTCGATGTGCGCTTGAAAACAGGCATGCCAAAAATATTTGCAGAATATGCAAATATTATAATCAAAGTAGTGCTTAAGGTACTTTTCGTACGTGCACCGTTCAACAAAACCAAATAGAGAAAAATCTCCTCATTACCTGCCTACACAAATTGCAATTTGCATATCCAAAATCCAAACATATACAAAGTTGGCCAACACCAATTCCAAAATTCCAAAGCTACAGTCCTAAATTTGCTAAGACGAGGCATCTTATAGCTCACTAATCTAGCTTCAAACTTCAAGGGGTTATCAAAAACGATATGCTCGCAAATATACGAGCCCCTCGGCTTTGGTAATTGCAATAACCAAATCAAAACCAAGAAACCAACCCCTCGGCTTTGGTAATTGCAATAACCAAATCAAAACCAAGAAACCAAACAAAGTCGTGGGAGCGACCCACTTGTAATTCTTACACTTACTAATCAAAAGGTTATCCAAATTCTAACTGTCAAGTTCTATATGACCTAACGGTCTTTTTTAGAATACTCACGCCAAAAAGGTTCTCAGTCAGGAGTGACATAATGTGGAGGACCAAAATCAGGAAGATCAGAAATATACTGGGCTGCAGAGACAAAGAATCTCTAAAATCTCTGTGCACAGAGTACCTTCTTAGTAGAATCCTGTTCTGTCTTCCTCAGTAGATTTCAGTCTTCTGACAAGATCACTCCCACAGATAGTCACTTCTCTGATGAAGCCCACGTTGGCCGCGCCATTTGAAGAACACGAAAAATCTTCATTCTCAGGGGTCTCACTAATAGAAAGAAGAACTTGACACAGAAGCTGGAATATAAAGACAACATTTTTATTAAACTCAAATGAGTGAGGCTACGTCACACAGAAGCCTTAGCAACTGAATGAGGCAGTCTGAGGAGTACAGAAAACAGAGGCCTTATATATGCTTAGGGTTACAAAACTCAGCATAAAAGTAAGGGGCAGTCCTAGCTTTTGCAAGCATGCAAAATGCCTAACATGGACATGCAAGATCTGCCAAACATTAGCCAATAGGAAAACATTTTCAAACAAAGTATCACATGACAGAAAACTCAGTTTGCAATAGCCCAAGCCAAAGTTAATTATTAGGAATGTCCCAAATTCAATCTCCACAAGCCGGACAAACCCATAATTGAAAGCACAATGCATGTAATGAAGAAACATAGAAAAGAAAAAATGACAGATAACGAGCAAGATAAGGCATGTGTAAAGAACCTAAAAGTTAACGATGTCTTGAACATTGATTGGCAATCTCAAACAATGATCAACCAAGGAAATTGGCTTAGCGAGGTCAGTTTCTTACGGTTCACCTTAGAGTCAAGAAAAACCTAGTTAATGTATACCAATAGAGAAGGCCAGGTCGCTCTAATCGTTCGACCACATTCATCGGCCTGCGTGATGGCAACACAAAATGGAGGCACGGACAAAATGGAACCCGCATTCGAGACAAAGTATCTGAATACGTAATGAACTCGCTAGTTAACGTGACGAATTCACTCCATATTAGCCGTACTTACTAAATACGGTACAACATCACCAAAATTGTGACGGAACCATAACCTCACAGGGCAAGACAGAATTTACAGAACCTCAAATCATGAGTTATGTTGACATTATAATTACTGCCTGGAAACAGTCCAACACACAAGGAGCTCTGCCTTAGGTGCTTTCAAACCCATAAGGATTTTCTAAATACGGCGCCCCCACAGGGCAGCGCCAGGAGCAGCTGCATCGGTTGCACCACCTTAGAGCCGACCCTGTGTGGGCGACTTGGACTGCTGTGTGGCTCTTCTTCAGATAGAGAAAGAGAGAGACAATTATGGAGATCTTTTAAAATAGGTTCACACCGTGCCCAAATATAGCACCATACAAAAAGTTTCCAAGGAGGTACTGCAATGTGCAACTTGCCATAAAAAATTGTGCATTCAGCATCCTTACGACCACACTAGAAATGAACCCTTCATTTCGGACAGTTCTGAAACATATGCACAGTTGAGCAACAAAATGTATTCCATACAATCTTGGAACCTATTCTCTAAACGTGTGAGTGAACTTGGAGATCTGACTGTTTTCGAGAGTGTAGTGCCATATATGAGGTGGGCAAGCATTACTTGAGTCACTGGTCATCAGCATAGTTCAGTGTGAATCACAAGACTTGTGGGTGTCTTATTAGTGAGTAACTGCAAGGGTGCTAATCGTTGGTCCTCCACCCTGAAATAGGAAGCATCCTGACATTTGTGTGTGCTTTCAGACGGAATAGACCACATCCTCAAGGACCATACAGCTGACAGACTAGCACTGTTTTCTCCTGAGTTTCTGTTGGGCAGAATTCCTAAGGGCATTAGGGTCGTTTGTCATCTCTGCAGATATTTGTTTTCCACATCTGACTCACTGCTCGGGACAATGACTAAGCTCACTGCTAGATGGAGGGATATCAGATCACTCCCCAATAGGGATGGACCTTGAATTAGGATTAGATCATCTCTGTGTGTATATATGTAGAACCAAACAAGGACTCTATGACTACGCTGAAGGAAAGCTGACCATGAGAGATAGCTTGATGAGAGACTAGGCCTCGCATAAACATAAATCAAGACTCCTGCAAACCACAATAGAGCAACATGTTACAAATGTGTCCACTGTCTGCAATGAACATCTATCCCTGAAACTAAGACTTAACCTAGGTTCTAAGAAATTAGATTTTAGTGTCCTATTAACAAACACTTAAATAGGTCTTGGCCTGTCTATGATGGTGCCGCTACAAGCACTCGAAGAAGGCAGGCTGACTCCTGGCAGTCCCACTTCTGCAAAGGAATCTCAAACTCCCATTCCTGTCATATATAAGAACTCCCTTATCACCCATCTCGTAGACATTGTGAGAATGTTCACCAATTTATTTCATTTCAGTGCCTTTGTAGCTCACTCAGTCAGTGTACCACACTGGCCACGGGAGACTTCCAGATGGCATTCAGCTACCAGTGCTCTCTAGTGAAGTGTGACCCTACTGGATGGGGAGATTAAGATAGAACAAATAAAGGCAACGATCTCTAACCTTCCATATGGCAAAGTGCTGGAAAATGATGGCCTACTGGGGTTTTTCTACCAGATTGATACAACATCTATTCTCTGTGGTTGTATGATGTTACAACGCGATCTTTTAGATCGCGGTACATCACAACGCAGGTTTTACAACGCAAGTCGTTACCACGACTTGTGCTGTAGGGTGCTGGACTTAGGAATAGTAAGATTTACTATTCCAACACCAGCCTACGTACAATAGGGAAGGTGTTGGAATAGTAAATCTACTATTCCTTATTCTAGAGCGCCCTCCAGCGCAAGTCGTGGTAACGACTTGCGTTGTAAATCCCGCGTTGTAATGGCACTGCCGTCTAAAATCCGCATTGTAATGGATGTTCCCCATTTTCTGTGATATGTTAATAAAGGCCTAAGATACAGGTAGGCTTAGATCAGAATTTACTGGAGTGATTATACCTCTGCTGCCTAAACTGGGCAGAGACCCACTGCTCTCTTGTAGCTAAAGGCCTATATCCCTAATCAAACAAGACGTGAAAATGCTGCTGAAGATACTGGTGAGTTCCCCCAGGAGGGTAATACTGAGCCTGATCCACAAATGGTGGTCTTTGTATCAGGCCACGTCCCCAGAATTCATCTAAGGTTGATGCTTATCTTATTATAACAAGTCAAAGACGACCAAGAAAACCGAGTGTTGTTGCTAAAGGATGTGGAATAGCATCCAACTACGTTGATTGGAGGTTTTTGTTTAGAACGTTAAAGAAGGCAGGCATTGGGCAAGGCTTCTTAGCTATGTAAGTGGTTATATCTAGAACTTTTGTCTCAGATTGACTGTGGGTGATTTGTGTCGGATACTTTCAATGTCCGGAGAGGGAAAAGGCACCTCTGTGCATTATCATTATTGCTCTTCTACATTCCATTGGAGCACTTGACTCCTGCGATTTGGCATTTAGATTCTTATTAGGGGAGTGGAATCTGTCCCAGAATATTCTACGGTCATGCTGTATGCAGAGGACATCTTACTTACCTTCAAGAGTCACTCACACTGATTCTTCCCTCATGTCATTGACCCAATCCTTTTCCTCCATTTTGGGATACAAAATCAAGAGGCGTAAGAGTGAAATTCCCTCCTTATCTTGAGTTACCACAAGGGGAGTGGTGGCAAATATGGGATTAAATGGCTGGTGATGAATTCTAAAATAATTCTGCATCTTGGTTATGAAGGGCCCAAAAAACACAGTTGTGGAAAACTTGAAAGGCACTTATGGCTAAACCAGACAGGGACTGTTGGAAATGTTCCTTTTTGAGCGGTGAACCCAAACGTTTTGCCTTCTTTATCCACTGATTTTTACTTCATTTTTGCTGGCTAGTAGTGGGACTGAAGCACTGATTGTGCCACCCACATGAGCAGCCCTTTAACACCATAACTGCTATGGAACGTCCAGCTCCAGTGCGGGACGTTCCATTGCGCAGGTGCAGTTCGAACGTTCAACGACCGACGGCAGCACTCCCGAGGTAGTGGTGCCGTCGGACAGTGAACGTGCGCAGCACCTAAAGGGTTAAAACCCGTCCCAGAATATTTTTGGCGTCTCTGGACTCACAATTTGAAAACACATCTTTTAGTGAAGTTGATTTTTAAATTACAGGTCTGAGAATGTCACTTTTAGAAAGTTCAACCACCACACAAATGCCAATACTAATTATACTTCTTCAACCCTTTGCTTTCTTTTGTGATAACTTGACTTAATCGCAGTGATCACCGTTTATTTTTTTCAATTCTTTAGTCATAATAATATTTTCAATGTTTGGTTAAAATTGCAATACACAAAAGCAGAACATAACCATATCACAATAATACAGTAGCTTACATTTAACCCACCCCACAACAGGACAAACAAAATACTTTCAATAACAATACATAACAAAACATCAAGTACCACAACCACTGAAGCAGTTCTGATTTTGGCTGCCTAAAAAGAAATGCTAGTTTATATACACTGAATTATTCATTCTAAACTTCTCATTAATTGGCGAATCAACCCAACAGTGCCAGGCTGGTTGAAAACCCAGGTAGTGACTATGTAAGTATTAGATTGTCTCTAACCTTAGGTCCGGACACCTAATATTTTGCACACATTGGTTGGTAACTTGTCAACGTGTTTCAAACCCTTTTCTTATTCCAAGTTCTCCTCAGGGCTCAGAAATGTAGACCACTAAAACAACAAAAACAAAGCACCATTTGTACATTACAACCCAACATCACCACGGGGTGGAAAATGTATCTTGGCATGCAACCCTCATCCTAATACTTCATGTCTACTTAATGGTAGATGCAAACACTGTGCAAAACACCTTACTTGTTGATATTGATACATTTTGCCATAAAAACACAAAGCGTCATTACCCTCACTTTATCTCGAATTCCAAATTTAAAAGCGTCACCTTTAGCCTGATCCATCTTTACTCACTTTAGTCCGCATTTAACAACACTCTCTGCACGAGCTGTGAGAATTCTACACTCCATGCAATCCTTCATCTGACATAGAGGGAAAATCTATATTTCTGAAGAGAAATTGCAAAGGTCCAATTAAAGATGTAAAGTAACAGACAATAACGCAGGTAGCTACCTTCTCCATGTTCACCAACACGTGGTGTAAATCAAATGCAAATTTACGACAGCGACTCTTAATACTCAGCTCTGCAAATAAACAATGAATGCAGCTGAACTTTTGGTCACGTTAATATTATAGGTCCCAAGGGTCTAGTAATGCTTTCTTCAGGTAAAGGACGGTTATAGTTGGCATTTTCTCACTTTAAACATTCAGTACCTCTGCTGGTCCCTAAAATAAACGTTTGGTTTGGGTTCCTGTTTCTGAAGTATCAGGGATATCAAAGACTTCACCTGCATCTCACTATCAGTACCTGGTCTCCTCTGCTGTGAGTCCTGCTCTGTCAAGGGGTGCCAAATCCAGTGAAGGGCCCTTGGAAGTGAGTGTTTGGTGCTGCATCCCAAATAACCAACGCACCGACACAGAAGCACTGTTCAGAACTGGTGCATTCCTTGCAAAATCAATACATTTATGTTACCTGCACTGAAGCCGTGGACAGCACTTGCCCAGGGTATGACACACGACCTCGACTTACAACACAGACCTTATTTTACCAATGCAGTGCCTCCCAATCACCGCTGCTGCATGAGTCTTGGACAATGCAACGCCGATGACTGCAACGCCCCGTTGCAACGCATTCCTGGCCCGGCAAGGGTTCTAACTGATGCATCGCCTGCATCCTAGTGGTTTGACATGGACGTCTCAGTACTGACGCATAGTGCTCTTGACATTGAGGCATCAACGACTTTGCCCAACTTCGGAACCGACGCATCTTCTGCGACAGCGATGTATCACCTCTGTATTTCAACGCATCGTCCCTAAGCATTGAAGCATACAAGGTACTGTCAGTGGGTCTGCATGATTCCTGTATCTGGCCCGCGCTCCATTGCAGTCGGACTGAGCTTATGGATTTGCCCCAGTCAAGTGCGACCAGATAGCCCCAGTTGAAGGCACTGACTTCTAAGCACTGATTCTATCTTGCAAAATTCATATCCTGACTTGTGTATGTTGGATTTTTGCTGTTTTGGTCCTTTACTCAGATAAATATTGGCTATTTTTCTAAATTGGTGTGGAGTACTTTTGTGGTGGTTTCACTGTGTTACTGTGTATGAGTGCACACATACTTTACACATTGCCTCTTTAGTTTAAACCGACTGCTCGGTGCCAAACTACCAAAGGGTGAGCACAGGTAAACTTTTAGTGTGTACTACACTTAAATGACTGGGATTGTGGTTCCTGATTGGACAGGGTTCATACCTCTTTCAACCAGAAACCCAATTTCTAACAGTGACTTTGCTCAGTGGTCATCACCTCAGCTGCCTCTGGTGTGGGGGGGGGGCGTGGAGGGACTTGGGGGGGGGAGTCAAAACCAACATCAAAACGATGGTTGCAAAAAGGTACAATTACCTGCTTAGAATGCTGCTTCTCCAGATCCCAATATCGCTCCTGAAATTGATACACTGACAGAAAAAGGAATTTATGTGGGCTTGAAAGAAACCCAGGATTAAGCTCTCAAATCTGAATTCTGGCCAAGTGCAGGAAGCCTGCTTTTATCAAATATGAATGCTTATCTTTTGACTTACCAACTATCACAGATTCCATAACTGTCACACAACGATGCGAGTTCTCCGATGTGGGCTATCAATGAACCGGCACATGGGAGTGGAATGCCTATTCCTCAAGAGACAACTACTTGTTTTTTCCCCCCAAAGACTTTGGTAAACCTTAGACTATTGATCCCTGTCCCCAAAGGAATGAAGGTGCATGCCAACTCCACAGTGCAGCACCTGTTTGGTACAGTGCAGGACTGCAAATCGGAATCCACACATTCAAATGGCAGACTTTGGCCTCATTACAAAGTCACGGTACATGACCTGATAAAGGGAGATAACTTTAAATCTTTTGGTGATCAGCATCTTTGAATTTCATCTACCACACAGTGTTGGATATTCTGTCAGCTGATGGTGATGGACTGTTTAACTGGCAATCTAGAGCCTTACCAGTTTGTGTTCCCAGAGCCTCCAGTACTTTTCTAAATAACGAAATGGGGCAAATATAAAGGAGTGGTATTGGGGCTGGTATATACTCTTATATCTTCAATACACGGATCCGCGATGATAAGGGAAACCAAAAACCACTCCAAACACCTACTACATGTGGAATACACAAAGGAAGACTGGGAATCTCTCCTGAACACCCATGACAGGCAACTGCAGGAGCCCCACCAAAAACACACCTAATTTAAAGTACTGCACTACTGGTACTGGTCCCGTTCAAGCTCATTCAGGGCAAGGCAAAATAAACTGTAAAAGACTCATGTTGGAGATGTAAGGCCCCATGGCCGGACTGGGAACCCGAGCAGCTCTAACAATCTTGTCAGACAGCCCCTGGAGAGGGATAGGGGCGTGCAAGTGTGAAGCACTGTTGCTTTTGTTACTGGGGGCCGAGATTGCAGCCCCACTACAAAACCAGCCCCAGTAACAAAACCGGCCCCCACAGCTGCAAAACCGGCCTCCACCCTTCCAGCCTCCCATAAAAACACCCGATTGCCACTACGGCCATTTCAGCTCTGCAAGGCCCCTGGCACATTCTGTGGTTCTGCCTGCAACTGTCCTGATACTGGCAAGAGGGAATGGCATCTGACACAAGTGACTTTCCAATTCAACACTATGTGGAGCCAGCCATCATGCATAACTCCTCCGAAGTGGATGACATCACCTCTCACTGTAGGGGACAGATGGCTACAGCATTTCATACTGCGATATTACCAATACGCTGAGGGACCCACCTAAGATGAATGGATATCAGAACGCATCCGAATTGGAGCAGACAAGTGAATCCCATATAAACTGTAGGACCAGTTTGCACATTTTGACCAGATCTGGGGCCATGCCGGAATCAGTACGTGCTAACTCACTCCCAGTAAAGCTAAAACACTTGATTTTATTCCTAGCCGTACTACCTGCTGTTGCTGTACACACACACTCACCCTAGCCCTGACTAAAGTTCAGACTGTGAAGTTTGTGTGAGGAACCAGGCTTTCACAGGATGTAACAGGAAAGTGAAGTTCTACACTTCATTTTGGGACCCTAACTGGGCATGGCAAGGAGACTTCTATTTTAAAGACTCCGTTTCCCTTCACCGATTCTTGTTCCAAATCCTCAATTGACTCCTCTAGTGCATACATGTCCTTTTCTCATTAATACACAGTGGTTTACCATGATCTGGTATGACCTGTTCTGCTTTCTTACGTTTTTTGCCTGGCCTTCGCCCCAAGAACCTATTTATACCCGTGATTAATCACATTCTGGGGATTTGAACACTGCTCTTATGCTAACATATTTACAGTTAATCAGAGATTATTAATACTGATACAAGTAAAGTTTGGATTTTTGGGTATGAAGTACAGTGCTACCTAACAACAGTAATGTTAGCATTTTGGTTATTTGGGTTTGAGGTTCAGGGAAGCAAAGACATCAAGTGGTAGCCTCTCTATATCTGAGGCTGTTGGGGAGCCTGTAGATTTTTTTTACCACTCAAGTTTTGTTGATATCCATCTGTAGCTTGAGCACCGTTCCAGGCTGCACTTTGGAATAAACAAACTGGACCCCAGTTGCATTAGCAGAAAATGTTGTTCTCATGATAGCCCCATGGATCTAGGCAATGCCCTTGAAAAATAATTGGCTTTAAAACCCTTTATACTTTTAGCTGTATTGAGTATTACACAGGTTGTATTGCAGTATATAGACCAATAGACATTTGGCCTATTAAATATGTAGATAATTAGACGGTTAACTTACCAGGCAGAAAGGTACAGTCTTAATGGAAGATGTAACTGAGATCCCACAAAACCAAAAACCCCAGCTCCTCTTAAGTGAACCGGTTCCTAAAAGGAATCCCTGTTTGATCCTTGTTCGATTGGCACAGACAAAAGGTCTCCATCAAAGGAAAAGACGTGTGGTATTTGTACATCAACAAGAAAACACCATTATAGTTAAGAAATAATTAACCATTTGATATTAATTTTGTAAAAGATTAAAATCACAGAAAAATATAGAGCATTTAATATAGGAAACTAGAATTAATAGAAAAAAATCCCATTATGATTCATAATAAATGTAAGTCGGGACTGACCAGGACCTAGACAACTTCGAAGGGTTACTGGCAATGGGTCAATGGGTCATGGTTGGATACAAGATGTTGATTAACCTCGGTCAGAGGCGTCAGTTTTCAAAAGATAACTTTACTGTCAAAGCTATCACATAGTGCTTTGGGTCAAAGTCAACAAAAGATGCTACTCCTCAGACTTCCCAACACTGTTATCCAGCTCTCCTCAAACTCCATTCGCCAAAGGATCATAGACAGCAACCTACATTACACATTCATCCTCCATTCAGTGTTGGGAAGAGCTGTGCTACAGCTGGGTGGTCCTTCCTACACAAAGGGAGCACGTTTTGTCGGTGGCTTTCAGACAGACATCTTTCTGGAGTCTTATGTTTCCAGCCTTTGAAGCTGGACAGTTAGAGAGAATACTTCTCAGACACAAAGGCGTGAGGAAGGGCAGTTAGGGGCACACTTGAAGGATTATGCTTTGTGTAAACACTAGTTAGGCATTCTTAAATAAGAAGGATATATAATCAAAGTGTAATAATTTCCACAGATTTGTGGACCCTGCTGCCCAAAGTTCCAAATATTCAGAGTGCAAAAATAATTCACAACATCGGGGGGCCACTGCAACTGGATTGATATCATACTGTGTGTAGCACTAAAAAGGCGAGTTAGCCCAGTGATTGAATTTTTCTTGGATGCAACATTACTTAGAGACACTTAACCTTTATTGTATGTGGGATAACCCATAACAAATAGTTAGTTAGAGATGTACTTGTTAGTAGCGATCCATAATTATGCTAAATGAACGTGCTTGCGCTTCTCTGTCCCTATATGGATGAAATATCCCTTGTTTCCTTAGAAATATGTATACTTGTTTGCTGTTGAATGCACTACTTGGGTGTCTTAAAGGGCAAAGTGGTCTGGTTTTCTTAGGAACCGAAGGTGTATTTTTGGTTGTATCTGAAAATGCTAATGGCTACATCCTGATACTAATCACCATATCCATTACCTATCAGGTAAGATGGAAATGTAGTTCAAATGTTTGTGTGCAATACTCAGAGATAGTTTGCAATGAGACTTCATTAAAAGGATTTTTTTTAAAGTGGTTTCTCTCGTTCAGGAAGCACACATTTTAGGCTCAGTTGTGCAAAGGCTACCAGGAGAAAATGGATTGTTAGCTACAGGAGAGGACAGTAGGCGAGCTTCCCTAAAGTTAACTATCCCAGCTCTTAAATGAAAAGGTAGTTTCAGTGAGAAATACTCGTCTTAGCACTTTCTAGCTGTGATTCAAGTGACATGCTCCCATCAGAGAAAATGTGTGCGAACTATTTTAGCACTATGAAAACAACATTTAGGTGAGAAAGAAAACACACATATGATTTTGATCAAAACAACAACAATCTCTTCAGGGTGATCTCAAGTTATAAATTCTGTCAAGAAAATGACCTTATTAAAAAATAATGACCTTCTTGGTTTATGTACACTTATTTCTGTTCAATGACGCTGAGGTTGTTAACTTTGTTCAGCTAAAGAAGCTGCAGACTGCTCAGTTGTACAGATTCTAAGTAGTTGTAAAATGCAGGATTATGAGTTTAGTGCCCTTATCCCCTTGCAGGCCCAGCTGATATCCCAGAGAGGTATGAAGTCCACTAGTCCTCTGTTTTCTGCACATAGCCATTTGGGAACCAGCACCACTCAGACATCATGTTTAAACAGCTTCTTCATGGGGGTCTCATGCTTAGCGTAAGGGTAGTCTTAGCAGCCCACTTTTCTATGGGTTAGCACTGCTTGGCTTCCCCCCAAAAATAATGCAAGTTCACCCTTCACCGGTCCCAGAAGAGATTCCGGGAATTAGCACCACAGATTCCGAGAACAGAATCCAGTAAAAGCTAGGAGGCACAAGAAAGGAGTGGAAACATACACCTGTCCTTGTGAAAGGGTGAATGTTGTAAATAAGATGGTGATAGATGACAGGATACTTCTAGTTGATTACATGTAGATTTATTGTAGGACACAGCTGAGTACAAAACCTCGCCAGCTGTCGAGACCATCAACTGACACAGATAGAACACTCTGGCACAGATTAGAACACTCACAGGTATTCTGGGAAGCTGAGAAGGTGAAAACACTGAGGAAGGGCTAATGACTACTGTCAGCCATATTACAAGAGGAATCAATATACAACACATCTTCCTCCTTTACAGAAAAGAAATGAAACCAACATCAAAATAAATCTTAAAGTATGGGAGACAGCAACAATAATATTAAAGACAGATAGGAGGCCTAAAACGACTTGAACTAATTTTAGTTCATGAAGGCAAAAGAGCATTTTGGGGCAAAGAGTGTAAAAGTGAAGTGTGAGGTGAGACACATCACTTAAAACAACTTATAGGCATCACCACTACCTACTCCCCTTAGACTGACAAAACAGGAAAAGGTAGTCCACTCCCTCCAATCTGTCTTTGACCAGCAAAACAGGAAGAGACAGTCAACTCCCTCAAATCCGTTTCCGTCCATCAACACTTTACGCTCTGAGTTGAAGATAGACAGTTCAACATACGCCTTCGTGCTTTACAAATACCAAAGTCTTAGATACAATTTGAAGATTCCAAACATAGGTACTCTTCAAGATTACTAAGTGCAGTATCAGAAGCGGTGTAAGAGATTCTTTTTTTTTTTTGCTTGAAGCTTTCACTTCAAAAGAGGGATACATAGTGCTAGATGTGACTAGCTTAGACACAATCTGGACCACTGCCCATCCTCTGTGTTAATCCTGGAACCTTTGTCCCAAATTCAGGCATTCCGACCTTTGCCTCCGTTGTGGACATACTGTCCAGACTCTGACCTGGGACCTTTGTCCCCGTTGTGGACTTACTGTCCAGAGTCTCACCTGGGACCTTTGTCTCCGTTGTGGACTTTCTGTTGAGACTCTGACCTGGGACCTTTGTCTCCGTTGTGGACTTACTGTCCAGACTCTGACCTGGGACCTTTGTCCCCGTTGTGGACTTTCTGTCCATACTCTGTCTTGGAACCTTTGTATCTGTTGTGGACTTTCTTTCCAAACTCTCCATCTTGTTACTGAGACATTCCACTCCTAGTTCCTGTACAAACATGTCTCAACTTGTACTACCATTGTACTACCATTGTCTATACTTTGTTTTTCTTTAAAAAGATGTGTTGTATATTCTTACTTGGTTCAATATGGCTACTTGGTGTCTGTAGTCCTTTTTTAGTGTTCCTACCTTCTCTATCTCCCATAGTATCTATGTGTGTTCTATCTGTTGTGTTGAGGATTCCAGCCTTGGCAGTTGGTCTGGCCAGCTGTGAGGTTTTACTGCTCTGCTGTCTAACTTAATAAATCCATCTTAATACCGGAAGATGTGCCCTGCTGCTTACCTAATCTATTTACAACATTTCACTTGTGAGACACTACCAACTCAAATCTCTATTCAAGGAAAACTAAGGACTGTGAGAGTTAAGTCTTGAACCTGGACTAGGACTGACTAATCTGATCAATGGGAGGTCAATACAAGTCAAAGGACCATCAGTACCAACGGGGGACAAAGTTAGGTCCCAGAATATAACCGGGAGAGGACAAGGTTGTCCCAAGACCGGAGGGGGACAAAGGTCCCAGAACCAGGAGGGGACAAAGAACCCAGCAGTAGTCTTAAGTGGAAGTGGGCAAAAGCTCCAGTGCCACGACAGTATGTCCCTAGACCTAGATGGAGACTCCTTTGGTCTAAGGAGACAATGGTTCTAAAAAAAGAGAACAAAGGAGAGACGACAAAGCAAATTTCAGGACCTGCAGAACCAAGAAATGGGAGTGGACAGAAGAATGCCCCAGGACTGGAAGGGGTCAAAAGTTCCAGATTTAGACCCAGGAGAGGACAAAGTACGTCCCAGGACCGGAGGAGGACAAAAATCCGACAATCAGTACCGGGAGTGGACAGAGGACGTCCGGACAAAGTACGTCCCAGGACCGGAGGAGGACAAAAGTCCCACAATCAGTACCGTGAGTGGACAGAGGACGTCCCAGGACCGGAGGAGGACAAAACGTGAAAACATTGAGGAAGGGCTAATGACTACTGTCAGGCATATTAAAAGAATAATCAATATACAACAGTGAACAGCCAGGTATTAGACTAGCGGTTCCTCTAAAGGGCTCTCTGGACATGTGATTCTGCTCCGTCTCACCCACATTGTGCTCCATGGAGGCTAAACTCTGGAGTGCACTGGAAGGTAGAGGAAATGAGGAAAAACACTGCTTAGCACTCTCTCTTGGAATTCGTATGGATTTGTCTCATGTGTTCACGTCCTGAAGAGAATAACGAACAGCATTACTACTCACTCTTCTGACCTGAAGTATGAAATATACTGTATATGATATACCTTTTGGAGTTGGGTAACTCTGCATCCGTGTGTACTTCTCAATACAAAAGGGTTTGCCTGAAAGATATAATGGAAGATATTGATTTAAGGTCTAACTTCTCTGAGTATAATTAATGTATGTGACCTACTGCTTCAACTACCTTGAATAATATGCAGTTCATTATATAGTCTGAAAGCCACATCAGACATGTAAATCAAAGTGTTTATGGATGAAGGTGAGATTATCACTGCAAGTCAAGAACATACCTTTAGTTCATCCAAGTCTGTCATCAACAGTACCACTTTTAAATACGAATTGCTAGTCCATACTAGAACCAATGGAGGGATGACAACAGCCAGAAGACTCCATAGGATGGTTTAGGCATGGAACTATTGTTCAACTGAGTGAGACACAAGTAGACAGTGATAGAGCCATTGGGAAGCAGAGTTCTTCTAGATAAGTGCCTTGATACACAGGAGTTCAAAGGTGGCCGCACCACACGCCAGTGAGACTTTTGTTCTTGTTGGACATGAGGCCTTCATTACATGAGCACCATCTTGGTTTGGGAAGACTATCCGACCCTCACCATTACAACTTAAAGTGTGGAACATTACTTTGAACTGCAACCAATATTAACTGCATGAAATCATAATTCACTATACAATGTTCTGAATAACTAAAATATCAGAAACTAGAAGTGTACCTACTTGTCTATGTCAGTGTACCTCAATTGGTCCTTGTGACAAACCCTGGTCTTCTCTGGCCACAAATGATGCATACCATGTTGAGGATCATGGGACTAGGCTAGGCCATTTACGTGCTTCAAGGAGTCTTTGAAAGTCTTTTGCCTCCAAATTATAGGAGTAATTAAGCAGTTGGTGATGCCTCTAAAGCCAATTACCTCCCTCATGCAGTTAATAATAATAATAAACAAATGTATAAAGCGCATGGCTGCACTAACTAGTGCGTCCCCGCGCTGCGACATCAGAGAACTTGTTAGAAGTGGTGCTATGTCTTAATTAAAAGGGGGAGGCCTGAGGACGGAAACAGACAAGTTTTGAGCTTTTTCCGAGAAAGTGACTCCGAAGACTCCATCCATATACCCATCTGAAGATTGTTCCAATGTTTAGCCGCTAGGAAACTGAAGAATCGGCCACCCATTCTCATTCTTTTGATGGACGGTATTCTCACCTTTCCCTCCAGTTGGTCACTCTCTTCATTACACCTTACTTAGTGTAAGGAAGTATGATGTGTGAAGAATGATGTACTTAATAGGAACTATCTTCACATGGCCTGGTCACTGGAATGTAAGGAGGGAGGCCAGGTCATCCTGTCCATCAAAAGGAGATGAATGACCCTGGTATTCTTCTGTCCCTGTTCTCTTAACTAAGCTACACTACAGACGCAATTCAATCTCTTTGTGGCCAGAGCACTGGATTCAGAGGACCACCACATATCACCCATGCTGTAGAGTCCCCAGTCGACTTGAACTGGCCAGATAAATGACAGTTCTTACTGCAGAAATATTTTACCTTTAAATATATATATATTATTCGGACATTGGTACTAAAAACCTACTTTTACTGATGATGAATTCGATTTGCAGTTGGTAGCAAAAGAATGCAACAATAACTTTTCAAACTTGATCTCAACTCATTCTGCAAAAATTAGTTTTTCAGTCCCTGCATAGATAGTACACGAGTAAATGTTTTCATTAGGCTCCCAGAATCAGCACTGTAAATTTCCAGGTACAACTCTAATCAAAGGTAAGGCTGACTTGTTTTAAAATCGCACCTTAGGTATAGGACCATGCCCCTAAAAGTACATTTGACTTGCTAAAAAACAGTTTTAAGCTTTACATTTGTTTGGGCATTTGACTATAGAGGCCTATAGTTCCTTGCGATATGCCAGCCTTTCAGCCCCTGTATTATGTTTTTAGAAATCCTATGTAGAGGTGGTGCAGAACCACATGACACCCTACATCATTCAGTTGATTTTTTTGCCACTAGCGCATATTTTGCATATTTTATCCTGGGGCCTACCTAAGAATCAAAGTTCTAGTGTTGGTTATACACAATTTATTTAGCACTAGCAGCCCGTCCCGACCTTGTCCGGGAGCAATCATGCTTCCCCGACCCCCGCCTGCACCGACATTGCCCAGCAGCCCGGACCCCCGGCCGCTCCGTCCCCCGCCTGCCCCGACCCCCGCCTGCCCTGACATTGTCCCCCGGATGTCACAAAGGCCCAGTGTTGAGGCGCTCTGCATAAATCTCCTTGGCAGATGCTTTAAGTCCCTGTCCCCCGCCTGCCCCGACCCCCGCCTGCCCCGACATTGTCCCCAGGAGCCTTTCCTCAGCCGATGTAAATTGTACCCTTCTGTTTTGTTGTAACTCCCCGTCCCCCGCCTGCCCGACATTGTCCCCGGAGCCTTACCTCAGCCGATCTAAATTCTATCCTTCTGTTTTGGTGTAAGTCCCCGACCCCCGCCTGTCCCGACCCCCGCCTGCCCGACATTGTCCCCCGGAGCCTTACCTCAGCCGCCGCTCCTCAGTTCACCGCTCCTCCTTCTGTTTTGGTGTAAGTCCCCGTTCCCCCCCTGCCCCGACCCCACCTGCCCGACATTGTCCCCCGGAGCCTTACCTCAGCCGCCGCTTCTCAGTTCACCGCTCCTTGCCGCTGGTCACCGCTCCTCCCGCTGGTCCGCTGCTCCTCACCTCCTCCCCCGCGCCATGTCCACCGCTCGTCACCGCTCCTCCCCCGCACCATGTCCGCCGCTCCTCCTCGCGCTCCTGGACGCCGCACCTCCCCGCGCTCCTGACGTCAGCACGCAGGTCGCGGCCGGCGCTACTTCGAGGGGACTACTTTTTTTTATAATGTAAATTTTTTAAATATAACGTATTTTTTTACTTTATATAGCCTATGTCCATCTGCACACCCTGAGGATTACAACGATGTATCGGGTGTGTGGATTGGCGCTGTGGTTCCCGAGTTTACCCGCCTCATAGCCTCAAAGTTCTTCCTTTATAATAGTAGTATAGATAAAGCACTGGTGGTGGGCTGCCACTTAACAGTGTCACAGTTTTCAGAGTGTATTCAAAAAATCTAATATCAGAAAAGTAAGCATTTCTTGGTTGACCTTTCAAAATTTCGCAGTTAGCTACATCTATATTGTCAAGAGAAGAAATGATGGAGTAGCCATGTAGGAGCTAGATACAAAATATCTCTATATTCTTTAATCAACAGGCTATATGATGGTTAATGGAACATTTTCTCCAAAATAGACTGCAGACTACATTCCACAATTAGGTACACATCCATAATAAAGTTGACCCAAGAAAGTGATAACTTTAATTGAGAGTAAACATATGGCACAAAATGCATTTCTATCACACCAGCCATCAATTTCGGACGACAAAATCTTATGTGCAGCGATAAATAACCACTGCACCCATGATCTAGATTTTTTTTTATCTTGAAAGCAAAACTAATACAGAAAGCAAAAATACATACTGATTGTGTAAGTCAGATTCAGTGCTGGGGATTTGATTCTCCCAAATATATCAGATCCTCTTAACATTTTCTCTGCGCTGCCCATGGCACTAGTGCATTTGAATCATCAGTACCTCTATGTGTGCTGGCCTTTTAAGTGGGGGCTGGTGGCAGGGGACCTGCATGGGTTGATGACTATTTACTGCAGTTGTGGACATTGCTGGATGTTACTGGCAGATGCAGTCTCATGGTGGTTGTAAATTCATCAGCCAGCAGGGGTCCTCCATCTTTGTTTTCTTTAAGGGCTATAAAGATGCAGTCAAGGTTTTCACAAGCTTGAAAGTGTGAATCATGTTGGGATTAGCGTGACGTCACATTTGCCTTAGTCTCTTATTGCTGTCCTAAGAATAATCTTTGTCTTTATTAGGTGTGGTTTGCTACATGGAGCTGGCTAGATTTTTTGATTGGTGAGGGATATGTTACAGACTCATTCAAATGCATTGACCATCTACAAAGAACTCATGAATGGACAATGCACTGGCTGTTGACACCTCCTAATCTTCTGTGATGGTGGTTTTTTGGAAGGGTAGGGGCACGGTAGTCCAGAACTGGTTTGGTTCTGGACTGATGGTGGACCATGTAAATCATGCTTGTATCTATATTATCAACTGAAGGAGTATTTGAATGATGTCCACTTTGATATATGTCTACAGTGCTGGCTCAACCAGGCTCTGACCAGATTTTATGAATGTCTTTTCACCGCAGTATTTGTCTATGTGCCATTGCCCGGTGGAGATGATAGGTGGTGTTGATTAATGTATTCTGAAAGGTGTGTTGTACATCAGTAACCTTAGTCACTAAGATTTGGATCTGCTTTGGGAGCTTTGTGTTAAGTTCACATGGAACGTGTTGTCTATGACTGCTTGATTTTTTCTGGCCTGTTTTTTCCTAATAAGGATGCATGGCACAGTCTGATGGTCTGACGTTTTATGGTTTTGCCCAATTGTAATCATCATACATTAATAGATGAGCCAATTTCATGGGTTTTTGATCTCATGAGAATAATGGATTTATAAATAGAACATTGGAATGTTGAGAGCTCCATTGAAGACAATGGAGACACTCTTGGCCAGTATTGGCTGGTATAGGCCTCCTGCTCCAACATTTCAATATTTGCTTTTCTGTTTCTCCTTCTTGTAATTGGAGCTTTCTACCGTCCGTGGGTGAAATGTTCCTTAAATCCTTTCTGCCATGGGCTAAAGGGGGTTGTTAAAGGCCCTCTTGCCTTTAACGACCGATATAGCCCAGAGTAGCAGGTTATATTGATACTTTCAATTCTGTGATCTTGATGTGATCTTTAATTCTGAGAGTTTTATGTATTTGTTTTTTATTTGAGTACTTGTATATTTATAAGCCATGTGTTATAAAATTGATTTTGTTTAAATTTACTTGCATTAAACAGCAAAAACACACTTAAGACATGAACTTTCTCATTATATTGGTTGTAATGACTGTTCCAGAATTACAATTTTAATTTACAATGCTCTGTGACTGAAAGAAGTAGGGTTGAGGGTAGGATGGCAGAAACTGTGAAGTTCGAGATTCCAAATTTATATCATTTTTTAGATATGGTCTATCAAACATACATTAATAAATTATACTATCTTTAAAAATAATCAACTCCCAGATCACATTCATAAAAATGCCAATACTTAATTAAAACCAATGCCACATATCTTATAAATACCCCACACCAATAGCACCATCAATAAATGCATATTTGTTAATTGAGCAAGGCCTAATTATCTTGTCAATGTGCCAAACTTAACAAAAAACAGGCACACAAATTGGCGTTGAGATGTTAGACTCCATAAGCAGTCCATTAACAAGTGTGCATTACTCCATACCATCTGAAGCAGACCTGTATACCTCTCCTCATTCACTTTAACCTCGGAATAACATTTCTGAAACTTTCCTGAGGGGAAAGCCCCAATCCTCAACATAAAAAGAAGCCTCTGTAGCTTATAAATTGTGGGTTTTCCCAAATATTGGAAAAACCTACCACTTAACACTGAGCCTAAATTTGAGAATATTGGCAATTTACTCATCAAGTATGCACAATTGTTATGGAAGGAAACAGGATTTGCCAGTTCTCTAAGACGTTGATGACCTGGGAAAGTATTCCACTGTATAATCAATCCAGCTTAACAGTGTGGTAGTTTGATCAAATCCATTGTCTAAATACATCCCAAGAATGCTCATTCTCTTGTATCTCCTACCAAATAAGATACAGTTGTGCCATTTCCTTGATATTATTCTAATTGAAATAACAGAGTGGATCCATACAATAACTTCCCTAGATGTAAATTCTACTTTCCTATGGATTACCTGAACCATGCAACCTAAAGGGGTCTAAAACAAACTTTTTAAAACAATGAATTTAAACTAGGGCCCAGGCTACCCTGTTATCTTTGGCAAACAGTTACGTACCATATAAACCCAGAGGCAACATCTTACCACTGAAAGCCTTTAACATATGAGTTATTGAAAGAAATAGAAGCAAGAGCATGAGTTGAGAGACAAGAGAAGTGGTCCAGCCAAGATTATGAATAAGAAAACAGGAGACCGAAATAGTTATACATTTTCACTCTCTTAAAAAGATCCATACCGACTTTGAGCTCTGAGCACCGCATACTAAAATGTGAAGGTCAAAATCACAAACTGTATATTTACAACTAATCATAGGTGTAACTCCACTTTTTTTGTAATTCGCTGTTTCCGAGTGGAGACTTACACCTTATGTAAACTTACATGTTTCCACTTCCTAAAATTAGAGTGTTGAGCCTCTTACGAAAGAATTGACAAGTGTAAAATAACTACTAATAACTTTTCACCTGTTGGTAGAGAAGGTCACAACTGTACTGGAATCCTCCCAGTGAGAAAGTATAGGACAAATGATCAAATCTTATTGTTCTATAAAAAATAATCTTAACTATGTTTTAATGTATAAAATCAATGTTAATTAATTTAAAGCACTTATTATTGACCTATAAATAATGCAATAGGGTGTTACAGCACATTATTTCATCTTATCAGATCTATATTGTAATTTATTTAAAAAAGTCTTAGCAATTGTTTTAAAAATTGCTCACCTTTGCTAGTATTTCTGTTTAATATTTATTACATTCTGTCTAACATTATATATTTAATTTCTTTAAAAATTATTTTTTTTCATAGCATTTTAAAAATTAAATCTATAATTTTATAAGATGTATTCTATTTTTAGATAAATGTGTGCATTTTCTATCAGTTGAACCTATAGGTATACAATTTAAATGTAATGCTAATTTAATTTATCGAGCATTATTTTTATGAGGTGTCATTTTATTTCTCTGCCTGCATTCATTTCTATGAGTGTGTGTTGCAGTACCAATGGTTGGCCAAACGTGGTGTTGGACACACCCCAAGGCAGGGCTAGAATAGATTTACACCTACTTCAACACTTTTAGGGCTGTAGTTACTTTAGAAGTGTAGTTTATATGAAGCATTTGTCTTACCTTTTTATTGGTAATACGCTATTAGTCTGTATTCGAATCTCCCTCCCTAAACTAGGGGTGGGCGAAGAATTCCACCTGTCAACAACCCTAGTTAGTTATCCAACACAATAACACATTCAACTGAGCTGCCATCCACCACGGATTACTCTTGATAATTACAGCAGGAAGATTATATGACCTGCTACTCGAGTTAGGTGGTTGGACATAATGGTCTTAATCCCTTCCCTGCTTTGTACATTCCCCCGCTGTGCTGGGGGGCGGGGCGCAGCGCCCCCATGCGCATGACGAGCTCAGCTCGTCATGAGCTACAGTGCTCCTGTGCTCATGACGAACTGAGCTCGTCACAGCCACACCCGTTTCTTTAGAACGTTCAGCACAGCAGGGTAATTAGCCCAGCGTGCGATCGTTCTAAAGGCCATGACGAGCTCAGCTCGTCCTGAGCACCGGAGCACTGTAGCTCATGACGAGCTGAGCTCGTCATGAGCATGCAAGGGGTTAATACCAGCATTCACTGTCAAGGTGTCTAGAAAACCATTATCAAATACAAAATCGTCTGATAATGAAATTTCAGCATGGTCATACAGATTCCAAAGAGCTACCTCCAGTTTCCCTCAGGAACAACTCTATTTAGTATTAAATATTTTTATTGAAGGAGTGTAGCACACACAAGACAGTAGCATCATTTGCAGTCATCATATCATTTCGATAGAACAATGACAAGAGGAAAAAATGGCTCCGTAAAGCCAACCGTGCCAATGTGAGTTTTGAGCTGCGGCCAAATAAGCTGTGCTAACATCATAACGTTAACAGACGCAAAGAACATAATTAAAACCAACGAAAAACCTTACCCTACCCTACCCTTCCGGAACAACTCGATTAAAAAAAAAAAAAATTATTTATTGAAATCAGAGATATCATACAGATCTTGTCACGTTTTTACATATGGTTAGCTAATTTCCAAATTTCATACTGGCCAGGATAGCATGATAATATTTTGCTATTTCCATATACATACATCGTTTCTACTACACATACAAATCATATTTCCTCTGTAGTTATACATATCTACCCAATCCCTTGTTGCTCATTTCTTTCCATCCATGTTGTAAGGGGTTCCCATATATTCTTGCCTTTCTTCATAGCCCTTACCCCTTTACATTTATACAGAGCGATGTCTTTATGGTCTACATATAATAACATACAACCATTGAAAATATGTAGGTGGCTCACTATCCTTCCATACCATGGCAACCAATAAATGTGCTATCACCATTGTTAAAAACAGAAAAGTCCCTCTCCCTCAGATTTAGTTTTAATCAAATATCATAGCTAAAGGCATCAATGTTGGAGTCATTTTGATCTCTTTGTTTAATAGCTGGAGCCAGAATTTTTCAACACATTCTTTTAGCAAGTTCAACTTTTCGCAGGAATAAAACATGTGTATGCTATCTGCCGGGCCCATCTGGCACCTCTGGCATTTATCGGTCTGCCTCTTTCCCCAACCAAATATTTTGGTGGGCGTGTAGTAAAGATTACAGACAGATTTATATTGTTGGACTTTGAGGTTGGCTGACATAAAAACTTTTATCCCAATCTCTAATTCCATATCTATATCTATCTCCCCATCCTCGAGCTTGCTAGCCCACTTACATTCTATTTTAGTAATATCATCCGGTTTCTTTGCCAATAGCTCTTGATAAAAATGCTATATTTTACTTTCCGGGTTTTTCATAATTTTTAGTACAGGGAGCGGATCCATTCTGATGAGCCCTATAGGGAGCCCTTTAATTCGATTATGTATTTGCAGATATTTAAAACATTAGTTTTTATGTCTACCAAACCCTTGAACTAATTCTAAAAAAGTCTTTCTTTCTGCATTAGAATAGAAATCTGCCAATGCCGTGATCCCCGCCTGTTCCCATTTTTGGCCATTCCATCATACAGTGCTGATGTCAAAAGATCTGAATGCCAGAGTAATGTATACTTATTTGACAGTTATTTTCCACTTTTTTCCAGGTCTTTAGCGCACTCTGAGTACATTTATATCGAGGTTTTTTTATAATTTGGGTCATTTTGTTGTTATAATAATCCCATGGCAAGTTGATATATAGTGGGTATTCTAGACCGCTCCGTCTCGCCCGTTTAAAGATGATAAAGGGTTCCAAATTGTTGCAGGGCAGTAGCCCAATAATAGAGCTGTATGCTAGGGGCTACCCACCCTCCCCGTTCTTTAGGTAGCGTCAAATATTTATAGGCTCGTCGTACCTTTTGGTATCCCCAGATAAATTTAGAAAACATAGCCTCGATTCTATGTATTTTAGTAACGGTAAGTTCCAATGGTATTGCACGTATTAAATACAAAATCTTTGGGAATATTTTTATCTTGATTACGTTTGTTCTACCACTTATTGTGAGATGTAAATTATTAATACATCTAAGCTTACTATTTAATATTTGCAGCACTGGGTCAATATTGAATGCCTAATGTTTATTAATTTCTGCTGTTTTTTTTTACCCCTTACTACGTAGCTGTCTCGGTTACTCAAGGGTCTTGGAGCAGGCACTTAGAAGAGCAAATAATTTGTGTTTTGGTTTTATTTAGAAGATAACCGGATTTCTCCCCATATTTTCCTGCCATATTTTCAATTTCTTTGATGGCCGTTCGAGGTTCTGCTGAAATTATAGCATTATTGTCTGCATGTGCTAGAATTTTCGTCTCATAGCCCTGTATTATAACTGGTTTAATCAACTGAATGTGTAAAATACGAATAATAAAATAATCCAAATAAAATGCGAACAGAATAGGAGAACAGGGACAGCCTTGGCGCGTATCCTTGGCAATCTCCACCCTCCTAGAAGTGTGGCCCATAATTTGGATCTGAGCATGCGGTTTAAAATACATAGCCTGGGTAACCCCTATAATTCCAGGCGGGAATCGTCTATCTACCAAATTCCTCCATAAATATCACCAAGCCACTCAATCAAAGGCTTTTCCACATCCAGGAGGACCACAGCCATTTCTTTCTCATCAGCCTCTGCGATATCCAAGATAGAAATAACATGTTTTGTATGGTCTGTTGTCTCCCTGCCGGGAACAAAGCCATGTTGCCAGGGTGATATAAGTGCAACAATAGTCTTTTGTAATCGAGTGGCCATTATTTTTTAAAAGACTTTAGCATCCACATTCATAAGCTATATTGGGCGATACGATGATGGCACTTCTGGTGGTTTATCTTTTTTAAGAAAGACAACCACATCCATATCCTGCCACGATATGGGTGGGATCCCTCTATATTGTATGCTCACAAATATGTCCTGCATAATAGGAAGTATTTGAGGCAGTAATATTCTGTACATTTCTACTGGAATTTTGTCAGGGCCTGTAGCTTTCCCCAGTGAAAGGGATTCTAATGCTTCCTGCACTTCCTCTATAGTTATTTCACTTTCTAGTTCCACTGCGACCTCACGGTCTAATCTTGGTAGCAGAGGGTGTTCTTCTGTTATTTCGTCTTATTCAACCGAGCATTCCTCTGATTGATATAGCTTGGTGTAGAATTCCTCGAATACCCCAATAATTTCCTGTGGTCCGGATACTAGATGGTTATTTTTGTCTCTTATTTTTGATATGTTATTTCTTGCGGCTTTCTGCCTTATTCTTAAGGCTAAGAGTCGCCCGTAGCCTCCCCATATTCATATAATTCCCCACGGTAAGCTTGAAACATCTGGGGCACTTTGGTCTGAAAATGTGCATTTATTTCTGATTTAGCTATAGCTAATTTAGTCATTTTTTTGGCCAATAATCTCTCAGGACCCCATTTATTTATTATCCGATTATGTTCTGCCTCTAGTTTGGACAGTTTGCTAATTAGTAGATAGATTGTAGCTTACGTTGTTTCTGGGTGCGAGCTGCAAACCCTATTGTCTGACCTCTCAAGTCTGCCTTAAAAGTATCCCAAACCACCTCGCGAGATGCGCTATATCTGTTGCAATCAAAAAACTCTTGTGTCCATTGTTTAATATATGTACAAAATTCTTCATCAGACAGCATCTTTTTATCGAATGACCATGAAGCCCTCTGTCTAACCTCCGAAGCCCCCCTTAGCTCCAAGATCAGAGTATTATGGTCGGAATATAATTGGGACAGTTTTATAATATCTAATTTGCCTATCAGTAAGTGGGAGGCAAGAAAGTAGTCCAGCCGTACAAATTTCCTGTGAGGATGAGAAAAGTGTGTAAAACCAGGATCTTGTCATTGTTTTTCTGCCCATACATCAAACAGGCCATGACTAACTGTAAGTGCTATGATTGCCCTATAAACCTTCGGCTTCCTTCCTACATATATTTGTTTCTGGGTATTAATCACATCCTGATGTATATTAAAATCACTGCATATTATCAAGCACTGTGAACAATTAGCTTGTTCTATTTCTAATTTGTTCTAAATACCGGCATCATCTAAATTAGAACCATAGACATTCACAACTGTCAGCCCATTTGATAGTTCTGCTATCGCCCATCGCCCCCACTTGTCTGTTACTGATCGTACTACCGGCCCATCCGGGTGTCTGGTATATATCCTGATCCCTCTAATCGTAGAATTCTGTGAAGAGCCCTCCACCAAGCAGTAGCCCCTACTCTCTAAGAGACTCTTGTTTCGCCATGGAATATGTGTTTCTTGTAAACATATTAAGTCTGGGTTCAATGTTCTAAGTATCTCAAATACCCTTTCCTGTTTTTTCCTATCATTTAGGCCACCAACAATAGATGAATAGATCCTTAATGTATCCATGTTTTTTACTATTTTCTCCCATATCTGGCCATTGCTGACCTTGCACCTTCATTTTATTATTTCCAATAAAGACAAATATCTCTGATTTCTTTTTTACCTGCTTATCTTCCTCCTTAGCCCTCCCCTCTACTTGTCCCCCAACCCTTATGCCACCCACAACTCCCTGCCCAGTCCCCCACCACTATATCCAGCTTCACTCCCTCACCCAACCCTGTGTCCAACCCAGTGTCCCCGACTGCCCCCCCTTCCTCCCCCACTCATTTCCCTCTACATAGGCAAAAGGGCCAATGGACCTCACGATGGAGAGAGACTTGTGCCTCTGTGTCTCCCCTTCTTCTTATTATGGTGGCTTTTACCCCCAGATATGTACATAGATATATATACTGCTTATTTGTTGTTATATATTATACAGGCTCATGCCCATATCATCCGACAGTCCTGTTTTCTTATTGTTCATATAGAATCTAGGCATTCTTTAGCTTGGATTTTCGACATGAAAAATCTTGTATGGCCTTTGCTAACTACTTTTAATGTGGCTGGGTTTAGTAAAATGGCCTGTGCCTCCTTGTTCTGAAACGGGGTTATGAGTTGTCATAGCTGTCACCTCTTCTCTACAGTATGGTGACAGAAGTCGGGCCTTACAAAAAACGGCACCTCTTTTCCATCTTGTCTGGTTAGGCCAGATCGTACAAGGCCTGGCGTGCTAAAAAGTTAGAGAGATCAGAATGGCCCTTGACTTAGTCTCAGTTTGAGCTCTCTTAGCTGTCGGCAGTCTAACCGGGAACCTGTGAGCCCTTTGAATCTCGATAGACCAGTTCCACATTGTTAGTTCAGGGAAGGCTTCAGTAAAAAGATCATTGACAAATTTGCGGACATCTGAGCCTTCAGAACCCTCAGGGATACCTAACACTCTTAGATTATTACGGCGTAATCGGTTCTCTAAATCAACTGTTTTCATTTGAGTGTCATCTCTCTTAGAGGTCATAGCGTTCAGGGTGGCCTTTTGTACTGTCACCTCATCTTCTAAGGTTGATATTCTCCCCTCTGCCTCATTTATTCTGTCCCTGAATTCATTGCAAGTTTTTGATATATTTCTGACTGTGTTCTGGAGTTTCCGACAGGCAGTGTGCGTCTTGAGATTTTCTGTGCGGGTTTCAAGCCTGTGGTCTTCTATAGATTGTTAAATTGCAGCCAGAGATATTTCTCCCATCTGACCCCCCATCGCACCGATATTGCCCAGAGATGGATCCACAGTTTCCATAGAAAGGGAGCTGGGTAGAGGAGTCAGGGAGATCTCCCACATCAGACCTTTAGCTGTCCCCAGATGAGGTGTCTTTTCCTTGTTTGTCGATCCTTTTTGCTGCATTGTAGTATCCAAGTTTGTCTCATCTGCGTTTGAGGTAGTCGATTCATTCCATAGGCTAATTGCAGACCGTTCCAGAGATCCAGAGCTTGGCCCCCCATCCTGTTCGTCCTGCACAGCTTGGTCATCCTCTGATAGATCCGAGGACTCAGAGAGGAAGTATTACTTCTCCCCCGAGTCACCTTCTTTAAGGGTTTTTGGTGTGTTTCTTTCCTTTAGGTCGTGATCCAGCATAGGGTCCTGTGCAGAGATATCTTGAGCATATTCTAGGTCCACAGCTAATATATCAAACCCTGTTGGGATATGTTCTAGTCGGCGCATTTCAGGGATATCACTCCCAGCTGTAGCATGCACCATCTTTTCTCTAGTGCCTGTAGTATCCTCATTGTCCTTTTTAGATTTTGTAAACATTTGTGGGACTTTCTTTTTTGTGTCCAACTTATGCTTGCCCCCCTTCATATGACTGCTCATATCACCGACGGTACCCTCCATTACTGCTTTGGTATTGATACCTGGTTTGGACAAAACTCTTATCTGCTTCCGGCTAGGTGCTCCATCTGGCCGCTACTTTTGCCACCCCGGGCTGACTTTTGGGGCATAGTAGCGTATTTTGCTGCCACAAACTTCAGTTCTAAGAGGAGGTAAGGCTTACCTCTTTATTCCTCAAAGTGCTGCCAAATTATATAGTTTCTATTGCCAGCGTTTAAAATCAATTATGATCTGGAATGAATGTGAAGATCTATTACCCCCATTCTTACATTGGCTTAATTCCAACTGCAGTGGTTTGAATTACACCCTAACCACCAGCCGCACAAACATTCCCTTCTTAGATCTAAACATACAGGAGAGGGAAGGTGTTCTCATTACTAGCCTCTATAGAAAACCTACCGAGCGCAATACCTTATTGTGCTACAAGAGTAATCACCCAAGAGCACTCCGTGATTCTCTACCCTATTCACAATTTTTAAGGCTTAGGAGAAATTGTTATCTAAAAGAAGATTACTTCAGAGAAGCACATCTACTCAGTACTAAACTTAGCGCCCGTGGCTACCCCCGCAGATTGATAAAAACTTCGCTAAAAAGAGCGTGGTTTTGTCCAAGGGAAGCATTATTGGAATCTAAACCTAAAAAGACACAGAACCGGCTGGTCTGTGTTACCACCTTTTCTCCAATATCTAATTCCCTCACTAAGAGCATTAAAAAACATTGGCCCGTGTTGAATGCTGACCAACTATAACTAGAAAAACCTATGTTTGCCTTTAAAAAGTCCAAGAACTTAAAAGACCATCTGGTGCGGGCAGCATTACCCACTTCTACAGAAATGACCACAATTGATACACTCTGGGGACTGCCAAGACTCACTGGGCATGTCAGATGTGGTAATTGTTCCATGTGTGATAGCACTATAGAGGGCAAAGAGTTTGTGTACAAAGATATCAAATATGAACGTAGAGAATTTTCTAACTGTAACAGCTCAAATGCCATCTATGCAATTTTCTGCCCTTGCGCTATGATTTATATAGGACAAACAACTCAAAAGACACGAACAAGGATGTGCCAACATCGGAGCAGGATACGCTGCAGAACTGAGAATGCTCCCCTTGTACAGCATTTCACTGAACAGGCCCACACAGAAATGGACTTCAAATGGACTATCATCTGCTTGGTCAAACTTCCTAGCCGTGGTGGCAACCTGCAACAACTTCTGAACAAAGAGGAACTACGTTGGATTTTGAAGACAAAAAGTCTTCATACTGGCCTTAATCGGACTGAGGATTGGACCTCTTTGATCTAACTGCCCTGAACTGACTTTTTGGTCTAAAATTGATTTTTCATTTTGATACTCTTACTGGCACCTACAAACACAATTGTCCTTTTCCTTTTTTTTTCATATGTAAATAATTTAAACTATTTATTGCTAGAAATTGTGAACATGTGATATATATTTATTAATTTTGTCTGTACCTTGGTACTGCATGTTTAAAGTGATTTGAATGTATCGGCATGCAATTCCCCGTTCTTCACTCGGTTAAATGGTAATGCACTCTCATTTCGCACTGTTTTTCCAAATATCACAGCCCTCCCTATGGTTCCTTTTCCCAATCAAAAATGGCCGACAACTTTTGCTGTATGCCGATTGGCTCACAGCACCCATGTGACAATCTTTGTTCACTACATCGCGTTCTGCCTTTGAAGTGGACGCCGCGCAGATTCCCCGTGCCAGCAAGAACCCTCCTTGTGGACTTGCGCGCTGCATTGCCAGGTGAGTCTGAGCACTGCTGTTTGCTCCCGCTCTATTTTTGCGAAGAGACACTGGCACTCACGCCGCCGGCTTGTTTGTTTATTTATTTATTAATTTTTCAAACCCGGATATCGGAAGCAACATAATTCGGGTAAGCGGCCTTCCCTTACAAGCGTTATTGTTAACGCTACCTCCTTGCCTTCACTCTAATTTTAATTTGTCCTCTTCACTCACAGATCCTTTCCTACCCTGGACATTCTTCAAAGGTAGGATTCATTCTCATAGACCTGCAATGACGGCATTTGTTTGGGTCATTTCATAGTTTCTTTTTTCCTCCATATTAGATCATTTACGGGTTTTGCCCTGGAGCAAAACACCCGTTTCCTCAAATTGAGTGCTACATAATTGGTAAGCAGCTCTCTTTTGAGACCTCACCCCTCCCCTTCACATCCCAGTGTTTGCACTTATCGGCACTCCTACACCGACGCCGATTCACTACCCGAACAATTATTTACCACTATTGCACCCCGGTTTGCACCAGCCAGAGTTATCCATAATCACTGTCGAGACGCTGCGCCACTAGCCCTTCTCCTTCCGTTGTTTACACTGCCTGCACCTAGCATGTACTACACCCCGCTGCCGTTAGCACTTTGGCATGGTATGAGTCATGCAACCTATGCACGCAGTTTTAACAATGCTTTAATGACATGTCTTTATCTTTTTATGTCTCCCTTCTCTTTCCTTGGTATGGCATACTTATTTTTTTATATTAGTGACATTCTTACCAATGTGTAATTTTATGGCAATTACCCTCTGTCCTGAGGATGAACCTTTATTGTCTATAGTTCGAAACGTCGTCGACACCATTACACTAAATGCATAAGTTGATTTACACTTTCTATTGCATATGTGTATGTTACAGATTGTCTGGTATATGATTTATTCTAATCAGATGTCCTGCTATTGCCTGCTATTCTTGTTGTATGTTTTCCTAGTGTGTTAGTCGGACACCGGCTGGTGTCCCGCTTCTATCACACTCTGTGTTTTATCGTTTCATGATTATTGTAGCATCAGGGTAATAAATTGTCCGGCTGGACTGTTTCCCCCCTAAAAAAATATAGTTCCATTTGGTCTGTATTTATTTTTCCTTATATTTTCTTCTTCTAAGGACCCCTGTTCTTGATAACAGCGTTTAAAATCAAAGCACCAGTCCTCTTTGCAGCGCTTCACGTTTTTACATATTCTGCTAACTGCCCTCGGTAAGTGCCTCTTTCAGAACAGATAAACAATGTGCTTACCGACGAGCTTTTTCTGTATGCCGCCTCCCGAGGCCCGAGAGTGCCTAGAAAGCCATTGTATCCTTGTAACAACCTCAGGGAGTCAGCTGGCTCCGACTCAGAATCAGACTCAGACTTCTCCCCCGAAACAGTCAGTTACGGGCTTTGCCTGCCGGCAGCTGGGACATCTGTCGAGCGTTCTCCGGGCCAGACTCTAGACCGCCTCCTCCTCCTTGTTGGTGAGCAGTAACTCAGGCAAATGGAATGCGGAGTTATCGCTGCCGAAGCCGTCACCTTTGGTTACCGTCCTGTGCCATTGGATGGTTTATTTTCTTCGTGAGAGGATTTTGAATTTTTTCGCAATTTGTGGTGAAATCTACAGTATACTGCTGAAGCTTTCCGCAGTGAAGACTATCGAAGAAGGGGAGCTCAGTGAGAAGCTCATCGCTCGCACGTCCGACTAGCGGCCGCCATCTTTGCCAAGGAACAACTCTATTCTTGATGTTTTAACTCCGAATGTAGAAAAAATAGGCCCTTTTTACAGATGTCCCACACTTTTTGCCCCCAGTTGGACTCCTAGAGGCTGGTTTTCGACTCTGACAATGCACTGGAGTCTGCTAACCAGGCCCCAGTGCCAATGCTCTCTCCCTAAAACTGATGTATGTAATTGGCAACCCAATTAGCAAGGACTTTACCCCCCCTTATAAGCCCCTAGTATATGGCACCAGTGATACCAAGGGAATGGGTGGTAAAGGCATCCACTGGGCTTGCAGGACTGTTTTTGCCACTCTGAGTGAGCCACGTAAACTACTGACAGCAGGTCTGATTTTGCAGAATGTAGGACCAGTGCAAACTGCTCTATTTCAATTTTGCCCTCATCAGTGTGGGAAAGTCAATGCACTGATTTTAATATACACCAGTCATCCCTAAAGAAGGCCTCCTAAGCTCAGAAGGCAGGGTGCAGTATTTTAAGGGTGTGAGCATGTAAGTACAGGCTTATATGTCCCTATAGTGGTCTACTGTTTAGTTCTATTAAGAGTGATAGACGGTTTATAGAATAACATGGGCGGGCACACGGGCAAACCCGAGGTTAGCATCTCCATTATGGTGCTGCCTAAATATATTTTGTTTGGTGTCAAGCAATGCGCCTTCTCAGCCCTGACATGAATCTCGAGTTGAGGGTGATGTGGAATGCACCCAGGTGACTTCCTTAGAGTTTGCCTATCTGGTTGCCCCAGCTTCTTTATGCTCTGGCTGAAACCCTGCTCTGGTTGCTACCAAGACAGGATTCTCACATTCTGCCAGGTAGTGTGAGCACTCCCAGGAGTCTGGAACAAAGGCCTGGGCAGGAAGGAGGTCACACCTCCCTCCTAGGCAGGCTAGTCAAGTGGAACATGATGGCTGTGAACTTCAAAGGCTACATAGCCTTTGATATGTTTTTTTAGAAACAAGGGGAACCCAGAGGATAGCTAAGGACCATGGGTATAACTGCGTTATAGAAAACAAAGGTTCCTAGCTCATTCAAATTCAACACAATACAGTATAGGACACAATGGAATACTATACGTTACGGTTTCCTTGCCCAGCCGGGCAAGGAATTTATTTCCAAGAAACAATGTCAAATATACATTATATTATTACAAAGAATAGCATGACACAAGCCTGTGCCGTACCGAAAAGGAGAAGGAAGAACGATAGTAGAGTGAAAAGGGTGTTCTTCAGGCAAAAGAAAGGAGCAAAACAGGGTACTGTGAGTAAATTAGAAAGTAATGACAGTATCGCCTGGAGTAGAACATACACAATCTTATTAACAATATCGTGAATGTATCCCCACTCATGGGTGTCGACGTTTCGATCCCTATTGCTCAACTAAATAAATGGGATCATCATCAGGACTTAGAAATAAAATATGCCTGAATGTAAAAAGCCTGTTAGGAGAAACAAAGAAGATATAAGAGTTTAAACCTAAGGAGTAGCTTACACATGTCTGTCATCTCTGTAACACATCCGGAATCGCAGTGTGTGATAGGTGCAGGGTGTTCGTGCCAGGTAGTAAAGACATGATGTACTATTTTGACAATATTCGGAATCGCAGTGACATGCGTGGTATGCTGCGATATGGACTGTGCGGTGACAGTGACTGAATTGCTTCTTAACAGAACTGATGGTGTCTTGGGATTATGGCTGTGCACTAGCAATGATTATGGCTCATGATGAGCGTGTTGGTGGGTAGTGATTGAGGCTCAGTGATTTGGCTTGCGCAAAATTATTCTATTGCTAGGGAGAACCGATTCTCAAGGGGTAAAGGAAAACATTCCTACCTCTATTTTAGGCTAAAAAGGTTTTCTGCACAACTGAATAGTGAAGACCTTTAAGGCAGTCGTTATGGGCGCGGCGCCAAGCTAAGGGCATAAATAAGACCCGTGGGTCACTGAGCCTCAATCTGTGCACATATGTTGTGCACACACATGCCCTAAGGGCATGTGTGTGCACAACATGAAACTTTGAAAAATGCACAAAAGTGCATTTTTCAAAGTTTTCGCAAATTACCATGAGGTTCAACCTCATGGTAATTTGCTCCCCCTAAGTGCGAAGTCGCTATTTTTTAAAGTGTGATGCATTGCATTTAAGACATCGCAAAATGGGATTCCTTAAATGCAATCGCAATTTGAGAATTCGCAAATATTTGCAAATTCTCAAATTGCAAGGGCCTTCACCCTTCAGGCATACCAAAAGCTGATTTTGCGATCGCAAACGGCCGATTTTTGCGATTAGCACCGTTTGCGATCGCAAAAAGCTCTGATGCATGTGCCTGATAGTGTATTAGAGCAATTTTGGGAACGTCTCGTAGCAAGCGCAATTTTTGACGAGGTTACACTGGCCTCATGGAAATTTCACCCGGGTCTAATACCACATGTTTTCTTCTTTAGGATCTTTCAATTTTAAAAAAAAAAGCCTGCACCAAATTCAAGACCTGCGCTAAATTGAAAGCCGCTCAAACACACCAAAAACACTTTCACTAAATCAGAAAGGGTTGCTTACCTGTTAAGGTCAAGGTATTGAACTGCTCCTTGTGTCTGAGAAAGACGGTCTTGAGTTATTAACTGGCAGGCCAAAAATGAAAGCACAGGCGCACATATAAAGACAGCTTCTTAGCTCACCAGGCATGAGCTGCGAAAGTGAGAAATTAAGCTGTAAATGGTTAACAGATAAGAAGGCTTGTAGATGGGTCTGCATAAAATCCAGCCAGGCAAGCACTGATGGAGGCTTCACACATCCTGACCATTTTATTTCATGCTATATTGTCTCATTTCCCTCTGCTCGCAGCTAGGAAAACCCAGGCGCGGGCGCATCTCTGAAAGTCGTTTGATCAAATATAATCATAAATAAAGGGGGGGCTGCAGCCTTGAGTGTCGCCCCTGAGCATTGAAAACACCGCCTTGCCTGCTATCAAATGCCACTCTGCCGTATTTGCTCAGCTCTGTGAAGGGACTCATTTGTAATTTCACTCAATTGGGCTTTGATTCTTATGGGCCATAAATGGGGTTTCATCTCCTTCCATCTTCTTCGTATTATGCATTGTGCTCGCCAAGCTCTGATTCTCTGCCTTCTTATGATGGACTATTTTTATGCGCTGCCACTGCAGGGAGACCGCTGGGGAATGTGTAACTTATTTTAGAACATCGTCATTGGGTTCCATGTTTTATGTTTTTACTTTATTTGGTCAAATTCATTAAGAACCTGCGGCTGCTGCCGGACCAAAGGGATCTTCTGTGTAATGTGTATGTTGCTGGCCTCGAAAACATCTAGACTTAATTTGTCATCTTGTAATGTAATTGCATTTATATTTCGCTTACTACCCCTGACAAGGCGCTGAAGCGCTTTTATGCGAGTAGCACGCTACTCCGGAACCCATAAAGGATTAGTAGTGAATAGTATAGTGACATATGAAAGTCATTTGAGTGGTGGATATGTTAGTCATTTATTTGGATTAAGAAGCATAGTGGGGAGATAAAAGAGGAAAAAGGGTATGCATTTATATCGCACTTACTAGCCCTGACAAGGCGTTGAGGCGCTTTTTCTGGGAGTAGCACGCTACTCCGGAACCCATAAAGGATTAGTAGTGAATAGTATAGTGACATATGAAAGAAATTTGAGTGGTGGATATGTTAGTCATTTATTTGGATTAAGAAGAATAGTGGGGAGATAAAAGAGGAAAAAGGGTATGCATTTATATCGCACTTACTAGCCCTGACAAGGCGTTGAAGCGCTTTTTCTGGGAGTAGCACGCTACTCCGGAACCCATAAAGGATTAGTAGTGAATAGTATAGTGACATGTGAAAGTAATTTGAGTGGTGGATATGTTAGTCATTTATGTGGATTGAAAAGCATAGTGGAGGGATAAAAGAGGGGAAAAAGGGTTTGCATTTATATAGCGCTTACAACCCCTGCTATGGTGGTGAAGTAGTTTTTCTGCGAGTAGCTCGCTACTCCGGAACTCATAAAGGATTAGAGGTGAATAGTATAGTGACATATAAAAGTAATTTGAGTGGTGGATATGTTAGTCATTTATTTGGATTAAGAAGCACAGTGGGGAGATAAAAGAGGAAAAAGGGTTTGCATTTATATAGCACTTACTACCCCTGACAAGGCGTTGAAGCGCTTTTCTGCGAGTAGCACGCTACTCCGGAACCCATAAAGGATTAGTAGTGAATAGTATAGTGACATATGAAAGAAATTTGAGTGGTGGATATGTTAGTCATTTATTTGGATTAAGAAGCACAGTGGGGAGATAAAAGAGGAAAAAGGGTTTGCATTTATATAGCGCTTACTACCCCTGATATGGTGGTGAAGTGCTTTTTCTGCAAGTAGCTCGCTACTCCGGAACCTATAAAGGATTAGAGGTGAATAGTATAGTGACATATGAAAGAAATTTGAGTGGTGGATATGTTAGTCATTTATTTGGATTAAGAAGCACAGTGGGGAGATAAAAGAGGAAAAAGGGTTTGCATTTATATAGCACTTACTACCCCTGACAAGGCGTTGAAGCGCTTTTTCTGCGAGTAGCACGCTACTCCGGAACCCATAAAGGATTAGTAGTGAATAGTATAGTGACATATGAAAGAAATTTGAGTGGTGGATATGTTAGTCATTTATTTGGATTGAAAAGCCTAGTGGAGGGATAAAAGAGGGAAAAGGGTTTGCATTTATATAGCGCTTACTACCCCTGATATGGTGGTGAAGTGCTTTTTCTGCGAGTAGCACGCTACTCCGGAACTCATAAAGAATTAGAGGTGAATAGTATAGTGACATATGAAAGTAATTTGAGTGGTGGATATGTTAGTCATTTATTTGGATTAAGAAGCACAGTGGAGGGATAAAAGAGGGAAAAAAGGTTTGCATTTATATAGCGCTTACAACCCCTGATATGGTGGTGAAGTGCTTTTTCGGCGAGCAGCACGGTACTCCGGAACCCATAATGGATTAGTAATGAATTAGTATAGTGAAAATATGAAAGTAATTTGAGTGGTGGCTGTCAGTCAGTTATTTGGATTGAGAACGATAGAGGAGAAGCGGTGCAAGAAAGGTGCCATGAGCCCTAGTGCAAGCAAGCAAAATGCCCCCCCCCCCCGATTTGAGTAGGGGTAAAATAAAGCAACAATCGGGGTTCAGTGGGCACCTCAGGCTCTCGGCCCTGGTATCACTGCACCTGCGGCACCACTGATATCCATTCCCCTGTCGTGGAAGAACATGTTTGATTGGCTAATAGAGAGACGTCATTCCATCTTCTGCAATAGTATGTTCTCCGTTAATACCCTTGATACTCTTCTTTTCACTGATATTTTTTTGCATATGGAAGCACGTAAATGTCACTTAGCAACTGAATATGTAATCACTTCCAGGTGTGTACTAACTGGAATGCACCCTCTTAATTTTAAAGTTGAGAGCTTCGATTTGCATATGAGTCAGAAACCGTCTATTTTTATTAACCACAAGTTCAAAAACGTCTCCCAAATACAAAAAATGATTTTACATTTGAAAAATATCATCTTTAAAAATACATAGGAGCAGGCGAACCAATGGAAACAGGCGCACGCCGTATGTCGGCGGAGGCTCCACTGATCTAGCCTCTGTCAGTCAGGGGCCTTCTGTGAAGCCTGCTCTCTTGTCTCGATATAGAAATGGACATGGTAATGGCATTCTTTTGGCAAATGTTGGCGGGTAGATAGTTATGAGGCCGCTGAAATTCAATTGGCAGTAATTGTTTGAGACAATAGCGAAATGTCAGTTTTTGCGAGAAGTGCGTAACACTTTGTTGAATTGATATTCAAATCTGGTGTTTAATTGTTTGATCTTTTTATCTTCGGAAAAACATCTGCCTACCATCCGCTATCCTGTTAATTTTAATTATGTCAGAATTGTAATTATACTGGAGTAATCAGAGTAATTTCAGTAATTTCTTCTTGTTACTCTTTTCACATGAAATTATCAAAAAATGCACAATTCCAACAGTTCACATAATTTTGACCAACATTTCCTAGCATAATTTGACCAACATTCCTACAGCAACAAAGCACACGCGCTGCTGATATTCATGTTCTGTTCCATTTAGCGATACAAAAGGGGATGATCAAATCAAAACACTCACCCCCAGTCAACTGATCTGGGTTTAATCCATCACCATTCTTTAGCTCACTCAGCCACCCCAGTTCAGACATGGCCATATGCATATGCAAATCAGTCTGACCCTGTGCCTCATGGGAACAGTCCAGCCCGAACTGCCAAGCCGTGTCTTCCCTGGACCGGAAACAAGCATCCTGGGACCGGTTTCGAATTCATAATCCTCATCAGCCAGGCTATCTTGATTCCAGTGGCCAAGTGAGCAAGGGACTCACGTCTGAGCATGTATGCTCAGACATCCAGTGGCCAAGTGAGCAAGGGACTCACGTCTGAGCATGTATGCTCAGACGTGAGTCCCTTGCTCACTTGGCCACTGGATTCAAGATAGCCTGGCTGATGAGGATTATGAATCCGAAACCAGTCCCAGGATGCTTGTTTCTGGTCCAGGGAAGACATGGCTTGGCAGTTCGGGCTGGACTGTTCCCATGAGGCACAGGGTCAGACTGATTAGCATATGGCCATGTCTGAACTGGGGTGGCTGAGTGAGCTAAAGAATGGTGATGGATTAAACCCAGATCAGTTGACTGGGGGTGAGTGTTTGATTTGCTCAAACGCTCCGTCCATCATCCCCTTTTGTATCGCTTTGTTCGCCCTAAATTGGCAGGGTATGCTCAGATGTGAGTCCCTTGCTCACTTGGCCACTGCATTCAAGATAGCCTGGCTGATGAGGATTATGAATCCGAAACGGGTCCCAGGATGCTTGTTTCCGGTCCAGGGAAGACATGGCTTGGCAGTTCGGGCTGGACTGTTCCCATGAGGCACAGTGTCAGACTGATTTGCATATGGCCATGTCTGAACTGGGGTGGCTGAGTGAGCTAAAGAATGGTGATGGATTAAACCCAGAACAGTTGACTGGGGTGAGTGTTTGATTTGCTCAAACGCTCCGTCCATCACCCCCTTTTGTATCGCTCTGTTCCATTTAGCGCTATTTTCTTGGCACCAAATTCATCATCAGGTCCATCGTGGACCAGAGGGTGCATTTTGTGCTAAGAAAACAGCATTAGACGCCGTTATGCTCCTAGCCTAATTCTGTGTAATCTTGCTGTAATTTTGTGTAATAATAACACTACAGCAAATTACGCCGGTTACACCAACCTCTAAAATTGGCTAGAGGCCTTTCCATTTGAATGGCTGTATTTCCTGTGTTTCAGTTTGACTATTCAGATATCCATTTGTCAAAATATCTTCAGACCTTTATCTCTAGTAACCTGACTTTCTACTGGTCTTTAAAACTTCTCATCTATGGAGTGCATTCTTACACCTATTCTGCTTACCACTATTCTGCCCCTCTGTCAGCCACCCTTATGTCAAGTACCCCACACGCTTGGGTCAGTGGCATAACACAGGCCCTGCAGTCATCGCGGTGCGAGGGGGGCCCCGAGCTGCAGGTGGCCCCCTCAGCACAGTATTTAGGACTGAGAGCTCTGGATTAAATCTTGAGTGGGGCCCCTTCAACTTTTGTTACGCCACTGGCCTGGGTACATCAGTGTCCCATGCAATTCTCTTATATTTTCATTTAGCCCTGTAGCACACAGCATTGCCATACACACAAAATCAAAAGGAAAGGTGAGACAAACCACACCCCGCAGGCAGCCAACCTACGCTGCGCATGGCCTACAGTGGTGCAGGGTGTTGGCAGCAGAGCGTGGCCTGTGCACAGCCCCATCCCTGAGCCTGTAGTGGCACCCCTGGATCTCAAAATTTAGGGCCAACCCATATATGTTAGGGGGAGGGGCCCTACTTGCCCCCTCCCCAAGACAATTGTGGACCCAGTGACCCAATCCCCAGGACCAAAACATATATATTAAGGGGAGGGGATGCACAGCTCCCATCCCTGAGCCTTATTAGACCACAGGGACTCCATGCCCAAGGGCTGAGTTGAACAAAAATGGGGAGGGGGCGGCAGGGGCTCCCTCCCTGAGCCTTCTTAAGCCCCCAGGACCCCCATCCCTCAGACCTGAAATCTAATTAAAAGGGGAGGGGGATATGCAGCTGGGGATTCCATCTTCCACTGCGAAATTACAACAAAAACAGGAAGGGAGCTGCACAGCTATTTGTGGCCCCGGGACCCCATCGTCTAGGGCCTCTAAATTATAGGATGGTGCCCACCCAGGGTACCCACCAAGCAACACTTATATTAAGAGAAGGGAGGACATGGTGCCCGTCCTGATGCTTCATTTGGCAAAGGGGACCCCATGCTCAGGGCCTAATTCAATTAAAAAAGGGAGAGGCCCCTCTGCCCCCCCTCCACTATCCTCATTGGGCCCCCAGGGACACCATTTTCCGTTGCCAATTTCAGTTAGAAAGGGGAGGCTTCAAGCCCTGTGACCACCATCCTCTAGGGCCAGAGATGGGGGCGCATCCGGGGCACCAACAATACACACTTTGGGAGCCACAAGGGCAGCCCAGGTCCCCTGAGGCCCTAGTCGCATCCCCACATGGTGTGGGAGCTGCCATTGCTCCTGCCTGGAGAGAGCAGTTATCTTGGCTTGCTCCCTCCGGGAGGTATCAATGTATTTTCCCCTGACACAGACCAGAAGTCTGCTCCCAGCTGGCAGGAGCATGTTTAAATCTAGCGCTGACTGGGAGCAGACTGTTGCAGGCAGGGAAGGCATGTTTTCTCCCAATTAGTGGGAGATTTAAAAATGCTCCTGCAAGGTGGGAGCAAACTTGTTTCCCTACCTGCGCTAGTGCGTGCAGGGAAACTGCTCTTACCCAGTGATAAAGCAGTCTCTGTAGCATCACCATCTTGTAGAGCGCCACCTGGCCCTACGCAGTGAGCACCAGTAGGCAATTTAAGGCCAAAGGGAGGAAATTGATTCTATCAGATTACTGTCAAGGAGATTAAGTAGAGCATGGCATATATTTATGCCCAGGGAGCGGAATGTATGATCCTCCCATTTGATATGATGAGATTAGACAGTTGCGCCATGAACCGGACCTTCAGAGCATAGCATACACAGGCAGGTTTTAGACCAAATTATATCCAAGCACAAGGCCACTTGAAGGTGCTTAATGTGCGAGATATGTCATCCATTTCGGTTCGTATGTCCCTGACATAAATGAGAACATCGTCCGCATACAGGGATACTACATGCATTTCACCCCAAAGACGCACACACCACGTTGCTCCAGTTGCTCCAGAAGCTGTGCCAATGCAGAAAGCAGTGGTGAGAGTGGACAACCCTGGCACATACCGCTACCCACTGGGAAAAGGGCGGAGATCAGCTGGCCAATTTTAACACTGGCCGTCGTCTTCGGGTCCAAAATGTAATCAGGCACAACCTCTCGCCTCCCATACCCATCTGCCAGAGGACCACAAACATGTAGTCCTAGTTCAGCATGTCAAAGGCCTTTTTATTGTGATGGAGCTTTTTCAAGAAGTTGGTGCAGCCACCGCAGATTGAGAGAACTTGGGTCTGCTAGGTGAATCCAGGTTGTACTTTGTGGACTAATGTGAGCATGTGTTCTAGCAGACGTATCACCAGTATTTTTCTAAAAATGTTGTAATCACTTCCAATCATGGCTAGAGCCTATTGGAAGTGACCTCCAGAGGATCCCTGCTGGGTGTCAGAAGGGAAACTAATGCACCTCATGCACAGAGCATGGTAGAAGCCCGGAGGCCAATGCTGTAGTGTACAACTTCGCCAACTTCGGGGCCAGATGGTCTCCATACTTTTTATGATACTCAATTGTGAAGCCATCTTGCCCCAGAGTTTTCCATGAAGAAGAGTTGCTTATGGCACAACGGATTGCTTATTCTGTTATTGGGCCACTTAAAGCATACCTCTGCTTCGCCGTCATCGCTGGAAGTGTGACCACAGAGAGGACTGCCCCAAGCATGTGCCGGCTTATGTCCAAACTCTGGGCTATACAGCGCGTGGTTGTGTGTGCAGAATGCCGTGTGCATTGCCTTTTGAGAATAAGCAGTGGAGTCAGGGGTAATGTGTATGACAGTCATGGGTACACTAGCCAACTCACTCCTGAAGAGTCACACTAGCGCCAGTAGGAGAATGGGCTTGTCTCGCTCTCCGTGAATTTTGGTTTGGTATGCTCTACAGTCCAAGCACCACAGTGGCTCAAGTAAACAAGCATGGCGCTTGCGATCCTCAACAAGGGAAGCACGGCCATCGTCATCCTCTACCGCAGGTCTCTCCCCACCCTGTAATGAATCCACTTTTGCTCCACCTTGCACTGCAATGTATCTCTTGCTCCTAGGATTGCATGTATGCAATGCCTCCGTACCACCGTTTTCAGTGCATGCCAGTCTATTACGCGTGTGGAGATGGTGTTGCTGTTTTCTGCAATATAATTTGTGATGGCTTTGCGTCGCTTGGAATACCTGACCCTCCAGTGCAGTAGTCTGTAACCGCCATGTGGGGGCTGCTAGTGTATAGCCTCCCCCATGTTAGCCGTCATAAGAGGGGATTGTTCTCAGAGAGTGTCTGACCCAGGTACTTCACATCTGTGACTAGCAACTGTGTGGCTGGGTGACATAGGAAGAGATGCAATTGGACATAGAGGTCATGTGGTAGGAGAGTAGAAAGAGTATTCCCTCGTGTCAGGAAGTAGAGCTATCCAGCTGTAAACTAGGGGCCAGTGAGTGACCCACTGCAATAGGTAAGCGGTGGCACGGAGTGTGGGGGATTGGGAAAGGGGTTGATGTAAGAGATCAAGAGCTGCATCAAGGTACAACTACAATCCCCTCTAGTTATGCAGGGTAAGTGAGCCCAACGAGCCAGGTAGACTGAAAGGTTATCTAAAAATTGAAATAGACTGGTATTTGGCAGATGATTGCACCCCAACAATGCCAAATTGCCATCCAAAGCTCCCTCAACAAGGACATAATGCCCCTCCGGGTCCCCCTCAGTGGCAAACTGGCGGAAGGGGTTGGCCGGCCTAATCCAAATGAGTACCCCTCTAGCGTACCCTGCCCTCCTAGTGATGTTAATGTGTGTTTTCTTGATTGCAAAGGCTTGGCAGCAATCTTACATTTTAAATCATACCTCCTAAATGCCCCTTGTCATCTCCTGCAATTCAAACAGGATATGCTAGAGAGCCTTGACCCCTTAAGCCTCTTTTTTAATCTCTTTTCCACCAAAGCACTTCATAAAAATGATATTTTATTTATTTCCCTGGTTGAAGGAAGTCTGCTAGAGTGTCTTTTCTCTATTTCTCTGGCTCCCTGTACTGTGGCTGGATGTAACAGATTCTTCTTCCTCAGAGGAGGATTGGCTAGTAATTCTAGATCCTGCTTGCTCTTCTTTTCAGGTGGGCATGTCACCTCTTGCCTCCACAGTTTGGTAGGGTGTCCCCACTCCTATCTCTTCCTGTAGTAGGCTGGGTGTCTTGGCTCCTACTTCTTTGGATCAGCTGCCATCCTCTGCTGTTGCCCCTCTTTCCGACATGCCAGATCATCCTGTCAAGGCAGGCTTAGTTGTCTTTTACAGTCTTTCTGTGTCCCTTTGCATGACATTTTTCTTGGTCTCATTTGCTCGGTTAGAGTTCGTGTCAAGCTGCTTGCCGGATGGAGCACCATTAACGAACTATGGATCTGTTGATGGGTTTAAAGTTGCATTTGGAGAAACATACTTGAGAATTCCTTTTTGTTTCTGGTGTTGCTAGGAGTGAAATACCTCATGGTTTTTTGCCACTACAAGTACCTACAGTGAGTCCGATATTTCTCTACTCTAATTCTGGGTACATCCACATTGTTTGCTGATACTACTTGGGGATAGAGACATCCCTCATCTCTTCCTCACTCTCCCCCCATTACTGTTTGATAGTGAAAATGAAGCTCCCAAGAGCCTAGCAGGTCACAGATGCAGCTGATCTTTGACCCCTAAGCAGATGGACGCAGGTCTTTAAATGAACCAGTTGCGAAACACAGTGTTTCATCTTCGTCAAAGCATGTGACTAATTTAGGATTGGAATGTTGGTGGCCAACCTAAAATGGATGCCTATGCTGTCACATTAGAAAGGAGATTCCATTGGTAGCTTTGTGTATAATACGCAAATTACGGAGAGCACTTCTCTCTGAATTCTACCCTAACAGAATGGGTCTCCAAATTTCAGGTTTAAGGTGGACTTTCAGGTTTAAGGTAGGCCAGAAGCACCTTCGCAAAAGACTGATCTTAAACCTGGTGGTGTCACTGGGGGCTGCTACTATTCCTCTTGTACGTCTCTGATTTGGCTGCAGGTTTCTATGGGTATTAATACAAATACCCACGTGTGGTCTACATTTGCACTGCCTTCCATTAATTTGAACCGCATCTATAGACCAGACATCGGGCCCACATTGAACACCTCAGTTGGTGGAGAGAGATTGCTTTGTGCAATCCTTCTGCACCAGGGTATTTCTTAAACTGGATTCTCACTCTACAGAATATCACTTTACGGGCCTCATTACAAATTGGCCAGAAATTGGAGACAGGTTTGGGGCAGGTATCTCCATCACCAGCCATTATGAGTTTACTGGGTCAGAACTGGTCCCAGAATTAACGGGCTTATTTCCAAAAGCGATTTCCCATTTCTAAGCTCTTACTATGTATATTTTTTCAACTGCTGAAAGTAATAGTGCAATGGGTTTTACTTGCTGCGTTTTCGTACCCTGTAAAACTTGTTCTCAGGCAAAGCCGCAGCCATCTCAATTCAAAATCTGGGAATTGTAGAGTACCTGTGACCTTGCTCGACTCAATCCACACGGTTGACAGTTCCCTAAAAACAACCCTATTTGCCAAATCCCAAATAACCACTGTAACAACAGATGTTGCAAATTGGTGGAGAGTCAAACAATAAAAATTCGATTCTGTTCGGTACTTGTCCGATTTATTATATTATTTAGCTAAATTAATTTCAGAACACTAGGAATTTAACATCAGTTCTCCTTTTCAACAAGATGCTTTTGAATTCCAACCCATCCTTGACAATCTATATTCTCACAAAAGAACTCCCTTGGTATGCTGTATAAATCATATCAAATTAGAAATTATTTGCACTTTTTACCAATAGATCGAATGTCAATATACATTATTCACAAAAAGGTTTACATTTATTTGGCTGATTTGTTTGCTGTTTATCCAACAAATTGTATCCATTTAGAGTCATACCAGAGCACAGCCATATTTGCCACCGAGCAAGCTATTGGTGGAAAATGCTGGAACTGTCATTTTTATTTTGTATAAGTAAATCATCGAAGCAAGTGTGACCTAAGAATCCATTTAACATGATGGTCATAGTCCACTGAATAGATAAAGGCCAGGCTATAGTTAGACCGCATAACTAAAGAATACTGTTTCCTCCTCGTTTCATTGCTTTATTTGATGTTAATTTATATTCTGTTGAAGAGGAGATTAAGGGCCTTATGTACATGGCCCTTTTGGTAACTATGATTCTCAAAATCATAGGGTTAGGGATCGCAGGAAACAGGGGCGGCCTTAGGCATGTGCAAGCTGTGCACCTGCACAGGTCCATCAAACCCCAGGGGCCACCATGCGAATATAAATCTTTAACCCCTTGACTGCGGTCGGAATTCCGCTCCTGTGCGGCACATTCCGATGGCGGGCGTGGTCGTGACGGCTCCCGCCCGTCATCAGCACACGAGCACTGTGTGCCATGACGGACGGGAGCCGTCACCAGCATGCAAGGGGTTAATATAATAATCCTCTGAGGATGGATACATATTTGCATGTCGGCCCGTGGCAGGGATTTGGCGGCCCCTTCTGTTCCACTTCCAAACACCCTGACCCCCCCTTCTTCACTGGCCTCCGAGCTCCGCCCCGCCCGGACGCCTCTTCCGGGGCCCCCTACCTACGTTCCCTGCCCAGGGCCTCCATGAGCCTAGAGCCGCCTCTGCAGGAAAGTCTTTTCTTTATGTACAAAAGTACCTTTCATAAAGGACTTTTGTGATCCATTCTGAATCGACAAAAGGAGGAGTGTAAAAGGGGAACCCCTCTCCTATTTTCGAAAGGAATGTATTAGTGGACATTGGGGTAGTTGTGGTAGAAACCATTGAAGAGTTACCTACCCCAAGTTGGGGTGGCAGCTCATTCACAAAGAGGAAGGGGTCCCTTAAAACCACTTCCTCCTGGGGAATCGTGTTTGCAGCCATGGAGGGAGAAGCCAGCAGCCCAAGGGACCAATGCCTATTTTGCCTGAAATTTTTCAAAACAGACATAAAAAAATTAAGCTGCACAGGATCCTCTAATGAACTCGAGCTGCTGTTTAAAAAAAAAGGTTTTCCAATTTGGAATGTCGTTATTGGCATAGTGATCTGTTGTGCTTTGCAGGCCATCGTCTATTGGAGTGCAGCCAGTCATAGAGGGTTTCATATTGCACCCTGCCCCCTGCAATTCAGTCATTTGTGTCCCAACCTATTAGTACATAAGTCGGTTCCCAAAATACTAATCTGTTCTCAATGTCAGCACGCACAATGTAACCACATTTTGTGAATAGAATAATAGTACATCAGACCCACAGTGCAGCATCGGTCCTATAGAAATAAATAAAACAAGCATTGGCAAAGCCAGCAGGTCTCATGTATGCGAGAGCTATTGACTTTGGCAATGTATTTTAGACATTATGTACACCAGTGTGGCTGCTGTTCAGCATGGCTAAAATTGGTGCCGTGGAGTGGGGCGGGGTAGATTGGAGTGGGGTAGATTAGAGTGGAGTATATTGGCGTGGAGTGGGGCAGAATGGAGTTGAGTGGCTCTAGGTAGATTGGAGTGGGGGAGATGGGTAGATTGGCGTGGTCGATTGGGGTGGAGTGGGGTAGATTGGGGTAAAGTGGGGTATATTGGTGTGGAATGTGATATATTTTGGTGGAGATTAGAGTGGGTAGATTGGGGAAGTGTGGAGTGGAGTAGAGTCTGGTAGATTGGAGTGTAGTGGGGTAGACTGGAGTAGAGCGAGTTAGATTGGAGTGGGGTAGATTGGGTGGATTATAGTAGGGTAGAATGTTATGTAGTGGGTTAGATTAGGGTAGAGTGAGGTAGATTGGGGTAGAGTGGATTAGGTTAGATTGTGGTAGAGTGGGGTAGATTGGGGAAATGGTATGGTGATGATTGGAGTGGTGTGGGTTCTATAGATTGGAGTGGTGTAGATTGATTGAAGTGGAGTGGGATAGAGTGGAGTTAGGTAGATTCGGTCGATTGGAGTGGGATAGATTGCGGTAGATTGAATTGGGGTTGATTGTGATGAAGTGGGTTAGATTGTGGTAAAGTGGAGTAGATTGTGGTGGACCGGGGTAGATTAGACTGGAGAGGCATTGGAATTGCAGTGGAGTGGGGTAAATTGAAATGGAGTGGGGTAGAGCGGAGTGCAGTGGGGTAGATTGAAGTGGAGTCAGGTAGAGTGGAGTGGGTTGGATTGTGGTAAATTAGAGTGGAGTGGAGAAGGGTAGATTGGAGTGGAGAAGGGTAGACTGGGTAGATTTGAACAAAGTGGAGTAGATTGAAGTGGGGCAGAGTTGATTGGAGTGGCTGGGGTAGACTGCAATGGATTAGTTAGATTGGATCGTAGTAGAGTGGATTGGGGTAGATTGGAGTGGCGTGGTGTAGATTGGGTTAGAGTGGGGTAGATTGGGTTAGAGTGGGGTAGATTGGAAAGGGGTGGGGTAGATTGGGGTTGGGTGAGTATATTGGGGTGGTGTAGATGGGGGTGGGCTAGAGTGGAGTTCATTGAGTAGGGTAGATTGGAGTAGAGTAGACTGGGGTAGATTGGGGTACAATGGAGAGGAGTGGGGTAGTGTAGAGTGGAACAAGTGGTATGAAGTGGAGTGGAGTGGAGTGGGGTGGCGTGGCACATAGTGGAAGGGCATGGAGTGGAGTGTTGTAGTATGGAGTTTGCTTTCTGTTGTAGTGCACTGCCATTACAGCCAGCACATTTTAAATTGATATGACCATTACATTTGCACCTAAATACGGTTTTACTGCACACAAATGATGTGTGCAAATGTCATTACCTAGGGCCCGATGTAGGTAAATCCCATTTACCGAATTTGAAATACCGAATTTTACCGATTCGGTATTTCAAAATCGGTAAATGGGATGTAGGTCCCAACATCTGGAATCGTTACCGATTCCTTACAAATTCGGTATTTACCGATTCGGTAAATACCGAATCGGTATTTGCTATTGAATCCTATGGGCCTTTGAAGCCCATAGGATTAACCCCTTCGCTGCGGGGCTAATTTCCCCACGGCGCGGGGGGAGGGTCGCCGCGCACGGCACCGCTGTGCTCATGACGAGCCCAGGCTCATCATGCAGCACGGTGCTCGTGTGCTGGTGACGAGCCTGGGCTCGTCATGACCACGCCCGCGCAATGGAACGCTCAGCACAGCGGGGAAATTAGCCCCGCGTGTGAGCGTTCCACGGCTCATGACGAGCCCAGGCTCGTCACCAGCACACGAGTACCATGCTGCATGACGAGCCTGGGCTCGTCATCAGCACAGAAGGGGTTAAAGTCAAATACGGAATCGGTAAATACCGAATTTGGCAAGGGTGCAGGGGGTGTCACTTTGACACCCTCTAGCACCCCCAAAACGGGCATGTGTGCAATGTGGCACACAGACATGCCCTAAGGGCACGTCTGTCTGTCACATGGCACATGTGTACATGCACAGATGTGCATGTACACAGGAATCGGTATTTTACCATGGATTTGTATTCCATGGTAAAATACCGAATCTGTAAGCCATGTGCTGATGGAACATTGGCTACCTACATTGCATTTTCGGTAATTTTACCGAATCGTTATCATTACCGAATCGGTAAATATTACCGATTCGGTAAATTTACCGATTCGGTAATGATAACGATTCCGTAAAATTACCGAAAATGTGCCCCTACATCTCGATAGCCCTTTACCGATCGGAAACGGCCCAAAATCGTTATTTTCGGCAGATTCCGATCGGTAAAGGGCTACCTACATCGGGCCCCTAGTGTATTGATGTTTTTTGATCATATTCAAATATTTGTTTACCCGACACTTCAGAATTATCAAGAAAGTGCTTCATTTGTACTAATTCGGATATATTTTGAAACATCAGCACAGTTCATTTGTTGCTGCTCTAAAAAAAAACTACACCCTTTCCTCTTACATGCATACTCAGCAGGATTGTCACATACATTCTTTCACTTTGAAGTCAGATAAAAAAAAGTAAATATTCAGTCCCCTTGGTAGAGAGAGCTTCACGTTTGACATCCGTATTTGAATGCACAGCAAATGTGACAAGATAAGAACAAGGTTTAAAGACCTGTTTACAGAAAGCCAGTTTGTGGAAGATGACAGTAAACAAGGTTTTGGCAACGGGAGGAACAAATACAAACTGGACAGCTTGAAACAAATAAAGCCAGCAAATACAAAGCCTGAAAATGTGAGTTATAAACCACAAAGCCAATGGTAAGCATTACTAGGTCAGCTTTCTGAATGTCTGCACTATGTCTTTAGCAAACTAGACAGCACAAAAAACAGTTGTGCTGTCTGGTAGGCTTCGACCTAAAAATGAGTAGGACACATTTTACCAAGCTCATCAACATTAATTTTAATATGAAGTGTAAAAGGAAATACTACATTAGCACTTGTCCCCTGAGCGGAAGGGGTTCCGTAAAAATATAAAATGTGAGTTGTGTTGATGCACGTGCATTTAAATCATACAGTGCCATACGTTTGAGCTGACTGCACTGTAGGAAGAAGCAGCATTCAGGTGCAGAAAGAGTCAGCAGTCTTGGCGTTTCAGTGACACAATCATCAGCACAGCACACTGTTGCTCGTGTCATTACTTATGATAATTTATTCATGATATTCATGAACCAAAGTGTCAGGATACTTTACATGAGTTAAATGGAACAGTACAAGGATCAAGGTGGCAGGCACGGCAGCCAGAGTGCGCTCTGAAAAATTAACCTTTGCAGCCCGGAGTCACAGGCAATAGTTCCTGACATTTGGGAAAAATGTCACGAAATGCGTAGTGGCGTGCACAATCTGAATGGTAATGCAATTAAATGCTGCCTTTATTTCAGTAATTTTTATTGAAAATAAAAAGCATATTTACATGGTACAGAGTATAACACATGGGGGAAGGGAAAAAGCGCGCCCGGGGGGGGGCAAGCATTGTCTCGATTGGCATGTGTCTGTTTGTTCATGTACTCATGCTTGCTTCTTCTTCTTCTCGCCAAACCCTCAGGCTTCCACCGTCCCCCTTACAGACTGTCTGATTGTCTTTTCGCTCCCCTGGTGGCGTGAAGAGAAAAGAAAGGTATATAGATATAGAGAGTAGAGAGAGAGAGGCACATTGTGCTGCAGTGTAGGCGATGCATGACAGTTTCCGAGCGGCTGCATACAGTATATTGAAGTCCTGGTAAATATATATTTACAATTCTGAACTCCCCTTGGTACCTGTATTGCAAGGTGGTGGTTTGATCACACCTCTGAAATTCACCCAGATTTAGGGTCTTGCACCTGCTCACCCACCAGCTTTCCTTCTTTAGCCACATTGTTCACATCAGGGGCTGTTAAGAGTTTATATGCAAGAATAATAACTTGACACTTCATGCACTGAAAATAACACATGTCACTATCTCACCCAATTCATGATGCCGCAAATTAGCTAGCATGCCTGGATTCACTAGTCTTGATGACCACTTTGTTCCAGTGATGAACGTTCAGCTCACTGAGCTATCCCCTCGGCGGTCTGACAGGTTCACAGGTGGGAAAAGAGTCCTGCATAACAAGTATGTAAATGCTACTACTTCGTTAAATGCCCCATCACACTTGCATCTTTATGCACTGTGCTTGAAACATGCACAGCTGAAAAAACAGTGTCATATTAAGGGGAAAAATGTCGAGTCTCTCCGGCCAGAATCGGTTGTCTCACCAAGCTTGGGAGGTATACGGTAGGGGATGCAGTACTGTTGTCATGTGATACAGCCCATGCGACAGAGTGAGGGTGTATCTTCCAAGCAGTCTCTGACATCAGTGCCTCTGCTCGCATGAATCTCCAATGGTACTGACATAGTACAGTACATAGAAACAAGGCCTAGATGTGTGATTGAGTGCAGTGCAACCGAACGTGCTCAACAGAGTAAAAACAGTTTCTAGAGAGTACAATATAGAATTATCAGCCTGGTAGTTATTTTTCCAATTTTTAAGTGCACATCAAATTCTCTTTCTCTAGGTAAAAGTTATTTCAGAATATGTAACCTAAACATATAAAAATAATACAATGATGTCTAAAAACATTAGGCATCCTATATTTGACCAATTTGTCATCAGCCGCCCCCATTTAGCAGAAATTCAAACATTCGTTAGTCACCGCTCGATGTCTTGTAAATTCTGAATTATATTCATTGTCATATTAGTAACGTTTATCTGAGCATAAGACGGATTTATACAGCAGGGCTCAATTCAATCTCTTGCTCCAATATAAATAAACTCATTGAATGAACCGCACAATACGTTCAAAGTTTTTGTATCGACCGGCCGTCCAGAACATCCTGAATTCCTCACTCAGTTTACCAAAGGAATACCTCACTGCCCAGCTTAGTTGTGAGAATTAATAAATGTCTCAAAACTGGTATATAATTTTTTTCAGTCGAATGTCATATAGGTAAACTTCATCTGGGGTGGTGCGAATACCATAAACAGGGCCACTAGATTTATGTGGCAAGGTTGACTAGATTATGTGGCAAGAAAAGGCAAATTATGCTACAAGTGTGCATGTGAATTTGGTCAGCCGTTTTAGGACGGCCAAACCAACATGCTCACTGAGATTAGGCCTGGGCTGTAAATTCCGTTCCGCTTGCAGAATTTGGGTAATTTTGCGTTCAGCGGAGAATACAGAATTGCCAAAAATATTGCGATTCGCGGCTTCGCAGAAATTTTTGCTTGTTTGCGCTTTCAAAATGCGTGTTCACAAGATATTTCCCCCCAACCATGCAAACAGCAATTGCGAACAGAAAAAAAGCACCGCGAACGGGCGGAACAAGCAATTCCGCGTGTTCCCCAAACTCTGCGTGCTCGCAGAGATTTCTTACCATTTCACAGAGCTTTGCATAGCGCGACTACGCAAATTCCGCCCACCCCTGAGATGTCTCCATCCCGAGCTGCGTTGCTGGGTTGGAGAGAGCAGACACAGGCTCTCAGTCTTTCTAGAGTGCAAATCCAGGCCACTCAACCCAATCCCGGAGCTTCTCTCATGCTGCCAGCAGCATGAGAGCAGCATCTGAATTGGTCGTAGGGAAGTCTGGGAGACTGGGTGGGCGGCAGGAAAGATCTTTTTAGTTTGTTAGATTTTGCGTTATTGTCGCCATCCTTCTCCCATGCTGCCTCACCACTTTTCCCTGACACCAGCCGCTATTGGGAAACTGTAGCACATGGCAAACTCTTGGGCACATCATTTGACAAGGTACCTATGTCTTCTTAACTCAGAGTAGCACTCACATAGCAAATGGTATGAAGTTTAAGTTTTTCAGTGATTCAACATTTATCACCAGACTTTGCACCTCAGTTTTAATTGCATCTAAGCCTTCTTATTCAGCTTGTATAGAGTTGTAGATGTTTAGCTGTCAACAAGGGTGCTAATTTTCATCTATAAATTCTGAATAATATAAAAGACAAGGAGTGCACAGCTCTATATATATTGTTTCATTATGAACATGTGTATAGCCCACTTCTAACATTTACTCATGATACTCACTCACTAGTGGAGTCTGGGCACCAAATATGTTAGTTCAATTGCTGTTTTCTGTGGAGATGGTGGTCTGATGACCTTGCTTTTGTGTGTTTTTGGTACAGTAATCAGACATACATAATGACAATGCCAGTTTCCAACTGGGGTAGTACTGACTAATGTATTCTTTAGTAATCATTCATATTGGAGGGTGGCCAGCTAGATCCCGATATGGAACCAGGTTGTTTATTATGTGTAGGAATGTGTCTCAAAAATTTTTGATGATGAAATATCAAGGAATTTCCCAAAACTTTCATAAGACAAAATATGGGAATTTTTCAATTTTCAAGAGCCCAAAAAAATAACTGATACGCCTATAAATGCTGATTTGGGTAAAGGATTGGCCCACAACGCACTTAAGTCCCAGCACGTTCTGGATCACATTAGGTCCACAATTGATTTCTGGCTCCGTTGGCTCAGCAGATACTGTATCAGAATGGGCCCAAACCACAAAAAACAGGAAGAGAAAAAAAGTGGATTGGCAGTCAGGGAGAGAATGACAGAACGAGACAAATTCAGAGAAAGAGAACTCAATAAAAAAGAGAACGGGACAGAAAGACATGGAGAAAAAGTATGCGAAAAGGGCAGTATGTTTGGTAGAAAGTGAAAGAGACAGAGTAAAGCATAGAGGAAGCTGGAGGTACAGAAAAAAATGAAAAGGGAAAAAGACTACAAGAGACGTGGAGAAAGAAAGACAAGCACCAGTCACAGAGAGACAGAGTAAAAGTGAAAGAGCAAGATAGGTAGAGAAAGGCAATGAGACAAAAGTGGGATATTGCTAGATAGCTAGTTAAACACTGTTGCTTACATTTAAATTTGTAGGATGGGTGCTGTTAGAAATTGGGTTTCTGGTTTTTAGAGTTATGCAGCCTGTCCAAGCAGGAACCACAATCCTAATCAGGGTAAGTGAGGTACGCGAAAAGATCACCAGTGCTCACCCTCTTGTAGCTTGGCACAGAGCAGACAGTCTAATATAAATGGGCAATATATAAAGTATTTGTGCACACACAGTAAAAAAAGGGAAAACATCACAAAAAGACTCCACACCAGTTTAGAGAAATATAATATTATATTCTGAACAAAACAAGACCATTAAGACGAAAGCCCTATAAGTACAAGACAAGATATGAATTTTCAAAGAGTAAGTGAAGCACTTTGGGGTTACTGTAGATGGTGCTGGACTGGGACGCAGTCAAGAGTTCAGGCTGCCCGTGATGGAACGCAGGCCAGTTAGAGCACCTACGCAGGGCCCTAGGAGCCAAGTACCTTAATCCTTGTTGCAGAATGAAATGCAGTAGTGTTGAGGCGTCTGTTCCGTGGATTGAATGTCATGAACTGGAATGCAAGGGAGATGCACCGGTTAATCATGCTGGAGTAGATGTGTTGATCTTCTCCACATGCTGGTGGCGCTGCATTGATGCCTAAAGAAGTGATTCCAGAGATGCGGTGGTGCCGAGGGCCATACGCCAGGTCCAGAACTTGCAGTAGTGGTGATGCATGGATCCCATTGTCACAGTAGGCGAGACATCAGTGTCTGATCGGCGCAGAGATGTTGAAACGCTGATTCTGGTCAAATGTAGCACATTAAACTCCCATCCAAGGGCCCTGGACTGGATTGGCACCACTTGGCAGAGCAAGACTTACAGCAAGTAAAGTCCAGGTTCAGGGATGAAGTTGAAAGGTGAAGTGTTCGGTTTCCCTAAGATATCAGCAGCAGGAGGCATGCCAACAAACCCTTGGAAAAAAAAGTTGTTAGGATGAGGAGAGCAGGTCTAGTTTGTCTCACTTCCAGGCAAGAAGCTTAAGGCAGCAGGCCAACACATAAAATGGGTAGCAAAATGGCAGGCCTTCGTACAGTCCAGCAGCTATTCTTCCTGGCAGAATGCCCTTAGTTCCAGCAGTGTTGCAAGTACATGGCGTCATAGTACGTCTACCAATGTTAGCCTTTGAAGCAGGTAGTAGGAGACTACAATGAACGGTCTTAGTAGTGCCCAAGACCTTGCCTTCGCTCCAGATTAACTGCAGGGGGCTATGTAACTGTTTGTGTGGGGACCGGACATAGCCCTTTCAGGCTGAAGTGTCAGCTCCTTTCCCTTATCCTGCTCTGGTAGACACATCAACATGCAGATGACCACTCAGGCACACCTACCCTTCCCTTGTGAGTGGCTGTCAGAAGGGAATTCAGCTGTCACCCAAGCGGGACGTGTATTTGAGAGACAGGCAGAAGGCATGAAATGATTTAAGTAAGAAAATGCCAACTCTCTTAAAGTGGCATTTTCAGAATTAGAAGTTCAGAGACACCAAATTTGACTTTCCTATCTTTCTCCTAATGGGACGCTACACTTATAAAAACTACAAGGCAGCTCCAATTTTAACATATTGGAGCAACAGCCTTTGCAGAAGTGAAACACAAATGTAAAAGTATTTCACTTCCAGGACATGTAAAACTTAAATGTACATGCCCTACCTTTTAAGTACACTGCGTCCTTCCCATTGGCAGTCCAGGGCCTACTCTAGGGGTGACTTATGTGTATTAAAAAGGAAGGTTTTACCCTGGCAAGTAGGTTAAAGTAGGTTAACTTGCCATGTTGACATGGCCGTTTAAAACTGCACATGCAGGCTCTGCAGTGGCAGGCCTGAGACATGTTTAAAGGGCTTCTTATGTGGGTGGTACAATCAGTGCTGCAGGCCCACCAGTAGCATTTGATTTATAGGTCCTTGGGCACATGTAATGCGCTGTACTAGCGACTTCTAGGCAAACCATATTAGGGGATTCCATATATCAGGGATAAGCCATTGGTTATCAAATTTTTTATATAGAGGACAGGCACTTTAGCACTGGCCAGCAGTAAAGAAAAACTGTCAAATACAGGAGGTCAGAATGTAAAAAGTTAGGGGGGACCATGCCAAGGATGCCAGGTCTAACAGATGCAAATCCACTTGTGCCTTAGGACTTTCCACAGAAGTCATTTACTAAATCTATCGGGTTCCTTAATGCACTTGTCTTGTGTGATTTCTTGACAAGGCTTATAGGTAGGTAATAGGACAGACTTACTCCAGGAATTCCAGACACTCCTTTTCCAGAACTGTGGCTCCTCCTCCTGTGCCCAGTATTGCCACTAAAAGCCCTTTGCACGCATAGAACTCAGGCCAGGCAGTCCATTCCTGATCCTGTGTTTCACCCCAGGCATCCATGAAGGTGGCATGTGTGATGCACGGGGCTGCCTTTCCAACCCCCAGGTAGTGCACTTCGGACATTTTTAGTCCTGGAAATGCTTCCCCTCCAGAGCAAAAGAACAGGGGGAGGATGATTTTTATGTGGGCCCGAAAATTAACAACTTTTATAACTGTGTGCCTTCTTCCGTGGACTTTCGCCTTATTTGTACAGGATTGCTGGCCAATGAGCACTGGACAACACCATGTTGTCATACTTACTCTCAGGGTTGTTGGTTTTCCCTGTTTGAGAGTCGACTGGTGGACAGAAGGCTGTGTCTGTTATTTCCTTACCCTGAAGGAGATGACTCCCAATGAGGTACATGTATTGTTTCCAGGGCACAAGTCCTAAAAAAAGAAGTGGGGGGATGCTGACGTCACGGCAGGGAGTGACGTCACGAAAGGTGGCTTGCACCATCTGACTCATTGCCTCCCCTAGCTCACCCCTTAGATGCGATTGGATCAGAGAAGCCAGTGCGTGAGCAGCGTTCTGAAAGGGCTCCAAACTCGCCATATTTAGAGCCTTTGAGCTCTAATGGCGCGGACCAGGCTTAATCCAACAGGCGACACTGTATATTTTCTAACTTGGCTCTTTTATTTTTCTAAATTCGGTTTTACGACCTTCCACTCCATAGAAAATCTTCCTGCGCTCATTATTTTTTAATTGGGAATGAAAGAGAGCTTTACCATGTGAATATTCGATTTACACTTGATTGTACTTCGTTCAGAATTAATTAAAAATGATAATTTGTGTCTCTGTTCTCTTTTGTTTTGCAACAAAATTCTGAAAAAAAGTCACAAAATGCTTAAAAAGCAGATTAAATCACTGTGCAGCAGTGGCGTCTTTATTTTCCTTGCAGGGTAGAATTCAGTGCCTTTTATTGTCTCTTTTTGCTTCAGTAAAGTGTTTTATCGTCTCTGTTCTGTGCAACGCATACTGTTTTGCTAACCTTTTTGTAACACAAAGCGCACTGTTCTTCTTCTGCCAGTGCTGCAGTAACCAAAACAATCTGTATAGCTGAGTGCACTGCTGCATACCTCTCGACAACCCCGCTTGTAACGGGGTTACAATGATGACTCAGACCAGATGGAAGCCGTATGACAAGGTTTATTAGCATATTAAATGCCGAGGCAGTCATAGAGACAAGGAATATTGTATTCGAAGTCGCGTACTTGGTTGTTCCTCCGGGTTGGTTACTGATGGATGGCGTCTATTCCTTCCTGGTACGGTGGAATTAGTCCTCGGGGAAAACATATACAGGAGAGACTGTTCGAAATCAGGCCTTTTGTTATTCCATATAATCGCCACTACACCGTGCAGGTTATCCGGAGGATTTAGTGTGTATAGTGCAAGGGTCACTCACTCTTTGCTTTTCTCCATCCAGTAGATCAAGTATAAAGAAAGGAAGAAAACGGGCATTTCTTGCCCCGCTGGCCCTAATACTCAGTCACCCGTGTGCCCCTAACCCCTTGAGTAGTGCTGTGATTGATAAGTCTGAGCGGCCGGTGCCAACAAGCCCCCCTCTTGTGACTCCGTTCCCACCCACATTAGTGCACCCCACGCCTGTGCCCAAGAGACGACACAGTGAGAACCTCCTGTCGCTATACGACAAGGGTCATGACTCTGTCCGTGAGTCACAGTAGTCTTTTTGCCTTTCCCTGTGGTCTGGTTTAGTGCCAACATCGGCCCATACCCCATCCCGCTCACAACAATTTCCGCAATAACCGACACCACACAATGCTTTGTTGGAGAAAGTTGTTGCAGCTTTATTTGCATAAACATTATGCCTACATATTAGGTTATCTTACGGGCGATCCAGGGTCAGGCCGCCCCTCGCAACCTGCCCATCTGATGAGCCACAAAGCCCCTGTGGTGTTAACCGCGGGGGTGTTGTCAATATTGGGGGAAGGGCTATCCCCTCCCCCCGGCGGACCGCCAGTCTACCCCTTACTCACGCCCCTCCCCCTATGGGGGGCAAAGCATTGCAGGCAACCCCCGGTTGCTCAGGTCCACAACTGCCCGAAGGACTAACGGGGCGCAGTCGCTCCTCCAGGATCCCACCCAGGATCTCCCTGGGGATAATTGGCTCTCGCACCCTTACTGTGCTCCTGTAGAAGGTACACTTCTGTACCTTCCAGCGTTGGATTGCCCTGTAACTCCGCCTGCAACACAAAGCAAAATAATATTAGATAATTGCCCCCCCCCCTGCTGCTCGACCACCGGGTTCGTGGTAGGGAGGGAAAACAGCGTCCAGGCAGCACCGCTCGTCAAGGATTAAGGAAGGGGAGTGTCTTTCCACGCGGCCGACCAGGGTCAAAGAGGGCGCCAGGCCCAGAACCCCATGCCTTATACCCTTGGCCCCCGCCGGAAGTGACATCACTGGGGACCCTCCAGGTCCCCCCGACTAGACCCCTCATAAGGGTCTTTGCCATCATGTGGCACTAAGGGTGGCCACCCTCGTAGGTGGCCCCCTTCGGTGACCCGGGGCAGCCTTGGCATAGTGCCAACATCAGCCCATACCCCATCCCGCTCACAACAATTTCCCCAATAACCAACACTACACAATGTTTTCTTGGAGAAAGTTGTTGCAGCTTTATTTGCATAAACATTATGCCAACATATTGGGTTATCTTACGGGCGAGCCAGGGTCAGGCCGCCCCTCGCAATCTGCCCACCTGATGAGCCATAAACCCCCTGTGGTGTTAACCGCGGGGGTGTTGTCAATATTGGGGGAAGGGCTATCCCCTCCCCCCGGCGGACTGCCAGTCCACCCCTTACTCACGCACCTCCCCCTACTGGGGTGGAGCATTGCAGGCAACCCCCGGTTGCTCAGGTCCACAACCGCCCGAAGCACTAACGGTGCGCCGTCGCTCCTCCAGGATCCCACCGAGGGTCACCCTGGGGATAATTGGCTCTCGCACCCTTACTGTGCTCCTGTAGAGGGTACCTTTCTGTACCTTCCAGCGTTGGATCGCCCTGTAACTCCGCCATGGCTCTGGGTGTGGCAACCACCGCCCCAGAGCCCCCCACCTTCTATAGTTCTTTTATTTATAACTTGACGCTACCAACGCTTCCGCTAAATCAAGCCAGAAGAGGTCCGTCCCCACTTAGGATAGGTGTATGCCATCTTCCTCAAAGCACCCTGTGCATCTTGCATGTAGCAACCCAAGCCTGACAAAACCAACTCCTCTTTGCTCAATGAATGTGTGCATTGCGCTGTTCACCCGCCTGCGCGAGGCCTCCATTGCCCCCCCTGACCTTGCACCCCGCCAGGATAGCCTCTGGGTAATTTAAGACCACCATATCTCACAGATCCCCCGCAAGTTGCTCAATCTGCCCCAAAGTGCTCCTCATCAAGTGCAGCAGGCCCCTGCGCCCCAGGTGAATCAACTCAACACCTCCTAGGTGTATTACCAATAAATCGGTTGGTGAGCTGCCAACCAGGAACCAAAGAGGGCGCTGTTACCAAAGCCTCTGCCACATCTAGCCACATCTAGCAGGAATAGGTCCATCTCCACTTTGGATAAGTGTAAGCCATCGTCATCAAAGCACCCTGTGCATTTCGCAAGTAGCAACCCATGCCTGACAAAACCAAATTCTCTTTGCCCCATGAATTTGCGCATTGCGCTATTCACACGCCTGCGAGAGGTCTCCATGGCGTCCCCTGAACGTGTGCCCCGCCAAAACAGCCTTGGCATAATTTCAGACCACCATATCTCACAGGCCCCCAGCATGTTGCTCAGTTCACACAATGTGTGAATCTTGATGTGCAGCAGGTCCCTGCGCCCTAGGTGAACCAGATCAACACCACCTAGGTGTATTACTAATGAATCAGGAGGTGATACCCCCCACCCAGTCTCTGAAGAATCTTTTTCTTCAAGCTATTCCAATGCATGTCGGATGTTCACAGCCAAATTATCCTGTTGCTGTGACCCAGTGCTTCTATTATTCGCATCAGCCCACTGAGAAACCCTCAGGACTCCCGAATCTCCCGTCACCCAGACCGTTTTACCTGGTAAATAAAGATGCGGAAATCAAAATCCCCTAGCAGTTCTGCCACTCCACAGGACTGTGAACTGTATCAGTAATGTCCCAGAACCTCTCAACTATTTCCGCCAACTGTGTTCTGGAGATGTCCCTGTTAGTGCTCCATCCCCTCCATTTCAGCACTGTCAAGGCAAATCGCACCTTCCTAGGAATGGCTTATTCGCGCCCCCTGCACCCAGAAAGGCCTAATTCATGCGTAGCCCATAACATTGCATATATTCCCGACAGTGTATCAGGGTTCTGTTGAAACATAGTTTGCTTGACTGCCGAGTGCACATTGCTCCGTCCGGAGTTTTCTCTACTCCATTTCCGGCTGTCAAGCTGCTGACATAGCCCGCCCCAAACCTGGGCGAACTAAAAGAGGCTATACTGCTCCATATAAGCAGCTGCTGTTGCTAATGATGATCCCATACAGAGCTGGTAAACTAGATGATGTACTATATCATTTCCACCTGGTGCAGCACCCCTTGGCCCATCACATCAACTTTACAAACCCAGGAGCAAGCCTGAGCTGGCTACCCCAGGCCCATGCTGCACCCGCCTTAATCGGAGGAGCCCTACCCAACGCAGCATACGCCCCACAGAAATGACACATTTGTATCCCACCGCAGCGTTTCAAACGAAGCAAACCAGGCCTCCTTACGGCTAACAGGATGCCCTGGGCCGAAGCCATGTCCCTAATGATCCTGGCGGGCCCTAGCCGCCCTTACAGAAAACCAGACTTGACAACACAGTTGCCCCTGACCACCTGGACAGGCCCTCTCCTCTGCTGTGTGCAAACCCTATGGTGTGACACAAGTACTGACCTTCAGAAAAGTTCTGGAGAAGACCCCTGGGCACCCCCCTAATGAAAACCATACCAGTCTTCTGCCCATCTACTCTTGTGGTTACCCCTCCTGTCACCTATGAGCTGAGGCCAGCAGTTGCATACGGTACCTGAGCACAACTGGGGCTGATGTGTAAGGGGGGCATGGTAATTGCACAACCGCTACACTTAACCCTGCCTCTAATCTCCCCTACCAGAAGTCAGAACCGGGTTGTCACCTTGCCCCAGTGTGTACTTCCCCTGCTCCTGCTCTGGGCCCAGGCAGGCCAGCCTGCTAGGCCTGGTTTGACCATTATAGAACGAAACCTGTGCGTTTCTGGAAGAAATAACAAATCCATGCAAACAGCCCCTCACTAGCATAGACCAGTAAGCATATTGCTCGCTCGATTGCCAGGAACAGAACCCCTTACTTGCGAACCAGTTGCTGTACAAAAGAACACATTCCCTTACTGCACATGGGGATGCCTGATATGTCCAGATACACCAGTTGTTTTTGTCACAGGGAATGCATGATTGGGCCCCATTACTATGTAGACTCACCCGTTAACTACCAATGTAATACTTCCATGGGGTGTAACCTGTGCTCCCCACAATAGGGACAGTAAAGACACCTGTGGAGAAAACTGGGAATCCCAGACCCTAGCACACTGCCCCCAGTGTGCTATGACCCTTCTACCTGTTGATAGTTCAGGTGGCCCCCCATGTGAGTAGGGCGGTTCTCCAGCGCGTTTCCTGCATTTGAGACATAAAACATCCATTAGAAGCCATGCCCTCCTTACATACTAAATGGATTCTCTGCAATGAGACAGGGGCCATCACTGCCCCCCACGCTACCAGGCAGAGTCTCTTTGTTGGTTACAAGAACTAGATTGCTAACTCGATGGCCAGGATCAGAGCCCCTTCCTTGCGCAACAGTTGCTGTACAAAAGCACACATTCCCTTATTGCACATGGGCTGCAAGATAAGCCCGGACACATCACATGTGTAAAAGAAAATACCTTTCACTTTTTGTCACAGGGCATGCATGATTTGTCCACAGTCTCCCACTGCTTACCGAGAGAACACCCCACTTATTGCCCAATAAATCAACAAATTGCCCAGGTTCATCCGATGTTTCACAAGAGAAAACATCCAATTATTGTACAGGAGCTACCAGCTAAGTTCAGATTCACCAGTGACTATGAATTTCATACTTCCCTGGGGTGTAACCTGTGTGCCCACAACAGGGACAGTCCTGACACCTGGGGAGTACCTGGGTGTCCAAGACCCGAGCACACTGCCCCAGCGTGCTATGACCCTTATGCCTGTTGATATTAGGTGGACCCCATGTGATTAGGGCGGTTCTCCAGCAGGGTTCCTGCATTTGAGACATAAAACATCTATTAGAAGCCCTGCCCCCCTCGGTATAGCAAAATGGATTCTCTGCAGTGAGACAGGGCTATCAATGCCCCCCATGCCACCTAGGCAAAGCTCGTTTGTCAGATCGGAGAACTAGTTTGCCCACAATACATTCTTGTATGGAGTTGGGTGGGGCACATACATGCGTACCTCCAGCACCTGCTACAGCAGTGTAGTGTCTAGCAACTAAGTCAATTATTCACATGCTAAGTCTGATACTGACCACTGCACTATGGAGTGTGTGATTTACAGTCGCAACCTAACTCGTCCCCTTACTATTCTTCTCAGAAACACCTCCTCCTCACAAGCCTTCAAAACTGACCTCCAAGTTCTCCTCCTTCAAAGACACCTCCAAATTTAATTCATGCCCTCTCTTGTCTGACGGATTTGTTACTCTCTTGTAACATGCCCACGGCACTTTTCTCTTGTAATACACTGATTGCTACCTCTTACATTGTGTTTGGTTCCGGTACTTGCACAAGTGCCACCATTGCCATGTAACGTTTGTTCTTGTGTTTGAGTGTCCTTCATTTACTGTAGTATTATACCTCTACTTGTACTTTGTACACTTTTGTAACTTGCAAACATGTCACCTTTCCTCCTGTAATGCACCGTTTGCAACCTCTTGTATTGTTTGATCCGAGTCAAATTGTCCACGGTGCCTGTCCATGGGTGAACAAATAACTCTACAAACCACTAAATGAAGGAAAAGTTCTATACGGTCACCGTTAATTGGCCAATAAATCCCACACCATGCTCTCTCCCCATGCTGCGGTTTAACATGTTACATATTCCTGGGGGTAGCTTAGACAACTACCCCACTAGAACCACAGGGACTCAAAAGGTTGCTACCCTGCTGGGAGTTGAATCCGTGACAAGAGGTCGCACATGGGCCCCCATTAGAGGATGCATTAAACCACTAATACATCCTGCCCGGTGATGGAACCAGCCAATAATGAAAGTAAATTGAATATAAGTGCACACTTTGAAGATTATGGAAAAAAAATAACTTCCCCAGGCCTTAAATTGTAGCCAAAAGGAAGCAGTGAGTTTGCCACACATTACTGAAGTTATTATTCCTAACATATGTGGACCGTTGGGATATTCACGATCTTATGGGCAGCTGTGCGCCATACAAATGTACATGTCAATGTACAAATGTAAAAAATAAATAAATAATAAATAAATATGGACCCTCATGCACTACCTTAATTACCCATCGCGCTAAATTCATTACTAGGCCCACCACAATGTTATTTCGCCTTAGAAATAAACCTTAATATCCCTTAAATGACTTACTGCTGCATTAACAACTAAAACTTAAAAAGGTACAGCGACTGTAAACACTGACTGACAAAGATTCTCCGGCGCGACAAGTCTGAATAAAGATGAAAGCAAGGTTAGCAACGCCCACTCGCCGCCAGAAACAGGCAGGTTGTAGAGCCCCGGGCTCGGCCCCTCCCGCTGCCAACCAACCACATTCCACACTGCGTGTCCAACAATACCTGTTCCAAATCAAATCCCACGTCCTCTTTGTCGTCTAATAATATGCCAACGGACCATCTGTAATTAGAAAAATTAAACCTGTTGTCCGTCACCTCGGGCCCACTGACCCCAGTGTGCCGATACCGGTTTACCCATGGTCACTCCCGTGACTTCCAACGAGGCATGCCCCAGCATCCATTTCTGAACAAAACGTGAAATTAGCCCCAACCCCGCCCAACATAGACATCGCACCCGGCCCTGGGGGGGCTAGAGGAAAATGCACGCGAACTGATCACATGGTTTGGGCCATGGCACTTATAACCGCCGCGTGACCTAGTACCTACAAGAAGTGAGCCAGAAGGCTTGTACACAGGTCTTACAATGCACACCTAAATTAGCATTCACCTTGCAAGTGTCAATAGAAGCACTTCCCCTAGCCTCTTGTCCATAAGCAACTCTATCATAACATTCGACCTATTGCCTCATGAATCCACAATTCTGTGTGAAGCGCTTCTGCCACCTTCGGGTAAAGTTTGCGCTATAACCACTCGTATTTAACAAGAATTAGCCACAATTCCTGCCAAAACATTGAGGGAGGCAGTAACATGGCTTACCCGACTTGAAACTGGTAATTCTATGAGGCGATCGTACACCTTTGGGTGATGTTCACGCTAATTACAAACGTATTTAAAGAACAACGCTACGTAACGTTCGCTCTTGTGCTCGAGCGTCTGCCTTTTACTGCAGTATTATACCTCTCCTTGTACTAAGTACGCCTTAGTAACCTGCACACATGCCCCTTCTCTTTCTTGTAATGCATTGTTTGCTACCTCTTGTATATTGTTTGTCACAATTGTCATCTTGCCTCAAGTAACCTCACATATGCCTATGTAATGCATTCCCTTGCAAAGTTCTCCTCCTGCATCAGTTCTGTTCCTATTGTGAAGCGCTCTGACCCCTTCGGGTAATGTCCGCACTCTAACCACTTCAGGGCATTTCCCACCCCTGTACAATAACGCTGAATGCTGGTAATGGAACTCCCTATTTAAAAAGGCAATGTTCAGTTCTGATTTCATTTGCAATGCCTTTCACTGCTGTGCCCTTCGTAGCGCTCCTGCACGCTTTGTCGCGCTGCTATACACTTCGTGCGCTTCGATCGGGTGGAAACGAAAAGACCCTTCTGATGCTCACGCGCCTCGCGGCTGGTTTAATGGGAATGCGACTTCAGGATAGGACGCGCCTCGCGGACACTTCAGTCCGGGGCGTGACGCACGATGCGGAGCGTACTAGGGACATTGATTCACAATGGCGGTCATAGTCGTAGGCATCAGTGCAACTCCCACCGCTCTCGGCATACAGTAACTGGCTCACGTACCCAACTTGGACGATTTAAGTCGCCCTGCCTGGATTCGAACCCAGACCATGTGGAGCACACAGCGAGTCAGTCAGTCAGTCAAAATTTCTTTATTCGATTAATTAAAATCATAAAAGAAGAACGAGCAATACACGGTAACATTTCATCATGACACATAGTAATATATACACAAAAATTTATAAATGTACAAAATTTTTTAAAAAAGTTTTTTTTTTTTAAAAACCCTAAAAACACATTATACAAGAGTAAAATTGTACCATAATCTAAAAAATTCATTTAATTATAGATGGTAATCATTGATCAAGGACACAGTGCCTGGCGTTGAAGCGATGCTTATTTATACGTGCGCCAGCAACCAAAAAACTAGCAACATGAAATGCCACTTTTAAACTGGATAAAAGTTGCAGAAACAACATAGCAGGTTTAACTTGAGTAAAACCCATATTGCACAGTATAGGCAGCAGGAATTTTTTTCTGCACTCTTTGTAATGACCACAGAACAGGATAAAGTGCGTTGTGTCTTGGATAGAAAATTGATCACAATCACAAGGATCGGCATATTCAGGTCTAGACCACTTTTTAAAATTGCCCAGTATAAAAGGAATTAAATCAAGGCGGAATCTTGTTAGGAGGAAACGATGGTAAGGTTTATGTACCAAACAGAGATATGGTTCCATACCTGGGACTGTTGTTATCATACAGTGTTTCCTAACCATATGTTTGTTCAACTCTGTGGCTTCCCTCTCCAAGACATAAAGCTCAGTCAAAAGATTTTTGACTGTCTTTATGTCTTCTAGATTTATCAGATGTGGGGAGGAAAAAAGTTCAGATCGGCCAACTAGAGTTAACTGTGTCTTGACGTATTTTAACCAAGGAATGTTATGAACATTATCCAAGGCTAAGCAATCTTTAAAAATATGATGGTTTAGAGTGAGATCCTGATTGAGCCACACTTTCAACCAACCAATAACTGGGGCTACCTTCAGGGTGTCAGTAATGTAGCCCAGGCCGAGCTCTGTATGTATTATATAAGTAGAAGTTGACTGGGGGACTGAGAGCAGAGTTCTCAAGAATTTATTTTCAACTTTTTGAATTTTATCATGCTCATGATTAGTGTGCCCCCAGATGACAGAGCCGTATTGGGCAACCGATATACATTTAGATTTGTAAACCTTTATAATGCTCTCCATCGGGCGAGCACCCAGCTTTTTAGCAAATCCAAGCAGCCCAGCAGCCGCTCTTGCTACTGCGTTGCTTTTAGCCAAAAGCTGGGGGCCCCACTTGCCTTTTTCGTCAAAGATCACACCCAGGTAGGGGAAAGATGGAACTCTCCTGACCTCCTTCCCTGAGCAAAAGAAAGTTTTAGACCTTTTTTTCCTGCCTGCGGCTCCTACTATCATTACGTGGGATTTTTCTACATTGGTTTTCATGTCCAGTGAGGACATAAAATCCCCAAAAGCTGACAGTAATTTGCTTAGTGCCACTCCTGATCGAGCTAAAAGGACGGCGTCATCCACGTACAGGAGAACAGGAATCTTTATTTCTCCTGCGCGTGGAATATCCATGTGGGACGCTGCCAAAACTGCCTCTAGACCATTTATATAGAGTGTAAAAAGAAGGGGTGCAAGGATGCATCCCTGCCTAACCCGTCTCCCTGAATCAAAGTGACAGGTACATCTCCCTTCTCTGGTCACTCTGACAGACGTCTTGAGATCTCTATGTAACTCTGCCAAGTAACCCACTAAAGGGGCATCAAAGCCCATGGCCAAAAGGACCCCCCACAGCTTAGCCCTGTTGACCAGGTCAAAAGCTGAGGAGAGGTCCATAAAGGCCATGTACAAGGAGCCCCCCTTGGCTGCCACATACTTACTAATAATCAATTCTAAATTCAGACACTGATCCAGGGTTCCCCTTTTTGCTCTGAAGCCGTATTGTGCATTCGATAAAATGCCCTTTTCTTCTAGAAGCAAGGTCAATCTGCCTAAGAGAACTCTTCCCAGAATCTTGACGCTTGAGTCGATTAGGGAGATTGGCCTATAACAGGCTGGGTCTGTTCTTTGTCCCTTTTTAAAAATAGGTATTATGGTGGACTTTGACCAGCTACTAGGAAAGACAAAATCTCTTGTGGCATTAAAAATATTGGAAAGAATCTTGGCGCTTAATTCGGGGGCGCTCTTAAAAAAGTCAGCAGGAACCCCGTCAGGCCCTGGAGCCTTTTTAGAATGTGTGTCGCTGATAGCTTTTTTTACCTCTTCTATACTGAAGGGAGAAATGCGAGGAACTGCTTGTGTGGATTGTAGTCCACAGCCTGAGGTGTTATCAGGACAACTATAGATATTGCTGAAGTGGGTGAACCATTGGTCATCCGGGATGGTGCAATCTGCTCTCTGCTTGTCTGAATCGACAAAAAAGGGATGATTTATTATCGCCCAAAATTTTGAGCTGTCTCTCTGGATTTCGGGCGAAAGCAAATCGTTCCAGGCCTCAGTTTTAATCTCTAATTTTCTCTTCTTGATGGCGTCGTTGTAATTTTTCCTTAACATCGCTATCTGTATTTTATCTCTTGGCTCCGCTTTTAAAGCCTTTAAGAGAATTGAATGGGCCTTTGAACAACCTGTGTTAAACCATTTTTTACCTCTATGTGCCTGACCCTTAATCCTTACGGTCAGATCCAGGTCAATCTGGTTGCAGATGATATTAAAAGCCTCTATCAAGCTAGAAGACGGGTTGTTTTTTTCTAGGCAGATTGCAACCTCACTCTCAACTTTGGACAGGGTATCCTGTATAAAAGTGATCGGAGTGACTTGATCCCACTTCAGCCTGCGGTTCTGATCTTCCAAGACTAAGTTAGTCGCACATGAGGCTGTAGCTTCTCTCTTTCCAAATACTCCCTGGGATAAAATCTCTAAAATTAGTGGGTTATGATCACTAAAAACTGAGGTTTCCACCTTATAGGTTGAAACCTCAGACATAATACCAGACGACAAAAAAATATAATCTACTATTGTGCCAGAGTTGTTTCCCACAAATGTCGGTAACCTCAAATCTCTATTACTACTAGAGAATTCATAAAGATTAAGAGTTGCTAAAAGTGATTCCAGTGCCTCCCCACGCGGTGAGTGTTCAAAGTGCGGAATACAGAGATAAGGGGGAAAATCTTCATATTCCTCGCGGCAATCCCTGTCGCATGGGTGGATATTGTAGTCACCCATGAGAATCACGTCAAAGCCGTGAGCACTATTTTCGCTGTGGGAAGACAAAAAATCCTCTAAGGTTTCCAAATGCTCGTTGAGCAATTGACTGACAGGAGAATTATAAAAATTTACTAATAGGATAGGCTGTGAGTTAAAAGTAGTTAATTCAACTGCTAGTATATTTGTTGAGTTAAAATTAATTCGTCTTGGCTTTCCCTGAATGTTTAAGGAAATATAAATAGCCAAGCCTCCCTTTGCCCTTCCAGATGTGCTAGGAATGGCAGGTACAGAGAACTGGGAAAAGCCGTCTAGAACAAGTCCGTCGGACGTCTCCCAGGTCTCCTGAAAAACAAGAATGTCATAGGACCTAACCATTTCCAGCCAGTCCTTATTACCAATTTTTGAATTAATACCAGCAATGTTCCAGCTCAAGATACTACACACCCTGTTACTTTTATTTTTTAAATCTAGATGTTCAGGGACAGTAAAAGAAACAGGTAAAAAATCCTTCTTATTGGTATCTACTGTAGGAGCGAGTCAATCATTCTGGTCCATGAAGGACAATGGGGCATAGCGGTTAAATAACTGGAGAGGTTCAACAAAAGAATTTTGCCGTGATAGGAAGGGATATTGAGCTACAGAATTATGTCTTATAACCTGCCCTTGTCTGGGGTTGGAATCCCAGGGTCTGTCCCACCCCAGCGCTGGAGTCCTTGGATAGGTGACATTTTGTTGCTCCCCATAGAAAAACTTCAAAGTAAGAGGAACAACTGTGCCCTTTCTGCGTTGAGGGGGGAAAAGATTGGCCAGGATGTTAGGGAGAACGTCTTGATTCGAAAGGGTCACTGCCACGCAGTCCCCCTTAAACTTTTTCGGGCGGTTTCCCAACCAAGGGACCCTGGTTGCAGACGTGATAACATTTGCTAAATGATGTTTTCCCCCAGGGGCTAACCGCATATTGTTGGTTAGCCAGTGCAGAGCCTTACTAGTAAGGGAGGTAGGGCTTTCGACTATTCCCCCTTCCAGAGGGGGTACGTTTGCAAGCACCAGAACCACAGGGGTGGCCTCAACTAGAAATTGGTGAGGGACCATTGTTTGGATATTTGCCGGGGGTGGTCCAACAGAAGGGGGGACCTCTGTTGGTATGGGAACCAGAAGAGGGCCCTCAGAAGTGGTAGACAAAGATATTAATGGCTGGGGCAATGAATTATCAACAGGTAACTGGATCCCTTCATTTTCACGAAAGACTTCATTAATCACATCTCCCCCTATGTTGTTGGGCATGGTAGTGACTATCTTGGTGATATTATCCACCCCATCTACTACCTTGGAGCTTAAACCACCCAACCTCTTGACCTCTGCATGCAATTTGTCTAACTTAGATATTAAAGGTTTGACAATGGCATTGATTTTATGCTCAAGAAAGTCAGAGATCCTTTCAAAAAGAACGTCCTCCAAATTATGACACTGATTGTCCTCAATGACATTTGCTTGTTTAGTCTTTGGGGTAGTAATCCTTTTCTTTCTAGCCCCTATACGCGGGCCACTCAGTTTTGGGGGGATCTTTGTGCATAAGCGTCTAGGTCTTGTAGCATGCCCTTTAGGTGTCATCTCCTTGGGTGCAGCCTGTGCGTGTGTCTCTAAATCAGAGTCAGTGTCAGAAACAGTACCACCCTCAGCCTGTGTATGAGAAGACTCAATAGCCATGTCTGCATTGTCTGGTGAACTGCTTACATCCAGGAGAATGGGGCCGCTGATTACATTCTCCTGACTAGATTCTTGCAAAATGGTGTCATCAATCATGGTGGAAGCTGTAGGTGACAAGCAGCGAAGGTCTGGGGATTGGCTTAGACCAAGAGAATCTCTCCTTTGCATATTAATTTTCCTAACAGTCTGAACAAGAAAATTATCAAGGGTCTTCTGTGGGGCTTCCTTGGTTTTTGCAGGCATACTTTTCAATGTATTCACAGCCAACGTTTAAAACTTTAAATACGTAGTATATGGTTAACACCACTATATGGCTTACTTGGTATCAGTCCTGTAGAGTTTCTGGCCCAGCCCTGCCTCCTCGTGCCGATGAGGGCCGTAGAGGGCCCGCCCTTTGCCCGGGCTTCGCCCCGGGCGTCCCGCTCGCGTCCCGCGGAGCTGGTCCTGGTGCGCTTTTGTGCACCTCCCCTGGCGCCCTAGCGGTGTCACTGCGTGCGCCGCCGCGTAGGCTGCCGGGATTCGTAGTCCCGGAGCGGCGGCGCTGTCTGAGGCCAGTGAAGGTGACTCTCGGCGGTGGCGGCGTAGGTAATGGCGCCTAGCAAGCTGTGGCGTCCTGTGTGTTGCGGCGGCTTCAGGTAAGCTTTTCCGGTGTCTCCCGAAGCTCCGCCGTTCCTGGTGCGCTTTTGTGCACCTCCCCTGGCGCCCTCGCGGTGTCACTGCGTGCGCTGCCGCGTAGGCTGCCGGGATTCGTAGTCCCGGAGCGGCGGCGCTGTCTGAGGCCAGTGAAGGTGACTCTCGGCGGTGGCGGCGTAGGTAATGGCGCCTAGCAAGCTTTGGCGTCCTGTGTGTTGCGGCGGCTTCAGGTAAGCTTTTCCGGTGTCTCCCGAAGCTCCGCCGTTCCTGGTGCGCTTTTGTGCACCTCCCCTGGCGCCCTCGCGGTGTCACTGCGTGCGCCGCCGCGTAGGCTGCCGGGATTCGTAGTCCCGGAGCGGCGGCGCTGTCTGAGGCCAGTGAAGGTGACTCTCGGCGGTGGCGGCGTAGGTAATGGCGCCTAGCAAGCTGTGGCGTCCTGTGTGTTGCGGCGGCTTCAGGTAAGCTTTTCCGGTGTCTCACAGCGAGTCAACTGGTGAACACTTCACTAGTCACATGAGGAGTCATAACTGTTCCTTCTGAGAGGCGCTCGTGCACCTTCAGGTAATGCTCCCGCTGATCACAGCATATTTAAATAACCCTGCTACGTCATGTTTGCTTTTGCGCTCGAGTGTCTGCCAGTTACTGCATCTACCTAACCTTGCTACAGCTCGCACGTGCTCCGGCATCCTCCGCTGATGCATGCGCCCTGAAATCATCCGTCCCCCTCCCCTGCTTGGAAATGCCGCGACAACGAGCGGCCTGTCCTGATCCCCACCGTAGAAGCACCGTAGTGAGCCCCCCAGCCGAGCAAGCAGGCACAACGTCGACATGGCCCATCATGCGCACACCGCCCTAGACGCGCCGCACCCCCCTGGCTGGCGGAGCTCCGGCCCAAGATCAGGTGAGGTTCAGGCCCACCCCCCATTCCTCCCCCCGCTAAGGCACCGAGCAGACTACCTGCCCCGGTCCCAAGCCAGGCGACCCCAGCCCACCCGCATCTGCCCCGGCACCAACACATGGCAACCGGGACACGGGAGAGAACATTGGAGGATGGAGGGGGGAGAGGGGGGTTTTTAGGGGGCAGGGAGCGACCACTCACCTTAAAGCAGCATCCGCTCAGCACCGCTCGTCAAGGTCAAAGGGAGGGGAGGGTCTTTCCACGTGGCCGACCAGGGTGAAAGAGGGCGCCAGGCCCGCGACCCCAGGCCTTATACCCTCGGCCCCCGCCGGAAGTGACATCACTGGGGACCCTCCAGGTCCCCCAGACTAGACCGCTCATAGGGGTCTTTGCCATCATGTGGCACTAAGGGTGGCCGCCCTCATAGGTGGCCCCCTTCGGCGACCCGGGGCAGCCTGGCAGAGTTCTTCTGCCGACTGTCACTGCTCCGCTTCACTTGTCTCGGCCGGTCCGCCCATCTCACTGAGATTTGTGTCCTCTTCCTCTTTGCTCCTCGTTCCATGGTTCTGCCTTCCGCCGTCTTGTTTCGCCTGCTCTCCTGCGATGATGCCTCCTCTCCATCCGGAGCCGCTTCCCTCCTTGCTTCCGGGTTGCGATGACTTCACTCATCAGGGGCTGGCCTATAAGTGGCCGTGGATGATTGAGAGTGCATGGTTTGCTCCACCACTAGTACAGCTGCCTGGTTTAGACTTGTGCCCCACAAACTCCTGATGCAGGCTACTACTGCCCACATCCTCGTATGACTGGTCACACCGCTCTGGGCTGTTTTGCATCTGCTCACCAGCATGCCGCCCTTATTTACCCACACTGCTGCAACGGACATGGGACTGAGAGGACCGGTCCCAACAGTTCTAGACCTGTTTTAGAGTCGCAATCGGATCGTTCTTTTTCACAGCATTAAAGTGTAAAGGGGAGAAAAGTTGTTAGGAACACAGTCAATTGGCCAATAATTCTCCTTCATACATAATAACCCACACACAACTAATTAAGGTTAGTTAGGGTTTATTACAAAGTCAAAAATAACTGAACATAAATACTCCTCAATATGGGGGTATAGATATACAAAGGAATTAGCATGAAGCCATAACTGCACATCCAGTGTAGAGGGTGCAGCATGAACAACACAGTTAGTTCTAGAAGTAGGATACAGAAAATCAGGAAGCATGAGTCCAAATTTCCCTGCTTTGAGGGTTGGTGAGTGAAACGCATTAATGTTATCACTACTCTAACACTAAGGTGACACCCCTACATACGCTTTTTCAAAAGGACTGATAAAACGTGTCAGTGCATGAAGTCTTCCTTAGAAGTCTCCCCACTATCAGTGCATCAAGTAGCATAAAGCTACCATCACAAAGGCAACTTGTTATGGGATGCTCTCCCTCTGAAGGCAAGAAAGAAGTGGCACATTCCCTTGAAGTGGGGCACTCCCTTGATGCAGTTCGAGTCATGCCATCCTCTCTGGGTACAATACTGAAAGTATTTTTTCACAATGTTGACCGTGTACCAAGCTCACAACAGTTTGTCTTTGGTTCACACCCCATCTCTTATTGAAGTGTTACGCCCTTCATTTATCGATTCAAGCCACATAATTGTAACTTCTTCTCTCCTTGCTTAACTAGTAAAACAGAGACATTATTCTACCTAAAAGGGCGTTTCTTCACCTGCAACACAAAATGTAAGAAATAACAGATTTAACAGCACACATGAAATTCAAACTGTAAATTCTTAAGCGAACATTTTTAGGGACTCGCATTTCAGGCCAGCAAATTCCAGATAACATAAGCAAGTATCATGGAAGAACATTAATGCAATTTCAACTAATACATTTACCTACATATGAAATTACATGATTAATAAACACATTTAATGCTCAAATATTTGTCAGTGCACAACACAAATTCTTCATGTTAATGTTTTCTGCTAATTACATTTATTTTCCATGCTGCTCGTCAATGGCCTAAATACTTCACATATTCATGTTACTACATTTTCACAATTCTAACACTTCAATTTAATACAGCAAAGGGTTATTTGTGAGTATGCTCTACATGTGATTATGATGTAGCCCTACAAATGAAAACAAGATTTCAACTCTATCAGTGATGATGTTGAGCCATCACAAAACCCTCCAAAACATCCCTGTAGAGTAGACCAATCTAGACAGTTGTCATAGCTAATCTCCTCTGTCTGAACTTCTCCATTCACTTCAAATTCTCATAATGACTGTCCTGCAGTCTGTCCACCCTTCTCTCTATTTCCCTCAAGGAGTTAGCCACTTATCTTGCTTTGTGCCACTTATATGCCCTTATCATCCCAACTAAGATAAGGACACAGATCACAAAAATTATCAGCTTCAAGATTTATCCAAATATTTCCTTAGTTTGCAAACCAACTTCACCAAATCATTTTCCAATCTCGTGACTACCTTGTCCAAACTCCTTCGGCTGTCAGATCTTGTATCTCATGATGTATATCAGTGATGTTGTTAATATATCCCCTCAGATCCCTACTTCTATCAGGAATATAAGTACACAACTGTTGGACCTTCAGCATCTGACAGACTCTGCCTTATTTTGCCAGTAACATGTCTAAAGCAAGCCAGTCTGTATCACCATCACCCTTATCATGCCCATCTCTACATCTATGAGCAGCAGGGACTGAGCAGTGTTAACAGATAATTTAGTCACTATGGTAGACAGCCTTCTAATCTTGATGTCATTCAGTACCACTTCTAGGCTAGGTATCAACGCTACAAATGTATCTCCCACAACCTTACCAGCACTCAGACCACATTTTTTCCTACTGTTTTATTTTCCTTCCAAACCCTCCAGATCTTCAACATGATATGTCTTTGGAAACACAACGGCCAAATAACATTTGCTTGGAAGTCGAACATATATATTTTTACCAAACACAAAATACACTTGTGGCACTATTCGAATTGACTTTTGCAAAAACAAATTCCAAGGAGCACTTATTAGAAAAATATGATCACATACACTCTGTCCCACAAATGCAGCATCACACCAACTCTGAACTTGGCGCACACAAAGCTTGCCTCGTTTTTCTCAATCTAAAGTTATGGGACCAGAACTTCTCTTAGCATTGTGAGGTAAGTCTTCCTTGGTCCACTCTGAGTTCTTGTCCTCATTATCAGACTTAACAACTAATCCCCTATGTCTGTCTTCTACTTGATCTATGAATTTCTTTTCTATATCTGTTACTGTTGAAGTTAGGTTATGTCTATGCGCGTAAGTAGTGTCTAGTGTTACTGTTGGTGCGAAGTAATTTTCCATTCTCTCTGTTTGCTTATAATAATCATATATGTTCACATGTTTATAAACTGGTATTTCTGGGAGTACCACATCATAATTCAAGAAGTAGTACTCATAATGGCCTATCCATAGAACATACTAAGGAGTAAACTACAACTAATACTATAAGTGAAGGGTAAGTGGTAGTAACAGATTCCCTCCTCAACCGAAGCCGGTAATTGCCTGCATACATAAGTCTCTTATTCCAAAGCGTCAACTTACTCATACAACAACTTAGCATAAACATTCAATGTATAATCACCCTTGGACAAATCTACATGAAGAAAGCGACTAGTTTGCTCTGTTAAGCCTTTTTCAGATCCTAATGTACCCTCTTTTGAGGCAGCATTGGTAGGTGTGGATGTCCCATGTACCCCCACTCCATGTTCCTCACCTTTGTGTGCGCTTACAACTGACTCAGTAATGACTACAGCTATTACTATAGTTAATCCGTACAATTGGTGTACCTATAATACATCTGTGCCTACGATTCAAATGTCCAGACTCCATTTTTAAAGTAGCTCGGATCACAGCTCGTAAGAATATCAACCCCACAGAGTCTGTCTTCTCCAACTCTTATTCACGTGTAACAATGTTCAGGAGCAACTCTCCCTTCGAAGTCGTGAAAAAATCTTTTCAATAGTCTCTTGTACAGTATTTACACAGCTTGGAAGACTTCCCTAACCCTCTTCCTTCTTCTAGATGAAAATCCCTATTTTTATTATTTTTCTATTCGGGCCTAGGTTATCTTCTTTAAACAATTATTTACAGTTCACAGGTAAATTTACATCCCTTATGAGATCAGAGCCAACATCCTCAATAACTTGTAACAGCTCAGCTGTCAATGCTGCAATCTCTTGAGGAGATTGTGGAACTCCGAAGCTTGGGAATCGGAGTCCGTAATCCACTCAACCTTGGCGGGAAAGGTACAGTCAGTGACAGAAGTGCATTAGCTTCAATGCCAGGAACTCTCAGCAAAATCTCGACAACCAGTATTGAAATCTCAGACCTCGCTCTCCCCAGCATTTGTAACCAGATAAATCCACTTGGGAGAGGAATATCTCTGACACAGCACTCAATCTCTCCTGGACCTTCTCATACCTTCTGTGTTTTGCTCAATTTTTCTCAGTTCAGACTCTGAAGATTCATTAATTTCCCTCAGACAGAGTCTATAGCAGGGTCTTGTGTAACTTGAACCGCCTCAGATCGATCTGGTGTGTATCCAGCCTCTTCAGGTACCTCTACAGCTTGGCTTGTCTCTTCGGGTGACCCCTCGGTCACGGTTGGAAATACCTCTGGGAGAGGAAGATGTTTCATCAGAGGGACCTGTAACTTGTCTGGTATCAGAAGCGTGGATCCAATTTGTCACTCTTCCACACTTCATAGCACTGTTAGTCACCAGCATCATTTGATATAGTTCATACCATAGAGAGTCAAGACAGTTTTTCCTGATGTTTTTTCCGATGAGAACAGAATCTCCTGGGCTCAGGTCATGGCAGAGGTCTTTTGAAGCCTGTGCAGTTGCTGCTTCAACCTCATGAGACACAGAATGAACCACGTCAGCTAATCCTTTACAGTAGTCAAGGACCAAATTATCTGTGATGTTCACTAATTCAGTAGCATGCACAGCAGGCAAATGCATTGCTCTACCCATAAGGATCGTATGAGGTGACAATCCAGTTCTCCTGTCATGAATGCTGCTCAGACTCAGCACTAAAGGCAATGCATAAGGCCACTTCAGAGATGTCGCAGCATGTGCCTTAGCCAACCTCACTTTCAAGGTACCGATGATCGGCTCCACCATTCCCGATGCTTCTGGCCTGCAACTACAACGCAGTCTCTGATCCACACTCAAGGCGGTGCACAGCAACTTCATGACTTCATTATGGAAGTGTGTACCTCAATCCGATTCTAATGTAGTTGGAAATCCGAATCTAGGAACAAGTTCCCTCACAACAACAACTTTGTGACTGTGAAACTATCACAACTTCTAGTCGGATAAGCTTGAATGAATATCAGTTTTCTAAAGTGCAAACTTTGACCGGAGGCGTCAAGGTGCTGCAGGAGGGGCTGACGGACAGAAGTGAAAGTAGGGCTCAGCCTGGAGTACCTGTAAAAAGCCAGGTCTTAAGAGTTTTGCGGAGCAGAGAGTGAGACACTTGTCCAGAAATATCAGCAGGGAAGGAATTCCAGAGCCTGGCAGCAGCGATGGAGAAAGGTCTGCCTCCCCATCTAACTCTCTTAAACCTAGGCACTATCAGCAGATATTTACTAGCTGATCTAAGCTGTTTAGAGGGAACATAGTGCCAAAAAAGTCCTTTTATACCATCTGAGCCTAGGTCAAAAAAAGCCTTTTGAGTAAGACAAAGAACCTTGAACAAAATTCTTTGATTTGAAGGGAGCCAGTGCAGCTTGCTGAGAGAAACCGATACTAACCGGTATTTAGGAAGGTCCATCACCAGCCTGGCTGCTGCATTCTGCACTAGCTTCAGACAACACTCATGGACCTAATTATGCCCAAAATAAAGGGCATTACAATAGTCCAGTCTGGACTGCACTAAGGCAATAACTGCCTGCTTTCGGGAGGCGAAGAAAAGGAAATGGGAGATTTTCCTGAGAATCCTAATAATCCCAAAGCAGGTGTACATCGTTCTCTTAATCTGAAGGCTCAGAGAGAGAGAATTGTCCACTATGACCCCTAGATTCTTTCCATGTGATACAGGACAAGCACAAGAACCAAGCATATCTGGCCACAATTCATTGGACCAAACATCCAGTTGGTTCCCAAAGATCAAGACCTCTGTATTGTCCCCGTCGAGTTTAAGACAGTTCTCAACCATCCAAGAGGAGACTGCCTGCATACAGCTTTTGAAGTTAGTGGCTGATTCCCTGATGCTGTGGGTAATAGACACCATGATTTGCGTGTCGTCGGCATAGGACACCACCTCCAATCCAAAGGATCTCGCAACCCTGTCTATTGGGGTAACATAAATGTTGAAGAGGGTCTCCACATAACAGATGGTTGGGAGACGAATAAAATTGACCCATTTTCATAATTTGTGCCTGATCAATAAGGAAGGGGGGTAAATAGCATGAGGGCAGTGCCCCCAACCCCTATCTCCTTGAGCCGTTCCACCAGTCTCATGGGAGATAGAGTGTCAAAGGCTGCGGTAAGGTCAAGATGAATCAACAGCGTGGGGGGTTGTATGGCATGACAACGCGTGGCATTAACACGCGTGCCATTACAACACAGGAATTACAACGAAAGTCATTACAACGACTTTCGCTGGAGGGCGCTGGATAGTGGAATAGTTAAATTTTCTATTCCAACTCCAGCCCACGTTGACAGTAGGGAAGGAGTTGGATAGAAAATTAAACTATTCCCTATCCAAGATCGCCCTCCAGCGAAAGTCGTAACGACTTTCGTTGTAATTCCTGCGTTGCAATGGCAGTGCGGGGTAATCCCTGCGTTGTCATGGCTGTTCACCGCGTTGTGTACCCTGCATCAACCTGAACATGGATGTTATTGATTACTGAGGTTAGTGCTGTCTTCGTGCTGTGATTACTTTTAAAACCATGCTGCAAACCATCAAGCAGCTGGTGCTCCCCAAAAAACGAACTGAGGTGAAAATTCAGATTTTTCTCCAGAATTTTAGCTGGAACTGGTAACCAGGTAATAGGGCGGTTTTACAATAGGCTTGACCCATCAAGAAAAGATGCACACAACAACCTGGATGTATCTCAACCCATTACACACCGGCATCTCAACAAAATCCTTTTGGGTCCGATTAAAGGGACCTCCTGATCTGCCATTCTGTCTCAAAGCAACAACAGGCTTTTCCCTGCATTCATTTGTTGACATGTGGCACACTGATGACAGACAGCTTCTGCAATCACTCGAAACCTCAGATTGAACCAAGTCTGTCTCATGGTCGATGCGGGGCCGTGCGACAGTCCCAGCGGTGACACCCTCCTTCTCCAGAGTTGCGACGGCAGGCACAGCAACGGCGACACGCTACGATGCGGTGCAGTGCGACAACCACAGCGGCGACACCCTCCTTCTTCGGAGTTGCAATGACGGCAGCAGCAGCGACGGCGACACGCTTCCTCTTCGTTGTGTCATGCTTCCAGCTCCTTGCGACACGCAGTTCCTCAGAAGGCCTAAAACAGCAGCAGGCACTTCCAAAAGAACTCTGGGGGCATGGGGGGTGAAGTCTGTTATCCCCAAGCCCTTGGAGATCCTTCACAAGTTGAAAGCAATGTTACAAAGTTCATTTCTCCTTCCTTTGGCAGTAAGGCAACCACTGTAGGCCAATCCCCCAAGCAGCACTTCAGCTTGGGAATAGTCTCTCCTCAGTTTCTTCAGGTTCCTCTCCTCAGTAAAGGTTTCTTCTTGTAGTTCAAAAGTGATCTAATTTCATGGGAGCAGGGTCCCAATACTTATACCCCAAAACCCTTTGTTCTCTGAGGGGAGAGGGGCCTTTGCCAAACCAGTTCCTGAGCACTTTGTTAACCAGACTTCTCCCTTCCTTTCACAGTGCAGAACAGAACCATCAGATGCCCCACAGGAGGTGGAGCCAGCATTGTAGAAGGCAAGTACAGCCCTGGAGCAATTTGTTGACAGGACTCCTTCTCTTCTTTCAGTGTGCAGGGCAGAGACATCAGCCGCTCCCCACGTTCTCTCTTTGCAGGTAGCGAAAGTGTAGGTAACGCAAACCTTTAACACGTCGTACCTACTTATTCTCCCCATTGATTGATTGTGGCCCGAACTGTTGTTCGCGGACTGTTCTCTGGAGATTCTCTGCCTGAAAACGGGGAAGAACAGGTTCTCTCTTTGCAGGTAGCGAAAGGGTAAGTAACGCAAACCTTTAACACGTCGTACCTACTCATTCTCCCCATTGATTGTTTGATTGACCGAACATTGATTGTTCGATATTGGTTCTTTTTGAGGTATTCACCGTCTGCAAACAACGAAGAATAGAAATATTCTGTCTAGTCCAGGGGTACTCATAGTACGGCCCGCGGGCCAGTGGCGGCCCGGCAAGCCTTCCCTGGCGGCCCGCGGACCTTTCAGACATCGGACCCGAGTTTTATTTTTATTTTTAAAGGCTGCCTGCAACCAGAGCTCGATTCCGAGACTCTGCTGCCTGTGGGGGCCGGTGATTTCCGCCGTAGTCAGAGTGGGGCTGCAGGGGCGCTGAGAGGTGAAAATAGCCTCATTAACATGCTAATGGTCTTTTAAAGACCTGTGAAATGCTTGTGTGCGGCTGTTTGTGCGCGCCTGGAAGCTGTCACAGCCTGGGAGGGGGGGGGGGGGAGGAAGGCACACAGGCAGGGTGAGTGGTGCAGGAGTGGCAGCCCATTACATTCCAACCCAATTCCGAATATTTATCACAGAGCTCAGTTCAGAATAGCGCTTTCAGTGAATAGCTGCAGCGCTGCCTGCCACCGGCTCCAGGCCTGGAAGGGGATTTAAAGAGCCAATCTATTCTCTTGATCATTAAGAGTCCAAGCACACAGATTTCTTGCTGAATATGAGAAAATACAAATGTTTGAGGCATGATTTCACAGGTAATCTTGTCCACTCGGCAGATGAGTTTTGGAGCCGAGAAAAACAATCAGGGCACTCTCCTCGAGAGGCGCATCCTGACCGCAAAATGCTGCACGATATCTCCCAAAAGTACTGTGCAGCGTGCCATGATACCACGATGGCTTCAGGTGTTCCCACCGCATCTCCTGGTAACACCAGAGAGAGGTTCATAAAGATTAGAAAATATGTCCCTGATTGCTGGTTCTTCATTCTGCTCTAGCTCTGAACCACTAAAGACATCATTTATGACCGGTGAGTAGCTGATGGTATAGTATTGGATTTTCAGAACGGGGAACTTTCAGGGGGTGCTCCTCCATTGGAGTGTAGGAGCGTCACCCCACTTAAATGCCCGCCAAGTTCCCCCTGATAAAAAATAAAATGGAAATTCATTACCATTTTATTTTTCATTGTCCCGTGCTGAACAAAGCGTTAGGACAGCACAGGACCTGCTGAGTGACAGCAGGGAGGAGTGGTGGGCAGAAAGCTGCCTATGCACTGTTCAAAGTGCACATGTCTTTTAGACTGGCCATCATGCTACAGCCAGCCAGACATGCGCACTTTAAACCTCTCAACCCAGCTGCATTAAGGTAGCTGGGCTGAGAGTAAGTACACGCCTCTAGGCAGCTGTGGAGCGCCGAGTGAGTCACTCCCTCCAATCAGGGCGCTGCTAACATGCTGCATGCATAAATTATTTTATTTGCCCACCTCCCCTGCCCGGTAGATGCCAGCAGCCACTGGGAACTATAGCTCAAATGTACAGAGGTGATTTTGTACCCGCTTCCGATTACATATAAGTAGTAGATCTCAAAACATGTGAGGAAGGGGAGTGAGGGAAGGGAGTGAGGAAAGGGGAGGAAGGGGAGGGGAGGGAGTGAGGGAAGGGGAGGTAGGGAGGGAAGGGGAGGGAGGGAGGGAAGTGAGGGAGGGAAGGGAGTGAGGGAGGGAAGGGAGTGAGGGAAGGGAGCGAGGGAAGGGGAGGAAGTGAGGGAAGGGAGTGAGGGAAGGGAGTGAGGGAAGGGAGTGAGGGAAGGGAGTGAGGGAAGGGAGTGAGGGAGGGGAGTGAGGGAAGGGAGTGAGGGGAGTGAGGGAAGGGGAGGGTGTGAGGGAAGGGGAGGGTGTGAGGGAAGGGGAGGGAGTGAGGGAAGGAGAGGGTGTGAGGGAAGGGGAGGGAGTGAGGGAAGGAGAGGGTGTGAGGGAAGGGGAGGGAGTGAGGGAAGGAGTGAGGGAGGGGGAGGGAGGGAGGGAAGGGAATGAGGGAAGGGAGTGAGGGAAGGGGAGTGAGGGAAGTGAGGGAGGGGAGAGAGTGAGGGAAGGGAGTGAGGGAAGGAGTGAGGGCAGGGGGGGAGTGAGGGAAGGAGTGAGGGAAGGGGAGGGAATGAGGGAAGGAGTGAGGGAAGGAGTGAGGGAAGGGGAGGGAGGGAGGGAAGTGGGGGAGGGAAGTGAGGGAGGGAGGGAAGTGAGGGAGGGAGGGAAGTGAGGGAGGGAAGTGAGGGAGGGAAGGGAGTGAGGGAAGGGAGTGAGGGAAGGGAGTGAGGGAAGGGAGTGAGGGAAGGGGAGGGAGTGAGCGAAGGGAGTGAGGGAAGGGAGAGAGGGGATTGAGGGAAGGGAGTGAGGGGAGTGAGGGAAGGCAGTGAGGGAAGGGGAGTGATGGAAGGGAGGGAAGGGAGTGAGGGAAGGTGAGGGAAGGGGAGGGAGTGAGGGAAGGGGAGGGAGTGAAGGGAGTGAGGGAAGGGAGAGAGGGGAGTGAGGGAAGGGAGAGAGGGGAGTGAGGGAAGGGAGTGAGGGAAGGGGAGGGAGTGAGGGAAGGGGAGGGAGTGAGGGAAGGGGAGGGAGTGAGGGAAGGGGAGGGAGTGAAGGGAGTGAGGGAAGGGAGAGAGGGGAGTGAGGGAAGGGAGTGAGGGGAGTGAGGGAAGGGGGGTGAGGGAGGGAGGGAAGGGAGTGAGGAGAGTGAGGGAAGGGAGTGAGGGAAGGGAGTGAGGGAAGGGAGTGAGGGAAGGGAGTGAGGGAAGGGGAGTGAGGGAAGGGGAGTGAGGGAAGGGGAGTGAGGGAAGGAGAGTGAGGGAAGGGGAGTGAGGGAAGGGGAGTGAGGGAAGGGGAGGCAAAGGAGGGAAATGGGTGAGGGAAGGGGAGTGAGGGGAGGGAGTGAGGGGAGGGGAGTTAGGGAAGGGGAGAGAAGGGAGGGAAGGGGGTGAGGGAAGGGGAGTGAGGCGAGGGGGTGAGGAAGGGAGTGAGGAAGGGAAGGGAGGGAAGGGGAGGCAGGGAAGAGGAGGGAGGGAAGGGAGAGAGGGAAGGGAGAGAGGGAAGGGAGTGAGGGGAGGTAATGAGGGAAGGGGAGTGAGGGAAAGGAAGGGAGTGAGGGAAGGGTAGTGAGGGAGGAAAGGGGAGGGAGGGAAGGGGAAGAAGGGAGGGAGGTAGGGGAGTGAGGGAGGGAAGGGGAGTGAGGGGAGGGAGTGGGGTGAGGAAAGGGGAGTGAGGGAGGGAGAGGGAATAGGGGGAAGGGGAGTGAGGGAGGGAAGGGGGAGGGTGGGAGGGAGAGGGAGGGAGGGAGGGAGAAGGAAGGAGATAGGGAGAGGGAGTGATACAGTCAGAGTGAGTCAGACAGAGGGAGACCGGGGAGGGAGAGAGGGAAATAGAGGGATGGAGGGAGGGAGGCAGAGAGAGAGAGAGATAAAGGGATGGAGAGGGAGAGAGAGAGGTGTGTATGCCGGGTCTTGTAGCTCAGTGGAGGAAGGCGTCTGCTGCAGGGACCTGTGTTCAACCTCATGGTCACAGTTTTTTTTTGTTGCTCTAGCCCCGCCCCACCCCCACTGACCCCGCCCCCACCGGTGCGGCCCTCGGACGCAAACCACACTGTAAATTTGGCCCCCGAGAGAAAGTTTGTGAGTACCCATGGTCTAGTCTTTGCCCGCCGTGATAAGATAGGTAGTGCAGACTTTTGTCCCCGTTGTAATCCGTCATGCCTATCTTCTCCCCACTGATTGGTAAACTAGTTCCACCCGGACCATTTATTGGAGGTAGATCATCCGGTTCGACCGGAGGGTATCCCTGATAAAAGGACATATAAAATATGATGTGATCACCGAATCCTGTTAACAGAAACTTTAGCATGAAACACACACTAGAAAAGGAAGGAAAAGAAGTCGAGCCAAGCCAGTAGCCCACTGATGAGTTTCCGACTTCATCAAAAATAAGAAAACGTTAGAAATAGTCCGTAATAAGAATTATAAAATGGCGAAAGAAGCCAAGCTTGACGCCAAGACAGCCACAAGGTAGCTAGGCCCCGCCGCCCCCTCGCTATCCAAAGCATGTCTGTCCCACAGCCCGCCACGCCCAAATAACGGTAACATGAAATAGATACAAATCAGCAGATACCTACCCCCATTCCGGAAGCTCCCGAAGTGCAACAGGTCCGCGGTTACGCCCATCCGGAAGGCGAGGCCTCAGCGCGTGTAGAGCAGGGCTCGGCTGGCCGCCATCGGAAGGGGAGGCTGTGGGGCGGACGGCCCGAAGGTTGTTATGGTCTCCCCATTCCCTTCTTTCCTTCTGCCCTGAGGGCCACGGGGGGGATGTCTTGCCTCAGCCACCGACCCCCCCGCTCTCTATCGCCTGCTCCGGCCGTCAGCAAAACGGGGGCCAAAGCAGGTAGCCCCGTGAGCGATAACACTGGAGAGTTGCAGGTAGCCCCTTCAGCGGCGACGCCTCAGAGTTGCAGGTAGTCCCGCCTGGTCTGGCCGCTCTTCATTGCCTGGTACGGCCATACCAAAGTGGTGGAGCCAAAGAAACGGCGCGGGGTCGCTGGAAGGGGGAGGCGGCGCGAACGAGCCTCCCCCACCCCCCTCCAGGTGGAGGCTTCCAGCGACACCCCAACGCTCCTGCTCAAAGAGGGTCCATATCAAAAAGGTGGGTTTTTGCCCAGGACTGGCGCGCGCCCTGCGCTCCTCGACCTTGAAGATTCTAAAAGAGCCGGGGGGGGGGCGAACTCTCCACACAGCGCCCCCCGCCCCCGTCCTCCGATGGAGCCACGAGGCGTCGGCGCATTCCTGCCGGCGCCAGCCTCAGTTTGGAAATGACCAAAAATCCTGCGAAGATACAGATTTGTTCAGTTCCGGTGGAACACCAGAATGACCCGGTAGGAAAGATTGTTGCATCCCTCCCCACTTCTTGACTGATGGCTCATATCGCTAGTCTGTTACCCTATTACGAAAGACTTTTTGAACTGCCAAAAGAAGGTTCTGGTCCAACCACGAGTCAGTAGAGACAATCTGACTATACTGGGACTTGCCTGACCTCGCCCAAAATGGCGCTGATACAAAATGAAACTTTCAACTCCTTGTTGCACCCTGATTGCTCAGCCTTGATGTTCCAAGATATATATGCAGTTTTTGGACAATGAAAATAGATAAAATGGATATTGATTATGTGTTTGGAAAAGAAAGCGATGTGAGATGGGTATTGATTATTTGTTGGGACAATGAACTGATATGGGGTGGGTACCAATTATGTGGATGGATAATGAACAGATATGAGATGGGTATTGATCATGTATTTCAACAATGAATTCAGCATAAGATGAATACTGGTTACGTGATTTTTCAATGGATTAATGCACAATAGGTACTGAGTGAATAGTTGGACAATGAGATGATGTAAAGTTTGAAACTAATGGTTATTGAAAGTTCGAATTTTCGACATTTATGATGCTTGCTCCCAATGAATTTCGATACGATTTTATTACACTGGTGCACTTTATATTATGAAATAAATGGCCTCCGACTTCGTTCCTCTTATGTACAGTTCCAGTCTGCTCCGTAGCCGGCCCACTGGGTTGTAGGCCCGTATTTGTGTGCCAACATTTTTTATTATTAAAGGGTTTTTTGAACAGGCAAATATAATTGTAGCGTTTGGATTGATGATTTTCGAAATGTATGGCTACTGTCACCGATATAAGTAAAATACATGCAGCATGAATAAGGTTGAAGGTTAAAAAGGCCCGATACTTAGCAGCTACATTATGTGTCACAGGCAGCCGGAAAAGTGTTTTAAACGCCCTTAAGCGATACCGAAGAAATGCCACCTGACCACCACCCTTGCACATGGCCTAAAAGACCACGATCAAGTGATTCATGTAGATACGCAGACCATCGATGATTATCTATCTAACGATACTGGTCCCTCTGGGCTTAAACGCCGAGATGGTAGAGGATGCACCCCGTGGAGATGGGTCGAGTATGTGGTAGGTAAAAACATTTTCATATTATTGCGCGCTGATGTGTCTTGAATGCTGCCCCCACCCCCTTCTTTCTCCTCCCTTCTGCAGGTTGCGCCGGAACATCGGCTGAAGTATGGAAGAGTGATGATCGAGCGACCGACAGAAGGGGAAAAAGGGGATCTGAGCATAGTACTTATGCTAACGAGCTTTGAAAGGTGCAGATTTAGATATGACTATGCCTCCTAGAACGTAGCGACTGGGAGGATGGACTGACATAGAAACTTGACGGGTTAGTACTGTATGACAGAATTCGACTCGAACCAGCACACCAGATAGTGCAACTATGACAATTTACTAGATAGGGAAAGGACAAGGAAAGTTCCGGGGTAAGGTTTACCTAGGCACCACCCGTCTGGAAAAGTAGGAATGATGTTGATGTTCAAAATATATTCTCGCACTCTTATAGAGATAGCCAAGCTGTCCGACTGTTCTCCCGATTAATGCCCTCCGTTGCCTCAGCCTGGAGAACTTCTTGCCAATTGACAGAAACAAAAAAAAAAAAAGTGGTTCAAGATCCAACCATGGGCAATAGCCCGACCAGGTTAATTCCTGACCAACTGACCGAGGTGTAAGTATTAGCGATCGAGAACGCTCGCAAAGATAGCAAACGAAAGAAAAAGGAGGAAAAGGTAAAAAGAGCTCAGCACGTAGACAAATAGGATACTAAAAAGATACGCAGCATGCAGAAAGAGATCTTTTTGGCCAATAACTGTTTTATGTTTTGTCATGAACCTTTTTTGTATGTACTACATGTACTGTCTTCCTTTGACTGAGTTTGTGTGTATGTAATGTATGGGTTTATGTCTCCCCTCTGTTCGCGTCTCTGTGTTACCTGACCCCTGCTGTTCTGTGGTGTGAGCGCATTAAATGACCCATTACTGTACACGTCTCTCTCTCTCTCTCTACATGTCATACGTGTACTGAATGGCTCGTTTAGGTTGCGGACGACTCTCACTCTCTATGAGAGTCTCCCTATTCCCTCTTCCCTTTCGCGGTAAAATTGTGCCCCGTCGGCACTAAGCATGGGCGAATTTTGCGAATCTCGCGTTCGCGAATTTTGCGGATTTGCGAATTGGCAATCCGCAAAATCCGCGAATTCTCGCGAATTTGCGGATTTTTTTTTTTTTGTGTTCGCAAGTGTTTCTACCAGTTCGCGAGGATTTGGTACTAGTTCGCAATTGCGAACTTACTTGTCGGCTCGCAACGGTCGCGACTATGTTGTTTCTACGTCTGGTTCATCATCACAGCCTCCCAGCACCCTCTGTTTCACCACTGGCACCCTCTCTTTGACCCATGCCACCCTCTGTTACATCAATGCCACCCTCTGGTTCATCATCACTGTAGAAGATGGGGGGGGGGGGAAAGCAAGCCCACCTGCCCTGCTTGAACTGACATGAATTAATTTGGGGTTAGTTTATTAACAACACCTGCCCTGCCCCAACTGACAATAATGAATTAGGGGCTAGTTAATGTGTCACTGAAAGAATTTCAAGTTCCAGCCTGGCACCTGCTTGTCTGCTCCTTTAGCTGTAAATCAGGACCTTTGTGGCATACAGTTAAGGTCAGAGCAGGGTCACACAATAGTTGCAAGCAGGCAACCGAATTCTGGAGGGCCCCCTCAGGAAGCACTACAGAGAATCGTTACAAATCATGAGGTTGACCTTTTGCACCTGCTCATTGCTTTTGCTTTTGCTGAAATCGTTTTTCGTTTTTTTCGGGCTATTCGCGGGGCGCGGCGTCGTGCGAAACCGACCGCGGAAGCCGCCAATTCGTGCAAATGAGCATTTTATTTTTTTGCGGCTTGTTGTTTCGCGAGTTTTTTTGCAGTATTCGCGAGCCGCTTGCAGCGCAACACGCAAATTTACCCCAAGGTCGATTACGGGCGCGGCCATTTTGTTTGCGTGACGTATTTCCGTTTCCGCCCGCTATGTATAATCTCGCGCAGTAAGCGCATTGCGAGTAGAGGTTCGCACGAGATCGCGCGGGAAATCTAGAGGTTCGCACGAGATCGCGAGGAAAATCTCGCGCGAACTTACTTTCGCGCTCGTGAACGGGCGCCGGCCATCTTGTTTTTCATTCATTTCCTGTGTCTGGGCATGGTGTTTAATCCTCTTGGTATCTTTGCCATCCTTTGCTTGTTTTCAGTTTTTTTTTTTACGATTTTGCTTCTTATCTATCCCTCTCTTTTCCTAGCTGTATATTTTTGTCTTTTCTGCTATTTTTCTTTACTTTTAAACTACTTTTTTAAACTCTTTTCTTTTCTTCTTCCCTATCCTATTCTTTCTTAATTTTCTACTTCTTCCTACCTTACCTGCCCAGACCATGGTCAAGCCAGGCGCCGTGAAGCTGCCCAGGCACTTGAGGGCCGCAGCGGCGGCGGGGAGTAGTGCTGGACCCAGTGCCAGGACAGCATGCGGGAGATTGAGGGGGGAGCAGGTGACGCGACGGGAGATATTCAGCCCGGAGGAAGTGGGCGCGCTGGTCTACTTCGTCCAGCGCCGCCTGCCCAGGACCATCGCGGGAGGCGGCAGGATCGCGGCCGGCGGCTACAACATGCGGGAGCGCCGGAAGCGGTGGGAGAAGGTGTGCTGGGCCATATCCCACCTCTACGGGGTCCAGCGCACCTACAGCCAGGTCACCCATCGCTGGACGGACCTCCTGGACCGTGAGCGCGACCTGCTGGACCAGCTCGGCTTGGAGATCCCCGGGCTTGGTGAGTAGTAGTAGCCATTTAATCACTCACTACTATGATGTTTTCTCCTGCTCTGTGTTGTTGTATTGCAAATATTTGTTTTTTACATGGAGCAAGCCAATAATGCCGCTGATGACGATTACATTGTAGTTAAATTATATTTCAAAATCTTCTGTGCATTTCAGGTGCACTGCTCTCCTTCTCAGTGGCGTTGCTACTATGCTTATTTGTTTTCTATTTCGTGGTCTCATTGGCCTGAGTAACTATTATGTATGAGTGTACTTTACAGAACTGCGTAATGCTAGACACTAGGGGGCAGATTACATTTACAAGCCCCTTGCGCCACGTTTACGTTGCCTTGCGTGACGCAACAGCGGCGTAAACGTGCCGCATCCCTGCGAGTCATTTACGACATGACGCATCTAGGGAGATGCGTCACGTTATAAAGCCATGGGCCTGCACCACAATGGGTGCGTTCCTAGTACGCAGGGTGGGCGGTCCGGCGGCTGTGCGCCTCGCAAAATGGCCTGCGTGAAATCTACAAGATTTAACGCAGGCACTTCTACAACGCTGCTACGTCAATTCAATTCCTTATGTTTGCTCGAAGCAGGCGAAAGGACTGACACAGCATGTTAAGTATTGGGTGGCCCTGAGCATTACTGGAGTTGCATTGCGTTGGCGACGTGACTCCAGCGATGCGCCGCTCTTACGTGACGAGATGCGTCACGCAAGTGCCTACCCTTGCGCCAGGGTGCGCCGCATTGTAAATGAGGCGCATCTGCCGTGTCGCAAGGGTAGTTTTGCGTGACGCATTTGATCTGGCGCATCTCTGGAGATGCGCCAGAACGCGTAAGTAAGTATGCCCCTAAGGGGCAGAATTGCAATTACCGTCGCATCCCTGCAAAGTAGCAGGGATGCGCCATTAATTGTGCAGCCCGCTACCACCACCAAACATGGTGCGCCGTATTTGCAATGCGGCGCACCATGGGCCCAAAACGTCACCGAAGCTTTACTGCTGGAGTTGCGTCGCAACGATGGCGCAGCTCCAGCAATGCTCTGGGGTACCCTATCTCCCCAATGCTGGGTCAAGCCGTATGTCTGCTTCAAGCAGGTGCAGGGTTTGTGTGACGCATCATTGTCCTAAAGGTGACTGATTGAAATTTTGTAGATTTCCCTCAGCCACTATTAGGATGTGTTCCAGCGCAGAAATGCCCTCCCTTGCGCCGGAACGCCCCCTGATGGCGCAGGGCTTTATAACGGGATGCATCTCCCAAATGCGTCAGGTTGTTATAATATTATACGCCGCACCATGGCGCCCTTTTTTGTTTAGCTGCTGCGTCACAAAAGTCACGCAAGAACGGCGCAAAAGAGCCGCAAGGGGCTTAAATCTGCCCCTTCCTTTGTACCCCTGACAATAAGAAAAATAGTGGCGGTGGATTGATAGTTTGACTATTTAAATGACTGGTAATGTAGCAGGCAACTGTTAGTGTTGTCACTGATCTGACTGAAATCACAATGGAGTTTGTCTGTCACTTTGCGTCTTGCCTGCGGACTGCTGCCTGCCAGTAGGCATGGGCGGAAAATCCGTTCCGCTCGCGGATTTTGCGGATTTTCGGGAAATCCGCAATCCGCGAGATTTGCGAATTTCCTGAAAAATCCGCAAATCCGCGAGCAGCGGATTTTGCTCGCACTGCTCGCACTGTTCGCGTGAGTTCGCGCCCCGCGAATAAGTGCGAAATTGCAGAAATATGATCTAAGCAAAACTGAAAGTAACTACTTACCAGGTTCAAAAGTTCAGGCACATCATTAGTAGCCATTTCCTGTAGTGCTTCCTGAGGGGCCCCTCCAGAGTTCAGTTGCCAGTTGCAACTATTATGTGACCCTGCTCTGAACCTCAGAATAGTTACACATATGCCACAAAGGTCCTGAATTACAGCTAAGGGAGACAAGCAGGAGCCAGGCTGGAAGTTAAAATCCATTAATCAGCCCCTAATTCATTATTGTCAGTTGGGGCAGGGCAGGTGTTGTAACTAATTTTGCAACAATGAAAGCACTTAGCAAGTGCAAAAGATCACTAATCAGGGCGCACTAAGGAAGCAGGTGCCAGCTAAAAAAATATTCTGTGACACATTAATCAGCCCCAAATTAATTCAGGTCACTTGAGGCAGGGAAGGTGTGCTTTGCTTTGCCGAAAATAATGTACACTGGACAACCAGAGGGTGTGGTGATGAAACAGAGGGTGGCATGGGTGGGCCAGAGGGTGGCATGAGTAGTCAGAGAGTGGCAGTGGTGACAGAGAGTGGCAGTGATGAAGAAGAGTGTCCCAAACAGGTTGGACACGTAGAAACAACAAGTTCGCAAAACTTGCGACCCGACAGGTAAGTTCGCAAATTGCGAAATTGTAAAAACCCTCGCGAACTGGCAGAAACACGGGCGAACACAAAAAAAAAAAAAATCCGCAAATTCGCGGGAATTCGCGGATTTTGCGGATTGCGAGTTTGCAAATCCGCAAATTCGCGGATTGCCAATCCGCAAAATCCGCTCATGCCTACCTGCCAGTCCTAGGTGAACGTTTCAGTACTTTGTTTAGTGAGTTACGTGACTTTCGAAGTCACAGGTCCGCAAATAAATGAAAACTAACCCTAATCAATATAATTTCGCGGAAATATTTTTTTATTGTTCTTTTGAAATGTTTGATTTGGTTGACATTGACAAGCAACAATCATCCATGTTTTCTGTTCTTTCTTTCATGTTGTACGTCAGCTCCCCCCAGGGGCGAGAGGAGGACACAGGAGCAGCAGGCGGCGGATGCTGTTCAACAGGGCCAGGATCGGGCAGGCGAGGGCTCCTCTGCTGGCCCCAGTAAGTTTTCATTTTAGACTAGTACCTATTTTTCCTAGCGTTCCTCATTTGACTTTTTTCAAAATTGTCTTTGCTCTTCTTGTAGACTGTATCTAAATTCTTATCCTGCCTCTACTATGACTCCCTGTGGTATTACTAGATTATTCTTATTAGTCTGTCTGTGTAGCTAACTAAGATTGCACGGTTGGCGAAACTCCCATGATTGTAATCAGCAATAGCTCTATCAACTTAGTGCAGTCCTCTGGGATTGTCCATAATGTCTTTTGAAGTGTTCTATCTGGACTCATGCTTGCAAAAATTGCAAAACCTTTCGCTCAGTCACTCTAGTCTGGACCAAAATACACAGATTGTATTTAAGTTTAAAAGCTTTATTAAAAGTAAACACATTTATTAAAATGAAGTCATAATAAAACTAAACGTTTAACTGATAATGGAAAAGTGGTTAGTGCTGACGATTAATTGAAGACATTTCTTGTGGTCGAGCCGAGCTCTCACCTGGTTTCAACTTGATCTTGTTGTTAGAAGTCCATCTTCTGTCTGTGTGGAGAAAAATGGTGCGTGTTAAAAAAACAGCCTTCATCAGTTGTACCAAAAAGTGCAGCAAGACAACCTTCCCTGGAAAAAGGGACATTTTTTTTAACTTTAACGTAGACAGTCACAAATTACATTGTTTTCACATGTCTTCATTCCTAGACCAAAGACTAGTGAGTGCTTTATTCTAACATTCTTAAATGTACTTTGTAGGTGGAACATCTGGTGGCGGGGCCAGTGTGGAGGTGGTGGTGCTCGACACGGAGGCGGAGGGCGATTCTTCAGGGGAGGAGGCGGCGGCTGTGAGAGTTGAGACGGTGGTGGTGGCGGCCAGAGGTAAGCTCTTATATATTCCTTACTTATTGAGATTGAAGACTAGCTGGGAAGGCAAGAATATGAGATGCATGGCTGGGTGAATGATGAAGCAATGATGGGTGGAAGGACAACAGCCTGGGTGGGTGACACAGAAACTGTATGTGTCCATATACCTGGATCATGCTACTATCTGACTCTTAGATAGCATATGTGTATCTAGAGCAGGGGTACTCATAGTACGGCCCGCGGGCCGGTGGTGGCCCGGCAAGCCTTCCTTGGCGGTGCGCAGACCTTGCAGACAATCACTGCTCCCCCGGCCCCCACAGAGCAGAGGCTTTTTTGTATTTCACCTGTTAGCGCCCCTGCATCTCCACTCTGACAATCACTGCTCCCCCGGCCCCCACAGAGCAGAGTGGAGATGCAAGGCCACAAAGAGGTGAAATAGAACAAAGCCTCTGTGGGGCCGGGCAAGCAGTGATTGTCAGGGTGGAGAAGCAGGGGCGCTACAACAAACAAAGCCTCAATAATATGTTAATGGTCTTTTAAAGACCTGTTAAGTACTTTGGTGTTGTTGTCTGTGTGTGCGCGTTGAGGAAGCGGTCTCAACCCGGGCTGAAGGCTGACACAGATAGACACACACACAGTGAGATGACAGAGGGGGAGGTAGAGGGAGGGCAGGAGGGAGAGAGAGATGGAGAGGGAGGGCAGGAGGGAGAGCAGGAGGGAGAGAGATGTATGTAAATGCTGGGTCTGGTGGCTCAGTGGGTGAGGGCATCTGCTGCAGGGACCTGTGTGCAACCTCATGGTCACAAGTTATCGTTTTGCTTTAGCCCCGCCCCCTCTGACTCCGCCCCCACCAGTGCGGCCCTCGGCCCCAAACTACACTGTAAATGTAGCCCCTGAGAGAAAGTTTGTGAGTACCCATGATCTAGAGAGAGTAGACGGTCAGTGGATGAACTAGGTGTAACTTTGAAGAGCATGTAACACTGCACCCGCACGTCCGTTCCAGTGTAGGAAAGGCAAGGAAAATAACTTTTAATTTTGTCCAAATACTACCATCAATAGTAGCAGTAGTTTGTATTGCAAGCACTGCATAGATCCGGTTATTACGGTGGCCACTCCCTACCTCTCTTAATAAGTTTAGTAGTACTCAGTCATTCATGTGTGGATGTATCACTGGTCACTCAATAAAAAGCAAAGCACCTAAAGTCATCCCATATATAAGCAAAAACATCCCATGTGAAGTGATAGATAATCAGATTATTTATCTTCTTCAATTTTCCATTTCTAGTACTCATTTCCACTGTAGGGTGAAAGTTAAATTAATTAAGCAGTAGCCCTTGAGTTGTAACAGAGTATTCTCAGTGCCACCCGTAATAGAAAAGTAAGAGCTTCACCACCTGCATGTACTGGACGGGTACAGTAACGCAACGCAAGTCTAGGTCACTCCTCATGGCGTGCGTCTCTTTTTCTCGGGTGCAAGTTTACTGCGCTGGCATTATGCCGGCTTGCAGAAGATAACGTACCAATTTTCCAAAACAAGAGACAAGAAGAAGAATAAGACTGGTGTACTTTCATAGTCGACTCCAATGGAAGTTCATAGTGCTCGTAGAATTTGTTCCTTAAACTCCCACTAATGTTAGAGCAAGGATGAAGAAGTGTGAGGTTAGATAGATACTGGCCTCAATAGTTATGTAATGCGTTTGCAAGTTGCTAGTTGTAGTGCAACACAAATTTCTGCTGAATGATTGAGTTAATCTTAAGGAGCATTGGTTACAGACTATGTCTTTCTTTCTTCATATAGGTTCTCCTTCCAAACGAACAAGGAGGAAGGAGCTGGCTAGAGCGGCCCGGCAACGGAGGATCGATGCCACTGTGGCCGAATATCGGCGGCTGGTGGCCCTGGAGGATGAAGAAAGTGTGCAGTCGACCACAACAACTACGTCGTCTGCATCGGCCTCCGTTCCCCCACGGGATGCCAGTGCCACCCAGCACAGTGGTCCACCCAGACTGAGCCGGGCTGCCAAAGCCAAACGCCACCGCTGAGTAGCAAGGACAACAGCTACAGCTTCCTCTCACAGCCGTTGCACCTACAAGGCATTGAAGGCACGCCTGCGCCGCAGTACCCTGATGGTGTCCCGCCTCCAGCAGGAGCTCCACCACTTTTCCAACCAGTTGGAGGGGCTCCGCGTAGAGCACGCCTTGCTCCGCCAGGAGCATGATGCCCTGGCCCAAAAAGTTGACAGCATCCACCCATAGTGTCCCTTGCCCCTTTTTTAGAGACTTTTGGGCGGTGGGAATTGGGAGTTGGGTTTTTGGGGACTTTTGAAGGACAATCGTTGGGGTTAGGGAGGGTCTTGCGGGAGATTATTTTGTTAGGGATATAAATATACTTTTTCAAACTTTATCTGAGCATACCCGTTTCTTACTGCTTGCCTGGTGGGTGGGGGTTTAACGTTGACTTTGTTTTCCTGAAAGTTTAGTTCCATTTTCTTCCTTTAAGTGTAAATGCCCAAATGTTTTCAACACTAAGTGCCTCTCACAGACGAAGTGAATCCAAGAGTCCTAGGACTTTAGTAGTACTACCTTCAGTCTCTCGTCTCTCGTACTAATACTCCATTATACCCCCAAACCACCAAACGCTTATCTTACCTGTAATTTGTGTTTGAAAGTAGGGCTAGACCCAGGGCTGGCTCCACGGGAAACAGCGAATATGGTTGGCGATCTTGGTCGGATAAAATTTCCTCATAGCGGTGGTACTAGTGGTGTGACACAGTGGCAGTTGCATGCCTATGAAAAAAAAGAAAATGAAATCTGATTTGTCCTGAGCAATTCAACGGTACAACTGAGAATATAGCAGGTGACAGAAGTACAGCAGAACAGTGCCACATTGTAGCCTAACAAATGGTAAAGTATAACTACTAATTCGGTTGAAGTTCTTTCACATTAGCAATGGTTCTGTGTCAAGCAGAGTAAGAATATATCCTCGGATTTCTTCACCAGCCTGTTGCTATCACCTTATCCTCCCCAGCAAGTGTGTGGATTTATTGCTGTCATTTAGTCACACATCAATCAAAACCACACAGCCCGGGGGAAGAGGGTTAGGGTTTGAAAAATGGATGGGTACGGGGGTTTTTGGGAAAGGGTTTGGGAGACAAGAAAAAATAGCACAGCATAGACAAACAATTGTGAACATAAACAAATCTTTGGGTACAAACCTATCCATCAATCTTTGAAAGTGCATGCACTACTGCATACATGTCAGTGAAAAGTAAGTAGTACATTCGACAACTGTGGAAGAAAGAATGCGACAGTACAGGGCCTGTGTGGAATTATTGATAACGATATTCAACATAAGGTCTCTGTAGCCAGATACCCGAGAGCCTTGCTGGTCACTATAAATCCATTCACAACAACACTCAATGGGGTTGGTCTGGAAGGTATAGTAGATAGAAAAGGAGAAATTGCTTTTTTTCTAGGTGTCCCCTCACTCACCAGGGTTGCCCCTTGGTGACATGCTTCATCATTGGGGCCATCCCAGTCCTCTACGGCCTGGGGCGTGCTGCGACTTGCGAATTAAGTAGGAGCACTTACAAATGACTATGTGTGGTGCAGATGTGATAGTGGAGTGGACTAAGTGATGTGTTAAGGGATCAATTTAGAAGCAGAGAGAGATCCAAGAAATGCAGTCACAGTCAGAGAAAAAGGCAAGGGATACTGTATCTATGTGGTTGTAGTGGTCCTGTTGGAAGTGGTAAGTAAGTTGTCTGCAGAAAAAAAATCCTCCTTTTAGCGGCACTCCTCCATTGCAGCCGACGCTTCGTCCATCGATGTTGGTCACCAGAAGACACCCTGTAAAAAAAAGCACAGCATAGACAAACAATGGAACATAAACAATTCTTTGGGTACAAACCTATCCATCAATCTTTGAAAGTGCATGCACTACTGCATGCATGTCAGTGAAAAGTAAGTAGTACATTCGACAACTGTGGAAGAAAGAATGCGACAGTACAGGGCCTGTGTGGAATTATTGATAACGATATTCAACATAAGGTCTCTGTACTTAGCCAGATACCCGAGAGCCTTGCTGGTCACTATAAATCCATTCACAACAACACTCAGTGGGGTTGGTCTGGAAGGTATAGTAGATAGAAAAGGAGAAATTGCTTGTTTTCTAGGTGTCCCCTCACTCACCAGGGTTGCCCCTTGGTGACATGCTTCATCATTGGGGCCATCCCAGTCCTCTACGGCCTGGGGCGTGCTGCGACTTGCGAATTACGTAGGAGCACTTACAAATGACTATGTGTGGTGCAGATGTGATAGTGGAGTGGACTAAGTGATGTGTTAAGGGATCAATTTAGAAGCAGAGAGAGATCCAAGAAATGCAGTCACAGTCAGAGAAAAAGGCAAGGGATACTGTATCTATGTGGTTGTAGTGGTCCTGTTGGAAGTGGTAAGTAAGTTGCCTGCAGAAAAAAAATCCTCCTATTAGCGGCACTCCTCCATTGCAGCCGACGCTTCGTCCATCGATGTTGGTCACCAGAAGACACCCTGTCCACTGCCTGCCTGATGCTGAATTGTGGCTCGCTACTGTGAAGCCTGACTCCATCCTTTTTTCCCCATTACAGAGACTGAAACCCGGCCTGTAATTATTCAACGAAAAACAGGAAGTGATATAATATTACAACACCACTGATAAATAAATATAAGGTATGTAGGCTGTGGAGTGCAAAAAGTCACAATTTGATTTTCCTAGTAGACAGTACAATATTTTTGAAAGTGCGTACTCTGTCTGAGTCACCTTTTGAAGGATAAATAAGTATGGGCAAATTAATGTAGCGGATCTTTACCCTCAAGCTAGGTGTACTGTAAAGTGTTTTTTAGAACAAAATTAGATCTTCCTAGCAGTGCTCCCACCCAGACCCTTACTAAAGCCAGTCGCAAAAATGTAGAAGACCCCCAATCAAATCTCAAAAAACGAGGCCTAGCAGAAAACAGGTGACAAAACTTACTTTGAAAGTAACAGTAGGCCGAAGTACCCCCTTCCTAATTACCCCTTACCCACCGTGGATTGCATTCAAACCACTTGCAAGCAACCAAGCAAAAGTAGCCATAGCCAGCATCGCTCCAAGACTCGAAATCCCCCCCACTCAAACACATGCAATAGAAATACTGCTAACCCTAACGAACCCTAAGTTAAGAATAGTGGCAAAGGCTTTCTTTAACTATGCCAAATCCCCCCTTTCCCACCATGGATTTTCTTCAAATGACTTGCAACCAAAATTACACATTCTCACGAGTGCTCTAAGACCCCAGAACTCAGTTGCAAAAATCTAGAACACCCCGAAACACATGCAATCCTGCTGCTAGGGCTAACCCTAACGAACCCTAAGTTACAAAAAGTGCCAAAAGGCTTTTCCGCCTGGATTTTGTCCCAACCACTTCTACCCGGTATTAGACCTTCCCAGGAATGCCCCAAGACCCGCCAACCCACCCGCCAAGAAGCATAACACCCCCAAACAGGCCAAAAGCAAAATCTCATACTTGCAATATTTCTCGGCCTTCGGTCCAAACGCGCTGCGTAGCTAGGCCATAAGTCGGGGTTGCCACAACGGATTTCCTGAAAAGCAAATGCAATCAAGATTAGAGTGTCCCAGCAGTGCTCCCAGACCCCGAAACTCACCCACAAACACCAGGAAGCCCCCCAAACAGGCCCCGGAAAAGGCCACATTGAGCAAAATGTCAGAAATAGCCAAAAAAAAATCGGCCTGGATTTTGTCCCAACCACTTCTACCCGGTATTAGACCTTCCCAGGAATGCCCCAAGACCCGCCAACCCACCCGCCAAGAAGCATAACACCCCCAAACAGGCCAAAAGCAAAATCTCATACTTGCAATATTTCTCGGCCTTCGGTCCAAACGCGCTGCGTAGCTAGGCCATAAGTCGGGGTTGCCACAACGGATTTCCTGAAAAGCAAATGCAATCAAGATTAGAGTGTCCCAGCAGTGCTTCCAGAGCACGAAACTCACCCACAAACAGACGGAACCCCCCCTAAGAGCACCTCAAAGGCAAGCAAGTCATCAAAAACACTAAAAATGTTCCGCCTGGGATTTGGTCAAAAACACTTTTATCCGGTATTAGAGCTTCCCAGCAATGGCCCCAGAGCCGTCAACCCAGGCGAAAACTAGTAGAAGACCCCGAAACAGCCAAAGAGCAAAAGTACAAAAATGGGGACTTAGTTAATTTTTCACAAATTTCCCAAATCACTCCGCGCGCGCTCTGCAGTTAGGCCCTAACTCCCCTCTGCCACCATGGATTTGCTTCAAACCTCTTGCAAAGTAAAGTATATATAGCCAGCAGTGAGCCCAGACCCCGAAACACACCCACAAACACCAGGAAGCCCCCCAAACAGGCCCCCGAAAACGCTACATTGAGCAAAATGTCAGAAATAGCCAAAAAAAAATTCGGCCTGGATTTTGTCCCAACCACTTCTACCCGGTATTAGACCATCCCAGGAATGCCCCAAGACCCGCCAACCCACCCGCCAAGAAGCATAACACCCCCAAACAGGCCAAAAGCAAAATCTCATACTTACAATATTTCTCGGCCTTCGGTCCAAACGCGCTGCGTAGCTAGGCCATAAGTCGGGGTTGCCACGACGGATTTCCTGAAAAGCAAATGCAATCAAGATTAGAGTGTCCCAGCAGTGCTCCCAGACCCCGAAACTCACCCACAAACACCAGGAAGCCCCCCAAACAGGCCCCCGAAAAGGCCACATTGAGCAAAATGTCAGAAATAGCCCCAAAAAAATCGGCCTGGATTTTGTCCCAACCACTTCTACCCGGTATTAGACCTTCCCAGGAATGCCCCAAGACCCGCCAACCCAGCCGCCAAGAAGCATAACACCCCCAAACAGGCCAAAAGCAAAATCTCATACTTGCAATATTTCTCGGACTTCGGTCCAAACGCGCTGCGTAGCTAGGCCATAAGTCGGGGTTGCCACGACGGATTTCCTGAAAAGCAAATGCAATCAAGATTAGAGTGTCCCAGCAGTGCTCCCAGACCCCGAAACTCACCCACAAACACCAGGAAGCCCCCCAAACAGGCCCCCGAAAAGGCCACATTGAGCAAAATGTCAGAAATAGCCAAAAAAAAATCGGCCTGGATTTTGTCCCAACCACTTCTACCCGGTATTAGACCTTCCCAGGAATGCCCCAAGACCCGCCAACCCACCCGCCAAGAAGCATAACACCCCCAAACAGGCCAAAAACAAAATTTCATACTTGCAATATTTCTCGGCCTTCGGTCCAAACGCGCTGCGTAGCTAGGCCATAAGTCGGGGTTGCCACGGCGGATTTCCTGAAAAGCAAATGCAATCAAGATTAGAGTGTCCCAGCAGTGCTTCCAGAGCACGAAACTCACCCACAAACAGACGGACCCCCCCCTAAGAGCACCTCAAAGGCAAGCAAGTCATCAAAAACACTAAAAATTTTCCGCCTGGGATTTGGTCAAAAACACTTTTATCCGGTATTAGAGCTTCCCAGCAATGGCCCCAGAGCCGTCAACCCAGGCGAAAACTAGTAGAAGACCCCCAAACAGCCAAAGAGCAAAAGTACAAAAATGGGGACTTAGTCAATTTTTCACAAATTTCCCAAATCACTCCGCGCGCGCTCTGCAGCTAGGCCCTAACTCCCCTCTGCCACCATGGATTTGCTTCAAACCTCTTGCAAAGTAAAGTATATATAGCCAGCAGTGAGCCCAGACCCCGAAACACACCCACAAACACCAGGAAGCCCCCCAAACAGGCCCCCGAAATAGCTACATTGAGCAAAATGTCAGAAATAGCCCAAAAAAAATTCGGCCTGGATTTTGTCCCAACCACTTCTACCCGGTATTAGACCATCCCAGGAATGCCCCAAGACCCGCCAACCCACCCGCCAAGAAGCATAACACCCCCAAACAGGCCAAAAGCAAAATCTCATACTTGCAATATTTCTCGGCCTTCGGTCCAAACGCGCTGCGTAGCTAGGCCATAAGTCGGGGTTGCCACGACGGATTTCCTGAAAAGCAAATGCAATCAAGATTAGAGTGTCCCAGCAGTGCTCCCAGACCCCGAAACTCACCCACAAACACCAGGAAGCCCCCCAAACAGGCCCCCGAAAAGGCCACATTGAGCAAAATGTCAGAAATAGCCAAAAAAAAATCGGCCTGGATTTTGTCCCAACCACTTCTACCCGGTATTAGACCTTCCCAGGAATGCCCCAAGACCCGCCAACCCACCCGCCAAGAAGCATAACACCCCCAAACAGGCCAAAAGCAAAATCTCATACTTGCAATATTTCTCGGCCTTCGGTCCAAACGCGCTGCGTAGCTAGGCCATAAGTCGGGGTTGCCACGACGGATTTCCTGAAAAGCAAATGCAATCAAGATTAGAGTGTCCCAGCAGTGCTTCCAGAGCACTAAACTAACCCACAAACACCAGGAAGCCCCCCAAACAGGCCCCCGAAAAGGCTACATTGAGCAAAATGTCAGAAATAGCCAAAAAAAAAAATCGGCCTGGATTTTGTCCCAACCACTTCTACCCGGTATTAGACCTTCCCAGGAATGCCCCAAGACCCGCCAACCCACCCGCCAAGAAGCATAACACCCCAAACAGGCCAAAAGCAAAATCTCATACTTGCAATATTTCTCGGCCTTCGGTCCAAACGCGCTGCGTAGCTAGGCCATAAGTCGGGGTTGCCACGACGGATTTCCTGAAAAGCAAATGCAATCAAGATTAGAGTGTCCCAGCAGTGCTCCCAGACCACGAAACTCACCTGCAAACACCAGGAAGCCCCCCTAAGAGCACCTCAAAGGCAAGCAAGTCATCAAAAACACAAATAATTTCCCGCCTGGGATTTGGTCCAAAACACTTTTATCCGGTATTAGAGCTTCCCAGCAATGGCCCCAGAGCCGTCAACTCACCTGCAAAGAGGTACAACAACACCCCCACAAGTGCTGAGTCTTTCTTCATTGGGCGTAAACCAGCCCTCTGGTTTGATGGAAATAGGAGTCTGGAGGAGGAGGATAGAGGAGCATGTTCTTCTGAAATTGTGAACCTGAGGAATGCAGACTGCGGCAACTTCAAATCAATTAGCAAACCAGTGAAGACAGTTCTGCTGATGGGCTTGATTTTGTGATTATCTGATTAAAGTTTGTAATATATTAACTGTGCACAACAAAGAAAGACAGACAGACAGGAATAAAAGTGAATAGGGACGAAAAAGAAAGTTATTGATTCGTTGTCTCATTTTCAGGGCTCGGTATCACGGTCCAGGAATAAGAATAAGGCTTCGTCATCATACTCTGCGAATTCAGGCAGGGTGAGCTCAGTGTCACTTGACAGAGTAGAAATTCCCTCATCTATGTTGCTGGCCACCTCCTCTTCATCCGGCACGCTTTCTCGTACTCTGAAATCTGGTGGTATGAGGTGCTGATTCATCTTGATCATTGTTAACCTCTCCACATTTTTGGGCGAGAGGCGGCTCCGTTTGGGAGTTACAATGCCACCAGCAGCACTGAAAACCCGTTCAGAAGACACGCTTGCGAGTGGGCAAGACAAGTAGTTTAAAGCCAGGTTGGTGAGCTGTGGCCACAATTCTTTTTTCCCATGCCAATACGCCAATGGGTCAGAATTAACATAGACCTCTGTTGAGTCATTCAGATAGTCCTTCACCATCGACTCAAGGTCCTCTTCCAAGGTTCCTCCACTTTGCTTAGCTCTTGCTGTGCCTCTGACCTTTTGAGAACCAAACCCACGCAGAGCTAGCCAATCCTCTTCAGCCTCCAATGTTTCTGTTGTGTCTCGTGCAGATGATCCGGTTGCCGGTGTCTTTAACGGCTGAGAGGTCACTTGTGCCACAGCCACAGGTGCAGAAGTGGATTGTTTTGACTGGGGATGGCCTGCTGATGTACTGCCATTTCCTTCAATTTTCAGCCGTTCTGTTTCAAACTTCTTGGCTGACAAGGCTAGCCAACGTTTGTACTTTGGAACATGTTCATCATCAAAAGGAAAGAATGCTTGGCCTGCCAGCGCCTTTTTGTAGCGTGGATCCAGAATAGTAGCACAAATGTAATGCTGTTCTGAGTGGATCTTTTTAAGACGTTCATCACCTTGTAGGAGCTCTAATAATTGCTCAGCCAGAAGCAAAGAGTCTTGGTTTTTGTCATCTTTTTCAAACACAGAACACACCTCCTTCAGTTGGTCCTCCAGCATGTACAACAATGGGATAGCTTTTCCCAAATTAGAGTCCTCCTTGCTGACTGCACGCGTGAAGAACTCAAAAGGACGAAGCATGCGTGTCAGGCCTTGAACTATGTTCCATTGCGTCCCACCCATCCTCAGCTCCTCTGTACACTCTGTAAGGAAATATTGATTGAGTTCCATATACTGCTCATACAGACGCTCAAGCATGTAGAAGGTTGAGTTCCAACGTGTTACCACCTCCTGGATGAGTGCTTTCACTGGCATTTTACGTTGATATAGCAGGCTCCTCAGCTGCTTCCGGGCCTTAAAAGAATGGCTGAAATGCTTGCACATTTTTCGGCAGGTGTCCAATACACTGTACGCTGCACTGGCTTTATTAGCCAAGAATTTTTGGACAACCAGGTTTATACAGTGCGCCAAACACGGCACTCTGAAATAGTAACCGTCCCTCATGGCCTTAACTATATTGGCGCCATTGTCCGTGGAAACATAACCAACCTGGCATTTTAGTGGGGACAGCCAGTTAAGGACCTTTGTGTTAAAGACATCCAAAATGTTTTCTGCTGTGTGACGTTTCTCCAAACCAAACATGGCTAGTGTTGCATGTTTCCGAGCAGCTTTAAAAACAATGTCCGTGTCAACACCTGCGTTTAGCTTTGCTTTAGCCCCTGAAAAAGAGACCCAGTGTGCAGTGATGCACATGTAATCAGCGCCTGCGCCACTGGTCCACATGTCTGTTGTCAGATGTATAGTGTGAACAGCACTCTTCTGCAAAGCTGCCCCAATCACCTTCAGAACATCTTCATGTAGTGCTGGAACCGCAACTCGGGCAAAATAGAACCGGCTAGGAACCTTCCATTTAGGGCAGAGCGCTGCCACTAATTCTAGAAAACCAACCCCTTCTACAAAAGAAAAAGGGAGAAGGTCCAGAGCTAGCATTTTAGCCAGCTTAGTGTTATACAGACGCGTCATTGGGTGGTTGCGTTCATATTGCGCTTCTGTAAACAACATCTTTTTAATGTTGCCCTGGACCAAGGATTTACGGGATGATGATGATCTCTTCGACCCAGTTACGCTCGCTGATGTACTTTTCCGCATTGATGTCTCACTCTCTCCCACACTCTTAGTGTGGCTCACATGGGGTGTGCTGCTGACAGAGGTGCTGGGTGTAAGTGAAGTGTTTGAATCGTCTTCTTCCTCCTCGTCATCATCAGATGAAAAATCAACGTTTTCATTACGTGCAATTCTGGCTTGCATAAACGCCTCTAGGTGCGGAAGCCATTGGACAGGGTGCGTTCTCTTAAGATGACCTCTCTGACCTCCGGTACCATAGTTAGAACCAAGCTTACCACGACCAACTCAAACCTTACAAAGGCTACAAATGGCTACGTTTTCCATTTTTGGGCAAACACTAAAGAAGTCCCAAACTGGAGACTTGAAATGTCTTTGGGGGCCGGAGGAGGCGGCGATACTGGTGGTGGTGGTCCTGCTGCTAATGCCAGATGAAGTGGAGGATGTGGATTGCCGAACTTCAGTACGTTTTGCACTTTCACCACCACGAATTGAGGTCGAGGACGAGGTGGGTACCTTCTTGCGAGGAAGAAATATGGAAGCGGTAGGTTTTGGTGTACTACTTAACTCCAAATCTAATGATTCCATTTCCATTGCCTCCTCGCCGACATCATCATCACGCTCAGCAGCTTCTCGGGATAGGGTCAAAATGTCTCTTTGCTGCATGCCCGGTGGGGCTGCAGTGACCTTTGTGATGACTGGCTCGTCGTCATCGTGAGAGGCTTCATCACCAGCAGTATCTGTCACTTCTTGTTGAGCCTCATCACACTCCATAGGTTTGAGTTTTTGGACGACCTTCCTTTTACGCTTAGGTACCGGTGTCAGATCATGGTGTGCCTCACTGTCAGACCGCAGTTGTGGTTCCCAAGACAGATCACTTGCATCAGAACGAGGTGGGCTTGAAGAAGATGTAGACACCCCCCTTGATCTTTTCCTTGCTAGGGATGTGGAAGACAATGAATGATCATCAGGAGGAGTGGCTTCCAATGATACCTCGGCTTCATTGTCGATTTCCTGATGTGCCCCTACTTCGGGAGGAACAACTATTGTGGGCACTTGTGAACCTCCATGCACCTTTGCTTGCGCATCTCCTTTTGCTGCCTCTCCTTCCACATGTACTTGGGCGTGTACTTGCACATGGTGTTGTTGTTGCGGCTGTGGTTGTTCAACACTTGTCAGATGAGTTACAACAACCTGTGTTGATTCAGGGACATTGCTGCTACTTTCTTGCGATGAGCCAACATCACTGGTCGATGGTGATTGGAGAAGTACACTGACTGCCTCTGAAGCACTCAAGGGCTTTGACTTAAGTTGGCGTGGTGGTGGAGGCACTGAACCCAATGGAGCAGGGGTGCTGCTCCCAGCTTGGTCCCCAGCAGATCCTGCTGCTGCAGGCGTACTTTTTTTTTTTCTCCCAAAAAACGTGGCGGGTGGCACACCAGCCTCCTTGGTAACTTGCTTCTTCTGCTCCTTACTAGCAACTTTCTTGCTAGAGGAGCTACGGAGACCTTTCTTTGGGGCCATCTTCTTCAGAGCAGGTCAGACAGCAGGCGGCAGTTGCACGAATTGTAGAGTTGTCTGAGGCCAGACGTGACGTCGCGTGACGTTATGCTGCACACACACACCGCTGCAGGACTTCTTCCTGGCACTGGTGGTTCTCTTGAGTCTTGTGCACCTAAAAAAAATGAAAGACAGAGGAACATCAGTTCAGTTATACAGCACAAAAAGATCGAAAAACACTGCAAAATCAGCACAATCCCAATCCATCCATGCCCTCCATAATGTTTAAATTCAAGACAACCCACAGAAAGACTAGGCCCATGCAAGACTCACTACCCCTGGGCATAAATAAAGGTTGAAAAGTAGGCAAAATGGTTGGAGGCCTAACAACAAAGCCTGCATTAAAAATGGCCACTTGCCTGCCAGCACATGGCCAGTGCCTGTAGCTGCACTCAAAATGGCCACCAGCCACATGGCCTGTCCCTCCCCATGAACACCCCCAAAAATCGAAAAACACTGCAAAATCAGCACAATCCCATTCCATCCATGCCCTCCATGATGTTTAAGTTCAAGACATCCCACAGAAAGACTAGGCCCATGCTAGACTCACTACCCCTGGGCATAAATAAAGGTTGAAAAGTAGGCAAAATGGTTGGAGGCCTAACAACAAAGCCTGCATTCAAAATGGCCACTTGCCTGCCAGCACATGGCCAGTGCCTGTAGCTGCACTCAAAATGGCCACCAGCCACATGGCCTGTCCCTCCCCATGAACACCCCCAAAAATCGAAAAACACTGCAAAATCAGCACAATCCCATTCCATCCATGCCCTCCATGATGTTTAAGTTCAAGACAGCCCACAGAAAGACTAGGCCCATGCTAGACTCAAATACCCCTGGTGAAAAGGCCACAAGTACAGGCCCAAAAAACGAAAATCACTGAAAAATCAGCACAATCCCATTCCATCCATGGCCTCCATGATGTTTAAATTCAAGACAACCCACAGAAAGACTAGGCCCATGCAAGACTCACTACCCCTGGTCATAAATAAAGGTTGAAAAGTAGGCAAAATGGTTGGAGGCCTAACAACAAAGCCTGCATTCAAAATGGCCACTTGCCTGCCAGCACATGGCCAGTGCCTGTAGCTGCACTCAAAATGGCCACCAGCCACATGGCCTGTCCCTCCCCATGAACACCCCCAAAAATCGAAAAACACTGCAAAATCAGCACAATCCCATTCCATCCATGCCCTCCATGATGTTTAAGTTCAAGACAGCCCACAGAAAGACTAGGCCCATGCTAGACTCAAATACCCCTGGTGAAAAGGCCACAAGTACAGGCCCAAAAAACGAAAATCACTGAAAAATCAGCACAATCCCATTCCATCCATGGCCTCCATGATGTTTAAATTCAAGACAACCCACAGAAAGACTAGGCCCATGCAAGACTCACTACCCCTGGGCATAAATAAAGGTTGAAAAGTAGGCAAAATGGTTGGAGGCCTAACAACAAAGCCTGCATTCAAAATGGCCACTTCCCTGCCAGCACATGGCCAGTGCCTGTAGCTGCACTCAAAATGGCCACCAGCCACATGGCCTGTCCCTCCCCATGAACACCCCCAAAAATCGAAAAACACTGCAAAATCAGCACAATCCCATTCCATCCATGCCCTCCATGATGTTTAAGTTCAAGACAGCCTACAGAAAGTCTAGGCCCATGCTAGACTCAAATACCCCTGGTGAAAAGGCCACAAGTACAGGCCCAAAAAACGAAAATCACTGAAAAATCAGCACAATCCCATTCCATCCATGGCCTCCATGATGTTTAAATTCAAGACAACCCACAGAAAGACTAGGCCCATGCAAGACTCACTACCCCTGGGCATAAATAAAGGTTGAAAAGTAGGCAAAATGGTTGGAGGCCTAACAACAAAGCCTGCATTCAAAATGGCCACTTGCCTACCAGCACATGGCCAGTGCCTGTAGCTGCACTCAAAATGGCCACCAGCCACATGGCCTGTCCCTCCCCATGAACACCCCCAAAAATCGAAAAACACTGCAAAATCAGCACAATCCCATTCCATCCATGCCCTCCATGATGTTTAAGTTCAAGACAGCCCACAGAAAGACTAGGCCCATGCTAGACTCAAATACCCCTGGTGAAAAGGCCACAAGTACAGGCCCAAAAAACGAAAATCACTGAAAAATCAGCACAATCCCATTCCATCCATGGCCTCCATGATGTTTAAATTCAAGACAACCCACAGAAAGACTAGGCCCATGCAAGACTCACTACCCCTGGGCATAAATAAAGGTTGAAAAGTAGGCAAAATGGTTGGAGGCCTAACAACAAAGCCTGCATTCAAAATGGCCACTTGCCTGCCAGCACATGGCCAGTGCCTGTAGCTGCACTCAAAATGGCCACCAGCCACATGGCCTGTCCCTCCCCATGAACACCCCCAAAAATCGAAAAACACTGCAAAATCAGCACAATCCCATTCCATCCATGGCCTCCATGATGTTTAAATTCAAGACAACCCACAGAAAGACTAGGCCCATGCAAGACTCACTACCCCTGGGCATAAATAAAGGTTGAAAAGTAGGCAAAATGGTTGGAGGCCTAACAACAAAGCCTGCATTCAAAATGGCCACTTGCCTGCCAGCACATGGCCAGTGCCTGTAGCTGCACTCAAAATGGCCACCAGCCACATGGCCTGTCCCTCCCCATGAACACCCCCAAAAATCGAAAAACACTGTAAAATCAGCACAATCCCATTCCATCCGTGCCCTCCATGATGTTTAAATTCAAGACAACCTACAGAAAGACTAGGCCCATGCTAGACTCAAATACCCCTGGTGAAAAGGCAACAAGTACAGCCCCAAAAAACGAAAATCACTGAAAAATCAGCACAATCCCAATCCATCCATGGCCTCCATGATGTTTAAGTTCAAGACAACCCACAGAAAGACTCAGTCCACCCACCACTGAGTACCCCTGGGCAAAAGGCCCCAAAACAGCCCAAAAATCGAAAATTCCAAAATTTTTATTGCAGCAACTGTAATGCCCCAAACAAACTTACTTGTAAAATTTCTAATCCAACAGTGATCCAAAGAAAGTCAAAAAGGCCTCAAATCCAAATATCCAGCAGCATCCACAAAAATTAATCCTTCCAGCTCCAGACCCAAATGAAAAGTGACCAGGAGATGGACAAAGCACTGGGAGGAGCCTGCTGAACAGGAACAGGAAGTTGAAGACTGTGGGGCACTTCCTTCCTCCCACCCCCCTGCCCCCCTCCCCAAAATGGACCCCTCGCTAAAAAAGTGCAGGCAAATGTCAAACTAAGGAGTTATTCAGATAAAAATCATCATTTCTAGAAGGTTTATGCTGCTTGCTGGTGGATTTCTTGTGCAGAATTGCAAATTTTATATTTTCGCTCGCCGCATCTCAAATCTCGCAATTGCGAAGTACCGCGAGACGTGATCTCGCCGTACTCGCGTTGACAAACTATCGCTGGCAAGCCGCGATGACGTAATCGCGCTCGCCAATTCCCGCGGGATCACACAGCAAGACCCAAAATGGCGCAGCACTCGCAAACTATCGAGAAAAACAACTCGGCAAACGATGATAAACGCCGCGTGCCGCAAAAATTGTATCACCAACGCCGCGCGCGGATTTTGCGGGAAATTCGCAAATCTCGCGGATTGCGAATTTCCCAAAAATCCGCAAAATCCGCGAGCGTAACGGATTTTCCGCCCATGCTTAGTCGGCACCAGCCTAATTGGGTTCCTTTTTTGAACGCAAAGGTGTTCAGCAAAATTGACAGAAACTAAAACAATTGTGACTTGCCATATTACTACCTCTCCTTTCTGCAAAATAAATTAACTTGAATTGGCTAAGAAAGAAAGGGCAGGTAAGACGACTGGTATCCCCCAATCTGGCCTTTTATAGGGGGGATTACATGTCAATGGCTTCTTATTCTTCAGTTCATTAGAAATACGATCCCCAATGCCCAGATTGATCCCCAATGTCCAGGTTGCCCCACCCTTATGTACTCAAGCACGAATGTTCAAAGCATACCCGCTTCTCCCATTGACCCCTGCTCCATATCAGCTACCCCCGAAGTATAACTGATGACCTTGATTAATCGTCGCTCCTCAATGAAAGTCTGTTTACCCCCCCTCTCTCGATGATAGCACCCCCGCCCTGTTTGAAAGGGTTAACCAGCTCTGAAGGGAAATGTTAGACTGTTAAGGCTCGGGTTAGAAAGACAAGCTTCGGCTGGAGGTTCCGAAATGTTGAATTTGATGAAATGCGCAGTTGATAGGAGTCTAATTTCTCTCCATTTGGGTCATGAATAGACGATGAATAAAATTGGCATGAACTCAGTAGGAATGCCGACATATACACTGCATGGTAATAGACTTCTGACTGTGACCGATGAAGGTATCTCCCAAGTGCGTAAGATTGAGGGAGGAATTCTCATGCATAAATGTCTTCTCCTGCCAGTTACACTGTGACGAAGATATGTTGGACTGAACTCCTCCCTCAACCACTTGGTATTGTTTTCAAAATGTTTGTCGGTCACCTTTAGAGATGAGAAAGTCAGAAGCATGTATACTGTGTAGTATGCTGCACCCTAGGATGTATTGCATTCTGCCAATCACATCGACTGCTCATGGTTATATGCAATCTGCTAGTATCGATAAGTTTTCATCAACCATACATGTTTATATGTACCCCCGTTAATTAGGAAATGAACTAGCTTATGGTAAAAGCGGCGACTGTGGAAATTAGCAAAATTAATGTACCTAAGCAGCGTTCATTTGCCTTTTTCCCATTCCCCTCCCTGTAAGCACCATGAATACCGTGAAATATTGACCGCATCATTCCGCCAGTAAAAGCCCGTGCCCATATGTACATGACAGCCATTTTAGGCACCATGGCCTTTTTGCCCGCTCATTTGGAATCCCCGGCTTCCCTCCTGTGCGTATTTGAACACCCCCCCTCTCACATGCATAGGCCATAAAACCCTCTCCCTCTGCGCGACCCTGCTCTGAAAAGCAACCCTCCTGCTTGACCCACGCAGACCCCCCCATTTTCTCTCGAAGAAGCATCCTTCACCTCAGCTGACATAACCCCCCCCAGCTGTACCTGACTGCCCCCGTTCTCTCATGTACTGGTCATAAGACCTCTCTCTCTGTGCGACTCTGTCCCTGGGCATCACACCTCGTGCCTGACCATCACCCCCCTTCTTCCTATGAATACCCCTCCCTTGATGACCCCTCCACTGAGCCCGATTGTCCGCACGGACCACTGGTCATCTCTTTCGCCTGAGGATACAGTTCATTGCCCACCACTGTATGCACTCGTCCCTCTTCAAAAGAGCTACTATTGATCATGACCTCCCCACCCCTCCAAGAATCGATCAGGCGCACACATTCCAAAGAAATCAGCGGAACACTCAGCTGAGCAATAGCCCCCTCCCATTGTATGGTGTGAGGACCTGTACTGTAGCCACGTGTTGGATTGCGCTAGAACGGGGAGGGGTCGGGGATGTCTTTTCCTTGCTTCACAATGTTATTATTGTAATAAGGAATGTTTGTGATGTATAAAAGGCGATGTCTCAGAGAACTTGTTAGAGCACCTCCCGAAAGACACTGTGTTTCGTGTCCGAAATGACAGGCTCTCCTCATGAGTAATAAAACTCTGTTCTTGTGTTCCTGCTTCCAGCGCCCGTCTCTTTATTTGGTAACTATTCAGAATGGGAACTAAGAGGCGTCTTGCGCCAGCAGCCTGGGCATCGGTAGTAAATTGGGCTGACTTTCCACAGGATGTACCACTAAACCTCATTTCAGAGTGACATTTATGGCAGCAAGTAACAGTTGCTCATACCTTGTCAGCCTGTTATTTGTCAAATGTTGCAGTTTGGTTCTCCTCATCAGGAGCTCAACTAAATGAGGTAAATATACTGTAAAGGAATGACCCATCACAATGCTTTCACATCATTCAATTCTGACACCTGTTGCCTCAAAGGTTTTGAGACATCCGGGCAACACTGAAGCTAAAGGATCTAGGCTAGCTGAGATATAGGCCACTGGTCTAAGGGCACCTCTATGTGCCTGGGTGAATACAGATAGAGCACAACCTTCTCATTCATGACAGAACAGTGAGAATGCTTTGTTTGTAATTAAGGCTCCCTGTTTTCCATTTTTACTGATTTTTACAGATAAATACAGACAGAAAACATTCAAATTTTTGTCTGTATTTATTTTTAAATGTGGATAAAAACGGAAATTGGGTTGCTTTTTGAGTAATTCTAAATGCTGACTGCCATGACTGCCTGGCCACTAGATGTGTGGACTGATAGATAAGGGGGTTAAAAAAGAAAGGAATTTTAGTAAAGAGGCTATAAAAGCAGTAGATATGCACATGGTTGATACAGAAATTTACATATTTTCAAATAAGTGCACTGATTTATCTTCTTCAGTGTTTGCAGCACTGAAACCAGGCAAACATTCAAGCATTACTACATATTCATTGGTTAAAATAAACGTGGAAATAAACTGATTTCAGCTTAATGTTTCCACAAAACCAAAAATAAATATGGAAAAATACAGATAAAATTAGCAAAAAATAAATATGGATAAATACAGACGGAAATTGTTAAAAAATAAATACCATAAAAACAGGGAGCCCTATTTGTAATCAAGTATTCCTAAAGCCGGAGCGCGACACAGGCACTCCTTCAACTCTAGTAAAGCAAGCAGACAGTCATTATCCCAAGGTACCAGATCACATGCATCCTTGTGGGGCAGCATCTTTAACGGCTTCGCAATGAAGGAGAAATTGGGAATCCACTGTCGGCAGCAGCCAACCACTCCCAAGAACATCCCGACCACTTTATTGTTACTGGGCGGATTCATTTTCATGCTCGCCTCTACTCTTCACGGAGACACCTTCCTCTTGCATTTTTTGATTCGATGACCCAATTATTGTACTTAGTATAGACAGAGAAATATAAAGTTAAAGAACCCTTTTCAGACTAAGGGATAGTGTTCTGTATAAAAATGAGAAGATATGCATATTCCCTCTAGCAACTATATTCACCCTAACACACATGCATCATACTTCCATTCATCCTCTAATATAACCCCACATATGTGTTTAAAGCCTTTATATATATATATATGATGTATATAGTGCTTTTATTAGAAATGTTATTAATAATTTTTTTTTAAGTCAAAGTACTCCTTTCCTGGTACATTGATTTGTAAGCCAGTTCATACCGTAATCACAAAACAATATGACATTAATACATCAATATTATCAATAAATGACACACTAAAATCAATAAAAAATTAAAGCGAGAATACATAAGACAATATACTTTGTCATCAAGAACCGCCAATCTGTGTAGAAATTCAATCAAGTTAGGCACATGATCAATTCCCATTTTTTCATCTATTGTGCCCATACATTCTACAAATTAAGCTTTATTACATCAACTCATTTTGATGGTTTCCCATTGGTTTACACCATCTTTCTCAGGACTACAGCAATAGCTCTCTCTTTTTTTATTTAAAAAAGAGTACTGGGTGCCTGAACATAGGAAAAAAACAAGTACCATATATACCCAATCCTCTTCAATATTTGCTAAGCAATCATATATTTTATAAAATATTCTAACATTAAAATATTTCCAACAACAAAAACAGGCAATTAAAACAACAATATATTGTTCTTTTTTTTAAAAAAAAACAGCTCTATCATCATGCAGTAAACTTGATTTTCAGTCTGTGTCAGTGGCGGTTCTCTTATCGGGGCGTTTGGGCGCCGCCCCCCCCTGCTTTCTCGCCGTGCTAGAAGGCAGAACAATGGTAGTTATCATATTATATAACTACCATTGTTTCTGCCTTCTCGCATGGCGAGAAAGCAGAACTTCCTGGTTTGGAGTTACTCGAGGGCAGGGGGGGGTGGCTTGGGGGAGTGGCTTGCCCACTGCTGTTAATACTGTCTGTTTGGGCAGCCTGAGGCCGCCCAAACAGACAGTATTACCAACAGGGGGAAAGCCACTCCCCCAAGCCACTCCCCCCTGCCCTCGAGTAACTCTCCCTTTTCTCTCTGTATGCTGCAGCAGCAGCATACAGAGCGAAAATTACGTAGCCTGGGGCAGCCGGCCGCACCGATGAAAAACGTGGCAGTGGAGAGGGAGGCTGCCTGCTGCGCCGCCTTTCTGATGACGTGCTGGTGCTGCCTGCAGGACTTGAAAGCGAGGAAGGCGGGAATCGGGAAGTAGTCTCTGGAGTCTGCTGGACGCCTGGACGGTAAGTTAAGTTTACTTATATATGTATAGCATTTATTCAGGGAACAGTCAGCTTTGATGTATTAAAAAGCCAGTCAAGACAGATGGGTCTTCAGAAATGTCCGTAATCTGGGAAAGTTTGATTCCAAGTGGATGGAGGGGTGGGAGTTTTGCATTTATCCGTAGGAGCCTTGAGCATTGTGTTGAGGGGCTAGAATAAATTTTAGAAACAGCCCAGGCAAAAGTGTTCAAACCCGCCCCACACTGTAGGAGGCAGCCACTAAAGGGGTCAGCATTGGTGTGTCATGGTAGCCAGTCCTGCTCTCAGAAGCCCCTGAACCTGCATCTCACTGGGCAAAAGCCAGCATGGCCGAGTGACCAGTCCAAAACTGACACATTACATCTCACACAAAACCCAAAATGTACTTACAACAAAAATAGGGAAAATTTTATTGCATAACTGGCAAAGTGGCAGTGCTTACTTGCAGGTGGCTCACCAGCACTCTTTGCTGGGCGCTGGGACTTATTTTCATCAATCCGTGTTTGCCATTGAAGAAGGGATGTGGGATGTGTGAGGGTCGCCAGTGTTAGTATGTATGAGGCGACCGAAAGCTGTAAGTCACAAAGAGGCCCGGTGACTGGGAGACTTCCGGAGTGAGACCGGCAAGGCACGAATTACACTAAGACTTGACAACCGCTCCGAAAACGAACCCCTTTTCACATGAGGGCAATATGGAGAGGGAAATGGGTGAGAATGGCGAACAGATCTTGGCAAAAAAGTGGAACATAAAATACGAGGCGGAGGTTGAAACAAAGAAAGATACAAACATAGTGATCAAGGGACAGATATGGCCAGGAACTGAGGAGGGAGACATACAAAAATAGAGGGGTCAATTAAGAATACAGAGATGCAAACAGACAGGCGGACATAATGTGTTTCCAAACATGAGTATCTGATTGGTTGCCTCACGTCACCTCGTAGGTAGGGAGGTCATCAGGCTGGAGTGGTAGCAAGAGTGCAACATTTTGTTTTGTTTTCAGCCAGTTGAGAAATGCATGGCGAGGGAAACTCGCCCTCCGCTATTGAGGCCAAGGGCGTGGCTGGTTGTACACTCTGTAGCTTAGCTGCCAGCTTGCCTGGAACCTCTCCAGATCATTTTATAGTAATCACTTCCGGAAAGGGCTGGGAGAAGGGCAGCCGTTTGAGGCCCGTGGACTGAGGACATAAGAGCAGCTGGGAAGTAGATGACGTTATACACCCGAGCCAGCAGCGACAGGCTTGAGTCCAAGATGACAGCCACCCAGTGAATGTTTTCAGGAAGGAGGTGTTGGATGCTCAAAGGGGATGGACAGTGGAGAATGAGGGGGGCTTGATCTCTGTTCCACACTAGAAGGGCATGGTTCCTGGAGGCGCATGGTCACGGTTAGTTATTGTGCATCCAACTTTTGTTGTGTGATATACAATACATAGGGATTTGGCCTTTCTAGGTTTGTTGGTAACACTGATGTGTATCTGGATGGCACCTTCTATTATATGGGATCCCAAGTCCTTTGCCAAGGATATTGGACAGCGGGATCATATAATCCTCATAGAGTTGGGTTTGACACAGCAATCCCCAAATGGGACTCTTCAGATGTTGTTTGTACACAGGTACAGGAAGGCGGCCAGTCGCACCTGATGAGACAAGCCGAACAGGGAGGGGATGAACCAGTGGAGGGCTGTTTGTCTGACACATCAAGATGTTGAAGGCGCATTTGAAGCTTGTTGTGATGACCGAGAACGAATAATGCATAGTGAGAAAGATCAGCACACAGACCCAGCACACGTCCAGCGCGTTGATCAGCTCGCCTTTTATGTTCATGGAGGTGGTTATCATCCTGCAGCATTGGGTGGAGTCAGAGTAGAAGTCACTGCAGAGGTAACCTTCTTTGTAAGTTAACCTTCAGGCATTTACTGCCAAGCTGGAGTCAATGATGCAGTTGATGCCAGATACTGCTCTGGAGTTTTCCAAGTGATCATTGTTGGTACTTGACGCTGTCAACAACAGTTCCCCTCGCATGATTTGATCTCGTCAAGAATACCAACTACGCTCCCACAACCTCCAAAGTCATGCCCAACTTTTACGCCCCACTACTTTCAAATGTCACCAGCCACCACTGGTCTGTGTGTAGTGGCACTACTATATCCCATAACTTTGGGTTAACTCACATACATGCATCCTATTCAACTCTCAACTACTGTGCCCATATTCCAATTTATTTCGTATACTTATACCACCACAGTGATCTAATGTGCACCATCAGTGGTAACTTGATATATTGTGGGACTCACTTAGGAAACTTCACTGTCTCTTTCCTGTGAAAGTGAGTGCTCTATGACTGCGCCAAGTGTACAGGATCCTCCCCTTAGGTGCCGTCATAAGGATAGGTCCAGATCAAATCTGTCCAGAGCTTCAATTATGGGCATCTGATGATAAGTTTGGTTGCCCTTCAAGATTCTTGGAGGCTGGGACACTTTTACTAACTGGTTCCGATTCCCTCCTGCATTAAGATATCTTGGCCTAGTCACTGTCGGTAACTGATTTACTCCATCTGCCACCTGCATGAGTTCTCCTTCCTTCATTTGATTCACAGGGTTAAGGCAACACTCGCGCTTCCAGTCCCGATCTTGTGACAAAAATGACAGGCAGTGGTTTTCTTCAGAATTGCAACATCGATCCCTGTCTTTTGATCTATGGGAACACCTCTTCCTCATCCCATCAACCCTGCGACTGATGTCACTTGGACGCCTTCTTTGGACATTTCCTTGGCCACAAGCTATAGTTCCCATCATTGCCTGCACCTGTTCTTCCTTCTGGGCATTTTGCATTTGAACCAGCATCTGTTTCTCCTTTATCCTGTTATGTTTAGAATTCACCTCATCACTGCAGTGCCTGGCGTACCATAGGATTTCATCCATGGATTTGTTTTGCCAATAAATTAGGTGCTGTTGGATCATGAGGCTGTTATGGTTTCTCAACTAGGACTCCAAGTCCACAACGTGTAGGACATGTCGGTTTTTAGAGGCTCTCTGACCTGTGCTTGCTTCTAAAGTCTCACCACTTGGTCCTCTCACAGGAGTTTCCCACATCCATAGATCTCAACTAGTGCTTACCATGGGTATAGACTGTATAGCACTGGAGCCAATGCATACTTGAGCAGTGGTCGCTAAAGGGGTACGAAGTTCCACAGGCACTAAATAAGAACAATTCCAATTCAGTCGCTCTACTCTTCCCAATCTGGTCCCTTCAGCATATATATATATTTTTGACTAAAGCTTCCCACTGAGCTCGGGTCATAAGGAGGAACAACAGGACCAATAGTAACGGGTAATGTAAGAGCTTCCGGCAACCACAAAGCAGCATTAACACCATTTGGATCCACACCTCCCAAGGTAGACACTCCTGTCCCCCTACTTCTGCTGATATCCTTCCCACGACCCCAGATCTGAAGTCACTGGAGCTGCTACACCTCCGACATTGATAGCACAAGAAAGGTACAAGGTTCCCCGGGAAGAGTGATAGAAAGGAGGATTGTGTGTGCTAGTGAGAGGGGGGAATCCCCTAGTTGGAACTAAAACCCTCACACACCCAGCAAGCTAGGTGTCATGCTTCATCATATGGGTTCTGCTCCTCGTCAGACTGGCGCTGCAATGTCTGACGGGCTCCCGAAACCGGGGCTCTTTATCGGAGATCTTTTGTTCCGGCCATATGGTGCATGCGTGTGAGAGGGCAGGGGGAGTGTGGTCGTGACGTGAAAGTGAAGTTAAACGGCACAAACATTATGGTAAAGATTGATCTGGGCGATCACATACACCCTCATAGGGAATTAGCGAATACTTCCCTGTTGGCTCTCCCAGGACCACCCATCCCTCCCTTCCAATATGGCCGCCGTGTCAACAGACGGCCCTAACACTATACTCCTTCAACTGACGCGCATGCGCGGTGACGGGCGGGGGCGGGACTACGGCGTCAGTACGCGACCGGTCATGGAGAAGCTGGATACATAAACATTGACTCATTGAGGCATTCGTTACCAGCTGCTCTGCGTCCAGCCTCGGGCGCCGATCGTGGGGTAGGTGCATCGGTCAGGACCGGATGCCGACAAGGTGAGATCCACCCCCTATGTGATGCCCACCATCCACCGTCCCGATTTGGTGAGCCTTGATGGCCGTTCCTCCGGTTTTCGTGAGTCCGGGTCTCAGAAAAATCCGATGCGACATTGCTGAGGTATTGGTGGTTTGTTGGGGTTGTCTGGTGGGGGTGCGCTGAGCGGGGCTAACGCGCTGTTCCGGGCTGCGGCTCGCTGATTTAATTATCGGGGATGCGGCGCGGGCACTGCGGGCGCCTGGCTCGGCGCGCACTGACCCAGGGCGACCCTCCGGCAGACCGGCCTTTACTGAGCCGGTGAGCGAGGGTTGCTACGGGTTACTCAGCCACACGAAACAAGAGGTGGTCTGCCAAACTCACAATGGCACCCCTTGAAGGTGGGGAGCCCACTTGCCCCTCCGCTACCAACAGCCAAAACCCAACGCATTGCCATTTGACTGTACAATGATTCCCCCTTGTTAGGTACCATACCTTCCCAGCCGGTCCCACGGGAGCAGACTGCGAGGTACCTCAGGGAATCTTCTGGGGTAAGCCTTTCTACCAGTCCTGTTTCCTTACATGCAGCACCTTTTTTGCCTTCATCGAATTCATCGTTGCATGTCTTGACATAAACTGGTTGGTCACATGAATCTAACACCAACTTGTTATGCTATATGCTCGGATTTTAATCTTTCACTACGTTTTTTGTGTGTGTGTGTACAGCTGAGTTAAATCCTTTTTCACTTGAAAACTTCACTGACGCTGCCATTTCGTGAATTGTTTTTCATTTTCATCTTCACAGGTTACAACACTGCAGCAGGACCTATTGGCCTGCACCCCGGTATAACTGACCAATAGAAGGTTGTATACCCTAATTGCAAGTTTTATCCTTCACCATAATTTTCACTGTGTGGTAATATCTGTTGAGGTCCTGAAGAATTGCCATCAGGCATGAAACATGTTGACCATACTTGAGGGTAGCAGTTAATATTGTTCGGATAGTTCCGGGGCATTTTACCTCCCCTCTCACCCTTTTAACCAAGGGAGTCTACCACGAGAATAAACTAGGTTGTGGATTGACTCACCTTTTTTAACTTCACTTTCACGTCACGACCACACTCCCCCTGCCCTCTCACACGCATGCACCATATGGCCGGAACAAAAGATCTCTGATAAAGAGCCCGGGTTTCGGGAGCCCGTCAGACATTGCAGCGCCAGTCTGACGAGGAGCAGAACCCATATGATGAAGCATGACACCTAGCTTGCTGGGTGTGTGAGGGTTTTAGTTCCAACTAGGGGAATCCCCCCTCTCACTAGCACACACAATCCTCCTTTCTATCACTCTTCCCGGAGAACCTTGTACCTTTCTTGTGCTATCAGTTACTGGACCAGTACACTGGACCCCGTAAAATAATGTCTAATCCAGTCCCTCCTTTGTTTAAATAAACACCTCCGACATTGTCTGTGCTTCCTGAGTCCCGCCCCACTTCCCCTGATTGTGGACTGTAAGGTGGAGGACGTTCAACTAACCAACCATTCAACAAGCTGTCTTTATTGTCGTTACTGTCACTCCCATTTGGCATCCTGCTCCTATCCTGTGATTCTCCATCTTCTACAAGCACTGGGTAAAACCTTTCTTCTTCAATGGTATCCACTCTCCACCTTTTAAGCTTCGCATCCCACTGTTCATCCTGCTATGCCCTCACAGTTTTCCTCATTCTCTCTTGATTTTATCTCCCTCTGCTTGGTATGAGGTGCACAAATCCATGCATCTAACGCTTCAAACTGTGTTGGTCTAGGAAAAGGTTGCAGTGCAAACATTGCTCTTCTAGGCTGATTCAATAGGTTCAGCCGAAATGAACAAACGTGTGGAAATGACAATCCACCCTCCTTTTCAGTGATTTTATGTTGATTTTGAAGCCAAATTATAGTGTGGTGCCCAACTTTCATTGCCATGTAGTGTGCTGGTGTGGGGCCTCTAGGCCCACATGAGTAACAACACCTTCATCAACCTTGAAAAGATCCCACAACACTGTAAAACATTGCATGATTCCTAATTGCAATTTGTTGTTTCCCAAGTTACGACGAAACAATCATAGCATCACGTTACACCAACTGACCTATCGCAGCACAAGACACTTTGACATCACTCTGATTCCTCGCAGCGGCACAACCTCCTTCATAATGTCATCATACGCATTTACTCACACAGTCATCTTACATCCCTAATTGTCTGCCATCTAAAAGGATTGATAGAATTCAACCACTCAATAACATTCACATGCGATGACCCTTGACCAGCGTGGGTCACCCGAATCTGTATAGTTAACCCCTGTACATAAGGCTCCATAGATGATTCACATACGTCCCACACACACAGCGTTCCCTGTCTTACAAATCAAATAAGATTTCCACTCTATCAGGGTAGTGGCATAAACCCCTTTTTCGGTGCTGCTCCAGCACAGAAAGAATCAGAGCATTTCTTTGTGGCATCTTTAGCTCATGCATTACATTAAAATATCTCTGAGATAGAGTATCTTTTATGGACAGCAAAGCTTGTTAAAACAGGGCATGAATTGCCTCTTAGTGTTTCCAAGATTGTTGTCAGTTAAAACAAAAACACTTACCCGGAGATATTTTGAGATAATGTATCCATTAAAAATGCCATAAAGAAATTCACAGATCCCTTCTGCGCCAAGCAGCTCAAAAAACAGGTTCATACGGCCACATGGTCTGAGTAAAATTCCAATAACTTGTTTTTTGTTTTCCTTTTACAGCAATTCCACTGATAACTAATGTAGGAAATCTGCTTTTTGTGCGTGGCCACCCCTGTTTTTTAAAACTTTTGTTGGACCCTATATTTTTGCTGGTTTTGAGCTCTGTGCACTGTTAACTTGCTAACCAGTGGTAAAGTACCTGTACTCCTCCATTAAACATGGTTGAATTGGCTTTCTCTTAATTGGTATATTTAACCTATCTCTAATTCCTAGTATACAGGGGTGTCTCCTCCGCTAAGGAGCTAAGCTTCACCCCACTGTCTTTCGATGCAGCAAAAAATGAAAAATTAAACAATAATACAGCAATGTTATTATCATTTTATGTTTCTGTGCTGGGGCAGTTTTGTTGGGCGGGTCTAGATTGTGCAGGGGGAGGCACAGTCCTAAGTGCGCATTAATGTTTGGCCGGCCCTCTGGGACCGGTCAAACATTCATGCACACTTTGCATGCTTTCAGCCTGGGTGGATACCATGCCCAGACTCACATTCCCCATCTGAGCGCCAAACCACGGCGCTCAGACCAATCACAAAGCTGCATTGCAGTGTTGTGATTGGCTTAGGGGAGCCTATCCTGCTTCCTGTTCAAACAGAAGCCAGGAAGAGGATGGAAAAGAGGCGGTGTTGGCTGGCAGGTAAGTGATTCCCGCCATTCCCCCCACCCCACTCCACTACTGTTTCACTGGAGCAACCGCAACTGCTAGTATATGGTACAAAATGAAGCACCTAATGTGCCATACACTACAGTGAAGATGAAAAAACATGACTTTAGGCCTACCATTATAGCCTGACTATGGCAGTTTAAACACTGCAGTTTGACATGTAAAAAAAAACTTTTTGACAGATCAGAACGTTTCTTTTAAACATTAATATGTCACCCATATGTAGGCTTTGTAGTCCACAGGGCAGTGTACATAGTATTTAAATGTAGGACATGAGAAATGTTAATGTTAACATGTCCTTACAGTGAACGGCTCCCAAAATCTATTTTTCACTGTGGTGGGCTAGCTGTCCTATGTAGAAAATCATAGTACAAATGACAATTGTAATAATTTATCTCTGGAATGGGACTAGCTAGAAAAATAGTTAAAAACCGATTTTAATAGTTATTAAGATCCAATTCAATGGTGATTTTCTTTAATGAATATTGCAGAAAAGTACATTTTACAAAGCTACACCCCTCCCCCCCCCCCCCCGGTTTTCTGGGGGCTAAATTTGCATTTGCTCTCTCCCTTCTGCCAGCCAGTATTTAGCATTTAAATAAGTGTGAAAAAGTGCAATATGCCTCCCAGGAGCAAACAATAGGCTGACCTGCATAGGCAGAGATAACTTCTCTGAACCTCCTATAATTTGCTTTTTGGGTACTGTAAGCATCCTTTATGACATTACTGTTAAATCATGCTTGAATGGCATATCCTGCTTGACAGGTCTGCTGGGATTACAAGTAAAACTTTGGGACACATTTGAAAAGTAAGTAACGAAACAGGATGCAAAAACAATTCTTGTTTATCCACTGGCTAGTTGTTTTAATTGTATTTTTCTTCTACCAGACTCTTGCCTCTGGTTTTATTGTGGTACAGTGACTGCCCCAAGCTGGATTTTGGTGTTAGTTATGGGAGAACACTAGAATGATCACAGTACACCCCCACCAAGCCCTCTGAGCCAGAGTTTAGTGTGGCTGAAGACTTTATCCATCTTGAAAATGTCCAAAGTGGCTGTGATTGGTCCCTGGGAACTTTTAGCCCATTGGTTGGCGCATATCCATAGTCATTCCCAACTGTTCCTTCTCAGGCATAACGGTGACACCTGTAGGCATCCACTTCAGAGCACTCCTGGGCCTGGGAATGTTCAGAAGAGGACTGAACCTGCTGCCTGCGACCTGAGAAGAGCCTGAATTGCTGGACCTGCTCTCTCTTGTACCCAGGACACAGGGATGGATTCCAAGAGGCATAAGCCTGACCTCCTATTCAAACTACTAGGATGCAGAAAGGTACAAGAGGCCTCTCCTGGAGCTGCACAGCTGATCAGGTGCAACTGGACTTGGGTTATCCTCGGCCTGACACCTTGTAAGTCTCAAAGTGCCTTCCCTGAGTACCTGGGGGACTTTAGACGTGTATTCTTGTGGAGGATTGGGACTTAAAACACAAAAGATAGAAGGTAAAATCTTTGACCAGGACAAACCTGGTTGTGTATCTGACCTGCCCTCACTGTGGTCAGCCTCAAATTTCAACTAGATCCCGGTCTTCTGTAACCCTTCACTTTCATCAGTATTTTATTGTTTTTGGTGCTATTTCTAGTTAAAAATGTTTAAAAAAAACTCACATCACCAGTTCTCCTTTATTGGATTATTGTCATTTCAGTGTCACTTTGTTTGTTAAACATGACTATTTTTCAAATGAATTTTGGGATTTTTATCATTTTGACTTTCTGCTTTATTACTGTTTTGGTACTGTATAAATACTTAACATGTGGCCCTAAGTTAAGCATGTCTGCATGTCATAGCTACCAGGGCGTTGAGCTCAGGTTAATTTAGGGACTTTGAGGGTTCACCCTGACAATAATCCAGTTTCTTCCAGTTAGCATTACCAAATTTATGGTGTTCATTTTCAGAGCTTCAGGAGTGAAGAAACCCGAATTGGCAAGGCTGGGGGCCATATCAGGACGCCATTTTCTGTTCTGCAGCAAAAACAGAAGGGGTCTGTGCTTCCTTTTGGCATATTCACTGCATGCATTAACTTGGACTGGATTCTCAGTCCCCAGCGTGACACCCCAGGATCCTGGCTGGGTACCACAAATCTAGTGGAAGCTTCACATCCTGGTTCAGGATAATCTCAGAGTTAATGCATGCAGCAGTGGTTCCTCCATGGGAGCGGAGGAGCGCCCCCTCCCACTGCTGCAGAAAACATGGAAAAGAAAATGCTAATAAATGAGTTTATTACCATTTAATTTCTATTCTCTGCTGAATGGAGTGTGAGGACGGGGCAAGCGAGCCATTGCTGCTGCGTGGCAGCAATGAGGACTGGCCCCTTTGTTTGAACTGTGCATCTAAGTTTGGCCTGCTATTTTAATACGGCCAACAGAGCCGGACTGGGAACAGAAACCGGCCCTGGCAAACTGCTCAGCAGGCCCTCCCCTAGGTTGAGGGGGAGTGCAGCGGAGCAGTTTGCGAGGGCCGGTTTCGGCCGATTCTGTTACAGGGGGCCGATATTGCCTACCCCCGGTAACAAAACGGACCCCACGGGCCAAAACTGACCTCCACCCTCGCGGGCTACCGGGGAAACGCCTGGTGCCCGGTAGGGCCAGTCCGGCCTGACGGCCAACCTGAATGCACAACTCAAACCTCTCCAACCTAGCTGTCTTAGACAGCTGGGTTGAAGAGCAGGCAAAGAACTCTAGTGCCTTTTGGAGCACTGAGGCAGCCTGCTCCATCCAATCCTGCTGCTGTTCACTCATGCTGCTTCACAGCATGAAAGCAGCATTTGGATTGGAGAAATAGTTGGCTGTGTGACGTCACATCTCGCTCTGAGTTGTCTGGAGTCAGGGAAAGAGCATCGAGGACGTGCTGCAGGAGAAGGTAAGAGACATTTTTCTTTTTTTCTTTCTTGTCATTTTTAATGTAACGTGCTTTCATAATGTATGTATTTGTTTTTATGTATGTACCGCTTGTCCATTTTATATTTCACCGACTGCCACGGAATGCCCATTTTGCTGGCAGTGGAGTTCAAAAACAGAGGGCAAGAAATGCCTCTTTGTGTTTCTGAGCTATGTTGCCAGCAAAGTATGCATTAACTTGAAGGTTTTTCAAGTTAATGTAACACTGAAGATGCCAAAAAGAAGTGCACTGACTGGACCCTTCTTCACTGAGCACTGATACCAGCATCACGATACGGCCCATGGACTCGAACTAATAACCTGTTGCTTACCACTTTGTTTATGTGGCACAGGGAAGCTGATTGGCCTGTTATTCCAGTATGCCAACAGCTCCTTTCCCAACCTGGGCAAAAAGTGCAGCAGAAATAAATCTATTAGCATGAATATAAATATGCCATGCACTTCAATTAGTGTTTATCACGGTGCTTTATGCTCGGGGCACAAATACACAACAGAAAGGGAAAAACATGTCATACCTTGGTTTAAAAAATGGGACTCTCCTGAAGAAACAGTTTTACCTACTAAACTGATGCAAAAGTTGAGGGGCAAACTGCTGTGTTTATCATTACAACGCATAGTGTACATTCTTTACCCACCATCTGTTGAGCACTGAGTGCATTCTTTTCTATTTTTTGGATTTCACTTAATGGGGCTTGCACAATTATTTGTATTTTTTTTTAGTATAACTTGTGACTGTTGAGAGAGAGAGAGGGAGAGCTGTGCAAGCACCATGGCTAAGGAATGGCGATTGGCTTTCTCGTGTACAGAAGGTCGAGGTTCAATTGATAATGTGCAGTTGCACCCTGAATGCAGTTGTGCACTGTCCAAAAACAAGTGCGACAATAAAACCAGAAATAGAAAGCGTTCCAAAGAATATGCTCTGAAACCTGTGTCTGGCGCACTACCCCACTCATAACCTTGAAAGGTTTTCTGAATTGCAGATAAAAAGTAAGCCTACGTGGTACTGTAAATCTTCTTTGACTAGGGTGCAACGTTTGGTGTACGTAAAGCAATGTGGCAAACCTAAACATGCCATATGTTAGGATTAAAGAAGTGAAGATACTGAATTGAGGTGCTCCACGTGTAGAATTGAAGCAAAGATTCCTAGGATGAAAAAGGTGTGCAGAGAGCACTGCCTTGTTACCGAAAGACAATCATCCCAAAGAGGGCAATGATTGAATGGGCATAACGATTAAGGCATTCTATCACCCAGCGGATTGTCGAAGGAGGAGCCAAGGGTTCAATAGAAATTAAGGCCATTCTTTCCTCTTCCTCATATCAGATTTCATCAGAGTATGAAGAAGAGGTTGTCATTAAACCTGTACACATATATCCATCCACCCCTCTGTTCATTGGCTGTGAGTATATCCGTGTTGCGTGGGATTCTAAATGTGCTGGTATGCTCTCTGTATGTGCCACCCTCTCTTTTGGTCTGTGTAATGGGTTACCTGCTGCTCCCTGGATTGCCAAGAACCTTTCTCGAACAGTCTGCCATTATTTAACTCCATGGCGGCCCGGAGAGAGTGTATAGTTTGTCTGTCTTGATGTATAGCTCATACCATTTCTTCTTCCATCCTTCTCTCTCCTGAATCCGATGTTGCTGTCTTGCCCTTTCCTTGCTGACTAGACTCCTAAGGTCCGATAATAGCTACTGATCAATTTTTGGGAACTGCACTAGATTTGCAAGCCCTTTTCCTCATTTCCTCTGTCTTGTTCCCTCCTCTTCTCTCAGATCTGCTGATTTGAAACGTTCTTAAAGCACCATAATTGCTTTATGAGAACAGAAAGCAACATACCGTGTCTCTTTGTCTGTGTGCGTGGGCGCCTGCATGTCATGTGGTCTATTTGCATAGGTGCCTGAAGATCTGTGTCTGAAGGGCCTTGTTTTTCTATCGATCTGGGTGCATGGGGGCTGTAGGTTTGTGTGTCTACATCTGCATTTTGCACCTCTGTATGCCTGTTTTAACTATGTCGATGTGTAGGTGACAGTTGTCTGTCAATTTTTTGGGAGGAAAGATGTTAAATCAGTCAGCAGGAATTTACTAAAGCTTCTTATGGAGGTACGATATTAGCACAGGCATTCCTGGTCTCTGACACACTATTCCATTTCCATTCTGTCATCCTCATTTCTGACGCACTATTCCACTTCCAATCTGTCATCCTCATCTCTAACGCACTTTTCCACTTCCATTCTGTCATCCTCATCTTTAATGCAGTATTCCACTTCCATTCTGTCATCCTCATCTCTGACGCACAATTCTACTTCCATTCTGTCATCCTCATCTCTAACGCACTTTTCCACTTCCATTCTGTCATCCTCATCTTTAATGCAGTATTCCACTTCCATTCTGTCATCCTCATCTCTGACACACTATTCTACTTCCATTCTGTCATCCTCATCTCTGACGCACTATTCTACTTCCATTCTGTCATCCCCTTTTCTGACGCACTATTCCAATTCCATTCTGTGATCCTCATCTTTAACGCAGTATTCCACTTCCATTCTGTCATCCTCTTCTCTGACGCACTATTCCACTTTCATTCTGTCATCCTCATCTTTAACGCAGTATTCCACTTCCATTCTGTCATCCTCATCTTTAATGCAGGATTCCACTTCCATTCTGTCATCCTCATCTTTAATGCAGGATTCCATTTCTATTCTGTCATCCTCATCTCGAACGCACTATTCCACTTCCATTTTGTCATCCTCATCTCTGACGCACTATTCCACTTCCATTCTGTCATCCTCATCTCGAACGCACTATGCCACTTTCATTTTGTCATCCTCATCTCTGACGCACTATTCCACTTCCATTCTGTCATCCTCATCTTTAATGCACTCTTCCATTTCCATTCTGTCATCCTCATCTTTAATGCAGGATTCCATTTCTATTCTGTCATCCTCATCTCGAACGCACTATTCCACTTCCATTATGTCATCCCTTTTCTGACGCACTATTCCAATTCCATTCTGTGATCCTCATCTTTAACGCAGTATTCCACTTTCATTCTGTCATCATTTTCTCTGACGCACTACTCCACTTCCATTCTGTCATCCTCTTCTCTGACGCACTATTCCACTTCCATTCTGTCATCCTCATCTTTAACGCAGTATTCCACTTCCATTTTGTCATCCTCTTCTCTGACGCTCTATTCCACTTCCATTCTGTCATCCTCTTCTCTGATGCACTATTTCATTTCTATTCTGTCATCCTCTTCTCTGACACACTGTTGCACTTACATTCTGTCATCCTCTTCTCTGACGCACTATTCCACTCCCATTCTGTCATCCCCTTTTCTGACGCACTATTCCACTTCCATTCTGTCTTCCCCATCTCTAACGCACTATTCCACTTCCGTTCTGTCTTCCTCATCTTTAACGCACTATTCCACTTCCATTCTGTCATCCTCTTCTCTAACGCACTATTCCACTTCCCTTCTGTCATCCTCTTCTCTGACGCACTATTCCACTCCCATTCTGTCATCCCCTTTTCTGACGCACTATTCCACTTCCATTCTGTCATCCTCATCTCTGACACACCATTCCACTTCCATTCTGTCATCCTCCTCTCTCACGCACTATTCCATTTCCATTCTGTCATCCTCATCTCTGACACACCATTCCACTTCCATTCTGTCATCCTCTTCTGTAACGCACCATTCCACTTCCATTCTGTCATCCTCATCTCTAATGCACTATTCCATTTCCATTCTGTCATCCACATCTCTAACGCACTATTCCACTTCCAATCTGTCATCCTCATTTCTAACGCACTATTCCACTTCCATTCTGTCATCCTCTTCTCTGACGCACTATTCCAATTCCATTCTGTGATCCTCATCTTTAACGCAGTATTCCACTTCCATTCTGTCATCCTCTTCTCTGACGCACTATTCCACTTCCATTCTGTCATCCTCATCTTTAATGCAGTATTCCACTTCCATTCTGTCATCCTCTTCTCTGACGCACTATTCCACTTCCATTCTGTCATCCTCATTTTTAACGCAGTATTCCACTTCCATTCTGTCATCCCCTTTTCTGATGCACTTTTCCACTTCCATTCTGTCATCCTCATCTCTGACGCACTATTCCACTTCCATTCTGTCATCTTCATCTTTAACGCAGTATTCCACTTCCATTTTGTCATCCTCATCTCTGACGCACTATTCCACTTCCATTCTGTCATCCTCTTCTCTGTCGCCCTATTCCACTCCCATTCTGTCATCTTCTTCTCTGACGCACTATTCCACTCCCATTCTGTCATCCTCTTCTCTGACGCACTATTCCACTTCAATTCTGTCATCCTCATCTTTAACGCACTATTCCATTTCCATTCTGTCATCCTCATCTTTAATGCAGTATTCCACTTCCATTCTGTTATCCTCTTCTCTGACTCACTATTCCACTTCCATTCTGTCATCCTCTTTTCTGACACACCATTCCACTTCCATTCTGTTATCCTCTTCTCTGACTCACTATTCCACTTCCATTCTGTCATCCTCATCTCTAACGCACTATTCCATATCCCTTCTGTCATCCTCTGCTCTAACGCACTATTCCACTTCCATTCTGTCATCCTCATCTCTAACGCACTATTCCACTTCCGTTCTGTCTTCCTCATCTTTAACACACTATTCCACTTCCATTCTGTCATCCTCATCTTTAACGCACTATTCCATTTCCATTCTGTCATCCTCATCTTTATTGCAGTATTCCACTTCCATTCTGTTATCCTCTTCTCTGACTCACTATTCCACTTCCATTCTGTCATCCTCTTTTCTGACACACCATTCCACTTCCATTCTGTCATCCTCATCTCTAACGCACTATTCCATTTCCATTCTGTCATCCCCTTTTCTGATGCACTTTTCCACTTCCATTCTGTCATCCTCTTTTCTGACACACCATTCCACTTCCATTCTGTCATCCTCATCTCTAACGCACTATTCCATTTCCATTCTGTCATCCTCATCTCTAACGCACTATTCCTCTTCCGTTCTGTCTTCCTCATCTTTAACACACTATTCCACTTCCATCCTGTCATGCTCATCTTTACCGCAGTATTCCACTTCCATTCTGTCATCCTCTTCTCTGACGCACTATTCCACTTCCATCCTGTCATCCTCATCTGTAACACACTATTCCAATTCCATTTGGTCATCCTCATCTCTGACACACTATTCCACTTCCATTCTCTCATCTTCATCTCTGACGCACTAATCCACTTCCATTCTGTCATCCTCTTCTCTGACACACCATTCCACTTCCATTCTGTCCTGATAATGCTTTCAGTTCCTTAAAAGGTAAGAAAGAGGCTGTTCTGTTGTGTAAATTGCTATTAGTGGCGCACATGACCAAAGTGGCTGTTATGTGAAAAAGTGCATTTTGTGAACGGCGTACCCTTCAACATTTCCCACCAGCCTTGGAGGTGAAATTTATAAACGTATTCTAATGAATGCCATTACTCTAAATTTTGAGCGGGAGACCCAATTTCTTTATCCCGATGTTATTTTGTTACATGGCCTCATTAATGCACCCCCATGTACCAGCTATGAACCTATTGTGCCATGCAGTTTGGGCAGAGTGATGCTTGAATGCAATTTGGGCACATCAATGTCGGAGTTTTTGAACTGTCTCTGCAGCCGTGGCTCACAGAAGCATGGCTGGTGGACGAGCGAGTGTGAGACCCTCCCCACATCCCAGGGCTGATGTCACCCACAAAGCCAGGAAGACTTTAGTGCTACGGTAAAGGTGCACCTATTCATTTCTGCAAGAGAATGGTTCAACAAAATCTCCTATTAATACACTACCCAACTTGAAACAGAAAGCCAAGACGAACCCACCACTTGTGACGCACCTCCCCACACAGCAATCGCCCAAAAAGAAGTCTCAAATTGTGAGTCTTTTTGCTCAAATGGTGTGCATATCCAGTGCTCCTGCTGCCTCCAAGGAGCAGTCTCCAAGACCAAGGTCCAAATTCACAACAAATGTGGAATGCACCACCGACACCAAGAAAGAATATGTCCATCCACTGTTGATAGTATATCAACAGTTTCTTTATTCTTCCAGTTCAATAAAGTAACAGCCAAACAGCCACCAGGTGTGGACTTCATCGGGGCTGCGCAAATAAGCCTGATCATCTACAGTCGGAGACTGTAATGGTCCTATATGGAAGCTGTACCCTCCTGGATCCACCTATATGGAAGCTGTACCCTCCTAGATCCAGGGACAGCTGAGAAAGTAAAGGCTACTGTGCCGCATCAAAACGAAAACAGGACCGCTCGTGTTCGTGTCCTCTTCAGAAGAGGACGCGAACACGAACGGTCCTGTTTTCGTTTTGATGGGGCACAGTAGCCTTTTCTTTGTCAGCTGTCCCTGGATCCAGGAAGGTTCAGCTTCCATATAGGATCACTATACTATCAACAGTGGCTGGACATATTCTTTCTTGGTGTCGGTGGTGCATTCCACATGTGTTGAAAATCTCAAATTAAATACATGTACGCTTCAATGGAAGTCTAGTTCTTTTTTATATGTACTGCCATCCACCCAGCCCCAGCAGTGCTGGTCATCCTTCTCATATTTTCCATGTTCTTAATGAAAGAAAAATAGCAAAAGGGTTTGCAAACTCAAATTGAAAACAAAAGTGTCATCTTACAGGATATCTACATATAATCTCCTGGCACTTCGGTGCTCAAACCTCTTCTCTGGCCATCCTCACATATTTTCTTTGACCACAGTAGAACATTTCTGTAACATATATTTACTTTTTGGTGGACGGTGTAAAAATGAAAAAGAAATGCTGTGCTCTAATGTGTATACTCATAGCAAGACATGCTATGCCATTGCTGCAATGGAAGAGACCATAGAGACCAGTGTGATGGTCTGATGATCATAGAGAACCAGGGTGTGGCACGAATGTAGCAGAAGCAGTGCTCCGTTTGTGCAGGTCGTGGGCACGGACACTCATTTCAGAGGACTGGGCTTAATCTTCATCATCAGATGCCGAGCCAGAGACAGAGATAGCGAGAAACAAGGGAGGAGGAAGCAAAATCTAGGGTAGCAGTGACAAAGAAAGATAGCAGGAATTACTTCGAAACTGCAACAGAGAGATAAGGAGACAAAGTGCGCGGTGGTGGAAGAAAGACGCATAATGGTGGAATTACATGTTGGCAGCCCTGGTATTTGGCTGGAGTTGAGCAAAGAACTTAGGAACTTTGTCAGCTTCAAAGGAGGAAGAGAACACTAATAGAGAAGAAAAAAAAGTTGGTCAATGTAACAGAAGAGCAGAAACGCACCGTTCTACATGCATACCAATGTAAGTACAATAACTTTAAAAAAAGTAAAGTATTGCGATTTTCGTACTCATCACCAACCTCGTTACAGCAAATTGCTGCCGAAGTTCAATGGACGCCAAGAACGTGACCTTCTCGTGTTTGAGACTTTCAGAGTTTGTGAGAACGGCACACAAGGAGACGACACAGCAACATGACTGATTGACTCTCTACCCAAGGTCAAACTTCCACCCACTTAAGTGCTTCTCCAGTTTAATCATCATGTTTTGAAGTGTCGGATATTTTATTCCACGAAGCTTCACTTCTGAGAAACCAGTGACTGAATTCATATCCAAGGTTAAATGAAACCGTGCTGTCAAGTGTCCAGGGCAGATGTGCATTTAAACTCCCCCAAACCCTGGCCTATCTCTGGTTCCTCCCTGACAACTCCCCACTTCTCATTTTAAGGCTGCCAGAGGATTCGTCATTACCAAAAGCAAAGAGAATGTGAAAAACCCCTGTGAAATAGGCGTGATCATCCTGTTTTTTATTTCTTTCAACATGGTTGCTTCCTCTTCCCTTACTCTCGTCAATTCTAGTGAGGCGATGTGTTCAGGTTTTAAGGGTCCACGCTAGTTGCTGATTAGGACCTATTTTCACCTGTATGAAGAAAAGATTATTGTTGGGGTCGTATGGATGCTGAAAGTGTGGCATCGCTTTTCACAGCAGAAGAAAGCACACGTTGGAGGCGTGCTATTCCATTGTCACAGAGATGCCGGGAATCCCACGCAGAGGGCGCTCATATTCCGACCAGGACCCCGCAGACGTGTTTTGTGCGTGTGTTGGAGTGGGGCGAGGTTGAGTCCGGCAGAAGCTGGAATCATAAGTAAATCACCGGCGGGAAGGGCCACTGATGTGGTTGCACGCGGCTGTGCGGAAAAACAGAAAGCTTCGCCTGTGCCCCGTTTCATGGTCTTGGCTGCTATTTCCAGAGAGCCCTGCCTTCTAATGTGCTGACTGAGCGTGGCTTGGCCAAGTGACAGCTCTTATTTTTACCCCACAACACACATCTGGTTCTAATACTCCTGTTCACATGCTGCGCCCTGTAAACCCACAAACCAGGCCGTGAGGCATTTCTAGCTTTGTTAGTTGCTGACCCTGCAGTTTCTGTCCCTTTAGTAGTTTTAGACTTTGAAGGAAAGGCCTGGCAACTCATGTCACTAATAACCACTCTTTAGTCCCCACTTCATACGCCATATTTTGTTAATTCTTCAAACATGTGCAATAGGAAATGGGTCAGCCCGATTCAGCCAAAGGTTTTTATGGGTATTCATGGTTGGCTGTTGCTTGGATGGGCTATACATCAAGGTTATTATACTGCAAGGGTGGTTATATTGTCCCGTTTACTTTCGCATTATGTTTCAGTAATATGCAATGAATTCGTCATTTTGTTAGACTGCAGATATGGCACGACTTGTAGCATCTAATCAAAAGCCAGTGTGTTCTCTTTGATGTAGTAATTTTGCTCACATTTTACATTTTAAGTCGGGGACTTGTGGCATTTTTGTTTAGCAAGAGTTTGCTGTTTGGATGTCTTAGCCTGTCATAAAGTCACAGTGCACACCATTAATCGCCCCTTATCATTCATGTCTTCTGTACTTTGCTCTCATGATGACATGTTCTTCAAAATGCAGCCTTTTTGGTTCACAAAGTGAAGACATGTGCATAAATAGGCTTTCTTAAAGATTCAATACGTTTACTGGCTGTATGTAGCTACTATCTACTATGCATTACTTCGCTGTTTAGACTTTTTATGTTCGCCGACTCCTTCTCATAATACTTTCCTTGGAGAGTAAATTTGAACTTTGCTAATGCAGTCTGTTCAACAAAGAGGCCCTACTTCCAGCTTCCATATTGTTGTAGCCAGACCTAATGGTTTGACATTGCATGTTAGTCTTCTTTTCAATATTCCCCTTGTGCCATTCATTAAAAACCATCATGCATCATTTCTTATAGCAATGACAAACTCACATTTCCAAGCAATATATGGAAATGAAACATATTCAGCACGAACATTATTTGTACATCCACTTTGGAATGCAGCGCGAAAAGCATTGACATACGTGTGAGGACATGCACACACCATTTCTTTGCTATCTCTCTTTGGCTAAGTGACAAGACACATCTTGTGTGGCAGGTTTTTTAGCATTTGAATTGTTCATCAAGGTTAAGTTTGAAGATCTTGTTAGTGATGCTGTCATAAATTTAAAGTGAGCGTTTTTCAACTCTATGTGAGGGTTTGGCTGTACTATATGGTATGGTATGGGGCCTTATTCTGCACTACACTCGCAAAAACTGTGGGCCCATTTCGGCTCGTTTGCAAAACCTTAAGCTTAACCCTGTGTAGCTATGGCTTCGAGCAGCAAAGGAACTAGTGTAAAGCATTTAAGAGTACTAAACATTGGAAGAAGCCAGCACCAGTCAAACACTAATCACTAGCCAGCCTAAATATCCTACTTCTGTCGCATTACATGGAAAAAAAATCAGTTGAGGAGATAATGAAAATAATTAAAAAGGGCAAAAGTAATGGGGCCCCCGGGCCAAACGGCATACCGCCAGCTGTTTTCAAAGATGCACCGGAATACTGGAGCACATTACTTGAGAAACTCTTTTCAGACATCCAAACATACAATCTTGTGCCTGAAAGCTGGCGCGGTTCTATCACAATGCCAATATACAAGGGCGGTGAGAGATCCAACCCTGCAAATTACAGATTAATTGCCCTGCAGGACGTCGAAGCCAAATACTTTGCATCGCTATTATTAGCTGATCTGGTAAAGTGGTCAGGAGAGAGGGACCTGATCCCACTAAATCAAACAGGATTTAGAGAAGGGATCGGGACTATAACAAATATTTTATCCATCTCCATGATCGCGGATAAATGTAAGCGCATTAAACAAGATCTGAACTTGTGCTTCATTGACCTCCAAGCAGCCTTCGACAGCGTGGATAGGAACCTATTATGGGCGAAATTAAGAGCCTGGATGATTCCAGAAAACTTATTAAGGGGTCTGCTGCTATTCTACTCTGACACCTGGACGCAAGTAAGGCTAGGAGACGGTGTGCACCTGTTACGACGCATTTTTTACAACGCACTACTGTTACAACGCATCCATTACAACGCTGATACTGTTACAACTCATGTTTTTACAACGCATTTTTTTACAACGCAGGTACCTTTACAACGCATACCATTACAACGTAAGTATTGGTAAGTATATAGTTATTTTTTAAATGTTATATGTTTGGGGTAAAGGGGTATTTTTAGGGGTTAGGGTCAGTTTTGGGTTTTAGGGTAAAGGGGTATTTTTAGTGTTCAGGGTCAGTTTTCAGTTTTTGGGTAAAGGGGTATTTTTAGGGTTCAGGGTCAGTTTTTAGTTTTTGGGTAAAGGGGTATTTTTAGGGTTCAGGGTCAGTTTTCAGTTTTTGGGTAAAGGGGTATTTTTAGGGTTCAGGGTCAGTTTTCAGTTTTTGGGTAAAGGGGTATTTTTAGAGTTCAGGGTCAGTTTTCAGTTTTTGGGTAAAGGGGTATTTTTAGGGTTCAGGGTCAGTTTTCAGTTTTTGGGTAAAGGGGTATTTTTAGGGTTCAGGGTCAGTTTTCAGTTTTTGGGTAAAGGGGTATTTTTAGGGTTCAGGGTCAGTTTTCAGTTTTTGGGTAAAGGGGTATTTTTAGGGTTCAGGGTCAGTTTTCAGTTTTTGGGGTACTGGGTAAAAATAAATTAAATTTAATTTTAAATTAAATTATTTAATAGTAAATAAATTAAATTAAATTACATTGTATTATTTTTGGGGTTGAGGGTCAGTTTTGAGTTTTTGGGGTACAGGGTTACAGGGTAAAAATAAAGTTATTTTTTTTTTAATTTTCAATAATTAATTTAAATTATATTTCATAAAATTACTTTAATTTATTTTTGGGGTTTAGGGTCAGTTTTCAGTTTCTGGGGTACAGGGGTACATGGTAAAAATAAAGTAATATTAATTTAAATTTAAAATAATTAACGGAAATTAAATTATTTAAAATTACATTAAATTATATTTTTAAAATTAAGTTACTATTATATTATTAATATTAACATATACTTACCAAGACTTACGTTGTAATGGTCTGCGTTGTAAAGGTACCTGCGTTGTAAAAAAATGCGTTGTTAATATATGCGTTGTTACAGTATCCGCGTTGTAAAAACCGCGTTGTAACGGTATGCGGAGTAAAAGTCAGCGTTGTAACATCATATATCCCTAGGAGACGGGTCACGACTATCAAAAAAAGTGCGCACAACATCTGGCTTAAAACAGGGATGTGTCCTGGCCCCACATCTGTTTAATTTATTCATTTCGGACCTCTCAGCAAAGTTAAATGGATGTAACGCCCACCCGCCAAAATTAGGCAACTTACAATTGACACATCTGGCTTACGCTGACGATATCGTCCTCATGAGTCAGACAAAGGTTGGCTGATCAAGACAGCTATCGGTGCTATCTGCTTTTCTGTCTGCAAACAACTTGGCTCTTAATTTTTCAAAATCTAAAACTATGCTAATTACTAATCGGCATATAACTTCACACAATGTTTGGCTAGAAGGACAACAGTTGGAAAGGGTGACAAGTTACCAATACTTGGGATATTACATCGATGATAAGCTCACCTTAAAGGCCCAGAAAACCTATTTAACTAATAGATCAACAGCACTAACATCTGCACTTAGCACTTTATCGAAAAAGCTAGAAGGTCCCTCTTTAAAACCCTTACTTACGGTGATAGCCAATAAAGCTCTTCCAACGCTAGCCTACAGTAGTGTAGCAATGAATGGCAAGGATTCTGTTCTCCTAAACAGTTTAATTACCAAAATTTACAAACGGGTATTACAATTGCCGAACTCTGCTTCACCAGCGCAAATTCGTCTAGAGTTTGGACTAAAGAATGAAAGCTTGGGACGGCTTTATTCATGCATAAAGGAGTGGTATCGGATTAAAAAGAGAGCAGCAGCTAATAATTTGAACAAATATCTATGGCAGGAATTAGAAACTCAAAAAAAATCAGAAGCAAACAAATATCTGACTAGAGCATTGGAGATAACTTGCACCGCTAAAATTTGGGACAAAAACCTGCCATTTTCAGCATTCAAAATAGCACTAAATAAGGCCGCAAAATTTCACTCTTTGATTATCGACAAAGCCATTTTTTCGCACCGTTCACATTCTTGGATCCTGATCAATAGCTACAGATTATTAACCCCAGCGGCTTATTTGGATGCAACATACTCAATCTTTATTAAAAAAAAGCTGATGGCATTGAGGTTCGGTAAATTTCCAACATTGGCCGACGAGCCTGCCTGGAAACATACAGAATCCGTCTCCTGCCGCCTCTGTGGGTATGAAAAAGAAGATCTTATTCATATAATATGTATCTGTAAACCGTTGACAATGGAGCGAAGGCGCTTTTTAAGGAACATATTCCTAGCAAGGAAACTACGTACTTGTAGGACTGCTGTAAGTGGTTGTTTGGACGCAACGTCACCACAATCAAATTGCAAGACTGTAAAGTTCATGAGGACTTTCGTAAAACTTGTGAAGGCAATGTAAATACTAAGTGTTTGTTTTATTTCTTTAATATTTTCAATTATTCGTTCAAATATAATTATTAGGTTTTAAATAGAAGACCAAACTCAATGATCAAAATTTTAATTTAAGTGAAATGATAATGGAAATGTGTAGTATTTGTTCTTATTCATTGATCACATTTTAATTATGCGTAAGACCGATAAGAAAATTTTGTTAAGGTTTTAATTAACTGAACAATAAAAAAAAATAAAGTAAAAAAAAGAGTACTAAACAGCAAAAGAAGAAAACCACACAACGCGAAAGAAATCCATCAACAATTTTTAAAAACAGATTTTTAGGAATTTCTAGATTCTAAGATGAGTAGAATTCATAGAGCTTTCTTGAGATAGGAAGTAAATAAAAAAAAATTAAATCTCAGTTTAACAGCAAACAGGCGTTGGTAACCATAACGTTTGTAAACGTTTGAAAACTATGTAAGAGTTGTGTTCAGCTTCTCCGGCTCGACTTGGGTGACCAAGTCCAATAGAGAGAAGGTTTGGAGGGCCAGGAAGGAGTATGTGGATAGTTACCTGGCCACTAAAGCATTCTCTAGTCCCAATTGATTTAATTTTTTCTAACCTGGCGGAACTAAAAGGTAAAGTCCCCATCCCCATACCATGGTCAGACCATTTCCTAATTCTTTTAATATGGCCCACACCGCCCCCTGTCCTGCACACACAGTCAACCCGAATATAATCCGTCCCTGGCCCAAACTCACAGTGGCAGGTTGGATCCAGGAAATGGAAAATTCCAAACCGAATCTGGAACTCAACCCAGTCACAGAATATCAGAAATTCACACTGGATTGACTAGTCACTGAACACAGTGCTCCCAAACAAATCAATCCTGAAGAAAGCGGTTTACAACAAGTCCGCATGGTTCTCCCCAGAGATACGTATCTTAATACATCAATGTAAATGACTAGAGAGGACATGGAGGAAAGATTTCCAACTATTAAGAAACAGGAATATAGTGCAGCAATTGGAAACTATAAGGCTGAAATAAAACAAGCCCAGGCCACTTATTATGAGGAAAAGATTATATTAGCAGCCAACTCCTCCAGAGAGACCTTTCTGATTGCAAAAAAACTTCTCAAAGTACCCGATCCCCCAGCAGCACCCAATCCTTTGGGATACCGCTGTAACAAACTTGCGGAATACTTTGCCACCAAAGTCCATAATATTCTCAGGCATCTCCCACAAAGAGACAATGACACACCTGAGCCGACCACCACAGGCCAGTATGGAAATAAACACCATCTGGAGTCTTTTAGTCCATTCACTCAGGAGTCATTCTTAGCCACTCTAACTTCGCTCAAATTGGGATCACCATTGGACCCTGCACCACCCAACATTTTAAAACTGGTAGTACCCACAGTGGCCCCCATTATGACCAGCCTGACCAATTCCTCTCTTTCATTGGAGATTGGTAAAAGCTCTGCTAATAAAACCTAACCTGAACCTGGCAGATTTAGGCAATTATCGTCCTATCTCGCTCCTTCCTGTAATGGGCAAAATTGCTGAGAAACATGTTAACTATACACTTTACATGTTTCTCGAGTTCAATAACCTGCTCCACCCCTCACAAACAGGCTTCCACCCTCATCAAGGTACCAGGACCGCCTTAATGGGGGTGGTGGAGGAAGCGAGAAAAATTCTTGATTCGGGAGGCAGGTTAGCCATAATACTCCTCGACCTAACTGCTGCCTTCTGTACGGCACCGTCTCAGGAATATAGGAGAGTCGGGCAAGGCGTTATTGTGGCTCCAATCCTTTTTGGAGGAAAGGTGTTTCCAGGTGTTTGAAGGTGACATCTTCTCTAAACTGGTCCCCCTTAGGTGTGGAGTCCCACAGGGCTCATCTTTGAGCCCACCCCTTTTTAATGTCTACATGCATTCATTGATGGATACTGTTGCCCTTTTGGTATTCATATAGTCCCATATGCCTTTGACACTCAGTGGGTGGTGGCACTGACCCAGGCCGATCACATCCCCTCTGGACTCCAAGCCTGTTTGAAGGAAGTTCACTAAATGGATGAGCCTGTCCCACTTAAAACTTAACGGTGAAAAAACTGAGCTTATGTTGCTTGGCAACCAGTTAAACTTCAAATCCAATACTAAGTGGCCAGCCTGCATGGGATCGGAGCCCATAAACCAAGATAAAAGCCTAGGTGTCTGGTTGGACTAAGATCTCTCATTTAAAGTCTAAGCCAGGAAAACCGCTGCTCTGTGTTATGGCATGTTAAGAATGATCTGTAAAGTGCTGCCACTCCTACCGGACCAAGCTAAAAAAATGCTGGTCCAGGTGCTCATCTTTTCTAGGATAGATTATGGCAGTACCCCTAATGCAGTCATTACAAAACTGCAGTTTGTTTAAAATTCAGCTGCAAGACCGCTCACAGGAACCCAGAACCACTGCTCAGCTAAGCCGGCATTACGTATACTCCACCGGTTACTGGTACAGGAGAGAATTAATTTTAAGGCCCTCTGTGTTGCCCATGAGTCCCTAGGAGGAAATGGGCCTCCTATTATCAAATCCATGATTTGCCCTTACAAGGCCAACAGAAGCCTTCGCTCAGATGAGATGTACCTAGCAGTGGTTCCAAGGATAAAAAAGGCCAGAAGTGGCAGCCGGCGTTTTTCATACAGTGCCTTTAAACTGTGGAACGGCCTGCTGTGCCATTTGCGGATACAACCCCACCATCTAGCATTCAGGAAACAACTAAAAACCTGGCTCTTTCCTTAAAAGGCAGGTCCATCTCTGGTGACCACTACAGCGCTGGGATGCTCCTGGGTAGCCATGCGCTATATAAAAATCCTTCTAGTCTATTCTATTCTATTCCACAGAGGTTTCGACTGACTTGCAGAGTTGGGCTACTTCAGCTTTGATGGCCCTGGTTTCAGGGGGTCAGCCAACTGATCCTTAGTCACTTCTTTGGGCTGGGACTTTGGAGAAATGTTTTGCCCCAAGCCAGGAATCACAGTCACAGTCCTGTCTGAGCTATCCAAGGTGCAACAGGTGTAGTCCAGCAGACTGTGCAGGCTCCCCTTGCCAAGTCCAGTGGTCAGCATACCAGTCTTCCTTTGATTCTTTCTCCTGTTCTGGCATGGTCTGAGGTTCAGGGTGCATAACGGTGCCATATGTATGCCCAAAAAGTACCCTGGGGGTATTATACGTTCACTAGTCAATGAACTACCAGGTCCTTTCCCACTCTGTGAGGACTTTACAGCTGTATGTGGCATCTAGCAATCCCAGAGTGCACTATTCTGCCCATTCTCAAGATGTCTGAACACTTTCTCAGATGTTGGGAATTTGGTAGCCCAACCTAGAGGTGTGGCTACCTGTCAGCTACAAGCCCACAGGAAAACTGGCTTGGGCACTGGTCTTTCCTCTCTGTTCCTGCCGTCAGCCTGTCTACCTGAACAAAGGGAAATCCCTCAAGCGTGCGATGACCATTTGTGTTAGGTTTTGGTTCATGCGCGCCTGCCTAATGTATAAACTGCAAGTCCCTGATTCCTTCTCAGAGGGGAGGTACTTAAGACTAAGTCGCGCTAGGACTGACACGCGTAATTCTGATTCTGGTTTCCGGAGTCGCTGACGAGCAGTCAGCTTTCATTCGTGCAGAGCCTTGCTGTGCCTTAGTGATACGGTCTCTTCAGCTGGAGAGCAGAGAGGACGTCATCTTCATCGAGAGTAGGACACTGTTATTGTGCGGAGCGCTGGGTGTCGGTTGGCCACGCGCTGCCGTACTCTGTCCCGAATTCTCCTAACCTTCATTCTGATTTATACCTATCGAAATGCGGTGGGGTCATTCCGACCACGCGTGTTCGCTGATATTTTAAGTGGCCATTCATGAGAGTACTTGTGCAGCGGAGCGTGGTGGTGAATGGGAAAACCACGCGCTACCATTTGCCTTACTTGTCCAGGATTGTTAATATGCGGAGTGCAGTGGTATAGTTCAAACCACGCGTTACCGTGTAGCCACCAACTTAGTCTTTGTGATATTTTACTTTGTTGAAGCAGAGCTCCATGGTGAGGACTCAACCACGCGCTACTGTATTTTCTACCTAACCAAACTTCTAATTTGCTCAGTGTTCATCGGCGGATCGTAGTGGTAGATTACCACACACTGCCGTGTTTTCTTGATACCTTTCATTTCGAGACTGAGCAGGAGTTCCTGGTTTCATTTGTTACATTTATTATTTCCTTTTCAAACATTTCTGTGTTCCATTGGAGACTCAGGTTAAGATGCATTGCTTGGTGATGACTTCTATTAGGGTAAAGGAGTCAAACAGCATGCTACAGGGTATCCCTTGATTTATGAGTTATTCTTCGTGGATAACAATTCCCTGGTAGCAGTCTTATCATGTATGGTATGTGAGAATGTGGTGCACATATTGAGTATTATAAGTAAGCACAGACAGGTCATTGTTCAGATTACCTATACGTTTCATATGTTTACAGATTTTGTCCTGGGAGAAGGTCTGTCTTGGATGCTCTGGTGTTTTAAGAGGTCCATAGGACACACAACAGGTACTGCCTATTCTAGTGAGACCACATGAGTGTAGTCATTTATGTCTGCTCTGTCTATAATATTGCATTTGTGTTGTTTCAGATCCTTTTCCCTGCTGTCCCCTTCCATTTCCTTTCCCTCGCTTGATGGTTCGAACACCCTGTGTTTACACTTCAGGGTGTTGGTAACGTCAGGAGGTGGACCTCTATTAGCAACGACTGGATCCTGCGGAGCACACCTGACAATTTGCCCAAAAGGTGGCTTAGTCTTTGAAGCCCGCTTGTTGGGCTAACACTCTCAGCAGGTTGCTACTGTTCCTAAATCTGGGAGTCGTTCACAAAACTCCTCAGAAGTGTAGAAAGCTGTTGGTCGTCAGTGACCATGTGAGGCAACTGGACACATTGGGTCGCAGAGTGGCAACTTTCTAAATGTTACATTTCTATAAAAGTGACATTAAGTTTGACTTGGGCACAAAGTAGGTTTAATGCCACGATTAATTTGATACCCTACAGCACTCATCTCATTAGGCCTAATAAAAAGTTAGCTGGACTAAGTGGTCAACCGGTAACTCAGTGTTAGCCAATGGGGCTACTAACTCTCCTACAGAAAAATGACAATTTTGAAGTATTGTTGTTAGGGCACACATGTAAAATACATATCTTACTTAATAATATACAGCTCCGTGCCTTAGGGCTCGATACGCCTTCCATAGGGGAGACTTAAAAATATTGTCAAGGGAAGTGGGGGCTTTGCCATTGGTTTGAATGGCAATGTCAGACTAGCAGTTTAATATTGTCCTTCCAGTCTGCAGTGGCACACTGGGAGTCATTTTGCACTTTTGACACACACAGGGTGGCATAATAAGTGCTGCGGCCCTGGGTGAACAACACTACCCAACGTGCCCTAGTTACCCTGGGTGCTGTATATTTGGTACATATAAGTAAGTCAGTCTACTCTCTGCTATTCGGGGGTAGACAATTCGACATACATTTTGCAGTAGGTTAGATCACTGAGGTCTGGTTAGCAGGTCTTAGCACACTCTCAGTGTTGAAAAACCAGCAGCATCAATCCAAAAATGTGAGGGTGAGCAGTTAAAAAAAAAGTATTTCCTAACACTCTAGATGTAGCATAACTCTCAAGCTTTTGCAGTAGGTTGGGGAAACATATTTATGGATCTAGTTTCAGATATTTTAAGCGAATTTACTGTGGAAATACCCCATAAAATGCTTTTTTTAGATGTATTAATCCAAATGTAGGATTCAGAAAAGTTTTCCCAACTCTTAAAATTGGATTATGAATGGATACCTTTTCTGTATGTGTTGTGTATGTCCAATCCAAATACCAAATCAGTATGATACATTTATATGTTCTATGACTGAAATCCAGTTGCAAAACATTGAATACTTACCCGAAACTAAAGCAAGTTTACAAAATGAAGGAGGTCCCCTTGGGAAAACCTTCCTTTTGGGTATTGAAAAAAAAAGGTTGCTGGGAACTAGCTAGTGATCCATAGGACCACTGCATACTTTCAAACAAACACAAAAAGCTTTTCTTTTTAAACACAACATTTGCAAAAACAAATACTTTCCTTTATTTAAAACCTCATTATTGGTATAAAATGCAATACCTTTTGGAATGTAATAGATGGAACTGTTCAATTTATACAGTAAGTCAGGTCCAAGTAGATTCACTGGACTTGAATCATACACCGCAAATTGATGTCGAACCTCTAAGGACCCTATTTTCACAGGAATTAGTTCTAAAATTGGGGTCGAAAACTTTTTATTTGAAACTCCTGCAACTTGGATACTTTCTTTTGAGAGGGGTAGGTTAGGAACCTCTGCTGTTCTTACAGTAGAGCGGGTAGCACCCATGTCAACAAGGAATGAGACATGATTCCCGTTGACCTCTCCATCTTCACATGGACCACTCAGGTCTACCTCTAAGGCTGTGCCAAGCACGCAATCCTCCTACCCCATCAGGCACCACCAAGCTGACGGGTCCGGATCAAAATCGTCTGTTTGAATCAAACACTGTTGTGATGCATTTTGACTTAGGAAATAATTTCTATGTATTTGCTGACTCTGATTCATATTGTACCTTTGTACCTGAAAGTTCTGTTGAAACATCGGAACTTGAGATACTTGCATTGAGTGGAATGTATTAGGATTTTGAACTCTGTCTTTGTGTCTGTTGTGTCTGGACCATGTTATTTCCTCAGATTATGTATACCCTCCATTCTGTATCTGATTTCCAAAATTGTTCACATTAAATTTACACTTGCATTTCCAATGCCCACATTTTCTGCACATGTGACAAGGATTGCTTTCTTTCAAAGCTGAAAAATTAACACCTCTTCTAAAATCTTCAGGAATACCTCTACCTCTACCTTTTAATTGGATATTCTGCTGCTCAAAACCATTAATACCCTGCATTACAGAACCCATATTAAATACTTCCTGTGCTGGGACTGTGTTGTCAAAACCCAAACGATTTCAACCTCTTTGTACTGCTTTCATCTGTTCTATCATTAATTTCTCTTTCAACTTTTTGTGTTTCACCTTTAATTCATCTTAGCAGTACTTTGCATAAGTTAAGATCTTATCAATCAGTCCATTCTGCCAGCATAATAAAAGCAGATAAATCATGGAAGAAATCTCAGGTCACAGACCATTTATGAATCTGTAAACAAAATGTCCCACACCTTTTTCTTCCACATTTTCCATTCCACTGTACAGTCTGAAAACTTATGTCAATCTCTCGAAAAAGCATGAACGGATTCTTTAGGTTTTTGGGTTGTTCTCTCAATTTTTAACGAATTTCTTTAGGAGCAGTCTTGGTTTTTAGTAAAGTAATCACATGCTGATATTTCTTCAATACCACTGGAGATGGGGCACCCATTCTAGGATTCCTCTCTGGTTCTGTTTCAGGCCAATCTACAGACATTTTACATTTGTTCCACAGATCTCCAGGAATCACAGTGACAATCTGAGTATTCAAATCTATCCACAGAACTTTTGAACATTTTCAAAAACCTTTCAATCTGTCTGTACCATTCCATCTGGTTATTTCTCAATTTTGGAATTTATTTGTGAATGACAACATATCAGCTCTAGTCCATGGCACATGCACGTACACTCCACCAGGTACCTCCCTCAAAGGAAGCATTTGTATTTCTCCTACTCCTCCATCAATTACAACTGGAGGTGTCTACTCTGATTTGCCCTCTTTTTTGACCATACACTTTCCCATTTTTCTCTCTCACTCCACTTCTTGATCAGTGTCATGAGTTCTTTAATCTGTAATTTCATTCAAGCTGACCTCATGTTAGCAAAATCTTTGTAGCTGAAGTCTAATATGTTTGTCTTTTGCAAAACCTTTGATTTCCGAACATCAGTTTCATATTTCTAAGCCAATTCAACTAGCTTCTCATGTGTCTGTCTAGCTCGCCTAGTAATATGTTTACAAAGGAATAATAGTTCCTCCTCTTGGTAGGCATGTAACGTAGATGGACTGAGAGCTCCCAAAATCATTTCTTCTAACTCTACCTTTAACTTGGCCATATCTAATGTTTTCCCTTTACTGAGACTGTAACAGTTTCAGAACTTTGATTATTAATTGGGTACTACACTAAGTCTGGGCGGTGAACTCCACTACGCTTGCGGAGTTTGCGGAGTTTTCTGCACTCCGTGTTATGGGGAGTTTGCAGAGCTTTTTCCCACACTTGTCAACATCAAGCTGGGGACTGCGAGCCAAAATCCGACCTTTATCTAACACACTCTGTTGCTTGCGGAGCTCCGCGTAGCGCAGCAGAAGTTTTTTTTTTGCACTTCACTGTATTCCTCGTAGCAGAACTCCATGAACTCCACCCAGGCTTATAGTAAAACTTTTGAGCCAATCATTAACTTCTTGTGGAGTAAATCCAGATGTTTCTTTTATAGTATTTGAATTCAAATCTCCGTTAGTCAAATCTCTACTTGATCCAGGTTGCGTATTTAATTTGGATTTATCAGGAACTGAAATTCCCAGTGTTGCAGTCATTTCAGTAGCATGGTAACTTATCTGAGGAGGTTTATGTGCTACTGGGGACATAAAAAGGTGGCAACCTCTGAACCGTTCTAGGATTACATTGTGTCTGATTAAAACATTGATTCCTTAATATCAGTAGTATTCCTTTGAGTCAGAACCTTTGGTGTCTGAAGCAAAGACCTAGTTGTCAAATCTAATGGAATACCATGTGCAGTATTTACTCCTGCTTGTATAGTCAGAGTATGTGCAGTATTTACCTGTAACTCAGATATATGAAGAGGTACAACAGGATCAATAGTAACAGGAATGGTTAAAGCATCTGGAACATTCAATTAAAAAAGGTTCAGTGGAGCTGGTATTTCGGTTCCCCTTTTTATAGAAAAAAACAGTGTAGTTTCTTTCGGTACTTCAGGCATAACAGGGGAATTTGGAATCTTAACTGTAGTGTAGAAGTGTGGCTCAATGGTTAGAGCGGCAGACCCTGATGCAGAGGTCTTGGCCGGGACCAGGGTTCAATTCCCCGCCTCGGCGGGTCTTGGGCTCAAAATTCCACAGACCTGATAATTTTCACCTCGGTGCCTTGCTTAATCTCCACAGTGGCCCCCACAACGCTAAAAGGATGCCTGGCCTCCACCTTGGGGGTGCCCAGGAGTGGAAGCCTCACAGGGAAAGCCAGGATGGGTTCCACAGCGGTATTCGTACAAGCGCCTTGAGACCCTTGCGGGTGAGTAGTGCGCTATACAAGTATCAATTTACATTTACTGTATTTCTGTTTAACATATTCTCACTCTGAGATTCATTGGATATTGGTGGAAGATTCAACAATAATTAATTTAAAAGATAGTCATCTATGCCACTATTTTCTGTCACACTAAGTTTCCTTATCTCTTTTCAGTTTCCCCATAATCTCTCCTTCAACAGGTATTAAGGGGTACATTTTTGTTGCCTGAATAGCATCTGCTCTCCATACTCTCTGCTGTGCATCCCATCTAGCTTCTGCATACTGATTTATGGTTGTTCTATATCTTCCCTGATACTTTTCTTTCTCTTTTTGATGAGCCAGGTGTTCCCAAGTATTTAATGCCTGAAAACTGAGTTGGTCTCTGAGGTGGTCTCGTTTTGTTTATTTCCTCCTCAAATTCTCAATGATTCTCAAGGTAAATGTCCCATAACGAGGAAACTGTAGAGCCTCGTCTTTCTCTGTACTTTTGTGCTAATATTTAAGTCAAAGACAGGGATGTAATCCTTTATCCATCAATACGATGAACCCTGGCGTACTCTCTGGCCGTACACCTTCTCCTATTCTAACAGGTATGGTACATCTCCTTGTATTCTTTTTCATAAAGCTTTGAAAAACTTCATTTAATTCAATTTCGTATTTCACAAATGTCTTCCACAAAATCAGAAAATAAAATTCTCCCACAATTCCCTAATTCCGCAATCACAACTAATAACAGTTCAACTTTCTGTTGTGTGGTAAACCTCAGCACAGCTTTACACCAACCGACCAATCACAGCGCGACACACTGTGATGTCAATCTCGCTCCTTGCAGTAGCTCACCAATTCTTACTTTTCTTCAGCGTGTTCTCTAAGCAAATACACAAGACAATATGCAAGCATTTTCAACGAAAAACTCTCTGCTCCACTAAAGGAAAGATGCCACTCAAAGGTAATAAGGAATAGTCTTATTTTCATACCTATTTTCCCCTTCAGTTCAAATGAAAACTCAACCAGCGGGTTAACTGATATAGTTATTTCCTGTGCACTACCTATAAACTATACCAATCATTTACCACTAGCACTCAAAAGGAAGTCCCAATTCCGTAAGATGTTGTTGACAACTTCTCATGACAAACACCACAACACAACTTACTTAGGGCCTCATTAGGATCGCGGACGGACTTGCGTCCGTCCACGACCCCAGAGCAGGAGGGAACCTCCGCATGGCATGCGGAGTTCCCTCCTGTGCAATTAGGATGTGACCGCCACCCTGGCGGTCACATCCTCTATTTTTAACATTGCGGCGGGTGCGGCTTCAAGCTGCACCCGCGGCAATGTTAAAAATGCACGCATTGCATTTGCATGCAGTAAGAGGGAGGCACCGCGCGGTGCCTGCCGCTTTCTGCATGCAAATGCAGGGGGGTACCATAGGTACCCCCCATGTGCACCCCCCACCCCCTTCACCTAGGGGGCCCGCAACGGGCCCCCGCAGTGAAGTTCCGTATGCTTTTCCACGGCGGAAAACCCGCCGCGGAAAAGCATAATTTACAGGCCATCCTAATATGGTGGACGGTGTCTGGAAGACACGTCACCATATTAGAGCTTTTCCACCGCGGTTGTAAGCCAACCGCGGCAGAACAGCTGCGGACGGAAACCAGGACCCACCAGCCATCCTAATGTAGCGGTGGGTCTTTGGTCAGTCCGCTGCGGTTTTTCCGCATCCTCTGGGCCGGCGGTGGCTTCCACCGGCCCGAGGATGCGGAAAAACCGCAATCATAATGACCCCCTCAGTGTCTTCTACATTAAGACCACCACGTAGGTGTATCAACTGCGATCTTAGGCCACAAATAGACCCGATAGCAATTTCAACTTCTGTGCATTAAGCGATATAGTGAATACATTTTTTTCAACTTTGCTCCATAACATCAGACAGCCATTTTAAACACTGCAATCTAAGCCAAAGCAATCACAACATGAATCCCTATTAATACTTACACTCCTTTGCTCCTACAAGTAATCCGAATCCATCAGTACTCCATGAATCCTTTAGCTGCACCATGGGATTTGAGATTTTTGGACTGGACAAGGAAAATCTATTTTGGAAACACTGTGTCCTTCACATCACTAGACAAAACTGTCCTCTGCTACCTAGTTTTGTTGCAGCCAAAGCAATAAACTCATATTTAACTGTACACTCCTACTGGGCCCATAAGCGTAGGAATTTTACTCAGATTCTATACTTCACCTCTGAGGCAATGATCTACCGATGGATCTTTCTCTGTCATAGTGAGGGGGAGAAATCAGGATGACCCACTGTCCACCAGCCACTGAGGACCATTAGTAGGTAGACAACTCACAAATTGATGATAAGGTTCAAAATATATTACTCTTAGAACCATGCTTTAGAAATAGATTATCCAATTGGAACACCCAACGTCCTAAAGAAGATTAGTCCGACAAGAATTATTCAACCAAAGAGTTCTCCTGCGGCTACACAGAACAAGAGCAAAATAACTGGATGCTCTGAAAATAATCCATGACTCTCTCTATTAGGCATTTACAAACCAATTAAATGCAGGCACAGTTTCTGTGGAAAGAGCATCATGAAACAATAAAGGTCTTAGACTAATTTAGATAATTTGGTTATTGCATTAAAGATCCAACATCAATGCATATAAGTAACATTTTAAGAAGCTCAGTCATTAGTCCCACAGCTTAAAATATAAAATCACACATCTAGCCAAAGTAAATCTCTTGCTAAATATGGGAATCAGTAAGAGTATGGTTCAAATCATTAGTGATTCCTACTACCAGCAAAGGCAGGAGGGTAGTTTCACAAGGGTTTGCTTAGCATGGGCAAAGGGCTCAAGTTAAAGTCCACAGAGGGGACAAGTCCACAGGCATGGGTAAGGGGAATTGAGCATAAATCTGGAAAGTTCAAGTCTAGTCTCTCACCAAAGTGCTCCAAATTATCCAACAGGCAAGTTCATCAGCAAGGGCAAAGGGCATAATAGAGAAAGTCTTACTGGCAGCCAGGCTGCAAGGAAAGTGGGAATCAAGAAGCCTCCCTCCTCCTAGGAAAGTCACTCTTCATAGTTCAGATGTATTTCATTATGACATCTATGGTCATTCCACAATGATCTGATAATCAAGTGATGATTTTTCTGTTCTCCAGGTTCAAATTGATACTTCAGTATACTTTCTCATGCTCATCATGAAAAACAACTATCCAGTCCTTCCTCACAGTGTAGTTGAGAAAGAACTTATTTACTTTTTTTCTATCCATGGATATAGTCCAAATGTCATCTTCCCACCATTCATAACAAAGGTGCAATAAGAAGAACTCTTGTTGCTTAAAAAATGTTGCATGAACAAGAACAAGTAAAGAAACATTTGAAGAAACGTATCAAAGTCCATTGCACAAAGCTATGAAAAAATCAATGTAATGCTTTTTAAAGTTAACATTTCTTATTTACCAAAATAAACTCCTAAGTTCAAGCTTAACAAAATACATTACACATGTCATATATAAGCATTTTGTATTATTGTCATTGATTTTTACACGGAAATGTTCAACTCTAATTGTGGCCTACTATCACAATTAAAAAAAGTAGCAACATATAAACTATTTATAAAAATCATTCAAATAAAATCTTTTCTATGCCTAAATGATCTTTATAATGTTAGGCACATATACTGAAAGTTTCAATCATCTAACTTATTGCATGCATAAATTGCTCGACTGTCATGTTTGTTATGGAGATCTACAATTGAAGTTTATATAAATGCTAAGTTTCATCATTCATTTTCTTGATATCTTTGTTAAGATTACATGGTACTGCGTCACTAAACATTTCAAATTCACTATTTGAAGAATCCTACTGTATCTCACTAGTCAAGCACATTTTTATGGTGCTGAACTTCACTCAGTTTCAATGTTGTAGACTTTTGCAAAGTGCATATTTATGTTTTCGTTGTCAAGATTCGTTTATGTGTCGGGTAAAGCATGATCATCTTTTACGCTGCATCAGTAATAGGAGAAATGGACTTGGTAGGGTGAAGCGGGAGCAAAAGAAGAAAGTGTGTGTGGGATGTGGTGTAAGAGGAAGAGTGCCATTGCAGTTCAGTCTAGAGCCCCACAAGTTTTTTAAACTTCGAATGATGAAAGGCTAATGCCTCTTGCCCAGCCCCTAAGTTTTAAACCTGCCTCTGGAACAAACCTGTATAGCAAGCCATTGATCAACAGCCTTATCCAATTAGCACATATAAGATGCCACTTTTATCTGTCAAAGAACCTCTTTGAATACAGCCAAACTGAGGGGCATATTACCAAGCAATAGCGATAATTATCGCTATTGCTTGGTTAGAGATAAAAAAATTATTGCCGAGCTGCGGCGATTTTTATCGCAGATAAACCTTGGTATTACCAAGGTTTATCGCAAATGCAATAAAAATCGGCAATAATGCATGAATATCGCTGAAAAGTCAGCGATATTCATGCATTACCGAGCTAATGCTCCTAGCCATGTTATCCACCTACCATTGGATAACATGGCTAAGAACTGCTCAGGGCAGGTGTTAGCTTTCGGAGATATTCGCGCTTAGCGCGAATATCTCCAAAAGTTGGTAATAGGAGATAGCGATGTTAGCGACTGTTTCCAGTCGCTAACATCTTGGCACACCCACTTTGCATGTCATTAGTGATAAATATCACTGACATGCAAAGCGGGGCCCAAGATGGTCTCTATCTCCTACTAGCTGTCGCTAACTGGTGTTAGCGACAGCTAGGCAATAGGGAGATAATTTTATCTCCGCTTTCTTGGCTTTTAAAGCCAAAAAAGCGGAGATCAACCCCCTTGATAATATGCCCCTGAGTTGCCACCTCACCACTATTTTACCAGCATTGGTGGTAATTTTTAAGTTCTGATGTTAGTGTTGGTAGCAAACACTGACAGTATTCATTTTAAAACAAGGTAAAAAATATAACTGAAGGTTAATTTCGATGCTGAAATGTCATTTCAAGATTTCTGTACAGATTTGGGTACAGAGCAGTGTGTGTATTTTATCTCACATGCTTATCCAAAGTACATTGCTACTCGCCTCTTCGTCCCATCAGAGCTGCTGGCAAACTTCTCTTTGCTCTGGCTTTTATGTTCGCTTTTAATGGTAAAAGGTGTTTCATTTCCAAGGACCACAGGTCTGTAATAACATCCCTCCGGAAATCTGTGCAGCAGCCTTTAAGGGCATCAACAGTGTTATAAGGTACTCACAACTTTTCTAGGCTGGCTAAATGTCCATTATGCTGCTATAATCTTTAATATTGTCACGTTCCATTGTTACTTGGAGTTCCTGCTATTACGCCATTGTGCCCCAGAACAATGTTAATGACCAGAATACTAGTGGCTGCAGTTCACTGCAGTTGTGTTTTTTGTGCTATTTTATTTTTGTGCAAAACACATATTGCAACCAAAATACTGTGCCAACTGACAGTGTTACAATTTGTGGAATTTCCCAGATTTTTTGCATATTTCCACGTAATTAGGAAAAAGCAAATTAAGTTAAAAACACACACTCTTAAATTTGTATTGCTAATGCAGAAATAGATGTGGTGTGTATTTCAATTATCCTGTGTAATAGAGTAGGCAGTGCCCCAGATGAGATGATGTGTATATGTAGTATTTAGCAAATATAGAGATACAGGCACAGGTAGGTTCTATGCAAGAAGTATCCTGTAAGATAGAGGCATCACAGTGACCCAGCAGAGACAACTATAGCAAGTGTTTGTGTTCTGTATTATAGAGGAACTCGGCAGAGATCGGTGCCCTCTATTTGGTGAATCCTGTATATTACTGGTCCAGGGTGAGGTCGACATAGATCTCTTTCTATCCTGCATGATCAAAAGATTCCCGGCTGAGTAAGAAGTAATTTGTGGAAAATGTCCTGCGTGACTAGATAGAGGCCCATTCAGATGTATGTGGTGTCGCATAATAAAAATTGCGGCTCAGGTTCATATAAATTGAGTCTATGTACTGAATGTTGTATAAACACACGGTGAAAGGACAGCAACTTGTTGTACATTCTATTGTCCTAGGAGAACCTCAGTGGTCGCTAAGATCATGCATTTCATTTTAACTAGAATCTAAGTGATAGGAACTCTCTTGCATTCTTAATAAAGTAGTGGCAGCTCATTCTGGTTCTATACCCTGAGTCTTCTCAGTGGATTGTAGGAGCTAAAGTGACAGGTATCTTTCAGATTTTAGATGTTTGTGGATTTTTTTTCTGCAGGTTGCGTATGACTTGCTGAACACTCTTCACTTGCTGAGGAACCCATACTCCAGACTGTCTACATGCGAGCACAACTAGTTGGCTGTAGGCTTGTGTTCATACTAATCATCTCAAGGATGTTGACAACACTTGCACACATGACTGTGTCTGTGCCTTCACCATCAATGTACTACCTATGCCTAGAAACAGATGGCCCTAGATTTAAAGCGCTAGTGGCCTTTAGTATCTGGTATTTCCCTTTAAATGTCTCGTTCTTGCATGCCTTCATATCTTGTGTATCCTTTTGAATTCTGGAGTTCTGTATTCTACAGTGCACTGTTAGAATTCTATGATGTACCTTTATGTCATTCTTCTACCAGACACTGAAGTACATGGATGTGCTTTTCTTCCTGCATTAAAGCTACAACTTAACTATAAGTTATTGAACTTCTTTGAATACTACATGGCCCCAGTAGAGCAGTGTGCCTAGCAGTATAGGCTCACATAAAGAATTAGTAAGTACAGTCTCTTTTCAATAGTATTGGGACTATTAATGAATATAAGTCTATAATCTTTTATGTTGTTTGATTCTAATTATGTATATTTATAACACCTTTTGATTAAAAGGGTCATAATTCTTTTTTAAGCACAATAGGACAATTGTTTAGCACAGGCTAAGGCAGAGAAGCCTATGAGAAAATAAAAACATTTTCACAAGGGTTTCATGACTCTGAAAAGAATGGCAACGTTTGTAAATCAGATAGGGAGAGGAGGTAGAATGCTCTTGGCAAAAAGGCATCTTATTTGATTGAGGATCTGAACAATAGTAGGTGATACAGACAAGATAGAGGTTGGTCTTGTCCTTGGAAGTGTCCTCGGCAAGGGTAAAGGCTAGGGCTTTACTGAGCTCTACAACTACCAAGCCATGAAAAGCTGCTCCTCGATATTCACTGTCAAAATTCCACCTCCCCACTAACCTCTTCCTGGATGTCTGGGTAAGAGATAAACCTGAGGGTGCATATTGGAGTAACTGTCACAGAGCACTGTATCTATGACCTCTGAGCGACATAAAAATATGTTTTCTATATTATCGCTACTGCTGCCTCGTGCCTCAGCATGTACAAATGAATTAACGTTTCATAATTTCATACACAGAAAGAATTGGGAGGGGCAAAAAGAAAAATGTATTTTCCAAGCACAAATCCGCCATCACGTGTTTCACAATAAAAATTGCTTCCTCATGGCCTATATAACAGTCGAAGCAGTCCAGTACATGACAAAAACAAAGTAAAAATCTGTCACAAATCAAATATATACAACATCTTATGAATTCATGGATACTTCAAAAAAGTAAGAGAGACTAAAACAGGTCTCACTTCCCCATCAATATATAATATCACTCCCAAGCACCCAACTAAATCAAACTGTGCGGCATATACAGACATGGCACAAGAGAGCTGAGCAATTCAAAAAGACTGCTAAAAAGTCTAAACACACAATTAAAAAACAAGAATGTCTCTTCTATCTAAATAAATATAGGGCATTCAGATAATATAGCTAACAAAAATTCACGTCTCAAAAATCTTACTTTAAGAATGTTTTTTCCATTAATTACATTTACTTCCATCAAGTATCACAGTAAAAGTGCTTTATTTTGATAACATTCTTTATGTAACTGTCTTTATATATATCAAATATCACAGCATAACTCATAGTCAAATATAAGGTTACAAAAAATACATCAGTACATACCAAATACACTAGTATGCTTCCTCTTAAGACATATGTGTAGTTACATACATGCCATGGTTAAAAACCATATTGATCAAATACACTCAAACACACCGCAATGCATGATATAATAATTATCTAATTTTGTACTTTCAAAGAAAGTTTCTCAAATAGCAGTGATGTACTCAAGTTCCAAATTAAAGGCACTTATAAGATCAAAAACAAAATATAAAATAAATAGTAACCTTAACAAATCTAAGTGCTGACTAGAAGGAATGTACATAAGAACTAAAACGTCATTCTCTCCCCATGAGACTGCTCCTCACTTAGTATAACGAGAAGGGTAACCAGTATAATGCTGTTCCACCATCAGTGTATCAGCAAAAGAATACCTTACAAAATGGCAACTTTATATAATCGGACAATACCAAAATTGAGGTCACCACGTGCATGTCAGCTTCGTACAACTCTATGGTTGGAAAAAGGGACTGTCCCACAGCAAAGGTATATAATTAAATAAACATAAGAATTACAAAATTCAATCACAAGACATTAAAACATGTAAAAATTCAATAAAGCATAATTAACAAATAGTTTGATTCTAACATCTAAATTCCAAGTTGATAAATCATGTGAAATAAAAGAAAATCAATGGTCAATCTTGAACCTACATCTTCATTCCTCGCATAAGACTTACTTAACCGTTACTGTAACTTTTTTGTTACTGCTCAAACATAATCCTATAAAGTAAACTCAGGAGTGACACAATTCAACCGCAGAGACCTTAAACAACTAAAAACTCAATATTGCATCATGAACAAGCTGTTTTAATCTAATATCTAATTTCAAAGTAAAACTAAAATAAAACCAAATCAATGGTCAGTCTTGAACCTACATCTTCATTCACCACATAAGACTTACTTAACCATCACTCTACTGTAGTACATCTTCTTGAATAAAAGACATCCACTCATGCTAGCTGTAAGAGTTGTCTTTATTCGTGCAGAGAAAACCTGCTTCTCCACAGCCGGACCCCACAGCTCTAACTGCCAACCGCTGTGGAACCCTCCTATGTCACCCACCCCTACATTCCCCCAGAACGGACCCATAGAACACAGACTACTGTATAATACATATTCAATGTAACAAAAGGAACACAACTCACACACTGCAGGGACAGGACACATGAATGATGAAGGGAGCTCCAAACACATCCAACGGGACAGGACAAAAATAACTGGCCGTAACAACTGGAAAAAACAACCACAACACACAACAGACACCATACACCATAGAGCCAAGTGCCCCAAACTATCCACTTACTCACACACAAAATCATCAAGCCATTTGGGAGGCCTGGAATATCTTTTCACCACACCTCGTGCCCCTACTGGTTGTTCACCATTCTCAGCTCTCCCATCTGAAACCGCTCAGAGCACCTGCTCCTGAACACCCTGACTGCCATTGGCTAAAGTCCCCTGGAACTCTTCACCATCCCAACCTAGCAAGCTGGAACCTGCCTTGCCCTTGTGAACCATGATGATTCCACCTCTCCACTGCTTTAAAACAGTGCAACCCTCCTGATATTCCATGCTTGCCCATTGTCTAACCTTACCCAATTTGGGCCCAGAACCTTCATCTTGGACGGCCCCTGAAACTTAGACAAACTAGGTCTCACACCAGCCGGCTTAACTTTGACTCAATCATCCACACCAATTACGCCACCCCTATCCTTGCACTCAATGTAGGCTTGTCACTCCCTTTCCACAACCAAGAAGAAAACAATGTTGTTCCCGGTTTCCTACCCCTCATCAATTCAAAGGGAGATTTCTCTGTACTCACATTGAGTGTCGTACAGTATGCCCACATCATGTCGTTTATCGCAACTTGCACAACAAAACCTCCCTTACCAGCCAATTCCATGGCTCCCTTTACCAAACTGTTTATCCTCCTCTATACTTGACCATTGCCCTGGGGATAAACAAGGAGGTGCACATATTCTGCACTCCTAAGTGTTCTAGGAAGGTCCTCATTTCAACTGAAGGGAGCCGTGTGCCATTATCCGTAACTAGTTTTTCCGGTATCCCTTCCCTCCTAAAAATGTCCTCCAACATTGCAATAGTGGATTTTTTATTTAAATTTCTCATGAACACAACCTCAAACCACCTTGACTTCTCATCCATCACCACAGCCGCAAATTGTTCATGCCCAGGCAGAAAATAGAAAGGACCAATAAAATACAAGCTGATCATCTGCATCGGACATGTGCATATGAGGGACTTGGGCACCCACACCAACTTTCAACCTCTTCTCCGAATTCATACATTTCACATACTTCTCAACACTGCACTCAACATCAACATCCTTTTTGGGCCACCAAAAATTCTCTTTCAACCTCTTAGGGGTGAATGTTTGTCCCATTTGGCCTTCATGTGCTAAACATACTAATTTGCTCCTAACCACTACGGAGGAAATGAAAGTTTCACTCCTGAAAACAAGCCCTGATTCATTTACAGACAGTTCTTGTAACAGTTTAGCATATTGCCTTGCCACACTAGACTATGCAGTTTCTCTTCACACCCCCTTCTAATCATCATTGTTACTGCTTTAAGCTCCTCATCTTCATTCAAGGACTCCAACCATTCCTCTCTCGATACAACACTCTACATTTCAGCGAAGACATTATCAACACCTACTACTACTTATTCCTGATTAATTGATTGAAGGTCACCCTCCTCACCCAGTTTGTCCGGTAGCCTGGACACACAATCAGCAATTTTATTCTTCACCCAGGTAGATATTCCACAGTAAAATCACACTCCTGCAGCTTCACTGCTAACCTGGCCAAACGCCCCACACAAATCTGAATGCCTTTGGGTGCAAACAGCTTAAGTAAAGGTTTTTGAGCAGTCCTGAGAATTATCTTCAGGCCCCAAATGAAGGTACGAAAATTACTAGTGGCCCAAGCTGCCCCAAGGCCTCCCCGCTCAATGACTGAAACGTTCCTTTTGGTTTGAGTTAAAGAGCGGAACGGAAAGGCTACTGTTATTTTCACCCTGCCAAGGAGCTGTTAAAGAACAGCACCCAATCCAACAGCGCTAGCATCTACTGTAAGAACAGTCTTAAAGTTGCAATGAAATGGTACCAGAACCTCTGCGTTAATAATCTCACCCGTTATTCCATAATACGCTCTTTGCTGTGCAAGCCTCCACTCAAATTTTCTTCCCTTCCTGAGCAGCTCTCTCAATGGCTCTGATTTTGTAGCAAAATCTTTCACAAACTTAGCGTAGTATTATACCATACCCAGGAATAAATGTAAACTGTCCTTGTCGCTAGGGTTTTCTGTATTTACGAGGGCACTCACTAAGTTCAATGTGGATCTGACACTTTCACTTCAAATGAGATACCCTAGATCACCAAAAATTTTAATTTCAATTTCCACAACATTAAACCAGCCTCACACAGTTTCCCCAACACCACACACAACGTCTCATTATGTGTGTCAACACTGTCTCCAAAGAGCAAAATGCCATCTTGGAAATAAACAAAGTTTTTAACCCCTGCAAACACACTAGAGATTAGTATCTGAACCACACTTGCCACAGATTACAACTCAAAGGGTAGTCTGTTGAATTGGAAGACACCCTCAGCAGTGACAAATGCACTTAAGTGTTTAGAGTCTGGGTGTAATATTGCCTGATGGTTGGCACTTTTAAGGTCTAGTTTAGAGTAATATTTCCCCTCTGTCAATAAGAAAATCAGCTCCATAATATTAGGAAGAGGAAACCGATCCAACACCACATTCTGATTCAAACTGCAGAGGTCTACACAAAACCTCCGAGACCCATCAGCCTTTTTAGTAATAACAACCGGAGATATCCACTGCGTAGCCTCTGCAGGTTCAAAAACCCCCTCACTAATCATTTGATCCAGTATTTATTTTACCTCCTCCCTCATGGCAACTGGAACCTTCCTAGAACAGTGCCTCACTGGCACGGCATCTTTCTTTAAGATTATTTTGCGGGAATCATTTCTTCGCTACCCCCAAATCTTTGTTGAAAATTGGTGCAGACCCCAACAGTAATTAACTCGCATCACCCTCATCCACCACCATGACCTGTTCAGACACGCTGGGATTCACAACAAGGTGTAAATCATACTTTTGAACCCAACCTAAAAGAGGCGGCCCTTCACTCGCTACATAGATTTGACCCTTTGTATGCCTTTGCCGAAAATCAAAGTTAATGTTAAAAAAAAGCCTCACACCAATGTTGGCTCCTTGCTACCACTTCAGAACCACATCTGTGGTATTCAATAATCTGTCAAGCCATACTTCATCAAACAGGTGCTTGATAATGATGGCATACAAGGAGCCAGAGTCAACCATCAATGATATCACCTGACCATCCACTAGAATGTCTGCTCTAGGACGGGACTGTCTTTTGGGATCTTCCAGTCCTCAAAACTCCTCAGCATGCCCAGAGTCCACCATAAGAATCCTGGGCTCCATAGTATCAGCATGGTGCTCAACCAATGCCACGCTTCCTTTGCTTGCTTTGAACATTCGAGCGAAGTGTCCTTTTCTCCCACAGGAATGGCAATCCTTTCCCAATTCAAAACAGGATTTGGAATCCCCCAAACGAAAATTGCTGCCGCTTCTGTATCAATAACGTGAGGACCACCTGCTTTGTGAGGATCAACCAATCAATCACAGTATTTAAATAGCGCGCTACTCACCCAGAGGGTCTCAAGGCGCTTGGGGAGGGGGGGTCCGCTACTGCTCGAACAGCCAGGTCTCGAGCTGCTTCCTGAAGGCGAGGTGGTCTTGGGTCAGGCGGAGGTCTGTCGGGAGGGAGTTCCACGTCTTGGCAGCGAGGTAGGAGAAGGACCTTCCTCCGGTGGTGGCTCTTCGGATGCGGGGGACGGCGGTGAGGGCGTGGTTGGTTGATCGAAGCTGGCGTGTGGAAGTGTAGAAGTTGAGGCGGTTGTTGAGGTATCTTGGGCCTTGATTGTGTAGGGCTTTGTGTGCGTGGGTGAGGAGTCGGAACGTGATCCTCTTGTTGACCGGGAGCCAGTGCAATTCTCTCAGGTGTCCGGAGATGTGGCCGTGTCGGGGGATGTCCAGGATGAGTCTTGCTGAGGCGTTCTGGATTCGCTGGAGTCTCTTCTGGAGTTTGACAGTGGTTCCGGCGTAGAGGGAGTTGCCGTAGTCCAGTCGGCTGGTGAGGAGGGCCTGGGTGACCGTCTTCCTGGTCTCGGTGGGGATCCACCGGAAGATCTTACGTAGCATGCGGAGGATGTTGAAGCATGACGAGGAGACGGCGTTGACTTGTCTGGTCATGGAGAGGGAGGAGTCCAGGATGAAGCCCAGGTTGCGTGCGTGGTCTGTTGGTTTGGGTGCGCTGCCCAGGGCAGGGGGCCTCCAGGTGTCGTCCCAGGCGGAGGGCGAAGATTCTAGGATGAGGACTTCTGTCTTGTCTGAGTTCAGTTTCAGGCGGCTGTTCTTCATCCATTCGGCTATGTCTTTCATCCCCTCGTGTAGGTTGGCTCTGGCGGTGGCGGGGTCGTTGGTGAGGGAGAGGATCAGCTGGGTGTCGTCGGCGTAAGAGATGATGTTGAGGTTGTGTTGGCGTGCGATGGCCGCAAGGGGGCTCATGTAGACATTGAAGAGGGTGGGGCTGAGGGAGGAGCCTTGAGGGACGCCGCAGATGACTTTGGTGGCTTCTGATCTGAATGGGGGGAGGCGGACTCTCTGTGTCCTTCCGGCGAGGAAGGAGATGATCCATTCTAGTGCCTTCTCTTGGATTCCGACGTTGCTGAGGCGCTGCTCTAGGTTGCGGTGGCAGACAGTGTCGAAAGCCGCGGAGAGGTCCAGGAGGATGAGGGCCGCTGTTTCCCCGTTGTCGAGCAGGGCTCGGATGTCGTCAGTGGCTGCGATGAGGGCGGTCTCGGTGCTGTGGTTGGCCCGGAAGCCGGACTGCGAGTAGTCGAGGGATCCATTTGTCTCGAGGAAGGCGGCCAGCTGCTTGTTGACTGTCTTCTCGATGACTTTGGCCGGAAACGGGAGGAGCGAGATGGGGCGGTAGTTTTTTAGTTTGGTGGGATCCGCTGATGGTTTCTTCAGTAGAGCGCTGGGTTCGGCATGCTTCCAGCTCTCCGGGAAGGTCGCGGTGTCGAAGGAGGTGTTGATGATGTCCCGCAGGTGGGGGGCGATGACGGAGTCGGCCTTGTTGAAGACGTGGTGAGGGCAGGGGTCGGTTGGAGATCCGGAGTGGATGGAGTTCATCGTGCGTAGGGTTTCCTCGGTGTTGATCGGGGTCCAGGCGCGGAGGGTGGTGGTGGGGGGTGCAGGTGCTGTCGTGGGGTGCGCTGGCTGTGTGCTGAAGCTGTTGTGTATGTCCGGGATCTTGTTGTGGAAGTAGGAGGCGAGGGAGTTGCAGAGGTCTTGTGATGGGGTGATGTTGTTGTTTCTGGCGCTGGGGTTGGAGAGCTCTTTGACGATGTTGAAGAGTTCCTTGCTGTTGTGGGCGTTGTTGTCCAGCCGTTCCTTGAATGCGGTTTTCTTGGTGGTGTGGATCAGTTGGTGGTGTTTTCGAATGGCGAGCTTGAGGGCGGTCATGTTGTCTGGTGTTGGGTCTCTGCGCCAGGCTCTTTCGAGGGTTCGGCAGTTCCTCTTGGAGCTCTTGAGTTCGTCGGTGAACCATGAGCTTTCTTGCTGCCGGGTCTGCTGGGCGGGGTCCTCAGCGGGGCGAGGTCATCTGCGCAGTTGCTGATCCACTTTGTGAGGTTGATGGCGGCCTGGCTGGGGTTCGCTGAGCTGGCGGGGGGTCCTGGCTCAATGAGGCGGCGAGCTGGTCGGCTGAGATCTTGTTCCATCTTCTGCGTGCAACCTGTTGCTGGTGGTGGTGGATCGTGTTCGTTCTGTAGCTGAAGTGGACGCAGCTGTAGTCCGTCCAGTGGAGTCCGGTGGCGTGGCTGAAGGTGATGTCCTTGCTGGAGGAGAAGACGGGGTCGAGTGTGTGTCCGGCGTAGTGGGTTGGGGTGGTCACCAGCTGCTTGAGACCGAGGGTGGCGAGGTTGTCCAGCAGGGTGGCGGTGTTGCGGTCGTTGTTGTTCTCCAAGTGGAAGTTGAGGTCCCCGAGGAGGATGTAGTCAGTGGAGGGAAGGGCGTGCGGGCTGATGAATTTGGCGATGTCTTCACTGAATTGTGTGCGCGGTCCTGGGGGTCTGTAGATGAGGGTGCCTCTGAGGGTGGTCCTGGAGTCAGTGTGGATCTGGAAGTGCAGGTGTTCGGCGGTGGCGAGGATGTCGTGGGAGTTGTTTGTGATGCGGATGGTGTTCCTGTGGATGATGGCGATGCCACCTCCGGTCTGGTTGCCGCGGTCCCTCCGGATGATCTTGTAACCGTCTGGGATGGCGATGGCGATGTCGGGCGCTGAGGGGGTGTTCATCCAGGTCTCCATGATGAAGGCGACGTCTGGTGATGTTGTGTCGAGGAGGTTCCAGAGCTCGACGGCATGTCTGTGGATGGAGCGGGTGTTGAGCAGGATGCACTTCAGGTGGTTGCTGCTGGTTCTCGGCTTGGTGGGTGCTGGTGCGGTGCAGGTGCGGATGCAGGAGAACTTGCAGGAGTGGCAGCTGAATGGTCCGTGGGTGCGCCTCGGGGTGGCTCGGTAGCATCCAGGGATCTGGCCGGTGTTGAGTGCGTTGAGTTCGGTGGCGTCGTAGGTCCGGCGGGCGGGCTGGTGTCTGCGTGGGCCAGGGGTCTGGGCGCTGGGCGCGGTCCAGGCGCGGACGGGCGCAGACGGGCTTGCCTTTGGTGCACCTTCGGCGCACAATCAGCGCGCCCGCTGCACGTCAATGCTGGGCGTATGCGCGGTCGCCATTTATGGCAAAGTGGGAGGGAGGGAGGAGCAGCCGGGAGCGGGAGGGTACAGAAGGAAAAGGGGGCGTGGCCGCACGCACGGCGGCGGGAAGAGGAGAGCGGGGCGGGGGCACAGGGGGCAGAGAGGGAAACGGCACACAACAACAATGAGGCAATACAATATGATAACAGCCAACAACAGAATGGGAACAGTAAGAAAAGGCCAAATAACGAAAAATAATGCAGTCAAGAATCACACAAATCACGCTACTACAGCAGGGGGCGGGGTCATCGGGCGCGCTCAGCGAGGCTGAGGACAGCAGCGGGGAGGAACGCCCACGCTACAGCTGGTGGCCGCGCGGCGCGGGGGTGTCCTGAGAACAGGATAGTGTTAGTCTAAAACTTCAATTTTTGTTGAAAGAAGTGGTTGAAGGTGCTGTTTTTTCCTTAACCATAGCTACCAACTCCGACTCATCATCAACCCCTGACACCTCCATGTTGCTTGCAATACTTAGTTTTTGCATCTCCATCATACACTTCTCCAATTCTTCAACAATGTTTGCTATTTTTATAGCATCCTTTAGAGTTGGATCCGAGGCTGCCCATAAATGTTCCTTGACCCATTTAATTTTGCAATGCACGATTAATAGGGCCCTTATTAGTTCCTCCATCATGGGCCCACATTTTAATTCATAGCCACTTCTCTCAACCTCGCCACAAACTCATCAAAGGATTCATTGGGCCTCTGTGGTTGCGTCTAAAACTTGTGCAGTTGCAAAACTATGTTTAATGTCTTTGCAAAATGCACCTGTAGGCGTAACTTAGCCTCTTTGTACACATCCTCCATCACATGGCCATTGTCTTCATACATTTGTGGCAAATACTTAACAATTTGCTGACCCTCCGTGCCCAAGCATCCAGGTAGTAACGCCTTTTTCCTGATGGGGGAAAAGTTTGAGCTCCTAATTCTACTATATAGTTCTCAAATGTTTCTATCCAGTCCTCCCACCCAATGGATGGTTTACCTTGTAGCATTAAAAATGAAGGAGGCACAACAACAGACGGATGCTCATGTTGAGTAGACACCTGAATTACTGCACCCCTTTACACAACAGTCACTATTAACTGGTGGGAAAAATATATATATCACTGATGTTCTAACTAGACAAATATCCAAACGCAATGTTCACTATGTCCACCAGATAGTGCTGTGTATACACGAACTCCCGTTAGATAGGTGTACAGCATTCACTGTGGCCACAAGGTGGCGTTGTTTGTATGGAATCCTCTACTTGGACTCTATGGCTTGGCCACAACTCCACGATGTTTGACATTCTCTTCAAGGTTTGCTCTAACATTCGTTGCACATTTTCCAAGTTTACTTATTATTAAAAACTCTCTCTTGACCTATTTTGCTCTTTTAATAACTTTGTTATGTGTTCAGTGAGGGTAGCCGCTTTAAAAAAAATTCTCTCATATCATTGACTTTTTTATAATTGTCATCCGTATTGAACAACCTTCTTGCCCGTAGCATCTCTTCATAGGAAATATTAATAATTAGATGTGTTAGGATATGAAGATGTAGCATGCAATTTGCTAAAAGTCGCAGTCTCTTTTCTGTATAGCTTACAATATAGTCTTCCATCTTTTAAGAGAGTACAATCTATGAAATTAATGCTCTCTTTGCTGTCCATCAAACTTAGTTCAACATTTACAGCATTGCCATTTAGTGCTTGGTTAAACAATGTAAGATTCTCCATAGTTCTATTCCAAATCAAAATGACATTGTCTATAAAACTGCAAAGGCGCAGCGAGATTGCCAACCTAGCTGTGTTAGGCACTAGGGGCCTTATTTATGAAGGCCTTGCGCCGCCGGTGCGTCACTTTTAACATGGGAAAAAGTGACGCACCGGTGGCGCAAGGCTTTCATAAATGAGGCCCTAGCGCTGTTTACTGAGTGGGTTCGGGGTTTGCAATTACTTGAAGGTCAACAAGCTGTTTTACCTGTTGTATTTTAAACATTGTCTGCGGTGACCACGAGCGCGTTAACATCTTATCATGTGCATTTTTAAATGTGTTGCGTGACTACAACCACTTAATTCCTACCTGCTGTCCTCTTTGTGCTGGTCCCTGTTCCGCCACGGCTTGTGCCGCTTGCACGGAGGGACAGGAAGCACCCGGCGCACCAGCAGCATCATCAGAGCTGCCCACCCCTTCCCTACTTAAAACCACCACACAGCACGGACGCGCGCAGCGGCACGCCAAGGCGCGCCAAAGGCAAGCCCGTCTTCGACCGTCCGCGCCAGTAAGCCACCGCCACCCAAACCCCTGGTTGATTTTTAACTTTTATGGTGCCTAAGTGGTCCGTATATATCAAATCATGATCTGCTACAACCGGTAGGAACTGCACTCTTTAAATCAATATAATTTAGTTGAATCCCAGGTAGTTTGTTCTACTGCCACCCCTTTTCGGAATGATTCGGCCTGGATGGCTGTCTCCTCCCTATTGCGTAGGGGCCCGGAGGAAATTAGGCCTGAGTGTCCGCGGGAACTAAGTAATATTAGTACAAATACGGATCCTAATTTACTCACCGCTCTCTATCTCAATACAAGATCTATCCCTAAAAATGCCTTAGAGCTTTGGTGTCTACTGGAAATCAGAAACCTGACATCTGTTTCTTTACAGAAACGTGGCTCCACAACCAGGTCTCCCCTGATATTGCCAAGGGATTCCCCAGTGAATACCACCTGATTAGGCATGATAGAGTTGGGAAACGAGGGGGAGGCATCGCAGTAGCCGCAAAGGCCCCCTTAGAGATTACTCGCTTTCCAGCAACACGCTTGAAATTTTGATAATTAACATAAAATACAACATGGCAGTGGTAGGCAAAGCAGCCCTGGTATATAGACCCCCAAGAGGTAAATCTGAATTCACTAACAATCTGTTGGATATTTTAGCCTCCCATGTGCTGGCCACATATAACTTTATCTTATTAGGTGATTTTAATCATCATGCTGAGCTATCACATGACTTGGATTCTTGCCATTTAATATCATCCTTGGAAACCCTGGGACTAACTCAGCGGGTTCAAGGCTCCACCCATCAAGCTGGTCATTAATTGGATTTAGTATTTTCTAATATGACTGATTTAAATTGTGACCCCCCCTCTGCAGATGATCTGGACGGATCATTTTTTAATACATTTTAAATTCCCTATACCTTCCAGGTCACGGACTGCCACCCATAAAGAATCCATACTTATCCGACCTTGGCATAAACTGACTCCCGAGGCATTTCAGATGTATTTAAAGCCGCAAGACAACAGTCCTAATGATGCTGAATCAATGGCCATGCAATTAGAAACGGCTATTAGAAATACGTTTGATGAAATTATTCCGGAAACAAAATTTAATTCGAAAAGAATCGCCTCACCTTGGTTTACCAAGACCCTGAAACGAGAGAAAACGGATTGTAGATCGGCGGAGAGACTATGGCGGAAGTTCAGAACGCCTGAAAACCGCAAGAAGTACAAATTTATCCATTCTGACTATATGAAACACATAAAGGCAGCCAAATCTCTTTATATTAAGCAAAGAATAAACAAGGCTTCCCAATCTAGCAAAGAACTGTATAAAATAGTTAAGGAGTTTACCACTCCGCAGGTTGAGCAATCAGAATTTGACCCCTCCTTGGAGTGGGTGAACTCACTGTCCTCCTATTTCCACAGTAAGATCCAACTAATATACTCCTCATTTCCTTCCTCACCTCAAAAAGAAGTGGATTTAAGTGGGGAGGCTTCCTCTAATTCTGAGCCCTCTCTTGAAACTACATATCTTCCATCTATGATATAATTGGAGCCCACTTCGCCAGCAGAAGTGCTATTGGCACTCAAAAAAATTAGGTCAGGATCTCCTAATGATCCCCTGCTCCCCCGTAAGTGCAGTGAGCTATTCCCGTTGCTGGCTGACGGTCTGACCAGCATTTTTAACGCTTCTTTTGAGAGTGCCTCCTTCCCTAGTAGCTGGAAATTGGAGCAGGTCAGGCCAATTCTTAAAAAGCCCAATAGCGACCCTTCTATTTCTTCCAATCACAGACCAATATCCCTACTACCTTATTTTGGCAAGGCTCTTGAATATTTGGTAAACAAACGTGTGCCTTCCTACATTGAAACCCATGCACTTTTTGACTCATCACAGTCGGGTTTCCGTGCCGCCCATGGCACCGAAACCGCAGTAATAGAAATAGTGGATAACATCCGACTCTCCTTGGATAGGGGCGAATCAGCCATTCTGGTATTATTGGATCTTTCCGCTGCCTTTGACACCATCTCCCACAGTATTTTGAAACACCGGTTGTGGGAGGTTGGTGTCAGAGGCAATGCTTTGGCTTGGTTCTCGGACAATCTCAAGGACCGTTATTCCTATATCAGGATGAACTCTCATATATCCGGCACTATCCCTCTTTCTGTGGGAGTCCAGCAGGGTTCGATCCATAGTCCCTTATTATTTAACCTTTATCTTTACCCTCTGGCTCATAATATAAAATCCTATGGCTTCTCTACAGTGTCTTGCGCAGACGATACTCAGGTACTCATTACCTGTAGATCTAATTCCCAGGAAACCTGCACCAGTTTTAAACAATGTATGATCCACATTAAGAACTGGATGAGTAATTACAAACTTCAACTCAACTGCAGTAAGACCAAAATCTTACTATTCGGCAAGGCCAAGACCTTTTGGTCTCAGGACTGATGGCCTCAGGATCTAGGGCCGTGTCCTGAGCCTAAAGAAGCCGTAAGAGACCTAGGGATCATGCTCGACGGGGATCTTTCCATGAAGGTTCACGTCAACCAGATTGCCGGGACCTGTTTCGGTATACTTCGGCAACTGCGTAAAATCTTCAAATGGCTCCCACCTGAAGCCAGAAAGCCCCTGGTCCAGGGACTGATCGTCAGTAGGCTTGATTATGGAAACGCCATGTTCGCCTCCATAAATGAGAATCTGCTGACAAAATTACAAAATATTCAGATCGCGGCGGCAAGACTAGTGCTGGGTCTGCCTCCTAGGTCTGCCTCTAAACCTACTCTTAAAAAACTGCACTGGTTACCCGTGCGCCAAAGATGCCAATTTAAAATCCTGAGTTTAACTCATTAACTCCTTCACGGCATCTGCCCTTCTTACTTAACAAAAAAATTAGCCTGGTATACCCCGCCCAGAGCCCTTCGCTCCAGCTCTAAGTTCTTACTGTCTCAGCCTAGAGTCCGGACGTCCAGGAACGGATGTCGATCCTTCTCATATGTGGCCCCCCAACTATGGAATAAGTTACCCACTTATCTCCAGTCCCTCTCCAATCATTTGGAGTTTCCAAGGGGTTTAAAGATGTGGCTCTTTCCCAAATAAAACCTCCCAGTGATGTGTCTCCACTCTGGTAGGTCAATGCCTTTCTTCTGCAAAGCGCCTTGAGACATCTTTTGGTGATAAGTGCGTTATATAAAAGCATCTGACATTTGACATTAAAGAACATCATATGCTCTCAGATCCTGTGTCTTCATCCAGCTTCTCTCACCAAATCCCATGACCAAATTTGCATATGATGGGGCAAAATGAGACCCCATCGCCATACCTCTAACGTGCTTGTAAAGGCAATCTTGGTTTCTGAAAAAATTATTGGGAAGAATAAATTCAGCAAACTCATCCAGCATCTCATGTTTCAAATAGTTTGCTGGTCTTGTCTCTAAATAAGTTTTCATAGCTTCCAAACCATTTATATGGTCAATACATCTGCACCGACCTCGCCACCGCCATACCACAGAGATACAATATAATCTACCACAAGTGCACCTACAAGCAGGAGGTGGAATATCCATCATCCATAAAGTTAGCATCAACTGCACTGCCACAGCAGACAATGCAACCCCTATGAGGGAGCACCTTAATTTCCAGATCAATACCAACTGCAAAACCACCATCAGAGGCAACCTTGCCTACAGACCCCAATACCATACCTTGCCCTGCCTTCTGCAAGGCTATCGTAAATGTCATCACTCCGCTTGCCATCAACTCTACAGAATTGCTCTTTCTATGGGATCCCAAATTCCACCTGGAAGATGATCCAATACAAACACTGCTAACCTCCTAGATATAATGGACATCCTCAGACTCTCCCAGGGAGTTACCGACCCCACCTGCATCTTCAGACACAGACTGGACCCAACATTTTCAGCCAGCAACAGGATCAGGCACAGCCACACCACCGAAGTCACCTGAACCGACCACTCAGTCATCCACTTCTACACCTCCTCCACCCTCAGCCCCCTTTCAGCACCCCCCACAGGAGCTGGAGGAAAGTAACAGAAGACCTCTGGACACTCACCCTCAACTCTTCGCTGCCTTGCCCCTCCTCCAACCCAGAGGAAGCCATCAAATACTTCAACTCCTGGATCACTACCTGAGCTGACAAAGTCACACCCCTCAAACCCCCCCCAACCCAACAGACCCCACACCCACACAAACTGGTTCACAGATGAACTCAAAACAGAACTGTGAAAGACTGGAAAGGATCTGACGCACCAGCAATCTAAAACTGACAGAGAACAATTCAACACACATAGTTAAAAACTACCACTCACAATTGAAGAACGCCAAGTGGGACGTCCTCAACACCCAACTGGAAGGCAGCTCCAACCGCAGCAAGGAACTTTTCTACATCTTCAAGGAGTTCTCCAACCCAACAGCAACTGAGAATACCATCAACCCCTCCCAGGATCTTTGCGACTCCCTTGGAGAATTTTTCCACAACAAAATCGCAACTATATCTGAACACTTTGACCCCCAACCACCTCTAGCCATCCTCGAATGACCGGCCATCAACAGCTACCACATCCTAACCACCATCTTTATGTGGGACCCACTCACACCCCAGTCCACTGCCACCTTTAACCTATATGTCCAGCCACTGTCGGCTGTGGCAAAGAACTGGGACCTAACGATGATATCATATGCTGACGATACCCAGCTTGTGATCACTCTAGCTGAGGGGCCATCTACATCGGCCACTAGGTTCAGAGACGGGCTGACAGCGGTGGCCCAGTGGATGGCAGACAACTGCCTTCAGCTCAATGCGACCAAGACAGAGGTCCTGCTGCTGGGGAAAAACACCACCCTATGGCATGCGCACTGGTGGCCGGACTCCTTAGGAACTATGCCTATACCTAAGACCTTAGCTAAGAACCTAGGAGTCTGGATGGATTCCTCGCTTAGTTATCAGACCCACACTAAGCGAGTGGCTGCCACGTGTATGGGCTTGTTAAGAGGCCTTAACCCTCTTTTGAAGTTCTTTGAACCAGCATTGCGACAGCTTATTGTTCAATCCACTATTCTGTCTCGATTGGACTACGCTAGTGTGCTACTCCTAGGGGCCAACAAAGCTGTGACTCAACGGCTCCAACAAGTTCAAAACCTGTCAGCCAGGATGTTGGTAGGGCTTCCCCGCCGATGTTCGGTCAGATCTACCATCAAGGGATTGCACTGGCTCCCTATCTCCGCCCGGATTCAGTTTAAAGCTTTGTGTCTGGTGTTTAAGATTGTCAAACTGGGAAGCCCAGAACTCTTATGCACCCTTCTGACCCCATATGTTCCTCACCGTAACCTACGCTCACTAGGACAACACCCGGTGGCGGTACCACGGATTAAGCTCAGCCGCATTGGTGGCCGCTCCTTTAGATACATGGCGGCCAAACTATGGAACTCCCTGCCGCCCCTTATCCGGGGGATGGAGGCTCTGTTGGTTTTCAGGAAAGCAATTGAAGCCCTCCTCTTTCCTTCAACACTGCCTGTGATAGTTGCTGAGTGAGCTCTCTGAGATCTTTGTGCCAGTTAGATCTGTCAGACCCGGGACGCCTCTTTGCTGGGGCAGCTGCGCGCTTTAAAAAAACTGTAACATAACATAACATAGGTTCCATACACTCAGGAGCCCCCAAAGATACCTGCCCATCACATGTTCAACAAGAGAGTCAATGCCATCAGCAAGGAACTCACAACCATCATCAACACCTCCATCAACGCCGCCAAGATCTTAGCCACCTGGAAGCACACAGAGGTCTATCAGCTCCTAAGACAACCCTCTGCAGACCCAACAGAGCTCAATATCTACCGGCCGATATCCGTACTCCCCTTCCCACCCAAAGTCCTAGAAAAGTCTATAAACATCCAAATAACCAACCACCTGGAAACCAACTAACTCCTAGTCCCCTTGCAGTCAGGTTTCTGCACAAACCCCAGCACGGAGACGGCCCTGATCCCTGCCAATGATGATATCAGAGTTCTCATGGACAGGGGAGAAGCCACAGCCCTGATCCTACTTGACCTATCTGCAGCTTTTGACACCGTGTTCCACTCCCCCCTTTTACTTGGCCTCCACCAGAAGGGAATCCAAGGGTAAGATCTCAAGTGGATTGCTTCCTCCTCACAGGAAGAATCCAAAGCTCCTACCACTCCCCCGACCCAAAAGACATATTCTGGGGACTCCCCCAAGAATCACCTCTAAGACCAATGCTGTTCAATACTTACATGGCCCCTCTAGCCGCCCTGGTCAAAACGTACAAGATGAACATCATTTCCTATGCTGACGACACATAGCTTATCCTGTCCCTCTCTGCACATCCTACCACCAAAGCAAACTTCCACAGATGCCTGGATGACATCACCAGCTGGATGCAGAACAAGTGCCTGAAGCTCAACATAGGCAAAGTGGAGGACCTCATCTTCGAGGGCACCACCCCTTCCTGGAATGAAACTTGGTGGCCAACCTAACTGGGACTTCTCTCCCACACCCACACAACAAGCAAGAAACCTAGGCTTCACCATTGACAGAAAGCTCTCAATGAGAAAGCAGATAAACACCATCTCAGCATGCTTTCACATCCTCCACATGCTGATGAAAATGTTCATATGACTCCCCACTGACGCACAGTCACCCAGGCACTCATCACCAGCTGCCTGGAGTATGGCAACACCATCTACGTAGGGATCACCACACAACTTCTGAACAGACTCCAGATCATACAGAATTTAGCAGCAAGACTCATCGTCGACCTCCCGAGATGAGCCCCCATTACCCCCACCTCAGAGCACCATACTGACTCCTTGTAAACAAACGGTGCAAGTTAAAACTACTCTCCAATGCCTACAAAGGCCCCACAACTCGGGCCCCACCTACCTCAACCACAGAGCTAACTTCCACCAACCCACCAAACAACTACTCTCCACGTTCCTCCACCTGTCCCAAACCATTGTATCCAAAAAAGCAAGAGTAGCAGGCATGTCTTCTCCCAGGGGGCCGCCAAATATTGGAACACACTTCCTCTGCATTTTTGAGCTACACCCACCCTCCAAGAGTACGGAAAGAAACTGAAAACCTGGCTGTTCAACATTTAGCACAACAAAAGACCCAGTACAAGGGTGTCAAAGCTTGTCAGTGACTTAAACAAGGGCAGTCAATATATACTGCTACCTATCGCTCTCTTATACAATTTATAAGGAGATACTGCACTGCACTCAACCCAGGTTATCATTAAAAAGAAAAACCTATTCTCCTTGACAGTGCCACAGAACAACAAGTGTTGTGACCTAAATAGGTTAGTCACAGGTGTCCACACAGTAGTGTTGGACTGAATTCTCCTTAGAAAAAATGTGTGAGAAACAAGTGACACCTCACTGAAACACCACCAACGGGGTAACTGGTATGTAATTTCCAGACAAGCCCCTGTCTCATCATCGGTAGTCACTTGTTTCTCAAAGAAAATTAGAAGAAAGGAAAGAAGTGTCCAAAACAAACAACAAAAATTGTGACAAACAGTGGAAAGCAGACGTATCTGCTAGTGACAAACACATAACATAAACAAGTGCATAAAACACAGCATAAAGTTCCCTTAACCAACTTTACCACAGGTGGAGAAGGAAAAGCGTCTACATGACGGTAACACGAAAACTTAATGATAAGTGAAGGTGATAGCTCACTATTGGAGTACCCCTGTATCCTTTCCAATCCCGGAGCGGCTGGTATGACTAACTTAGCTGACTCTGGTGCACACAGAACTTGTGTCCAAAAGTGGAGTGGCGGCATATGAATGCAGCCCTGATGAAACTGCTTAAATTGTTATAGCAGTGAAACATGTCGGCACTGGTAATAGGTAATGGTATGCATGAATAGCTACCAGCCTTTTTTAGCACAGCAGCATATAATCACCTCCCTATAAATAAAGTTGTTTAAGGGAACTTTATGCTGTGTTTTATGCACTTGTTTATGTTATGTGTTTGTCACTAGCAGATACTTTATATCTGGCAATGACATATGCTCAGAAAGGAGAGGATATAGAGAAAAGAACATCTACATATTCACAGACATATTGATTACCTAGGATAGGGTGAAAATCAACCACCTTGCCAAGGAGCTGGGAAGGGTCTCCCGGGAAAGTTCAGGTGACCAAGGCTTCAGGACTGGAATCAGGACAGGATAGATGACCTCTCTAACACTGACGCTTGCGGAGCACCCCTCTCTGACACTCTCTTCCTCCTCGAGATTCTTCCGCGATATTCTTCTAAATTCAATTAAGTTCAGATACATGGTTTTGCATTTGATTCTTCATCAGCATCTCTCATCACTCCAACAGCGTCTCGAGCTCTGCAGCATTCAGCAAATCTCCGTCTAACTGACTAAGACTACTTCACTTATACTCTTCGATCTTCATGTACCTCCAATTAATGTTTCAATATCCTAAAAATACTAACTCTGATAGGGCAGGCTAGGGGGAAAGATCATCACACCATGCCTATTTTTCATCTTAATCTATCAGTCTTTTGTTCATAAATTGTGGCGCGGTGGAGAAGAAGACCAGGACAAAGTTATAAGGGTTCACGAGTTTTGGGTTTATTAAAGGTTGACACAAAAGAATTGTGGGAACTGTAGGGGTCTTGTTCTCTCTGTAGTCTTCCAGCTGGGAGTCTCTTAGGAGGTTCTTGCCACGCTCCAGAGTCTTGCTACCTCGGCCATGGACACTATCGGAGGCTGACCCCTGTTGGATTTATCCAGTTCCTGCGTTTTCCTGAGACACTAGGACACAGCGCGACTTGAAACAGAACTATACCTACGAACTTCCAGCATTCTGCTTTCCATTCATACCGCCACACGCCGACAGGAGCAGAGCTCCCATATCTCAGTACGTGGATTCTTTTCACATTTAAGACTCCGGGAACCAATCAAAACTACACCTGACCTCCTTAATCTACAACTATATATACAGCAGGAGGTGAATAGCTGAACTCTCCAAGGTGTCTAATTAACCCCACTGGTCACGTATATATTTGGACCACACGAAAAACCTATTTGAATTCTTCGAGCTTGTGACTATATCTACTACAGATGGTAGATATTTTGGTGCCCGCAAGCCATCATCCTCAGAATATTGGTCATATTTGGAAGTGTACTTGATAATAGGTGTGTTCCCAAGATTGGTCAGCTACAACATATTCAGAGATTTACTTTGTCAGCCCAAATTTGAAACTGTGAACGGACTTTCACACTGTCCATATATTATGAATTTGGATCTCACAAGACCACATATATCCATGGATTAGATACATGCGCCCTGATGAAGGATCTTTCTAAATAACTTTGTGTGTCCGAAACGTCGGCGCTTTTTCCCACTGCATGACGTTCTTAATGTTCTTATTGAGTGTGAAGATATGGTTTGACTGATTGAGAGCCTGTGGATGATTGCTAGAATGAAAGAATGATGTGTCATGTTTTTTTTATTGTTCTTATTATATTTGGGCTAATGTTTACTTATGGCTTCGTAATCTAAAGAATTTTTGTATATTAGAAGCTGACCTTTATTAATCATGGTCTAAATATTTTTATCATACAAGATCAACTTATAATACATTTTCTAAAAATATTACAGCCTTTCTGCGGGTGTTCTTGGTTGATTCTCATTGTTTGAATTTCTATTCTCTGGGGAAGCTCCCTTTCATGTTCATTTAATACTTACTCCCTGGTGGGTTACTACCCTTGCCTATGGCACATTAGGTTTACAGGGTCCTTCTGTCGTATCCTTGCACGCTCCAGAGTCTTGCCGGTGACTCAGTACATGAATGGGAAATGAAAACAAAAAAACGGGTTGTAAGGACAGGGGTCTAGGTTCTGGGGTTGTGTCGCAGGAAGCCAGGGGGTGTAGACAGTGGGGGGGGGAAGCCAGTGCACCGTAACCATCACCAGTGTGTTGTGTGGTTTACACCGGTAGTAAGCTCCGCTTCGTTACGCACTAGCGCTTTCTCCCCCACCACCACCCTCTCTGCTCTCCCCACTTGTGCAGCCCCACAGAAGCGCAAAGCGTTCCCGTACCTTTGTTAGCCGCGACCGCCCGAGGCCGTGGCTGGCGTCTTTGCGGTGCCAGGTGGGGCCTGGCTGCCCGTCTGTTCCTCCTGTAGCTCCTCCCACATTGGGGTGTCCTTTGATCCCCTCTGCGTCTTCTGCTTTGGTTTTCCCGATGTCCCGTGGCAGCACATGGAAGGTCCTCACTCGGGTCTCCTATATTACGCTGGTTTCCTCTCCCGGTCCTGGTGAACGATGTACTTCTTCCGCGTCGTCGCTTTTGGCCTCCGTGTGCCCACGTGACTCTGCCACCTGACCCTGTAGTTCCGGGGTCTTAAAGATACAGTACCCTGGGAAGGTATGTAAATACAGAAGTGGAGACAGAGAAAGTTAAGGGGGAAACTGGCCTGTCTGGGGGTCTGTGGCATGCGTGTCAGGTGCGTCCTCACATAAATCCAACCCCTTAATTTTTTATTCAAATTATTTAATCCCCACCCATATTCACATCTTATTAGAAACAAATGTTACATTTTCCATGCATGTCTATTCATTCAGGAGTCTTCGATGCTAGTTCCCGGGGTATGTATCTTTTGTGTCCTTGGATGGCGTCACTCTTCCGGCTCAATCTCACTAAGCATGTGTAGAGGTCAGGTGGTTAACAGACTCTGGACTCATACAAAAGGCCCAAATATGCACTAATAAAAAAGTCAAAAAGACAAATGTTAATTTAAAAAATAAATGCTTTCATTGTACACCACCTATCTCTACTCTAATCCCATTCATTTATTAATGCTTTCCCAGAATTAGCATTAATAAAATAGCTTGTGTTAGTTTCATCAAAGCAGATGCCAAGCATGTGAGCTTTCAAGCCGCCATTTTAATAGCATCTGCTCATGCACAAGAAATTCCCTCCAAGCGACAGCTCGTCATACTGCGTAGATGCAGCCATTATAGAATTTCGCTTGAGTTACTTATTAGTAAACACGTAGGCAAGCTTCTCTGTCTTTTATGTTCAGTGTGGTGTGTATTAGTTTAAAAAAAAAATCTTTTTTATTAACATAGTCAAAAAAATAAAAGCATCAGGTGACGGACAATCAATCGCAAAAGTTATTCATACATTTCCATATCTTATAATTTTCATCAAGAATTGTACTCAGGGATCATGGGATTCCATCGCTACAGCATCTTCATTGACAGCTGGAGGAGTACATATATCTCCCCTATAGGAATTCCACACACCCCTGAATTTCTCCAATTTCCCTGGGCGACCCCTAGCTACATACACAGATCTCTCTCTAAACATGCACCAATCTAAATCTTCCATCCATTTCCCCACCTGCGGCACCTGGCTGGCTCCATATAATAATTCCAGGGTCACCCATTGTTTCCCATGTGTATTAAGATCAGTCGGCTCCCAGACATTCAGGACTCATCGTAGGGTCTCCATCAACACCTCCACACCCAGCACCTCTCGAATCTTGCCAGGTATCTTAACCCAATAGTCCTGTATTTCAATACAATGCCATAAAACATGCATGAATGTTCCAATCTCCCCACAGCCGCCACGACACCTCCCATCTTCCACCAAACCCATCCGCACCAACCGAGGACCCATGACCGGTGCAGGATCTTCAGCTGCACTAATCTTAGTCTCATTTTAATAGCGACTATTTTTGGAGAAGAGACAGTCTCTCTCCAGTCTTCATCGTCCAGTACAAGGCCATCCGCACCCCATTGGTCTCTAATTTTAACCTGCGGATCCTCTGCGTGTTTAATACGTTTTTTATAGATCAGGGAAATAGTTTTGGTTGGGAGATGGCCATCCAATACCTGATCCTCCAGTGGGGAGGCCTCCAGAGGCACCGCATCCAGGGGAATATTCGCCAACAAAGCGTGCCTGACCTGCAAATATGGGAACCTCTCGCTCTCCTGCAGCAGGTGACTTTCTTGTAGGCGTCGAACATAAGATTTCCGTCTTTCTTCCACATATCTTTGACATCAGAGATCCCGATGATGTCCCACCTGTGAGAGGCCTTCGACCTCCACAGGCTACCCAGACCCTCCGAACTCCCCAGCTGAGTGGCCAGCGTAATCGTCCAATCTACTTAAGGTGCCGGTTAGCTGTGTGCCACACCTGAACCGCATGTGCTGCCGGCCCCACGAGGGGAGGCCGGTTCTTTATGGCATAGAGGGCTCTCATATAATCTATGCCAGGCATCTGACCCCGATCCATGTCATATCCAGGGTCGCGGGGCGATCCGTAGATCGCATGGTTAATCGCCGCCAACTGGGAGGCCCAATAGTTCTTCCGAAGGTCCGGGAATCCGATCCCTCCGTCGTACCAGGGCAAGGTGAGTTTATGGCCTACCCTCCCAAAGAAGATGCCGCTGGAGGGACTCTATTTCTCTGAAATACGAAGGGGGCACAGGGTCCATTGCGTTTTGAAGGGCGTACAGGAAACGGGGAAGCGCCATCATTTTGAACAATACTGCGGGACCCAACAGGGAAAACGGCAATGTCTTCCACCTCGCCACATCTCTGCGGAATCTGACCAGTGGGGGCCCGAGATTAATGTCAAATCGTAGCTTCGAGTCCTTGGTCACATATGTTCCCAAGTATCGAAATCCCACCATCTCTATTTGTAATGGGCAGGAGTCTGGGACAGCTGGGGGTTCACCTCTAATAACAAACAGCATTGATTTCCCCCAATTGATGGCGAAGCCCGAATACCTTCCAAATATGGCCATGACGTCAAGAAAACTAATCAAGGATTCCCGAGGGGACGTGAGATAGAGCAGAATGTCATTCGCGTATAGTGAAATTTTATCCTCCCACTCGGGTGTCCACCACAGTCCTCGAATTGTCCTGTCCCAGCGCACCCACGCTGCCAGCGGCTCAAGTGCCAAAGCGAACAGCAGTGGGGAGAGGGGACATCCCTGTCTTGTGTCACTTCCCAGAGGGAAATCATCTGATCTGTGGTCATTCACCACCACCCTCGCAAGTGGGCCTGTGTATAAAAGGCGGACCCAGTCAATGAACTCCTGTCCTATACCCATCTTGCCCAACACCGCAAACAGATAGGGCCACTCCACTCTATCAAACGCCAATGTGGCGTCCAATAACAATAGGACCGCCAGTCCGTGTATCTGCGGCGCGCCGGCTATAATCCCATGCAACCTCCGTATGTTAAGGGCTGTGTTGAGGCAGGGCATGAAGCCCGATTGATCCGGATGCACAAAAGTCGTGATTACTTTGACCAATCTGGTCGCCAGCAATTTTGCCAATATCTTCGGCTCAGCATTCAAAAGTGAGATTGGCCGATAGGAGGAGCACAGCGTTCAAGGCTTACCTTCCTAATGTATAACGACTATATTACCAACACGTTGATCATTTGGGAGCCAACCTTTTTCCCTGCTTTCTTCAAACATCTCCCGGAGAAACAGCGCTAGCTTGTTGGCATTCAATTTGCATAGTTCTATGCGGATTCCGTTTGGGCCTGTGGCCTTCCCGGAATGCACCTCTCTAATCCCCTGCGCAACCTCCTCGTTAGTGAAGGAAGAATCTAGGTACTTCCTGTCCTCCTCCAACAGTACAGGCATCTGAATGGCACGCATCATGGGGCATTGTCGGCCTCTGTATACTTGCCTGTAGCCGTATATACTAAGCTATAATAAGCAGAGAATTCCTCCACTATCTTCTGTGGATCCGTAATTTTACCTAAGTCCTTTGTATGCAATTCTGGCACCAGCCTGGACCCCCACTCTCCCCTCTCCAGCCTCGCGATCAATTTCCCTGCTTTATCGCCGTGTACATACACCCTGCTTTGGGTGTCAGCATGTTGTTCCCTGGCCCTCCCTCGTGCCAGGCTCCTATATTCGTCTCAGAGCAGTCTCAGACGATGCCGCTCTTCCGGAGTGCTCTCTCCCGACTCCTCGACCTACAATGTTGCCAACTCCGCCTCCACTCTATCGACCTCTGCTCGGCCCCTTCTCTTCTTTCCTGAGATTAGCGATAATACTCCATGGTCTTGTAGGCCTCCCAGAGGAAACATCCTGACTTCACTGTTCCAACATTATTCTGAAAATACTGTTCCGTGATCTGTATAATCTCCTTTTTGGTGGCGGGGTCTCTCAGGTGCCATGCACTTATAGGAGCTATCCGACCCTCGTCTCTCCAACCCACCTCTACACTAAGCCAAAGCGGTGAGTGATCAGATATTCCTCTACCCAGATGTCCTACTTCTCGGATCCAAGCAAGTTGCGATGTCGGTACCAGGATATAGTCAATTCTTGAGAGGGAGTGTGTGCGGCAGAAGCGTAGGGTAATACCTTTCCCCTGGATTCCTCAAATGCCACCCATCTGCAAGCCCCGTGGTTTCTAAGAAATCCGACAACCACCTCCACGACGGTGGCAGGATCCGGGCGGGGTGTCTATCTATTTCGCCATTCATCACAGCATTAAAGTCTCCCCCCACAATCAGCAACCCCACGGGCATTGTCAAAATAATTCTAAAAAGGTCACGAAAGGTGTCTGCTTGCAGGGCCGGGGGGACATATACAGACAAAAGGTAACAGTTCTTCCCTCCCACAGACCCGAAACGCCAATATATCTGCCTCTATTATCCTACCAAGTGGCCTGAATAGTCAACCGGAAGGAATTCCTCATTAGTATTCCCACCCCTCTGGACCCCGTGGTGAACCCGGCATGTGCAACCAGTTTGTATCCCCCCTTATGCAGCGCCATACAACGATTTCCAACCAGGTGTGTCTCTTGCAGCAACACCACATCTGGGGAGTGTCTCCTGATCAACTGGCTGTCCATCCCTCTTTTTATCTTGTCCCCTAGCCCATTTACATTCCAGCTGAGTGTGGCGATCCTCAACCCCGGTCTACCAGAAGACATAGAATTGGTACATCATATCCATATCACCCAATGCCAAAAAAAAACGACAACAAAAACCAAACACTGAATATACTGCACATTTTAAATTCACAATTGCAAAGAAACCTTGAATTTTCGAACACCCCTTAGCTCTCGTCCCACCTCCCACCTCCCTGCACCCCTGCCTGAAGTTTGCTCTCATCCCCAACTAGCAGTGTGCCTGTCGCCCCAACCTACTCTACAACTAACTAAAAGTAGAAATAGAGGAGGACCTGGGAATAAACCCCGCTCCTGCCCCCCCCCCATAACACCGCCCTTATATATTGGATTCCCCAAGACATTTTCCTCGGATTAGCGGCATCAGGGAAGCATTGCCCTCCCGTCCCACCACCCGCATTCCGCTCATCATAGATCAGACCCACACAGGCACCATACACAATAGTAATTGTTCATCCGCCTCCTCTCTGGGTTGGCCCTCAGTCTTTGCCGCTTATGCACTGTCTAACCGTTCCACTGCCACTTCAGGATTGTCAAAAAACCAAGCCTTCCCATTGTGTTCCACTCGAAGACGGGCCGGAAAGAGCATGCCGTTTCTTTGCATACCCTTTTCACGTGGTCTCCTGTTCACCGACAGGAAGCCTTGTCTCTGTTTTTGCACAGCTTGTGTAAAATCCGGAAAGAAAGAGAGAGTTTCATTTTTGAAGCGCAGTGCAGGCCCCGCTCGAGCCGCCTGAAGTATAACATCTCTGTCGCGAAAGTTTAGGACCTTGGCAATCACAGGACAGGGGGGCGCCCCAGGCCTGGGCCGGCCCCCCGGGACCCTATGTGCTCTTTCGACCGTAAAAAAAGTTACTGAGTCCTTTCGGTTTGAGGTGGTTAAGTACCAAATTTTCAACAAACAGGTCAGGCGTTTGACCCTCTGACTTCGCAGGCACTCCCAATATGCGAACGTTATTTTGCCGTGCTCTACCTTCGAACTCGTCTAGCTTGCAATCTGCGAGAGTTCTAGATACCTTAAGTTCCGGCACCTCCTGCTGCAGTAGGTTGACATCGTGAATGAGCCTGGCTGCTTTTACCTCCAATGACTTTACTTTCTCACCCGTCTTTGTGAGATCCGCTCTTATCAGCCCTACTTCAATGGTGACAATGTCAATCTTGGTGTCTAGGGTTTCCATATACTGGCCCAGAGATGTTTAAACTCCTGCAATAGCCGCCATGAGATCCGTCAATGTTGGCTCCACCACAGCTGGAGTGTCTTTCTCACCCCCCGTTTGCGGCTGTTTCGACATCCACGGGGGACCCCCTAGGGAAAGTGTACCGATCCAGCTTGTTCGACTGAACATTCCTGGACCCTTTGGTGTTTCGGGACAAAGCTCTATCCTGGTACGTTTTAGTCGCCATCTTGCCACTATGTTCCCATCAACACCTCCACACCTACAGATCTTGCGTAGAGTCTCTTCCGTTCTGCGTTTCTCAGTGGCAGGTCTTCACGAAATCTGCCCCTTCATTTCTCCCCTGGGCCACACAATGTCATTCCGCCTGCCACTTGACTTGCCAGTCGCAAAGCAAACTGGAGCAGTACTCAACCCTCCAGGGCCGCCACCTTGCTATCTGTATCTACTCCAAGATCGTTACTCTCGGTCAGGTCCAACTCGACCACTCGATGTACATTATCTACTGTTTATCCACACGATCCATAACTAGCCCGGTCTCAGGTCCCCTGATTTGATGTCTAATTTTACTGGGGGTTCCTTTGGGTGCCTCCCGATGTGCCTGGTGTCACTCCCACAGCTCCCCCAGCCACAGCTTCAATCCTCAGCCGTGTATTCACAGGCTCTTCCGAAGGTGACCCGCCCACCAGGCACCACCCGCAATCGAATACAGCTCACTGCAGCTCAGTCGTGCCGATGGGTTTCCTCCCCATCCTCCGGGAGCATCACTCATTTGCGACCACCAGCCTATGCTGCTTCTGGCTTCTGGAAAGCTCCCTGGGGCAATTCGCCTACCTCCCCTCTGTCTAAGAGCTCTCCTTACCGGACCGAGCGAATTGACCCTCAGCACTTTTGATTTTCCACCTGGTGTTACGGCACCAATTGCCTTACTGTTTTGGAGGAGGTGCACCTCGCGTCCTGCCAGTCAATTCCGTCTCACAGGCTCTCCGTCTCTGCAGGACCCACTCCAGCCTTTTGCAGCCTTTTGCGCCTCATTTCGGGACTCGGGCCCCATCCCTCCAAGCCCCGCTATCTCACCGGCGTTGTACGGAGCCCCAAATCATTCGGCGCTCATCTTCAAGCCGATCGGAACGGACTGGGACGTCTCCGCCTCCTGGCCCCGTTGTTGACACACTGCAGGATGCCCCGGTCTAGACGCTGGACCGGGCCTCAAACTGCAGGCCGACGCCACTCCACCACCGAGCCTCGGGGGAGGCTTGTTTCAGCGCCAACGGGCATGGCTTCACCTCCCAAACACGGGGGCAGGACAGGGGAATAGGATTAATGCCAGGATGTTGCGGCGGGAGAGGGAGATCGGCGGAGCCGGCCCCCTAAGCGGCCATCTCGGTCGCTAGCTTGGCTCCTCTCTGTGTGTATTAGTTTTACACAATACATAAGGAATACACTATTAAAAGTTAAATGATAAGATTGCTTCCGAGCAAGTCTCATTTCTACGAGCCCTTGCTCCATCACAGGTACCACCCCTTTATGCACTTTTGGTAAAACAAAATATATGATTGGTACTTGTGGGTCTCAGTATTGAGATACCTACATTCTTCATCAGTTATCAACCCAAAATCATACCATTCCCTTATCAAGATGGTTATCTTTCTCTTAGCTGATGGATATTTATCTCTACTGGTCTCTACATAACAATCTTGATTTTTTTTAACTAAGGGCCTCTGGATGATAATCTGTGTGATTGAGAACAACCATGTTACTCCCTTTGTCTTTTTTTTTTTTTTTTTTTTTAAGCGTCCATTTTATTAGTCGGTTTATTTTTTAAAAAGAGCAGATCCAGAAACAAAGTACTTAACAGTGTCAGAATATTCACGGTATAAAATAAACACAAATGATGCGCCAAACAAAAGTGAAAATTATCTACAAACTCTCTCCTCGTAATAAAAAGTCTGTGGCAGACTAGAGAGTACCAAGTCCGTGCAGTGGAAGTCATTCACAGTGCTCGTGGTCCTACACGTAGTTCTTGCTGGGGTAGTCACTCCTGGGCTGTGAAGCGACCGCGTTGTATCTCGCAGAGTAATTGTCGTCCTTTTTGGGGCAGGAGCAGCACAGCAGGCCACCCCCGAGCAGTAACATGGCGGCAGAGGCAAAGCCGATGTACAAGGCAGCCCCCAGCTCCCGCTTCTGGGATTCGACCACCAGTGGGTTGTAGAAGTCTCGAATGACCGAGTTGGCGGACCAGCAGACCGGGATGAGCATCAGGACGCCAGAAATTAGGAAGATGATGCCAGACACGACGCAGATCTTGGCCTTCGTATTCTCCTCCTCTACGCAGTTTGTGCACTTTGCGCCAATGACGCTGGCGAGCAGGGCCAAGATGGCGACCAGGATGGCAATGACGGTGAGAGCTCGCGCCGCCTGCAGGTCCTGCGGCAAGGCCAGCAGGGAGTCGTAGATCTTGCACTGCATCTGGCCAGTGCTCTGCACGATGCAGTTCATCCACAGGCCCTCCCAGATTATCTGCGCCACCACAATGCTGTTACCAATGAAGGCAGTCACTTTCCACATGGGCAGAGCGCAGGTGATGATTGTGCCGATCCAACCAATCAGGGCCAAGGCCATGCCGAGGATCTGGAGCCCAGTGGAAGCCATCTTGTCTTACAGTAGATGTGTATTAAACCTGCACCACAAGAGCCGCCGCCTGCAGCCCGGCCAAGAAGAAGAGTGTTACTCCCTTTGTCAGCTTTACTTATCATAATAATATTATCTTGTCAAGTATGCAATTCTTTCCTTTCTATCTTAGTTAGATTGTCAGTCAGTCAGTTAGTCAGTCAAAATACTTTATTCGATTTTAGATAAAATCATAAAAAGACATTCATTCCATACATATTAAAATGTTAAAATTCATTTACAAAGATTGTTTCAATACAATATGTTCAGTAAAAAACTGTTAAAAAGGGAATTTGTGCAAAAAGGCAAAGTACCACATACAAAATGCCAATATGGGTTTGCAGCGGGTGGGCGGTCATTAGGGACTGTCTATTGTTGCATTAATTGATTTAATGCGTGATGCTGCTACCAAATAATTTCCCATACAGAATATAGTGCGAATGTTACTCATAGACTGGAGGTAAAGAAGAGCTGGTCTAGCTTGTATGAAACCAGCCTCCCTCAAAATTGGTAGCAAATGTTTTTTGCGAGGAACTGAAAATAAAGAGCAAAACATGACGAAATGCATGGTGTCCTGGGTTGAAAAGTTGTCACAAGAGCAGGGAGGGGCTGACTCTGGTCTAGCCCAAGACTGATAATTGCCCAAATAATAGTGGATCAGGTTAAATCTAAACTTAATTAAGAGGAATCTGTGGAAAGGACTAGTAACAATGCTGAGGTAGGGTTCCAGTGAGGTGGAGCTTTTTAATATGTAATGAGACCTCACAGAGGGCTTCTGCAATTCCCTTTCCTCGCCGGCTAATCTTGCCAAGGTCATACACTGCCTCTTAACTGAGACTACATCCACGTTCCTGATGCAAGAAGGGGATTCAAAGAGTTCCGGTCTCCCCACTTGAGCAAATGACTTCCTCAGATATTCCAACCAGGGGATCTTTTTGGTGTGATCTAGCGACATGACGTCCTCCATGATTGAATGGTTTAAGAGTTAACTCCTTATTGAGCCATGTTCTCAACCATAAGATCAGCGGTGCCAAGTTGAGCCTGTCTGTAACATAATCCATGGCCACCTCCGCATGGATTGAGTATGTTGGAGTAGATATTGGGACTGACAATAGGGAACGCAAAAACCTATTTTCTGCCCTCTGTATAGGCTCAAGGCATGCATATCCCCAAATCGGAGCACCATACACGGCAATTGGGATACATTTGCTACTGTATACCTTCAATAAGGCCTCCATCGGCCTAGCCCCCAGTCTTTTTGAGAAGCCCATGAGAGCCGCCGATGACCTGGCCACTGATAGGCTTTTTTCCCTGATCTGTGTGCCCCACGATCCCCTCTCATCGAAGAGCACCCCCAGGTAGGGGAAAGTCGCCGTTCTTGAGAATATTTCGCCCTTACACCTAAAGATTTTTGGTTTCCCTTTGCGTCTAGGGGCTCCGACCACCATCCTGTGAGATTTGCCTGCATTGACCTTCATGTCCAATTCGTCCATAAAGGCACCAAATGCATGCAAAAAACGCTGGAGGCCAATGTCAGTGCGGTCTATGAGGACTGTGTCATCCGCGTATAGGAGAGCAGGAATCTTAGCTTCTCCTACACGTGGGACGTCTCCCCCGCCTCCTCCAGGTGACTACCCAGGCCGTTGATATACATGGTGAACAGGAGGGGGGCTAATATACAGCCCTGCCTTACCCCACGCATGGACTTAAACTGTGGACTACATCTTCCCTCCCTGGTGACCCTGACCATAGCAAACAAATCCTGATGAAGGGAAGCCATGAACCTGACTAAAGCCCAATCTATCCCAATCCTCAACAGTGTGGCCCACAACTTGGACCTATTCACCAAGTCGAAGGCTGAGGAGAGGTCCATAAACGCCAGGAATAAAGACCCCTCCTTAGCCACCGTGTACTTGGCGATCAGAAGGTGCAAATTTGAGCACTGCTCCATTGTTCCCCTCTTCTCCCCAAACCCATATTGGATATTGGCCAACCCACCGCAATTCTCAATGCTCTTCCTCAACTTGACTAATAGGACTCTGCCTAGGATCTTAATGGCAGAGTCCAGGAGAGATATGGGCCTATAGCACCCTGGGTCGTCCCGGTGGGCCTTCTTAAAGATTGGGACAATGATGGAAGTTGCCCAGATGGTTGGAAAAGAGTTACCATTAGCGGCATTGAATACATTTGTCAGGACTCCCGCCCAGAGGCTTGGTGAGAGTTTATAAAAATCTGCCGGCACCCCGTCGGGGCCCGGCGCTTTGTTCTTTGTGGTGTCATGAATAGCTTTTTCCACCTCGCTTTTGTTAAAACACACAGGGGGCGCCTCAGGGATTGCAGATGGACTCAAAGTGCAGTCCGAGGGTACACCTCCATATACTGCACTAAAGTGGGTAGTCTATTTATCATCCGAAATGACACAATCCATATCTGAATTGGTCGATTCGGAGAAAAAGGGCTGATTAATTATGGCCCAAAATTGTCTACTGTCCCTCAAGACGTCCAAGAGGAGTAAATTCTCCCAAGCTGTATTCTTAATTTCCTCTTTCCTGGTTTTAAGGGCGGACTTGTATTGCTTCCTTAGGGAGGCTATGTTCTTCCTATCCCTCGGTTTATGCTTGAGTGCCAACATCAAGGATCTGTGTGCTTTGGAGCAATTTGAGTCAAACCAGCAGCGGTGATTAGTAACTCCCCGCCTCGTACTGGCCGTTAGGTCGGACGAGATTTGGCTAAATATTTCTTCAAAAGCCCCCTTTATTTCATGGTCCGTGGCCGTATTATTTTGACAGACCTCTGTGTATCCATTAATTTTGGGTAAAATATCCACATAAAAAGTGTCAGGCACCACATTCGACCACTTAAGCCTTCTCCCCTGATCCACCAGATCATGAAGGATGTGGGCCTTCCTTCCAAGGGGCGTGGCTTAGGCCCCATATACTGCCCCCAGGCCACCCTCAAGTACTACAGGGTTATGATCACTATGTACAGAGACCATTGTTCTGTACGAAATTACCCTGTTCAGGATCCCTGGAGTCATAAATATATAATCGATAATGGACCCCGGGATGGAGCCTTTGTAAGTAATAGTTCTGGGTTTTCCTTCAGGGGAGTTTGGTTCGTAAAAATTGTAATTGGCCAGCAGATCTTCTAACTCTTCTCCAAATATGGAGTGCTCAAAGTGTGGGCCTTCTAACCCTGCACACCCCTCGTGGTTGCCTATTCCACACAGATCTTTACGTGGATGGATATTAAAGTCCCCCATGAGGATAAATTCATGATTAAAACATTTGTTTTGACTGACAGAGGATAAGAAGGATTCTAGAATGGCTATACTATTGTTGCCAGTATCCTTATTCCGTGAATTATATAAATTAATATAAAAAGTGCTCCTGGTAGGGGAAACTGACCTTTCGACTATTCAAATATTTGGAGAAGAGTTATTAACCAGTCTCAAGGACCCTTTAAGGTTTAAGGAAAATAGGAATATGAGGCCTCCCATGGCTCTACCCGCTCTGCTTGGGGAGGTGGCAATGACAAAACTAGTAAAGCCATCCATCCAAAAACTGTCCGCGGTATCCCATGTCTCTTGGAGGGCTATGGCTTCGTACCTTGAGACCAGGCCCACCCAATCCTCCTCCGTTTTTTAGTTCTAATACCGGCCCCATTCCAACAAAGGAGTTTACACACCGTATCCTCCTCTCGGTCGAGGGGTCCTTCTGGAGGAGGCTGCGCATGGACTAATGGTCAATCAATACCCTCCATGACTGACAGGGGGGCAAAGCGATTGCTGGTGACTAACCCACTACCCGATGCTGCACCATCAGCCGCCTCGATGTGGGATGACAATAAAGCAACCTCTTCCCTTTGATCACGAGTTTGGGGGAAAACCCCAATGCTGCCCCCCCTCAGGGTTTGTTTCAAAATTGGGCCCGTGGCAGGATGGCGGTATCTAACAGTGTCTCTCTCTGGGGGGGGGGATAGAAAAAACCTAGGGGAACAGGTCTCACATGGTCCATTGCTGATATGTCTGAACCATCCCAAAAGAGTTTGTCTGCCAGGTCAGCCCTGTTGAATTTTATAACCACGCAGTCCCCCTGGATGGTCTTTGGTTGTTTTCCAACCCATCCCAACCTCCTTGCAAAAATAAGCGAGCCTGAAGTATCCACCCGCTGCATGTATCAGCACACCAGATCTTAGCTTTAGTTAAAAGGTCAGTAGCGGATTCCCGCTCGCCCTCTTTGAGCGGTGGTACCCCTATGAACACTGCGACCAATGGGGCAGCCGCCGGTGGCAAGCTTAGGTTAAAATTGCACGGTAGTGATTTCCTGCTCGAGGATGTGGTTGGTTGCGTCTGTGGGGGAGAAAGTTCTGCACCCGCAAAGTTGGATATATTTCCTTCCGGACTTACAGGAGGACACTGCCCGGCAGGAACTGTACCGACACCCCTCTGTGGCGGAGCTGTATGGCAATTGCTTGCCCCTTCTATATTGACAGGACCCTGAGTCACTATTCCCCTCTTAGACAACTCTTCAGGCAGAGGAAAGCGTTAACAATTTTGTCCAACAATGAGCATTTCTCGAGAAGGTCGGACAAGCATGTGTTCAACGTGTCGACAATATCTTTTGCAATCCCAATTAGCAGTGGCTCGATTCTAGCAACAAGAAGTGCCTCCAATTGATCGCCAAGTGGGTCAGGGGATGTGGTAGGTGAACATACAACGTTAGTTTTTTTAGCCCTTTTCCGCTTCGATGGTTGAGGGGCCATCTGAAAACACTGCACAGGGTCAACAGTAGGAGTATTGGAGTTGATCAATGTGGCCGGGGGGGTAGGGTTGGTAATAATAGTCACCACAGGTTCCAGGGGTATGGGGGGGACTTCGCTCGGTGTGCCCTGCATGCTAGTGCGTAGTGCCTCAATTGTGGGTGTATCGACCAAGCAAGGGACTGACAAACCCAGTTCTTGTTCGGCATTGGCAATCTCTTTAGTAAGAGCCCCCACAGCAGAAGATAAGTAAGACATGATTGATTTTGAGTGTCTAGGCACTTTAGCGCTTTTCCCCTCCTCATCGCAATTAGGAGCTTTCTTTTGCTTACCCATTTGTGGTAGATGTTAGGGGGGTGGCCCCGCCCCGCCTCCTTCTGCCTCGGACTGCCAAAGACTGCCCCGCTCTTGTCCCGGGCTTAGCCCGGTGCCGCCCGTGCGTGTCCCGCGGGGCGGGAGGCATCCCGCTGATTTCAAGTGCCTCCGGGCGCAGTAATACGTCACTGGTGCGCCGTGGTCCCGGGGCACCTGGGTAATGTAGTTACCGGCCCTCTGATGTGTCAAAAAGACTAGCCGTTGCCGCACGGCAGGAACAGGCGATGGTCTGCGGGGCCGCCAGGAGCAGCAGCAAGATTGCGGGTCACGTCTTCCCCCAAGGCAGGTCTAGTTAGATTGTCACACTTAATATGACTGTCAACTTTTTTAATATCCTCCAATACACATTGCTGAAAAAATGTCTAAGTTACCTTTGCACAGTAAGTTAGGCACAAAGTAGATTTGCGAAATAGGGTATATACCGGGTCGTTCCGGATGGCTGTGGGAAGTGAGTTCCATAATGAGGGACCAAGGTTTGCAAACGATCGACCTCCCATGATTCTGGGCACCGAGAATTTCTCTTGAATGGATGAGCGAAGACACCGGGAAGGAACATAGGGCCTGACTAAAGATTGCAGATATTGAGGGGCTGCTCCAGTTTTGATTTTGAACATGTAGCTCAGGGCTTTGAATTTAATTCGATTCTCCACCCTGAGCCAATGTAGGTCCCGCAGATGACTTGAGACAGAGGTAGCTCTAGGAACCCTGCAAATTAATCTTGCTGCAGAGTTCTGCACCATCTGCAGCCTCCGAGTCACTTCCTTTTTGGATCTGAGGTAGAGAACATTGCCGTAGTCCAGTCTCGAGGTGATAAGAGCCTGGACTACTGTTCTCTGAGTAGACTCAGGCTGCATCCAGATGATATTTTTTAGCCACTTCAAGATGGTAAAACAAGTAGCAGTTACCTTGACTGCTTGATGGTGCATAGTAGGCGAGTCATTGATGATGACACCTAAATTGTGGACTTGACTAGAGGGCCGCAGGAGTGCTCCCATCTCACCGGGCCAGTTTTGAGGGCCCCAGGGAGCTTTGTTTTTACCAAGGATCAGGATCTCCGTTTTCTCTCTGTTAAGCTTAAGGTAATTGTTGTGCATACATTTAAACATCATGTCAACCAAGTTGCTGGCACATGCTTTAGGGCCATCGGACTATTGAAAAGGGTGTTCCCCTATATACCTGATTGTCACAGGAAAACCCTAGTCCAGGCAGTAGTGTTCAGTAGATTGGACTACTGCAATGGCCTTCTATTGTCAACTATTGAAGGCCAATTAAACAAATTGCAAGTAGTCCAAAACACGGCGGCGAGGTTAGTCCTCAATGTTCCATCTAGAACTCCCTCCCGTCCTCTACTAGCCAAACTCCACTGGTTGCCAGTGCGGCAACGCACGAAGTTCAAAATTCTGTGTACCATTCATAGATGCCTGACAGGAAAGGGCCCCAAATATCTGACTAAAGCTTTTCAACCCTATGTTCCAGGCCGATCACTTCGATCGAGTAATCTCCATTTACTACAGGTCCCTAAAATAAAAAAATCTCGTCAGGGAGGTCGTGCTCTGGCACACACAGGACCCGCTCTCTGGAACTCCCTTCCCCTTAAACTCAAACTCATCACCAACCATTTATCCTTTCGTAAAACCCTCAAGACTCACCTTTTTACTATTAATTAATCAGCTCATGACTCACTACCTCTGTAAATGACCAGGCATGGTACAAATCTCCTTATCCAGCACAAGCGCGGAGATACCCCTTCGGGGATTTATTCATGCGCTATAAAAGCACATAAATAAATAAATACATGATGCAATTTTACCCAAGCCAAGCTGAAGGGGGGATGGCCCGGCCGCACTCTCCATGGAGCGAGAAAAGATAATCTAGGAGTCGTCCGCGTAGGAAAACGGGGACAGCTGTGCCTCTTCTGCAACATCGGCTAAAGGTCTTACATATAGGTTAAAAAGTAGAGGGCTAAGGATGGAGCCCTTAGGTACCCCATAGGGTGAGGGATGGATGTCAGAGCTGGATGTTGGGGAAAAGATTTGAAAAGTGCAGTTGGCGAGAAAGGAAATAAGCCAGTTGAAGGCTGAGCCACTGATGCCTAGAGATCTTACCATGTTTACTAGTACGGTATGAGATACCATGTTGAATGACTCGCTGAGGTCTAGTAAAATGAGGTTTACCGTATCTTCAGCGTCCATGTGACCCCACAGCCTTTCCGTTACCCCCAGTAAAGTAGTTTCTGTAGAGAAACCAGTTCTGAAGCCAAATTGTGATGGGTGAAGGAGCTTATTGGTTTCGACAAAACTGGAGAGATGAGAGTGGATGTGTTTCTCCAAGATTTTGGAAAAAGCAGATAGTAAAGAGATAGGCCGATAATTGGAGGGTAAGTCGGGGTTGGCATTAGCCTTTTTTATGAGGGGGATCACCATAGCATGCCTCCAGTCTGGTGGAACTGTGGCTTCCTGTAGGTAGGCATTTACAAGGTCCAAAATGGCAAGCAGAGCTGGTGACTCAAGCTGCTTGAGCACAGAGATAGGCAGGGGCTCCTTGGGTGATCCAGATTTGCCACTATCTAGGAGTTTTTTAAAGGAGGCTGCATTTAGTAGTGGCCAAGTGTCCAGGTAGTTTGAGTGGGCGCAAAGCAACATGTCCTGGTCAGGATGAGTAGAGTCTGCTACGGGTGGTGCAGATGCTGTTTGTAGGGAGCTAGCAGGTTGGGAAGATGGGGAGGGTTGTCGCACCATGAGCTAGCAATATCCAAGTACATTTTCTCGACTTTCTGGACGAAGAAGGACGCTAGATCCCCACATTGTCATTTATTAAGTGGGGGGGGGGGCTATCAAGAGTGGCAGAACCAGCGAGCTCCTTTACCACACCAAAAAGTGTTTTGTAGCAGTTCAGGGCATCAGAGATAGTTGTTGAGACGTACTCAGCACGTGCTGATTTGCAGAGATTGTGGTATGCTTTTTTGGCCTTTTTGTAGATAGTTTTAGATTCGGGAGCATAATTCCTTCTCCATCTACATTCCATCGCTTTGCATTTGGCTTTCTCTATTTTTAGAGTGTGAGTAAATCAGGGCACTGGGGGGGTGAAGATTATTGACCCTTTTTTTGGAAAGAGGAAGAAAGGTGTCTATGGCATTGAGAAGCCATTTTTGCACAGTGTCAGAAAGCATAGTCACCCTATGTTTGGAGATGGGCATGTTAGAGCACAAGATATTATTTAAGACAGTCATGTCAAGTTTTTCCAATCTCTTGTTAATGCCCTTGAGGTAGGAGTAATGAACACAGTTATCAGGGGGTACCTCTCGGGCAAACAGAGTCACTGTGGCAAGGTGGTGCATCCCTGGTGCTTCTACACCAAACTCCTTGCATGGCTCAGATCACAGAGGCCTTCTCCTCACATTTGGGGGACACCAGTCCACTCTGGCACACAGCACTGACCCAATCAGTACACAGCCATTCTCCTCACACTTAGCTCAAGGAATCCTCTTGGTAGAGTTCCCCACTGGACTTTCCCTCCAAAGCTCTCCTCTTCCTCACAGGGCACACTTGTCTTGGCTAGCAGACAGATGCTGGTGCTGCAGGCTCTAGGGAAGATGATCTTTATTTCCCTGGGTTATGGTCCTCTCACCGAGAAGGGAGACTTTGCAGGCCTTTGCCTCCAGTCCTGGTCACAAGCTGAAGTCTTGCAGAGCTTCCCCTCCTCAACTGCCTGTCTGGATGCTTGGCGGATGATCTCGTTTGGGGTCTCATCCTCCTGTTTTTATTGTCCATTTCCAGACTTCAAAATGTGATTTAGGGTCTGAGTGGTTGAAGTTTAATGTGGGAGTTCTGCTTCTTTTTGAAGTGTCTACTTCTCTTTTTCTTCTTTCTCCTTGAAAGGATGGCTGTCACAGCAGTCACGACTTCGAAGCTGATTGACCCACAGCACCCGCTTTGTATGGGACATCTTTTGGCTCCTTTTGACCCTATCCTCCAACCTTTGGATGCTGTAAAGGCTTCTATATGATTACATGAGATAATGCTGTAGAAAGTTCTAGTTATCCTGGAATTATTCAAAAATCCTCCTCTTCCTTGAGACTTTGGATTTGGTTGATGACCCCTCCAGCAAACCCGAAGAACACTGTGCTATTTTGTTGGATTTGTTTATTGAGGATGATGCTTTTTCCTGCCCTATTGAGAACAGTGGTCAAAAATCAAGTTGAGGATGGTAGGAACAAAAGTGCAGTATGGGGGAAAAAAGTAAGTTATTTCAGGCTATCAAATACCTGGCGGCTGAAAGGCAAGGCTTCGAATGCTGCTAGGGCTAAAAATAAGACTCTGTTGACTGACAAAAAGAGACTCTTTTCAGTCCGAACTTGGGAACAACCACAGGAGGCAGTAATTGAGACCAATTGGCAACCTTTTTGATCAATAATGGGCACAAGTTGTAGAGGGTAATGAAGTGACCAAAGGAATGTTACTTCTCTACAGGTTTTTGGTGCTAGCATTTTTGTAAGCTGTATGGGAATCCTGCACCATGTAGCTAATGCATTCTTACCACCTTTACATCTCAAAAGATCGACTTTGCCATTGGGACTCAAACGAGAGAGGCAGCTTCATGACCACATTTGTCTCCCATTGATAATTGTGTTGCCCAGGACACTGTTATCTAGCCAACTCCCTTGGCCTTGTTTAATAAAATAATTGAAGTTGGTTCTTCACTTCTCTCCTGGTAATTTACCATTATATTCCCAAAATATGAAAAATCCAGGCTCGTTATCAGGCAAGGTCCTGGAAAAAAAACGGACCCATTTGTCTACTTATAAAATAATTAATGATTGCAAGGCAAGCATTAGACCACCCTCTAGAAAAGTTCAGCATGGGTTTTAGTGTTTCTGATTTGTTATGACATGTGTCACCCTGAGGAAATTAAGTTGTTTTTTTTGCCTTCTTTCTGATAACATAAAATGCTTTTAAGGGAGTCGCAGAACAGAACTCTTTTCCAGCTGTACTGGCTGATGCGGCTGTGTGTTATGATCCATAGAGGGAAGGAATAGAATACTTGCCAATCGCAAAATGGTTTAGGCAGGGCTATTCTTTGGTTACTATCTTATTCAATACTTTCATAAATGATTTGCATGATAATCTAAGAAAATGCAATGCTGATTGCGATTGCCCTGTTGATAATGGTTGGCCTGTTCCATGTTTGCTACAGGTATAAGACCCCATCTTGGTCAATTTGGAAAACTCCTAGCACCTTTCCAGATTTGTTGCCAGTTTGAAAATATAGCAGCGAATGCAAACAATGTAGTTTCTTACCATAAGGTACCCCCTGAAGACATTTTTTGCCAAAATAGCAAACAACTGGAACTAGGAGAGTAATCTATTTGGGGCTTTCTACTTTCATTATCCCAAAATTGTTTTTCTGTCTGTCAAGTCGCAAAAAACTCGAAAATGTTGAGCCACCAAAGCAAGAAGTGCTAACTTTGAATTCAAAATTGAAATGCAGGCTGCTGTCAATGCCTGTAGGAATATAAAGTTGAACTCTTTACCTCGGGTTCTCTACAGAATTATTCACACAAATATTATTCTTAACTCATAGTGATCGTGAAGTAAACACGGAAAAAGCAGGAAGGTAGGCTGACGTGTTTATTCTTACATTGGTCCCCAGCTACCAAGACAACCACCCACAACAGCAACAGGCAAGGAATGACTGATTCCTTATTCAAATCGGAAAATGATTTAATTTAGAACGTTACATGAGTAGCACAAGTTGGAACAAAGAAAACAAAGCACTACTGCACTTAAGACAGAACACTACAAATCGCTTAGTGTAGAGACCGAGATCATCAATATTCTCAAGAGGCAAAAAGATTAACATTTTATACAAAAGTGACGACAATAACAGTTTAAATACAAGTAAGGCATATAGTTCTGTTAGGCTTGGCACCATTGACGTGGGTCTCCCCTGCATTTTTTGCCTTTGTCTCCTGTGTTTTTGCTGTGTGTTTGACTCCATTTTGGTGGTCTACATGCTTTAGCCACTTTCAGGCACATGCATCAATATTGCATTTTGCGATTCCTTAATTGCGAAAAATAAGGAATCACAATTAAGGAATTAGAAACTGCAATGCATCAAGAAATCGCTATAAAAATAGCGATTTCTTAAAATTCCTTAATTGCCATTCTCTAATGGAGAATCGCAATTAAGGAATACTTCCCCATCCATTCCTATGGGCCTAGAGGCCGATAGGAATGAAAGGTAAGACATTCTAAATTTGCAATTCACCATTAAAAATTCGCAAATTAAGAATGCAATTTCAAGGGTACAGGGGTGTCCAAAGGACACCCTGTTGCACCCCTGAAATCTGCTTAGTAGTACATTTTGTGCACTCACATGCCCCAAGGTGTAAAATGGAACTTTGAAAAATGCACTTTAGTGCATTTTTCAAAGTTTTCGCAAATTACCATGAAGATCAACTTCATGGTAATTTGCTCCCCTTATTTGCGAATTCGCAAATTTTTAAAGTTTGATTAATTGCATTTAAGGAATCTCAATTTGAGATTCCTTAAATGCAATCGCAATTTAAGAAATCGCAATTTTGCGATTTCTTAAATTGCGAAAATAACAAAAATGTTAATGTATCCCAAAAATGGGAATTGCATTCGCAAACGGACGAATTTTGCGATTCGCACCGTTTGCGAATGCAATTGCCTTTGATGCATGTGTCTGATAGCCATTGCTGTTCAGTGCTAAAGTGCAAGTGCTCCATTTGTAAATTGTTGTTATGGATTAGTGATTCCATGATTGGCATATTTGATTTACAGCGTCAGACCCTAGTACAGTGCACTGTGTGTGCCCAGGGTCTATACATCAAATACTGCTAGTGGCCTGCTGCACTGATTGTGCCACCCACAGAAGCAGCCTGTAAAATGTAACTCTGGCCAACCATTCCAAAGCCTGTGCTCAGTTAAGTACTGCCATGTTGACTTGGCAAGTCCACTCACTTGCCGGGCCCTAACCTTCCCTTTTCTTACATGTCAGTCACCCCCAAGGTAGGCCCAAGGTACCCCTGTAGGCACTGTGCGGTGTATGTGAAAGGTAGGACATGATGTGTGTGGCATGTCCTGACACTGGATTACTGCCAATTTTGTTTTTCACTATTGCAAGGCTACCTGTTCCCATAGGACAACACAGGGAGATTGCTTATAACATCTTATGAACATAACTACCCCTGGGAACAAGTTAGGAAAATAAACAGTTTAGTATGCCTGAACTTAGAATGTTAAAATGCATCTTTTAGTGAGGGTGATTTTTACATTCTGTGTTTGGAAATACCACTTTTAGAAAGTAGGTATTTTCTTGCTTAACCATCCAGTGTGCCTCTGCTAGGTTTGTGTATTGCATGTCTGGCTTTTAGATGACAGGGTCTGGAGACGGGCAGTGACTAAGCATGGGCGGAAAATCCGTTTCGCTCGCGGATTTTGCGGATTTTCGGTAAATTCGCAATCCGCGAGATTCGCGAATCTCCAGCTAAATCCGCAAATCCGCGAGCAGCGGATTTCATGGCTTGCTCACACTGTTCGCGTGAGTTCGCGGCTTCCCAGTACAACTTCGCGCCCCGCGAATAAGCGCAAAATTGCAGAAATACGATTTTAGCAAAACTGAAACTACTTACCAGGTTCAAAAGTTCAGGCTCATCATTAGTAGCCATTTCCTGTAGTGCTTCCTGAGGGGCCCCTCCAGAGTTCAGTTGCCAGTTGCAACTATTATGTGACCCTGCTCTGAACCTCAGAATAGTTACACATATGCCACAAAGGTCCTGAATTACAGCTAAGGGAGACAAGCAGGAGCCAGGCTGGAGGTTCAAATCCATTAATCAGCCCCTAATTCATTATTGTCAGTTGGGGCAGGGTAGGTGTTGTAACTAATTTTGCAACAATGAAAGCACTTAGCAAGTGCAAAAGATCACTAATCAGGAAGCACTAAGGAAGCAGGTGCCAGCTAAAAAAATATTCTGTGACACATTAATCAGCCCCAAATTAATTCAGGTCACTTGAGGCAGGGAAGGTGTGCTTGCGTTGCCACAATAATGTACACTGACTGGACAACCAGAGGGTGCTGTGATGAAACAGAGGGTGGCATGGGTGGGCCAGAGGGTGGCATGAGTAGTCAGAGAGTGGCAGTGGTGACAGAGAGTGGCAGTGATGAAGAAGAGTGTCCCAAACAGGCTGGACACGTAGAAACAACAAGTTCGCGAAACTTGCGACCCGACAGGTAAGTTCGCGTTTTGCGAAATTGTACAAAACCCTCGCGAACTGGCAGAAACCCGCGCGAACACACAAAAAAAAAAATCCGCAAATTCGCGAGAATTCGCGGATTTTGCGGATTGCGAGTTCGCAAATCCGCAAAATTCGCGAACGCGAGATTCGCAAAATTCGCCCATGCTTAGCAGTGACTCTAGAGAGCCTGAAGAGTTAGGGCTGGGCTGAGTAGACCTGGGCTGCATTTAGAGTAGAGGGAGGAGATTTCCTTTCACCTGAATGGGCCTGGTCTGCCTTAAACAATGCTTTCTCCACCCCCTGCCAGGAAGCTGCACCAGTGAGGACAGAACTGGATTTTTGTGTCTAAAAAGAGGGGCCCAGGCCCCAGACTTTTAGATCACTTCTGGGATCAAGAGGAACCTTTGCCAGGAGAAAAGCCAGAGGAACTGATGAGGAAAACCACCCCTGTGCTGTTTGCTGTTTATGGTTGGCTTACAGTGGCTACTTGCTGCCAAGGAAAGGAGAAAAGGACTTTGCTGTTTGCTGTGTCCCCTGCTTGAGGAAAAGATCTCCAAGGTCTTGAAACTGAGCTTGCTCCTATTCTGAAGTCTCAGGGACACAAAGACGTCACCACCAGCTCCCCTGAACTGCCTTGCTGCGAGTTCTGACACCCTGGGATAACATCTAAAAATAATTAATTTGTAGGAAAAAAGTAAAATCGAAAAATACGTCAGCCAGACTACCTGGCTTGACACTCCTCATTTCGTGCACCGATAGATATTCCTTGCAGTGCTCTTTTACTAATGAGTGCAGGACCAGCTTAGTTTCGTAGGAGCTTTCCCACAGCTGTAGTAGCCCCATAAGGTAAACAACGTTTACAACGACCGCGGTACAACGAAGTACCATTGCCACGCAGTTATAACAGCGAAAGTTGTTACAACGAATTGCGCTGGGTGGCGCTCAAGGATAATAAATCCTTTAATTTACTATCCCAACACCTTCCCTACTATCCACGGGGACTGGTGTTGGAATAGTAAATTATATTTTTTTAATTTGCGCCCCCCCAACGCAAGTCGTTGTAACAACTTGCGTTGTTACAACCGCGTTGTAATGGTACTTCGTTGTACCGCGCGCGTGGTAGTGACATACATCCGCCCCATAAGAACATAAACTTAATAGACGCAAACTAGAAAACCTTCTCCCAACCTTTGTGTCTAAGTAGTGGCTTAAGCATCAGTCTGTTTGGTCCCAGCTCCTCTGTGGACCTCAGTCTATGCCAGTAAAGCAGTTGTCTAAACATCAGGGAGAAATTAATCTGAGAAAATGCCAGCATCTAAAAATTGAGGGAGACAAAGTGCACTCTGCAGTAGATTAAATAGGTTCCTAATTGTTTAAAACTTGTTTTCCAACCTAATGAGTGCCTCAATTCTCAAGTCCCCATATTTCTGACACATACATGGCTGCACTTTTTACTTTAATGCTGTAAATCTCCAGTGCAGATGCTAGCGGACTGGCCAGAGTTTTCTTCCACATCTTGATCACATCACCAGCCTCCTGTTGAAATTTGAAAGTACCTATTTTTATCTGCGCAGACCAACTAAGTTTATTTGTTAAGCAGACCCCCAGATACACAGATTCTTGGACTTGCTCAAGCGGGCCGCCTTGGATCAAAAAAGTGTATCCTCCTCATTTATTACATTTAGAAGACCATCAATTTTTTTGTTGATGTTTAATTCCAATTTGAATATTGGGAACTACCTAACGGCCCTTACCCAAACTACTACAATCAGCACAGGCCTTTTTTAGGGACCGGCCAGGAACATCCAAGAGGCAGGATGAAGAGGAGAATTCTGGTACAGTGGGCCCCCATGCACGAACAGGTCACAGAAACCACCAGGAGCATGCCAAAGGAAATACAACTGAGCTCAAGCAACCAACTAGGCCCAAACAACCAACCAGTCTAGAAATCAATTTAACTAACAGAAGGCTCTCCATTGCACTGATGCAGGATTTGGAGAAAGGCTTAGGTTTTGTACCAATGGCCACATTGGACAAATTCAAACTCAGTTGCGAAATCAATTAATTCATCAGGAAACTCAAACTGAGGGCCTTCCTTGAAGGCAAACCATTGATCAATGACACCCAGGGGGATATGGTTTTGAGAGTGAATTCCACCTTCACTCCTCCCGCCACATCAGTGCCGATTGAGATATTGGCCTTTGAGAAAGCAGGCCCGAAGAAAATACAGGACATTAACCCAAACACTATCAGGAACTTCAACAATACAACTAGGGAGGGAAAGGAAGCCGTAAAAGAACTGGCTGATGACAAATACATAGTGACCAAGCCAGCTGACAAAGGGAGAGCCATTGTCTTACAAAAAACTGAGGCATGTCTGAAAGAATGTCTGAGGCGTCTCAATGACGAGGGAAATTATGAAGTTCTCCTAACAGAGCCAACAGAGTTTCTAAGCACAAAAATAGATCACATGGCAGAACAAGACCTAGTATATCACTGGATTTCAGAAAAAGAGGGTGTGTTCCTTACCAAACAAAAGACTGGTCACGCCATTTTTTCTACATAATCCCAAAGATACACAAAAATGTGATGAACCCACCTGGGTGGCCTATAGTAGCGGGGATAGGTTCTGTTTTAGAACCTCTATCCAGATTTGCTGATGCACTTTTGAGGCCACTAGTTCAAAACACCAATATTTAACTCAAGGATACCAAGGACATTTGGCGGCGCTAGAGGGCACACGGCAATACGGCCGCACCCGTGTGAGGCTCTGCCCGGCTAAGCTGATATCCGCCATAAATCCTTGCCATTAATAGCCCTGAGGGGGTGCAGTGTGTAGGAAACTGCCTTCTGCATCGATTATTGAACTTACCTGGACACTGTTTGCTCGCTGTTGCAGAGGAACCGTAGTATGGGGTAACCCAGTATCCCTCAGAACCTGGGCAGTACTATTTGAATATAAACAATGGTTCCGTCGGGTAATATCAATTTTAGGTAAGAAACAAATCTTTCAACAAGCATATGCGTTATAAATCAACATATCATGTGTTTTTATCAAGAGAGATTCATCAAATGCAAAACCAACCAAGGGAGTAAGGGTCATGAACAGTTTTAATCACTGTATTTCTTCAATTTAACGTTCATATTATACATGTGATAGACCCTCTGTAAAATGCTTTGAAAACACAACAAGAGAAGCAATTAATACTTCCTATTAAACGGCGCAACAATATAAAAAGTGAATAGTGACATTCCGTGACTTTAGTGACATAAATAGTGCTCTATATACAATTGTGAAAAGGTAAAGGGAAAAAGACAAAAATTATTCTGTCTCAAGGTCAGTTTCCAAATAAAGTCTCTTTGGTCAAGTAAGCCACCCTAGTCAACTAAAATTACTTGACCCCAGTATACTGATCCTTTGGGAATAATTCGTCGACGTTTCGACCCTGGTGACGCCTAAATTGTGGGTCTTTAACTGGTCTTGTTCAGGACGGGGGAGTGGGGTGAAAATGGCGCCTGTGAATTTAAGATGGAAGAACCATCAGGTTGGGAATGCATTTCAAATTAAAGCCTTATTTAGAGTGTCAACGTGAGTAGGTAAATAACTCACCTAATTCCTGTATTATTGGAAAAATTCTCCAAAAGGCTCCTAGTTCCTATCACGAGATGTAATCTGTTGAGTATGATATTATAATATAAGGTTATGGACATTAGGAACACTCCTTTAATTTCTAAGCCCACATCATAACTAGAAAACCCCGTGGTGTGCCACTCACCTCAAAGGGCTGTCATCTCCAATGTGGTATTAGTTCATTGCGTGGCTTGCATTACTTCAAAACATCATGACCTGTAGTCTGCCCATCTAATTGGGGCAATCTAAAAAACACAAATGGGACAACCCTATTTGTAACCCGGCTCTATAATGGATAGTCTGGGACATTATTTTCACTCTAAGGTGCTGCACTCACCAATACATAGTAGTTCGAACGAAAATGAGGAGATGTGGATCGTTGTAGTGCAGCCCGTTATATAAAGGTCCTCTGCAATGTTAAAGGAAATTGAATTTATTAGTGTGGGCTTCTGATGCGAAAAATGGGGCCAACAAACCTCAGTTAAAGAGAAAATGCGGCTGTTCATGAGCACTCACCAAAGGGCCGACAAGCAGTCCCGATAACTGGCAAAGTTAGCGGCGGCGTGTTGCTCAAGCTCGCCTCGAGGACGTTGTCTAGGACGCGGCCGGTGCAGTCAGCATACATCATTGGCGTAGACTTGTAACCTAGCAACGACGCCAACAACAACCTACGTCAGCCAGTGACATGCTCGGTGGGTGTATATTGATGGGCGTGACAGGGTACTATGAATGCAGCATAAACAATAAGCCTGCGCAGAAAGCGTGAAAAGGCATGTAACCAAGTAACAATGCCGAACACTAATATCCGTGTCCCATGAGGTGGTTGGGGTCAGAAGGGCTTGTTTACCAGCGATAATGCTATGAAAGCCAACCCGTGTTAAAGAAGCCGGATATGACTAGATTCCCTTAGAGTCCTTACTTAAGGATTAGTTTCACATTATTAGTTGAAGGAGGGCATATTAACAAATCCCACACTTTAAAGAGACATAATGTAATCTCTTTTTAAAGAAATGCTCAGTAAAGCATTGTTTTACTTAAAAAGACCAATATTTAATTTCTTGGAAAAAGTAGTACAGAGGATATTTAATTTGAATTCTCGGGAGAGATAGGACAGTATCTAGCATTATTACCCATTAAATAGGGATGTTCATGTCGCATTGTCACTCTCCAATAATAGCACTTCCTGTGGGGAGATGTGACACCTGCCTTCCATTCCATACATCATAACATAAACATAAACATAAAATCCAATAGCACATGTGATTTTGTGACGCTATAATTAGTAAGGCTTCATTTCAGTATCTCACAGAAACAAACTGAATAGACATCCCACCTTTACTATTATCATGGATTACAACAGTAGATGTGGTTATGTGACGCCACAGTTATGTAGAGTTTCAATTCAGTATCTGACAGAAACGGACTGAATACCAGTCCCACATTTGCCACTATCATAGTGACAATCATTTATAGTGTTATGTTATGACCTGTTCCACATTTTACAATTGTCCCATCTGTCTTGCTGTTTCCTCCCTTTCATTGAGACCTTCCTGTACTGTATTAAGAGAGTGAATCCACCTACATTCCTTGCAATTCAAAGACTTTTAGAGGGGCTAGAGGTGGTTCCCTCTCAAAGTCTTTGAATTACAAGTCGCCTAAAAGAGTTCAGGTACTGCAACAAGTCACCACTGCCTTGTTTTAACTCCAACATTTCTCGATCCGCGGTATAGGAGTCCACCCTCCTGTCAAAGACCTTCAGGAATTCCTCGCTGAAAGCACCCCAATCGCACAGGAGTGGGTCGTCCCTGCCCACTAGCGGAACTGCCCATTGCGCAGCGTTGCCTGCCAGGTAGGAAATCAGAAAGGCCACCCTGGCTTGACTGGTAGGAAACGCCTTGGGCTTGCATGACAAATGCAACGCTATCTGCATGAGGAAGACATGTACAGTATCGGGATCACCGCTGTACCTTTCCGGTGTGGCCAGAGGGATAGAGACCGGCATTTCCACTACCACCGCAGGTGACAACTTCGTGGCGGTAGGACCTGGTGCGAAGGGGTCTGCCTGAAATGCGTCCATCCGGGCCTTGACGTCCGCTGTCTCCTGGTTGCGAGTTCCACTTGTACAGCGGCCAGGATGGCCAACACGTCGTCTATCGTTGCCATTGCGGTACACCCCGACCAGGGGATAGTTATGGTTGTATCGGTCGGATATTTTGTAACACCCTGATGTTCCCGGGATCGGGGACCGCCCGCAAACACTCTGGACAACAGACAACCAATGAATGCTTTACCGATTTAATGTTCAAAGGTAAAGAACAAAGCTTCTGATAGTTATACACAATATAGTTAGTATTAACGATTGTCAACGATACCCAATCACAGCTCCAGGAAGATCTCACCGTCCTTCGCATGAACACCAGTCCCGGTATTCGGCCAACGAAGGACACTGTGCTAAGTAGCGGCCGACAATGCCTTTCGACAGCTGTGAAGGGTTTGAAAGGTTGGGCCCTGGTCCTGATCTTCGGAGGGGCTCTGATGAACTACCCAACGAGGTAATGCCCAGCCGGGCACTCTACCTTCCGTTCGAGTAATGGTAGGGAACAGCCGCTCGACCTACACCACTTCGAGAGCCCTATCCTACTGCGTCTCTGGAAACACCAACAGTACGGCTCAGGCAGAGAGCAGCCGCTCCTCTTGCCTGTCTTCGGAACAAGGGGTTTGAATTCCGATGCACTGAGACGCGGCAAACACCTCCTTGGTGTGCGTCTCAGTGGCGGGTATGTAAAGTCTCTCCGGTAGGAGCAAGGAACGCCCGTTCCTGCACCCGGGTTCTGAGAGTGTTAAGCACAGCCGTGCTTCTCCGGCTTCTGTATCTCAGACGCGGCAACCACCTCCGCGGTGAGCGTCGTGGATACAATCCTTGAGCCGGTAACCAGATAATCCAGAGAGCGTCCGCTCAATCTGGTTTTGGCGTCCTATGGTCGATTTCCGAATCGGACACTGGAAGTGAAATCCTACGACACCTACAACAGTTCGAATATCCGACGCAGCGTCCTCGCGCCTGTCTGCTTATGTAGGCATGTTCGTTCCGCTCTGCTTCCCGCTAAGCATGCTGGTATTCGTAGATCCCGCTGCTCCGCTCCGTGCCTCTGGGTAGTCTGTGGGTCAGGGCGATCATGACAATGGGGAGATCTGTTTCATGAGGGACGGTTTCGTCCTCAGAGCACCTGTTCCAGGGAACACAGCCCACTCCCTGGACATATTTCTCTATGTGCGACTGAGACAAGAGATGAAAGTGATCCTCCTGGACTTTCCTCAGGAACTGGCGCATCTTGTCCCATTGAACAATATGCTGGGTTCCGCCGATGGGAAACATCTCGTGTCCAACCTATACAAATGTTTACGGGCCCAACAGGGGAACATCCCGAGCTCTGCAGGCACACACTGTGCCGAGGAGCTTGGGCAAGAAATAACTGACGAGCAATGGGACTACTGCCATGCGCAAACCACACAAATCTCTGCTAGTTGTAGATTGCGGGTGATATATTATACATTTCTACAACAATTGTATTACACACCTGCTAAAAATATCGCTTTCAATTACAAGATAATCGTAGATGTGACAGATGTGGCAGGGCGGGGCAGGGTTTTTACATCTGGCATAGGAGTGCCTGCTGATACAGGAGTTCTGGGAACAATTCTACGACGCGCTTGGAAAAATATCATCTGACACATTGGAAAGAGACCCAATGATGGCCCTCTTGAGTTACACGGCACAGATCCCCAAATCATCTCGGAAGTTTCTAGCCATATCATTTTTGCTCGCTAAACGTAGAATAGCCTGTAGATGGGGTAGCTGACAGGCCCCCAAGTTCAAAGAATGGCTTACAGATCTAATATATTGTCAGGAACAAAAGACTATATACGTGAAAATCCTTCCTAGGGCGTCCAGACCTAAAGATATCTAGGGGCCTCTCCGAGATTATCTTCTTCAGTGTGATTCTTTGGAGATAATGAAATGAGAACTGAACCTTCTCGCACACAAAGATTTGTTAAATTGAGGGTGAAGGAATACAAGCAAGTGATTAGGTGCTGCCTGGGTACCTCCTTCTGAGTCTTGGAGGTGGAAGTGAAGCTTATGATAGCGCCATTCCAGTCGGGAACGGCGGCCCCGACGCACACTGTGTAGAACAAAATTCCTTTGAACTTGTAGTTTTCTTTCAAAACAAAGTTTTATTTGTAACGTTGAATGTTGTAATCCTTAGTATTTCACATATTTCATAAATCAAATTTATAATTGGCCCAATGCATTTCGGGCAATGCTGCCCTTCTTCAGGGGCATTGATGTTCTATAAGAAAGATGAAGCACAACTGTAGTATATTCGTAATACATTGCATGTCAAAAATCATAATGGTACTAATAGTGTGTTATTACACCTATACCCAGGCATGTTTGAATGAACTTACATCAGTAAACAGTGACTTCATGAAACGTAAAAACGCTTTCTCATGAGTGTACACTCCGGTAGTATATATCCACACTACTTGTCAACAGTATAGAAAAACAAAGTACATGAAAAAAATGAATGACCCAATCTCATGCCTTCAATGTTAAGCAAAAACAGTGTCTTAAGAAATGTAAAAGAAACGAAACAACCAGTCACTCTAAGATTATACTACAAACGAATTTAAAAAAGAAATGAGCCAAACATACCTCATACCTTCCTCGTTGAAGGAAGTGTGTAGTCAGTATTAAATCGGTGCACGCAAGCCCAAGACAGCTAACCTGTGGTAAATGAAACAGTGTTTTTTTTAAAACAATCGGTCTGTCGGATAATGTGTGTAAAGTCGGTAGTTACCGTAATGGTCGTACCTGGAAATGTAGAAAGCCACCATCAGGTTAGGGCGTGATCTGTGTTTTGCTCGGGTCAATGAATATTGCTCTGAAAAAAGAACCATGTCGGTTCAGTTTTATGCGCCGCTATTAAACAGGAATAGACTCGCAATTCAACGACTTGTGAAGTTGCGGAACACTCACCTAAGGTCTGGCGTTTCCTAAAAGCACCATGATCTTCCTGACGGGTGTTTGAAGAAATATTTGACGGAGTTTTAAACCGGAGTCGGACGTGTAACCTTCCCGGCCCGGAAGTGATAAGTTGGGATGAGAGACTAAAAACTAAAAACGGACACTGTGTAGTTTCTAAGCGTTAAACATACGAGCACAGGAGTGCTAAATTTTAAAAAAAAGTGGGAGAACGAGATGTGTGGAGTCTATGTGAGATGTGTACACTGCCTGAAGCGGCTACTCAGGTGTCAAAAAATAATACAATTTTCATAAGTCAAAAACTTAAATATGTACCATGTCAAATACTTATAATCAATCAAGAGCACAATTGGTAATGAAATACGGTTCCTCTGGTGAAGAAGGGTGAATACCTTACCAAGTCCTTAATAAAACGGCATGTGTATATTTCCTGTGTACAGTCCATTACAACACATTGGCCGTTTTTTTTTAACAATTTTTTTTGGCACGCATTGTTCAATGAAGTTCAAACAATGATGTGACTATTTACAAAAAGCAATTGAAGTCCACACGTTCATTGAGCCCTTTCGGTTGTGCCGTGTTCAGATGCGAAATCCAAAATATTTCTCTTCTTAGAAGATGTTGGGTATTGTCTCTGCCAGGTAGAACCGGGACTAGTTCCAACACAAGAAAGCGAACTTGACTGGGAGAATGATTGTGATTGTTGAAATATGACGCCAGGGGAGATTTTGTTTGCTTGGTTCGAATGTTACTTTTGTGCTCAATCATACGTGTTTTTATTTTCCTTTCAGTTTTTCCCACGTAAGCCAAGCCACAAGGGCATTTGATTAAGTAAATCAAATTCCGACTGTCGCACGTTGCTGTAACTCTCAGTTTTATTGAAAATCCTTGACACGGATGTTTGATTTCTGTTCCTTTTATGATTGCGTTGCAGTTACCACAGTTGTGGCAAGGTAACGTTCCTTTATATAGGTTGCTGCCGCTTTGTGATTTTTTGTTTAGTATCTCTTTGATGTTTAAAGATCTTTGAAAAGCGAATCGTGGATTTTGATGAAAGATGTTTCTGAAATCTTCCTCTAGTGTCAATAAAGACCAGTTTTTCAATATAATTTTCTTGATTTTGGCGCTTTCAGTGGAGTACTTTGAAACAAATACCATTCTTTCTTCATCTCTAGGCTTCTGTGGAGTTTGTAGTAAGGATGTTCTGTCAGTTATGGATACTTTGTTTTTGGCTTCTTCTAGAATCTCCATAGGGTACCCTCGCTCATGGAATTTGTCAATGCAGATTTGTGTGCTTTGGTTCAATGATTCAGTGATGGAAGAAATCCTCTTTATTCGTAGGAGTTGTGAGTATGGTAGATGTTTTTTTAGTGAATATTGGTGGAAACTGGCGAAGTGTAAAAGGTTGTTTCTGTCCGTTTTTTTAGTGAAGACACTGGTTTCGAGTTTGTTTTGGGTTTTCTGGATGAGAACATCTAGGAATGGTAAATTGTCTCTTTGTATGTTGTGAGTGAATTTGATCCGGTCATTGACCTCATTTAGATTTTTGATGGCTTGTTCAAGCTCCATTTGTGTACCCTTCCATAAGACGAATATGTCATCAATATATCTCTTGTATGTTATGAGATTTTTTGACCACTGTTCATTGCTCAGAATGTTGTCCAATTCAAACCTGTACATGAAAAGATTTGCGTAGGCCGGTGCAGCACAATTGCCCATAGAAGTACCTGAGCTTTGAATGTAAAATGATTCCTTCCATGAAAAGTAACTGTGGTATAGAGTGAAATTTAAAAGTTCCATGATGAACAACTTCAAGCCTTCTTCCATTTCTGAAGTCATGAGAAATGACGCAGTTGCATCCAAACCAAGATTGTGCGGGATTGAGGTGTATAACGACTGAACGTCAATAGTACACAGTATCATTTCATTGGTGAAGAAATCTTTTTGGTCCTCAAGAATGTTTAAAAAGTGAGTGGTGTCTTTGATATAAGTAGACATAGATTGTACCAAGGGTTGCAAATGTCGGTCAATGTATTTTCCGATGGGCTCGTGTATAGAGTTGACTGTGGACACGATTGTTCTACATGGAGGGTTGGTAGGATGCTTATGTACCTTTGGTATCATATATATATATGGTACCGATGGATTATCTTTGATGAGGTATTGTTTTTCTTTGGGTCCAATTACGCCTGAGTCCATTGTGTGATTTATGAGTGAGGACAGGATATCAGTGAATTCTTTCGTGGGATCTGTATTCGTTTTGTAGTAGATGTTTGAATCATTGACATGTTCGTTGACTTGGTTTTCATAGTATTCGGTGTTTAGAATAACAAGAGCACCTCCCTTATCCGCTTGACGGATGGTGATTTCCTGATTTTCTGCGAATTTTTTCAGAATGTTCCGTTCTTTGTTTGAGAGGTTGGAGACTTTTGATTAAGGCTGCTTGTAAAGTTTCTCTATTTCTTTACTTATGACCTTTTCATATGCGTCTAGAACTTTATGGCTCACCGGGGGGATGAATTTACTTTTGTTTCCAAGACCCTTTAAGGTGTCCTTAGGAGGTTCTTCTGTGGTTTGGACGACATTGCTGAAAAAGTGCCTCAAACGTAACTTCTTCATGAATTTGTAAATGCATATTTGAGTATCCAAAAGTTTTGAATGGAAAGTTGATACAAATGTAGTTCCTTTTTGTAAAACTTTTATCTCTGCATTTGATATTGGATGGTTAGATAAGTTTATAACTAAGGTTTTTGACTCCTGGTGTTTCTGGAGATTGAGTCTTCCGGTATTTGACCTTTTGCCCCTCCTGGTTCTTCGGTTGATTTTTGGCCTCTCTCCATAAAAGAATTCCCATTTTTACCTGAGTCACTGGATGTGGTTGGTTGCTCTTGAGTTTTTCTTGGGGGTTGAGGTCTCGGTGGTTGTCTCCTGGATTGAGAGTCATCTGAAGATGATGTTTCATCAGATTGTCTGTTTGATGAGTAATTTTGTTGACGTCTCCTTGCATATATATCGGCACAGTTATAAACTTCTCCAAGCTTGTAATCAAGCGTGTCACGTTTGAATTTCCTAATTTTTCTTTCGTTTATTTCTTTTGTGTATGTCTCCAATTGTTTAGTGATGTCTTTTAGCATGTCGTCCATTTCTTCTGTTGTTAGCATTTTACTTATGTCCTGTTTTAATTGTTGTGTTTCTTTATTTAAGTCATCAATTAGTTTGGCCAGTTCTTCCACGATTAACAATATGAGGTCGAGAGAACACTTGTTCAATATTGCTTGCCATCTTTCCGTGAATTTTGAATTATTTTTGCATAGTGTCGATTTGAGCGAGATACGTAACCCTCGGGGATTCTTTGAACTTTGTGGTAACGTATTAGCGTGCTTGCGTGTAATTTTTGATTGACTATTTTCTTTGACATGTAAAGAAGTTGTTTAATGTTACTTTCTTTTGATCCAATGCCTGATGATGCAGTTTCACACTCCTCTATTAACCAGTATATTCGCTGTGTGTCATCTTCCGTAAATCTTAAAGTTTGAGCTCTTTCATCCGTAATTTTAATGATGTCATCAAATTGCATTTTGTTGGATTGGTGGTGCGTAGGTTCGTGTGACTCAGAATGGTAGAAGACAATAAAATGAGAACTGAACCGTCTCGCACACAAAGATTTGTTAAATTGAGGGTGAAGGGATACAAGCAAGTGATTAGGTGCTGCCTGGGTACCTCCTTCTGAGTCTTGGAGGTGGAAGTGAAGCTTATGATAGCGCCATTCCAGTCGGGAATGGCGGCCCCCGACGCACACTGTGTAGAACAAAATTCCTTTGAACTTGTAGTTTTCTTTCAAAACAAAGTTTTATTTGTAACGTTGAATGTTGTAATCCTTAGTATTTCACATATTTCATAAATCGAGGAAGGTATGTTTGGCTCATTTTTTTTTAGATTCGTTTGTAGTATAATCTTAGAGTGACTGGTTGTTTCGTTTCTTTTATATTTCTTAAGACACTGTTTTTGCTTAACATTGAAGGCATGAGATTGGGTCATTCATTTTTTTCATGTACTTTGGTTTTCTATACTGTTGACAAGTAGTGTGGATATATACTACCGGAGTGTACACTCATGAGAAAGCGTTTTTACGTTTCATGAAGTCACTGTTTACTGATGTAAGTTCATTCAAACATGCCTGGGTATAGGTGTAATAACACACTATTAGTACCATTATGATTTTTGACATGCAATGTATTACGAATATACTACAGTTGTGCTCCATCTTTCTTATAGAACATCAATGCCCCTGAAGAAGGGCAGCATTGCCCGAAATGCATTGGGCCAATTATAAATTTGATTTATGAAATATGTGAAATACTAAGGATTACAACATTGAACGTTACAAATAAAACTTTGTTTTGAAAGAAAACTACAAGTTCAAAGGAATTTTGTTCTACACAGTGTGCGTCGGGGGCCGCCATTCCCGACTGGAATGGCACTATCATAAGCTTCACTTCCACCTCCAAGACTCAGAAGGAGGTACCCAGGCAGCACCTAATCACTTGCTTGTATCCCTTCACCCTCAATTTAACAAATCTTTGTGTGCGAGAAGGTTCAGTTCTCATTTCATTGTCTTCTACCATTCTGAGTCACACGAACCTACGCACCACCAATCCAACAAAATGCAATTTGATGACATCATTAAAATTACGGATGAAAGAGCTCAAACTTTAAGATTTACGGAAGATGACACACAGCGAATATACTGGTTAATAGAGGAGTGTGAAACTGCATCATCAGGCATTGGATCAAAAGAAAGTAACATTAAACAACTTCTTTACATGTCAAAGAAAATAGTCAATCAAAAATTACACGCAAGCACCCTAATACGTTACCACAAAGTTCAAAGAATCCCCCGAGGGTTACGTATCTCGCTCAAATCGACACTATGCAAAAATAATTCAAAATTCACGGAAAGATGGCAAGCAATATTGAACAAGTGTTCTCTCAACCTCATATTGTTAATCGTGGAAGAACTGGCCAAACTAATTGATGACTTAAATAAAGAAACACAACAATTAAAACAGGACATAAGTAAAATGCTAACAACATAAGAAATGGACGACATGCTAAAAGACATCACTAAACAATTGGAGACATACACAAAAGAAATAAACGAAAGAAAAATTAGGAAATTCAAACGTGACACGCTTGATTACAAGCTTGGAGAAGTTTATAACTGTGCCGATATATATGCAAGGAGACGTCAACAAAATTACTCATCAAACAGACAATCTGATGAAACATCATCTTCAGATGACTCTCAATCCAGGAGACAACCACCGAGACCTCAACCCCCAAGAAAAACTCAAGAGCAACCAACCACATCCAGTGACTCAGGTAAAAATGGGAATTCTTTTTTGGAGAGAGGCAAAAATCAACCGAAGAACCAGGAGGGGCAAAAGGTCAAATACCGGAAGACTCAATCTCCAGAAACACCAGGAGTCAAAAACCTTAGTTATAAACTTATCTAACCATCCAATATCAAATGCAGAGATAAAAGTTTTACAAAAAGGAACTACATTTGTATCAACTTTCCATTCAAAACTTTTGGATACTCAAATATGCATTTACAAATTCATGAGGAAGTTACGTTTGAGGCACTTTTTCAGCAATGTCGTCCAAACCACAGAAGAACCTCCTAAGGACACCTTAAAGGGTCTTAGAACCAAAAGTAAATTCATCCCCCCGGTGAGCCATAAAGTTCTAGACGCATATGAAAAGGTCATAAGTAAAGAAATAGAGAAACTTTACAAGCAGCCTAAATCAAAAGTCTCCAACCTCTCAAACAAAGAACGGAACATTCTGAAAAAATTAGCAGAAAATCCGGAAATCACCATCCGTCAAGCGGATAAGGGAGGTGCTCTTGTTATTCTAAACACCGAATACTATGAAAACCAAGTCAACGAACATGTCAATGATTCAAACATCTACTACAAAACGGATACAGATCCCACGAAAGAATTCACTGATATCCTGTCCTCACTCATAAATCACACAATGGACTCAGGCGTAATTGGACCCAAAGAAAAACAATACCTCATCAAAGATAATCCATCGGTACCATATATATATATGATACCAAAGGTACATAGGCATCCTACCAACCCTCCATGTAGACCAATCGTGTCCACAGTCAACTCTATACACGAGCTCATCGGAAAGTACATTGACCGACATTTGCAACCCTTGGTACAATCTATGTCTACTTATATCAAAGACACCACTCACTTTTTAAACATTCTTGAGGAGCAAAAAGATTTCTTCACCAATGAAATGATACTGTGTAGTATTGACGTTCAGTCGTTATACACCTCAATCCCGCACAATCTTGGTTTGGATGCAACTGCGTCATTTCTCATGACTTCAGAAATGGAAGAAGGCTTGAAGTTGTTCATCATGGAACTTTTAAATTTCACTCTATACCACAGTTACTTTTCATGGAAGGAATCATTTTACATTCAAAGCTCAGGTACTTCTATGGGCAATCGTGCCGCACCGGCCTACGCAAATCTTTTCATGTACAGGTTTGAATTGGACAACATTCTGAGCAATGAACAGTGGACAAAAAATCTCATAACATACTAGAGATATATTGATGACATATTCGTCTTATGGAAGGGTACACAAATGGAGCTTGAACAAGCCATCAAAAATCTAAATGAGGTCAATGACCGGATCAAATTCACTCACAACATACAAAGAGACAATTTACCATTCCTATATGTTCTCATCCAGAAAACCCAAAACAAACTCGAAACCAGTGTCTTCACTAAAAAAACGGACAGAAACAACCTTTTACACTTCGCCAGTTTCCACCAATATTCACTAAAAAAACATCTACCATACTCACAACTCCTACGAATAAAGAGGATCTCTTCCACCACTGAATCATTGAACCAAAGCACACAAATCTGCATTGACAAATTCCATGAGCGAGGGTACCCTATGGAGATTCTAGAAGAAGCCAAAAACAAAGTATCCATAACTGACAGAACATCCTTACTACAAACTCCACAGAAGCCTAGAGATGAAGAAAGAATGGTATTTGTTTCAAAGTACTCCACTGAAAGCACCAAAATCAAGAAAATTATATTGAAAAACTGGTCTTTATTGACACTAGAGGAAGATTTCAGAAACATCTTTCATCAAAATCCACGATTCGCTTTTCAAATATCTTTAAACATCAAAGAGATACTAAACAAAAAATCACAAAGCTGCAGCAACCTATATAAAGGAACGTTACCTTGCCACAACTGTGGTAACTGCAACGCAATCATAAAAGGAACAGAAATCAAACATCTGAGTCAAGGATTTTCAATAAAACTGAGAGTTACAGCAACGTGCGACAGTCGGAACTTGATTTACTTAATCAAATGCCCTTGTGGCTTGGCTTACGTGGGAAAAACTGAAAGGAAAATAAAAACACGTATGATTGAGCACAAAAGTAACATTCGAACCAAGCAAACAAAATCTCCCCTGGCGTCACATTTCAACAATCACAATCATTCTCCCAGTCAAGTTCGCTTTCTTGTGTTGGAACTAGTCCCGGCTCTACCTGGCAGAGACAATACCCAACATCTTCTAAGAAGAGAAATATTTTGGATTTCGCATCTGAACACGGCACAACCGAAAGGGCTCAATGAACGTGTGGACTTCAATTGCTTTTTGTAAATAGTCACATCATTGTTTGAACTTCATCGAACAATGCGTGCCAAAAAAAATTGTTTAAAAAAAACGGCCAATGTGTTGTAATGGACTGTACACAGGAAATATACACATGCCGTTTTATTAAGGACTTGGTAAGGTATTCACCCTTCTTCACCAGAGGAACCGTATTTCATTACCAATTGTGCTCTTGATTGATTATAAGTATTTGACATGGTACATATTTAAGTTTTTGACTTATGAAAATTGTATTATTTTTTGACACCTGAGTAGCCGCTTCAGGCAGTGTACACATCTCACATAGACTCCACACATCTCGTTCTCCCACTTTTTTTTTAAATTTGGCACTCCTGTGCTCGTATGTTTAACGCTTAGAAACTACACAGTGTCCGTTTTTAGTTTTTAGTCTCTCATCCCAACTTATCACTTCCGGGCCGGGAAGGTTACACGTCCGACTCCGGTTTAAAACTCCGCCAAATATTTCTTCAAACACCCGTCAGGAAGATCATGGTGCTTTTAGGAAACGCCAGACCTTAGGTGAGTGTTCCGCAACTTCACAAGTCGTTGAATTGCGAGTCTATTCTTGTTTAATATCGGCGCATAAAACTGAACCGACATGGTTCTTTTTTCAGAGCAATATTCATTGACCCGAGCAAAACACAGATCACGCCCTAACCTGATGGTGGCTTTCTACATTTCCAGGTACGACCATTACGGTAACTACCGACTTTACACACATTATCCGACAGACCGATTGTTTTAAAAAAAACACTGTTTCATTTACCACAGGTTAGCTGTCTTGGGCTTACGTGCACCAATTTAATACTGACTACACACTTCCTTCAATGAGGAAGGTATGTTTGGCTCATTTCTTTTTTAGATTCGTTTGTAGTATAATCTTAGAGTGACTGGTTGTTTCGTTTCTTTTACATTTCTTAAGACACTGTTTTTGCTTAACATTGAAGGCATGAGATTGGGTCATTCATTTTTTTCATGTACTTTGTTTTTCTATACTGTTGACAAGTAGTGTGGATATATACTACCGGAGTGTACACTCATGAGAAAGCGTTTTTACGTTTCATGAAGTCACTGTTTACTGATGTAAGTTCATTCAAACATGCCTGGGTATAGGTGTAATAACACACTATTAGTACCATTATGATTTTTGACATGCAATGTATTACGAATATACTACAGTTGTGCTTCATCTTTCTTATAGAACATCAATGCCCCTGAAGAAGGGCAGCATTGCCCGAAATGCATTGGGCCAATTATAAATTTGATTTATGAAATATGTGAAATACTAAGGATTACAACATTGAACGTTACAAATAAAACTTTGTTTTGAAAGAAAACTACAAGTTCAAAGGAATTTTGTTCTACACAGTGTGCGTCGGGGGCCGCCATTCCCGACTGGAATGGCGCTATCATAAGATTCTTTGGAGATAGACACAGCCCCCGCTACTGACACATGATGGGTATGGGTAGTCTCCTATGTCTCTTGACACCCTGACAAACACATGTTCGAGGCTGGGACTAGGGAGATGAGGCGAATGTATACTATAGACTCCCTAATGGAAGTGGAAAGGGCCAAGGGAGTATTGTGCATTTAATGTTCCGAATATGTACATGAATACCTCTCCTGTAAAACTGATTTATCATCAATGTATGTCTTACAAGATAGATATATTTATTGTTTTATGCATGTGGCAATGACAGAAAATGCTGTCTGATGAGATTATACGACCTACTGTATGGTTACTGTAATGTACTGTTATGTTGTAGAATAAACTCAAAAATAAACATTTTAAAAAAAAAGGATACCAAGGTAATTTTATGGCTCCTAAGATATACCTTGTTTAACCCTGAAATGCACCTACTCATGGAGCTTAACATCGAGAGCCTTTATACAAGCCTACCTCAAAATGAGACCTTGACAATAATCGTAGATGTGCTCTGTGAGGTGGACTGGGGCTATTAAACATCCAGAAATGTGGTGATAGAGTGTTACAAGTGGGCCCTAACCTAAATTCTTTTAATTTGAAGGAAGATTGTACCTACAGAAACACGGACCAGCATGGGCAGCACCTTCGCGCCGAGCATTGCCGGTCTCTGTGTCTACCATTTGGCGAAACGCAGGATCTTAAGCCCTCAGAACCCCTATCACTATCACATTAAATTGTGGAAAAGATATATTCACAATGTCCTGGTCATATGGGAGGGCTACAACTACATAGCAAAGAATTGCCTACACTGGCTGAACATATAGAACACGTTTCTTAAGTTCTCCCATACAATCAGGAAAGAGGAATTGGTATTCCTGTATATCTGACCAGGGCATACTCAGAACTAAAACACATGGGAAACCTACGGGCAAGAACTGCCTACTCCTGTACGACATTTTCCATCCCCGCCACTGCAGAGAAAACCTCCCTTTTGGACAGTTCCTTGGACTGAGAAGAAACTGCCAGAATCTGCACAATTACAAAGTGCAGGCAGGACAGACAATAACTTAACTTGAGGCCAAGAAATATCCTCTTGGTTAGTGGCACGAGCTATGAAACAGGCTCAAAATAATAACAGGGACATCCACCCTCAAAAAGAGAAATAAGAGAGAGCTTTTTCGAGTTGCCTCTGGTGACGGCTGGGCATTGTGATGATCAGGACGGCGAACTGTGACTAGGGGTTATACATGCCCCATTGCCTGTTGAGGAAGCACAGCCTTTATTTAGAGCTGCCACTATTTCGACTTTTGATTGAGGGTTATTAATGCCCTCTGAGGGTTACAGGCTGAACTAGACACAACAGTCTGTTGGATTGTTTGAAGCTGAACTCGAACCATAGTACCTCTTAAGTTCACAATTGAACGCAAAGGCATTTGTGCCGGGAATCTGTGCCACTTGGACTCCTGCAGATTATTAGGAATGAAGCCTCACCGTCTTTTTATAGAAAGACCGCTGAAGAGGCACCACTAGATCTGCCTTTGACCCGTGATCTCAAGACAAGGAATACTGCCTTCTTTTGTGTGAAAGACTGCTCAATAGAACGAGACCAGAAATATATTTGCAAAATCCGGGCTCGACCTCTTTTTCGGAACCTCAAGAGATCACCAAGCCCTGACGAAGTTCAAATGGAACGAAACGCGTTGGCTGAGGCTTTTTAAAGATTGAGAAAAAAAGAAAGGACTTACTTTTTGGATACATTGGAAGTTCTCTGAATTTCGTTATTTGGTGCACCGTCCTTTTTTTCAAAATATACATGTTGGTTGAAGTATGTTTTCTGCAAACATTTTGGCAGACTAATACTCTCATGATTATAAATTTCAGATTACAAAATAGTGGCAACCAAGTAGGCATAATTTCCTTCTTATATGTAGCATGCAGAGTATCTGACCATGACTAGCGCCAACAGCACTACAGGAGTGGTATCGAGGAGGTAGATCCTTGGTTCTGATGAAAAACCAAGGGAATTGCTTGAAACGTGTCGACCCTTAGGAAGGCAGGTACATAGTTATCCACCCTTCCCTCTCTTTAATCATACTGACCAAAGGCCAGAAGAAATAATAGTTTCACCTACGCCAGATATTTTTAAGCTTTTCTTTCACATTAAATCCCCACTCCCATTCTCATTAGTCTACACCATATTAATGCATCTGTAAGTACTCCCACGCAATTTGAAGGTTGCAGCATGCCTCGTTCCACAGCAGAATTGGATGGACCCAATGATGAAGCATGCCACTAAGGGACATACCATTGGCTGAGGGTTACATAGGAAAATAAGTGCGTTTTCTTCACTTTGTGGAGGGTTATTTTGCAGCAAACTGAATACTCCCTTATATTTATCGGTAGGAGGACTGTCATGTAGTTCCTAGGAATCCCCAGGACTTGCGCATTTTGGATGTCTTAAACATATAGCTTTGGGGTCCAAACTGCTTCAAGACACCCCGACAGCATATGTCAGCCATTAGACCAGCTAGCTCTACAGTGTGACTACCACCCCCCTGTATCTTATAATGGTGTAGGTAGTTTCTGGCAACCACTGAACATGACAACCCTGATTCCTCAGGGATCGTGGAAAACAGTACCGTACTTTTCGCTCAGTCACTCATGCTCACTTATTCTTAAAAAATACACAGGATGGCTATTAGGACATTTCAATAGGAATTTATTGGTCCAGCATCAGTCTTGTGTAAAACATATTTGCTGTAACTTTCAGGAGACAGAAGCATACGTAAGAGATTGCAATTACCAATATAGTAAATAATAGATACATTTCTACCAAAGTGCTAATAAAAGGAACCTAAGCAGTTCAGATAAAAACAGTAGCACTTGCATATTCCTAAAATGCATGCAGTAATTTTCCTAAATGCACCTAGCCTAGATCTGTATGTGTTGCATGCATATGCACATATGTAGCCAAGAATCCCCTGGGGAAGAACCATCCCCCTCACTTGATGGTAGAGAATGAAAGGCCCCATCTCTGCTTCAAGGATGACACCCCACAAGGGATGTCAGACCACTGCATGTCAAAGATTCAGCAGGCAGGACCCTGTGTCCGCTTGGAAGGAATTCTCTGATTTGTAGGGGGGAATAAGGGTCTTATATACTAGAGTTGTCTCTCCAGGGTTTCTTCTAGAATCGATATTTTTTTTAAAACAATCATAAATGTTTTGAACACAATCTTAAATGTTTTTCCAAACAAAAGTGATTGTGCACAGTGGGCTGCTGGCCAAAGATGAAAAGAATGGGGACCCTTATACAGAATAATTATGCCATGCCTGAGGACATGTTTATGTACGTCAGATATAGGGATTATGATAGAATACTAAGAGCTTGGTGTTGAAGAGACAGGAGCAAGTTACTAGGTAAAATGTAACCTGTTCAGAACCGGTATTATCATGTGGAGGGGACTGTGTATGTAAAAAGAGGTATACATGACAGGACTAGCCTAAATGACATGACTCGCTGTCCCTCTATCTCCCCCTCATTTTTGGATAATTTAACTCAAATCCCCTACAGCTGCAGAATCTCCTGAACAGGTCTACTATGGCCGGGAGGTCACAAGGGGTTTTAGATATTGAAAGGGTATTATCTGCAAAAAGTAAGGTACAAACCGTGAGAGAGCCTAGTTTAGGAACATAATTTCCAGGGAAGTCCAGTACCTGAACTAGAACATTCATGAAAAGTGTAATAAGGATTGGTGCCGGAACGCACCCATGGTGTACACCTGACTCAATCTCAAAGGGGGCTGTCAATTCACCTTTTTTCCCATATCTAACTCGTGCTTAATTCCTAGAATGTAATTTAATGAGAATTGTCAAAAGGTTATCGGCAACCCCATCTGCTTCAGCAACTCCCAGAGTTTAGCCCTAGGGATAGAATCAAATATTGATCTCAGGTCAACAAAGACCACATACAAGTGTCCTTGATCCAGTGCTTCAGTTTTCCAGTAAATGCTGCAAAAGCATGGCATTTGATATATTGTGCTAATGTTCCTTGTGAAACCCTCCTAAAAATTGGAACAAATTGATAACTTGTGCCCACTCTGTCAATTTCCCAAGTATACGCCGGCACAAATCTTTCTGGGACACATCAATTAGACTAATCAGTCTGTAGTTGCCAGAATCCTTTCTACTGCCCTTTTTGAAAATCAGCACAATTTCGGCTTCCTGCCACGACCTAGGTATAGGTCCACCTTATAAAATTGATCTAAAAAGTTCATAAAAATAAGATACCCAGATAAGAGATTCCAACAAATAAAGGTCACCTGGCACAGGGTCCGGACTAGGTGCTTTATTTGACCGAATTACCTTATCGCCTCTAGAATAGGTTTAAGCATGAAGGCTAGCTGGTCATTGTTTTTGATCGAAAGAGCTCTCCTTGCTGTGATAATATTCAATGAAGTAGCACCCATAGCTCTGTATGCCTTCTTGAAAAATTGGACCAAAGTTTGGGGTTGAAGATGAAAATAAGTGCAGGGAGCATAATGCTGATTGCCATGTTCAAATATGCCCTGAAAAGGTTTAGAATCACCTGTCCTGACTGCTTCTGCTAAGTTCTCCCACACCCCCAGTTCCCACATGATTTTAGCTCTGGAATTGGTTTCTTTATATTTTTTGCTGGCAGTGGCAGAGGCGATTTCTATTCTCTTACCCACCTTGAGTGTCCTATTCAAATTGACCCAGGATCCTCTGCACGGGCAATTAAACTAGGCACCTACTGATTGTGGGTGTGTACCTTACTCCCAGCTTTGTGTAGCAATGCCTGAAGTTCTTTATATATCTGGTTATGGTAGTTAAGTACAAATCCAGCAAGGAAGTCAAGAGAAGTGGTGCTTTGTGACTTCTCCAGATGTATCTGTGACCACCCCAAGTTTTTTTGCCAATAGATTTGTGTCATGTGACTCGAAGGTCTATTTGAGGGTTTGCCTAATATTGGAGATACGCAATTTGCCTACTATCTTAGATGTGGCCTGTGGCTGAATTTGAGCCCCCATGCTAGTAATGGTTAATCTGAGGGCATTATAATCACTGTTGTATGTTTCATCAACCTCCATGTCCACCAAAGACGACCACATTTTAAGGGTGCAAAAATATATAATCAATACGACTTTTTTAGTAAAGCCTTTTGAAACTATTATTATTTTTTTTAATCAAATGTGTTTGTAACTTTTCTTTGCACCAATTGTATTTGCCTATAACGAGCTTTAAAGTTAAACATGATTTATATGCCTGTTCTAAGCACACCTTGCCTGCTAAAAAGCACCCATGCTGCATAAATGCCATCTTTCCTGATGTAGGTGGGAGACTACCGATTCAGGAGTCTCCAACCTCCCGATACCTGCACCCAGAAAACGTTTTCGGATTGCTGAATCATGATCTGCTGGGTTACAAGGAAGCTTGAGCTCGGAAATATATATCCTGAGCCAGAATGCTTTGCCCATAATTCTTGGAAGGTGAGATAAAAGGGTGTGACAGGTCTCGAGATTTTTTTTCCAGTTTTACATAATGCATACAAAAATCAGAGTTTAGAACTTTGTTTTTGTTGTGCTATGTTATTAAACTGGCAAAAATAAAATACTGATTGTCTGTCATCTTACATGCCAATAGTCCCAATTCAGACAGATTGCCTCTTCATCAGTCTAAATCAAGGGGGGAAATACATTCTCCCAACTATTTTCTTTTTTAAATCTCCCACTTGCCTGCTCTAAAATGTTGGCATGTATTCAAACTGTCATTTTCAAGTTAAATATGATGTCTATTTTTTAAATTTGGAAGTTCTAATGCAAGCCTGTGACCTGCACTTGCTTTTTCCTTCTTTTTGTGGCCTATGATTGTAATAAAACATATAATTAACCATTACACCAGCTTTCTAAGTCCATACCTTTTGATTTTATCAATGCGTGGTTTATTTTTATAAAGACAATGTAATTATTTAACAGCTTTCAGATGTTCTCCTCCGCCATCTAGGGTAGCGTTAGATTGGACTGGAGCTAGAATAATAATTCTGATTTTACACATTGCATTTTAAGTATAGTACCCTTATCAAAATTATATTCTTCTGATTTATTTGTCTTAGATTTGGTAACTTATTCTTCAGCAAGAGGTTATCCTTTAAGACGTTATTCTATTCCTGATCCTTTATGTCAGTCATACATTTCAAGATGACTGCATGGTTGATTCACATTTGGTTTTTGCATGGACCTGTGTGGCTCTTGTCCTGGTGCATGCCTCTTATCTTCAGAGTTATCGTGGTGAGCGGCGAGGATATCTGGGTACCCCTTGGCAGGTATTGTGGATATTCAGGTGAGTCTCTGGGTGAATCATTGGGTGAGCTATGGTTCAATCTATGAGCAGTATGGACGGCTGATTAAGCCGATCATCTGTCAAACGTAAAGTGTCGTCCCAGTAAGAGGTGTCTGAGATCATTGGAACTCTTCCTCAGACTTCTCATTAAAACAACCCCAATTGTTGGAACTGTAATTTGGTTGCAGGAGATCTAGCACACATGCTTTTTCATTGCTCTTCATTAGGAAACTATTGGGAGAAAATATTCACTTGCATAGAACATATTTTAAAGATCAAACCTCCAAGAGAATTTGTCTATGTCATTCTGGGTGCCCTGGACCCAAACGTGACCAATGACAATGACCGTCAATTATTGGACTTATTACTAACTCTGGCATGTAAGGTGATATTATGTAAGTGGAAGAACGCCTCGGAAGTTTCCTTTAGGATGTGGCAAGAGTGGGTATCTTGCATTAGAGGAGCAGACAACAGTGCTTTACATTCCTCTCCTTGGCATGCTTCCAACCAGAAGCTTTGGAAATCCCTTGATGCCTCTTCCTTTTCCTTTGACCCTCCGTAGGCGCATCCTTTGTAACTGCTTCTATGACAAAAGGAACATACATACCTGCCAATACCCAAGCTCACTGGTACTTGTTCGAACCACAGACCATTGACCTGTTGTATGTGGAGTATAATTCTACCTTAAAAAGATCTCGCTGCATCCTTGTCATCCCTTCAAAGTAATACTGAAATATGCCCGCGATCTTTGATATAGGATATGCACTGTTTCTGCACTCTGCATTTGGTATTCGGTACTCTGTATTTGTAGTTTATATCTGTATTCTGCATTTTTTTCTTGTATTTACTTATTTTATACCATGATCATGGCTGTAATCCCTCTATGATTTGATGCATTTATTCATCCCTGAATTTCTAGCTTTTTCCAATGTCAGTTGCCTGATTTCAACTTCAGCCAATGTACTCTGTATCTTATGTCTTTTTAGTATTCTTTATTGTTTACTTCCCTTTTGTTTCTCTATAAAAACGATTTGAAATAAAAAAATAAATAAAAAAAAGAGCAATGGCTTGGCTGACATCCGTGCTTTTTGGTGAATGTTGAGCAACACAGCGGTACAAACCATGCACTTCACAATCCAACAGGCTGGCAGACATTTTAATCTTGATATTGTTCTGCCACTATACTAAAGAGAGGGAAAGGACATAACTGTGCTGCAGTTCATGCAGCAACTTACACTTGCGCCATTTGCAACTATCTTTCAGAACTACTAATGAATCTATGTGAAACATATTCTAAACCCGTCTAAATCTTCACTAAGAAAAGATTTGCAAAACTTTATCATGGAATACGTTGGCCTTCCACCTGGGAAATTTGTGAAATATGTGCACATTTGTAAATCTATTTACAAATCACAAATTTGAATACACTAAATATATTTCATCAGGCTTGCGTCTACATACTCTGTGTGCTGTTTCCATGCAGTACGCTGAAATGTCTTTATGCACAAATTTGATTTAGCTCTGACCAGCAGGAATAGCCAGAAAATTGCCTGGGAAGTGACCTGGCAAATGTAGAACAACTTATCTTACCCCACATATGCCCTGATTATGGGTCGTACAATTGTACCCACTACAGGAACATGACATGACAGTTGCTTTTCCATGCCTATTTTCCCACTGGAAAGTGTATTCGGAAAGGGTGTCAAAACTAGGCCTGGGCGGAGCTCGGAGAGTTTCACTCAGCTTAATTCCGTGGAGTTAGGGAAAAACATTGCCAAATTCCGCAGAATTCCACAGCAGGGCGAGTATTGTTCAGCCGACGGCCACCCCGAAGTATGAACTAGATGAATCGTCGCCCAACTTCTGCAGTTGCCCCAAAGCCAATGTTCAAGCCATCAAATGCTCATGAAATGAAAAAAAGCTCCCCTCAATGCCCGAAAGAGAATGTTATTAGATTTACACCACAAAACAAAGATTAGGCATCCAGTAATCGGTTCTGTGTATGCACTGCAGTGCCTCTCACCCCCTCCATCCTTCTGGGTAGATTACAGTTTACACCGACATAGTCACTGCTTTACCTGCTGACGAACTACCCAGATCCTCCATTGCTTTGCCCAGGCCTCAGGATCCATCGCCCCCTTTATGTTGAGAGACTGGAGTACACGGCTGCAGTAAAAGGCCCTTAAAGGCTCATACACGTGCAGCCCCTGCACGATGGGTTACTTCACATGCCCAATTGCCCACATATTCTTCCACAGCCACAGAATGCCTGTGCTCCTCTCAGTGACAGCTCGGAACAGCCCCACTGTCTAGTCCTTGCCAACCCTCAGCAGGAGATCACCTACTGTACCATGCACTGCCCAGGAGCAATAACAGCAGAACCTAGAGATCCGATCATCTCTGAATCTGAGACTCGAGTGGTAACTTTACACTCAAGTGTCCATAGAATACAAACAGAATGCATATTGTAATGTTGCAATGATGCTCGCGCTCCCCACAGATGCGCCTCTAGAGAGACAGCGCGCATCTTAGTCTTAAAGGTGGAGGGGACATCGACATGAAATACAGTGAGATAGTGCCCGAGTGCCCACACATACCTTCTCTACCTCCAAATGCAAGAGTATCTCACACTGTACCGCATGAGCTACTGCTGCCTGCCCACCAGGCAATAACTGTTAAAGAGCTGCACTTACCTCTCAGTCTTTGTTCCACTGACCGGTCTCCTTGTCATATTGGGAGACAGTGGTCAACCACTGCTTGTCATCCAGGAAGTTGCCCGCAGCGCCACTGTCCGCCCTAGCGCTGCCCTAGTTCTGCAGTGGGCGAGCAGTGCCCATTGACCACTCACACACCCACTCACGGAAATATAATTTTTCGAGCTGACATTCAGAGAGAGTGGCATGAAAATTCTACTATTATTTGCTCTAGGATCATTACCAATGTGGACATAATAATTGATAACAGTAAAAATCTCCTTTTGTTTATGCTAATTGAAGAATATGCCATATGTTTATCATGGAACATCCTCGCAATCTTAAGATCACTGTTCTTCCAAACAAATATATGAACTGCTCTAACAAACACAGAAGCATAAGAATACTTTTCACTTGAACCCCAGATCTCCCTGGAATAAATAGTGATTTATATTAAATGAGACAGGATTCAACCTTGAACTTTGCTTTCTCCAGTGGCCAGGCTTACAGAGAGGTATCAGGAAAGGGCTCTACTGGCAGGCAGAACACCCTGACCTAGCTTGCAAAACAAGTTACACTGATGGCGCAAACACACACAGGCCTGGAGACTGGAAGATGGGGATATTGAGTCTGGAAAGGCCCTTTGCATCTGGAGCTGAAAAGCCATAGACTTGTGGGGGAAACAACAGGTTACATTTCCTGAGTATAAGACAGTTTTAGTTAAACTGATAGCAAACATGGAAGTTGGCGTTTGGTATCTGTGGTTGTTGGGTTTCCTCCCGCTTTCATCCTAGATCGCACCCATTTGGCGATCATGCCCTTTATAGGATTCTGGTTATTTCTCGTCTTCCCCTCTGTGTCCTTACAGATCTGCAATAGTCTTCAAGAGGAGTTTCTCCAACTATGTGTGACTGAGTATGAAGGCTCTCTCTAGAGCTAAGCTTTTCTCCCTGCTAGTTCCCCAACTCTATCCTTCTAGCTGTGGGGCTAGTTAGAGCAGTCCTCCTTCCTGCTCCCAGTAAGCAGAAGTTTGGGTTACAACTGGACTCCCAATGTATTTGTTTATCATTTGGAAACCCAATCAATCAATCAGCAATTGTATAGCGGAGCACTTTCGCCCCTAGGGGTATATGGGTGTTGAGGGTGTCAGGTCTCCTTTTAAAAAAGCCAGGTCTTGAGTTCAATTCTCAAATCATCAGGGAGGGTGCTGTTCGAAGATTGAGGGGCAGGTCATTCAAGGTCTTGGCGGTGAGGTAAGAGAAGGCTGTGACAGATGCAGGGGTGTGCGCATGGGCTAGTGAGAAGGCGCGCATGATTGATGTAGGACGGTCCTCGATTGTGTAGAGCTCTGTGGGCGTGTGTGAGTGTCCTTGACAGGCATACCTTCTGTTTGGGAAGTCAGTGGAGGTTTCTGAGTGGGGGGTGATGTGGGTCCATTTGGAGAGGTCCAGGATGGGCCTGTCTGCAGCATTCTTTATTGTCTGGAGTCTTCTGAGGAGCTGCATGGGGATACCGGCATAGTAGGCTGGTGACGAGAGCCTAAGTAACGGTCTTTCTGGTGTTGACTGGGATCCATCTAAATATTCTGTGAAGCATGTGGAGGTTGTGGAAGCAGGAGGAGGCTACTGCGTTCAATTGTCATTTCACGGTCAGTTTGCTGTCGAGGATGATGCATAGGTTGCTGCATCTTCTGTTGGTGTGGGTGTTGGTTTGAGTTCTGCTGGCCACCAGCTGTAGTCCCATAAGGAAGTGTTCTTCCCAAAGATCGGTACTTGTGTCTTGTCAGAGTTCAGTTTAAGGCAGTTGTCTGTCATCCAGTTGGCTACGTAGGGCATGTCATCACAGAAGGTGGATCTTCTGGTAGAGAGAGGATCAGTTTAGTGTTGTCTGCTTAGGAATTTATGTTGAGGCAGTGGGATCTGATGATGTCTGTGAGGGGGACATGTAGGTGTTGAACAGGGGAGTTCTGAGGGATGATCCTTGGGGTATTCTGCATATGATGTCTTTGGATTTGGATGTGAAGGGAGGCAGCTAGATGCTCTGTGTGTGTCCTATCAGTAAGGAGGTGATCCATTTGAGGGCGGTTTGCTGTATGCCGATGTTGTAAAGTCTGTTGATGAAGGTGTAGTGGGAAACAGTGTTGAACGCAGCGGAGAGGTCGAAGTTGATCAGGGCCACAGTGTCTCCACTGTCGAGGAGGGTCCTGATGTCATCTGTGGCAGCGATCCGCGTGGTGTCAGTGCTGTGGTTGGCATGGAACCCTGATTGGGAGGCCTCAAGTAGGTGGCTTTGCTCTAGGTATTTGGTGAGCTGTTGTTTGACGACCTTCTCAAAAACTTTGGCTGGGTAAGTGAACAGGGAGCTCAGTAATTTTTTTGTTTGTTGGGGTCTGCTTAGGGTTTCTTTAGGAGGGTTCTGACCTTTGTGTGTTTCCATTTGTCCGGAAAGGCTACTGTGTAGATGGAGGGGCTGATGATGCTGGTGAGTTCTGTGCTGATTGAGTTGGTTCTGAGGTTGATGAGACGGTGGTGGCAGGGGTCAGTGGGTGTCCTGGAGTGGATCGATGGCATGAAGGCTATGGTGGTCAAAGTGGTGAGCGTAGACCAAGTGGTTATCAGCTGGAGTGCACTAGTTGCTTAAGGCTGTTGAGTTTGAGAGCAGGGAGTTTGGGGTTGCAGTTGTTGTATATGGTGTCAATCTTGCTGTGGAAGTAGTCCAAGAGGGTGTCACAAAGTTCTTGGGAGGGGTGGATGGTTTTCTCTGTGGCTGCCGTGCAGGAGAATTCCTTTACTATTTTGAAGAGTTCCTTTATGTGGTTGGACGCTGTATCATTACGAGCTGTTATGGCTGCTCTCTTGTCTTCCTTGATGCGCAGGAGGTAATTGCTAAGGGCTGCTTTGTCAGCGGGGTACCTTGTGGTGCCCCATCGTTTCTCGAGTCAGTAAGAGTTGCACTTTACAATTATGAGCTTTGGTGTGTACCAGCTGGCTTGTTTTGAGGTTTTGTTGGTTTTTGCTGGTTTCATCGGGGAGACTCTGTTGGCTTTTGGTGATCCATAAGGAGAAGTTCTCGATGACCTTGTGAAACTTCAGGTTGGGTGGTGCTGAGAGCCTGTGTCCACTATGTCACAGTTACCTTGCCCCAGCTGTGGTGGGAGGAGCTCTGATGCTTGGTGTTGGCTTGCTGAGCATCAGAAATGGTGAAGTGAATGATGGCGTGGTCGGTCCAGATGAGCTCTGTGATGTGGCTGATATTGATTTTGTCACTGGAGGTAAAAATGGAGTTGAGAGTGTTTCCAGCTTTGCACATGGGTTCAGTAACAAGTTGGGTGAGGCAGGTATTGTTCAGGTTCTCTACGAGGGTGGTGTAGTTGGCATTGTTGGGGTCGTTGACATTGAAATTGAGATAGCCAAGTAGGACATAATGGTAGGAGTTGATGGCTAGTGGGCAATGAGGTTGGAGTCCAAAAGGCAGGTCGGGCCCTGTGGGTCTGAATGGGAGGGTGCCTCTTATTGTAGTCTTGGCGTCAGTCTGTAGTTGGAAGTTGAGGTGTTCAATGAGAGGGGACGGGTCACCATTGGTGGTGATGCATCAGATGGTTTCTTTGAAAAAGATGGAAAGGCTTCCACCTTTGTTTGTTGGTGCAGTCTTGGTTTATCACCTTGTAGCTGTCTGGTATTATGGTGGTGATGTCGGGGTTCAGCCATGTTTCAGTGATGAAGGCAACATCAGTGGAGAGGGTCTTGATGGTGTACCAGATTTCTTTGGCATGTTTGCAGAGGGATCGGGAGTTGAGCAGGCTGCTTTGGAAGTGTTCTGGGTTGTTCATGGTCTTCTAGGCGGAAGTGGTGCAGGTTCCAGTGTGGGCTGGTGGTCCTATGTTGTAGGAGAAGCAGCAGTGTCAGCAGGTGAAGTTATGTTATGTTATGTTATGTTATTTATTTTCTTGTATAGCGCAACGGTTACTCAAAAAGAGTGTCCCGGCGCTTTAGGTAAGGTGAACAGGTTTCAAGAATAACACATTCGGAATAACACAACACAGATAAAAACAGTTAGGAAGTCAACAGAAAAAACGGAGCAACTGGCAGACCTATTGAGAAAACAGCCAGGTTTTGAGGCCTCTTCTAAAATCAAGAAGAGTAGTCGCCCCCCGCAAAGGGAGCAGTAGTGAATTCCACATCTGTGGAGCCAGCAGACTAAAGGAGCGGCCCCCTAGGCGAGCCCTCTTCACGCGCGGAACAGCCGCAAGAAGTAAAGATTCCGACCTCAACGAGCGAGTAGGGTGGTAAAAGTGTCCTTTGGTTAATCGTGGGAAGGAAGTGCAGCAGCTGTTTCGGTGTCTAGGGGCAGGAGCTCCTTGGCGGTGGATCGGCAAGTGGTTGGAGGGCCAGGAGTCTTGGCTTTGGGCACAATCCAGATGTGGACAGACGCAGTCAGGTTTTTCTTTGGCAAGCCGGTAGCGCAGCTGCTCTACTGCCTACATGCAGTGAGTCCTTGTAGGGGTGCTGGGTGGCAATAAGCGTGGGATGTGTGGGAGCAGCGGGAAAGGAGTGAGGCAGGAAAACCGCCAAGAAATGGTGCGGGCTGAGACAAGCAGTCAACATTTACAAACAATCAGTGCAAATCAATTCAAAAGAACAGCACAACTTAGTAGCAGAGAAAGATTACCAGGCGGGCAGCACTGGGCATTAAGGGGTTAAGGCAGCAGTGTCAGAGAAACCTTTGATACCAGCAATGAGGGGAGCGTGTCTGGGACCTGCTCAATTGAGCAGCACTGCAGCCTCCATTAAGTGTGGTTCCGTGGTTTGAGGGTCTGTGGTTCGTAGATTCTGAACCCGTTCAATGAAGGTCGTCGGATATAGACGATTTTGGTATCAGCGGACCTCAAATCACGAGTGCGGTGTGTACGAGTGTTTTCGTCATAACCGGTCAATAAGAACACTACGTATTCAGGGATTTTGTTTGAACCCCCGGTTTCCATTTTATGTGCGGCAGCCATTTTGTGTGGTTGCCCTCACATAGGCCGATGACTATGGCCGAACGAGTCTTTGGGACACGTACACCTTAGCTGACTCTTGTGTGACCTGGCTGAACTGACTCCATTGCCCGAGGCTAACCTCGCTGAGCCAGTTCCTTGTTAAGCAGCTGGTCAGATAAAGATCAAAGAGCAGGACATTGCTGAGTTTATGGTACACGCACACACCCTTCTATCTTGCTTCTCATCTGTTTCTGTTCCTTCCTTTATGGCTTAATCACTGATTTGGGTTGAGGTCTTTATGATGGTTTTGCCCGGCCTGATCGAACAGGAATATTGGAATTTGCTTGGTAATTTCTGGTGGGCTGGACAACGGAAAGTGGGATTGTCGTCATGCGATATGTTTGAAATGTCACCGTTTAATTGGTCAGTTTGTATGTAATTGATGCTAGCAAGGAATGTGATTTTTGGCATAAAAGACGATGCTCCGCTCCATAAATTTGTGCAGTCTCTAGCGAACCACCCGTGTTGTGCTTCGTAGACCTCTGTTCCTGGTTGCAGCCAATAAACTTGGTCTTTGACGTCATCAAGAAGTGTCCCGTGTCTCTGTTTGCCGAGGCAGGGGAATCCGAAGACATCGGGCGTTATCCCTGGCGCCGCTGGGTTCTAAAACCCGGTTCTTCAGTTGGCGCCCAATGTGGGGCGACTTCAGCGGTACCGGTCCAAGCCCGAAGATCGTGAGGAGTTTCGTGTGGGAATTCTGGAGGAAGGCCTGCCACTTCATCGACCCCTGTATGTCGTCGTTGTCCGAAAGTCTTTGCTGCGAGGTTCCCCGCTTTATTTATTTATTTATTTATTTATTGGCATTTATAAAGCGCAGCATATACCCTAGGGTGTCTTGGCGCCGACGGCTACGAAGGACTGCTGCCCTGACTGTCGCCCTGTCTTGGAGCCATTAGACGATTTGTAGAGCGAGACAATAGATGGGTCTTCTGGTGACGCCATCAACATTTCAGTTAAGTTTGAGTGGAGCGTCTCCCAGTCCTTAGTTTTGTTTGGGTATCCTTCGGGATCGCTTTGATTTGGTACCTGCAGGCCCCAAAGCCGAGGGACTCGTGTATTCACGAGACTATCGTTTTGAGATTTCCCTTGAAGTTTGAAGCTAGACTAGTGAGCGAAGAAGCCTGGTCTTAGCAGACTTGGAAAGATATTTGGTTTTGATTGTACTAGGAATTCCCAATTGGAGGATTCGTGTCCAGTTCCTCCGATTGGAACTCCGACCTATGAGCTCAACGTAAAACATGGAGTGGGCCTCATCGCGTATAATGAAATATGGGTTAAATATACTAGGAAAGACGGCGTCCTACAGTGGCCCCGTTATGGTAGCTTTGAAACAGAGATTTTAGACAATCTCGAAGTTAAACTGTTCAAGAAGAAAGCCCGGCCGGCAATGTTTGACTCTTTCCGCATATGGCGAAAAGAAGCCAAACAGAAAGAAATTAAGTTAGCGAAGAAAAATAAACAAGAACGAGGTATGTCAATGGTGCAAGCTGCTATACAGTTCAGGGATAATGAAGAAGAACAAGAGAGCGAACAGATGCTTAGGCAGCGTAAACTAGTGGTAGAGAAGTGCTACCCAGCTTTACCACCTCAACAACAAGAAGAGAAGAAAGATCTTGTGAAAGATCCTTTAATGTCGCATCTATTGAGTTCGCCACCCCCTTATGCACAGAATGCTACGGCACCGCCACAAGTTGTAGCTGCGCAACCTCCGGTTGCTTTGCCACCTGTGATTCCTCACCAGCCAGCTCCTCTTCCGCTGGTTCCTATTCCTTTGGTGCAGCCTTCTCAAGGGCCGCCGCCTTTGCTACCTCCTTTGTCTGCTACTCCTACGCCTGTCTTGTTTACTCCTCCTGTTACTGTTCCGTCCCTGGTTTCCTCTCATTCTGCTCCGTCTCCTGTTCTTTTGTCACCTTCTCCTTCTGCTCGACAGAGAATGACTGATGCGGTTGCTAGTATCTTTTCTCCTCTGTTGGGTTCATTGGGTGTGTCCCCTGTTGTCGAGCGTAGGCAATCGCGTAGTCAATTGCGTGATGCTAATGAATGGACAGTATTAGATCACTTAGCGCGTAAATGGGTTTCGTATCCTTTGCACTATGATCTTGAGGGTGTTATGGATGTTTTCCTTTAATGGGAAGCGCCAAAACAAAGATACGTTTTTGATATGATGTGTTCTTTCCTTCGTGAACAATGGGAAGATAGTGAGATAGGACAAACTCCGCCTGAGTTGTACCGTATACGTTCTGAGTTTGCGAAAGGGACTGTTGTGGGTCTCGTGGTTGAGAAAGCAGATGGGACGTTGTTGTCGTTTAGGAATGCATCTCCTTCTGAGCGACTGTTTGAGCCTGATTCGTAAGTTAGGAGAAAGGCGCGTCAATATCCAAGCTGTTCCACCTGTTCAGCCACACTTTCAGCGAGTTTGGGTACATGTTCCTTGGAAGCGTGCTGAAGAGTTAGCCCTTAAGCAGACTTTGCCTGATCCGCGCAAAAATCCTGCAGGGTTTTATAAGGAGCTATCTCAAACTGCGGATTCATGTATCATGAATCTAGCAGATATAGACATGTTGTTTGGGAATGTTGTTCCACAGCCTATTTGGGGAAAGATTCGTCATACGGATCATGCGCAGGAATTAGGTGATACATGGAATAATCTTAAAGCTGCAGATGGTAGACAAGTAGGTGGCGCTAAGCCTGCAGATATAATTGTTGAACTCCCTGGTAGGATTATCGATTATATGAAGACTCTGATGCCTGCTTTGCATGTCAATTGGGAAAAGTTGTCTGCGTGTCAGCAGAAGAAAGACGAAACTGTTTCCAACTTTTTCACGTGGTTCGAAGAGACCTTTGTTGACCACAGTGGTCAGGACATGAGTACCGAAGGTGGTCAAAGGTTGTTCGTTGATAAATTTGTTCATAATTTGCTTCCAGAATTGTGCAATAAGTTGAAGGATTCTGAGAGTGCTTGGGCTGTTTCTACGTCAGCGCAGATTTTGGCTACTGCCCAGTATTATGAGAATAGGAACAAGGATGAGATAGAGAAAGCGGATAGGAAGACTAAGGAATTGAAGACTAAAGTTCTTCTACAGCGAGCTTATACGCCCCGTAATAATCAGCGTGATTATCAGAAACCTCAGCAATATCAGAGAAACTCGCAGAGATTCGAGTCTTCTCAACAGCGTTTTCCTGTAGGTCCTAATCAGTGTTCGTATTGCAAAGAAGAGTGCCATTTCAAGAGTAGTTGTCCTGTTCTGTTACAGCGCACAAATGGTGCTTCTGGTGTGAGAGGTCGAGGTGCTCAACAAGCTCCTAGAGGTAGAGGTCGTGGTCAGAATGTGCGTTCCTTGCCTCCACAGAACTCTATGAATAGCTTTGATCAGCAGAATGGTGCGTCTGGTAGGACGCCACAGTACTATGCGGACGATTACTATGTTGAAGGTGAGGATGTCGATGGTAATGACTGTAGACAGTGGATCCCTAATTTTTCGTTGCTCGCGAAGCCTTTGATAGCTCTTACTGTCAAGGATACTCCAAATCCTATTCCTTGGACTGACGAATGTCAGAAGAGCTTTTCAGAATTACGCAATGCGTTGTGTTCGGCTCCTGTGTTGGGTACCCCCGACTACAGTAAACCTTTCACATTGTATGTCCACGAGAGAGAGGGATGTGCATTGTCAATTTTGACTCAACAGTTTGGCGATAAGCAGCGTCCATGTGCTTATTTTTCATCGACTTTGGATCCGGTAGCTAGAGCGTTGCCGAGTTGTTTGAGAGCTACAGCGGCAGCAGCTGTTTCTATTCGACAGTCTGCTGGTTTAGTAATGGACAATACACTGATTGTGATGGTTCCACATGCAGTGGATACCTTGTTGAATCGTACCAAGACACAGCACTTAACTAGTGCTCGGTTGTCGGGTTACGAATTGATCTTGTTAGCGAGTCATGTGCATATAAAGAGATGCAACACGTTGAATCCAGCCACGTTGTTTCCGATTTCTGTTGAGTCAGATGATATCGAACAACATGATTGTTTCCTTAGAACTGAGGAAGAAACAAAAGGGAGGATAGACCTTAGGGATACTCCTCTTCCAGAATTTGATGGTACCTTGTGGGTTGATGGTTCGTGCTTCAAGCTTCCGAATGGTGATACGACTGCGGCATATGCTGTTACGACTTTGCATACGATTGTTGAAGCTGCACGTATCCCACATAATTCAGCACAAGCAGCAGAGTTGATTGCATTAACGAGAGCGTGTGTGTTGGCAAAAGGAAAACAAGTGACTGTGTATACTGACAGCCAGTATGCATTTGGTGTGGCTCATAGTTTTGGACGTTTGTGGAGAGAGCGTGGGTTCCTGACTTCGCCTGGGACGAAGATCCAGCATGGTCAGTTGGTGAATGAACGTCTTGAGTCACTTACTTTGCCATTGCAAGTAGCGATTGTGAAATGCAGTGCGCATAAGAAAGTTACGGACGATGTTGGTCGTGGTAATGCGTTTGCAGATGAAGTCGCGAAAGAAACTGCGAGAAATGTGATGAGTCGAATGTATGTTGCAGGTCCGGCAAGATGGGTTTCAGATGGAAGTATGTGTGAAGATACGATTGAGAGTGTGAAATCCATCCAAGCTGAAGCTACAGAGAAAGAGTTGAATGAATGGAGAGAGAGTAAGGGTAAATTGGATTTGAATGGTTGTTGGATTGATTTGTCAGAGCATCAAAGATGGTTGTTACCCGATGCGTATGTGCTTCCAGTTGTTACAATGGCTCATGGATTGGCACATATCAGCGTGAAAGGGATTTGCAAGTTGTTGGCCCCGGTTTGGCAGAATGCTGGAATTCCTAAGTGTGCAGAGAATCTGGTTAAGAACTGTATGGTGTGTTTGATGTACAATCCTGGTAAGGGAATTCCAACTCCAGCTGGTCATTTTGCTCCTCCAACGTATCCGTTTGAGGCTTTGCAGCTAGATTTCATCCACATGGAGAGGTGCAACAACCTGAAGTATGTGTTAGTGGTTGTTTGCTCTTTTTCTAGATGGGTGGGAGCCTACCCTTTGAAGGACAATACTGCCTGGTCCACAGCGAAAGCCCTTATTAAAGAGTTCTTCCCTAGGTACGGTTTGCCGAGAATGATCTGGAGTGACAATGGGAGTGAATTTGTGGGTCAAGTGATGAAGAGAGTATGTGACGGGTTAGGTATACGGCAGAAGTTCCACGCTGCAAATCACCCCCAATCAGCTGGTTTAGTCGAGTGCTATAATGGCACCCTAAAATTGAAGTTAGCCAAAATTCAAGCAAGCTCTCGTTTACAATGGCCAGATGCCTTGCCTCTAGCCCTTCTGTCCACCAGAATGACTGTGCATTCACGAATTGGTTTGAGTCCGTATGAGATAGTATTTGGTCGCCCGGCAAACATTTGGGGAGTGCCGAGGACGACAAAATGTTGTGAATTAGAACATCCTGTGTTGCTTGACTACCTGTATGAATTGACGGCTAAATTGCGTGTTTTGCATCAACAGGTTCACGATTCATTGCCACAAGCTTCTGAAGATCCAGGGCACGCCATTGAACCCGGCGCGTGGGTGCTCGTGAAGAATTTCCAGCGAACCAAGAACGAGCAGCCCCGCTGGACCGGACTTTACCTGGTGTTGTTGTCTACCCATTCTGCAGTACGAGTGCACGGTAAAAAGAACTGGATCCACGGCGTACATTGCAAAAGGGCTTCTTTGCCTCTGCCGTACGACTGGTGGGTCCAGGAAGGACTTCCTGATTCTGAGACTAAGACCGTGCCTCGTTTTCTGCCATTCAGCGATGCCCGTTTGATTGGAACGAATACTGAGCAAGAAAGTGACGATCTTCTCCAAGAAGCTGTGCCTCCATTGAACCGTTTGAACATTGTTGAACCTGAGCTAATCTTCCGTGAACAAACATTGCCTGGCAAAGAGTGTTACAATTTGCGACCGAGAGTCGCGGGACAAATAAAATAAATTCTTTCTTTTTTATGATTTTTTTGAAGGTCGACTCTCCTCCGAGGAACTACTTTGATTTTTTGTTTTTCGAACCGCCATCCGGGTTCAGCTGTAGGGTCGCGGTTGCCGAAGTCTTTGGAGTGCAAGCCGAAGACACTAGGTCGACGGTTCTGGTTGGCCTAAGGGAGTTTCCCTGGGCTGACAGAAGCATTCCTTAGCATAGAACACCCTACCACCGCGAGCAGCAAATTAGAGAGGATGGAGTTTTTCGAGATGGAGACACCTGTTGAGAAAATAAGCTTTAAGAGCAAAATCTGTAAAATGATGTCCCGGAAAAGATTTTTAATATTGTGTTTATATATGTTGCTTAGTTTAATGATATTTTTGATTGGATATGTGACATTCTCTTTTCAAGTGACGTTCATGCCCACTACGCAACCTATACCTCCTCCTACTATTTCTTCTCATTCTTTTCACCCTCTGCCCGAACATGAAATAGTTAGAAGACTGGAATTTGCTAACAATTCCTTTGTTCAACTCCTGCACCAACACCAGCTAGTTATGAACACGACAAATTGTTGGGTTTGTGGCCTCATGCCCCATACGACCGATAAAGGTATTCCTTACCTGGTTTTGCCTTTCAGCTACAATGGTTCTATTTGGGCATACAGAACGATGTTCATTTATGCTCATAGTGTCTATCCCCACCGTTCAGTGAAAGATAGTCCGAAGACTAGTGCTCTGGTCGAGGGTATAGTCGACATGATTAGAGGACTTAGTTTGTATGAGACTATCCCGAGAGATGAGACACAAGCATACATTGGTTGGAACGTTACTGGATATGGAGTTAGTCTGAGTGTTAACCAGCGAGCGAAAAGTTCTCCACCGATTTGGAAAGTGCCCCATCAGGGTCGTTATTGTCTGCAAGGTAATGGCAAGAATCCGAGAGCTCAGTTAGGGAAGAGTGTCTGCACTGAGACTTATGTATTTGCGTCTCAGACTTCCCCAGCGTTCCTAGCAGCTAAGGGTACCTATTTAATCTGTTACGACAAAGCATACACATGGTTGCCCACTGACATCTCGGGCACGTGTTTTGTTTCGTTCCTGTTGCCTCATACTTTTACAGCTGCAGCAGATTACCATAAGACGAGAGTTGCTAGAGGTGTCTTCAGTAAGGAAGATACCGCAGGGCAAGAGTTGGGAGATTTCTTTAAGGGTTTTCTGCCGTTCTGGGGACCGATGGCTAACAGCAGAAACATTCGCCAGTTGACGAGAGTGGTTGAGTCCACCATAGTCGAAACTGCTGGTGCCCTTAGTAACTTGACTGCTGAGCTCCAGTCGGATCGACTTATGACACTTCAGAATAGAGTTGCTCTTGATGTCATACTTGCAGATAGAGGTGGAGTGTGTAAACTGATTCAATCGAGCTGCTGCGTTTTCATTCCAGACAACGCTCCGACGGTCTTCCAGGCCATTTCCAAACTACATAACATCTCCGAGTCTGTACATATAGACGAGGGAGATTGGTCGTCGATGGGATGGTTTTGGGGATTGATATCCACGTGGGGATGGAAGATTCTGATGGTCATTGGGATGATCTTAGCTATCCTTTTCCTGTTCTGTCTCTGTGTACAGTGTGCTCCTGCTATGTGTGTCCTTTGTGCTACTTCGTGTGCGAGGAGACCTGTCCAGAGTGAGCTGCTAAGTACTAGGATGATGCTACAGCAACATCTTGATGATCTGATTAATATAGACCTGGATTCAGACTGACATGGGTTTGGGTTTATTGCCTATGTAAGGGCAAAAGGAGTGTCTGTGGTTCCGTGGTTTGAGGGTCTGTGGTTCGTAGATTCTGAACCCGTTCAATGAAGGTCGTCGGATATAGACGATTTTGGTATCAGCGGACCGCAAATCACGAGTGCGGTGTGTACGAGTGTTTTCGTCATAACCGATCAATGAGAACACTACGTATTCAGGGATTTCGTTTGAACCCTCGGGTTCCATTTTGTGTGCGGCAGCCATTTTGTGTGGTTGCCCTCACATAGGCCAATGACTATGGCCGAACGAGTCTTTGGGACACGTACACCTTAGCTGACTCTTGTGTGACCTGGCCGAACTGACTCCCTTGCCCGAGGCTGACCTCGCTGAGCCAGTTCCTTGTTAAGCAGCTGGTCAGATAAAGATCAAAGAGCAGGACATTGCTGAGTTTATGGTACACGCACACACCCTTCTATCTTGCTTCTCATCTGTTTCTGTTCCTTCCTTTATGGCTTAATCACTGATATGGGTTGAGGTCTTTATGATGGGTTTGTCCGGCCTGATCGAACAGGAATATTGGAATTTGCTTGGTCATTTCTGGTGGGCTGGACAACGGAAGTGGGATTGTCGTCTTGCGATATGTTTGAAATGTCACCGTTTCATTGGTCAGTTTGTATGTAATTGATGCTAGCCAGGAATGTGATTTTTGGCATAAAAGACGATGCTCCCCTCCATGAATTTGTGCAGTCTCTAGCGAACCACCCGTGTTGTGCTTCGTAGACCTCTGTTCCTGGTTGCAGCCAATAAACTTGGTCTTTAATGTCATCAAGAAGTGTCCCGTGTCTCTGTTTGCCGAGGCAGGGGAATCCGAAGACATTGGGCGCTATCCCTGGCGCCGCTGGGTTCTAAAACCCGGTTCTTCATAAGTAGGTCCTGGGAGGGACGCTAGGTGGCGGAAGGCACAGGAGCAGCAATGGCAGAAAAAGGAGCGAGACGGGAAGTCTACCAAGAAATGGTGCATGGCTGAGACAAGCCGTCAACCCTTTGAAATATTCCGTGCAAATGGGAACAAAAGAACAGCACAGCTAGTAGTAGAGAAAGATTACCAGGCAGGAGGCTGAAGGCAAAAAGGGGTTAAGGCAACAGTGTCGAGGAGATCTCTGGTACCTAGCAGCAAGGAGAGCTTGTCTGTGACCTGCTCAATGGAGCAATGCTGCGCCCTCTATTAAGTGGGTCCTGGGAGGAGGTCTGGGTGAAGGAGATGTGGGAGCCACAACAGCTAAAAAAGGAGTGAGGTGGGAATACCATCAATAAATGACATGCGGCCAAGACAAACAGTCATCCCATAGAAATAATCATCACAAATTAGCACAAAACAGCACAGCTACTAGCAGAGAACGATTACCAGGCGGGTGGCACAGGGCGTCAAGGGAATAAGGCAGCAGCGTCAGGGAGACATGTGGTGCTAGCAAGCGGGGTTGCCATGTCTGGGACTTGCTCCCAGATACCCAAAGTTTGAGTAACTGAGAATAGCTTTGAAAGTGCAGAGCCTCCTTGATGCCAGGACATTGCTTGCTTGTCTCAATATTTACTCACGTGTCCCTGGAATATTGTGTTTCTTAGACTTGTCCCTACAGGCCCTGAAATTCGTTTTCTTGAGGGGCGAAGCAGATTCCCCTGAAACACCAGTTTTATTAATTTTCTTGAACAGTCTCTGGTCTCTTGGCCTCCTACCATCCTCCGTCTCTTCAAAATGGCATAACTCAAGTCTAACTCAATTTCTATTTTTCATTGCGCCAGAGTACCTTCCAACGTGTCTCCCTCACTCCCAGGTTCCTCCACTTCCACCCCCACCCCTGCTCCTTCCCCACCAGGAAAAGTTTGCTTGGTCACCTTCATGATCTTAACCCATCCCACACCTCAACACACGAATATTGTGAATTAGCTGAAGTGCATTCAAGTTGGGGCATGTTTAAACAGCTGCACCAACCCCTGCCTCATCCATCAGTCACAAACCATGTATAGTTCTATTCTCAGTCACAAGCTCTTCTCGGTCATTATTGATTAATTACACTAATTGATTGCATCAAATACGAAATCATTTAAAAACCCCAATCAGAGTCAGTTTGCTGCAGAACCAAACAGTTTAACATCGCTGAGCAAGAAACAGTCTTGGCTCTACAACCTACTTATGTACTATACATGTACATTGATGGTTTATTTTTGTTTTTTCAAATTACATAGAAGGGAGTTCTGAGACTAATACCCAAAGAGCCATTTTATTAACGTTTTTTTTCAGGCTGCAGCCTTTAGTGGCAACTGCTATTTCTCCTGTGCACTAATGTGTTATACATAGGTATTAAATTCACCCTATGGAAATTCTGAAGGCTCACGGAATTAGTCACTGCCATCCTCCTTACAGCACCTCCTGATGTCAGGACTCCTGAATCAATCTTGTGTACTCTTCCCTTCACAGTTATTGTCATTGCTGTTGGAGAACTACACATGGCTTAGATCATTTGAATAATTGGGGCATTTAACCAAGCCAACAGCATTTAGGTCAACAGGACTGTGATATTTCAGTCTCTAAAGTTGGATAATGACCACTATGAAAAAGGATTAATGTCAATGTTGTCTTTCTGGATCACCATTATATGGTGGTCTCCACACTGTTCTTCAACTGAGGTCTGCAGGCTGTGAGCATATAGTGGTAGGGATAATTGAAGATGTGGGGTGGTTTACCAAGGCCTTCCTTAGTGTTTCCATGTTTGTGGGTCTGAGGGACAAGGTTTGTGCTCAGATACTTTACTGATGGAAGAAGTACCTATTGTGGAGGGGACAGCAGAATGGACAGAAATATAAAGGGTGATGCCAAGGGTGCCTCTGATATTGCCATCTCTGGAGTGGCCAGTATTACAGATGGTCCCCTTCTCTGCAGCTTTTATGGTCATGAACTTCCAGGCACTAAAACAGCTTGGCACGCTGACCTTGCCCTTTACCTCTAGTGCTGTTCCTAGGGTCAGCTGCTGACTGGCAATGTGTGGGGCCTCCTCCCAGAAATTTCTTCCGTTGACTATTGCAAAAATGTATGGTGTCATAGACCCCTCTTAAATAAAAAGGACAGGTTCTGGCTTATCATATTTCTAATTTCATACGACAGTGAGATTTAAAATAAATGAATCCAGTAGTAATGATTTGAGAAATTTAGTGCTTGAAGACTTAGGCCCTGATTTTAGGCCGGTTGGACCGCGCACCAGCAGGCCATCGGTGGTGGTCTGGCCGCCGACAGGCCTTTGGTCCAACTGCTACATTTAAATGCAGGCCGTCAGACTCTAAGCCGTTGGGAGTAAGACGGCCGCTAAGATCGGGATCATCTGATCCTGATGGGGCGGTGGTCAGAATCGCAATCCCGAATCTAGACGATGCCGAGGTAGGCACCGCTGTCAGGATTACGATAGCCCTTTCTGACAGCCTTTTCATGTTGGAAAGATGGCCATGAAAAGCCTGTTAGAAATGGATTAGGGGGCCCCAAGCAGGACCTTTGTCCGTCGTGGACCACTCAAAGGTGTCCCAGGGGTCATACGTAGTGCCCCCACCCACCTCCACGCACTGTGTTGTATGAACCACACAGTGCATGGATGTGCAGGAAGTGCTCCTTTCCACTGCAGCTTGTGTTGCACCCCTTTTCCTGGGCCGCAGCACAAGCCGCTGTGTAAAGGAGCACTTTGCAACTGCCAGCCCTGCAGTTGCTTCGTAATGTGGTGGTCGGACTCCCGCCTGCTTGTTTCCTTGCAGTCCAATTGCCCCCTGTCGTAATCAGCCCCTCAATGGTTTACTCAGAGGCTACACTGATTCACTGGAGAATCACTACTCTATCAACCCAAAAGTAAATAAAAAATTCTGAAATATATACTCCTGAACCCAAAATTATCATGTTGGGCTAGCCTTCCAGTGTCACAGCCAATGTGTGGGGGTTTCTTCTTTGCCATTACTACAGCCAGGCTGCTTGTTACCTGAGCATGGCTCCAGAAAGAGGCCCCAGACCCCCTTGCCTGGTGGAAGGAATTTCTGTCCTTGTGCAGCTAGGAAATGGCACTCATCCAAAACAATCTCAGACAAAGACACTTGATGAAAGTTTGGGAGCCGGTTAGACAGACTCTCTGACCTTAGACCAGGTTACGTTTTACATATATGAAGGGCTACTGGTTCATTTGCTCACTGTCTTTGTTAGCAGTGTTTGTTACTTTATGTATCTCAAGTGACGCCTCATGGCCTAGGAGTGACTCATACTTTTTCAGATATGATTAATGAGTACGTGCTTCTTTACTTGGATATACAGTCTTGTTTTTGCAATGGCCCTGATGAATTGCTCCTTGACATTTTTTTCAATTAAAACAAAGTCTGAAATAATCTAAGAAGAGGAAACAAGTAGTTTATCCCATCATGTCAGCTGAACTCATATCACTAGAACATCAGGCTGTAGTCTGTTTCACCAAAGGTAATCTCCTACTACTGTATGTCTGCTACAGCCACACCTTCTTCTATTTTGGCAGCCCCTAATTTCACCTGCGCGTCCTTACCTTATCCTCTGCACCTCCACTATTGTCATCATCTTATCAGGGAATATATGACGTTACAACGCAAACATCTACAATGCATGATTTTACAACGCATGCCATTACAATCCATTTTTTAAAACTACCATTACAACGCATTCCATTACGCATACCATTACAATACATACCATTACAATGCATAATACTTTTAGGGCAACAATAGGGTAAGTATTGGATGGTTTAGGGGTAAAAATGACTATTCCCACTCCAGTGAGGGAAAGTGTTGGCTAGCGTAGAGGTAAAAATTACTATTCCCACCGAACCCAAAACCCATACCCATCCTAAAACTAAAAAATCTCCATTACTTACCTTATAATGCGTTGTAATGGTATGCATTGTAATGGCATGCATTGTAGTGACATGGGTTGTAATGGCATGCAATGGAAAGGCAGTAGCCTTGTAACAGTTGCGTTGAAAAAGCAGTGCGATGTAATAACTGCGTTGTAATGGATGTTTCCCCTTATCAGGTGCAGTGAAATTAGCTGAATTGGGACACTAGAGCCAGTATCCCTGTGCGTGGGTGCAAAGCAGCTTTCTGGCCACAGCTCAGCCATCTGTAACTTCCAAGATCATGTCTGGGTGAAGCCAGTTTACTATGGTTTTCATCCAGCCTGCAATGCATGATGGTCCCCTATCAACAGTAAAGGAGAGGAGAGAGCAACCACCAAGGGGAAGGATTCAGACACACTGGTTGCTACGACCACCACAGTTCAAAGATTTTCATCATCATAGGAGTACAGAAACAAATAAAAAGCAGTATTCAGGGATGATAACTCAATTCATTATTACATACATGTTAGGTAGTTAAAAACATGCGTGCTAAAATATTACATGATTGCAATAAGGCAAGTCTTGTCAACTAGAAACTAATCACTATCATGCATTAACGATGAAGTGCCTACGCTTATACCACATAGCTGCCAGGAATTGCGAAACAGCAAATACAATGTGTCTGGTCGTGTCGCTTTTTAAAACTCTAAAAGCATGCATACCCTGTACAAAACCAAAATTCTTGCACAGAGGTACGAGCCAGTACTTCCTGGAGTTACAGTAAGCTGGACAAAAGAAGAGAACGTGCAGTTCATTTTCTGTGTCACAGCTACACCCAGGACAGTTTCTCGCTGCAAAGGCGAACCATTTACTAGTAAAGGCTCTTAGTGGAAGAGTACCGTATCTCCATTGTACATAAAGTTTCCTGCCTAAAATAGGGTAAATATCATCCATGAAGTGCTCAAAATGGTAAGAAACTTTAGTCATTAAAAAAGAATCAGTTAAAGTGCCGACATGAGGGTTAGACAAAGCAGCAGTAAGTTTGTTATCAGCAAATATCCTGGTGAGGGACTTGCGCGAAACCATTTTGCAACTCCTCTCAGGATCATGCCATAAGGTGGGTAATCCCAACCTTGCGCATTCATTCTTTATGAACATGAGCCAAGGGATTTTAACTGCACTATGATGGGTTAATAATTCTTTAAGTTCTAGCCTATATTTTAGCGGCTCTGGCGTTATGCAGAGCCTGCGCCAGAACCTAAGGGGTTTAAGCGCTAGTTCATCTTCAATAGATCTCAGCCCTAGGTCAAGCCTCAGAGGGAGGAGCAGGGGACTGGGTGGGAGGGCCTGCAATTGTCTTAAAAATGTATTCTCTGTTTTGACAATTTCAGGCCTTCAAAAATATCCCCATAACTCACAGCCCTACAGGATTGCACCCCTTGCTTGCGTTTTATAAATCTCCAGAGGGGGACCAACGGGTTTGAATGTCGACGAATTGGAAAGCTTGAGGATTCCCCCAGTGAGCTGTGCCAATTTCATTTTAGACTTGATTTGCTGGGGGCCCCATGACAAGTTCTAATTAATGGTTACCCCCAGATATTCAAAAGTTGACACCCTTTCTAGTCTAGTTGTGCCTAAGCTGGGATTTGGGCGAGTAGTTGCGGGTGGGATGAAGATCATAAATTTGGTTTTGTCGGCATTTATCTCCAAACCCCGGCCTCTGCAAAATTCCTCAAAGCCATCCAGTATGCGCTGTATCCCCATGGGAAACTTAGACAGCAGGAGGGTGTCGTCTACGAACATAATCGCCGGCACCCGACTGCCTGCCAACTTCGGGGCGTCATTGTGGTGTACATCATCTAGATGAGCGATTACCCCGTTGACATAGAGGCAGAGCAGGGTAGGAGCCAATACACACCCCTGCCTTACCCTCCTGTCAACGTGGAATCTAGATGATAGCGCCCCATTATTCCCACATCTGACCTGTGCAAAATTTACCTTGTGTAACCTCATCAGAATAGTTCGAAGTTGGGCCGGTATACCCAGTTCGAGGAGCACGGACCATACTTTCCCCCGGTGAACTAAGTCAAAAGCAGAGCGAAGGTCCACAAACACCATCTAGAGGCTGCCACCCTCTATCCTCACCGTTTTCCAGAATAGTAAAGCTAGGCGGAAAATTTGGTCCATGGTGGAGGTGTTCTTCCTGAACCCTGCTTGGTACGGGCTAAGGATTATGTGCTCCTCAATCCAGTCCTGGAGACGATCTAAAATGAGTCGCACAATACATTTTTGCGGAACATCAATGAGGCTGAGGGGCCTGTAGTTGGCTGGGAGCAGAGGAGAGCCCTTCTTAAATATAGGGACAATTTCTGTGCCCAGCCAAGTGCAGGGAACCGCCATGCCCCTCAGGACTGCGTTGAAAAGTATTTGTAAATACGGGCCCCAAATCTTCGGCTCGTGTCTGAAGAGGTCTCCCGTGAGTTTAACAAGGCCTGGGGCTTTTCCCACAGCAAGTTTAGCGATTGCGTTGTACACCTCCTCTATAGTGAACTCTAGCTCATCAGACTGGGGGATGGGAGCCTGGAGTACCGATGTGCTTTCCGCACCTTCCTCTATAGAGTATAGGGTCTGAAAGTGTTCTTCTCAGACTTTGGCATCTAAATTTGGTTCAATAGCCGATTTCGGTTCCCCGCAACTTGTATTGACTATCGACCAGAATCTCCGTACGTCCCTTGTTTCAAGAGCGGCAGTTAGACTGGTCCACTTTTCTTGATCCCATTCTTGCTTTGCGTGCTTAGTTACCTTTTTATACTGTAGTCTCCTAGCTTGGATTTGGAGTTTGTTACTACTTAGCTTTAGGGCCTGAACTAACTCAGTCTTGGCCTTTCTGCATGCTGTATTATACCATGAGCTTTCAGGAGCCCTTTTTCTCCTATTAGCCACCCGAGGATTGAATACCTCTACTAGATTGGATACTAGATCCATGTGGAGAGCCTGCATTTTAACATTATAATCGGGAGGCGGAGGTTGAGTGTTTAGGGTATCAACCTCCACAAACAAAGGAACAATTTGTTTGTATACTTTGCAGAGTTCTTCCGGGTTTGCCACTATTTTGTCCCACCTAACTCTGCGCCTATCATTTGATAGTGTGATCCTATTGCCCGGATCCCCCAGGTTTGTCGTGCCATTCTTACTAGGGCCGGGAAAAACCAGCTCCAAAGTTAGAGCATTATGATCGCTCTCAACTCTTGTATTTACATTGAAGTCGATGACCTTAGACCACAACCGCGACTCGACCATAATATAGTCGAGACGTGATTCCTGTCCAGTTTTATTAAATGAGCACTTAGCTGGAGTGTCAGAGGGCGTGCGATCATTACAGGCCCTAATAGAATGATTTAAAGTTAGGGCCGTGATCTGGATTGCTAGGGGAGACCATATCTTTGGTGATGGAGACTGACTCGGTGGTATTGCCCAGTTTTCATCCTCCGCCAATAGGACACCATCCTTCATCCCCGGTAGGGGCTTGAAGTGGCAGTTCAGGTCACCCCCTACCCTACCAGGAGATGGATATCACTAGAAAGGGTATGCAAAAAATGCGACAGCTCCTCAATAGTTCTTGATTCACTGGCTACACTTACAGGTCGCGAATAAACATTAACAATGGCAAGCTTGAAAGCATTTGGCCATACAAGAACTACACACTGGATATCTTCCGAGTAAGTGATCAAAGTTTTAGCAGTGCAACCCAGATGCAAACCAACCCAGGTGGTGATACCTCCTGACGGTCGCCCCTTCCCCCCCCAACAGGCGGAAACATGGAATGCAGCACAGCCTTCACAAAGTTGTTCCTCTCTGGCCCAGGTCTCTTGAAAGAGACAGATGTCATTCTTGTCTACATAGGCTCCCCACTCTGGGCAAGCTGTTTTATTGGGTAGTCCTGCGACATTCCAGGACAATATTGTTAAGGAGCCTGGGTTGCAATCCCTGCCACTGGTATCACCACTCCCCATTAGGTCTTCTTCATACAAACTTGTCGTCAAGGGATCCAATATATGACCTGTCACAGTTCTACTAGATGATTGATCGCTACTGCCTGTAATAGTGCCTACAATAGGCGGTGTGTATCAGGAAATTCCCGGGTTTACTGACTGTTGCCCACCTCCACCGCTCCACCATGAAGTGCATAGCTCATTCTTTGAGTGATCTCCATAGAACCCGCCCGGTTATGCTGCAGTTAGTCTACCATGTCCAGGCAACTGTATCTATTTTGGGTACGAATGCAACTGGGTGCGTGAGGTTGTACAAACCTACCCCTGTCTACCCTGCCCGCTCCTCGAAGCTCTACTAGGGTCCAATCACGTTCCATATCTAATGTATGGGACGGAGGGTAAAAGTATGACAGTGGGAAAGGTTGGATAGCTGACCCAAGATTGTGGTGCATCCACTCACAAATGTGCGCCACGATCCATGGGTCCCTAAAATTTACCAGCACACAATCGTCCTTTGTAGTCTTTGGCCTGTGCCCCACCCAGGTCACCCTACGAACCATCAAAATTTCACTGCTGATGTGACCCGGGAGCGGTCTATTTTTATTAAGCCAATCAGATACTTTATTTTTTAATGAGATAAAGGATTCCCTGCTAGCATCACTTAATTCGGGGACCCCTGTTAGGACCACAAGGTACGGGCTCGATTCTGGGGGCAAGTCAATTCTAGTTTCCTTAGAGGAGCCTCTATCATATTGATCTTGACGATCCTCCTTTGGCTTTTCACTATTAACCACCGTCGGTCCATTATCTAGGGAAGCCACTGGTACATTATCAAGGGAAGCCACTGTTATTACCTGCTTTGTACTGACCACATTAACAGAAGGCAACTCGACTGCTTATACAGAATTTTGTGATGGTATCCCTCCCTGGCCTTTGTTAGATTGTGCATTACCCAGAGTCACTTTATTAGACTTTAAACAGTCCACCGTGGCCGATGTTACTTTTTCAATATTGGACAACCGTAGCTCGATCTGCAAAAGTCTAGTTTCGAAAGGTTGGAGTAATGACCTTAGAAGAGCGCCCTGACTTAAACGAAATGGATCCTCCGTTGCGGCTGTTGTGTTGATGGAATTTGCCGCTTCTAGAGTATTTGAATTAAGGATGGTGTATCATTTTTGTCCACAACATTCGAAACGTCTGGGACCTGGCACGGGGTAGTAGTCTCACCGTTAATGGTACGCTTTGCAAGCTTGGGCTTCCTGCCACCAGCGGCAGCAGTAGCCCTCGCTTCCTTTTAGGTATCACCCCCTCTCATCTCCCCCGTAACTGTCGAGTGTTAGGCCTTTCTGGAGTGCTGTACGTTATTGACACTGTGGTAGTCTCTATTGCTGGTGATGGCTGGGGCTCACCAGCTAGAGGTGTATGCCCCTGGTCCTGGGTAATCTCTGGGCTACGTACAATCACAGGAACTTCAGCTATAGCTAATCGCGGTGTAGGCTCTGGTGTGCAAGCGTATGCAAAATGACCCAAGGAGGATCTTTTTGCAATAGCAAGATCTTGGGAAAGGCGACGCTCCATCAGGAATATTTCGTGATCAATACCTGAATTAGCTCTAATAATGAAATTATCCAGCGTCCCTACTAGGTATGCACCCGAAGTCACCGCCTTGCTCCTACTTTCACACCCTGACATTGTTCTGGCACTGGTAGTAATTCAATGTGAAACAGGCCAGATGAAAGAGGGGTGGCCTGGTCCGGTCTCCTCCGGGCTACAACAGGCTTAAATGGGCCCGCCATTGGACCGGGCTTCGCCCGGCGCGCGCCTGCGCGCGTCCTGCGAAGCGGGGAATAAGCGTGATTAAATACATTAGGTAGGAGGAGGGCGGGAAGAGGACCCAGCTGGGTGTTATTCTGAGGCTGCTGGTCCTCGCAGTCCCACTCAGAAATCCTCAATGTCCCAAGGCAAGGTAGCAAACTACACACTGCTACAAGCGGTTCCTGCAGAGCGGGTGCCGCAAGCAGTTTTATGACGGCAGGAGGAGGGCTGAAAGAGGACCCAGCTGTGTGTTATTCTGAGGCTGGTGGTCCTCGCAGTCCCGGTCAGAAATCCTCACCGTCCCAAGGCAAGGCAGCAAACTACACACTGCTGTGAGCGGCTTCCGTGGAGCGGGGGCTGCAAGCAGTTTTATGACGGCAGGAGGAGGGCGGGAAGAGAACCCAGCTGTGTGTTATTCTGAGGCTGTGTCCTCGCAGTCCCGCTCAGAAATCCTCAATGTCCCAAGGCAAGGCAGCAAACTACACACTGCTGCGAGCGGCTCCCGCAGAGCGGGGGGCCGCGAGCAGTTTTATGACGGCAGGAGGAGGGCGGGAAGAGGACCCGGCTGTGTGTTATTCTGAGGCTGCTGGTCCTCGCAGTCCCGGTCAGAAATCCTCAATGCCCCAAGGCAAGGCAGCAAACTACACACTGCTGCGAGCGGCTCCCACGGAGCGGGGGCCGCAAGCAGTTTTATGACGGCAGAAGGAGGGCGGGAAGAGGACCCAGCTGTGTGTTATTCTGAGGCAGCTGGTCCTCGCAGTCCCGGTCAGAAATCCTCAATGTCCCAAGGCAAGGCAGCAAACTACACACTGCTGCAGAAACCACAGTAGCAAACAAGGAAGGAGTGTCCTGAGCCGTAAGAATGACTGCCTGGCAGATGGCTTTTAGCTGCTGTACCAATGGAGGGCGGGGTTATGTAAAGTGCACCCTGCCAAATATGGTCCCGGTGGCCATGCATCTAAAAAAGCCCTGCCTGGGTGAATTTGTCATTTTTAACTGGTATCCACTGAGAAGACAAGATCATCTGGGCTTGTCTCTAGAACCCTGTGTCTCTCCCTTGCCTTGGCTTCCCATGTTAAAAATGTCCTGTCCATCAGGGACCGCTAGGTGGATATTGGGGTATAAAAATCCCCCGACCAATTCCCTGAATTTACTCAGAAATGTGGTGCGTGAATCCTGCTGCTAGCCAGGGTTTCCTCTTCCTTAACTCTGGGCCTGCAAAACTGTCATTTCCAGTAGCCCAATGTGGCATTTTGAGGTTATTCTAAGGAAGGAAAGTTGCTGTTTGGGCAAAAATGAGTAATTTACAAGCGAGTTTATGAAAATTAAATGCTATTTCCTACTTAAGGGCACTTTTTCTGTATTTTCGTACAATATCAAGTTTTTTGTGGGGCAAGAGTTATTTTATTTTTTACCTTTATGGTCTGTTGCATCAGCAAGGCAGTAGCAGAATTTTCCATGAATGTTCCTTCACAACTACTTGTAATACCTATGTTTTATGTCAATTTATTTCTGAAATTGTGCTTCAAAATGCAGATCCTTATGAGAGAAGCCCTCAGTCACAAAAAGCACTTTGGGAAGTTTTGCACCATTCCTTTGCCCTCTATGGAGTCAATTTCGACATGCGAGGAAAAAAGTGTCGTATTTAGGCACACAGAAAATGCTACCCTGGGATTGGTTATGTATGGAGTGAGTTCTATTCTATGTCCCTCACTCTTAATTCCCGCAAATTCGGTATGCAACTTTGCAAAATCCTTTTTACCAGTCCTGTCCTACCAACAACTCTCTTTGGTTCACCATGCAAAACTTAGCATCGGAAAACACTGGGGCTGAAATCTCCCTGATGCAAGGACCGTAATTCAAACTTAGGGGCCCATTAGCATCGCGGATGGACTTTCGTCAGTCCGCTACCCCAGAGTAGGAGGGAACCTCCGCATGACCTGCGGAGTTCCCTCCTGTGCAATTAGGATGTGACCGCCACCATGGCAGTCACATCCTCTATATTTAACATTGCGGCGGGTGCGGCTTCAAGCTGCACCCGCCGCAATGTTAAAAATGCATACATTGCATTTGTATGCAAAAAGCGTCAGGCACCGTGCGGTGCCTGACGATTACTGCATACAAATGCTGGGGGGTAACATAGGTACCCCCCATGTGCACCCCCCACACCCCCTTCACCCTGGGGCCCCCCAACGGGCCCCTGCAGTGAAGTTCCACATGCTTTTCCACGGCAGAAAACCCGCCGCGGAAAAGCATGTTTTGACACCCATCCTAATATGGCTGGCGGTGTCTGAGAGACACTGCCACCATATTAGAGCTTTTCCACCGCGAATGTAAGCCAACCATGGCGGAAAAGCAGCGGACTGAAACCAGGACCCACCAGCCATCCTAATGTGGCGGTGGGTCTTTGGTGGGTCCGCAGCGGATTTTCCCCATCCTCCGGGCCGGCGGTGGCTTCCGCCGGCCCAGAGGATGCGGAAAATCCGCTATCCTAATAGGCCCCTTAATTTGGAATGTGGCCCATGTAAAATTCTACTGCTATGCAGTCCACGAATCTTACATTTTATTTAAGTAACTGCAGTTTAAAAATAAAAGCTCTCAGTCAGTATCATAAATGTACTTTTCAAATACCCTATTGCTGTACAGTGGCTCTCTTCTCTGCGACATGCACTCAATGACATTTTAAAGTAAAGTAAGCCCACAGAAGCAGATTGGAGCCCTCATTGTATGGATCCTTTGCATTAGTTTTTAAAGCTATTTAATTATGAGGGCTGCCGACCAGCCACACTCGTGCTGCATCAGGGAACATGAAATCCTACTGGTACCCACATTCCTTTGACAAATGTATTCGCTCTTACATTATGTATGTGCAAAATTATAGTCTTTTTGACTGCAGTGTCAGAAGCTAGTGATTTGTTTCCATTATAGTTTTCCTACAGGAGGAATCATTGTATGTTTTACCTGGGAAATGGAATACAGTTTGTCACATAAAAATGTTTATGAAATCGGGGAAATAGCTATATCACCAACCCACGTCTACCATATGGGAGGACTTTGAAAGCATTGACATTTGTTTCAGATGCATAAGGACTGGCAACAGCAGTCCTGCGTCTGCTCTATTTCACAGACTGGAGATTTAGTGCTCCAGTTTTATTTACCTTTTTAAATGTAAAATAGATTTGTCAAGGGAGAGAATTGGGCAACCAGCAGGAGCTGTTCACAAAGTTATTTATTTCTTAACTTATTATACATATAGATATATACTTATATATGTCAATCCTAGATTTACATTATGTCTTAAAGCACTCACTGGGTCTTGAACCTATAAACAGTTATCTTTCTAATGAATTATATATATGTATGTATATATATATATATATATATATATGTATATATATATATATATATATATTTTCCATTGCCGGTTCCTTTTGCCACTTAGACAGCGCTCAAAACGGGTGCGGCGCCCTGCAGCTGAACCACGCTGCTAATATATTCTCCACAGCTCCCTCGTAAAGGAAACAAATGGGTCGCACTCCACGGGTTATCTTTTGCAGTTTTTTTTATTTTTTCATTACATTCCACAGGCAGATGTTACGATCGTAACATCTGCCTGTGGAATGTAATGAAAAAATAAAAAAAACTGCAAAAGATAACCCGTGGAGTGCGACCCATTTGTCTCCTTTACGAGGGAGCTGTGGAGAATATATATATATATATATATATATATATATATATATATATATATATATATATATATATATATATATATATATATATATATATATATATATATATATATATATATATATATATATACATATATATATATACAAACTGCCTACGGAGTAGCGTCCTTGTCTGAAGAGACAATTTGGGGTGAATACAATACGCGGCCGTCTCTGCCGAGGAGGATGCACCGCCTGCTTGAAATGTGGTGGCAGGTCTGCATGGCTACAACTGTGTGGCCGTGTTAACAGCGTGGACAGTTCGCAAAAAGAGAAGCTGACTTCATGCCTGGTGCCCACTGGAGGGCTGGAAAAAGAAAATTAAAACGCCAATATAAAACTTTGGTTGGTGAAATCTACACGGACCCTAATGGTGGGGAAGAATTGGGTCACAACTACCAGCATGCAACACTGGAGTTCGCGTGCATTTTGGGAAATATAGGTGTGGCTGTTTCCGTGATTTGCCAAAGGTTGCCCCATGAGGAAGAGGCTTGTAGCTTTGAAACGCGTTGGGGGATTTGACAAACAGTCGTGATCTGCAGCTTCTGTGAAATAAAGGTTCTGTTTGAACAAACTGCCTACGGAGTAGCGTCCTTGTCTGAAGAGACAATTTGGGGTGAATACAATACGCGGCCGTTTCTGCCGTGGAGGATGCATCGCCTGCTTGAAATGTGGTGGCAGGTCTGCATGGCTACAACTGTGTGGCCGTGTTAACAGAGTGGACAGTTCGCAAAAAGAGAAGCTGACTTCATGCCTGGTGCCCACTGGAGGGCTGGAAAAAGAAAATTAAAACGCCAATATAAAACTTTGGTTGGTGAAATCTACACGGACCCTAATGGTGGGGAAGAATTGGGTCACAACTACCAGCATGCAACACTGGAGTTCGCGTGCATTTTGGGAAATATAGGTGTGGCTGTTTCCGTGATTTGCCAAAGGTTGCCCCATGAGGAAGAGGCTTGTAGCTTTGAAACGCGTTGGGGGATTTGACAAACAGTCGTGATCTGCAGCTTCTGTGAAATAAAGGTTCTGTTTGAACAAACTGCCTACGGAGTAGCGTCCTTGTCTGAAGAGACAATTTGGGGTGAATACAATACGCGGCCGTCTCTGCCGTGGAGGATGCACCGCCTGCTTGAAATGTGGTGGCAGGTCTGCATGGCTACAACTGTGTGGCCGTGTTAACAGCGTGGACAGTTCTCAAAAAGAGAAGCTGACTTCATGCCTGGTGCCCACTGGAGGGCTGGAAAAAGAAAATTAAAACGCCAATATAAAACTTTGGTTGGTGAAATCTACACGGACCCTAATGGTGGGGAAGAATTGGGTCACAACTACCAGCATGCAACACTGGAGTTCGCGTGCATTTTGGGAAATATAGGTGTGGCTGTTTCCGTGATTTGCCAAAGGTTGCCCCATGAGGAAGAGGCTTGTAGCTTTGAAACGCGTTGGGGGATTTGACAAACAGTCGTGATCTGCAGCTTCTGTGAAATAAAGGTTCTGTTTGAACAAATTGCCTACGGAGTAGCGTCCTTGTCTGAAGAGACAATTTGGGGTGAATACAATACGCGGCCGTCTCTGCCGTGGAGGATGCACCGCCTGCTTGAAATGTGGTGGCAGGTCTGCATGGCTACAACTGTGTGGCCGTGTTAACAGCGTGGACAGTTCGCAAAAAGAGAAGCTGACTTCATGCCTGGTGCCCACTGGAGGGCTGGAAAAAGAAAATTAAAACGCCAATATAAAACTTTGGTTGGTGAAATCTACACGGACCCTAATGGTGGGGAAGAATTGGGTCACAACTACCAGCATGCAACACTGGAGTTTGCGTGCATTTTGGGAAATATAGGTGTGGCTGTTTCCGTGATTTGCCAAAGGTTGCCCCATGAGGAAGAGGCTTGTAGCTTTGAAACGCGTTGGGGGATTTGACAAACAGTCGTGATCTGCAGCTTCTGTGAAATAAAGGTTCTGTTTGAACAAACTGCCTACGGAGTAGCGTCCTTGTCTGAAGAGACAATTTGGGGTGAATACAATACGCGGCCGTCTCTGCCGTGGAGGATGCACCGCCTGCTTGAAATGTGGTGGCAGGTCTGCATGGCTACAACTGTGTGGCCGTGTTAACAGCGTGGACAGTTCGCAAAAAGAGAAGCTGACTTCATGCCTGGTGCCCACTGGAGGGCTGGAAAAAGAAAATTAAAACGCCAATATAAAACTTTGGTTGGTGAAATCTACACGGACCCTAACGGTGGGGAAGAATTGGGTCACAACTACCAGCATGCAACACTGGAGTTCGCGTGCATTTTGGGAAATATAGGTGTGGCTGTTTCCGTGATTTGCCAAAGGTTGCCCCATGAGGAAGAGGCTTGTAGCTTTGAAACGCGTTGGGGGATTTGACAAACAGTCGTGATCTGCAGCTTCTGTGTAATAAAGGTTCTGTTTGAACAAACTGCCTACGGAGTAGCGTCCTTGTCTGAAGAGACAATTTGGGGTGAATACAATACGCGGCCGTCTCTGCCGTGGAGGATGCACCGCCTGCTTGAAATGTGGTGGCAGGTCTGCATGGCTACAACTGTGTGGCCGTGTTAACAGCGTGGACAGTTCGCAAAAAGAGAAGCTGACTTCATGTCTGGTGCCCACTGGAGGGCTGGAAAAAGAAAATTAAAACGCCAATATAAAACTTTGGTTGGTGAAATCTACACGGACCCTAATGGTGGGGAAGAATTGGGTCACAACTACCAGCATGCAACACTGGAGTTCGTGTGCATTTTGGGAAATATAGGTGTGGCTGTTTCCGTGATTTGCCAAAGGTTGCCCCATGAGGAAGAGGCTTGTAGCTTTGAAACTCGTTGGGGGATTTGACAAACAGTCGTGATCTGCAGCTTCTGTGAAATAAAGGTTCTGTTTGAACAAACTGCCTACGGAGTAGCGTCCTTGTCTGAAGAGACAATTTGGGGTGAATACAATACGCGGCCGTTTCTGCCGTGGAGGATGCACCGCCTGCTTGAAATGTGGTGGCAGGTCTGCATGGCTACAACTGTGTGGCCGTGTTAACAGCGTGGACAGTTCGCAAAAAGAGAAGCTGACTTCATGCCTGGTGCCCACTGGAGGGCTGGAAAAAGAAAATTAAAACGCCAATATAAAACTTTGGTTGGTGAAATCTACACGGACCCTAATGGTGGGGAAGAATTGGGTCACAACTACCAGCATGCAACACTGGAGTTCGCGTGCATTTTGGGAAATATAGGTGTGGCTGTTTCCGTGATTTGCCAAAGGTTGCCCCATGAGGAAGAGGCTTGTAGCTTTGAAACGCGTTGGGGGATTTGACAAACAGTCGTGATCTGCAGCTTCTGTGAAATAAAGGTTCTGTTTGAACAAACTGCCTACGAGTAGCGTCCTTGTCTGAAGAGACAATTTGGGGTGAATACAATACGCGGCCGTCTCTGCCGTGGAGGATGCACCGCCTGCTTGAAATGTGGTGGCAGGTCTGCATGGCTACAACTGTGTGGCCGTGTTAACAGCGTGGACAGTTCGCAAAAAGAGAAGCTGACTTCATGCCTGGTGCCCACTGGAGGGCTGGAAAAAGAAAATTAAAACGCCAATATAAAACTTTGGTTGGTGAAATCTACACGGACCCTAATGGTGGGGAAGAATTGGGTCACAACTACCAGCATGCAACACTGGAGTTCGCGTGCATTTTGGGAAATATAGGTGTGGCTGTTTCCGTGATTTGCCAAAGGTTGCCCCATGAGGAAGAGTCTTGTAGCTTTGAAACGCGTTGGGGGATTTGACAAACAGTCGTGATCTGCAGCTTCTGTGAAATAAAGGTTCTGTTTGAACAAATTGCCTACGGAGTAGCGTCCTTGTCTGAAGAGACAATTTGGGGTGAATACAATACGCGGCCGTCTCTGCCGTGGAGGATGCACCGCCTGCTTGAAATGTGGTGGCAGGTCTGCATGGCTACAACTGTGTGGCCGTGTTAACAGCGTGGACAGTTCGCAAAAAGAGAAGCTGACTTCATGCCTGGTACCCACTGGAGGGCTGGAAAAAGAAAATTAAAACGCCAATATAAAACTTTGGTTGGTGAAATCTACACGGACCCTAATGGTGGGGAAGAATTGGGTCACAACTACCAGCATGCAACACTGGAGTTCGCGTGCATTTTGGGAAATATAGGTGTGGCTGTTTCCGTGATTTGCCAAAGGTTGCCCCATGAGGAAGAGGCTTGTAGCTTTGAAACGCGTTGGGGGATTTGACAAAAAGTCGTGATCTGCAGCTTCTGTGAAATAAAGGTTCTGTTTGAACAAACTGCCTACGGAGTAGCGTCCTTGTCTGAAGAGACGATTTGGGGTGAATACAATACGCGGCCGTCTCTGCCGTGGAGGATGCAGCGCCTGCTTGAAATGTGGTGGCAGGTCTGCATGGCTACAACTGTGTGGCCGTGTTAACAGCGTGGACAGTTCGCAAAAAGAGAAGCTGACTTCATGCCTGGTGCCCACTGGAGGGCTGGAAAAAGAAAATTAAAACGCCAATATAAAACTTTGGTTGGTGAAATCTACACAGACCCTAATGGTGGGGAAGAATTGGGTCACAACAACCAGCATGCAACACTGGAGTTCGCGTGCATTTTGGGAAATATAGGTGTGGCTGTTTCCGTGATTTGCCAAAGGTTGCCCCATGAGGAAGAGGCTTGTAGCTTTGAAACGCGTTGGGGGATTTGACAAACAGTCGTGATCTGCAGCTTCTGTGAAATAAAGGTTCTGTTTGAACAAACTGCCTACGGAGTAGCGTCCTTGTCTGAAGAGACGATTTGGGGTGAATACAATACGTGGCCGTCTCTGCCGTGGAGGATGCACCGCCTGCTTGAAATGTGGTGGCAGGTCTGCATGGCTACAACTGTGTGGCCGTGTTAACAGCGTGGACAGTTCGCAAAAAGAGAAGCTGACTTCATGCCTGGTGCCCACTGGAGGGCTGGAAAAAGAAAATTAAAACGCCAATATAAAACTTTGGTTGGTGAAATCTACACGGACCCTAATGGTGGGGAAGAATTGGGTCACAACTACCAGCATGCAACACTGGAGTTCGTGTGCATTTTGGGAAATATAGGTGTGGCTGTTTCCGTGATTTGCCAAAGGTTGCCCCATGAGGAAGAGGCTTGTAGCTTTGAAACGCGTTGGGGGATTTGACAAACAGTCGTGATCTGCAGCTTCTGTGAAATAAAGGTTCTGTTTGAACAAACTGCCTACGGAGTAGCGTCCTTGTCTGAAGAGACAATTTGGGGTGAATACAATACGCGGCCGTCTCTGCCGTGGAGGATGCACCGCCTGCTTGAAATGTGGTGGCAGGTCTGCATGGCTACAACTGTGTGGCCGTGTTAACAGCGTGGACAGTTCGCAAAAAGAGAAGCTGACTTCATGCCTGGTGCCCACTGGAGGGCTGGAAAAAGAAAATTAAAACGCCAATATAAAACTTTGGTTGGTGAAATCTACACGGACCCTAATGGTGGGGAAGAATTGGGTCACAACTACCAGCATGCAACACTGGAGTTCGCGTGCATTTTAGGAAATATAGGTGTGGCTGTTTCCGTGATTTGCCAAAGGTTGCCCCATGAGGAAGAGGCTTGTAGCTTTGAAACGCTTTGGGGGATTTGACAAACAGTCGTGATCTGCAGCTTCTGTGTAATAAAGGTTCTGTTTGAACAAACTGCCTACGGAGTAGCGTCCTTGTCTGAAGAGACAATTTGGGGTGAATACAATACGCGGCCGTCTCTGCCGTGGAGGATGCACCGCCTGCTTGAAATGTGGTGGCAGGTCTGCATGGCTACAACTGTGTGGCCGTGTTAACAGCGTGGACAGTTCGCAAAAAGAGAAGCTGACTTCATGCCTGGTGCCCACTGGAGGGCTGGAAAAAGAAAATTAAAACGCCAATATAAAACTTTGGTTGGTGAAATCTACACGGACCCTAATGGTGGGGAAGAATTGGGTCACAACTACCAGCATGCAACACTGGAGTTCGCGTGCATTTTGGGAAATATAGGTGTGGCTGTTTCCGTGATTTGCCAAAGGTTGCCCCATGAGGAAGAGGCTTGTAGCTTTGAAACTCGTTGGGGGATTTGACAAACAGTCGTGATCTGCAGCTTCTGTGAAATAAAGGTTCTGTTTGAACAAACTGCCTACGGAGTAGCGTCCTTGTCTGAAGAGACAATTTGGGGTGAATACAATACGCGGCCGTTTCTGCCGTGGAGGATGCACCGCCTGCTTGAAATGTGGTGGCAGGTCTGCATGGCTACAACTGTGTGGCCGTGTTAACAGCGTGGACAGTTCGCAAAAAGAGAAGCTGACTTCATGCCTGGTGCCCACTGGAGGGCTGGAAAAAGAAAATTAAAACGCCAATATAAAACTTTGGTTGGTGAAATCTACACGGACCCTAATGGTGGGGAAGAATTGGGTCACAACTACCAGCATGCAACACTGGAGTTCGCGTGCATTTTGGGAAATATAGGTGTGGCTGTTTCCGTGATTTGCCAAAGGTTGCCCCATGAGGAAGAGGCTTGTAGCTTTGAAACGCGTTGGGGGATTTGACAAACAGTCGTGATCTGCAGCTTCTGTGAAATAAAGGTTCTGTTTGAACAAACTGCCTACGAGTAGCGTCCTTGTCTGAAGAGACAATTTGGGGTAAATACAATACGCGGCCGTCTCTGCCGTGGAGGATGCACCGCCTGCTTGAAATGTGGTGGCAGGTGTGCATGGCTACAACTGTGTGGCCGTGTTAACAGCGTGGACAGTTCGCAAAAAGAGAAGCTGACTTCATGCCTGGTGCCCACTGGAGGGCTGGAAAAAGAAAATTAAAACGCCAATATAAAACTTTGGTTGGTGAAATCTACACGGACCCTAATGGTGGGGAAGAATTGGGTCACAACTACCAGCATGCAACACTGGAGTTCGCGTGCATTTTGGGAAATATAGGTGTGGCTGTTTCCGTGATTTGCCAAAGGTTGCCCCATGAGGAAGAGGCTTGTAGCTTTGAAACGCGTTGGGGGATTTGACAAACAGTCGTGATCTGCAGCTTCTGTGAAATAAAGGTTCTGTTTGAACAAATTGCCTACGGAGTAGCGTCCTTGTCTGAAGAGACAATTTGGGGTGAATACAATACGCGGCCGTCTCTGCCGTGGAGGATGCACCGCCTGCTTGAAATGTGGTGGCAGGTCTGCATGGCTACAACTGTGTGGCCGTGTTAACAGCGTGGACAGTTCGCAAAAAGAGAAGCTGACTTCATGCCTGGTACCCACTGGAGGGCTGGAAAAAGAAAATGAAAACGCCAATATAAAACTTTGGTTGGTGAAATCTACACGGACCCTAATGGTGGGGAAGAATTGGGTCACAACTACCAGCATGCAACACTGGAGTTCGCGTGCATTTTGGGAAATATAGGTGTGGCTGTTTCCGTGATTTGCCAAAGGTTGCCCCATGAGGAAGAGGCTTGTAGCTTTGAAACGCGTTGGGGGATTTGACAAAAAGTCGTGATCTGCAGCTTCTGTGAAATAAAGGTTCTGTTTGAACAAACTGCCTACGGAGTAGCGTCCTTGTCTGAAGAGACGATTTGGGGTGAATACAATACGCGGCCGTCTCTGCCGTGGAGGATGCACCGCCTGCTTGAAATGTGGTGGCAGGTCTGCATGGCTACAACTGTGTGGCCGTGTTAACAGCGTGGACAGTTCGCAAAAAGAGAAGCTGACTTCATGCCTGGTGCCCACTGGAGGGCTGGAAAAAGAAAATTAAAACGCCAATATAAAACTTTGGTTGGTGAAATCTACACGGACCCTAATGGTGGGGAAGAATTGGGTCACAACTACCAGCATGCAACACTGGAGTTCGCGTGCATTTTGGGAAATATAGGTGTGGCTGTTTCCGTGATTTGCCAAAGGTTGCCCCATGAGGAAGAGGCTTGTAGCTTTGAAACGCGTTGGGGGATTTGACAAACAGTCGTGATCTGCAGCTTCTGTGAAATAAAGGTTCTGTTTGAACAAACTGCCTACGGAGTAGCGTCCTTGTCTGAAGAGACGATTTGGGGTGAATACAATACGCGGCCGTCTCTGCCGTGGAGGATGCACCGCCTGCTTGAAATGTGGTGGCAGGTCTGCATGGCTACAACTGTGTGGCCGTGTTAACAGCGTGGACAGTTCGCAAAAAGAGAAGCTGACTTCATGCCTGGTGCCCACTGGAGGGCTGGAAAAAGAAAATTAAAACGCCAATATAAAACTTTGGTTGGTGAAATCTACACGGACCCTAATGGTGCGGAAGAATTGGGTCACAACTACCAGCATGCAACACTGGAGTTCGTGTGCATTTTGGGAAATATAGGTGTGGCTGTTTCCGTGATTTGCCAAAGGTTGCCCCATGAGGAAGAGGCTTGTAGCTTTGAAACGCGTTGGGGGATTTGACAAACAGTCGTGATCTGCAGCTTCTGTGAAATAAAGGTTCTGTTTGAACAAACTGCCTACGGAGTAGCGTCCTTGTCTGAAGAGACAATTTGGGGTGAATACAATACGCGGCCGTCTCTGCCGTGGAGGATGCACCGCCTGCTTGAAATGTGGTGGCAGGTCTGCATGGCTACAACTGTGTGGCCGTGTTAACAGCGTGGACAGTTCGCAAAAAGAGAAGCTGACTTCATGCCTGGTGCCCACTGGAGGGCTGGAAAAAGAAAATTAAAACGCCAATATAAAACTTTGGTTGGTGAAATCTACACGGACCCTAATGGTGGGGAAGAATTGGGTCACAACTACCAGCATGCAACACTGGAGTTCGCGTGCATTTTGGGAAATATAGGTGTGGCTGTTTCCGTGATTTGCCAAAGGTTGCCCCATGAGGAAGAGGCTTGTAGCTTTGAAACGCGTTGGGGGATTTGACAAACAGTCGTGATCTGCAGCTTCTGTGTAATAAAGGTTCTGTTTGAACAAACTGCCTACGGAGTAGCGTCCTTGTCTGAAGAGACAATTTGGGGTGAATACAATACGCGGCCGTCTCTGCCGTGGAGGATGCACCGCCTGCTTGAAATGTGGTGGCAGGTCTGCATGGCTACAACTGTGTGGCCGTGTTAACAGCGTGGACAGTTCGCAAAAAGAGAAGCTGACTTCATGCCTGGTGCCCACTGGAGGGCTGGAAAAAGAAAATTAAAACGCCAATATAAAACTTTGGTTGGTGAAATCTACACGGACCCTAATGGTGGGGAAGAATTGGGTCACAACTACCAGCATGCAACACTGGAGTTCGCGTGCATTTTGGGAAATATAGGTGTGGCTGTTTCCGTGATTTGCCAAAGGTTGCCCCATGAGGAAGAGGCTTGTAGCTTTGAAACGCGTTGGGGGATTTGACAAACAGTTGTGATCTGCAGCTTCTGTGAAATAAAGGTTCTGTTTGAACAAATTGCCTACGGAGTAGCGTCCTTGTCTGAAGAGACAATTTGGGGTGAATACAATACGCGGCCGTCTCTGCCGTGGAGGATGCACCGCCTGCTTGAAATGTGGTAGCAGGTCTGCATGGCTACAACTGTGTGGCCGTGTTAACAGCGTGGACAGTTCGCAAAAAGAGAAGCTGACTTCATGCCTGGTACCCACTGGAGGGCTGGAAAAAGAAAATTAAAACGCCAATATAAAACTTTGGTTGGTGAAATCTACACGGACCCTAATGGTGGGGAAGAATTGGGTCACAACTACCAGCATGCAACACTGGAGTTCGCGTGCATTTTGGGAAATATAGGTGTGGCTGTTTCCGTGATTTGCCAAAGGTTGCCCCATGAGGAAGAGGCTTGTAGCTTTGAAACGCGTTGGGGGATTTGACAAAAAGTCGTGATCTGCAGCTTCTGTGAAATAAAGGTTCTGTTTGAACAAACTGCCTACGGAGTAGCGTCCTTGTCTGAAGAGACGATTTGGGGTGAATACAATACGCGGCCGTCTCTGCCGTGGAGGATGCACCGCCTGCTTGAAATGTGGTGGCAGGTCTGCATGGCTACAACTGTGTGGCCGTGTTAACAGCGTGGACAGTTCGCAAAAAGAGAAGCTGACTTCATGCCTGGTGCCCACTGGAGGGCTGGAAAAAGAAAATGAAAACGCCAATATAAAACTTTGGTTGGTGAAATCTACACGGACCCTAATGGTGGGGAAGAATTGGGTCACAACTACCAGCATGCAACACTGGAGTTCGCGTGCATTTTGGGAAATATAGGTGTGGCTGTTTCCGTGATTTGCCAAAGGTTGCCCCATGAGGAAGAGGCTTGTAGCTTTGAAACGCGTTGGGGGATTGGACAAACGGTCGTGATCTGCAGCTTCTGTGAAATAAAGGTTCTGTTTGAACAAACTGCCTACGGAGTAGCGTCCTTGTCTGAAGAGACAATTTGGGGTGAATACAATACGCGGCCGTCTCTGCCGTGGAGGATGCACCGCCTGCTTGAAATGTGGTGGCAGGTCTGCATGGCTACAACTGTGTGGCCGTGTTAACAGCGTGGACAGTTCGCAAAAAGAGAAGCTGACTTCATGCCTGGTGCCCACTGGAGGGCTGGAAAAAGAAAATTAAAACGCCAATATAAAACTTTGGTTGGTGAAATCTACACGGACCCTAATGGTGGGGAAGAATTGGGTCACAACTACCAGCATGCAACACTGGAGTTCGCGTGCATTTTGGGAAATATAGGTGTGGCTGTTTCCGTGATTTGCCAAAGGTTGCCCCATGAGGAAAAGGCTTGTAGCTTTGAAACGCGTTGGGGGATTTGACAAACAGTCGTGATCTGCAGCTTCTGTGAAATAAAGGTTCTGTTTGAACAAACTGCCTACGGAGTAGCGTCCTTGTCTGAAGAGACAATTTGGGGTGAATATATATATATATATATATATATATATATATATATATATATATATATATATATTTATATATATATATACACGTGATAGTTAGAAATGAGCATTTAAAAGACCTTGGATATTTATGGAAAAAAAATAAAGGTTACAGGAACGTTATAGCTAGGCTGACATTTTATTCATACAAAACCAGAGACATTGTTGTGTGAATGAAGGCATCTGCCTGTCAGTTAACCCCTTCGCTGCAGGCATTATTCCCCCACTGTGCTGGGGGTGGGAGGGGGCGCGCACAGCGCCCTGCATGCTCATGACTGGGTGTCTGTGTTTGTGGGTGAGGAGGTGTGTGACTGCCTGTATGGATCAGTGAGTGGGTGAGTCAGTGGCTATGTGGGGTACTGCTGTGTGTTTGTGAGAAATTTCTAACTATAGCATCCCTGAAATCTATGTTTTTTCCAGTGAATTTCTAAGGTTTTTTAACTAGCAGTCATGTTTGCAGAGCAGTGGAGAAAGGGGTCTGGGCCTCCAACCAGCACTCAGGAATTCCGTTACATATGACTTACAGGAGGTACCAGGAGTGCTTCTTGACCCCCAAGTGGTCTTCATCCCCCAGCCACTTTAGTCCTGAGGTGCTCAAGGGGACCTTATTCCCCCCACCAGCAGTGCGTCAAGGGGTGCGTTTGCAGAGTGGTGTAAAAAGGGGCATGGCCTTCGATCACCTCTCGGCAATCCCACTGTGTGGGACTTACTGGAGTTACCAGGTGGGTTAGTTGGCCCCTAAGAACCCTAAGCAGCGAAGGGATCTTCATCCCCTAACCAAGAGCACGCACAGAGTAGTGGACAAAGGAGCCGCGACCTCCGGCGAGTTGCTGGCTTCCTTTTTTTTATTTAGGAAAGCAGACTGTGTAGCCATTCCTTCCCTTGGAGCTTTTGGGCCCCGGGGACCCCATCCCCCGGGGCCTGACCCAGTTTTTTATTTATATTTCAATAAAAAGGAAGGGGGCTGCGTGGCCCCCCTCTCAAGGGTGTTTTTGCCCCTGGGGACCCCATCCGCCGGGACTAGGCCTATGTTTATATTATAATTGATAAAAAGGGAGGAGGCTGTGCTGCTCCTCTCCCCAGGCCGATTTCGGCCTCTGGGACCGGCCACATTCCTAATTAATGTTTTTTAAGGCCCCCCCAGGCCCCCCCCCCACCACCTCCGCCAGACCCTTTTTGGCCCCAGGGACCTAATCCCCGAGGCTAGGCTTTTGCCTATTTACATTTTTTTTTAATGGGTAGGTGGGCTGCGCAGTCCGATATTGCCCTGGTGACCCTATGGCACTGGCCATGGCCAGGTCATTGGGGGCAGAGGGAGCCGGCATTGATTTTGGGCAGCTGCAAACATGCAGCTCCCTCTACCCAAAAGCAATCCTAATTCCCTTCATGGAAGCAAGAGCATTTTTCCTGCTCTTGCCTCCATGAAGTGAAGCAGAGTTTGCTATTGCATGGCAGGATCACTGCCCCTACCATGCCATAGCAAACTGCAATGTCCCATGGGTGGGCCCCCCGGGAGATTGCTGGAGCTGGCCCTGGGGGGTGGGGGTCCTTAGGGCTTGATAAGACTCCTGGAGAGGGAACACAGGAACCCCCTCCCATCTACATCATAGTCCCAGGGAGGTGGCAGTCAACCGGACTGCGGGTGAGCCGCGTGACAGTGTGTGTGTGATTTTGTTTGGGCTTGTGGGCCATAATGAGACCAGAAAAAAAACGCGTACACACTGGTCCTTTCAAGACTGTTCATCTGGCACAGCAAAAATAGCCCACGTGCCAGTGGTACACTGCTTCAGGAGTGTGTGGTTATTGATGACCCACTTTAACCTCAGGACCAAGACAATATATTAATCCCGGCTGAAGTTGCTGCTGCTTTGCTGGGGACCGCTTCTCACTTAATTCACATTATTTAAATGTATACCGTGTATAATAAATCTTAAGTGCAGTCATATTGATGTGATGTGCTGTCTAGCCTGGAGAAGTATGTTCTTTCAGGGGTGCAAATGAATTTACTTTTGCTGTCAGTCAGAAAATAAAATCAAAATAAAACAGAACTCGGAAAGATTAGGCTTTTCAGTGCACAGGTAAATAGGGTTTATGTACCTCACTTTCTCTAACTTGCTTACTTACTGAAACAAAGTACTTGATGTAAGACGACACACTATGGACCTCTATAAGAGCGCCACTTTAATTCTGATTGGGTCGATAGCTCCAATTATTGGCCCCATCAGAATTGCCAGATCTTCAGATTTATCCCGGCCCAGTGTTTTGTCTGAGAGACTTTGCCTTATAGGTGAAATCTCTGGCAAAGATCCAGAGGGAAATGAGGATCTTTGGGGGGACTAAGCCTGGTATTCCCAATTTCCTGGCAATTCCCAAGTTTTAATGGACCCCCGGCCTAACTTGTAACCCCACAGTGATACCTATAGTAACGGTAACTCCAAGGATTAGATTTAACCAGTGGATTACCAGGGCACTAATAGTGAGGACCTTTGTGTGTACGTTGCAGTGCACTCTTGATAATTGCTAAATGCCTTTCACAGCTTTACAGCATGTCACAGGTTAAAACTTTTAAACATATGAAAATGTAGCTTATAATGTCCCCTTTCCAAGCATTTTAGTTCTCTGTTGCTGATGCTTCAGGTGACCGTTAGGGAAAGTCTAGAATACAACAAAGACTAGACAGAAGCAAGTATTTGTCACCATTTGTTTTCTATTTAAACAAACTCCGTCTAATTTCTCAACATTTGTATTCATTTATTGATAAGAATATCCAAAATAAAACAGCATAATTCGTTATGGATTTTTTCATTTGCTGGGAATTAGCGGAGGACCTGGCTATTGTGTGACAGGGACCCATGAAACATTTTCTCATCTAGAGAAATCTCCATCTCTTTGAAAATAATGTCATCTGTATGATGGACATTTTTTTCAATACCCTATTACTTGATTCGACTTTTTCATCAAAATAGCTTGGTCTGTAAAACTTCTAACCAACCATAAATTCTTATGGAAGGCATTTGTTTCTCCTTGTTTCTGTGATCCAACAGAAAATACATCTGTAATGTGGGAATTCAATGCAAATAGTAAGCTACTCCTAAACAGAACACTACTGAAACACGCACAGCTATGTCCCCACATAGTGTGGACTTGTAGAAGCTAATTGCTCAATTAATTATTAGCTGCTTAAAGGAATTTAATTTCATCCTCGTTAAATGAACAGGATCTTTTAACACTCAGCTGTGTGCATACAGACCCTTGCATAATGTGATGTGCACAGCTGGATTTGTGCCTGGGTGTCAGCAGGGGAAAGTAATCGCCTCAATAACAAGTGCCAAAATTGTGAAAGGCTCGCATTTCTGCCTGGTCCATTTCCAGTAATGTCTTGCCATTAATTTAGATTCCCTTTCTCTTCACACAATCTGCTTTTTCACATTCATTTTTTCAGCTATCCCACATTAATTTCGCAAACAATTATCTTGCCTTCAGTAGGTGCTGCAGTTCGAGGCGCCATTATTTTCAGAGCAGTCCATCATTTCCGAATAACCAAGTTTCAAAGTGATACTGCCCTTGTTAAGGCCAGACCTTGTGAACAAAAGTGATGTGACTTAGATTGGTCATTGAATTACCGCAAGGTTGCAGTCTGGCTCGTGCCACATGCTCGTCCAATAGATGAATGGCCACACGCATTAAGTGAGATACATCGGCGTGTGGGTACTTTGTGGAGCAAATGAAGTGAACGACATTCCATTATACATTTTACATTAAAAGGATTTGTTTTTTGGTTGAGAGCAGATCAGGCCTTAGCAGGCAATATACCACCTCTGCAAGTGAATGGGCCAGATACACCAAGTTTTAATAAATAAATGTATGTTTATTGATGGGTATTTACTACCACACCTGGGAGTAAGCACAATTTTTACTATTCACCATTTCAGACTCTAGACTTACCTGTCATCACCACCTCAAATCAGGGTTACCGAGTATTACTAGTAAATTTGCACATGTAGGTGGAGATCACCGCCACCATGCCTGAGACCTCCCTATCTGATCTGACCTTGTTATAGCTCTATGATGTTTTTGTATCCTCAGTTTCAGAGCTCTGATAGTACTTCCCACATATATTAGTTTGCAGATATGTTTTTTAAACTAATAGTTTTATTGACTAAGATTTGGCACATATTTGGAATTAGGGGCTATTGTTAGAACAAGTAGAATATCTGTATATATGCCGGTGTTATTGTGATTTATATGCTTTTGTGTTTGTATCAGTTGATGTAAATGCATAGTATAATGTATATATTTTAGAGTATGTTCACTGTATATGTTGAGCTGTTGTTTTTAAAGTATAATGTATATACATATATATGTGTTTGTAAGTGTGTTTGTGTGCATGTAAAATTGTACATATATATTCTTACAGCCCTGATGAAGTTCTGATAGAACGAAACGCGTTGGCTAGGTTGATTGAGAGATTTTGCAATTCAACTACAATTTGTTAAATGAGGAGTACATTTTGTCCTGGTTATTAATTTGGAATCTTGCATGAAGTATTGCTCTACAGTAAAGGATATTGTTAAAAACAGTTAACTATAGGAACACTCCTCCACAGTCCACATACGTTTATATTTTGTTCAGTTTATTAGGTAATTTAGGCAGGATGACCTATGGATGGTTAAGGACACACAATTGAAATAATACTGTTGAATGTACAAGTCTAATAGCATAGTTGTCTGATTGGTTGTTCTGAACTTTCCTGAATTTTCATGTGGTGCCATTTCTTATTTCTGTAAATAGCATTAGTAGGTTGAATGGCAAACCTGAATACCATGTGGAACATACTATGTTTTGTATTGATGTCATGGTCCACGGTTTTGTATTTTAATATCTCTTTAAATAAATAGCAGGAAAGGCCTCCTGGAGAGAGTTTATTTTGCTTTTTAAGTCCTGAATTTTTACATTAATTTTAGCTGCATTGGTTTGTCATCCCTGTATGTTCAGGAAATAGTCTTTCTGGAACTTCAAGAGGAAGCCATTGTCATGGCCTAACAAAGAATGTGTAAAATGTTATCAGTGAGTGTTAGACCTGGCAACATTGGCGTGAGTCTCCCTTTCATTTTGACGGATTGCCTCCTCTGTTTTGATATGTGTTTGCTGGTTGTATGCTTTGGGCACTGTGCCACTGCTAATCAGTGCCACACTGCAAGTGCTCCCTATGTTAAATGTGTATACTAATTGATTATTCCATGATTGGGTTATTTGATTTACCTGTCAGCCCCTAGTACAGTGCACCATGTGTGCCCAGGGCTTGTACATCAAATTCTGCTGGTGTCACGATGGTCTTGCTCCTCAGGATCAGACTGATGCTCAAAGGGGTCCACCTCAAGACGTCCCCACTCTCTGGTATATATATTACAGAGCGTGGAGCAATCAAGCGAGGGAAAAAGGGTTAGGAAGGGAACAGCAGTGGAAAAGGGACACCTGTGAAAACATACGCGAAAAACATGAACAGGACCTGCAATCCTCGCTACTCTCATATAATTCTCGCTACAGGGTAAATGCATACCATTTTTTGCCAGCAATACTCGCGAACCCCTTTCCTCTCTATCAAGGGCCAGATGCTTCTCTCACCCCAGAGATCACTCGAACCTGTAAACCAGAACAGATCAATTATTCATTCAGTTAACACCACCAATGCTCATGATGTTCGTGGTCGTTAATCTGCAGACCTACCCTTATTTAATTCACCCCAAACGAGGAAAAAACAGCCATGCCCAGGACAAACTAGACAAACGCCATCTTGTAAATTCATGGAGGATTCCAGGAGGAAACAAGGCTGAGTCAAAAGAACTTTAGGAATGCAATCCAGAAACAATAATCCTGAAAGGAGAGCAGGGTCGCTGATAATGAAAACAATATCCAAGATAGTCTTTACCATAGTACAAAAGTCTCGAACTAAATATTCTCTGGAAACCTTACCAGGTTAATCTGGAAATGAAATGATCTTCCACTCAGCCGAGCGGAAACTAATTAGCTGGCCGATACCATCCGGAGCCCCAGAATACTAGCCGAAGTTCTTCCACTTGCAGCCGCGAGGAAAAGGGGGACCCAGCCTCAAGCATTCGTGCTTAGCCGAGCAGAACGCTAATCACTTTGTCTTCGCGTCTCATCGAAGACGCTATTTCCAAGTATGAGTTTCTGCCGCATCCGCAGGCAGAGAAAAGAACAGAGCTCGGGCATTACCTGCTCCGGCGTTACCTGCTGAGCAGAACACGACCACAATCTTCGCGCCTCCCTATTGGGCGCCAATCCAAACACCAACGAGTCACCTGGACCGCAGGGACAAGACGTCCGCTCCCACAGGTACTTCGAAGTAGCAAGAATCACATACGTCGCACTCTGCGAGTCACGTGATTAAGTACACATGGTTCCACCCAGAAAGCCTTCTGGGTAATGTAGTTTTTTGCAGTATAACATAGTTTTGTAGGCACAACAACGTCAGATCCTGACAGCTGGTGGGCTTGCAGCACTGGTTGTGCCACCCACAGAAGCAGCTTGTAAAGTGTGTCTCAGGCCTCCCATTGCAAGGCCTGTGTGCAGTCTAGCACTGCCATGTTGACTTGGCCAAGTGCACCCACTTGCCAGTCCCTAAACCTTCCCTTTGCTTCATATTAGACACCCCTATGGTAGGCCCATGGGCAGGGTGCATTGTAAGTATAAGGTAGGACATGCTCTGATGTGTGTAGCATGTTCTAATAGTGAATTACAGCCATTTTCGTTTTTCACTATTGAAGGCTAACTGTTCTCATAGGCCAGAATGAGCAGTTGGATTATAACATTCTTATAATCCTAACTGACTCAGGGAACATGGTAGAAATTCAAATTTAGTATGCCTGAACTCAGAATAATAAAATACATCTTTTAGTAAAGTTTATTTTAATATTCTGTGTTTGCAAATAGCACTTTTAGTAAGCAGGTATTTGCATGCCTAACTGTCCAGGGCTTCCTCTGCTGGGTTGTGTATTCCTTGTCTGGGTTTGTTTGTGACAGGGCTGAGGAATTCCAGGAGACAGGCTGGGGCAGCCCAGTGGTGAATAGAGAGATCTGCGTCTAGATGGGAGGGAGGAGTTGCACCTGGGACCTGAATAGGGCTGGGCCTTCCCTCTACAATGCTGGCTCCACCCCCTGTGGCTTGTCTGATGTCTCTGTCCTGCACTGTGAAAGGAGAGGAGGAATCATGTCAACAGAGTGCTCCAGAGCTGTATCTTCCCTCCCCTGTGCTGGCTCCACCTCCTGTGGGGCGGCTGATGTCTCTGCCCTGCACAGTGAAAGGAAGAATGGAGTCATGTAAACAAAGTGCTCAGGAACTGGTTTGGAGTAAGCAGAGGCCTCTCTGCCTTCATAAAACAAAGGATTTTGGGGTATAAATAATGGGACCCTGATCCCAAGAAATTAGATCACTTCTGGAACAAGAAACCTTTCTGCCAAGGAGAAGAACCAAGGAAGCTGCAGGAGTTTGGACTTCCCCTCTGCCAGTGTGCTGTTGCTGGGTTGGCCTGCAGTGGTTGCTTTATTGCCAAGGGAAAGGAGAAGGAACTTTGCAAAGACTTTCATCTGCAGAATATTCTCCAAGGGCTTGAACTGTGCTTGCCTCCTGCTGAAGTCTCAGGGACAAAAGACCTCACCTCCAGCTCCCTCCTGAATTTTCTTGCTGGGAATTCTGACTCCAGTCACTTGCGTGCTGCTGGGAGCTGGAAGCGCGACGCATCGAGAAGAAGCATGTCGCCGCCGCAGCTGAAATCATCGCAACGCCGGAGAAGCGAGCCTTCGCCGCATCTCCCTGGTAGTGTGTGTTCATCGAAGCTGTCTGCTGTCGCATCACCGGAGAAGCGTGACGCCATCGTGAGAGTCGCCATCGCATCACCGGTGAAGCGTGTCATAGAGCCTGTCACGGCTCCAAAGTACAGAGTCGTCGCAAGGCTGCCAGGGCGTCATCGCATCGTCATCGCATCACCACATCAAGGCAACATCTTCTTGCATTGCAACTGGATCATCCCATCGCATCAAGGCGCCATCTTGCGCACCACAACCAGCTCGCAGGCTGAGAATCTACGCATCACCTCCGCACCGATAAGGCTAACGACGAGTCCCCTACTCTGCGCAAGCATTAAGGAAGGACGCAACCGTTCCCCCGGGTCACGGAACCGATGCATCTCCTCTTTTGTGAGCCTTTTGTTCACTTTGCGTTACGCATCCAGGTACTTTGTTGAGAACTTTGTCGCATTTACCAACAACTTGAACTAAGAGACTTTAATAATCTTTTAAGTAATCCTAAGTGTAGTATAGTGGATTTTTGTCGTTTGTGGTCTTGTGCTAAGTCTATATAAAGAATACTTATTTTTATAAAACCTGTGTTGTGTCCATCGGTAGTGTTTTCACTGTATTACTGTGTATATTCACAAATTCTTAGCACACTGCCTCTGGGATAAGCCTGTCTGCTCGTGCCAAGCTACCAAAGGGGTGAGCAGGGTTCCCAATTTGGACAAAGGTGAAAACCATTGCCAACTAGAGACCCCCAGATCTAACAGTGAATGACACATCTATGTAATAATTTCAGGATATCGACATGCAATAAGAGCATAATCAAAGATGTATTTCTACAGTTGTTGTCCTAGCATGAATCTATTTTTCGTGAAATAATGTTGGACACCTTTGGTCTAAACAGACCATGATTGCTGTGTATGACGTGATTTTGATAACAATGTGGAATTTCATGAAAAAATACTCACTAGCATTCTGGGCTGAAAATTGCACATTCTCAAAATATGGTTAGTTCTCACTAGCCTGGGTAGTTGTCGAGAGTCCCTTTGAAGTGTTGCAACTATGATCATTACATTTGCACCGAATGCAAAATCTCTTTGGGTCATCTAGAATTCTTCTTGATCCCTGTAAATGTTCAACATGCTTATACCAGACTGCTGTTCATTACGATGCAAAGGCACAACTGAATGTCCAATGTATATTTAATAATATCACTGGATCCAAAAGAGTATAGTGTGCTTCTCGGTTGTTGTGTGCAGATGTTGACAAACATGAAATATACGTCTTAGGTTTGAGGGATACCAAATTCTTCTGCACTCCAGTGACTTGTTTCAAACAATGTGATCTAAGGCATTTAAAAAAAAAGTGAAACACCTACGTGTCGGTGGAAGAAGGTTTACTGCTCAGTGAACTTAGGGAAAATGTCTTTTACGGATGACTTTTACGGGTAATACACTATCGGTCATTAGACACACAGTAAAACAGGAAGTCATGCCACCATGTTGTTAGAAGTGGTTGCAAGGCAGGTAGGTATATAAGAGTTGATTGTGTCGATAATTGCTTTTCGATTACATTGGGACATAAGAAACTTTAGGAGCTAGCATGGTCACCTCCAAAGTTTCAGATGTGAAGGACAATTACGTTTCTTAAGGTTGTTAATTAATAGCCTGATGCAGGGTGCAAACTTTCTTGTATACATTCACACCCCTGTTGTTTTATCATGTACGCCGCGTACTTCGGCATTAAAATCACTGTTTAATTTATGCTTCTCAGTTTAAACTATTGGACAAGACCCCTGTTGTCCTCCCAAGGCTGCTTACACATTGCATGTATAGGTGAATCAAAGCTCTCTAAATACTAGGGGGCATATTACCAAGCAATAGTGATAATTATCGCTATTGCTTGGTTGGAGACAAAATTTTACCGCTAAGCTGCGGCGATTTTTATCGCATTTAAACCTTGGTATTACCAAGGTTTATCGCAAATGCGATAAAAATCGTCCGCAATGCATGAATATCGCTGAAAAGTCAGCGATATTCATGCATTACCGAGCTAATGCTCTTAGCCATGTTATCCACCTACCATTGGATAACATGGCTAAGAACTGCTCAGGGCAGGTGTTAGCTTTTGGAGATATTCCCCGCTTAGTGCGAATATCTCCAAAAGTTGGTAATAGGAGATAGCGATGTTAGCGACTGTTTCCAGTCGCTAACATCTTGGCACGCCCACTTTGCATGTCATTAGTGATAAATATCACTGACATGCAAAGCGGAGCCCAAGATGGTCGCTATCTCCTACTAGCTGTTGCTAACTGGTGTTAGCGACAGCTAGGTAATAGGGAGATCATTTTATCTCAGCTTTCTTGGCTTTTAAAGCCAAAAAAGCGGAGATAAACCCCCTTGATAATATGCCCCTGGATTATCCTAAATTCAGCTCCTAGTATTTAGAGCGGAAAACAACTGACTGCACTTATAGGGAAATAAATATATTAAGAAAAATAAAACCCCTCTATCCTGTTGATGTATATAAAAACTACTTTTCAAGGTAGCACATAAAGGTGCTTGATGATTTAGCGCGTAATTATAATCACTTAAAATAACATCAATTAGCGTCAAACTGTGATTCACAGCAGTCTCAAACCTAGACTATTAGGTCTCTTTGCCACCCACAATGAGATGCAGGGCATCTCTAGTTTATTTTAATGCAACTGATGAGCTGGGGCGAAATGAACAGTGTTTATTTTTATTACCAGATATGAAATAATCCATCATTAACTGCCATTTTTCTAAATATGTGTGCAATTTACTGAATTATGAACAAATGCAATCAGAAGAAATAATTAGGAGAAAACTAGGATGGCATCATATAATTATAGATTATTTTATGAAGAACAGCTTAAGCGCACGTTCTCTTTTGTAAGTAAAAGACGTGTTTAAAAGGTGATCTTTACTACTCAGTCAATGGAGGAGTTTTTAGGTTTCTTTTACCAAACACCCCAACATCGGATTCGTTGGGTCTTAGGGACCCAAGGGGTGACTGACAAATTAGCAACTGATAATTACAATAGTTTTAGTTTACTTGAGGTTCGACCAGTAAAGCCTTAAGATTCTATTCTAAAGGGGATGCGAAACTATCTACAGCAGAACAGTAAAATATCTAAAGATTGCAGAAAATATCTCAACTTAATAAACAAATAATATTACATTGAAAGGATTATGAGTAGAGTACAACATCACAACGTTGTTTGACTACATCAGATGTAAACTAAATAAATTAAATAGTAATACAAAGAATCACATTTATATTTCATGATTAGTCAGTATTTGTGCAGGCTGATTTAAACTTAAGAAAACTCTGTTAAACGGAATTGGTGTACAAAAAACGTAATACACCCTTAGTTGTAATGTATTATGCTTTGAGTAGAGCACGGGCTGGCATTAAAAGTCATGGACAATAGAGGCCAAAGTTTCTTATCACCACTAACCATCTACATAGTACACATTTATCTAAAATTTCTATTTGTAGATAACATTTCTCTGTACTTACACAGGGATGCATCATTTGTGTTGGCTATAAAGAGACACCACTAAGGATTTTGTTTTATTTGGGGGAAATGATGTGAGAGGAACACTTTTATTGCGAAAACATGTATTCTGTTTTACTATACTACAATAAGTGAAGTAAGTATGCTATCAAATAACTAAATGTAGTAATAGATAAGGATTCTCAGGTTGTATTATTTTAATTAAGGCGAATTACTACTGATGCAGTGTGAGCACCAGCAATTGTCCTGGTCATCTGAAATCTCAGGTCAGGTTTCCTTGTTGATCGAACTGGCTGTGAGATTTTTTGTTTTTCATGAGCACATGTTTGAATACTTGGACATGTGCAAGCCGTACACACTTTAGTAAGCACATAAATAAACACGTTGCCCTACACAAGCAAATACATGCATTCCATACACACACACACACACTCTGAAATGCAAACAGACACATTGAAACATGCAAATGTATGTGCTTGCAAGTGCATGCGTGCATGCAAACACAGACACTGAAAATGGTCTCACAAAAAGTCTAAATACTTTGCCTCCTGCATATGAATTACATAGTTTTGTTACAGATGCGTAGACAGAATGCGACATCTGTCACAAAACTAGGCACACCAATCATCTGGTAATGTATTGCAAACACATATTGTAAGCAGTCGAATGTAATTTCACTTTCGAAATATCGCTACAGTTCAAGGTTTGTTTGATATCATGCAGAGAGATTCCTGTGTTCTTTTAATGAATTCCAGCTGTGCAAAAAAAAACAAAAAAAAACATTCTGCTGTAAATGTCTTTTCTAATGCTTTCTGATGTTAGGAAAACAGAAATTAAAAAAAATGAAAATCTACTTTATCATTACGTTCACGTTGTCTGCTGGCTTTGGCAGTTGCTGCGTGATATCACAGCTCAATTTAAAATAACTTTACGTCCTGAGATTAAGGTAGGCAACTCTATGCGTCACCCTCCCCCTTTGCAGTTTCAAGTCCAAGATAAGTATCTTACTTCCCACTCATCCATTTGGAAACATAAAATAATTCGGCTATGGCGACAATACTTGGGTTCACAAGTCAAGGAACTGGTATCTCCCAAACATATATGACTCTCATACACGTGTATATTGATAGTGATAGTCTCTCTTTTGCGGTATATACTGTGTCCCCGCTTTTCTACACGTGCGTGCGTAATCATTGAGTCATTTTTTGTCTTGTGCACCCTCCACCAGGAGGTTTGCCTTAGGGTTTAAGGCAGTAGTGATCGTGGAAAGTGGGGGGTAGTGGTGTGATTATTAAAAATCCGGACGACCAGACAAAAATTTAATAGGTCTGGGTCCGGACTAAAACTAAAAATTACTGATGCACTTTGCGAATTGGTAAGGGATTCTAGTGCATTATATAGGATATTGTTAAAAAGAGGTCAACATGTTTCAGCCTTTGGTAGTCAACAGATCTATAGGCTTTCGTCAGGACCAATGGGGGTTAGTGAATGGTGAGAAAACTGTGAGAAGAATAAAGGGTTATTGACCTGATTCTTCGTGACTTTAAGGTTTCATTGTACCTGCAAAAATAGAAAACACGCACACAGACAACGACAAACAGGGAGATAGGGTATGGAACACATAATTATGTACAATAGTACCTTAGTTTTTTGTAAGGAACTAGAAAATGGCAATACTTCCCGTCATACTCATTTCGGGCGTCAACTCTTCCATTCTCATGCTTCGGTTCGACTTATACTGAGGTGCCCATAGTTCTGACAATAATACTGTAGTGAGGTGCCCATAGTTCTGACAATATCACTGTGCGTGATCTATAGTGGAATATGCTAAACAGTGCGGCCGTTTTGTGATTTTATCTAGAGGCACTGCAGACATTCCGATTATGCCGAATATTCCGAGTGTATGGTTTTTAGGAATATGAGCATGCTTATAATGGCAAAAAGGTTTTCCACGAGTCGCTAGTTTAATCGTGGCTGCATTCGTACTTAATACGCCGCGCGCGCTCTTAAAAAAGCGTACCTTGTCTTTTTTTGGAAATTGCTCCCTCGGGGATTTGGGCTGATCGAGAGAGGCCTTACTAAAGAGGTATTAAAAGGAGGAGTTATCGAGTGCGCTTTCTTACTTACGGTTTTCCGTATGGTGAATGCGCCTAGGTTGACCCAATACCTTAGTGCCTTCTTACTCGGTCCTGGCAGCATGTGCTGACTCTGCCTGTCCTCACCCGGAACTACAGCGTAATGCGGTTCCGGGTCGATTTTTACTCCATGGCGGTAGAAATGAAAGAAATACTTCAACATGTAGTGTAGAATGTTTCTTTTAGAATACACTCACCATTCTATTTATAATTAAAAGGGGAGTGCAAATCGGTATTAATAAGCAATTCATCAGTGGAAAAATTGAGTTTTTTGTGTATATAAATAAAACAGTGTTATTTTGTTTTCATTTGTCTGATCTAATGAGAGGGGCTAGAGTGGGCGCATAAATTGTTGCGCTTTAGGGAGAATGCAGTGGTTTTATTTTCGTGGGTCGTTTTGAACTACAGTGATGGGCTTGGTTTATGGGATCACTAGTATAGTGCATATTTTGTGATCACTAAAGATGAACAGAGATAATAGGCCGTTGGGGTACCGTACTTAAGGTGGATTGTTGGGAGTTGAAGTCTCAGATCATCTGTTGAGAGATAACCATGGAACATAGTCGTTCAGGCCTAGGGTATCTGTTTTTAACCTATGGACCCAACGTTGTTCCTTCTCGAACAGTATGTTTTCCGCGTTTCTGTCGATTGTCTCAAGGCTTGCCAGGATCACCCAATGGAGATCATTGGCAGTGTGTTGTTTTTCTTTATAGTGTGATGACATCTTTGTTGTACTTTTCTGACAGTTAACATTACTCCTGTGTTCACCGAGTCTTTGTTTTGCTTTTCGGCATGTCATCCCAATATATCTCATATTGCAAGGGCATGTAATCATATACACCACGTGACTAGTATTGCAGTTGGTGTGTTTTTTCAATTTCCATAACAAGTTTGGAAGTAATTGCAATTCTTTTGTTGGTTTTGTGGTGGCACAGACTACGCAGGAACCGCAAGGATAGTGTCCAGTAATTGGAGGATTATTCCATAAGCCTGGTTGTTGTTTCTTTTTTCTCGGTGGGGGTCTGGTATGGACCAGTAGATCCTTGATATTGGTACTCCTTTTATTCGCAAATCTTGGTTTTGGCCAAGTCAGGGTGTTTGATGTTATAATCTTCCAGTTGCGGTTGATTATTTTCTTCACCTGATTTGTTATTGGGCTATAGGTTGTTACACACGTAGTCCTGTCTTCAGTCTGTTTTGGGTGACTTTCGAGGAGGGATTCCCTCGGTTGGTTTCTGGCTCGTTTCGCACAGGAGTTGATTATCCTTTTTGGGTAGTCTCTGGCTGTTAGTTTTTCACAGAGGTCTGTTGCTTGGGCTTTGTAGTCTTTTATGGAGCTGCAATTTCTTCTTAGCCGTAAAAACTGGCTGTACGGAAGGTTTTCTCTTAATGGGCGGGGGTGAAAACTGTTGAAGGATAGTAGACTGTTTTTTGCAGTGGACTTGAAAAACGTTCTTGTTTGTAAGGTGTTTTCTTTAGCAAAAATGGTGATGTCCAAGAAGTCAAGACTCTGTGCATTGGATGTGAATGTGAACTTAAGGCATTCATCCTGATTGTTCAGCCACCTATGAAAATCTGTTAGTGACGTATTGTCCCCTCTCCAGATTAGAAAAATGTCGTCAATATATCTCTTCCAAAAGAGTATATGACGAAAGAAGGGGTTGTTTCCGTTGTGTACGTAGGTCTGTTCAAAGGTGCTCACGTACAGACCCGCTACGCTAGGCGCAAAGGTGCTGCCCATAGATGTTCCATGTTGCTGGAGGTAGAGGGTGTTTTTGTATTGGAAAATTTTTTCCATAAGGGCCAATCTACAACATTCTAATACAAAATGTCTTGGAGTCCGGTGGGGCCAGTCAATATTGAACAATATGGTTTCGAGAGTCTCTAAAGTTTTCTGTTGTGGAAGGCTTGTGTAGAGGCTTTCGACGTCCAATCCTACTAGGAGCATACTGCTCTCCGAGTACTCGAAATTTTGTAACATATTGATCAAGTCTCGTGTGTCTTTTAGGTAAGTAGGAGTGGTTTGGACCAGTGGTCTCAAGTACTGGTCTGCAAATTGTGATAGTGGCTCTAGAATAGAATTGATCCCCGAGACAATTGGTCTTCCTGGTGGTGGCATCTTGTCTTTGTGCGTCTTGGGAAGAGAATAAAAGTATGACGTGACTGGTGCTTTTGTTACTAAATAGTCCGCCTCTTTTTTTGATATCCAATTGTTGCATTCTGCTTCTTCAATCATCAGCGATATTGTTCTTTGTAGACGCGCTGTTGGGTCGGTTGTAATCACTTGGTAGAATTTGGTGTCTGCTAGTAAGTCCATGCATTGTCTATCATATCCTTCCGTTGAAAGTAAAACAATACCTCCGCCTTTGTCCGCAGGCTTTATGACTATTTCATGATTGTCTTTTAGTTCTGTCAGAGCAAGTTTTTCTGCTTTTGTTAGATTCTGGAAAGTCCTTTGAGGTTGATGATTCAATTCTTCAACTTCCTTCATAATGGCCTGTTCAAATGTGCTTATTTCAATGGGAATTTGTGAGTTAAGTGGGCAAAAGGTAGATTTTCTTCTTAGAGTCGTATCTCCTTCTTGGGATTGTTGTTCTCCTTTGAAAAAAGCTTTCAGTTTTAGTGTGCGGCAAAAGTTGGCGAGTTCACATTTCGTTTTGAAGACGTCTGTTTTTGGGGTTGGCACATACCCTAATCCTTTGTTCAGGACACTGGTCTGATTCTCTGTTAGTTCTAATCCTGTTAAGTTGACTATTAGGTTGTCGGACCTTGTCCTGTGTTGGCTTTGGTGACGCTCCTGGTTTGGACCTGTCGTGCTTGGTCGGACCAGGTCACTCCTTTTTGTCTGGACCTTCGATTGTTCTGGCCATTCCCTAAAAAAGGACGGCTCTGTTGATAGTTTTGGGCCCCTTGTGGTGGCATTTGATGATTCATGGGTACTTGGAAATATGGATTTGGCCAACCTTGGAACTGGGGATTGAATGGGTGGAATGGTATTCCTTGTATATTCTCTTGGAAAAAAGGGGGGCGCCAATAGTTGCCTCGACCTCTTCGTTGTCCTCTTTTATTCCTAAAATTTCCACGGCCTCGGGTTGTTGTTTCGTCTCCGCTCTGGTCTGAGCTATTGTCTGAAGACATACTGGTCGTATCTGAATTGTCATTGGGTTTGTAGTCTTTGCTACTGTAGGGGTGAATGCGTTCCAAAGAGAATCTTTTTAATTCTTTTGCTAACTTTTGCAATTTCGTCTGTGTTAGATACTCTTGGCTGTCTTTCATTTCTTTATTAATTTCGTCAAGACATGTTTTGTAGATGGTTATGTTGACTGTGTTGTTTAGTTTTGTTTCCAAAATCTCGATCTTGATCGCGAGTTCATCCGTAAGTCTGGTTGCCGTTTTTATTATTAGCACCAGGTAGTCCCTGGTGCATTTCCAAGATATGGACGACCAATCCTTCCTAAATGCCAGGTCTTTTAAAAAAATCCGTGGTGCATTCGTCACCCATAGACCTCTTGGTGCGGCATTAACTCGGAGGTACTCGGTCATTATTATGCCATGTACTGCTGTTCGTACTTGCTCTTACACCCTCCGCATCCTTCACAAGACCTTCAAATGGATCCCCCCCGAATCAAGAAAGACCATCACCCACGCACTCATAACCAGCAGATTGGACTACGGAAACGATCCTCTATGCCAGGATCAACAAATCTCTGCTCTGCAAGCTCCAGACCATACAGAACACCGCTGCCAGACTCGTCTTTCGCATCCCTCGACACGAACACATCATCCCACGTGTGCAAGACCTCCACTGGCTTCCGTTGAGAAGAGAGTAACCTTCAAGATACTCACCCACACATACAAATGCCTCCACAACACCGGACCCCAATATCTTAACGGAAGAATCGCCTTCCAAGTACCCAAGAGAAACCTCCAAACCGCCGATCTCACCCAAAACACCACGCATCCGCAGAAACAGACGGGTGGAATAGCCTTCTCCTACGTTGTGGCAAAAGCCTGGAAAGAGCTCCCGATCAACATCAGACGTGCCCCCACTCTGCACATCTTCAGGAAGATCCTCAAGACCTGGCTCTTCGACTGACTGGATCTGCTCCCACCTCCCCCCCTTGGGCCTTCAGACCCTTATGGGTGAGTAGAGCGCTTCAAAATTCCCTGATTGATTGATTGATTTTTCATCCCTTCTACCTTTGTAACGTTTTTTTCCATCTTCCTACTCTTCCTTCTTTCGCCCTTGTGTCTTTTTCTCTCTTTTGCTCTGGGTGAAAGCTTGATGAAGAAAGATACGTGCTGGTGCCCAAGAATGAGTGCCAGTGAGTCTCACTTCCAACCACCACGCGCTCAAATTAAGTACTTACCATAGCTCCATCACGATAGTCAATTGTGCAATTTGGTAGTGAAAAAATTCCTCATAGGAAGTGGTTTTTAAAACAATCTGCGTATCACTGGCACTCATAAAATTGTGTAGCCACAGGACTACATAAGGTAACCATAATTGATCCCAGCATGAAACCATAAACTGTGTAATATGTGTGTTTACTCTTCACACTTACGCTGAAAGTAATGCTCAATCAAACGATATAACTCAGTATACTTTTAATATAATTAAAATTCTTTTCATTGTGTTACGTTAGCTAATTTAGTCTGTAATTGGTTTCATTGACAAATATTATACGATAAAGGTTTTTGTCTATTGATGGTGATCTTTAGGCTAAAGGCAACATTCTTTGTTTTATCTACTCAATCCTGCTTTGAAAATTTTAAGTTAACAGATATGGCCAATTCCTCTTCAGTCAGAACACTTAACTTCATTGTATTCAAGGTATTACAGAAACAAAAGGCCCCTCATTGCGACCAACCTGTTAGTTCTGATGGGACTGGTAACAGCAGTCACCTGCCTCATTAGAAATGTAGATTTATACTTTAATACTGAGATTTCAGCTGATAAAAAGAGATGAAATGTCCTTGTAAATGTGTGGGTAAAAGGAGGAATTACTGGGAGAATTATGCCCAGAATTGCCAGTTATCCCAGTGATTCCTTATTTCCTGATGGGCCCTTCGTGTTCAACTCCTAATGTGCCAGAGGTATCAGTAACCCCAATATTGTTATCTCCAGGTGGTGAGGAAAATCGTACCCATTCTCTGTGCCCAAGGAGGGGTTTCAGTAGATAAATGGTATTATAGTTTACTGAGTCTCAGTAGTGGGTTTTAGAGGACACCTACATTTGTGATCAATATACGTTTTGTTTGCTATGTGGGAGTGACATGAACCTGCATTGCATAAGTAATGCATAATGTCAGGAAGAGAAGGGCTGACATCAGTTCCGGTCCCACACAAATCAGTCAAGAAAACCTTCACAAGACAGGATTTAAAGTAAAAGACCATAAGGTTTGTTAAAAATTAAAATCAATCACTTCAGTAGCCAGAAATCTGTTAGAGAATTAGCAATATATCTCGCCAATAACAAATCAATTTATTGCAAGGGGCTCAACATGGGTGTACTTCCAAAGCAAGTAAGTAGGCTGTACCAAGTATAATTAAGCAAGAGTGACATAGAGCCTACTTTTAATGTATTAGGCTGAGGACTGAGGGACAAATTTATGACTTGGCGGAGATTGAACTCCATCGCAATGCCGACGGAGTTCCCTTCCTGCCAGGACTATGGTCTGCCTGCCTCATTTAAATGTGACTGGACCATAGTTTGATGATGGTCAGAATACTCAGCCACTGCTTTTGTCAGATTTCTATGATGGAGTAAGGGTATTTGGAGGTTTGGCTGCATGTCCGCCTAGTGGTAAGGGGATTGAAAAGTGCTGAATGCCCCTCCGCCATGGGAGGTAACTTCCACTGTGAAGGAGGCATGCCTTTTTTTTAATTTCCCAAAATAAAATTCTGCTTTGGGATTTTCTTTTTGAAAATAAAAAAAAGTTGAAACTTTGACATGTGGCTCCACTAGGCTAGCAGACATTTCAAAGCTTTGGTGGCAGCCCAATCAGATTAACGGCAGTGGTGTAGCAAGGTGGGGGCGGGGTGGCAACCTGTCCCAGGCAGCACAGGTTTGGGGGCGACGGTTTGGGGGCGACGGCTCCTCCCACTCTTACCTGCCATCTCGGGCAGCAATCGCCAGCCCCCATGCTCTACAATGCGGCTGTAGCTGGGTAGCAATCGGCGGAATCTAACCAGCACTCCCCCCGCTCTTCAATGCAGCCGCCACTGGCAGCAAAAGGGCTAGCTATGCCACTGGTTGATTGAGTAATTCACTCCATCACCCTGGCAAAGAATGGAGTGTCCGCCAAAAATAAATTTGGCCCCAAGTCTTAAACAAATAACACACTAAGACAGAGTTTGCCTTCTAAGAAAGCCCAGAAAGAACTGCCACAATGTCCATGTTGTTCTCCTGAACCCTCATGGGATTACAGAACTTGCTGAACAGCTTTACAGAGTACTGTGCCACAAGAGGCCTAGAGGTGAATACCTCCAAGACTAAGACCATGGCACTAAGCCCCCATAATTTTTCAATAAGGGGTTTTTCATCAGCAGAATGGCACTCCAGCAGGTAGGTCAATTTGATCAGATGTGGGTGAGGGTTGATAAATTCACCAATCAGAAAGCACACATTTTAAAATCCGAGCTTTCATTGTCCCATGGTGAATCATCAATAACTAAGCGATTTAAAGGTACCGCACCGAAATGTGTGTCTCAGGTTTTAAAAATGTCAAGGGCTTAGGTGCATTCTGCTGCCTTGTAGGGCGCAGAAGTATGGGGGATGGAGAAGCTCAATGGGCTGGCCATTAAAGAAAATTATTTTATAAAATCTTTGTTCTCTCTGCCAAGTAGTACACCTAATCTGCCATTGTTTTTTTTATGCTGGCCTGAAACGGATAGGGGCTTTTGCTAAGTTAAGACCATTGCTTTTCTGGGTGAGATTGTGCTTCTCACCAAACTTGGTTATTTACAGGTCAGCACTTGAAGAGCTGGTTGGAATGGGAAATTGTACCACCATCCCATGGTTTTATTACATTAAAAGCCAGCACATCACACTGGGCCTAGGTATGAATTGGTTTAAACTAGCGGAAATCAATTCTAACACCAAGTCAGTGGTTCAATTAAATATTGGAACCATGTGGCCGAATCTTGCTATTGTAGCATGAAGCTAGGTGGCTTGACGAAAGGATTTCGAGTTTTCAAATGTGTGCCATCAATAGAGCCATCATTGGATGCCTACATCCCACCACTAGCTCACACTTTGTTGTTTAAATTCTGCTTCGGTACCTTGATGGTTAACAAATTCCACCTATAAATGGGCCTTAAATGGGTCCAACTCACAGAACGCCCATTCTACATTACAAGCATTGAGGATTTTATTGAACATATACTGTTCTTCTACCCAAAATATGCTAAACCAAGGAAGTTTTGAATTAGGCCTCTGTGTGTCACCCTTGGCATAAGACAATATAGTGAAGCCTATAGGATCTTGAGATCTGACCTTAGTACCTCGAGGACATTGAACCTTGGATGCTACTTGATGGACATTAGGCGAATTAGGAAATCATCAGTACTTCTGCTGTAATGGTACACCTTGCCACTAGTGTTTTGTGCATAGAGGGCAAACACGATAGCATACCACATGGCTGTTAGGTTGTACATTGTACACAGAGTAGGGACCAATGGTTTTGGATGTGTGCATATTTTAACCTGCGTCTGTTATGGCTCGAGTTTCATTATAACACATTTTATTTTCAAAATCTCTTCAGTTCAATATGCAAAAATCATATTTGACTATTCTTTCTGTAATGGAATCAATCAGACTTTCATTCATCGTATATTATTTTTCTGGTACCTTGATGCTATTTTGCACTGTTTTTAATATACTTTTTTCTCTGCTGCTTTGCATATATTTCTGTACTGCACATATAAGTATATGTGTTGTCTTTTTAAATTGAATGCTATATATTTTTTAATCTGTGTTTTATGGGCAGGTCCAAAAATATTTTTATTATCATGAACTGGGTCAATGTCAACAACCTCATCTCTTATAGGTTTTACATAGAAAATCCACACACATTTAGTTACTTCTAGTGGTCTGACAGGGTAGGACTAGCAATGTTACTGGACACAGACTAATGAATATTCTAGTACATAAGATACATTCAAATAGATCCATCTAAATGCTCCTACTTTTACAGCGTATTAATCAATGAGGTGTGCCTTGGAAACAAAGGAAATGACACATTTCTGTAATACAGAAGTACATTAGACCGTACAGCAGATGAATGGTGGCTAAAAAGGACACAAGCAAAGGACCTTGAAAGTTACAGATTAGTACATCCTGAGCATGGCTTCCTCAAGAGAAACATATATTCATACTATTTATTAATGCAGAGTTTGTGGCTTAGGCTTCCATTTCACTGATTTTCTGAAATGGAAAAGCACACAGAGGCTTGAAGGTGGAACAGCTTGTTCACTTAGAATAAAAGTGCACATTTCTTTCTGCAACTATGAATAGATGTCAGTGCAAGCTGTCTGAGGCCTCGTCAGGCTAACTATCGCCCTTCTGAATTAGGCATTATTTTCTAAGCAATAAAAATGCTCCTAGATACTAATTAGTGCACATTGAGCAGTATGCTTTACTCTAGATGGCACACCCACCTCTAAACAAAGTATAATTATTAAAATACATACGATGTGAGGTATGGATTGACAGAATGTGCGAAGATTGATATCGTATGTTGTTCTTACTTTTCATTTCTCATAATTTTATTCTTTGTTTTTCAAGTTTGAAAAGGCTTTATTAAAGAAAGAAGTAGTTAACATGAAAAAAACAGAAATTGATAGGAACAGGTAAAAGCACCTATGTATTACAGAGAGACAACCAAAAAACTGTTGAAATATATTAAATTGGGAGAAAGTTTCCATGGTGTATAGATGGTGCTATTAGAAATTCCAACACACAAATTAGCAATTTTGGATGAGAAGGGAAAAAGAGGGCGAGAAAGGTGGGAGAAAGACAAAAGAGAAAAAGGAAGGAAGAGGGATCCTATTTAAGGCATATTAAAGTGAATATAAACCACAGATTCCGAATGCATAATGCAAAATATAGAAAGCAGCTTAATAATAATATCAATGAGTCATGGTGGTTCAAAAATAGCTGTACCTAGAGAAATAACAGATTGTCTAGCTAGGAAGGACTTAAACTGTGGCCTTAAACAATTCATGTTTAATCATCAGGTGCTTAGTAGTAGCATTAGCTCTATCAAGTCTATGATGGTGACATATCATATTCCACCACCCGACAAAGGAGAGTTTGGTAATGTCCTTCTAATCTGTAATGCAGTAGCAATGAGTAGGTCAACAAGTTTTTCAACCATTACATAGGTGTGCCCTATATGTGATGAACCTCCTAGAATAGTATGTATTTCATCAAACTGTGTTTTTATAGTACAAATGTCAGATATCCTGTCCCAAACTTGTAGCCAAAAAGCATGTTCATGTGGACTTTCAAAGAATATATGAATAATGCTACTATTCTTGTTATGACAAAAGCAACATTTATTATCAGTAGAGAGTTTGAACCTGTTTAGAGATATAGGGGTTAAGAATAGTCTATTGTATAAAAAGAATACTTGTTTGTGTTGTAATAGCTGAACAGGGAGTAGAGCGAAATTGAACCAAATGTTGATCCATATTTAAAGGGAAAAAAACTTGTTGGACATCACTCTCAATGTAGTTCTACTATAGTCTTTCACATATTAGCGTGGAAATTGTCTAAGGTTTTACAAATGTAGGAGGCAATTACTTCAGAGGAAAAGTTAAAAACAGGAAATGTTATTTGAGTGTCAGATTTTATAAGTGAAGACACAGAGGAAAGGTGTCAAATAATAGGCTTTAAGTTTTCATATTGGGTGGCAGGATTCAAGGGAATTCCAAATGTGAGTTGCAGGTCTTGAAAGGGAAGAAGACCCCCATTAAAAGCTGAACTATGGTAATAATCCCTTTTTGAATGTAGTTTTTCCAAATGAGAACAAAGTTATTTAATTAGATATGTTCATTATATCAAATAGAAGAAGACTAAAAATTAACTAAATTGGAGGAAGAGTGAGTAAGTATAGGTTTGACTAGCTTTAGTGTTGGTGATAAAAATGTCTTAGGGGGTTGTGAAGTGTAAACAAAGTATTGAATGGAAAATGGTGTATAATTAGGGAGTGTTTCATTTGTTGTGAGATATTTGGATTCGGTTGTGATTTGTTTGAAAAGGAAACCCACATTTGTTTAAGTGTAAAAGCAGAATGGTATTTTTTAAAGGTTAGAAAATTAACCCCACCAGTATCTGTAGCTTGACTAATGATACATGTGCTTTCTGTTTATTCCTTTAAAACTGTGTCAGTAAAGTACTGAGAGGTTTAAAAAATGCCTGCAGGAGGATCGCAGGGAGCAATGATAAATAAAAATTAACAATTTGTAACTACATTCTTTTAATGGTAGCTAGCCCGCCACACCAGGATAAAACTAAAGAAGACCATCGTTCAGACAAAGTTGCTATTTAACTGCATCAAGGATAGCAGAAATAGTATCCTCAATGGAACTGGAATATACAATGCCTAATCGTTTGCTATTTTCAGAATTACATGTAAAACCTGAGTCTCTAAACAATTCTTGAAAACAATATTTTTTTAAAGGCATAACTTCCGCTTTGTCTATAGTTAGTTTATAACCCAATACTTCAGAACATTCATTTAGTAGATGAAAAAATTGAGCTTCAGGGATGGAATGGTTGTGGGTCTGATACAAAAATCAGAATGCCCTCAGCATATGCAGTGAGTTTAACTTTAGTATGTTTGTTTCTAAACAAAAAATAACAAAATCTTGGGATTTTGTTTAAAAATAAGGTTCTAGAGATGAAATAGGGAGAAGAGGGAATAGTGAGCATCCCTTTTGAGTACCCCTGCCAATTGGTAATGTTGAGATTGCTTACTATTTACAAAAAGAGAAGTAAATGTAAATGTGTTTCGATTTATATAGCGCGCTTTAACCCAGGGGCCTCAAGGCGCTTGCTTAGGGAACCCGTCCTGGTATTCCCCTGTGAGATACCCCGGCCGGGTGTCCACAAGGTGAAAGCCAGGCATCCCACCGCGAGGGGCCGTAGTGGAGATTAAGCAAGCTATTGCCCAGAGTCGCAGAGTGTGACCCCATGAGTCAAGTAGGCACCAGAGTGAGAATTGTCAACTCTGTGGAATTTTTGAGCCCGAGACCTGCCAAGGCGGGGAATCGAACCCTGGTCCACAGCCGATCTCAGCTTCTGGGTCTGCCGCCTCTATCCACTGAGCCACGCTTCTCCACGATAGCGGAATATAAGAAGTTATCATATTTAAGTATCTGAGGACTAAAACTATGCCGTTGTGATGCTCCACGCATGAAGTCCCAGTTAACAAGGTCAAATGCTTTCTCTGCATCTAATGGTATGGCAGCTATAGGAGATGTACACTTGGAGACAAGAAGGATAATGTTGAAGAAAGTTCTAGAGTGTTCTGAAATATCGGCCCCTCAAAAAAACTGATTGCTATATATCAATGAGAGCTGGAATAACTTGGTTAAAATATAAGGCCAAAACGTTGATTTTTTCATAATCAGTGTTTATTAAGGAGATAGGTCTATAATTACCACACAGAAGAACAAACCTTTCATTTTTTTTGGTAAGCAAAATTTGCATAGCCTCAAGAAAAGTGCCATGAGCCCTATTAAGGGAGATAACACATTAAATCAAGATCAATAGCTTTGGTATTAAAAAAGGTGAAAAATTAGAATAAAACTAGACAAAAATCCCATCTGGACCAGGGGTGTTATCTTTTGGGAGCTGTGTAATCTCTTTCACAAGTTCCACTATACCGATCTCATCATCTAGGTAAGAGAACTCAACTAGACCGTCTTTGTGTTTAGGAATAGATTTAAAGAAAGCATACAGCACCTTCCCAGTGTAGGATGACTCTGGCATGTATAATTGAGTATAATAATCTATGAAACATTCCAGAATCTTCAAATCAGCACTTAGGGCCAGATGTAGGAGAGAAAATACCGTTCCATAATGGCCGATTTCGGCCGTTACTGACCGGTATTTAGGATTTGGCATGCAGGGGCCATAATTTTACAGAATCGGTAAATTTACCGATTCTGTAAATTTACCGATTCTGTAAAATACCGAATCAGTAATTTTACCAATTCGGTAAATCCACATGTAGGTGACACTCCTAAGAGTGTCACAGGCTCTTAAGAATCGGTATTTTACCACCCAATCCAATTGGGTGATAAAATACCGAATTCAGGTGTGCATGCACATCTGTGCATGCACACCTGTGCAATGTGACACACAGACATGCCCTTAGGGCATGTCTGTGTGCCACATGGCACACAAGTCTGGTATTGGGGTGCTAGAGGGTGTCAAAGTGAAACCTGAGGTTCCGTGAGAAACGTAATGACGTTTTGGGCTTGTTCGAATATGGACGAGTTCGGTATCTACGAACCGCAAATGACGAATCTAGTGGGTGTACGTGTTTTCGCTACTCTACTTGGCATCATTTGTCTTGTTCGTGGGTTTCTTCATCTGAACCCACGGGTTTCATTTTAGATACGGCATCCATTTTGTTTCTTGCCCTCACGTAGCCGGCAAACGGACAATGTCCGCTTCATGACCCTGGGTTTCCCAAGCTCTTGCGGAAGATGCATATCCCTTTAGAGTGTGTCTTTATGACTAGGGGGATGACACGGCAAAGGCAGATGGCTCCGCTCGAGACTCATCTTGCCGTGCTGGTCTATTGTTTCAGCCGTGCATGCATTAGGCTCGAATCCTGTGATCCTGCGATCACGCTTCCGATATTGCCCCCTACACTCTTTTCAATCTGTTTTCTGTCTTTGTCTTCCTTGCACCTGTTTCTGTCCCTTCTCTTAACTCGTTTACAGCCAGAATGGAATGTGCTTAATGTGGAGATAATGTGCTTTTACAGTTGGGAACTGGCAATGTTACTGTAATTATGTTCCGGGCTTCTGAAAACATGAACGCAACCCTTTTGAAGTTTACTGTGGGAACTGAGTTGTAACCTTTTGTACGCTATGTTGTGTAATGACGAAAATGTGTATAAAAGGAGTGATCCACTTTTGCAATTTGAAGCAGTCTCTCAGAACCTACACTTAGTTGTACTTCTTGCGATCTCTGTATCCCTGCAGTAAATAAACGCTGATCTTTGACGCCGAAGGAAGTGTCCCGTGTCTCTGTGATTTGTACGCCGGAACAGGTAACCCACGAAGGTTTCAGGTGTTGTCCCCTGGCACCGCTGGGCCTTAGAATAGCCAAGTCCTTCAGTTGGCGCCCAATGTAGGGCGACATCAGCGTTACTGGTCCAAAGCCTGACGATCGTGAGGAACTTCGTGTGAAATCTCCGAGGGAAGGTGCACCCCGCTTCATCGATCCTGTTGTCGAAATAAGTGGTCCGAAGACTTTTCCCGCGAAGATTCCCGCCTCCTGACGGCTGCGACGGACTGATGCCCTGACTGTCGACCTGTTTTGGCGCCTGGCGTAGTCCTTTGTACAGCGAGAAGATAGACGGGCCTTCCTGGTGACGCCATTGTTTTCTCAGTTAAGTATTTGTGGGTCGCTCCCAGAATCCTTGGTTGTTGTTGTTGAAACTTGGTTGTTTGCATGGTTCCATTGCATTTGTTGTTCTTAGTTGTTGGTTCTTAGTTTTTGGGTTTTTATTTGACGATTGCAATTGCCAAAAACCGAGGGTCTCGTATTTTTTGCGAGGACATCGTAATTCGATAACCCTTGAAGTTTGTAAACTCGGTCAGTGTGCATGATGCCTGGCCGCAGTACTTTGTTTGGTTTCCTTCAATGTTGCAGTACGGATTCCCGGTTGGAGGACTCATGTCCGATACCTCCAGTTGGAACTCTGATTTATGGACTTTATAGTCGACACGGAGTGGGCCCTATCGTATATAATGAATATTGGATCCGTTATACTAAAAAAGATGGTATCCTTAGTTGGCCACCTCATGGTAGTTTTGAAAGTGAGAATTTAGATAATCTCGAAGCAAAATTGTTTAAAAGGAAAGCTAGGCCGGCCATGTTTGATTCCTTTCGGTTATGGCGTAAAGAGGCCAAGCAGAAAGAAATCAAGCAGATGAAGAAAAATAAAAGAGACGGTATCATTACAATGATGCAAAGTGCAGAACAATATCAGCGAGACAAAGACGAGAAGGAAAAGGAAGTTTTTACTAGATTGCATCGTATGGTGGTGGATAAATGTTATCCGGTTTTACCGTCAAATTCTGATAAGAAGGGAGAGGAATCAACAGAGGATCCTTTGCTATCCTATTTATTAAAATCACCACCTCCTTATGTACAGGGTACTACAGCCCCTGTGGTTCATCCTGTTCCTCCTCCTGTTGTTCCGGCGGCTGCTGGTCAGCCTGCTGTTGGTCCTGTTCCTCCGAATCCACTTGTTCCTCAAGTTGTCCCTGCTCCCTTACCCGCTCTTCTTCCTACTGCTCCTTTGCCTGTACCTTCTCAGTCTGTTGTTACTACTACTTCTGCTGTCTTGGCTACTCCTACTGCTCCTACGTTCAGTCTGCTCCTGTACTTCTCTCCTCTTCTCCTTCTGTTCGTAGTTGTATACCTAATGCTGTTGCTAATCTCTACTTCCCACTTTTCGGATCAATCCTTGGGTCCGATGTCTCTGATGTCTCTCAGAGACGAAGTCAAATGCCTGGAGGTAGGGAGAGTGAGACGTTAATCACTATGGCGCGCAGGTGGATTAGACATCCTGCTAAGTACACTCTGCACATAGTGTTTGATACGTTTTCTCAGCTCAATGAACCCACACAAAGATTCGTGTTCGAGGAAATGTGTAAATCCTTGAGAGAAGAGTGGGATAATGATGAGGTAGATAATGTACCGCCCGATATGGCTGAACTTCAGAATCAGTTTTCGAACGATATGATTGTAGGCGGTGATGCACGACGTGCATTAGAGCGCCTGTTAGCTTTTAGATCTACAGTGCGTTCTCGAGTGTTGTTTGATGACGACTCCGATGATTCGAAAGCACAATCTGGTCAGTATCCTATGCGAGAAGTTCCTCCAGTGTGGATGCCAGGTAATGCTGCTGCCAATCCTCCAATTTTGCCGTACTTCCAGAGAGTGTGGATACACCTCCCATGGAAGCGATCGGAAGTTTTGCAGGTGAAACAATCTTTACCTGACCCCCGTAAAAATCCGGCAGGTTATTATAAGGAGTTATCCCAACTTGTGGATGCTACTGTTATGAACCTCGCCGATATTGACATGTTGTTCGGTAACGTAGTACCGCAACCAATTTGGGCAAAAATCCGTCAAGAGAATCACGCAGCTGAGTTAGGCGGTGATTGGGCTGCTCTTGTAGCGGCTGACGGACGGCAAATTGGTGGGGCTAAGCCTGAACAGATAATTGCGGCTCTGCCCCAAAGGATCATTACGCTCATGAAGACACTTATGCCAGCAATGAGAGTCAACTGGGATAAATTGTCTGCTTGCAAACAAAAGAAAGACGAGAGTGTCTCTGATTTCTTTACTAGATTTGAGGAGGCATTTATCGATCATAGTGGTCAGGATATGAGCACTGAGGGAGGCCAGCGGTTGTTTGTTGATAAATTTGTGTTAAATCTGTTGCCTGAGCTATGCAACAAATTAAAAAATTCAGAAAGTTCATGGGCTGTTTCAACTACTGCTCAAATATTAGCAACAGCTCAATATTATGAAAATAGAGAAAAAGAAGAAAATGATCGTGCAGATAAGAAAACGAAGGAGCTTAAAACTAAGGTCTTGTTGCAGCAAGCGTATCCTCCGCGCTCGAATCAAAATGACTCGCAACAGCAATTTCGACCACAGGCGCAGTCTTCTAGGACGCAGTCGCGCTCTGACTCCTCTACACCCAGATCTATGCTTGGGTATAATCAATGCGCATGTTGTAGGGGTGAGGGCCATTTGAAGTTTAATTGTCCTGTTTTACGTGACCGAAATAATGGTGTTTCAGCTCGAGGAGGTCGTAGTGGTCCTCAACAGGCGTCTCGGGGTAGAGGTCGTGGCACCTCTCAAACTCAAAACGAACGTTCTACTTCTTCATCGGATTCTAACAATTGTTTTGATCAGCGCGATTCATCGTCTGGTAGATCTGCACAGTATCATGTGGACGACTATTACGTCGAGCATGACATTGATGCTGACGGTAATTACTAGGACAGCCATAGACAAAGAGAGGGAGTAGTATCAGTTCCGGTTGATCAGAGAGGGCCTTACGTCGCAGTTGCCACATCGGGCGTAGTTGAGGCTTTTCTGTTGGACACTGGTGCAGCAAAAAGTTCCATCATGCATTCGAAACTCCCTGGCACACCTTTGTCTGGCTTAACAAATGTTTCTGTTGGATTCTCTGGCGCCCCGGTTAGCAATCCAGTTTCGAGCCCTTTGTCCCTTACGATCGGGCCACGTGAGCTAGAGGCTCCTTTGATTTTAACTACTGGTTGTGGTGAGAATCTTTAGGGTCTGGATTTGTTGAAGCGGTTATATGCGACTCTGTATTGCTCTCCTGCGGGAGTGGAGCTTACTCTAGGTCAGAGAGCAATCTCTCCTATGTACTTGTCAACTGATAATCTCCCACCGGAATTGAGTTCCCTTCCTGAGTCTTTGTGGGCAACTGGTCCAAATGATGTGGGCCTATTGGATATACCACCTTATGTCGTCCAATTGAAATCGAATGTGCGATTACCACGCATTCCCCAGTATCGTATCTCCCTTGATGGAGAGTGAGCGCTATTAGCGATTATTTATGATTTGATCAAAAAGGATGTTATTGAGGAAACTTGGGGAAACGTGTGCAATAGTCCGGTGTTACCTATTTTGAAACGAACTGACCCATCCAAGCCTCCTGTGTACCGTTTTGTTATTGATTTGAGATAAGTGAATAAAATTGTGATCCCACAGTTTCCCGTGGTGCCTGACATTACAGCTTTGCTGACCTTGATTCCAGCTTCTGCTTCCTGGTTCTCGGTAATCGACCTAAAGAATGCTTTCTTTAGCATTCCGATTGCTGAGGAAAGTAGAGATCTATTCGGCTTCTGTTTAGGTGGTCGCAGCTTCAGGTTTAAATGCGCACCTCAGGGCTACTGTGAGAGTTCATCGATCTACAGTCAAGCCCTTAAGAGTCAACTTGATGCGTTTGTGTTACCGGCTGGTGTGGCCTTGATTCAGTACGTTGATGATCTGTTAGTGGCTGCTGACACTGAGCAGATTAGCAAAACTGCTACAGTATCGCTGTTACAGCATCTATGTGACTTACATCATAAGGTGTCACCTTCTAAGCTACAATATTCTTGTCAAGAAGTAACCTATTTAGGTCACTTATTGTCAAAGGAGGGAAGAAGGTTGACCCCAGAAAGAATTGCAGCAATTGCTCGAATGACTGTGCCAACAACTCAGAGAGATATACGTGCCTTTTTAGGTATTACGTCATACTGCAGACAATGGATTCCAAACTTTTCATTGTTAGCGAAGCCATTGGTAGCTCTCACGTGTAAGGATGTTCCGACTCCTTTGCCATGGACCGAAGAATGTCAGAAAAGTTTTTCTGAACTGCGTGACGCACTGTGTTCGGCTCCTGTGTTAGGTGCTCCTCATTACAGTAAGCCATTTACACTATACGTTCACGAAAGGGAAGGTTGTGCGTTGAGTGTCTTGACGCAACAATTTGGTGGTAAGCAGCGTCCATGTGCATATTTTTCCTCGACCTTAGACCCGGTAGCTAGAGCGTTGCCGAGTTGTTTGAGAGCAACAGCGGCAGTTGCGGTGTCCATTCGACAGTCCGCAGGTCTGGTCATGGATAGTATGCTCACAGTGATTGTTCCGCATGCAGTTGACACTCTCTTGAATCAACACTTGACGAGCGCAAGGTTGTCCGGTTATGAGTTGACACTTTTGGCAAGTCATATACAGATCAAGCGCTGTAATGTGCTGAATCCAGCGACATTGTTGCCGATTAATGTGGAATCAGGTGATGTAGCACCACATGACTGCTATTTAAGAACTGAAGAAGAAACGAAGGGTCGTATTGACCTGAAAAATACTCCATTGGTAGATCCCGATGGTACTTTGTATGTTGATGGTTCGTGCTTTAAGTTGCCGAATAGTGATGTGACGACCGCGTATGCTGTAGTGACGCTGAGTACGGTTGTGGAAACTGCGAGATTGAGTCAGAATTCAGCGCAAGCGGCAGAATTGATTGCATTGACGAGAGCGTGTGTTTTGTCTAAAGGGAAGCGAGTGAATGTGTATACTGACAGTCAGTATGCATTTGGCGTAGCGCATAGCTTTGGTCGATTGTGGAGAGAAAGAGGATTTATGACATCACATGGTACGAAGATCCAACACGGACAGCTCGTGAACGATCTGTTGGATGCACTTACATTGCCTAAGCAGGTGGCAATCATTAAATGTAGCGCGCATCGAAAGATTACGGATGATGTTGGTCGTGGTAATGCGTTTGCGGATGAGAATGCTAAAGAAACGGCTAAGAATCTTGCAACTCGAATGTACGTTACGAGTTCAGTAAGGTGGCCGACTGAGACTGGTATGTGTGAGGACACTGTTGAGAGCGTGAAAGCGATTCAGAATGAGGCCACCGAAACTGAAAAGACTAAGTGGAAAGAAAGCATGGGGAAGTTAGATGTGAATGGATGTTGGGTTGATTTGTCAGAATGTCAGAGATGGATGTTACCGGATGCGTATGTGCTTGCCGTTGTTACTATGGCTCACGGCATGTCACATATTAGCGCGAAAAGCATATGTAAGTTGTTGTCTCCTGTATGGAAGAATGATGGGATTGCTAAGTGTGCTGAGAGAGTGGTTAAGAACTGTATGGTATGTACGATGTATAATCCTGGCAAGGGCACCCCCACTCCACCTGGTCATTTTGCTCCTCCTACATGTCCCTTAGAAGTTATCCAGTTGGACTTCATCCATATGGAGAGATGCAATAACCTGAAATATGTTTTGGTTGTGGTTTGTGCGTTCTCCAGATGGGTCGAGGCCTACCCTCTTAAAGATAATACTGCTCTGTCCACAGCGAAAGTCCTACTGAAGGAATACTTTTCTCGGTATGGAATGCCACGGATCGTATGGTCGGATAACGGAAGTGAGTTTGTGGGAAGTGTGATGAAGAGTGTGTGTAAGGGCCTTGGAATACGTCAGAAATTCCATAGCGCCAATCATCCTCAATCAGCGAGTTTAGTGGAAGGGTACAATGGTACTCTGAAACTGAAACTTGCCAAAATTCAAGCCACGACTGGTTTGTCTTGGCCTGATGCACTGCCTCTAGCTCTCTTATCGACCAGGGCGACTGTGCACTCTCGAGTAGGGCTTAGCCCATATGAGATTGTGTTCGGCCATCCTGCGAACATTTGGGGAGATCCGAGGCCTAAGGCATTTGACAGTCTCGAATATCCAATGTTGATTGACTATCTTTATGATCTGACTGCTAAATTGAGTTTGATTCATCAACAGGTTTTTGAAGCTCTGCCGGCACAAACAGAAGGTCCTGGACATCGTCTCCAACCTGGTGACTGGGTCGTTACCCGAAATTTTGGGAGAAAGCGTAATCTCGAGCCAAGATTTGTGGGACCCTACCAGGTTCTGCTGGCAACAAGGACTGCAGTTCGGTTGGAAGGCCGGAAGCACTGGGTGCATGCCAGCCATACAAAGAAAATTCCACTTCCTTTGCCAGCAGATAACTGGGTGAAAGCAGGAGTTGCCCCAACGGAGACTGAGGCCCTTCTACGTTACGTGCCATTCAGTGATGCTCAACCTGTAGAGAACGATTCAGTTCAGTCAGATACACCTGTTGAATCATATGGAACTGTACCTTCGCCTTCAGCATTGGAGAATTTGAGTTCTGGACTGTCACCTGAACGATCGAACATTGTTTTGCCATCTGAACCGTTGTTTGAAGAGCAAACTCGACCTGGAAAAAGTCGATACTTCCTTCGATCGCGTGACAAGGACTAATAAAGAATTTCTTTTTGTTTTTACATTTTACATTACCTCCTCATTGTTGCTATGAACATTGTGAACATTTGTATTTTTCTATTGATTTTGAGTTTTTTAATTCTTGTTTTATACATCATGTGTGTTCCTCTTCTGTGCAGCTAGGAGATTTCTATTAAATTGAATATTTATTTGATTAAAACCTATCATCCGGGTTGACCGTAGGGCCGTGCGGGTACTTCCTTCTGTTTAGCAGGTTCCTGACACTAGGTCGGTTACTATTGATAATCGCTACTCAGAACGAAGTGCGTCAAGAACGTTACGGACGGTTTTTAGAGGATGGAGTTCTCTAAGCTGTCGGAAATCGAGAGGATGTCGGCGCAAAGATCCAAACTGCATAAGGTTTTGCGAACAAAATGTTTTTTGTTTCAGGTTTTCATGCTGCCCCTAACTGTTTCTATGCTACTGGTGGGTGGAGTGTATTTTGGGATTCAGTCGTTATTACCTTCTACTTCGCCTACCTCTCCTTCTCATGATCTGAATTCTGTTCCCACTATTTCTCCACATTCCTTTCATCTTCTGCCCCAACATGAGCAGGTTAGACGTGCAGAATTTATGAACAACTCCTTTGTCCAACTTCTTCATCAACACCAATTGGTGATGAATACTACCAACTGTTGGGTGTGTGGGTTAATGCCACATACCATGGATAAGGGTATTCCGTACTTGGTTCTTCCTTACAGCACCCAAGGGTCAGCTCGAGCATTCCAAACTATGTTCCGTAGTGCACTAGATTCCTACCCCCGTCGAGAGCCACGCTCTGCAGACCTTGGTCCCGGCCCGTACCACAAGTCTTTGGCGATAGCGATTGCTGATTTAGATAGAGATATTTTTGATGCATCGCTTATTCCAGAGGAAGAGGTGCGAGCTTACAAGGATCTGAGTGAGGCTGAGTATAGTGTGTCAGTAGGTGATAGACAGCTTAAGAGCTCGTCTCCGATCTGGATCGTACCCCACCTTGGTCGTTTCTGCTTGCGAGGTCTTGGTCGAAATCCGAGAGCTCAGCTTGGGAAGAGTGCTTGTACTGAAACATATGTTTTACCAATGCTCTCTTCCCCCGTTTTCCTGACTGCCAAGGGTACCTATTTTGTATGTTATGATCGCGCATATACTTGGTTGCCCCGTGACTTCTCGGGCACCTGTTATATCGCGAATCTTTTGCCACCGACTTTTACAGTTGCCTCAGACTACCACAAGACTAGAGTTGTGAGAGGCATCATTAGCGAAGAGGACACTGCCGGTCAAGAAGCAGGAGACTTCGTTAAGGGTTTCCTGCCGTTTTGGGGCCTATGGTTAATAGTAGGAACCTGAGACAGTTGACTCGTGTGGTAGAATCGACTGCTAACATAAGTGCAAGTGCTCTTGGTAATTTGACAGCAGAGCTTCAGGCGGATAGACTTACGACGTTGCAGAACCGTATGGTTCTAGACGTCGTACATGCAGATAGAGGTGGTGTGTGCAAGGTGATCCATTCGAGCTGCTGTATTTTCATTCCTGATAACGCTCCAACTGTTTATCAACCATCTCGAAGTTGCACAAAATCTCCGAGTCCATACACGTGGACGAAGGTAATTGGACGCTTCTAGGATGGTTTTGGGGTCTGATATCGACTTGGGGTTGGAAGATTCTGATGATTGTAGGGGTTGTTGTGACGTTTCTGTTCACGTGTTGTCTTTGTGTACAGTGTGGTCCAGCCTTATGTGGCCTCTGTGCTACAACGTGTATAAGACGGCCATCTGTTACCAAAGAGACATTGATGGATAGAATGATGTTCCAGCAACAACTAAACGATCTGATGAATATCGAAATCGATTCTGATGTCGACTAGTGCTTGCCTACATGAGGGCAAAAGGAGCATCTGAGGTTCCATGAGAAACGTAATGACGTTTTGGGCTTGTTCGAATATGGACGAGTTCGGTATCTACGAACCGCAAATGAAGAATCTAGTGGGTGTACGTGTTTTCGCTACTCTACTTAGCATCATTTGTCTTATTCGTGGGTTTCTTCATCTGAACCCACGGGTTTCATTTTAGATACGGCATCCATTTTGTTTCTTGCCCTCACGTAGCCGGCGAACGGTCCGCTTCATGACCCTGGGTTTCCCAAGCTCTTGCGGAAGATGCATATCCCTTTAAAGTGTGTCTTTATGACTAGGGGGATGACACGGCAAAGGCAGATGGCTCCGCTCGAGGCTCATCTTGCCGTGCTGGTCTATTGTTTCAGCCGTGCATGAGTTAGGCTCGAATCCTTTGATCCTGCGATCACGCTTCCGATATTGCCCCCTACACTCTTTTCAATCTGTTTTCTGTCTTTGTCTTCCTTGCACCTGTTTCTGTCCCTTCTCTTAACTCGTTTACAGCCAGAATGGAATGTGCTTAATGTGGAGATAACGTGCTTTTACAGTTGGGAACTGGCAATGTTACTGTAATTATGTTCCGGGCTTCTGAAAACATGAACGCAACCCTTTTGAAGTTTACTGTAGGAACTGAGTTGTAACCTTTTGTTCGCTATGTTGTGTAATGACGAAAATGTGTATAAAAGGAGCAATCCACTTTTGCAATTTGAAGCAGTCTCTCAGAACCTACACTTAGTTGTACTTCTTGCGATCTCTGTATCCCTGCAGTAAATAAACGCTGATCTTTGACGCCGAAGGAAGTGTCCCGTGTCTCTGTGATTTGTACGCCGGAACAGGTAACCCACGAAGGTTTCAGGTGTTGTCCCCTGGCACCGCTGGGCCTTAGAATAGCCCAGTTCTTCACACCCCCTGCACCCTTGCAGGATTCGGTATTTACCGATTCGGTAAATACCGAATCGGTATTGCCCATTGATTCCTATGGGCTTCATGGCCCATAGGAATCCATGGGCAATACTGATTCGGTATTTACCGAATCGGTATATACCGAATCCTACCGATTCAGTAATTCTTAAATTCGAATTACCTACATCTCTCCCCTTCATATTTACCGACTCTTAAATACCGAATCGGTAAAATTCAGTATTTAAGAGTCGGTAAATATGAATTACCTACATCTGGCCCTTGGTCTCTTGCCATTTACCTTGGATTTTTGCATCCTGACTTTTACATAATTAATAAGTTACTTTCCAGCCTCATTATGATCACCATAATAGTTGGCATTTATTTTTAGTAAAGAACCGCAAGCATTATCAAAAGATATTTTGTTCTACTGTAATCTGTCTTTAGTCAGTTGAGCTAGAGTACTTTCTTTGTTAGAGGAGTAATATTCATATTCAAGGTTTTAATTTCCTTTAATAGTTTAAAAGAGTCAACATGCAACTGGCCCGCCACCTGGAAGACAACAACATCTTGGACCCGTCCCAGTCCGGGTTCAGATAAAACCACAGCAGCGAGACAGCTCTCATCGCCGCCACAGACGACATCAGGCGCCAACTTGACAACAGCGAAACATCAGCCCTCATCCTCCTGGACCTGTCAGCCGACTTCGACACGGTCTGCCATCGCACTCTAAAGACACGCCTCCTAGAAGCCGGAATCCAAGAGAAGGCCCTTGACTGGACCACATCCTTCCTCCCCGGCAGAACCCAGGGCGTCCGCCACCTGCCCTTCCGATCCGAAGCCACCGACATAATCTGTGGCGTCCCCCAGGGCTCATCCCTCAGCCCGACACTGTTCAATGTCTACATGGCGACCCTCGCACAAGTGGCCCACCAACACAACCTCAACATCGTCTCCTATGCCGACGACACCCAGCTCATCCTCTCCCTCACCAAGGACCGGCACACCGCCAAAACCAACCTCCACGAGGGAATGAAGGCCGTCGCCGACTGGATGAGGAACAGCCATCTGAAGCTAAATTCGTACAAGACGGAGGTACTCATCCTCGGACCCACCCCCTCAGCCTGGGACGACTCTTGGTGGCTGACCACACTGGGAACAGCACCAACACCCACAGACCATGCACGCAACCTAGGATTCATCCTCAACTCCTCCCTCTCCATGTCTAAACAGGTCAACGCCATCTCCTACTCCTGCTACAACACCCTCTGCATGCTCCACAGGATCTACAAGTGAATCCCGACCAAAACAAGAAGAACGGTGACACAGGCCCTCGTCAGCAGCAGACTGGACTACGGCAACGCACTCTACGCAGGAATCCCAGCCAAACACCTGCGACGACTACAACGCATGCAAAACGCCTCCGCCCGACTGATCTTCAATGTCCTCCGCCGCAGCCACATCACCGCCCACCTGAGAGCCCTAAACTGGCTCCCCGTCTACAAGAGTATCACCTTCAAGCTCCTCAACCTCGCACACAAAACACTCCACAATGCCGGACCAGCCTACCTGAACAGCAGACTCAGCTTCTACACCACCACCCGCCAGCTCAGCTCCGCCAGCCTTCCCCTCACCGCTGTCCCCCGCATCCAACGAACAACCTCCGGCGGCAGATCCTTCTCCTACCTCGCCGCCAAGACTAGGAACACCCTCCCTACCCACCTATGGCAGACCCAAGACCTACTCACCTTCAGAAGACTCCTCAAGACCTGGCTCTTCGAGTAGTAGCGGCACCCCCTTCCCCTCAGCGCCTTAATACCCTCATGGGTAAGTAGCGCGCTTTACAAGTAATCTGATTGATTGATTAAATGCCTTCTTTTTGTTAGAACACACTCTATCATAAAATCTCTAGCAGTCGCTTTGAAAGCAACCCAGATGAAATGCATCTGAGTTTCTATAGTGAGTTTACTTTTAAAAAACGAATTAAAAAAAAGTTCAGATTATTCCACAATAATTTTTATCATGTAATAATGCATTGTTAAACCTCCATTTCTTGGATTGTGGAGTTTCTGTTATTATATCTTGATAGACTATAACAGGGCCATGATCCAAAATTAGGATAGAGCCAAGCATTTACCATACATGGAAACACGTTTCGAATTAAGAAAATGTAGTCAAGCATAGATTTAGAATGGTGTGCAGGGGAGTAGAAAGTATATTCTAAAACACCTGGATGAGAGGATATCCATGCATCACTAAACCCTCTTGATACAAAAGTATTTGTAAAGTTTTTTTGCATTTTGGAGGGGCTATATGTAGTCTGAGAACTTCTATCTATGAAAGGGTCCATTAACTCACTACATTCCCCCCCAAAACGAAATTGTCTGATGGACAAAACAGTAATTGGGTGGATAACCATTTCCAAAATAGTAGATCGACCCAGACAGGACCATACACATTACAAATAGAGAGCTGGGTGTCATGAGCATAGAAGGGGTTAAGACCCCTTCCATGCTCATGACGAGCTCAGCTCGTCATGCAGAAAAGTGCTTGTGTGCTTATGACGAGCTGAGCTCGTCATGAACATGGGGATTCAAGGGGGTTCAGCATCCAGGGAGAATTGCTGTAGCATTGAAGGTGCTAAGATACATAAAAAGCCATCTGCCTTTGTCCTCTCTTTTTTTTTTGTTTAAGAGCTTTTTATTAGGATTTTATAAAGACATTACACAAGCCATATAAAAACATATGGTGAATTGAATAAAATAATACATGAGGCAAAACGTAATTAATCTGTATAATAAGAAATTGGAAAAGAGAGGATAGAAAGATAGAGAAGAAAAAGAAGAAAGAAAAGAGAAGAAAGAAGGAAGGGAAAGGAAGGGAAAAAGAAGGAGAGAGAAATTCAAAACAGGGAGGAAGATGATATTTGCAACAATCATCGGAAGGGAGAGGTGGAAGAAAGGTAAGTAGTAAAGGGGAGCCAAAGAAGATCAGATTTAATTTTTAAAGAAACCGAAGTAGAGGAAGCAACAGCAATCCTGTGTTCATCACAAATAAAGTTCCACTAGGTCATTAAAGAGAGTTTTGATTTATCCTTCCAGGAGGATAAAATAACTTTAAAAGCTAAAGCAATAGAAAGATCAAGCAATTTCGCAGTAGAAGGTACAATATCTAAGTCAGGTGATAAAGAACCTAAAAATACAGTCAGAAATGATAGCGGGTGTGAAACTTAAACATGTTCATGCAAATATTCCAAACAGAGTTCCAAAAGGATAAAACAGATAAGCATTCATACAATTGATGTTTAAGTGTTCCCGTTGCCTTAGAACATGACCAACAAAGTGGGGAAGAGGTGGGCGAGAACTTACAAATACTAACTGGAGTAATAATAACTCTGTGATAAATAAAAAACAGGGATTGAGTGATACGTGCAGCAGCAGAAACCTTAAACAATTTGGACCATAACCTTTCCCAAGTTAAAACAGAAAGAGAAACAGAAAGGTCATTTCCCCAAACAATCTCAATAGTTGACTTAGGACGATCAACAGCATTAGATAACAATAACTTATATACAAGTGCAGCTTTAGGTTGCTGAGAGGAAAATAAAGGATAAAGCGGAGAGGAGGGAATAAGAGAAAGTGATGTAGATGGTAAGGAAAATGTAGACAAATGTGATTGTATGGCAGTAGTAATGATGGTATAATCACTAAAGAAGGAGTCAGGTAGTAGATATGTGGTTTGTAGATCATGAAAGGGGATGATAGAATAGTTAGAAATAAACTGGTGAACAAAGAGCACATCCTTCTCTTTCCAGTGTTTGTAGTAGAAAGATTTGCCCTTGCATTTAAGAAATTTGTTGTACCACACAATGGAGGACAAAAAACATTGAAGAGCATTGAAATCTTTGGAAAATATATTATAAAGCAATTTTTGAGAGCGTTTGAAATCTGGTAATTTGAGCAAAAAGGAACAATTTCACATAAACACAATATGATGGAAGGAAAATTCCTTTAACAGTGAGCGTTAAAAAAAAAAACATTGAGGAATAGGGGAATCCAAAAAGTCAAAGGCTAAAGAAAAGGATTGTTTAATCAGAAAAGCAGAGTGGTATGATTTAAAGTTAGGGAAACGTACACCACCCTCATCCTTAGGGCGAATAAGCTTGCTCAAAGCAATACGTGGATGTTTATTATTCCGTAAGAATTTGGAGCAAATAGAGTTTAAACGAGAAAAATATACATTAGGGATTTTTATAGGGAGCATAGAGACAGTATATAGTACATGGGGGACAATCATCATTTTAATGGTGTCTAGTCTACCCCACCAGGAAAGATATAGGGGAGACCAAATTTGGAGGAGGGATATAAGTTTTAAAAAAAGGGCATTAAAGGTAAACTTACGCGTATCAGATAAGGATGAGGAAAACCAAATACCAAGGTATTTGATTTTGGAAGGACACCAGGAAAAATCAGTATTGTCAAACATATATTGATAACAAATGGAATTCAGGGGTAAAACATCAGTTTTGGATAAGTTGAGCTTATAACCAGAAATAGAGGAATATAAACTGAGTTCATCCAAAAAGTGGGGTAAAGAATAAACCGGGTTAGCCATATAAATCAATATGTCATCTGCGTAAGCAGAAATTTTGGTCTCGACAGAGGAGTGTTTAAAACCAGAAATCCTAGAATTAGTCCTAATGCATTCTAAAAAAGGTTCAAGGCACAGAATAAATAATAAGGGGGAGAGGGGATAACCTTGCCTTGTACCTCTAGATACTGGGAATAATCTTGAGAATTGATTGTTAACAAAAATACTGGCACGAGGGGAAGAATATAAGAGTTTGACAAAAGACAAACCAGTGGAGAGTTTCAAACATAAATTGCCAATTAATGCGGTGAAAAGCTTTCTCGGCATCTAAAGATAGGGCTGCAAGGGGATCCTTAAACTGTTTACTAAGGGAAATAATATTAGAAAACATATGGGCATTATCCGAAGCTAATCTACCTTTTACAAAACCAACTTGATCAGTTTTAATGAATAAGGGGATAATGGAGTCAAGACGGGAAGCCAGAATTTTAGCAAACATTTTGCAATCATAATTAATTAAGGATATGGGACGATAAATTTTGCAATGGGAATGGTCTTTGTCAGGTTTTGGAATAATGACAATGAGTGCTTCTAAAAAGGAACCAGAAGCTTTAGCGTCAGCAATGAAAGAATTATAACGTTGGAGTAATTTAGGAGCAAAAATGGATTGGAAAGTAGAATAAAACTCAACAGGGATTCCATCAGGACCAGGGGCTTTCGACTTTTTCAAAGAGTTAATTGCCTGGATGACTTCCATGAAGAGTAATCTCCCCTTCCAATATGTCAAATTTGTCAGGAAGTGATGGTGGTGAGGGGAGACCATGGAAAAAGGAAATTAAATTCTGGGAAGTGGGATGAGTATCATCGGTATAAAGAGATTGATAATAATTAATAGAAGACCTCAGCAATTTCTTCATCCGACGAGACTAGTTTATGAATGGACTCATTGAGGAGAGGACCAACAGCTTTGCACTCAGATTTAATTTTTAAATAAATAGCTAACATTTTCCCTGCTTTATTTTGACCCCCATGATATTTGGACTTTATCTTGAGTAGGGTATTACAAGCTTCAGTGGTGGCAATTTTATTGAGCTCAGTTTTTGCAACAATTAGATCCTTCAGAGCAACATTGGATTTGGAGGTAAAATATATAGGTTCGTTCCAGATTCTTAATTTTCTGAAATTGAGTATCATATTTAGATCTTTTTAATTTCTTTTTCTTTGAGACTTAAGAAATAGTAAAAGCTCGAAAGGCGACCTTAAAAGTGTCCCAATTGTTAGGAATTGAGGTGTCAGACGGGTTATTGAAAGTAAAAAATTCATTAATAAAAACAGTAACTTCTTTAGTGAAATCCTTGTCAGATAAAAGAAAGGTATTAAACTTCCAACGGTTAAATTTGGAGGAAGATTGGGAAATGTCCAGGACAGCATAGACAGGGGCATGATCTGAAATAAAGATAGAACCAATTTTGGATTCCTGAATGGACGGGAGAAGAGATTTACTAGCCAAAATGTAGTCAATCTTAGAGCGAGTATGATGAACATTGGAAAAAAAAGTATATTCAAGGGAGTCGGGGTTACAGGTTTTCCAAACATCAAATAATGGACGGGAGGCAATGGCCGATTGGAAAGATTTATGGGATTTATCTGGTTGAAACTTAAAGGAGGAAAGTCTGTCAGAAAATGATCGAGCCATTGGTTGAAATCACCCGCAACTATAACATTGGGACAATCAATTGAGGAAATAAGAATTTTAATGTCATTCCAAAATTTAGGGTCAGGACGGACAGGACCATAAATATTTAACAAAACTAGTGTCTTATTTTAAATTACAATCTTAGCCATTACCCAACAACCATCATCATCAGCTTGAGTGGACAATATTTGAACTGAGAGAGCTTTGTGAAATAATATAGCAACACCTAATTTTTTGTTAGAGTAGGGGAAGAGACAACTTGACCCACCCACTGTCTTTTCAATTTAACCGATTCAACATCCGTACAATGAGTTTCTTAAAGAAAAACAATTTGGGAATTAAGCTTGGATAAGTGAGACAATACCATTTGATGCTTGACAGGGTGTCCAAGACCTCAGACGTTCCATGTTACAAAATTACACATGATGAAAGATAGGAGGGGTGGGAGACAACTGGAGTTGAAACACTACGGGGAGATAGATACAAAAAAGAACATAATAAACAGAGGGTCTACATGCAGATAAATTACACAAAACATGCACCATAATACAATACCTCAGATTGAATGCATTGATAGAAAAGACTGAGAAATAAGGAAACAAAGAGTGACAGAAAAGAGATAGTTCAGAAAGGAAGGATAAGAAAGATACACAAGGAGTAAGAAAAAACCAGGAGAAAAGAAAGAAGAGAAAGAGAGATAGCAAGAAGAAAGAGATAAGAAAGAAAAGGAAGAGAAAAGTGGACAGATCAAGGCATAAAAGCCAGGTCTGATAAGAAAGGAGAAACCGAAGCGTCAGGAGCGCAATAACGCCAGAAAGGAGACGGGCTCCAGCGAGCGGGGAAAAGGAAATGATGAAAATAACCTCAGAAAACAAATAGTAAACACATAATAGAAGATTAAGGAGAGGACATAAAAAATACAAATTAAGAAACAATTCCTGTAGGGAAAAGAGAAATATCAAATATTAGTGTCCATGCCAGATGAGGAGACATTCTGCAAATAAGAATGAAGCTTTTGAGGATCATCAAAAGATCGAGTCCGTCCATTGTGAGTAATTTTACAAAAACACGGGTGAAGGTTGCTATATTGGATTTTCAACTGCCTCATCTGTGGATGGAGATTCAAAAATTCTTTACGTCGAGCATTCGTTGCATTAGAGAGGTCCTGAGCGGTAGAAGTCCCGTAGCTTTCACCGTGGCCTGACAGCACAGCGCCGAGCACTGCATCACTTCGCACCGCAGTGCTGGTCTCACCGACGCTGCTGGACGACCATCACCGAGCCGCTCCCTGCACCTCGACCTGAGGGCACCGCACCGCTGCACTTCGCACCACAGCACCTGATGCCTGCCGATGCCAGGCTCCTGACTTCAACCGCCAGGAGTTTGATCTGCAACGCATGTGACTTCAAGGGCCCGACAACTCCGGCAACTACATCCGGAACCAACAGCTGCGGATGATGAAAAACTGAGAATTGTTTTGGAGAAATTAATGGAGAATGGTTTAACTGCAGAATTTAAAAAAAATGTAAATTCAGGATGAATTCTGTAACTTACCTAAGGCATCAAGTCAGTAGTAATGGTATTTCTCCTAAGAAAAATTTTATGGAAGCCATTGAGAAAGCACCCTCACCTATATCAAAAGATGATGTAAGATCCTTCCTTGGATTAACTGAATTTTATTCGAAATTTATTAGGAACTTTGCAATTAAACTTACAATTTGAGACAACTTTTGAAGATCAAGAATGAATTTGTTTGGAATGATGACCCGGAACATGACTTTCAATGAATTAAAGCGGATCTTGCAAATGCTTTTCCTCTCCAGGCTTTTGACAACATAGCTCACAGCATCATCACTACTGATGCAAGTAACAGAGGCTTAGGGTCAGTATTGTCACAAATTAATGAGGAAGGTAAGGAAATAACAATAGCCTTTGCGTATCGATCACTATCTCCATCTGAAGTAAAATATACTGTCATAGAAAAAGAAATGCTTGCTACCATATGCGCCATGACTAAGTTTAGACAATTTGTATGGGGCACAAGATTCATCCTTCGAACTGACCATAAACCTTTACTTAAGGTCTTTAACCTCTGAAGGAATTCTCAAAGCCACACCCCGTATAGCAAAGATGAGTTTGACATTATTTGACTTTAACTACGATTTTGAGTATCTTCCTGGAAAGAACAACCAGGTGGCTGATTACTTAAGTAGATGACCTATTCATCAAGAATTTAATCCCAGTGATGGGAATTTCAGTGTAGCAATTGTCTTTGAAGAGACAAATGCCATACCCAAAGAAGAATGGGACAATGTGTTTTCACAAGATATTAAGGGCTCCATTAGGATGTCGGGCAGATCGCCACCGCCATGGTGGCGGTGGCGAACCGCCCGACAGAAATGCCCGCCCGCCACCCTTTTCCCCCCTGCCACATTACAATGGCGGGGGGGAACGCAACGGAGGGAAACACCGCCCGCCACTTTTCCACCCCGGTCGCCTTGCGGCCGGGGCGGAAAAGGAATAATATGGTGGCGGTGTCTAATAGACACCGCCGGACATATTATGATGGTTGGTGTGCAGTGCCTTTCTGCGGCGGCGATGCCGCCACGGAAAGGCATGCGTTTTTTTCTCTGGGGGCCCCCTGCAGGTCCCCAGAGTAAAGTACAGGTGGGGGGTGCACGTGGGGGGGGTACCTGTGTTACCCCCCTTCATTGTCATTTGCAAAGCGGCAGGCAACTGGCAGTGTCTGCCGCTTTGCACATGACAATGTTAAAGTGCATTTTCAGCATTGTGGTGGGCAGTGCAGAGAGCACCGCCCACCACAATGCTGAAAATAGAGGATGTGCCCGCCACTGTGGCAGGCACATCCTAATGGCACCCCCGGGACCCCGCTCTTATGGCGGGCGGTCCCAATTTACGATGGGATGACGGGCGGGCAAAGTCCGCCCGTCATCCTAATGGAGCCCTGAGTTATCTAAAGTCACAAGTTTTATCGCCAAAGGATGGCCTAATAAGAACAATCTTCAAGGTAATTTAAAAGCCATGTGGGAAATTCGAGATGAATTGTCCATAGATGATAATGGTTACATCTGTAGGTGTGAGAGAATTGTTGTCCCTTCTGCATTGAGAATGAGAATGTTGGGAATTAATCATGAAGGTCATTTAGGAATTGCAAAGCTAAAATCAAGAATTAAAATGTTATATTGGTGGCCGGATTAGATAAAGACATAGAACATTTTGTTAGAGATTGTACTATCTGTAGCAATTCTGACAAGCCTTTAAAAGCATTGAGACCTACTCTTGAATTAAGATTGCTTCTGGACAATCCATGGGAACATCTTTGTATTGATTGGCTAGGTCCCATCGAAGATAAAGAAGGAAATATTAAGAATATCTTAGTAATTATTGATGTATATTCAAAATGGCCCGAAGTGGATATTACCGAAAATTTTGACTCCAAATATGTCATCAATTTTTTACAAAATGTATTCATTAGAGAAGGAATTCCCAAAGAAATTTTAAGTGACACTGGTCCACAATTTTCATGTGAGAAGTACATGAAATTTCTGGAAAGGAATGGTATTTGTAAAAAATGCACACCAGTATATAATCCAGCTAGAAATGGTTGTGTCGAAAGATTCAACAGAGTTATAATGGGCAGTATTCAAGCTGCAATAAATGCAGGTAAAGACTGGGAGAAAGAACTGTTATGCACATTGTGGGCTTATAGAATCACTTCCACAGGAACTGGATATAGTCCTTTTAGAATTTTAAGAGGAAGAGAACCGTTCAGTAAAGATAATGTAGCTTGGAATGTAAAAAAAAATCATAGCATGGTCACCAGCTCTAGTAAGGTCCAACATGAGGAAAATACATGATTCTGGAAAAAGTCAATTCGATAAGATGCACAATACCAATGATTTTATGTTGAAAACTGGAGATTGTGTCAAAGTAAAATGACCTAATAAATTAAAAAAAGGTCAAAGCAAATATTCTTCACCTTTACAAGTCATGTCACCATATTCTAAATCTGCAAAACTGAGTGATGGAAACATATGGCATTACAACAGAATGAGTGTGTACAATAATTCTAATCAAAGTGGAAAATGTGTGGATTCTTCTAGTTCTAATCAAAGTGGAAAATGTGTGGATTCTTCTACTTCATTGAGTTGGATGTTGGATGAGGTGATGGATCCAATTTCAGATAACAGCTGGGTTTCTAATGGCACCTCATCCTTAAGTCAACTATCTAGTGTAGTTTCCACTTCACCTTCCAGTGCTACTTCCACTTCTGGGCAACACTCTTCAAGTACTGTTTCCACTGATTCCACTATTCCTGTATAGAGAATTCTTAAAAAAGGAATCAAAAGCAACACGTGTTGGTAGAGTGATAAAAGTGCCAGTGAAATTTAGAAGTTACGTTATGTAATTTAATTGTTGTTAAAGAGGGATTTGGGTGTCATTGTGTCCATTGTATCCTTAATTCTCTGTTTTTAGTCAAAGTTTTTACTTATATAATAATTATTAGTTAACTGTGTATAATTCATGTTCTTATGCATTTATTGTAACTGTTTTAGTAATTACCTTTTGTGTATCTACACCTTATTAGATTTTTTACATGTTCATCATTCATAGTTAGGTTCTTAGTTACTTTTGAATATTTTATTTATTACCATTATTTATTTTAGAAGTTATATAAAGGAAGGGGATGTGGCATCCTTGCATCTATGTGTCCATGGTTACAGGTATGGTGATTCCACGTTACATCATTATGTTCCAGCATTGTATTCCAGAATTGTAAGAGTCAGTTATCTGTTGGACTTCATTGTGTGTAGAGTTATCTTATGAACCTGCTTGTCAGTAAATATATATATACTTCCATGTTCCTGTGAAGCAGACCTTATTACTCTCAAGTACTCAGCGGAGTACCTTCCTTCCTTGAAGCCTGGAACCAAGTGAAGTGGTTTGGACCCACTTTTAAACATATCTTCCGGACAAGTAATGTTGGTATACTATGGTTTCAGAAACAGTTTGGGTTGATTTGCTTTCAAATAGCATTTTTAGGCTAATCTCCAGACACAGCTTATGTGCAAAGGAATGGTTCCCACAGCAGGTAGTAATGGGGCTGGCTCCAAGCTGCAGTATCCACATCATAGGCACAATGAAGTGTACGATCTGCACCTACCTGTCAACACCTTCCAGATGCAGTAATCAGAAACTAACTTAAGGGCAAGCTCTGTCCTGAATCTTCCTCACCTTTTAAAACAGAAACTGAAGTGCAATGCCTTACCTCTACCTGTGATCACATGGCAGTACTAAGGAATAACTAATTGAGAGCGGTGTCTGGCTCCAAACTTTATGATCCGAGGGTCTCTCAGTCTCTCTATGCAACCGAAGACAACTTAAGTATGCTTGACAGCCCATCAGACAGCCTGCTCCAGCAACTACTTCAGAGGAAGATAGAGGACTAGTACTGACTTCCCTGCGCTACACCCATAGGACCTTGCTCTAGCGCCATAGACAAGAGTAAGGATCACCCCCCACTGTGCGTGAAGGACCATAAATGAGCATCTGCAGTCTTCAAATGCCTGATCCAAACAGAATGAAGCCAGGCCTTCCAGAAAGTCTTTGGCAACCATAAGCATGACTGCTCGCAGTATGCAAATGAAGCGGCATACCTCCACTTCGAAATCCCAAGTAAGCTCCACATCAGAAAACACAAACACCTCAGAGACATTGCCTTTCAAACTGAATACATAAACAGATATTGATAGGACTTTTAAAGATAACTGCAGCCTGCATATCAGAACTGCATTGTCCAAGATTAAAAACTGACATATGGGTCACAGAGTACAGGAAAGCTGCTTCAACTCATTATAGTGAACATGTGATTGATTGTAATACTTTCCATTTCTTTATGTAATTTGATTCCAGAGTCCCTGCATTGTTAATCTGCGTATTGCTACCATTTCTTTATGTATTATACTACTCTTTGGAGTGATTAAAGTGCATCTCTTTTCTTTTCTGTAAACGAAGAGTATGGTTCTCAAAATTCACTTATTGTATCTATTATTTGATTGCTTGAGTTCTGAGTCTTTACTAAATACTCTACTTCCCAGGAGATACCTTGGACTACTTGCCCTCACTACCCTGAGAGTAAAGTGTAGCTGGGTGCACTTTGCAACATTTTGAGTGTCACAGTAATATGGTAAAAGGAACACACTCTACTCTTGTAGCCCAGTACCCCTTCTTGCCCTGTGCCCCTGAATGGTTCTGACACAGACCAACATGGAGCACAAGAGCGGAGGGTGTAGGGCATTTACAAGGTATCATTCTTGAATAAACATTTTGTTTTCTTGACATCTTAAATAAGCAGGTTCTCTAAAAACATACTATTTTACATAGTCTCTCAAATATGCAGGTTTTATTTTTAGCCTTTTCCTCCTTGTCTATCCCACCAGACCATTAACATTTTCAGATGTGGACCCCTTCCCTTTCCTGTTTCACTTCAACTTAAAACACATCCCTTGCCACTCTAGTGTACTCAAACCTCTCTTTTTAGGTTCCATACCCTAGAATCTTCAGTCCTTACAGCATTAATGCACACATATGGAACATTGTGACTTCCCATTATCACCTGCTAGACATTTTATTCATTAAACATCTGCTTTGCTAGTTTTGGAGGTGTTCCTCCCATCAATTCAATTTTCCCTGCAACAAATTTTCCTCTCTTCATTTCCCCATTAGTAGCCACAGCTTTCCCTCCAATCATGTTTTTCATACATCCATGATCCACTTGCTACTGAATTAGGTTTTCTGCATCTTAATATTCAAAACAAAACTCTACCCATAGAAGAATGTAGTGGTGGGATACACATCTCTACTTTGTTCATAAGCTCTTCTCCCCCCTCTTTTAGTCGGCTTTTACCTGCTATATCATGCCTTTAAGGGACCTACTGATGCTTCCCTGGAGTGCAATAAAACATATTTCTTGTTTTTTATCCCTCTCAAAAACATCCATCTCCCATTGGACTTTATCGTAAGCCAAAATAGGTTTGAAAAAGAGCCGCTTTTAAACCCCTCATTAAGACATTCTGTAACGTTCTTTGTTTCTCTATGATTCAATATTGCCACTTCAAGCCAACTCAAGTACACGTCCATTAAAACTATGACACACTTGTACTGAGCTGCAGTGGTTCCATGACATAGGCAACATCTTCCCATAACCACACGGTACAGGTTTCTTCATCAAGGGTTATTTTCATTTCTCATAATTTACAATACAATCCTTACAATTTCTAACCATCTTGTCAACTTGTAAGTCAAGGCCCAGCAACCAATATTAATTTCTGAATCTTTCTTTTTTCTTACAATAGACAGCATGACCTTTGTTTGCTCTTTTGATCAACCTTTCACATATAAGGGAAGATGAGCATTTCTTTCTCAGAAACTCCTGCAATGTCAAATACTTTCCTACGTCCTTGATCAAATCCTTTTCCTGTGTTAAAACTTGAAACATCACACACCATGAAATTATTATAATCTCCATCACCACCATCCATTATCCTCCACAGCTTCTTCCATTTTGTTTTCTTAAGCAACCTAGGACAATATGCAACCTGATTCTTTGCCCTGTCATATACTCAAATTCTTAGTCTCGCTCTTTTAATGCTACCACCCATTTAAAGATTTGTGAACATCTCCTTCAACATTTAAGCTCAGTCTTCCATCTGAATCTGCTGTCTTCTGTAAACCCTTTCAATAATGTTACTGCCACTTAAAAATGCTAGTGCCTCTTTGGCTATGACAGAGTCATTATTTTCTTACCCCTTTCAACACATTGAATTAATGGCTATAGTTCGTTCATGTTTTTCTTTCTCCCTGAAGCAAAGTAGCTTATTCATGCTGGCATTTGATATGATACGGTATATTTCATTGGGATCGAAACTCTTTAACCTCTGGGCACAGGGCAAACCTTTTTAACATTCTTAAATTCCTCATTACAAACATCATCCTAATTGAACATAGCTCTTGTCCTTAACAGATCTCCTCTCTCTGGTTCTATCACCAACTTTTCAGCATAGATGTATCATTAAATTCAGCCATGCATAAATGCTTTATTAATTCTTACTTATTCGCTGGTATGGGTATGTCGTACATACCAATACTCTCTCAGACCCAAATAATCTATTCCACTCAAGAAGCCACATGTAAATATACACTTTTCCACTTTAACCCCTTCGCTGCGGCCGCAATTTTACCGCTGTGCGGTAAACAAAAGAACAGGGCAGGGCCGTGACGAACCCCAGCCGTCATCAGCACACGCCCACCGTGGGGAGTGACGGCTGGGGTTCGTCACCAGCATGGGAGGGGATCAGCCTTACTTCACACAGCCTGTCATGCCCTCTAATTGTGTTTCCTCGCAGTACTGCCATAAATGAACCCATCATTTTGGTAGATGTTCACTCCCATCATGCCCCTCAGTACAATCTCCATAGCCCTCTGGAAAATCCATTTGGCTGAATGCAATCCTCAAGAATCTAAAGGTGCTGAAGGCGGTCACAAATGCCGTAAATCTCTAGAATCTCGCATGATGGTACAACAATGCCAAGTCAAGCATCTGTATCATCTCTATTATATTTAGTAGGAGGTACTTATCCACAAGCACACATTTATTTAATACAGGCAAATCAATGAATAACATTTCATTCTCATTGACCTTCCGTGCCATGACCACAGAGGCCAAACACTCCATTTCCACAAAATTCCATTATCCCCGCTTTCATCAATCTTGCTAATTCTCTAATAGCTGCTTTTCAACAATAGTTGGTACATTTCTAACGTTACTTATTTTTTAAAGTCATCCTTCTTTTAGCTTGATCAGATATACATACTTTTAAACAACCATAGTGATCACAAACTTCAGAGAATTTATTTTCAAATTAGTTCTTCATGTTATTTCTGTTAGAAATCACTTTCACTTCGTTGCCATCCCTTAATCTTATCAGAGGTATTGAGACATAGCTGTTTCCTGAGGCATAATTATTCATATTCTACACCACTTATATAATATCCTAGGAGTTTTATCAGTTTTCCACAACCCATGGGGGTTGTGCTATTTTAATATGGTTGGGATACCCGACACCCCCTCTCAACACAATCCCCAAGGATGGGAAGACGGAAACGGTTCTGAACTTTTGGAAGGCGGGAGGGAGTTACCCTCCCGGCCGTATTTATTAAAAATATGAAACAAAATTAAAACATTAAAATAACAGTTTCATATCATGTACAATTTCATTTACACATTACGATGTTCTTGGCTAACCTTAACACATCTCTAATACAAAGGTTCTCCTAGCCGATACTAAAACATCCTGTAAATGCATTTCTCAAAATTGAAATTGTACATCCTAACATTACGGGCCAACGGCAAGGTCGTAACCGGTGTCAGATCCCTAATACCAGAACTCCCCCCCCACTTGTGAGGGGCGGGCGCACAGAGGACTGTACCTCTGTGCCAACTTCCAATTTCCCTTGTCTTAACGGGGGCCCCTGTTTACTCAATGCCATCTTAGTTGTCGTCCGAGGACTCGTGTGAGGTGTCTAGAAGGTAGCGTAGACCCCCCTCCCACCCCACACTGCTTACCACATCTGCCGTCGCAGATGTCCTGGCCCCGGGAAATTCCCAGGAGGGGCCCGTAGCCCCTCCTCCCCAGGGAGGGGCCTTGACCGCCTTCCCTTTCGGCGTCCCCATCCTTAGAAGGGGACCGCCTCCCCGTTTGAGGGGCCAATGGCCGCCTCCCCCGGGCGCTCCCATCCATAATGGGTGACGCCCCACCTCTAGGGATCTTCCAATTACTGCTCACCGATCATGACCTTACCGCCCGACCAAAAAATAAATACGACATTTTTAAACTAAGAGAGAATACAACAGACAATTATACTGAGCAATTCACCGTATAACTTCTACTAAGCACTTCATTTACCTCTGCTGCAGTTACTTTGTCGAAACACATGCTGAAAGATCAACCACTTTATTACATATCAAACTTATCAACTTTATTCACAACAACCTGAAAAAGAAACAGTATCATGTCACTCGACTTTATTCAAAACAAATCGCTGTCATCAGGGGCTGGTGGGTGGGTCAAAATTGGCTCTTCGTTCCGTCTCAAGCTCACGTGCAACGGGGAGGTGCAGCTTCAGAGCACAGGAACAAGAGGATGCTTCCTTGGCTTGTTGCTCCTTTTATCCTTCTTCGGGCGGGCGTGGACCCTCCTCCAATCCGCCTACGGGGCGTGGCCATCGGTGTCGGTGTCTAGGACAGCCCCCTCTTGGGCGGGAAAAGGCGCGCCCCGGCTACGCCGCTTCGGGCATACCAGCCGAGACTCGCCTCCCGCCCAAAAATGGCTTCCCGGGGGGATCGGGGTACTCCACCATACGTTCGGGGGGACCGAGCGGTCGCCCCTTTCCATATGGTTGGGATACCCGACACCCCCTCTCAACACAATCCCCAAGGATGGGAAGACGGAAACGGTTCTGAACTTTTGGAAGGCGGGAGGGAGTTACCCTCCCGGCCGTATTTATTAAAATTATGAAACAAAATTAAAACATTAAAATAACAGTTTCATATCATGTACAATTTCATTTACACATTACGATGTTCTTGGCTAACCTTAACACATCTCTAATACAAAGGTTCTCCTAGCCGATACTAAAACATCCTGTAAATGCATTTCTCAAAATTGAAATTGTACATCCTAACATTACGGGCCAACGGCAAGGTCGTAACCGGTGTCAGATCCCTAATACCAGAACTCCCCCCCCCACTTGTGAGGGGCGGGCGCACAGAGGACTGTACCTCTGTGCCAACTTCCAATTTCCCTTGTCTTAAGGGGGGCCCCTGTTTACTCGACGCCATCTTAGTGGTCGTCCGAGGACTCGTGTGAGGTGTCTAGAAGGTAGCGTAGACCCCCCCTCCCACCCCACACTGCTTACCACATCTGCCGTCGCAGATGTCCTGGCCCCGGGAAATTCCCAGGAGGGGCCCGTAGCCCCTCCTCCCCAGGGAGGGGCCTTGACCGCCTTCCCTTTCGGCGTCCCCATCCTTAGAAGGGGACCGCCTCCCCGTTTGAGGGGTCAATGGCCGCCTCCCCCGGGCGCTCCCATCCATAATGGGTGACGCCCCACCTCTAGGGATCTTCCAATTACTGCTCACCGATCATGACCTTACCGCCACAGGCCGGATAGTTGACCGGCTATCCGGACCCCCCACAAAACTCCTACTTAAAGGTCATGGCTGCACAAACTTATTAACCAAGCTACGAAGTCTCCTATGAGTAAAGCATTCCCCTCCCGGGACAAATGAACCCCATCCTTCAGGTACATATGGTCCCCCCTGATACATCCATGAGGAATAGAATGCAATGTACACGTACGGAACAACCTACCAAGTTTGTTATTCACTTTCTTTACCGACTGGTTTAAAGCTGCCACAGACATAGCCCCCCGCCACACCTTCCGTGGAATCATGTGGGACCATGCAATCGTGCACCCCGGAACCCTTCTCGCCAACCAACTTACTGTGGATAAGATTAATTCGAGAAGTACTCGTCTACCCGTGGTCACCAAATCATTGCCCCCAAGATGCACTATGATTACAGATGGCGGTGACCTTGTCCGCCCTAACAGACCCTCCATGAAATTTTGAAACTGGTCAATACAGAGCCCGCCCCTTCCGTAGAAGGTCACCCTGTACCCGTATTCCCCAGCCATGTGAATCATGTCACCTGCTTTGAATACGTCTGCGGCACGCCTCACGTATGAGTGGCCGATGACCCACACCACTCTTCTCTCAGCCGGTGATCTTTGACCGCTGGTCCCCAGGTGTCGGGTCAACTGCACAGTCCGCCCTGCAAAGCCTGCTCGCGAAACTGAAAACCAAACAAAAACAAGAAGCGTGAGTGCATGACATTAGCTTCACAACATGTGCAACCGCACGTACCTCTTATAACAATTCGAGGACCAACGCCCCAACTGTTTCACTTTATCCACACTCAAACCCTGGCTGTAGCTTCTGTAGCAGCACCTATCCGGAATGAGTGGGTCCCAAAATCGCCCGGGTTCAATCCCGCTGCCGCGATTGCAATTGTCAACACCCGCTGAAACTGAAACCTGGTCAGTGGGGTGGCGTCGGTATGTCTCAGCAAGCTCCCCCCCCCATGATGCCGCCCTCTGCGCTAAATACTCCTCCACGCATTTCACCGGGCACATGGGAGACTCTGGAATCCGCTGAACTACCACACTGTCCCCGATAGCTCCCTGATCGCTCTTGGATCTGGCAATTGAGACTACCATTGTCTCCCCCTTAATTTGAATGTGTTCTCGACACAGACCTCCCCCCGTATCCTGCTTGTTCCTCGCTACCAGTTCGCTTACCCGCATAGCCCCATGGAATGCTAATGCAAAAGTGGCCCGGAACAGCACTGTCTCTGATTGAGATGAACATGTCGCAGGAAGTACGGACATTAATAGAGACAACCTCTCCAAACCTATCGGGTGCCTCTCATCCACTCTGCGACCCTCAAGGCGTTGCCACCCACGCAGCGCCTTCTGTACCAGAAAGGACGATGTGGGGTCCTAGATGCCATGAGCCCGTGCCATGAAAGAAATGGCGGCCCGGTGCCTATTGGCCGTAGCCACTGATTTGCCTGCCTGATGTAAAGATACCAGAAATTTCAGGACATACTCTTCCTGCCCCCAGTGCTCCCCCCTAGCTGAACCAAAAAAGGACCAATAAGAACGGAACGCCCCTTCATATGCCTTCCTTGTCCTGGGTGCTAGACTCTCTCCCACGAGGTTTTGTAATCCGGGGCACCGAGAGACCAGAGAGCTTCGGGAAATGGTGCCGCCACCGAGTCCGCTGAGGGCAGAAAACCCCGGAAGGCCTGCATATGGGAACGAGAGAGCGCATCAGCTGCCTGGTTTAGTACCCCTGGCACGTGTCTTGCCCTAAAGTGGACATTTAGCCTCATACATAGCAGGACAATTTCCTTCAGTAATCTCAAAATCCATTAGAAGCGTGCTGCCTGACTATTGATACACTCAACCACGGTCATATTATCAGACCAGAACACCACAGAGCGATCACGAAACCCCTCTGGCCAAGTTTCCAAGGCCACCAGAATGGGGAACAGCTCCAGAAACCCAATGTTACCAGTGAGTCCATTATCGTGCCACCAATCAGGCCAGGTTCGTGCCGACCATTGATTGCCGAATATGGCACCAAAACCTACACTCCCCGCCGAGTCGGTCCACAACCCCAGTTCTTCCGAGGAAACTGGTGGATCGGTCCACACAACTCGACCGTTGAAATCCGCCAGAAATGCCAGCCATATGAGCATATCCTGGCGAACCTCAGTTGACAGTCTTGTGCGGTGGTGCCCTTCCCTGAGGCCCACCATGGCTTGTGCGATAGAACGGGAAAAGGGGCGAGCCATCGGTATTACTCTCAGGGCAAAATTGAGCTGACCCACAGCCTGTTGTAACTGATGGAGAGTTACTTTTCTTTCGCCGAGACAAGTTATTAGCGAGGCCCTGAATTTCATCACCTTCTCTGTGGGCAAGCGGAAGCACCCCTCTACAGAATCGAGCTCAATTCCAAGAAACTCGAGTGTAGTAGATAGCCCTACCGTCTTACCGGGTGCCAGCGGCACACCAAACTCCTCCACCAGATTACAGAATTCCCTCAAGGCCTCTGCACATTCTGTGTCCCCGGCTGCCCCCAGAAACAGAAAATCATCAAGATAATGCATAACATGCGTAAAGCCCGTGGCTCTCGTGAACGCCCATTGCAAAAAACTACTGAATTTCTCAAAATACGCACAAGAGATGGAGCAACCCATTGGCATACATTTATCCATGTAATAGCGTCCCTGAAACATAAAACCTAGGAGACGCTGATCATCTGGGTGTACCGGGAGCAATCGGAACGCTGACTCAACATCTGATTTAGCCATCAACGCTCCGGGCCCCAGGCGATTCAAAATGGCGACGGCCTCATCAAAGGATGCGTACCGCACCGAACAAACTCCTGGGTCAATCGCATCGTTCACCGAAAGGCCCCTAGGAGCTGACAAATTATGTATCAACCTGAACTCCCCTGGGTCCTTTTTGGGGACCACTCCCAAAGGTGAACAAACAAAATTGCCAACTGGTGGTATGTCATATGGTCCAGCAACCCGACCTCGGGCCACTTCTTTCCCAATCTTTGCCTGTACCACCGCCGCATTCTGTTGAACCGATAGTTGGTTCTTACATTGTGCTTCCCCCGAAAATCCCCCGCCGGGATGCGGAAACCATATGAGAAACCGTCTCGCAACACCCCGGCGGAGATATGATCAGGGTATTCGTTCAGCCAAGGGATCAGTGCCATGATATCAACTGGGGTAGGCAGCGACGCCCCTTGGTCTACTTTAGACCTGTTTGGCGCCTCCTCTACCTCCCATATCACCAGTCTTGGCTCTGCTCGTACTCTCGGGGTGCGAGGATTGTCCGCACCCTGCACACTCATGCCTGAACCTGCAAGAACCTTGTGGCCTGGAACACTTGCCTCTGTTAAAGCTCCAGCAGACCCCTTTCTTACCCGAGTTGCCATTATTCTTTGTGTTCTGATCACTGCTTGTACCCGCCTGAAAGGGCGCCCCCAAAGAATGGCGGGAAGGCTCAACTCCGTTTCCGCCTAAAGATGGCGACTTCGCCGTGCTCGACCTCTCAATTTTTTGCCAGGAAATGGAGTCGAAACAATCCCACGTCAGGGATGAGTCGTGCTCCTTGGATTTACGAAATATGCTATCATAACAACACCATTGATTGCCCCCGTATGTTTCATAAAATTCCATGATACGTGTCTGATAAACGGCTAATTCCACCAATAATTCGGGCCTACGTTCCCCCATTATTGCAGTGAACATCCAAAACGCTCTGGCCCAATTGGCGATCGTTTCATCTACTCTGAAACCCGCCATCTTTGCGCGCCATACACTAGGATGCATAAACTCTTTCTGGTTTTTTACATGCTCAATCTCATAGTGATCGGTCAACAAGGAAAACATGTTCACATATTTATCCGCCCAAATCCTCTCTTTCACATCAATTGGGATATGTTGAACGACTTTTTCCCTCCTTGAGGGTACCGATCCCTCCCCCGCCATTGGCAATGGCTGCTTACCTGAACCGGTAGCTGTGACCGTTGTCGCTGCAGAACCAACGCCCGATACTGGTTGTTCCACGGGAGCCTGCGGGGAAACAAGAGGACAGGGTGCCTTCACAGCATCTTTCGATTGCCGCAACTGCTTCATTATCGACCTGGCTTCCTCAGCCGTGGCCCCCTCATTCTCTCTGCCCAACCATGCCGCCAATTGGGCAGCCAGCTCAGGAGGCATATCTTCCTCGTTCACAGGAGTGACCACCACAGGGATCGGTTGTCCCGCGTTCGGGACCGGAACTGGGGCCTCGATCGGGGTGACCGGGTTCGCTGGAGGTGATTCGGGAACCGGGGCCTCCCCACCCGATGCCCCCTTCTTGGCCCTTCTACCTCTCCCGTTAGGGACTACTCCCGGCAATGCTGGTCCGATGATTCTCTTTGGTCCACCCGCACCATTCATTGCCGCCATCTGCTTCTTCATGTCCGCCATGTCCTTTATCAGCATACGAAGCATCTGGTCGGTTCCGACCCTCTTTCCGACTTTCTTGCCAGGCATCGTCCACGGATACTCCTCAAGGTCCTAGGTCAGGAAGCTTCGAACTCGCTGAAAGAAGAAACACAAAATTAAAATTCTCAAAATTGGCTCTTCGTTCCGTCTCAAGCTCACGTGCAACGGGGCGGTGCAGCTTCAGAGCACAGGAACAAGAGGATGCTTCCTTGGCTTGTTGCTCCTTTTATCCTTCTTCGGGCGGGCGTGGACCCTCCTCCAATCTGCCTACGGGGCGTGGCCATCGGTGTCGGTGTCTAGGACAGCCCCCTCTTGGGCGGGAAAAGGCGCGCCCCGTCTACGCCGCTTCGGGCATACCAGCCGAGACTCGCCTCCCGCCCAAAAATGGCTTCCCGGGGGGATCGGGGTACTCCACCATACGTTCGGGGGGACCGAGCGGTCGCCCCTTTCCAATAGTTTACTTTTCCTTTTACTTATGTATCATGCATTTCCTTGGAAATAAATATCAGCTTTGCACTCACCTCTTTAACCATTTTATTTACTTTCACACTCCTTCACTTGTTGGTATAGTGCCCCTGGCATTTATACATTTTGCATATGACTTTACATTTAAGACAATCCTTATTGTTGGCCATATGACCTTATGTCCCACGCCAAAACATTTTACTTTAAATTTTTGTATTATTGGTTGAGCGGCTTTAGGGCTTTCGGTGGACGGGCTACTCCATCACAGCAGTGATGAATATCCCGTTCTACAGCATCAAAATGCCATTATTTCCTATGGGATTTAAATTTTGGTGGACAGGATCTCCATCACTGTTGCGACAGAGGAACCTGTCCACAGAAACCTAAATCAGGCCCCTAGTCTTCCTTTATGGAGCGTTCTCTAAATTCCTATTGTATTTTTTTAAATCTGTTCCACAAAGACTCGTGTAACGTTCAAGATTCTTTGCAATCAATAATATTTCACTGATCAGTGGATTGACCCTCTGCCATAACTAATTTCTTGCCTCATTCAGATTGCACCCCACAAATAAATGATTCTTTCTTCTATGTTTTTCTAACCCAACAACAAAAAGCAATTTCCTGTAACATGTACCTCTCTTATCCCGTTGTCCTTTACCAATGCAATAGCAAAATGAGCACTCATTCAAAAGTCCTGAAAGCAACTCATATTCAGCTACAGTAATTCAGAAGTTCAAAATGTAACTTACACTCAGCTGCCACAATAGTTATATCATCTACCTAATGGATAGATTAAGTCGTTGCAAAACTTCTGAAGTGGGGTTCTAGTATTTGCTTATCTTTCTTTTTGGTTTGAGGTCTTGTTTCCATTGTCAACTTTTGGTTGTAGAAGCTTCAACTTTTGGTTGTAGAAGCTTCAACTTTTGGTTGTAGAAGCTTGTAGTGTCCATCATTGGTACTTCCCACTAGCGTAAAACGGTTGTAAATGATCCATTCCCACAGCAAGCTAATTCATAGATTATATAGATGTTAGCACTAGTATAATCTCTCAGCCACTAACTTCTGCCTTTTCCTAGGGATCACCCTTGCATTAGAAAGATGCCTCTCTAACATTCTGCAGACACCATTGCATTCCCTAAGTGGGCCCGCCACACCAGGATAAAACTAAAAAAGACCATTGTTCAGACAAAGTTGCTATTTAACTGCATCAAGGATAGCAGAAATAGTATCCTTAATGGAACTGGAATATAAAATGCCTAATCATTTGCTATTTTCAGAATTCCATGTAAAACCTGAGTCTCTAAACAATTCTTGAAAACAATATTTTTTTAAAGGCATAACTTCCGCTTTGTCTATAGTTAGTTTATAACCCAATACTTCAGAATATTCATTTAGTAGATGAAAAAATTGAGCTTCAGGGATGGAATGGTTGTGGGTCTGATACAAAAATCAGAATGTCCTCAGCATATGCAGTGAGTTTAACTTTAGTATGTTTGTTTCTAAACAAAAAATAACAAAATCTTGGGATTTTGTTTAAAAATAAGGTTCTAGAGATGATATAGCGAGAAGAGGGAATAGTGAGCATCCCTTTTGAGTACCCCTGCCAATTGGTAATTTTGAGATTGCTTATCATTTACAAAAACAGAAGTAGAGATTGCGGAATATAAGAAGTTATTATATTTAAGTATCTGAGGACTAAAACTATGCCGTTGTGATGCTCCACGCATGAAGTCCCAGTTAACAAGGTCAAATGCTTTCTCTGCATCTAATGGTATGGCAGCTAGAGGAGATGTACACTTGGAGACAAGGTGGATAATGTTGAGGAAAGTTCTAGAGTGTTCTGAAATATCGGCCCCTCAAAAAAACTGATTGCTATATATCAATGAGAGCTGGAATAACTTGGTTAAAATATAAGGCCAAAACGTTGATTTTTTCACAATCAGTGTTTATTAAGGAGATAGGTCTATAATTACCACACATAAAAACAAACCTTTAGTTTTTTTTGGTAAGCAAAATTTGCATAGCCTCAAGAAAAGTGCCATGAGCCCTATTAAGGGAGATAACACATTAAATAAAGATCAATAGCTTTGGTATTAAAAAAGGTGAAAAATGAGAATAAAAGTAGACAAACATCCCATCTGGACCAGGGGCGTTACCTTTTGGGAGCTGTGTAATCTCTTTCACAAGTTCCACCATACAGATCTCATCATCTAGGTAAGAGAACTCAACTAGACCGTCTTTGTGTTTAGGAATAGATTTAAGGAAAGCATGCAGCACCTTCCCAGTGTAGGATGACTCTGGCATGTATAATTGAGTATAATAATCTATGAAACATTCCATAATCTTCAAATCAGCACTTGGGGCCAGATGAAGGAGAGAAAATACCGGTCCGAAACGGCCGATTTCGGCCGTTACCGACCGGTATTGAGGATTTGGCATGTAGGGGCCATCATTTTACAGAATCGGTAAATTTACCGATTCGGTAAATTTACCGATTCTGTAAAATACCGAATCGGTAATTTTACCGATTCGGTAAATCCACATGTAGGTGACACTCCTAATAGTGTCACAGGCCCTTAAGAATCGGTATTTTACCACCCAATCCAATTGGGTGGTAAAATACCGAATTCAGGTGTGCATGCACATCTGTGCATGCACACCTGTGCAATGTGACACACAGACAAGGCCCTTAGGGCATGTCTGTGTGCCACATGGCACACAAGTCTGGTATTGGGGTGCTAGAGGGTGTCAAAGTGACACCCCCTGCACCCTTGCAGGATTCGGTATTTACCGATTCGGTAAATACCGAATCGGTATTGCCCATTGATTCCTATGGGCTTCATGGTTAGAAATAAACTGGTGAACAAATAGCACATCCTTCTCTTTCCAGTGTTTGTAGTAGAAAGATTTGCCCTTGCATTTAAGAAATTTGTTGTACCACACAATGGAGGATAAAAAACATTGAAGAGCATTGAAATCTTTAGAAAATATATTATAAAGCAATATTTGAGAGCGTTTGAAAACTGGTAATTTGAGCAAAAAGGAACAATTTGACATAAACACAATATGATGGAAGGAAAATTCCTTTAACAGTGAGCGTTCAAAAAAAAAACATCGAGTAATAGGGGAATCCAAAAAGTCAAAGGCTAAAGAAAAGGATTGTTTAATCAGAAAAGCAGAGTGGTATGATTTAAAGTTAGGGAAACGTACACCACCCTCATCCTTAGGGCGGATTAACCTCCTCAAAGCAATACGTGGATGTTTATTATTCCATAAGAATTTGGAGCAAATAGAGTTTAAACGAGAAAAATATACATTAGGGATTTTTATAGGGAGCATAGAGACAGTATATAGTACATGGGGGACAATCATCATTTTAATGGTGTCTAGTCTACCCCACCAGAAAAGATATAGGGGAGACCAAATTTGGAGGAGGGATTGAAGTTTTAAAAAAAGGGCATTAAAGGTAAACGTACGCGTATCAGATAAGGATGAGAAAAACCAAATACCAAGGTATTTGATTTTGGAAGGACACCAGGAAGAATCAGTATTGTCAAACATATATTGATAACACATGGAATTCAGGGGTAAAACATCAGTTTTGGATAAGTTGAGCTTATAACCAGAAATAGAGGAATATAAACTGAGTTCATCCAAAAAGTGGGGTAAAGAATCAACTGGGTTAGCCATATAAATCAATATGTCATCTGCGTAAGCAGAAATTTTGGTCTCGACAGAGGAGTGTTTAAAACCAGAAATCCTAGAATTAGTCCTAATGCGTTCTAAAAAAGGTTCAAGGCACATAATAAATAATAAGGGGGAGAGGGGACAACCTTGCCTTGTACCTCTAGATAATGGGAAGACTCTTGAGAATTGATTGTTAACAAAAATACTAGCACGAGGGGAAGAATATAAGAGTTTGACAAATGAAATAAACGAGGGACCAAAGACAAACCAGTGGAGAGTTTCAAACATAAATTGCCAATTAATGCGGTCAAAAGCTTTCTCGGCATCTAAAGATAGGGCTGCAAGGGGATCCTTAAACTGTTTACTAAGGGAAATAATATTAGAAAACATACGGGCATTATCCGAAGCTAATCTACCTTTTACAAAACCAACTTGATCAGTTTTAATCAATAAGGGGATAATGGGGTCAAGACGGGAAGCCAGAATTTTAGCAAACATTTTGCAATCATAATTAATTAAGGATATGGGACGATAATTTTTGCAATGGGAATGGTCTTTGTCAGGTTTTGGAATAATGACAATGAGTGCATCCAAAAAGGAACCAGAAGCTTTAGCGTCAGCAACGAAAGAATTATAAAGTTGGAGTAATTTAGGAGCAAAAATGGATTGGAAAGTAGAATAAAACTCAACAGGGATTCCATCAGGACCAGGGGCTTTCGACTTTTTCAAAGAGTTAATGGCCTGGATGACTTCCATGAAGAGTAATCTCCCCTTCCAATATGTCAAATTTGTCAGGAAGTGATGGTGGTGAGGGGAGACCATGGAAAAAGGAAATTAAATTCTGGGAAGTGGGATGAGTATCATCGGTATAAAGAGATTGATAATAATTAATGGAAGACCTCAGCAATTTCTTCATCCGACAAAACTAGTTTATGAATGGACTCATTGAGGATAGGACCAACAACTTTGCACTCAGATTTAATTTTTAAATAATTGGCTAACATTTTCCCTGCTTTATTTTGACCCCCATGATATTTGGACTTTATCTTGAGTAGGGTATTACAAGCTTCAGTGGTGGCAATTTTATTGAGCTCAGTTTTTGCAACAATTATATCCTTCAGAGCAACATTGGATTTGGAGGTAAAATATATAGGTTCCAGATTCTTAATTTTCTGAAATTGAGTATCATATTTAGATCTTTTTAATTTCTTTTTCGTTGAGACATAAGAAATAGTAAAAGCTCGAAAAGTGGCCTTAAAAGTGTCCCAATTGTTAGGAATTGAGGTGTCAGACGGGTTATTGAAAGTAAAAAATTCATTAATAAAAACAGTAACTTCTTTAGTGAAATCCTTGTCAGATAAAAGAAAGTTATTAAACTTCCAACGGTTAAATTTGGAGGAAGATTGGGAAATGCCCAGGACAGCATAGACAGGGGCATGATCTGAAATAAAGATAGAACCAATTTTGGATTCCTGAATGGACGGGAGAAGAGATTTACTAGCCAAAATGTAGTCAATCTTAGAGCGAGTATGATGAACATTGGAAAAAAAAGTATATTCAAGGGAGTCGGGGTTACAGGTTTTCCAAACATCAAATAATGGACGGGAGGCAATGGCCGATTGGAAAGATTTATGGGATTTATCTGGTTGAAACTTAAAGGAGGAAAGTCTGTCAGAAAATGGGTTGAGCCATTGGTTGAAATCACCCGCAACTATAACATTGGGACAATCAATTGAGGAAATAAGAATTTTAATGTCATTCCAAAATTTAGGGTCAGGACGGACAGGACCATAAATATTTAACAAAACTAGTGTCTTATTTTGAATTACAATCTTAGCCATTACCCAACAACCATCATCATCAGCTTGAGTGGACAAAATTTGAACTGAGAGAGCTTTGTGAAATAATATAGCAACACCTCATTTTTTGTTAGAGTAGGGGAAGAGACAACTTGACCCACCCACTGTCTTTTCAATTTAAGCGATTCAACATCCGTACAATGAGTTTCTTGAAGAAAAACAATTTGGGAATTAAGCTTGGATAAGTGAGACAATACCTTTTGATGTCTGGCAGGGTGTCCAAGACCTCGGACGTTCCATGTTACAAAATTACACATGATGAAAGATAGGAGGGGTTGGAGACCACTGGAGTTGAAACACTACGGGGAGATAGATACAAAAAAGAACATAATAAACAGAGGGTCTACATGCAGATAAATTACACAAAACATGCACCATAATACAATACCTCAGAATGAATGCATTGATAGAAAAGACTGAGAAATAAGGAAACAAAGAGTGACAGAAAAGAGATAGAAAAGCCAGGTCTGATAAGAAAGGAGAAACCGAAGCGTCAGGAGCGCAATAACGCCAGAAAGGAGACGGGCTCCAGCGAGCGGGGAAAAGGAAATGATGAAAAGAACCTCAGAAAACAAATAGTAAACACATAATTGAAGATTAAGGAGAGGACATAAAAAATATAAATTAAGAAACAATTCCTGTAGGGAAAAGAGAAATATCAAATATTAGTGTCCATGCCAGATGAGGAGACATTCTGCAAATAAGAATGAAGCTTTTGACGATCATCAAAAGATCGAGTGCGTCCATTGTGAGTAATTTTACAAAAACACGGGTGAAGGATGCTATATTGGATATTCAACTGCCTCATCTGTGGACGGAGATTCAAAAATTCTTTACGTCGAGCATTCGTTGCAATAGAGAGGTCCTGAGCGGTAGAAGTCCCGTAGCTTGCACCGTGACCTGACAGCACAGCGCCGAGCACCGCATCACTTCGCACCGCAGTGCTGGTCTCACCGACGCCGCTGGATGACCATCACCGAGCCGCTCCCTGCACCTCGACCTGAGGGCACCGCACCGCTGCACTTCACACCACAGCACCTGATGCCTGCTGATGCCTGCTGATGCCAGGCTCCTGACTTGAGTTTGATCTGCAACGCATGTGACTTCAAGGGCCCGACAACTCCTGCAACTACATCCCGAACCAACAGCTGCGGATGATGAAAAACTGAGAATTGTTTTGGAGAAATTAATGCAGAAAGGTTTAACTGCAGAATTAAAAAAAAAAGTGTAAATTCAGGATGAATTCTGTAACTTACCTAGGGCATCAAGTTAGTAGTAATGGTATTTCTCCTAAGAAAAATTTTATGGAAGCAATTGAGAAAGCACCCTCACCTATATCAAAAGATGATGTAAGATCCTTCCTTGGATTAACTGAATTTTATTCGAAATTTATTAGGAACTTTGCAATTAAACTTACAATTTGAGACAACTTTTGAAGATCAAGAATGAATTTGTTTAGAATGATGAACTGGAACATGACTTTCAAGGAATTAAAGCGGATCTTGCAAATGCTTTTCCTCTCCAGGCTTTTGACAACATAGCTCACAGCATCATCACTACTGATGCAAGTAACAGAGGCTTAGGGTCAGTATTTTCACAAATTAATGAGGAAGGTAAGGAAATAACAATAGCCTTTGCGTCTCGATCACTATCTCCATCTGAAGTAAAATATTCTGTCATAGAAAAAGAAATACTTGCTACCATATGCGCCATGACTAAGTTTAGACAATTTGTATGGGGCACAAGATTCATCCTTCGAACTGACCATAAACCTTTACTTAAGGTCTTTCACCTCTGAAGGAATTCTCAAAGCCACATCCCGTATAGCAAAGATGAGTTTGAAATTATTTGACTTTAACTACGATTTAGAGTATCTTCCTGGAAAGAACAACCAGGTGGCTGATTACTTAAGTAGATGACCTATTCATCAAGAATTTAATCCCAGTGATGGGAATTTCAGTGTAGCAATTGTCTTTGAAGAGACAAATGCCATATCCAAAGAAGAATGGGACAATGAGTTTTCACAAGATATTAAGGGCTCCATTAGGATGTCGGGCGGATCGCCCGACAGAAATGCCTGCCCGCCACCCTTTTCCCCCCGCCACATTACAATGGCGGGGGGGAACGCAACGGAGGGAAACACCGCCCGCCACTTTTCCGCCCCGGTCGCCTTGCGGCCGGGCGGAAAAGGAATAATATTGTGGCGGTGTCCAATAGACACCGCCAGGCATATTATGATAATTGGTGTGCAGTGCCTTTCCGCGGCGGCGATGCCGCCACAGAAAGGCATGCGGTTTTCGCTCTGGGGGCCACCTGCGGGTCACCAGAGTGAAGTACAGGTGGGGGGTGCCCGTGGGGGGGTACCTGTGGCACACCCCTTCATTGTCATTTGCAAAGCGGAAGGCAAAGCGCAGTGCCTGCCGCTTTGCACATGACAATGCTAAAGTGCATTTTCAGCATTGTGGCGGGCGGTGCAGAGAGCACCGCCTGCCACAATGCTGAAAATATAGGATGTGCCCGCCACTGTGGCAGGCACATCCTAATGGCACCCCCGGGACCCCCGCCCTTATGGTGGGCGGTCCCGATTTACGATGGGATGACGGGAGGGCAAAGTCCGCCCGTCATCCTAATGGAGCCCTGAGTTATCTAAAGACACACGTTTTATTGCAAAAGGATGGCCTAATAAGAACAATCTTCAAGGTAATTTAAAAGCCATGTGGGAAATTCGAGATGAATTGTCCATAGATGATAATGGTTACATCTGTAGGTGTGAGAGAATTGTTGTCCCTTCTGCATTGAGAATGAGAATGTTGGGAATTAATCATGAAGGTCATTTAGGAATTTCAAAGCTAAAATCAAGAATTAAAATGTTATATTAGTGGCCTGGATTAGATAAAGACATAGAAAATTTTGTTAGTGATTGTACTATCTGTAGCAATTCTGACAAGCCTTTAAAAGCATTGAGACCTACTCTTGAATTAAGATTGCTTCCGGACAATCCATGGGAACATCTTTGTATTGATTGGCTAGGTCCCATCGAAGATAAAGAATTAAATATTAAGAATATCTTAGTAATTATTGATGTATATTCAAAATGGCCCGAAGTGGATATTACGGAAAATTTTGACTCCAAATATGTCATCAATTTTTTACAAAATGTATTCATTAGAGAAGGAATTCCCAAAGAAATTTTGAGTGACACTGGTCCACAATTTTCATCTGAGAAGTACATGAAATTTCTGGAAAGGAATGGTATTTGTAAAAAATGCACACCAGTATATAATCCAGCTAGAAATGGTTGTGTCGAAAGATTCAACAGAGTTATAATGGGCAGTATTCAAGCTGCAATAAATGCAGGTAAAGACTAGGAGAAAGAACTGTTATGCACATTGTGGGCTTATAGAATCACTTCCACAGGAACTGGATATAGTCCTTTTAGAATTTTAAGAGGAAGAGAACCGTTCAGTAAAGATAATGTAGCTTGGAATGTAAAAAAAAATCATAGCATGGTCACCAGCTCTAGTAAGGTCCAACATGAGGAAAATACATGATTCTGGAAAAAGTCAATTCGATAAGATGCACAATACCAATGATTTTATGTTGAAAACTGGAGATTGTGTCAAAGTAAAATGACCTAATAAATTTAAAAAAGGTCAAAGCAAATATTCTTCACCTTTACAAGTCATGTCACCATATTCTAAATCTGCAAAACTGAGTGATGGAAACATATGGCATTACAACAGAATGAGTGTGTACAAGAATTCTAATCAAAGTGGAAAATGTGTGGATTCTTCTAGTTCTAATCAAAGTGGAAAATGTGTGGATTCTTCTACTTCATTGAGTTGGATGTGGGATGAGGTGATGGATCCAATTTCAGATAACAGCTGTGTTTCTAATGGCACCTCATCCTTAAGTCAACTATCTAGTGTAGTTTCCACTTCACCTTCCAGTGCTTTTTCCACTTCTGGGAAACACTCTTCAAGTACTGTTTCCACCGATTCCACTATTCCTGTAGAGAGAATTTTTTAAAAAGGAATCACAAGCAACACGTGTTGGTAGAGTGATAAAAGTGCCAGTGAAATTTAGAAGTTACGTTATGTAATTTAATTGTTGTTAAAGAGGGATTTGGGTGTCATTGTGTCCTTTGTATCCTTAATTCTCTGTTTTTAATCAAAGTTCTTACATATATAATAATTATTAGTTAATTGTGTATAATTCATGTTCTTATGCATTTATTGTAACTGTTTTAGTAATTACCTTTTGTGTATCTACACCTTATTAGATTTTTTACATGTTCATCATTCATTGTTAGGTTCTTAGTTACTTTTGAATATTTTATTTATTACCATTATTTATTTTAGAAGTTATATAAAGGAAGGAGATGTGGCATCCTTGCATCTATGTGTCCATGGTTACAGGTATGGTGATTCCACATTACATCATTATGTTCCAGCATTGTATTCCAGAATTGTAAGAGTCAGTTATCTGTTGAACTTCATCGTGTGTAGAGTTATCTTATGAACCTGCTTGTCAATAAATATATATATACTTCCATGTTCCTGTGAAGCAGACCTTATTACTCTCAAGTACTCAGCGGAGTACCTTCCTTCCTTGAAGCCTGGAACCAAGTGAAGTGGTTTGGACCCACTTTTAAACATATCTTCCAGACAAGGAATGTTGGTATACTATGGTTTCAGAACCAGTTTGGGTTGGTTTTCTTTCAAATAGCATTTTTAGGCTAATCTCCAGACACAGCTTTTGTGCAAAGGAATGGTTCCCATAGCAGGTAGCAATGGGGCTGGCTCCAAGCTGGAGTATCCACATCATAGGCACAATGAAGTGTGCGATCTGCACCTACCTGTCAACACCTTCCTGATGCAGTAATCAGAAACTAACTTAAGGGCAAGCTCTGTCCTGAATCTTCCTCACCTTTTAAAACAGAAACTGAAGTGCAATGCCTTACCTCTACCTGTGATCACATGGCAGTACTAAGGCATAACTAATTGAGAGCGGTGTCTGGTTCCAAACTTTGTGATCCGAGGGTCTCTCAGTCTCTCTATGCAACCAAAGACAATTTAAGTATGCTTGACAGCCCATCAGACAGCCTGCTCCAGCAACTACTTCAGAGGAAGATAGAGGACTAGTACTGACTTCCCTGCGCTACACCCATAGGACCTTGCTCTAGCGTCATAGACAAGAGTAAGGATCCCCCCCCACTGTGCGTGAAGGACCATAAATGAGCATCTGCAGTCTTCAAATGCCTGATCCAAACAGAGGGAAGCCAGGCCTTCCAGAAAGTCTTTGGCAACCATAATCATGACTGCTCGCAGTATGCAAACGAAGCTGCATACCTCCACTTCGAAATCCCAAGTAAGCTCCAGATCAGAAAACACAAACACCTCAGAGACATTGCCTTTTAAACTGAATACATAAACAGATATTGATAGGACTTTTAAAGATAACTTCAGCCTGCATATCAGAACTGCATTGTCCAAGATTAAAAACTGACCCATGGGTCACAGAGTAGAGGAAAGCTGCTTCAACTCATTATAGTGAACATGCGATTGATTGTAATACTTTCCATTTCTTTATGTAATTTGATTCCAGAGACCCCGCATTGTTAATCTGCGTATTGCTACCATTTCTTTATGTATCATACTACTCTTTGGAGTGATAAAAGTGCATCTCTTTTCTTTTCTGTAAACGAAGAGTATGGTTCTCAAAATTCATTTATTGTATCTATTATTTGATTGCTTGAGTTCTGAGTCTCTACTAAATACTCTACTTCCCTGGAGATGCCTTGGACTACTTGCCCTCACTACCCTGAGAGTAAAGTGTAGCTGGGTGCACTTTGTAACATTTTGAGTGTCATAGTAATATGGTAAAAGGAACACACTCTATGCTTGTACCCCTTCTTGCCCTGTGCCCCTGAATGGTTCTGACACAGACCAACATCGAGCACAAGAGCGGAGGGTGTAGGGCATTTACAAGGTATCATTCTTGAATAAACATTTTGTCTTTCTTGACATCTTAAATACGCAGGTTCTCTAAAAACATACTATTTTACATAATCTCTCAAATATGCAGGTTTTATTTTTAGCATTTTCCTCCTTGTCTATCCCACCAGGCCATTAACATTTTCAGATGTGGACCCGTTCCCTTTCCTGTTTCACTTCAACTTAAAACACATCCCTTGCAACTATAGTGTACTCAAACCTCTCTTTTTAGGTTCCATACCCTAGAATCTTCAGTCCTTACAGCATTAATGCACACATATGGAACATTGTGACTTCCCATTATCACCTGCTAGACATTTTATTCATTAAACATCTGCTTTGCTAGTTTTGGAGATGTTCCTCCCATCAAATCAATTTTCCCTGCAACAAAATCTCTCTTCTTCATTTCCCCATTATTAGCCACAGCTTTCCCTCCAATCATGTTTTTCATACACCCATGCTCCACTTGCTACTGAATTAGATTTCCTGCATCTTAATATTCAAAACAAAACTCTACCCTTAGTAGAATGTAGTGCTGGCATAAACTTCTCTGCTTTGTTCATAAGCTCTTCTCTCCCCTCTTCTAGTCAGCTTTTACCTGCTATATCATGCCTTTAAGGGACCTACTGATGCTTCCCTGGGGTGAAATAAAACATATTTCTTGTTTTTTATCCCTCTCAAAAAACATCAATCTCCCATTGGACTTTATCGTAAGCCAAAATAGGTTTGAAAAAAATCCTCTTTTAAACACCTCATTAAGACATTCTGTAACGTTCTTTGTTTCTCTATGATTCAATATTGCCACTTTAAGCTAACTCAAGTACACGTCCATTAAAACTATGACACACTTGTACTGAGCTGCAGTGGTTCCATGACATAGGCAATATCTTCCCATAACCACATGGTACAGGTTTCTTCATCAAGGGTTATTTTCATTTCACATAATTTACAATACAATCCTTACAATTTCTAACCATCTTGTCAACTTGTAAGTCAAGGCCCAGCAACCAATATTAATTTCTGAGTCTTTATTTTTCCTTACAATAGACAGCATGACCTTCGTTTGCTCTTTTGATCAACCTTTCACATATAATAGAAGATGAGCATTCCTTTTTCAGAAACTCCTGCAATGTCAAATATTTTCCTACGTCCTTGATCAAATCCTTTTCCTGTGTTAAAACTTGAAACATCACACACCATGAAATTATTATAATCTCCATCACCACCATCCATTATCCTCCACAGCTTCTTCCATTTTTTTCTTAAGCAACCTAGGACAATATGCAACCTGATTCTTTGCCCTGTCATATACTCAAATTCTTAGTCTCGCTCTTGTAATGCTACCACCCATTTAAGATTGGTGAACATCTCCTTCAACATTCAAGCTCAGTCTTCCTTCTGAATCTGCTGTCTTCTGTAAACCCTTTCAATAATGTTACTGCCACTTAAAAATGCTACTGCCTCTTTGGCTATGACAGAGTCATTATTTTCTTACCCCTTTCAACACATTGAATTAATGGCTATAGTTCGTTCATGTTTTTCTTTCTCCCTGAAGCAAAGTAGCTTATTCATGCTGGCATTTGATATGATACGGTATATTTCATTGGGATCGAAACTCTTTAACCTCTGGGCACAGGGCAAACCTTTTTAACATTCTTAAATTCCTCATTACGAACATAGCTCTTGTCCTTAACAGATCTCCTCTCTCTGGTTCTATCACCAACTTTTCAGCATAGATGTATCATTAAATTCAGCCATGCCTAAATGCTTTATTAATTCTTACTTATTCGCTGGTATGGGTATGTCGTACATACCAATACTCTCTCAGACCCAAATAATCTATTCCACTCAAGAAGCCACATGTAAATATACACTTTTCCACTTTAACCCCTTTGCTGCGGCCGCAATTTTACCGCTGTGCGGTAAACAAAAGAACAGGGCAGGGCCGTGACGAACCCCAGCCGTCATCAGCACACGCCCACCGTGGGGAGTGACGGCTGGGGTACGTCACCAGCATGGGAGGGGATCAGCCTTACTTCACACAGCCTGTCATGCCCTCTCATTGTGTTTCCTCGCAGTACTGCCATAAATGAACCCATCATTTTGGTAGATGTTCACTCCCATCATGCCCCTCAGTACAATCTCCATAGCCCTCTGGAAAATCCATTTGGCTGAATGCAATCCTCAAGAATCTAAAGGTGCTGAAGGCGGTCACAAATGCCGTAAATCTCTAGAATCTCGCATGATGGTACAACAATGCCAAGTCAAGCATCTGTATCATCTCTATTATATTTAGTAGGAGGTACTTATCCACAAGCACACATGTATTTAATACAGGCAAATCAATGAATAACATTTCATTCTCATTGACCTTCCGTGCCATGACCACAGAGGCCAAACACTCCATTTCCACAAAATTCCATTATCCCCGCATTCATCAATCTTGCTAATTCTCTAATAGTTGCTTTTCAACAGTAGTTGGTACATTTCTAACGTTACTTATTTTTTAAAGTCATCCTTCTTTTAGCTTGATCAGATATACATACTTTTAAACAACCTAAGTGATCACGAACTTCAGAGAATTTATTTTCAAATTAGTTCTTCACGTTATTTCTGTTAGAAATCACTTTCACTTCGTTGCCATCCCTTAATCTTATCAGAGGTATTGAGACATAGCTGTTTCCTGAGGCATAATTATTCATATTCTACACCACTTATATAATATCCTAGGAGTTTTATCAGTTTTCCACAACCCATGGGGGTTGTGCTATTTTAAATAGTTTACTTTTCCTTGTACTTATGTATCATGCATTTCCTTGGAAATAAATATCAGCTTTGCACTCACCTCTTTAACCATTTTATTTACTTTCACACTCCTTCACTTGTTGGTATAGTGCCCCTGGCATTTATACATTTTGCATATGACTTTACATTCAAGACAATCCTTATTGTTGGCCATATGACCTTATGTCCCACGCCAAAACATTTTACTTTAAATTTTTGTATTATTGGTTGAGCGGCTTTAGGGCTTTCGGTGGACGGGCTACTCCATCACAGCAGTGATGAATATCCCGTTCTACAGCATCGAAATGCCATTATTTCCTATGGGATTTAAATTTTGGTGGACAGGATCTCCATCACTGTTGCGACAGAGGCACCTGTCCACAGAAACCTAAATCAGGCCCCTAGTCTTCCTTTATGGAGCGTTCTCTAAATTCCTATTGAATTTTTTAAAATCTGTTCCACAAAGACTCGTATAACGTTCGAGATTCTTTGCAATCAATAATATTTCACTGATCAGTGGATTGACCCTCTGCCATAACTAATTTCTTGCCTCATTCAGATTGCACCCCACAAATAAATGATTCTTTCTTCTATGTTTTTCTAAACCAACAACAAAAAGCAATTTCCTGTAACATGTACCTCTCTTATCCCGTTGTCCTTACCAATGCAATAGCAAAATGAGCACTCATTCAAAAGTCCTGAAAGCAACTCATATTCAGCTACAGTAATTCAGAAGTTCAAAATGTAACTTACACTCAGCTGCCGCAATAGTTATATCATCTACCTAATGGATAGATTAAGTCGTTGCAAAACTTCTGAAGTGGGGTTCTAGTATTTGCTTATCTTTCTTTTTGGTTTGAGGTCTTCTTTCCATTGTCAACTTTTGGTTGTAGAAGCTTCAACTTTTGGTTGTAGAAGCTTCAACTTTTGGTTGTAGAAGCTTGTAGTGTCCATCACTGGTACTTCCCACTAGCGTAAAATGGTTGTAAATGATCCATTCCCACAGCAAGCTAATTCATAGATTATATAGATGTTAGCACTAGTATAATCTCTCAGCCACTAACTTCTGCCTTTTCCTAGGGATCACCCTCGCATTAGAAAGATGCCTCTCTAACATTCTGCAGACACCATTGCATTCCCTAAGTGGGCATTGTAATTTAAAATCAACTAGAGATACCACACTTTCCGTGCTTGAAGATCTTGTTGCCACAGGGAGGGATTGAGCAGACATGAGCCAGAAAACCTGTGAGGAATTACAGCTAGTGTCGTAATAATCGCAACTCGAACAGCTTGGCTCTGTGTCTTTGTCAGGGAAGGGAGTGGGGGATTCTGGGATCTGTGTGGCACACTCATAACTGGCTGCATAGAGCCTTCACCCTTGTCAGCGCGCTGTGTTTTAAGGAATGAAGTCAGCAGAGTGGATGAGAGCAGGACTGGTCACCTGCTTCCGAATTCCACCTTCACTTGGAACTTGCTAAAACTGACTAGTGTGACGTAAGAAGAATCGTTTTTTTAATGTGATGCTTGGATTAAATGCCGCATTAAATATTTACTAACAGGTTTTACTCTACAGACGTATAATAGTTCTGCATGCCTTCTAACATAAGAGGAGGACACTCATACTACCAATAAATAAACACTCTAGTTGGATTAGCCAAGATTTGATTGAGAAGGTTTCAAGCCAATGGTTGAAGATTCTTGAGCAAAAAAAAGTGATCGCTGATGGAGACTGACCCAGAGCCTCCTAAAGTAATTCTACAATACACTGTGGGGCATATTACCAACAACTAGCGATAATTATCGCTATGTTGGTTTAGCGGCGATATTTTTATCGCGAGCTGCGGCGATTTTTATCGCATAGGAACCTTGCTATTATCAAGGTTTATCTCCTAAGCGATAAAAATCGGCCGAAATGCATGAATATCGCTGAAAAGTCAGCGATATTTATGCATTACCAAGCTAATGCTCTTAGCCATGTTATCCACCTTCCATTGGATAACATGGCTAAGAACTGCTCAGGGGCAGGTGTTAGCTTTTGGAGATATTCGCGTTTAGCGCGAATATCTCCAAAAGTTAGTAATAGGAGATAGCGATGTTAGCGACTGTTTCCAGTCACTAACATCTTGGCACGCCCACTTTGCATGTCATTAGTGATAAATATGACTGACATGCAAAGCGGGGCCCAAGATGGTCGCTATCTCCTACTAGCTGTCGCTAACTGGTGTTAGCGACAGCTAGGTAATAGGGAGATAATGTTATCTCCGCTTTCTTGGCTTTTAAAGCCAAAAAAGCGGAGATAAACCCCCTTGATAATATGCCCCTATGTTTTCAGTAAATGGCCAAAGCACTGTTACACATTAACCCTAAAATAGAAATTCCTAAACAGAAAATGTAAACCAAAGGTAAAGTTACATTAACAATAAAAAAAGTACTTAAAACAAGCATTTTGACCAAATCAAATAAAAGCGAATAGAACTAAACAGAAAATAGGCGTAACAATCAGATCTAAGGCAGCTAATATTAAAACAAATGAACTCCCTGAACACACACTTTTAAGCGGAATAGCCCTACCTCAATATTCAGCAACAAGAAAGTAGGAAGTTAAAAAAAAGCATTTACATGTAGACCTTAATCTCATCACAAACATATGAGTGAGATTCAGGAATTATGAGCGTCTCAGTGAACAATGTGAGAAATTAACTTACAAATCCCACTGAGGCCATCAATACGAGTGGGTTCTTAATACTGATGGGGCCAGTAACAGCAATTACAGCCCCCATCAGAATTATGAGATCTGCTGGAACACTGCAGATTATTTAAGTTTTCATCCATATATTTTGGCTGATAAAAGAAGCCAAACCCCTGGCCCAAAATGTGAAATTATCGTGGGTGTCAATTACCGATTTCCCCAATAATTCCTCATTTATTAGTGGATCCAAACTCTTAATGGGCTGTATTATACCCATCCCAGATTTGGCACCTTCGGTGCTGGGGAAACTCTGGCCCGTTTACAGGGGGCACTCATATGGGCGCCCTGATCCTGCTGGATCTTTCCGCGGCCTTCGACACGGTCCATCACAAATTGTTGGTGGACCGGTTGAGGCCTGCGGAGTTCAAGGTAAGGCGCTGAAGAGCCTAAAGGCCTTCCTCTCCAACAGGACTCAGTTGGTGGCACTGGGGGACTTCGAATCACGGCCCTTTTCGTTTCCCTGCGGAGTACCCCAGGGCTCCTCCTTGAGTCCTACTCTTTTTAATGTCTACGTTTCCACGCTAGCCCCGATAATTTGAACCTTAGGATTCAACCTCACAGCCTACGCGGACGATACGCAGATAGTGGTGTCCCTGATGCCGGGGGACACAGATAGCACCGCGGACAGGTTCAAAGGCTGCATGCGTGAAGTAGGTACTTGGATGGCCCAAAACAGTCTTAAATTAAATTATTTAAAGACAGAGGTGCTGCTCTTTGGCTCCAAAGATAATTTCTGGTCCCCGAGATGGTGGCCTGAAGAAATGGGAACCCTGCCCGTCCCTGTGACGAAAGTGAAAAATCTTGGCATCCTGGTGGATGATCTATTGTCTTTTAAACCTCCGATTAATGCCCTGGTATCATCCACCCATTTTGTTCTCAAAACAATCAGGAAAGAGCTACCATTTTTGGAACAAGAACATAGGAAAACAGTGGCCACCGGTCTAGTGTTATCTCGGCTTGACTATTGTAACAGCCTCATGCTGAATGCCCAATCCAGCATACTTAACAAACTACAAACCCTACAGAATGCTGCCGCACGCCTGATAACAGATACACCCAAGTTTGCATCTGTGGCACAGGACCTGGCAAAACTTCACTGGTTGCCAGTGCGTAAACGAATCACCTTTAAATCACTTTGTGTGGTCTTCAAAGCGCTTCATGATATGGGCCCCAAATGCATGAAGGAATTATTTTTTTGGTACAAACCGGCAAGATCTCTCAGATCTGGTCAGCAGGTGTTGGTATCAGTCCCTAGAGTCAAGAGAGCTAGATGGGGTGGGAGGAGCTTTTCTTTAGGAGCAGCAGTAGCCTGGAACAAGCTTCCCCTCCACATCAGACAACTGCCCGATCTTCTATCCTTTAGAAAGGCATTGAAGACCTGGCTCTTTACCCATTAAATCACCTACCCACACACACCAGTTTTAAATCTGCTAGCGCCAGGACACCTCCGGGTAACAGAGCGCTCTACAAATGTTAAAAATAAATAAATAAATAAATATGAGGGCCTGAATATCCCCTACTAACCTGGAAAAGGCTCACGCATATTTGTGGGTACATTTCTGAGAGACACGCACAGCCATACTTGTGATTAACTAAATTTCAGCAACTATTTAAGCCATCCCCTAAAAACATGGGAAATATGTAAACATTTTATGATAAAAACCAACCTTGTTTAGTACATAGAAAATGCTGAAAATCGAGGGTATGTGCCATGCTGCACCTAATGCTGTCACAACCAGTGTGCCTTTTAACGAATGAAGTGTAAAATACAGCTCTCTTTCAGTTACAAACATGCATTACATTTTTAAGTTGTTTTGCTGTAATAAAGCCTCTAGAAAGATGCATGTTGTGAAGTTCAAGTGAGTAAAGTCTTTTATTTTATTATATGAGGCTCTGGATTCTACAGGGACTCTGATTTTGGCAGCATTATATGCTCCTTTTCAGAAGAAATGCAATTTAATTTGGTAGCTGAGAATAGGATTATGTCCCAGCTGTGAATTGTACAATAATTCTGTTTACAAGGCAACGCTTACTGTAGGTCAAATAGAATATGATCATTTAAAAGTCTCCAGAGTTTAGGAACAAATAATATTAACACTGACGTTTTTATTAGTTATTTCTTCCCCAAGCCTTCACTGAGCTAAGGTGTGAAGCAATACAGAGGAATAGGCTGTTTATCTTTCTGATGGTACTGCTTTACAAGGGTTAATGGGAATTCTCCTCTCAAATGAAACCAGCATTCATGTGATGTGCTTTTAAACTTATGGGCATTTTGTTAAAGGCAAATTGTAGTCATTCAACAATATGAATGTCTTTTACAGATTAAAGTCTACAAGAAACATGATCATCCCATCTAAAATAGTGGAGAAGGTACTCATTTCTCCTTGAGTCAAACCCCTCTTCTCTAGATCACACCTTGAGGTCATGTAATAGGAACTTGTCTCTTCATTATTGCACTTCAGGGGTCAAATCATGATGCTGTTTCTGTGGCAGCGCAGGAGGGGGTCTACGCAATTTTTATGCATATTTTGCGCAAATGTTAACTTAAAAATCTCCAGATGAACATATTTTGCTGATGGCAGAGTTAAGAAACACATGGCAGTTTTTGGTGTTTTGCTCTTCCAAAATTTGCTGTCAGCAAAACATTAACTCACAGTGCCCTGGTCAGTAGGCTTTCTTTTTGATCATCCCTAATTTGTGTAGCCTTCTTTAGGAGTGAGATACCTTTTGTAGAGCAGTGGTTTATAATCTTTCGATTTCCATGGACTCCCACTAAATCACTTCTGGAATTTGGAGACCCTGAACTAAGCATTTTCTACATTTGGAACAAGGGTTGGATTGGTCTATAGGGCAATCCGGCATGTCCAATGTGCTGGTCTGACAGATCAGTGTGTGGGCAGTTTTATTTAGCAGTTTTGGAGAGGTTTTATGGCTTCGGTCATTTATAGTTTTATGGCCTGGTGGGCTGTTTTACAGTTTATATCCCATATATTACCACTTTTTTTCAACAATGTGCTTTGTTAATGTGGCTGTTTGAACCTGAGAGTAATACACAAATATACAGAAACAAGTATACACAAAACAAATAGAGATACATTATGAAATGATATTTAATCATACACGAAAAAATATATAAAATGTGAATTTTTATTTTAATGGGACGATTTTAGCTTTTAAAATGTGGTTTTATTTTTAAAAAAGATGCCATTATATTCTTGGTGCTACCATTTTGCTTATGCTTTATTCAATTTATGTGTTTGTCTTTGTTATTATTTTTACAATAACTATAACTCACCACTCTACCTTTCACTGTGTTCTCAGAAATTATGGGAATTGAGATGACATAAGTGTTGTTATAAATGTTATGATTACAGATGGTATAAGTGATGTAATATGAAAGGGTATAAGCAGTTCCATTGTAGATTGCAGAGTTATAGTTACTGTTATAAGCTTATCAAGCTGAAAACAGTTTGTGTGGAGGAGCATTAGTTAAAACAATGTCAAGGTGGTGCATAAATTATAAATTTAAGTTATAACTCTAACTCTTAAAAATGTAATATTTATCTACTTTAAGTCTGGTTTGTAAAGAAAGAAGAAATTTACGTACATTAGAAATTTTCAGTATAACCAGCTTCAGAATTTCTAATGTTTGTGTTGTTTAAGTTTGGTTTGAATAGAAAGAATAAATTATGTTTTCCTAACTATACCTAAGCTTTAACCTTTGTTTTTTTCTTTGAATTTCAACGTTTTAAAAAATAAGTGTATTTCAAATCATAGAATCCAGTGTCATATTGTGGAGTGCTGTAAATGGAAGGTTTTGCAGTCAAGTGGAGGACAGTGTGTAGTATCCACGTTATACCTGTATATGTCTAACCTATTATGTGGTTGTAACCATGGCACTGGAATGTAGTAACGTCATATGGAATGTGGAAGTGAAGGCTGTGAGACAGAGGCTGGGCAGCAGCTGATGAGGATGGATGGGACCTTCTATGGAGAATAAACCTAAAGCTCTCTTCAAGCTCCTGTGTCTGGATTCATTAAACTGTCTGTAGTGTGGAAATTACACCAATTCAGTAGATAATTCTCAGTATATGTAATTTATTGTAGAGAATTATAAGCAACAGGTGAGCGCCAGCGGAAGAGGTACAGACGGTCTTCCAGCCAAATCACGAATGAGCTAATCTGGAATCCTACATGCATGACATGCTTAATCTTCCAGCATGAGCTAATTAAAGGTACAATACAATATCAGCAACACTACACATCCCCCTCGTTACAATAAGAAAATAAAACAAATTGAATAAATAATAAAAAGAAATAACTATATACATACAAGGTAATGTAACATAACTAACCTACATACTCTAATAAGAGAACAAAAAAAAAAGGAGACCACAGTAACAAGGAGATTACATTACGAATTCCGTCAACCATCCAGGTAAAACTCTTGTTCTTTTGTCAGGCATCGTGTTAGCATTACTAATGTGGATATCGTTATTATCGTCATTACACAGAAACCTTCCCCCCTTATCACATAAAGAAGAACTAGCTTCCATATGAGAAGGAACAGTTTGGTTAGACACTGAAACGTCACTACAACCTGTGGCCAACTGGGACTGTAACTGACTATTCTCAAAATGGTCCTCAATCCACCAATAATCATCTGAGGACAAAGTAGGCAGCTCACTTGAGACTTCTTGATCAGGATTTATTGCCACACTTTTGAGATTCCACACCTTACCATCCTCAAGTCTAACCGCATTCCTCAAGACCTCTGCCACTTTGATAGGTGGTTCAAAACGACTTTCTCCTTTAGCTACCTTAAAAGGCTTCCTCACCCTAACTAAATCTCCAACCTTAATTTGTATCTCTTTTGCATTATGATGCTTGTCATAGAATTCTTTACTTTTAGCATGAGTAGACTCTAAACTCCTTTTAACTTCAACTGGAGACCAAATGGTTACCTTACCATCAAACAACCAACCAGGATTGAATTTAGATCTTGGTGATCTACCTCTCATCATAGTGAATGGAGATAAACCAGTATTAACCTGAGCAGTAATTCTGTAGGACCACACAGCCTTTTGCACCTGCATCTTCCATTCCTCACCCTTGCTCATCGATGCCTGAATAATACCCTTAATCACTCTATTAAACCTCTCAACAGTGCCGTTGCCACTGGGGTTATACAACGCAGTGGTCTTATGCTTAATTCCACATCTGTCAAAATATTCCATTGCCATCTTAGACGTGAACTGTACACCATTGTCCGATAAAACACAAACCGGTAATCTCTCCATAATGAAAATCTTGTCCAAAAATGCGATCACAGTTTGTGAATCAATCTTTTCCACAAATTTGACAACCGGCTACTTTGAAAAGAGATCAATAACCACTAAACCATACTCCTTTTCTTCTCCAATAGGTCCAATTATGTCCACAGCAATGGTATTCCATGGTGAATCAGGGATTAAGCCATCACTCATCCTGTGCTTCAATGTCTTGAGCGTTTTGTCAGCTGAACTACAAATTAAACATTTCCTCACAAAATTCTCAATCATACCATCAATACCTGGCCACCAAAACATTCCCTTCACAATAGACTTAGTTCTCACAATCCCGAAGTGACCCTCATGACACAATTGTAAAACAAATTCCCTTAATGACACAGGAGGGACAATCCTTTCACCTCTGAACAATAAATCATGTTCACAGGATAATTCCATACGAATTGGCCAGAAAGCATTCAAACCATCCTTGATATAACTCTTCCTAGGCCACCCATTACACATGTAGTCAATAACATCCCTTAAAATAGTATCCTATCTTTGTTTTTCCAACCATTCGTTCTTACTAATAGCAGGAATACCAGAGTCATGAACTAATGCCACACAAAAATCACTCCAAGGATCATCTGCACACTCTTCAAGAGGAGGTGGCAACCTAGACAAACAATCAGCAATTAAATTCTCTTTCCCTGGCAAATAAACCATCTGATAAAGGTATTCTTTCATACGCATGGACAATCTCGCCATCCTAGCTGAAGCACTAGAAATACCATCACTAGATAGGATCCTAACTAGGGGCCTATGATCTGTACGAATCACCACAGGTTTACCCCAAACAAATGTTCAAAAATGCTCCAACGCCCAAGCGCATGCTAATGCCTCCCTCTCAATAATCGGATATCTACTTTCCGCAGGGGAAAGGGCTCTTGAAGCAAATAAAATTATACTCTCTTTACCATTCAAATCTCTTTGGGACAAAACCGCTCCCAGGCCCTTATCACTCGCATCAGTAGTCAATACACAGTCAATATTAGGATCAAAACTTGCAAGAGCATTTACCTTTTGTAACTCAGTATTAATCACAATAAATTCCTCTTCACACATCTTACTCCATTCAAATTTGGTGTGTTTTTTTCAACAAATTACGAATATTATAGACCTTTGACGCAAAATTCTTAATAAACTTAGCACAGTATTCAGCCATACCTAGAAACGCCCTGACTTCTTCTTTAGTAACAGGCGCAGGAAATTTAACAATGTTCTCTACAAAAGCAGGTTTGGGTTTGACTCCTTCTCCACTAATGACATGTCCCAAGTAAGACACACTTCTTTCACCAAACTTACATTTTGATCTTTCAATCATCAACCCTGCAGATTGTAAGGTATCTAACACACACTTTACCTTTGAGTCATGATCACTTCTGTCCATTCCAGCCACAAGAATATCATCCTGGAAAAATGACACCATGTGCATGTTTCCAAACAATCTATGCATCAACCGCTGAAAAACAGCAGCAGCTGACGCCAGCCCGAAGGGCATTCTCCTGAACTGGTAGCAACCAAAGGGTGTTATAAATGTCGTACGTTTCTTGGACTCCGGCTCTAATTCTACCTGATGGTATGCGGCAGAGAGATCAATCGTGGAAAACCACGTTGCACCTTTTAATGAGGACACCATCTCATTGATTCTAGCTAAAGGGAACTTATCCACAACGATGTTACAGTTCAGGTGGCGTAAGTCAATGCATAAACACATTTTTCCATTGGGTTTCCTGGCTACCACAATCTGAGAAATCCATTCAGATGTTTCTATCTCCTCTATTACACCCTTACTCAACAAGCCTTGAATTTCCTTCTTAACTTCCTCTCTGATCAACATGGGAATAGGTCTCACTTTATGTACCTTTGGTTGAGCATTGTCCTTTAACACAATTCTATGTTCAAATCCCTTCAATGAACCTAAATCCTTGCTAAACACTTTAGGAAAACATGCACACAGCTCATCTTCCAACTTGCTCCTTTCATCCATAATCAGAACCTTCTCCACACTGTTGGGATCCAAAATTATGTTTAAGTTTTTCTGATCAAACCATCCCAAAACAGATGGGCCTAACTTTGCCACATACAATTTCCCACTCGTGGACCTTCCTTTAAACAAAAATGTGAGCCAGCGGAGGCCCAACATTTCAATTTTTTCTCCAGTGTAACTAACAGGGCTGATATCAGATTTGTCTAAATGTTCTCCCAACTTACTCACAACCTTCTCTTTCCATACATCCTGATTAACGATAGTATAAGGGGAACCGGAATCTGCATAAACATTAACACACACACTTCCAAACGAACCCTCACAAATAGTTTTCCCTTCCATTGAGTTTTCTGAAATATTTATCACCACATTGCCCCTAACATTCTTCACACAATCATCCTCATCTTCATCCTCCACCTCAACTCCAACATCCTCATCACACACAAATGTCACATTGCTACTACCACAAAATTTGCTAAAATGACCAACTAGCCCACAATTTCCACACTTTTTCTTTAAAGCTGGGCACGACTGACTGAAGGCTAAATGTTCTTTGCTGTTACATCTGTAACACCTTCTTTCTTCCACATTCCTATTCTGAAATTTTGTTGGTTGGCTTATCCATCTTCCTTGCTGCTGTGTTTGAAAATTCCTTACTGGTCCTTGAATCTTACAAATTGTTCCAGGAGAAGCTTTAGATACAGCCGCCTCTTTGACGACCGTTGCACATCTGCCAGACATTTCTGACTTCCTCATAATAGCAACAACATCATCCAATGGCGCATCCCCATTAACCCACAAACGATCTTGAAGTGACGAATTGTTGTTAAACATGACAAGTTGATCACGGATTAATTCATCATGTAATCCTCCAAACCGACAGTCAAGTGCCAATTTCTTTAGATCATCAACCCATTCATCCGCTGTTTCTTCTTTCGTCTGTTTCCTCTGAAAGAATTTGTGTCTAATGACACCCATGCACACTTTTGGCGCAAAGTACTTGTCCATATCTTAATAGCATTGTTAAAAACATCCAACTCAGGATCTTCACTCTTGCTCATTCTAGAATATGTCTTTAAACCAACGGGTCCAAGTGAATGTAACAAAATCCTTTTCTTTTGCTCTGGCTTCATCTTTTTAGCCTCATCTACTGCTTCTATATAATTAATAAAGTACTCTTTCCATTCAATCCACTTTATGTTGGGTTGTGCACCTTTAACCCAAAATGGCTCCGGAGAACTTATCGAAAATTTTTGTAGTGCCATTTCTTTATTAACACCTTGAACAGAGTCACCTTCACCCATGCACAGGTACAGTAACGTGTTATTTAACCTCATCCTTGCGATGGACATTTCCCTCCGGTGCTGGGCCCCCATGCAAATGGGTGTGGTCATGACGGAACGGTTCCGTCATGAGCACAGCTCGACCGATGCTCATGACGGAACCGTTGCGTCATGAGCATCGAAAGGGTTAAAAAAAAAACTTCCAAAATACAGTCTTCTGTTCTTTCCTAATACTTCCTCCTTAAATATAAATATATATATATTTTTTTTTAAATGACACTCACAAATCAGACTTTCCAATACCCACCGACTGCCTCACCTATTACTCTGTTTTACCGCTATAATTTAAAGTCTGTATTCCAGTGTACTCCACACTTATTCACCGTGTCACTCACGAAGTGTTAATTTACAGAACACCTTCCGGCGTATAACTTTCCCCCCAAAAATAATATGGCCGCCACGCAAGGTCACAAGACAGGACCCTACGTCTATACGTCATACGTGAAGCTTCAACTCCTCCTGCGCATGCTTGATGACGCGGTATCACACATCACCCGCATCGCGCTCACGCGAACTCTACCGGTGCTCAAAAGATGCAACAAAACCCGGTAAGAGCAACGGCCACAATTACAATGACTTCACCTTACTTGCGAGTTAAATCCTTTCGTAGATCCTTCTTCTAGCGAATTCCTCCCATTCGACAGAATCGCAGTGCTTTTCCAAAATTGTCGGTGATTTTTAATTAAAATAATCCAATTCTTCAGGAAGGTGAGAAAATATTCATTATCCTATGAATCCAATAAAGCTCTGTTTCCCTCGTCGCCAGCTTGTAGTGTGGAAATTACACCAATTCAGTAAATAATTCTCAGTATATGTAATTTATTGTAGAAAATTATAAGCAACAGGTGAGCGCCAGGGGAAGAGGTACTGACGGTCTTCCAGCCAACTCACGAATGAGCTAATCTGGAATCCTACATGCATGACATTCTTAATCTTCCATTTACAAAAAGGGGGTGGTGATGAACAGAATGTCTGAGTTAAACAGACCACTCTTACCCAGTCCAAAGATCAGGGCTTGATCCATCACCATTATTTATCTCACTGCTCCATCCCAGCTCAGAACCTGGCTATATGCAAATCAGTCTGTCCCTGGCCCAGTGCATCATGGGAACAGGGCAGACTAAACTACCAAGCCAATTCTTCACCAGAAAGGAGACAAGCTACCGGGGACCGGTTTCTGGCATTTCAGCCTTCTTCGGCCCGGCTTGCTTGAATCCTGATGGAGCAGTGAGAAAGGGACTCATGTCTGAGTATACCCTGCCACACCTATAGTGGCCAAAAACGATTTACAAAAAGGGGGTGGTGATGAACAGAATGTCTGAGTTAAACAGACCACTCTTACCCAGTCCAAAGATCAGGGCTTGATCCATCACCATTATTTATCTCACTGCTCCATCCCAGCTCAGAACCTGGCTATATGCAAATCAGTCTGTCCCTGGCCCAGTGCATCATGGGAACAGGGCAGACCCTTGCTCATTGCACCATCAGGATTCAAGCAAACCGGGCCGAAGACGGCTGTAATGCCAGAAACCGGTCCCCGGGAGCTTGTTTCCTTCCCAGTGTAAGAATTGGCTTTTGTAGTTTGGTTTGCCCTGTTCCCATCATGCACTGGGACAGGAACAGACTAATTTGCATACAGCCAGGTTCTGAAACTGGGATGGTGCAGTGAGCTAAAAAACGGTGTTGGATCTAGCCCTGATCTCTTGACTGGGTGAGAGCTTTCTGCTTAATTCAGAGACTCTGTCCCTCACCACCTCTTGTTGTAAATATTTTTGTCCACCCTAAGCGTGGAAGGGTATTCTCAGATGTGAGACCCTTGCTCATTGCACCATCAGGATTCAAGCAAACCGGGCCGAAGACGGCTGTAATGCCAGAAACCGGTCCCCGGGAGCTTGTTTCCTTCCCAGTGTAAGAATTGGCTTTTGTAGTTTGGTTTGCCCTGTTCCCATCATGCACTGGGACAGGAACAGACTAATTTGCATACAGCCAGGTTCTGAAACTGGGATGGTGCAGTGAGCTAAAAAACGGTGTTGGATCTAGCCCTGATCTCTTGACTGGGTGAGAGGTTCTGCTTAATTCAGAGACTCTGTCCCTCACCACCTCTTGTTGTAAATATTTTTGTCCACCCTAAGCGTGGAAGGGTATTCTCAGATGTGAGACCCTTGCTCATTGCACCATCAGGATTCAAGCAAACCGGGCCGAAGACGGCTGTAATGCCAGAAACCGGTCCCCGGGAGCTTGTTTCCTTCCCAGTGTAAGAATTGGCTTTTGTAGTTTGGTTTGCCCTGTTCCCATCATGCACTGGGACAGGAACAGACTCATTTGCATACAGCCAGGTTCTGAAACTGGGATGGTGCAGTGAGCTAAAAAACGGTGTTGGATCTAGCCCTGATCTCTTGACTGGGTGAGAGCTTTCTGCTTAATTCAGAGACTCTGTCCCTCACCACCTCTTGTTGTAAATATTCTTAATCTTCCAGCACAAGCTAATTAAAGGTACAATACAATATAAGCAACACTAAACTGTCCACTTGTGACACTGGGGACAAGGATGGGTATAGGATATTCAGAGGAGACAAAGCCATAACCAGAAGGTCTCAACAACCACTGTGCACACAGGGACTTCCTGTTGTGACAGAACACCTGTGTTGTGAGTGCTCCTGTCAACTGGAGGTATCCATAAATCTTGTAGGTGGTTGGTGGAACCAGCCAGATTTTGCAGTTCATGAGGAAAAAGCAATCTGGATGTATCAAGCCTGCGAGACCGCTGTCTGCTGAATCTGAGTCATTTATGAGGTGTACTCAGCTTCTTCACGCTAAGCACTGAAGAAATATCAGCAAAAGAAAAAAAATCAGAGCTGTTACTTTATTTATGAACAAGTATGTTTTATTTTTTGCAATGCTGCATTTTTCACAGCTTTCCCCTTACCCTCAGGCCGCACTCAAGTCTGCTCCTCTCGATTCATCTTTCTAGTTGATGCTAGTGTCCTCCATATCGCACGGCCGGTGCTCAAGCCCCTGGGTCAGGGGAGCTGCCAGTCAAATGGTAGAAATGACAAAAGGTTGAGAGGTATGCCAAGGTTTGTGGAGCTTCTTTAAGCTCCGAGAGAAAGATTGCTTTGCGTGTGATCACCTTCCCAATGTCATTGGTGAAGACCTCAATGAATATAAAAACTGTATAGTGAAGTTGGACAGGCATTACCTACCAAAACTCAGGATCATTTTAGAACAAAGTCATTTTGGGAGGAATAGTCAGATGGAAGGGTAAACAGTAGAAAATGATGTCACCATTTAAGGAAGCTAACCTCATCCTGTAAGCTTGGTCCTTTGCTAGATGAAAGGATAAGAGACCAATTTATATTAGGCTGCAACATCGAGAAGGTGAGGGAAGAACTGTGGCAGAAGGTTCTAATAATTGCTAAAAAAAATTGAACCTTCTATTAAATGTGTGGAGGTTATTAAAAAGGAAGTGGGCAAGAGAGACACTGTTAATGTAATTAAGAGTGGCCAGAAGAGGCAAGAAAAGAGAAAACTAAGTAATTTCAAAGTTGAAAAGAGGATTGCCTTCCAGGGAAAATGTTTTCTTTATGGGAAACCTGGTAATATGGCCAATGACAAGGGGTGCCCTGCAAGTAAAGGAACAAGCAGCAGCTGCAAGAAGAAAGGGCATTTCACTAATGTGTTCAGAATAAAAGTTTTCAAAGGAAATGTATTTGAGGTTGAGGATGAATCTCATTATGAAAGTGATAGTGATACAGACTTTGAGTGTGGGCAAATTATTTTGCAGGTAAATGCAATGAGGGTACCAGCCCTTTCGATGAGGTGATTGTGGAAGATGAAGGAACAAAGTATTTCTTGGATTATAGAGCCAAGATCACGATTGTATCTAAGGAGTTTTATCTAAAGAACCTCAAGGATAAAATGAAAGTGTTTAGGCCAGACATCAAGCCATGTGCCTAAGGAGGAGAACACATTAAATTGTATACATATTTTTGGGGTTGATCGAGTACAAACAAAGGTACATGGATGCGAAAATGTATGTGTCACAGTAAAGGGACAGCATTTTAACCTGGTTCCATCAAAGGGACTTGGATGTGATACTTGATCCCAACAGTTGTCTGCACATTAGAATAAAAGAGGATTTAGATGTAAGGGAGGTAGATATGCAGAGTACATCTGATGATGCATTTGTATTGGAATTAAATGCAAGCTTTCCTCTGGTGTGCCAAGGAAAGCTTGGCTGTTTTTGTCACTATATATCACATACGTTTGGTGGATGGAGCTAGTCTCAGAATGTACCAGTGGCTGTATGAAAGAAAATGAGGTGAGAACCGGAAAAACTGAAGAATGGTAGTGTCATTGAGGATGTGGAATGTACAGAGTGGCTGGCTCAGGGAGGTGCAGCCAGGGAGGCTAATGGAAGTTTGTGCTTATGCATAAATTTGAGAGAATTGAATAAGCATGTGATTGTGGACAGGTACCCATTGCCAGGAATCTCAAATATGTGGATGCTGTTGGAAGGAGCTAAGGTTTTCTATATCCATTGACCTTATGTCGGCATATCATCAAATCATACCAGTCTTGCTGAAGCCTCCAGAGACCTCACAGCGTTCATCACATCCATTGGGATATTTCGATATGCTAGGCTGCCTTTTGGATTAATATCAGTAGCCTCTGTGTTCCAAACAGCCCTGGAGAGGGTGTTGAAGGGTATTTAAAGCATAACGGCCTGTCAAGACGATGCACTGGTCTTTGGGATGGACAATTTTGAGCATGGTTTCAAAAATAAACAATTCCTAGGCAACTAGTGAGCCCGCCGGTTGGCAGGTCAAGCAACTCAATAGATGAAAATAAACAACAGTGTAATGAACAGATGATAACAAATTGATTAAACAAAGATATTACATTTATTGTAAAAAATTATATATGAAGAATATATAAACACTACAATAAGAAATCATAAAAATAATGACAGTATGTGTCAAACAGTGGAAAACATGAAACAATAAAAAAATCAATAAATATATGATTTAAAATTCAATGTCAACTGTAAAATGTAATATCTTTGTTTAACCAATTTGTTATCATCTGTTCAGTACACTGTTGTTTATTTTCATCTATTAAGTTGCTTGACCTGCCAACCGGCGGGCTCACTAGCTGCCTAGGAATTGTTTATTTTTGAAATATTGTTGCCCTGTCCTAGGAACGTCATCCAGTTTCAGGGGGTCCCTTCTTTTTAGATTGTCAATTTTTAGCATGGTGACAGAGTGAAACAGGTGTTGGGAAGGTTGGGTAAGTTTAACCTGATTATCATAATGGAGAAACAAAGGTTTCATAAGAAATCTATAGATTATTTTGGCCATGCCATCACAGGAGAAGGTTTTATGCTCAGAGTATTTTGTTGATCCTATACAGAAGCTTAAGGCCCCATCCAATAAAGAGTAGTTGATGAGATTTATTGGAATGGTGGAAATTTCGCAGAGGAGTTGAATTTTTGTGGAGCGATGCATGTGATGCGGAGTTTAGAGAGATAAAAGAAAAGTGAGGTAAAGCTCCTAAATTGAGAAATGTTGATCCCAGAAGCAAGTCCATGCTAACTACTGACACCAGTATGAAGTGCTTAGGGGCAGTCCTGTAGCAAGGTGGTTGCAATTCTGAAAAGGTCATTTTATTCCTTTCACAAGCCCTCAAAAGTGCTAAGCTGCAATACTCTTTTATAGAAATGGAGGCCATGGCAGTACATTGGGCTGTAAAGAAATTAAAGAATCTCTTGCAGGGAATTTGCTTTGAGATACGTATAGATCACAAACCACTGTGTGTTTTTTTTTAAAAAGAAAGGGATTGATGTGGTGTCCAGCAGGGTTGTAAAATGGGTGGTTGCTCTACAGGAGTTTAATGCTGAAGTAAAATACATACCAGGTGTGGAGAATAGAGTGGCAGACACCTTGCCTAGATTGGTGCATGTGTATGACAGTGATCAGTCTGAGGTGAGTGATGGTGACAATGAAATGGTGTGTGAGATCGAGGGCAGCACCATCACAATGCCGAACTGAGCTTAACTCTGACCAGGGCATGTTAGAAGATCTATATTTGATCAAGGAGGGATGGGGTGCCAGGATGAAATGGAGTAGTGAGAGAGAGAAGTCCAGGCAGGTTAAGGATGAGTTGTCAGAGAAACATGGCCTGTTGTTCAGGGGTACAAGGTTAGCTTCACCAGCTGTTTTAAGAGAAAAAGTTACAGCTCTTGCACACTATGGTCATCAAGGGATGTTGAAAACAAAAGAAAAGCTGAGATTGACATACTGGTGGCCGGGTATGGACAGTCAACTGGAGAGGGTGATTGGAGAGTGAATGCAGTGTACCACAAGTGAGAAAGCAGCTGTCAAACCAAAGGTGCAACTAATGGTGATCAATGACCATCCCACACACCCTTGGGTAGAGGTTGACTTAGATATGTTAGGCCCCATACATGGTGAAGGTTGAGAATCATATCTTATGGTCCTTATTGATATGTATTCCATGTGGCCAGAAGTTCTCTACAGAAATTGAAACTAAGCATGTCATAGGGTTTCTCAAGGAACTGTTTGGTAGAGAAGGCATACCTAGTTTAATCCTCAATGACAATTGGTTGCAATTAGTATCCAAAGAAATAGAAGTGTTTTTAAGTGATAATGTGATAAAGCACAAAAAGTGTGCTCTGTACCACCCTGAAACCAATGGCATGGTGATGAAGGAAGCCATGGCCAAGGATAAGGGGTTGAATTGTAGGAAGGAAGTGGTCAAGAAGATTGAGGCATACAGTGTGTCTCCTCACTCTATCAACAGAAAAAACCCTCTTTTTTATTTTATTTTTAGGTCCTCATCCGGTCAATTAACTTGTAAGCGATACTCAATTTCCAAAACTGAGGGCCGGGTGGAAATAGAGTCTTTCTAGACAAGAAATAGCTGCTTTCATTCCTAACCCTCATATCTCACGAATGAGAGGGACCAGGACCAACATCTACAATTGACTTAATCATTGGACCCCACTCTCTGACACCAGTCAACCAACAAAGCCCAAACCTTATCCTGACTTCTAGGATCATATGCAATATCTGATTGGCTGGTTTGTATGCTATTTTGTTTACACTCAGAGAAGAGGGGTGGAGCAGCCCATTTCCAAGCTTTACATATTTCTCGTCTTCCCAAAGAGATAGCCTAAAAAATTAATCTTGCAGCCCTCTTATCAGATGTCAATACATTATCTTGACATAAACCATAAAAAATAAGCAACAGGGTAATTTCTAGCTGAATTCCTGTGACGTCCTTCAGAAATTCAATAATATTGACCCAACATGTGGCTAACATTGGGCAGGTTAAAAACATATGATAGTCATTCGCTAGAGGATCCTTACATCTTGAACATACATGTTGAGTTCCAAACAATTGTGTTAACTTCGCAGGGGTCCAATAAACCCGATAAAGGGTAAACAGGTGATTACGCTTAACATATGCTGTTTAACTATTTCCCCTAGCAATGTAAAGGAGGCTTGCCAAGCATTGTGCAAATCAATATTTTCTAAGTCATTTTGTCATAACTGTTAAATATCATTAGCAAGATTATCCTCTGCTTGAATAAACATGCAAAACCACCAGGCAATTCATTTTTTCCGTCTTCATAGCCTGAATTAACCACTCATCATCCTGATATTCTAGCCTCTGCTGTCTGGCCCACAGGCTGAAAGTTGATAATATTTAAATCTGGTTAATTCTCCTTGAGTACATAGTGACAAAGATTCCCATGTCATCAGGCCCCCACATGATTTCAAATCTCCCCAACAGAGAAAGCCTGCTTGCTTCAATGGCAGGCTGAGGGCATCCTCCAGACATTCTGGCGTACCTGGTGAACCCCAAATCGGAGAAGAGTCAGAGTAGTACTTTACTCCCAATGTATTCCTTACAAAAACCCATTTTTTCACTGCCTGCAATAAAATCTTAAGTCAAACCTTCTTAAAAAATTGAGGATCCCCAACCTTAAACAAAAATTGACCTTGGTCATATCCAAGTCCACTCAGCATTGCACTATACATTAAGCCCAATACTGAGCCGTCGGGCTTCCTTAACAACATCCTGAAATGTTTTAAGTGAAAGACATGAAGATAAAACCATGAATCCGGTAATGCCAAGCCCCCTTCTCCAACCTCCTTCTAAGCCTTTTCCAAGAAATACGAGCACCCTTTGATGCCCATATAAAACTAGAAATCTTACCCTGCATCTTAACAAGTTTGTCCTTTTTGAATGGAAGGGGTATGTTATTAAAAATAAAAGTTATCCTTGGAAGAATGATCATTTTATTCAAGTTGACCCGCCCATATATATTCAGCGGAAGATTTGCCCATCTATTCAATAATTTCCCAACCTCATTACTAGTCTTCTTCCACTTTATAATAGGCACATCTGCAAATTTTTGAGTGATTTGTATACCCAAATATCGCATCTGGGATTTGGCCCCCGGGGTCACAGATGTTTGATTCCACTCCATTACTTCTGTTTTATCCCTGTTCACACTATAACCAGAGACATATCCATATGTCTCTGCTCTAGCAAGGAGCTTGGGAATAGAATGTGCAGTATTTTTTGTATACAAAATTAAGTCGTCTGCATATAAGGCTAATTTAGCCTTGAAATTATAATATTTAAACGGGAATATGGTAGGGTCTTGTCTAATAGATGCTGCAAATGGTTCGATATAAATATTAAAGAGCAGCGGAGACATCGGATATCCCTGCCTTGTCCCTCTCATAATCTTAAACGAATCAGTTAGTTGCCCATTAACTAACACTGCAGCTGTAGGAGCTCTGTAGATTACCTGAAGAGACTTAATAAAATTCTTAGGGAAACCAAACTTTTCCAAGGATGCCCATAAATAAGGCCAGTGTACTTGATCAAATGCTTTCGCAGCATCTATTGCCACCATAGTTACCGGAAGATTATAGCATTCTGCCAAATCTATTACTCCCAACAAATAGCAGTGAGGTCATTAAGATGTCTACCAGGAGTAAATCCCCTTTCATCGATATGAATAATATTTTTTATGATTTTTGCAACCCTAGTCGCCAATATACCCATGAACACCTTATAATCCGCATTCAAAAGAGATATAGGTCTATACGATTTGGCTAAGAGGGGGTCCTTATTTGGCTTTAAAACTAAAACTATCTTTGCCACATCCCATGATGCAGGAGGATTGTGCCCGTCCCTCAGTATGTTATCAAAGAGTTCTTTAAATGTTAATATTAAATTGTCCTCCAATATTAAATATAGCTCTATTGTAAGGCCATCTTGGCCCGCTGCCTTTCCTCTTGCCATCTTTCTAAGCTGTAGGCAAATTTCTTCATCCGTTATTACCAAAGCTAAAGAAAAAATCTGGTCCTCGGTAAAAGATGAAGCTCCACGCTTTCCAAAAATTCCTCGATTTTTCCTACCCCAGGGTCAATCTCCTCCTTATATAATTTCGCCATATATCTCCGTACTTCTGCCCCGATTTGAAGATCAGTTAGTAAAATCTGACCCGTGGCACCCTCCCTCAGACTATTAATTTGATTCCGGGCTCTGTCTGTTTTAGCCTTCCAAACTAACAGCCTACCGCTCTTTTCCCCTTAAGAGAAGTTTTGGGATGTATCAAAGGCAACAGAGAGATCAAGAAGGATGAGAAGGGAAGCCTCCCCCTTGTTGAGGGAGTGATGGATAACATCAACAATGTTGAGCATTGCAGTTTCGGTGCTACAGCCCTTTTGGAAGCCTGACTGTAATGCATCCAACAGGTTGAATGAGTCAATGTGTTTGTCCAGTTGTAGCAGGACGAATTTTTCGAGGGCCTTGGAAAGAAGAGGTAGATAAGATATAGGACATAGATTATTAAGGTCGTTAGGGTCAGCAGTAGCATTTTTGAGGATGGGAGAGATTTGGCCAAATGGAGGGAAACAGGGACACAACCCGTGGCCAGGGAGGAGTTGATGATGGTAATCCAATAAGGAGTGATGATATGCTTAAGATATTGAACGAGGCTGGGGGGGAGTGTGTCCAAGGTATGAGAGGAGGGTTTGAGCTTAGTGACGATGTTAAGGACTTTTCGCTCGGTAACTGGGCTAAAATAAAGCAGAGATGCGTTGTTTATGGGCTGTGGGCTGGGGAGGAAATTATTTGGGGCGACCGTGAGCGGGAGAAGAACATGTTCTGGAGGGGCGAAGGTGAGAAAGGTGACATGGGTGGGAGGACATGGAGGGGTGAGGAGCACTGAGGAGGAGGAGTTAATGCAAAGGATAGATCAATCTTGGCAATTTTCTCAGAAAAGGAATTCGCAATTTCTTCACAATTTTCGATGGTGGCGATCAATTTAGGCGTTGCAGAAGCTGTTTGATTTTTGATAATGTTGAATAGTTCCCTAGGTCTATTCTTAGCTCGGTCTAGTTGAGCGCGGAAGAAGGAGGCATTTTCATTAAGGATATGTTTTTTGTAATTACTCCTAGTGGATCTGAGGAGGGCAAGGTTTGGGGGGGAGGGATGTTGTCTCCAAGTGCGTTCGATCATTCTAAGCGCGTGTCTTTTATTGTTGAGATCCGCATTAAACAAGATTTGGCTGGGATGTTTTTTTGCGATTTTAATTTGGGTGGGGCAATTTGGTCAAGGACCTTGATAATTGATTTGTTGTAGTATTCAGTAAGATCGTTAGCATTTTGTGAGGGAGGAGGAAGTTGAAGTTTCGCTTTGAGTTTAGACTCCAATTCGCCTGGGGGAATAAGGTGAAGGTTTCTAGTTAATTTCTTGTGGTTGTTGTTGGGGGGAGGGGGAGGAGTAACGCTGTTGATCGTGAAGAGGATAATGTGATGGTCCGACCAATCAATAGGGACAATGTGCGAAAGGGAGGCTAAATCTTTACTAGTAATGATGGCGTCTAGAGTAGCTCCTTTATCATGAGTTGGAGAATGGCAAAGTTGCATCAAGTCCGTAACGTCAAGGAGGTCATTGGGGATTATAACAGAGGAATCATTATTGTTGTTCCAGTGAATATTGAAGTCTCAGAGGAAGATGTTATTGGAGTTGGAAATCGCTGCTTGGGACCGTAGGTCAGACAGTTCATCGACAAAGGGCAGAGGGTCACCAAGGGGATGGTAAATGTTATGTAGCCGAATAGAAGGGGGCCCCTGAACTTTAAGTTCGGCTACCAAGTATTCGAAAGTGGCTTGATCTGAGTTCTTAACAAGTGTGAGTGGGAGTTCGTCTTTATAAATAATAGCTAGGCCCCCGCCGATTTTGACAAGTCTATCTTTTCTGAGGATAGAGTAACCCAGGGGGGGGAGCATGTCAAGAATAGCTGAGGAGTGAGCCGTGAGCCAGGTTTCCGTAAGAAAGGCAATGTACCTGGCTTCACTGAGGTTAGTCTCCGAGATTTCAGTAGCATGACGTGCAGTTGATCGACAGTTGATGAGCATGCAGTTGAGGGGTTTGTGGTTGATATCATGGGAGCATCCAGAGTGGATAGTGGTGAGTTGCGGGGGAGGCCTAGGCGAGCCAGGGGAGGTAGTGGTGCGGTTAATCCCCAGGATCACAGGGATAGTGGAGTGAAGTGTAGGAGGATCCGTAGTCGCAGTTAGTGGTGGAGGGGGCCTGGGCGAGCCAGTGGTGGTAGGGATGAGGTTTCTCTCTAGGGTCATCGGAATAGTGGAGTGAGGCATGTAAGTGTCAACAGTCAAGGGGTTTGGGGGTAGGAATTATTTCGGTCCCTTGGGTTCGGGGAGGAGTGGTGGGTCAGTGTTGAGGTGGGATGGGAAGGCAGTTACCAGGGAGTCCCACAGCAGGGATGCCATGAGGGGTGGTGCCACTTTGAGGAGGGAGGGAGGTGTTTGAATGAGCATCGCCGATTGAGACAGGATAATTGGCAGGTTTAGTTTCAGATAGGGCATTAAAGTCTTTCCTGAGGGAAGATAGTTCCAACGACAAGATAGTGAGGTGGAGTTCAATGTTAAGAAGAGATTGGGTTAAAAATGAGGACGAAAAGGATGAAAGGGGGTCTGTGGGGATAGGGGCTTGTTCCAAATTAGCCACAGAGAGAGGGAAGGAGGTGGACTTGGAGGGAACCCAGGAGGTGGGACGTGAGGGGTGTTCCAGATTCTTGCCTGAGAAAGGATTGTTGTGTCAGCGCCCACAGTTCCCAGAGGCCTGATGATTGCAATGAGAAGAAGAGGGGGAGAGTAGCAAGTGAAGAGAGGAGCTCTTATCTCTTTGAGGTTGGGGATCATTACCCCTTCGCTGCTGATGACGAGCTCAGGTCGTCATCATCTACGGCACTCGTATGCTGATGACGAGCTGAGCTCGTCATGTAAAGTGGGTTTTTAAAATCTCCAGCACACCGCGGTAAATCGTACCGCGGATAACGGGTTAAGATAGGATGGGATAGGTGTCCCTCGAGGCGCCGGGGAATGGGTTAAGGTGTGAGGGCACTCAGAGTGTAGGGGGGTCAGAGTAGAGGAATCAAACAGGGGGGGAAGGGAGGAAAGAGGGGAGTGACTGGGGTTGGGAGGGAGAGCGTCAGAAGGGATGGAAAGGGTTTGGGTAGCCGAGAGGGAAAATCCATAGATGGAGGAGAGGTCAGTGAGGAAAGGGGGGAGAGGATTTGGTTCACTAAATAAGATGAGGAAGAGTCAAGCAAGGGAGAGTGTGTAGCAGGGGCGGTGGGATCAAAGGTCTGTGATTGGGGACATCAAAGATATCAGAGGGGTCAGGTAGAGGTGGGGTTGGAGTCAGAAGAAGTGACGTTGAGAGGAATTCATGTGATTGAGAGGCTGTAGCAGAATGAGTAGGAGAGGATAGTAGATCGTATAGGGTACTGAAGTGGTGTTCAAAGATGGTGAGGTGATTTTCTGAGGCTTGAATGAGGATATTTCCGGATTTAAAGATGGAGATGTCAATTTCTCCCGAGAAAGTGGGGGATTGAGTGGTGGACAGCTTCAAGCCATATGGGATTTTGCTAAATTTCTTTAAGGGGAAGTAGCGGAGGAAGATACTTTTCCATTTAGAGGGGCGTCTGGTGTAAAACATGTAGTTAGTTTTAACAATGGAAGAGAGGCTTGGGTAATTAGCAACAAATAAAGTTTCTTGGTGACGTATTAATAGTTTATGTTTCAGGTTCCTCTTGGCATTTTTAGAGAGGTTGGGAGGATAAAGAATGGTCCACGAGTTGGAGCCAAATCTAGTGATTAGTGTGCCCGGTGGAGTGAGGGTGAGATTGGGGGGAGGCATAGTAATACCACTAGGATGATCGGATGTGTGGGCAGGAGATTTGCGGGATGCGGGATGGTGGAGGAGAGTGTGCGAAGGGGGTGGGAGGACAGTCAGTGAATGTGAAAAATTGGTCCCAGAGCTGAGGCAAGAGCCTTGTGTTGTAGTGGATTGAGACAGAGAGGTGTTGGAGTACGGAGGGAAATCCAGAGGTAGCCACCTTAGTTAGAGTCAACACAATAGAAAAGGCGAGGGTGTAAAAGTGATCCACCAGGTGGGGGGACCACACGATTGGGAAAAATGGGAGGAGTATGTGAAGAGTAAGAGGGAGTTCAAAGAATTATTAAGGGGCAGAGCCCTGAGAGCAGTTATGGGATAATAAAAATAGAATCCAGAAGAGGAATATCAATTTGGGCGTCAAAGAGACATTAGACCTGAAAAGTCGGGTCACAATTCAAATAAAATGCAATTTAGACTAAAAACAGGCATAAACACATTTGAAATAAATGGCATCAGGATGAGGCAGATGAATTAGTGTACAAGTAGTGCATAAGGATTACAAATATGGAGATAAATAGCATACAGGGAAAGTTAACGATAGTATCTTGTAACAGTTAAGGAAGCGTGACTTAACTTACCTAATAGTGGTAGTGAGTTCCATTCCAAGATAGGAGTCAGATAACACCACACTCTCTGGTGACTTACTGGAAATATAGATCAATCAAAGATATACTGGTACATAGTTTCACGGGAAAACAGAGTAGAAAGGAAGGATGATTGAAAGAACAATATGGCTGTTATAAGTGTGGGAAATGGAAGACATGTAAAGGGAGCAAGAACAGGAAAAACTACTAACATAAGCAAGTTTATCACTTGTAACAGTGATTACTCTGTATATGTCTTGACTTGCCCATGTGGCTGCCAATATGTTGACAGGACTATTTTCCAAGGAAAGAAAAAAATTGTTATAAGAATTTTCCTACTGCCAGACATTGGTTTTGGGAACATGAACAGTACCCTGACACTGTCCTTTTTTGAGATTGCCATGACCCCAAGAGGTGGCAACAGAGAGAATAAGCTAAGACTATTAGAATCAGAATATATTGTTCTCCTCAATAGCAAATCTCCTGGAGGATTGAATGTAGGCGAGGAATGTCTGTACACATTGGATAAGTGCATTAGATTTGTATTCAGAGACTGAGATTAGCCTTTTTTCTCTTGTACTTTCTCATTCTCATCTATGTTTCCCCATGATTCATTTTTACATAGTTGGGTGGATAATTCTCTTCTGCTTATGTCTTTTTCCTGCCCTATGAGATTACATGATCATTTGATGCATGTACATCCTGTTAAGAAATTAGAACATAATGTAATTCCCAAAATAATTTTGCTGCACTGAGTTTTTTGAATATATTTTAGGATTTGTTTAGAATCTATTTGTTTTTGTAGTTTTGCACATAGATTGGTGATTATGAAGAATGTTTCCAGTTGTTTTCTTTTTGTTACTTGCACATCATGAAGGAAGACACACAAAAAACAATAAAATGTAATTTTCTTTTTATAGTTCATCTGATAATATGACACAAACCGCTTTGCATCTATGCTAGACAAGTGAATTATGGTTTGTTCGGTAATCAGGCCAGTTAGCCACAACTTCATAGTAATGATGAAATACCAAAATGTCAAGTTTAAATTTATAATTGAATCACTAATGGAGTAAGCAGAATAGATTTCATCTATTTACATGCTCATAATATTGATTTTTAAATATATGAAGAACTTCCTTTCTCCCAAAATGAATGTAAACTGGAGTCTGTATTCAAATTTCACTTAGCTGTGGTGTGCAAGCATATATATATATATATATATATATATATATATATATATATATATATATATATATATATATATATATATATATATATATATATATATATATATATATAAGTTTATTGTTTAAGGATTTTTTTTCAAAGGTGATGGTGCAATTAATGAATTAGGCCGTAATGAAGACTGCAAGGATGAAATGCTTTGCCATTGATCAAACTGCTTGAAACAGATCACAGAGTGTGAGCCATTTGAGTTTCTACTGACAAAACGCATTTAACTTTTGGATATTTATACGGAACTTGCACCTGTTGCTCTGCACTGAACCTGGCCGGAAGCAGATTCTGCAAGATATATATATATATATCACCAAGTACGCTTAGCACACCAGGGAAGGTGCCCATCATAAACGCGGTGGCGGAACCGTGGTTAAACTCCAAATAAATTAAGAGACAGCACTCTTGAGTGAGGAAAAAAGCCTGTATTCACAGGTTTTCAAAAACAACTAAGGCGTTTCGGCAAGCGTCTTTGTCAACATTCAATGAATTGCATTTGCGGCATATTTAAAGTACACATTGTATGTCATTTCCTATTGCGACATAATCATAGAAAGAGGACATTTCAATCTCACAGAGGACATAGCATAGATTTTGGTCGCCATCTTAAAATGTCTAAATCCTAATAGTCCTCACGGTTATACCCTTTCACGTACTTTCTCTATATGAGAGTATCCAAAATCCTCCTTAAAACCTTAGTTTCTTATTTCAACATCTCGTAATTTAATGTAATACATTTAACCTGAGTACTTTTCATTCATTAGAAACTTTATTCAGTTACTATAAAGAAATAATAACCATAAAAGTACAGTTAATAAAACACAATCACAAAACACAATAAAAACGAAATTTCAAAATATGCATCAGATAAAAAATTCAATAAAAATTACGGATTGGATTTCATGTTACAATTGATTTTCGGGATCTAAAACCAGCTTTTAAAAAGGCGGAGACAGAGGCAACGGTAAAAACATTATCCAACTTCTGGATAGCCAGAAATGCAGGGCGACATTGTCTTAATTGCAAGCCTTTTAACAATGGGACTATCCATCTTTTCCTAGGTATTGTATAAAATGCACAAAAAAACAAAATGTGAATAGATGACTGAGTTGACAGATCATCACATGGGCATTTAGAAAGTGATCCTGTCCAGTCATTTACCTTCGGAAAGCTTAAAAGTCTGTGCAAAATATTTAATCTAAAACGGGTTAGTAGAAACCTTTCAAAGTCCGTCATGGAGAGTGTAGCATAAGGCTGTATTTTGTCAGAAATCAATATAAGATGATGTGCCACCACAGTAATTTTTGTCATTTCCTTACTTATTCTAAGATCATTCAGGTGTGCCAGGCAACAGTTTTTAAGGGCCTTTCTAGGATCCTGACACATCAATGAAGGATCACTGAAGAAATCCTGGTGGCCTATTAATGTTAAAAACATTTTTACATAGTGAAGCCATCTTATTTTGTTAACCTTATCAGAGCTCATTGCATCCTTTAAAACAGAGCAATTAAAAGCACACTCATCAGTTGTCTAAACCCTGTGCCACAGCAGAACTGGTTGGATCTTAATTATATCTTCTATATACGGTAAGCCAAGTTCGGCGTGGCATATGAATGTGGAGGTAGTGGACGGAACCGCTAAGAGGTATCTCAAAAAGGTATTTTCCGCCAACTGTAATGTGGTGACATTGGAGTACCCCCAGATACCTGCACCATAAGTTGCAATGGATACACAGGTTACCCAGTATATACACAGCAACTCCCCGGGCGGCCTCCTGCCCATTTTCCTACTAAAGTTCGTTAGAGCCATTAAGGACTTAGAAAACAGCTGCCTTCTAATTTTTATAGCATTACACCATGAACCAGATTGATCCCTAAATAGGGAAATGTAGGAGTAGTGTCCAGGGCCTTTGAATTAATGTAAATTGATTTCTTCATTTTGTTAGCCCCAGGAGCACAGTTCATAGTGAAGGGGTTTGTGCAATTTATAGTCAGGTCCAGATTCGTCATAAAAAGTGAGAAGGACGTTACTGCCTTTTGCATAGCTATGGGAGTCCGGGCCTTCAACACTGCGTCATCGGCATATAGGAGTGCAGGGACAGATCTTGTAGCTACCAATGGCAAGTTCCTGCACTCCCTTAGCAATGTTCTTTCTAGGTCATTGATGTAAAGGGTAAACAAGAAGGGGGCAAGGACACAGCCTTGCCTTACCCCTCTTGCAATGGGAAACACCCTAGTGCCGTCTCCATTCTTACCAAATCTGACCTTAGTCCTAGCCCCTGAATAAAGTTGCCTAAGGAAAGAAACTATGTGATCATCCACTCCAAGCCTGTCCATAATCATCCACAGCTTGGAGTGTGTAACACAATTGAACGCTGATGTCAAATCAATAAAAGTTAAAAACAACGTCCCTCCCTTGGCTTTAATATATTTGTCTAATATGATACGCAGATTAAGGCCCTGGTCTATAGTACCGAGGCCCTTCCAGAATCCATAATGAAGGTCTCTAATTACAGATTGTTCATCAGCCCATAACTGTAATCTATCTAAAATCGCACGCCCAATTATCTTGATTGTGGAATCTAATAATGATATTGGGCGATAGCATTTGGGACTTGCCCTATCTTCCTTTTTAAATATAGGGATGAGGATAGAGTCATAACATGATGTTAACAATCCCCTCGAGCAACAAGCATTAAATAGTTGCGTGAGCAGTGGTCCCTATAATTCCACATTATTTTTAAACAGGTCAACGGGGACCCCATCCGAGCCTGGTACCTTTCCCCCCATGCTGATTTTAATAGCTGTACTGACTTCATTTAGAGTAAAGCCCATATCCATTATTTGGGGGGAAGGTAAGGGTTCCTGTACTGGTACCTCCTCTTTCTCTGATGCGTGGCCTGTTTGAGATGGATCACTATACAGCTGTACGAAATGTGTGACCCATTCGTCTCCTGAGCTGGCAATCTCTATTCTTGCTTTGGTATTATCACTAAAAAAGGGGCATTAACTGCCTTCCAAAAGGCGGCAGTATCTCGACTCATGGAAGCCTCATGCAGAGAATTCCATGCTTCCTGTTTCATTTCATCCTTCCTTTTCTTAAGTACCTTCTTATAATTCCTTCTCAAGTCCCTAATTAATTTCTGATCCTTATCTGTGGTATTTAGGGCGTACTTAAGGTTGGAGTAGGCCTTAGTACAGGCCGAGTCAAACCAGCCCTCGGTTTTAGTACCCTGGCTTTTGGTTTCCACCCATAAGCCTTTTTTTGATGTGCTCAACAATGGTTGTGAAATTTTCGATAATGGCAAGATCAGTGAAATGCTCATTTAAGCATGTACTAAAATTATTCTCACAGTTCTTCACCAAATTATGTAAAAAATCCTCTGGGATCATCTTAGTCCACTTCAAGGCATATTCGTTTTGTCTGTTTAAAGCAATACTGTGCGCGGCATGTCTAGAAGTGGATTTCCTATTGGAAACTTGGTTTGGTAGTAAAATGTCGATGCTTAAGGGAAAGTGATCACTTAGGGCAGTGTCGAGTGTGTTAAAATTCTTAACAGATGCAGAATATCCACAAGACAATAATATATAATCAATTGTAGAAAATACAACTACACCATTGAAGGTAGGACAGAAAGGAACCTCCGGTTGACATAAATTATTGGCATACCCCATATCACATGAGAACATAATATCATTCAATAGGTCCCAACACGTAGTATGTGCAAAATCCGGTAGATTACAATCTTTATCCATCCTTAACCCGCATGTCCCCATCTCCGCTCTATTACATAGAGAACAATTAAAATCCCCTCCCCAGATCATGAGAACATCTTTGGTTGTCCCACTAATTTCACTATCACATTCTGGATGAGCTTACGGTTACAATTCATTTTATAGATATATTTTACATGAAATCCTTCATATAACCAACATATTGTGCCTTTTTATATCAAACATTTTGAAAATAAACGTGCCCAGGATAGATCAATGGAAAAAGGAGGAAAGCAAAATACAAAGAATAAAATACCGTTTTTTTTAGCAGACGACTGTCTGCTTATTCATATGGTGGCCAGCATACTCTCCCCAATATTAGACAACATGATTCAAACTTTTTATGACATAAGATACGTAAAGTTCATAATCTCACTATGAATAACAATCATGCTCTAAATGCACAAACATAGTTTTAACTCATATAATTCCTGACAATGATCAAGCTCTGAATGAGTGAATATAATTTATTCTTTAAAAACCATTATTTCATTTATCAATTTCACGAACCGATAGTGGCTTTCAACTTTTTATCATGGTTCAGTTTCAGATATTCCATCAGACCTTCCAGATTTCTTTATGAACATGTAGATCTAAAGGCAACTTCAGTTGTCCTTTTTTTCCAGTTAATCTTACCCCAAATGAATGATCTACTATATAACGGGATTCTAGGCATCTTAATCTTTTGACTCTATCTCCGCCTCTTTCATTAATAGGAATATGGTCAATGTAAAAGTAGCTCAGAAGGTTTCTATTGCCTTTGTGGTGTGTGGCAAAGTGTCTGGTGAATGGATATGCTAGGTCCTTCTTATCAATTGCCCTAGCATGTTCGAGAATACGACGCTTAACTGGGTGGATCGTACTGTGTATATAAAAAGTTGGAATGGGCATTTTAGGCAGTGTACACAGAATGCTGTATTGCAAAACAAAAACTTTGCTATCTTTTTTAATTTTTTACACCCTGATACTTTATAGCTGAGCACCTTTGTACTATTTTTACATGTTTTGTTTGCACTGTAAGCATGGGAAAAATCCTGTGATCTCATTGATCCTAAGATGAGGCATTATTGAGATCATATCCTTAATCGAACGGCTCTTCCTATAGGTGACTTTAGGAGAGTCTTGAAGCATTCTACCAATCACAGTATCTGTTATTAATATATTTCAGTGGTGCCTCAAGATTTTATTTCATGTCCCTGCGTCACTAGAAAATTTAGTGATTAATCTTAAATTCATTTGCTACGTCTGTCTTAGGTATCTTATCTTTAAGTAAAGCATTACAGGACATTTTGGACACTCGCCTGACTTAGGATCTCTTCATTATATCCTCTTTTCCTGAATCTGTTTAGAGCACCCTGAGCCTCCTTTTCATAGTCCTCAAACCTATTGCAGTTCCTTTTCAAACGCAGAAGTTCCCCATAAGGTATGCTGTGTTTGAGTGGACGGGGATGATTTCTGCTAGCTTCAAGTACTGAGTTCTCAGCGGTAGGTTTTCGATATAGCATGGTGCAGATCTGTCCATCAGCTATAAAGATCTTGAGGTCCAAAATATGTACCTCAGTTTCACAAATCTCACCACTGAAATGTAAATTTACCTAATTTTGATTCACGACTTTGATGTATTCTTCTGCTTCATGTTTTGGACACTTCCATAAAATGAAAAGGCCATCAATGTACCTATACCAGCCTACTACACAAGCCACCCAATTTCTGTTGGTATCCGACCAGGCCACCTGGTTCTCCCACCAGCCCAAAAACAAGTTCACATAGCTGGGGGTGAAGCAGGTGCCCATGGCCATACCTCGTGTTTGTCGATAAAGTTGATGCTGAAACAAAAATATATTATTAGTCAAACAGGAGGTCATGAATTCTAGCAGCATTGCATTGTGTTCACAGAATTTAAGTGATCTCCCTTTAAAAAAATACTGTGTAGTTGCCAGACCATGTTCATGGGAAATACTTGTGTAGAGACTGGTAATATCCAGTACTATCTTCAGCATGTCAGCATATCTCCTACACTATGTCAGATATGATTCTGACAAAATCTTTTGTATCTCAAAAATAAGCAGGTAAGGTTTTCACCAATATGAACAGAAAACTCTCAATGTACTGTAACAAACATTCTGTCAGACTCCCTATGGATGAAATTAATGGACGTCCAGGTGGGGTTGAACTGTTCTTATGGATCTTGGCGAGATGATAGAAGGCGGGGATAGTTGGATGTGTGCACTTTAAAAATGTCAGCTCCTCCATATCCAACATTCCTTTGGCATGCCACTGTTGTATCATCTTGTGATAGAAACAAATACTGTCATTGTACTCTTCTTTACTTATTGGACAGTAGCAGTTGATGTCAGATAGTTGTCTCATTGCTTCATGGCAATAGTATTCAATGTCATTAACACAACATTTCCGCTTTTGTCTGACGGTTTGCAGACAATTGTAGAGTCACTCTGTAATTGTTTGAGTGCTATTCGTTGAACTTTGGTTAAGTTAAATTTCACGTTCTTAGAATTCTTTTGCCTTAGTTTAATAAGGTCAGCTTTCACTGCTTCTTCTAAGATATTTATGGCATCTGTGGCTACTGTATAAATGTTGACTTCGGTTTAAAATTACTTTTGATTGTTTCCTGCTTTATACCCATTTGTTCCACTTGAGAGAGTTCCCCTCGGTTGGTTTCCCTTTGTGGGGCTTCCTCAAGGGTATCCAGAACTGTTAAAATTTCTAAATCTTGACCGGTGAGTACTTCTGTGATTTCTCCCGTACTTATGGGTACACATTGTTGACCAGATCCTTTTATTTAGAAAAATGTATGCAGTTTTGATTTCCTGGTAAGATGGAAAAGATCGATACGTTTTTGTGTGTATTCGAAATTTTTGGAGGGACAGAATGACATCCCCCATCTTTAACACAGACTCCTCTGCTTTCGTCAGTATTCTAGGGGTCAGATTGATGATTGTAAGATCATTACTTATGGGAATTTCTTGGTGCCTTGTTTTGCTTCTGGTATTTGAGGCTATTCCTTTGCTTGTTGTAGCCTCCTCTCCTCAATTTACGTTTCTTTCTTGGGCTTTGCGATCCAATGGTTTGCCCCTCCCCCCGTGTTGCCATGTTTGTCTGAGCAGTTGAAACTATTCGTAAAAACTGGACTGGCTATGTATCTGTCTTCGAGGAACATTCCTTTCTTCTCCTGATTGCTCTGCACCTGTCGTGACGTCAGACTCTTATGCCTCTCTATTTTCTACCACTTTATCAGAGAGGGTACTTCTTAATGCACATCTTGGGGCGTCATACTTTCGTGCAAAAGTTAGCACACAACCTTGATCATAATCTCGAGCATCCCGATTGAATTTTGTGTGCTTTCGCTGTTTGTCCTTCTCTTCATATGTTGTTCGTCCTTTACTCATAACTTCTCTCAGTTCATCCTGTTTTCATTGTTTGTATCATTTGAAATGAACATTTCCAAATCCGATATTTCTTTCAAACATTTTTCTCTGTTGCTCCACGTGAACTTTGAGAATTTTCAACATCCCAATACGCAAGTACTGTGGGAGCCCAAAACATTGTGTGCAGTGAAATTGCCTCTGAAGAAAGAGCAAGAATGCTCTGAAACGCGTCAGGCAGGAGGATGTAAAGAATGCGGAATGGAAATGCCTGTTCTTGAATTAAATGAGTTGTGAAAATTCGCTGGCTGGAGGAGTGCAACTCTAATGCAGGGCATCTTTTGGAAGATATATATATATATATATATTTTATTTGGGGTGATAGCTAGTAGGTAGTTATAGTTAAGACCAACTTTTCTCATGGACAAGGTGCTTTTTATTTTGCTCTAAACTTTGGAGCTGTTTGACGAATCTTCACGAACGTTTCCCAAAAAAGTGTCCTACTTTGCCTAGTTCAGAATAGAAAGTTACAGGGTGATCTGTCAGCGGGGTCAGAGAAAAAGGGGTTCCCAAAACTGCTCTTCCCCATGCAATGTCTATGGGGTTTTGCATTTTTAAACATGAGTATAGGCCGAACCGCTGAACAGATTTGCTCCAAATTTGGCTGAAAGCTAGATCTTGGTCCACAAAGACATCCTTTTGTAATTTGTTGTAAATCTGTTCAGTAGTTTTGGAGTTATTAAAGAAAAAGGAAATATAAATATCTCTGTGGAGCCTTGACAAAGATTTCATGGTGAGATCTGATTGACTACTTTTGTTTTGCTAATATTTTTGGCATTGTTTGATGAATCTTAATGAATTTTTCAAAACTAATATGCCAATCACTTCAGATTCTGTCTATAATGTTTCCTGGTTATTCGTCAAGCAGGGTGGGTCCCAAAACGCTTTTTTTACTGTGTAATATCTATGGGGATTTTGCATTTTTTTAACACGATTACAGCCTGAACTGCAGAACAGATTTACACCAAATTTAGCAGCAAACTAACCCCTGCAGTTCACGACCAAAGGCTGTGTGCGTTGGGGGTTGTATTAACGTACAGTCATTATATATTACTCTAGGTTAAACAAAAATTTAAATTTACTGAAAAAAAACAAAGGTCACAGGGACATTATTGTTATGATTGACATTTTTCCCACATAAAACCTTAGAAATTCAGCAGTTTTAGTTATAATTATACTTATCTAAAGGAACTATAACTCTTGCCTTTAAGTAACTTTAAGCCATGAGTTATAGTTTCTTAACATAAGTATAATTTCATTTCATTTTCCAATCTTTATTTCGACCATTTGGTCATAAAAGATGCACATATAATAAAATCACATGAATTCTGTCAAATTTGATAAAACATCAATACATGATTTTAAGATCAACACAGACAATAAAAACAGTTATTAAGAATTGAAGCGATTCTAAAGTCTACCCAGCATTTTTTAAAAGACGATTACGCGTATACCAAACATTCGTAAAGAATTTGGAAAGTGCAAAAACGGTTGGGCCAGAAACATCGGATTTTAAAATCCTGTACATAGGTGTATATTCCCTGCCACCCAAATTCTTAATCAAGGGAAGCAGTCAATGCTTTCTGGCTGCCTTGTAGGCTGGGCAGAAAAAGATCACATGCAAATCATTTTCCTCTTTATCAACGCAAAGAGGACAGTATTTGGTGGAAGGGACTTGTGACCAGGTGCTTGAAAAGGACCGAAAAGGCAATGTACCGTATCTCCACTGGAGAAATAACTTTCTGGTAAGTATGGGATATATGGGATCGAAAGCCTTCTCAAATCTGTAGAGATCCTTAGTTTGCAGGAATATGGAAGAAAGGGACCCCTCTGTCTGGGTAGCTAAGGCCCTTGCCCTTTTGTGTTCGTGATACAGATTCGCCAGGGATCTCTTGGAGATTCCTGGTGCTGCATTTGCTGGTTCGGTCCACAATTCAGGGAGCCCCAGATCGGTGCAAATTGACTGGATGTTTTGGACCCAGGGAATACTGAGCGCCTTGGGGTGCTTTAATAGTTCGACCAGTTCCGCCCTATAGTCGGCGAGATCATCGCCGCTCCATAGCCTGCGCCAGAAGGCAATGGGTCTTAGACTTATCTCGTCGGCAAGTGGCCGTAGCCCTAGATCAAGCCTCAGAGGAAGGAGTGGAGTGCTAGGGGGAAGTGCGGTTATTTGTCTTATAAACCTATTTTCCGTGGAAGACAGGTTCCGACATGGAATGTGGCCCCACAATTCAGCCCCGTACAAGATCGCCCCCCTGGCCTGGGCCTTATATATCTGAATTAAGGCCCCCAGTGGGCGGTAGGTCGAACCAGTCATCATCCGGGATATACCCCCGGTAATTTGTACTAATTTAAGGTTAGCCCTGCTCTGATGGGTCCCCCAGGTCATATTTTCGTTGAGCGTTAGCCGAGATATTCAAACGTGGCTACTCTTTCCAGCCGCACTGCTCCCAGTTGGGGATTCGGGCGCTGTTTGGGGCTCGGATTCAATACCATATATTTGGTTTTTGTGGCGTTGATTTCCAGCCCTCTATCCTGGCAGAAGGCCACAAAGGCATCGAGTATCCTTTGGATGCCCATGGGTGTTTTAGATATCAACAGTGTGTCGTCCGCGAACATTATTGCGGGCACACTGTTGCCATTTAATTTGGGGGCATCTGTGTAGTCGGTGGCGTTAAGATGGGCGATTACCCCATTGACGAAGAGGCAAAACAGGGTCGGCGCCAGCACACAGCCCTGTCTTACCCCTCTGCCAACGGGGAATCTATCAGTCAGTTCCCCCGACCTCCCACACCTCACCTGGGCATAATTATTATGGTGCAACCTCTGCAAGGTCAATAAAATATCTGGTGGTACGCCCATCCCTGCCAAGATGATCCAAAGTTTTCCCCTGGGCACGAGGTCGAAGGCGGCCCGTAGGTCCACGAAAATCGTGTACAAACTACCGCCCTCGAACCTCACTGTCCTCCAATAGACCAAATTCAATCTGAAGACCTGGTCCACAGTCGATACCCCTTTCCTAAATCCTGCCTGATAGGGACTGAGGGCGCCCACCTCCTCTATCCATTCCTGAAGCCTATTCAGGAGAACCCTGCCGAACAGCTTCTGTGCTACGTCTATCAGGCTAATCGGTCTGTAGTTGGCTGGGAGGAGGGGGGATCCCTTTTTGAAAATCGGGACCACCTCAGCCCCCAGCCAAGTACTAGGGATTTCCATCCCACCGAGGATACCGTTAAAAAGAGCAGCGAGGTAAGGCGCCCAGACGGTGGGCTCCTGCTTGAACAGGTCTCCCGGTAGCCCATCCAGTCCAGGCGCCTTCCCCGAAGCCAGGCCTGAAATAGCAGCAGTGACCTCACACAGTGTTATTAGATCCGCCTGAGGGCCCAGCCTCTCCAGTTCGATTGGCGCAGGAAGTTCTCCGGACTCAGCGCTATATAGGGACTGGAAGTGGGCCTGCCACACTCCAGGAGCTATGTTAGGCTCCACTGCCGAATGTAGACTCCCTGATCCCCCATTCACAATCCTCCAAAACAGGCGTTGATCTTGTATTGCTAGGGCCTTTGTGAGTTCTTCCCACTGGTTTTCCTCCCATTCTATTTTGGCCTGAGCAAGAAGCTTCTTGTAGGCTTGCCTGCATTGCTTAAGGCGTTCCCCTCCTGTGCCCTCCTTAATTGCTCCAAGGAGTTCTGTTTTGGCCCGTCTACAGGCTGCATTGTACCATTGTGTTTTACCTTGGCACCTCTCCCTTGGCTTTCGTAAGTTACGAGTGAAGTGGGGTGCCGCAACTTTTATGAGTTCCTCGTGGGCATCAAACAGTTTGCTCCTTATATCTATTTTATTTGCCACACTGTCAAGATCCCCAACAATTTCCAGGATGGGAGTAATCTCTGCATAAAGCAGTGGGAGTTTATCCTTGTTTGTGACCATATGCTCCCACCTGATTCTTCTCCTACTGTTATCTAGGAGGAGCGTGGGGTGATTCCCTTCCTCATGGGTCACTGGGGCCTGAGGTGCTGGATGGACAAGGTCTAACCCGAGGGCATTGTGGTCACTGTCCAACCTGTCTATTACCCTGAAATCCTGTATTGTTGACCACCTTGCTAATTGGACCAGGACATAGTCCAAATGAGACTCTCTTCCCCGACGATTGTAGGTGTTTTTGCCTGGTATATCGGATTTAATTCGCCCATTACACGCTCTGAGTCCAAACCTTAACGTAAGGGCAGTAATTTGCAGTGCCAGTGGGGTCCAAGCTTTCGGAGATGGCACATCAACCCATGGTACTGCCCACCTAACTTCTTCTTCTGATAAGGACCCTTCCTGGAGGCCGGGGAGTGGCTCAAAGTGGGAGTTAAAGTCCCCACCCACCACATAATATGAATCGGTCGACAGTTCAGATAAAAAGTTCGAGAGTTCATCAAAGGTCAGTGATTCTTTTGCCATTCCCATCGGCCTGGAATAGATGTTGACCAACAGGAGGTTAGCTTTGTTTGGCCATGTTAATAAGACCGCAAGGATGTCATCAGAGTTGAATGGGAGCCGTGTGGCCACACAGCCCAGGTGAGCAGCAACCCACGTCGTAAGGCCCCCTCATGGGCAGCCTTTGCCTTCCCACCTAGCTGGGATGAAAAATGATGAATAGCCTTGATGTCCATAGTCCTCTCTGGCCCAGGTTTCCTGGAACATGCATATGTCACCAGTTTCTATGTACTTTGCCCAAGCCGGCTCTTCCAATTTGTTAGCTAATCCCGCGATGTTCCAGGAGATTATCTTCAAATGTTCGGAGGTGGCAGATGCCATACCATGAGGGTTGGAGGAGGTGAGTCCAGGCTCCTCTTCAGTTGTGGGACCTGTAGCGGGGGCAGCAAAAGATGCATATGGCACCGGGGGTCTCGGCGCACCATTGCCCACAAGGAAAGGAACCGTAGTTGTCCCCTCAGCAACAACTACCCCATCAGTGGCTAAGTGAGAAGATTCGGTTCTGCCGTGGTCTGAAGCAGCTGGATCATTCAGTGGGTCAGAAATTGAACCGGAGGACACAGTGGGGGGTTCCAGGAGGCCCCAGGAGCCCGAGACCCCTGGCACTGTCTTACAGACGGTAAGTCAGTCGACCCCATCCAAACCGTTCAGACAGTTAAAGCGATTAAAATCGCAAAAAGGTGTGTCCGGCGGTTGGAAGTACGGGCGTTGTACAAAGCCTTTGTGTTTACGTCTGTATTCCACCCTTGTCCAGTCATCGTGTATTGGGACCTGGTGCCTGGGAATCGGGGGTAAGAAAAAGGATACTGGGAGGGTCTGTATGGTGGAATCAAGGGATCGGTTCATTCCTCCACAAATGTGTCGAACCGTGCCCGGATCCTTAAAGGTTACCATAATACAGTCCCCCACTATGGTTTTCCTGGTCTTCCCTAGCCATGGGACCCTTCTCACCATGATGATTTCGTTATTAAAATGGGATGGCAAGGGTCGGTTCCAGTTAAGCCATTTGATTACCTTTTTCTTAAGGGATTGGTAGTCCTCATTTTCCCCTGATCTTAAGTGGGGGGCACCAGCTAAGACCACCATTAATCTATTAGCTTCAGGCGGGAGGTCTGGCCTCCGTGGTCTGGGAATTGAGCAAACGGGCGTGGGTGGGGGGGCGTTAACCTGATCTTGATGTATTCCAGAGGACTCTGTTTGAGAGCTATGGGAGGCTAGATCCACTGGGTGAGTAGGTCTATTGCTTTGGTTATTGTGCCGTGCCTGGAGTTGGGTGGCCATAAGGGGTTGCAGAGGGGGGGCAGGTGGCGGGTTTCTGGGGGGGGCTTTATTGGCATTAGTTGCAGCTTCTGCTTTGGAAGGATCCCCAGCAGAGGAATGGGTTCCCACTAGCTTTGTCTGCTTACTTACTAGAGTGTTCAGAGTGGTAAGAGAAGTTTCTAGTAGGGTGAGCCTAATCTCGACTTTTTTTAAGCTGTCGGTAATGGGCTGCAAAAGGGAGCGGAGTAGGAATTCGATGCTCCCCTTGGCAGAGAGTGGGAGGTTTAAGTTCGACGAAATTACCTCTGGTTCTTTAGTGGTGGCAGTTATACTGGGGTTTGGGGGCTTAGGAGGTGGAATGGTAGGCACTATCTCCGTAGGCTTCCCCGGTAGAACGGTGTTAGTGCGTTTCTTGCCAAAGTCAAGATGTGATATTTTGGATTTCCCCCAACCCCCCACTGTTTTCCGAGCACGTTTACTGGGTGGGGGCCTATGTAACTCCGCCACTACATTTAATTTGGACTTGCTCTTATTAGCCAATTGCATAGGTGGGGTTTGAGTTACCAGGTTAACAGGGGTATGGGAGAACTCTAGAGGGGCTGGCTCTGTGTTTTTTCCAAGCGCTATCCCTGGAGTAGAGGGAATTTCCCTTAGTAAGACGGGAAAGTCCTCGAGTGTCGAATTGATTAGACTGCTGGGTGGCGTGCCTTCCTCTTGAGTGGTGGGGTAAGGGATGATATCGATCAGGGTCCTGGTTTTCATAGATTCAATGGAGCGCCTGCGCTCCACCCTACGTTTCTCAAGCGAGCTTTCCTTGTCCGCCTCTCCTTTAGTGGGTTTAAAGTAATTATCCAAAATCCCGGAGCTGGAGGCGCCATCCCTTGAAGGGGTTTCCCGTGGTGGAGGCGAAGGCATTGCCTTAATTGTAACACAAAGGGGGATCAAGAGAGTGGGCCCAGCCCAGCCTCCTTCGGCCACTGACGGCCAAAGACGGTCCCGCCCTTGTCCCGGGCTTCTCCCGGGACGCTCCCGCGCGCTCCCGCGCAGCGGTCTCCTTGGTCCAACTTATATCCTCAATAACAATTGGATGATTGTTAGGGGCGGGGCGATGAGGGAGAGCGGCCCAGGTGTTACGGGCGCGAGGTAGGCTGAGACTCTTGGGAGACTGAGTCCAGCCCCTCCTGCTCGCAGCCCTCGCAGCCCTTAGCCCCAGATGGCAAAAAGTACAACTGCTCCCAAGTTCAACAACGCCCCTGGACGATGCGGGACCCGCGCAGCGGGTTCCGCGAGGCGTGGAGTCAGAGGCAGTCCGAGGGAGTCCGCAGGTCCTTCAGGTCACAAGGTAGGCTGCAAGTGGTATCCCACGGAGAGGAGAGAATCCGTTGGCTTTCAGCGGTCTGTTGGGGGTGGGGCGATGAGGGAGAGCGGCCCAGGTGTTACGGGCGCGAGGTAGGCTGAGACTCTTGGGAGACTGAGTCCAGCCCCTCCTGCTCGCAGCCCTCGCAGCCCTTAGCCCCAGATGGCAAAAAGTACAACTGCTCCCAAGTTCAACAACGCCCCTGGACGATGCGGGACCCGCGCAACGGGTTCCGCGAGGCGTGGAGTCAGAGGCAGTCCGAGGGAGTCCGCAGGTCCTTCAGGTCACAAGGTAGGCTGCAAGTGGTATCCCACGGAGAGGAGAGAATCCGGTGGCTTTCAGCGGTCTGTTGGGGGCGGGGCGATGAGGGAGAGCGGCCCAGGTGTTACGGGCGCGAGGTAGGCTGAGACTCTTGGGAGACTGAGTCCAGCCCCTCCTGCTCGCAGCCCTCGCAGCCCTTAGCCCCAGATGGCAAAAAGTACAACTGCTCCCAAGTTCAACAACGCCCCTGGACGATGCGGGACCCGCGCAGCGGGTTCCGCGAGGCGTGGAGTCAGAGGCAGTCCGAGGGAGTCCGCAGGTCCTTCAGGTCACAAGGTAGGCTGTAAGTGGTATCCCACGGAGAGGAGAGAATCCGGTGGCTTTCAGCGGTCTGTTGGGGTCGGGGCGATGAGGGAGAGCGGCCCAGGTGTTACGGGCGCGAGGTAGGCTGAGACTCTTGGGAGACTGAGTCCAGCCCCTCCTGCTCGCAGCCCTCGCAGGCCTTAGCCCCAGATGGCAAAAAGTACAACTGCTCCCAAGTTCAACAACGCCCCTGGACGATGCGGGACCCGCGCAGCGGGTTCCGCGAGGCGTGGAGTCAGAGGCAGTCCGAGGGAGTTCGCAGGTCCTTCAGGTCACAAGGTAGGCTGCAAGTGGTATCATGCGGGGTGCATTTGGTTCACTCCTATTCTGAGTTTCCTTCCTTTTGTTAACCTAAAACATGAGGAATTCCTATTTAGAACATCCATGAGTGATAACAAAAGGAAGGAAACTCAGAATAGGAGTGAACCAAGTGCACCCCGCATGATTACCAACTTTAGTAGGGGAGCATGGACCCTCGAAAGAATAATGAGGGCCAATTGGAAATTACTGACATCCGACCCAATTGTTGGAGGACTAGTGGGTAATAGACGACAAGTAACCTACCGTACGGCCCGATCCCTTAGAGATAGATTGGTGCACAGTTACCCCAAAGAACCATTAAAAGCCAAATGGCCACCAATCCCCAATGGCTTTACAATCTGCGGTAACTGTAAATGTGACCGCAACGGAAAATCATGTAAAAATTACAAGACAGGAACAGGCCAGACAAAAACCATCAATCATCAGATAAACTGCAACACGGAATTTGCGGTCTACGTGCTGGAGTGCCCTTGTGGCCTCCAGTACGTGGGCAGCACAAAGCATCCACTTAAAGTTAGGATTCTGCAGCACCTCCGTGCCATTATAAATAAGGACCATAATTACCCGATGGCTCGCCACTATGAGGAGAGCCATGGTGGCAATAATGGAAGCCTAAGGTTTTATGGCATAGATAAGATACCCAAAACTATCAGGGGTGGAGACCGCGAAGCGCAACTGAGAGTTAGAGAGTCCAAGAATATTATAGATATGGAGAGTAAGACCCCGAATGGACTAAATTATGGTGAAGAATTGTCATCTCACATAGGCTTCTAGAGCATTATTGGTACAGGGCAAAAGCTAACCCGCAGTATGATGAATGTTGTATATGTATCACCATCACAAATGTTATTGTAAGTACTCCCCACTTATGATTCTACCATTAGGGACTAGAAGAGGTAGAACTACCACAATTGTGGAGCACTGGATTAATGCTATCTGCCCTACTGCCTAGGTAGATAAAAATAGGGGGAGTTACATAGTACTCATGTAAGAGGATTGTATGTTGGGTACTGTAATGACCGGATTTTCTGATTAGATGGGATCAGCCCCTAGGGGCCCCTCCAACCCAGCCAGAACGTAATCACATCCCTCCTCAGGACCGTCTGTCTATCCATCCAGGCACCTGGGTACCTACCTGAGGATGGGGAACTCGCAATATACAAGCTCATATTATTAAGAACACCACTAAATCTATAGGGATACTAAGAATACTCACTGATTACTAAGGATATCCATACCCTACACCACACTCATACATCAGTTAGTCTCGCGGCCACTCAGACCCAGACTGATCTACCCTAGGGCAGATATGACACACAATCCGGTGCGTCTACACATGGGCCTGCAGAACCCAATGCTCCCTTTTCCAAACGGTTCGCAATCCGGCAAACCTCCACGCCAGTCTCCTCCCTGACGCTCTCACTTATTCAAGCCACAATCTTGTGGGTATACACGCTGGTCTCCTACCCAACGTTCTCACTAACGTCGCATATCAACGACGACCACATTCCTATGAACACCTATATATATATATATTGGGAAGTCTCTTCACTAAGGGTCTGCTACTACAATATTAGGAGTTAGTCAATTAATATAATGTACCTCTTATTCTTGGCATCATAGGTCCACTCACTCCCTATTTATGTGATCACCACTTACCTGATTGGGATTACTCATCCATTCATGTACCTAGTAAACACCTAGAAGATACATTTACCTAGATTGAACAAGGATATAAGGCGCATTTTAGTTTAATACAAACTAGGGGTTTATTAGAACAATATAAACATTTACACAGATCTGTAACTGACAAAGACTATAGGTAGAACACACCGCTGAAAGAGAAAAGATTAGACATACAATAGCTTAGGGAATAAGGACAAAATTAAGGGTGGAGTTCACCTGATTAGTGTGTAGTCTTGTTCTAGCTGTCATCTGGGTTCCTCTCTCGTCTGTGCCTTGGCTCATCTCAGACTCTCCCTCTCTCCTGCACTCTTGGGTACACCTCTGCGCTGATCACTTTGCACTGGACTCCTCTCCCCCACGAACTGTCTCCACCTTCCAGCTTCAATCTAATGGTTCCTTCCGCTCTGATCACCGTTCATTCCACTAGCTTATTCACTCTGTCTCTGCACCAATGTCCAAATAACTCCATCTGCTCCCATAGGTTAGTCCACGATCTCTCCTCCGTCTCTTCTAAAAGGCATTACTTCAGACTCCAGCTATTCACACCTCCTCCTGATAAGTAACTGCTTCTGACTGCTTCCTTCAGTGCCAGCTCACTATTCAACTCAGCTCTCTCTCCAGCTTGAACCCTCTCTCTCTGCCAACTCCACTCCACTGCTTTCCACTCCTCCACCTCAACACGACTGACTGGCTTCGCCACCTCCACTCGACTCGACTGGCTCCGCCTCTGCACTTCACTGATATAGAATGCTGTTTCCTCATGGAAAGTTCCAGCCAGCAGCTTCCTCCCACCAATCCCATGCACCAGGCTCCTTGCGCTAGACGCTCCCACAGTGACCAGTCTGCTTGTTTCGTCTAGAGACCTGAGCCCGGGAACAATTCCTGATTAGATTCAGCTCTGGCCGGTTCTCTCCGGTCCGCTTAGGGCGAACAACAGTTATAACTATAAACTTTGCCTTTACCCTGAAAAGCCTCTCAGCATCATCAAGATGGAGTCCCTCTAGCTCTAGGCCTGTAGGCCTGAAAGGGATGAAATGCCCCTTAGCTCTGTCAGAATACCTACATAAACCATACCAATGTGTCTAATATGTCAAAGCCAATAGGCAATAGACAGGTTAGAGTCAAGAATAAAGGATCTATTATCATATTAAGCAGCTATCCTCTTCTAGGTCTGGAAAAAAAAGGCTTAAAAGGGCCAACACAGGCTAAGAATACCTATACTAGATGTGAGCAAGACTAAGGTCTATATCACTGCTAAATAGAGCCCAAAAACTCTGCCATTACATTCCACCCTTAGATCCTTCTCTTGCGAACATCAATAAACAACAACATCCATATAAACAAACATCAACACAATCTATCCAACACAGGCTAAGAATACCTATCCTAGATGTGAGCAAGACTAAGATCTATATCACTGCTAAATAGAGCCAAAAACTCTGCCATCCACCCATAGATCCTTATCTTGCGAACATCTTATAAACAATAACATCCATATAGACAAACATCAACACAATCTATCAACAACCCAAAAACTAAAAAACTCTCTAAAAAGAATGACAACATAAGGAAATTCCACCTGAAACCCAATTGTAGGGAATACAAACCTAACAACCAACTGAAAACAAATCAAAGAACCCGATCTGTTACTACTCACAGAGACTTGGCTCACTGAGTATTCGCAGCCTGATATCCTGGCCTCACTTCCATCGGACTACTATATACTGGCAGTAAATCGCGCCCCAGGTAAAGCTGGAGGGGGAGTGGCGGCAATTATCAATAAAAAACATAACTTCATTAGTCGCCCGTCCCTGCTGCTACCTGGTACTGAAAACCTAGTCATAAAAACCGACACTGAGAAAGGCGCTATAGCTCTGGTTTTACTTTACCGCCCCCCACAACCTATGCCCACTTTTCCCTCAAGTCTTGCTGAACAATTAGCATCTATTACCACAAATTACCCTCATACCATCCTTATTGGAGACTTTAATCTGTGGTTCGACAACCTGGATTCTGACACCCAAGCCAGAGAACTGTTCGACTCACTCACTGACATCAATATGATCCAGTTCACACAGTCTACCACCCATGACAAAGGCCATCATCTTGACCAACTATGGTCGCATAATCTCCCACTAACGTCTATCTTGATTCAGCCCTGCATCTGGTCTGATCACTATTTTGTTTACTTCTCCCTTCAAGTAACGAGACAACATCAGACTCCTCCACAGCCTGGAGGGGAAACTCGCAAATGGGGGTCGATAGATCTTCCTGCCTTTCTGGACACTTTGGCCTCTACTTTGCCACCACTTAACAACCTGGGAGACGTAGATGCTATCTATGAAGCGCTCTTCCTGTGGATCCAAAACGCTGCCAATACTCATGCCCCTAGTGTAAAATTCTCACGCTCACGCGACAAAGAGGCTCATAAATGGTTCTCTGCGGACCTCAAACAACTTAAACTTGAGGTCAGGCAAAAAGAGAGAATTTGGCGCAGAAATTATCTTCCACAAGATAAAGAGGTCTATTGCCTTAGTCGTCGTCTCTATCAAAAAACTATTCTTAAGAGGAAGTCTGGTTATTTCTCAGGCATAATTCTGCACTCTCACAATCAAACTAAAGACATCTTTAGAATAGTGAACGACCTCTGTAACGACGAGCGTTCGTCACTACCTATCGCACACTCTCAAGCTTTATGCGATGACCTGAACAACTACTTTATCAATAAAATTATCACAATCAAACAAAGTATACCACTACACCCTGCCAGCAACACCATTGAAGATGGCCACAAGAATCCAGAGACTTTAGACCACATTCCTCCGATTGACCCCAAACAACTGTCGGAACTCCTTCAACGGATCAAATCTGGGTCACCCAATGACATTTGCCCCCCCCTCCATCTTTAGAGAATTAGGCTTTTTCCTTCCACATGCACTCCTGCCTATTCTCAATGAATCCCTCAGACAAGGCAGAGTCCCCACAGATTTTAAAAAAGCCCTCCTTATACCGTTAGTAAAAAAACAAGGGAAGGATCCCTCGGATCTTACAAACTATCGACCTATCTCCCTGTTGCCCTACCTATCAAAGGTATTGGAGGCCCATGTCTCTAAGAGTGTCTTTAATTTCATCGAGACCACCAACTATTTGGAGCCTAATCAAGCTGGGTTCCGCCCAGGTCACTCTACAGAGGCGGTGATCCTGGCGCTCCAAGACAACCTTAGAGCCAACGCGGACGCCGACATACACCAAGCTTTGGTGTTGCTTGACCTCTCGGCTGCGTTCGACACGGTTGACTATGACATCTTGCTCAACCGTGTCGAACAGGCTGGCCTGAGAGGATCAGCGTTGAGCTGGATTACTTCCTTTATTGAGGGCCGGACTCAGGCAATTCTACTGGGCAGTTTTACAGGCACTAGGCACACATCCACCTGTGGAGTCCCGCAGGGGTCGTCATTATCCCCCTTACTATTTAATCTTTACCTCCGCCCTCTTCTTCACTCCCTTAAGAAATTCAAAGTCACGGTGTTCAATTATGCGGATGATTTACAGCTATTATTCCAACTGAACATCCCTGATGCCGTGTCCGAATTTCAGAACACCATGAGACACATCCAATGCTGGATGAATGAAAACCATCTAAAACTTAACCCGGGCAAAACAGAACTACTTTTGCCCGGGAATAGTTTATCCAGCTGGAGTGTCAACTACTGGCCAGCAGACCTGGGCACCCCTCCTGTAAAGTCTACTGCTGTAAAGAGCCTAGGGATCACGCTCCATACGGACCTGTCCTTAAAAACCCAGGTGGGTGTCGTGGTTTCCGCAAGCTTTTTCCAAATGAGGAAAATAAAAAAAATTGCTCACTTACTTACCCAGTCTGCCTTAATCCAGGTCACTATTGCCCTGGTTATGTCCCGCTTGGACTATTCCAATAGCATTTACCTGGGACTCCCAGTGGGCCTATCAAAGAGACTTCAACTAGTCCAGAACCAGGCGGCTAGACTCATCCTAAAACAGCCAAAATGGTCTTCTATCAAACCAGGACTAGAAATGCTACACTGGCTTCCGATTTCCCAACGCATTGCCTTTAAAGCTGGCTGTATCACCTTCAAGGCCACACAAGATAAAGGCCCTGCCTTTATTTGCAGCCTGGTTTCTAAATATACTCCCACTAGAAGCCTGCGCTCCGCTCAAAAATCCTTATTGGAGGTGCCTCGCTTCAAAAGGAAGCGACAGGGCGGCTGCTGCTTTCGCCATCTAGCAGCTTCATTTTGGAACTCCATCCCCTTGCCGATTAGGCAGAGTAAGGATTTGCTCACCTTCCGCAAGGGACTAAAAACCTGGTTATTCTCTCAAGCCTACCATTAACCTCTGTCAGCTTAGTGTTATGTTGTTCGGACTCTTCATACTTCCTATAGTGCCATGAAGCCCACGGGCGTACGAGCGCTTTACAAATTGATTTTAACATAACCCTTGACTTGAATGCTGAAACATATCTGAGATTGGATCTGATAACAACAGAAACTAACCAAAGCATCCTCAAACTAAATGTGCCTCAACTTCTAATGATAACTGGTGAAATCTAGTGATGTAGGGACTTATGTGTTGAATGAAAACAGCAAGGGGCCTAAATGGGGCCTACCTACTTCGGACAACTTAAGCCTAAATGAGGCCTACCTACTTCGGACAACTTAAGCTAATGATGACTCATGAAATCTATTGGTGTAGGGGCTTGTTTGTGGGATGAAAATAACAATGGGCCTAAATGAGGCCTACTGACATTTGTCAATTTAAAGAAACATTTTGGTGAAATCTGAGAAGTAGACATGACAAACTGTTCTCAAGGTCTGGACAAACATTAATACATAATCATACTAAAAGACACACCTCCCAGAACAATCCAAAGTCTAAGGTAACCACCCTTTGATCAATCAAGGTGAAAATGTAAGAACAGTAAAAAACAACCCCATTTCTACAAGATAGCTGGTGTATATATATAACACCTAATTTCTTCACACTGTGGAACACATGTGTGCACCACCATTCAAAAAAAAAAGTCCTTCATTGGCAAAAACTGTTTTGAAGAAAACAGAAAAACTATAATAGGTGACATGTTTGTGTTTTTTCTCAAAAGTGGGGCCTGCTCGTAGTGATTGCAAACATGGGAATAATGCAGGCCAAGGAATTATATAACCAAATCCTTTTGCGAATCTGTCACAAATTAAAAAAAAGTGTAATTGTGTTCTTCAAAAAAAAAAGTCCAATGTCAATTTTGTTGATCCGTGTAGGTCACCACCCTGCATCTTCGGTATCCGGACACTTCCTCCGATGCGGCCATCCACCACCCTTCCGGTCTGGTCTGGTCTGGTTCCATCTTCCAAAAATAATAAACTAACATAAAAACATGAAAGTAAAAAACTAAAATAAGAAAAGGAAGTGGGAGGGGGCGACCCACACCAACACCACAACCCAGCAACCTAGGACAAGAAAACAAGTATCATTATTCTTGAAAAATAAAATTTTAATTTAAAAAGCACCCCGGGTGCCTTTCATTATTGAAAAGAAAATATCCTAATTAATTAAAAACATTCAAAATCTAACTTTTAATGAAATTTAAGCAGGGCCTAATCATACCCTAATCCTCTCTAAGACAGCCTTCTCCCTTCAGACGCGGGAGCCAGGCTACAGTGTGAAGTAATTTGAATCACTGCCAAATGATGATCTCACAGCAGGAGCAGGGCACTGCAAGCCTCCCATTCCCTGATCAGAGAAGCCCGCCCAGGCCTACTGCCAAGGGCCAAGAGTGTGCAAGAGTCCCTTATCAGCAGGCAATGAAGCTGCCTGCGTCAACAGCCAGGAAGAGCGAGTTCCCCCACCCTTACATAAACAAGCCGTCCGCGGAACAAAATTGGATTATGGCCAATCAAAAACAGGACAGGCTGCAGCCGAAGCCTGCAGAGAAAAAAAACTCGTCTTCACAAACCAGCTGGTCTGCCAAGGTCGACAAACAAATTCCTTGTAAGCTCGTTCCCAGGCCTGATTGTACTAACTAACGAAAGCTAGCATTTTAAAAAAAAACAATTCTGTTACAATGTACTGCTACTTAAAAGCTCCAGTTTCTAAAAAGACTTTTGTCTAACTAATTCAGCTAAAGGCAAGATAATTAAAATAAGGGCACATATTTAGGAAGGGGCAACTAAGTTTTGCACATACAGTCTGTATTTAAAAAACGAATTAACATGGACCATTATCAGCTGTTGAAAGAGAAAAATTTTAAAACAACATAAAATGCAGACACATTTCAACATTGTGTTTAGTTCAACCAGGGACAACATGTAAATATGCATTACAGTGTAATTTATAGCGCAAACTTTTCATATAGACACATTTATAAAAAAAGTTTCATTTTGCATTTGGGAAAATAATAATAAGAATACATATCATTTTTTTTCTTCAAAAGCACACGGTTGCCTTTCACTAATTAAAAGCACATGTTACCATGCACTGTCGGGCAAGATTGATTATTCTCAACCTGTGATCATTGCAACCAGCACATTCCTTTCTAGATGGAAAACCCTCAAAGAAATAATTAATGAAAACAGCCCGTAGCATGCATTCTAACGGGCCACCTCCTTAACATTTCACTCATTTTAAATCATGCATTCAAAAATAATTTTCCACACGTCTATGGATGCATATTAAGAAGCGTATTTAAAAGAACACAGCTCTCTCCGTGCAAACCCTTATCTCAATCCGACTGGTTGATTTATAACTTAGAGTTCCAAGGCAAACCCACACAAATTCGTAGACGCATTTCAAAAAGAATGTGAAATGAACAGAACCCTTCGCAAAGCACAAGATGTTACCTCTCCGTCAAGAAGCTGACAAAGCACGTAGGCAGACCAAGGAATCAATAAAAGTCAAAATCAAACCATCAAATAATCCACTGACTTTTATAGTCAGGTCAGATAACCATGCGTGTTAACAGCATGTTAAAAATAAAGACTGCCATCTCAATTCAAGATATTAACCCTTTGGCAGCTCAAGCACAATCAATTCCCAATGACTGCAGATACATGGGAAAATCATGAACACATCTCTTCACGTTTACAGATAACACGTACACACATTTTCAAAACGTTATCCCCAAGCACCCGAGAGAGATCCAGCTCTCTCCTGCCTAACGTAATGATAACATGCCCTGTCCAAGCCATGACCACATGGCGCTATTCACAAGCCATATTTACAAGACAAACTCTTCACAAACAATATATCCAAGGCGCAATTCACAAGGAACACAGCAGATCAACATGAGAACATGCACCTCACAAGCCACATTAACATGGCGCTATTCATAAGCCATATTTACAAGGAGCTATATTCAAAGAACTCCACAAATCATATTACAATGAACACATTTCACATTGCACAGCATAAGCAGATGCAGCAAGCAATATAATGGACAATTTAAAAGCATTTTTTTACACACATTTATACAATTGGACCATCACAAAGATGTAACTGGCTCCCTCATGTAATGCCATCCTTCAACCCTGACAGTTTAAACACCAAGATGAAAACCATTCCATCCACCCTGAATAAGCCAAATGCCATGATGTAATGCAATCTCCTCACGCTGCAACTGTTCAAGCCCATAGGTCACTCAGGCTACATAAACTGCAACATTACGCTAGATGGAACCGGCGCTCAGGGCACTCCCTCAGAACACATGGGAAACTCTCTAAGCACATGGCCAGGACACACAGGATTCGTAAGATGCCGACTACGCCAGATGTAATGACCGGATTTTCTGATTAGATGGGATCAGCCCCTAGGGGCCCCTCCAACCCAGCCAGAACGTAATCACATCCCTCCTCAGGACCGTCTGTCTATCCATCCAGGCACCTGGGTACCTACCTGAGGATGGGGAACTCGCAATATACAAGCTCATATTATTAAGAACACCACTAAATCTATAGGGATACTAAGAATACTCACTGATTACTAAGGATATCCATACCCTACACCACACTCATACATCAGTTAGTCTCGCGGCCACTCAGACCCAGACTGATCTACCCTAGGGCAGATATGACACACAATCCGGTGCGTCTACACATGGGCCTGCAGAACCCAATGCTCCCTTTTCCAAACGGTTCGCAATCCGGCAAACCTCCACGCCAGTCTCCTCCCTGACGCTCTCACTTATTCAAGCCACAATCTTGTGGGTATACACGCTGGTCTCCTACCCAACGTTCTCACTAACGCCGCATATCAACGACGACCACATTCCTATGAACACCTATATATATATATATTGGGAAGTCTCTTCACTAAGGGTCTGCTACTACAATATTAGGAGTTAGTCAATTAATATAATGTACCTCTTATTCTTGGCATCATAGGTCCACTCACTCCCTATTTATGTGATCACCACTTACCTGATTGGGATTACTCATCCATTCATGTACCTAGTAAACACCTAGAAGATACATTTACCTAGATTGAACAAGGATATAAGGCGCATTTTAGTTTAATACAAACTAGGGGTTTATTAGAACAATATAAACATTTACACAGATCTGTAACTGACAAAGACTATAGGTAGAACACACCGCTGAAAGAGAAAAGATTAGACATACAATAGCTTAGGGAATAAGGACAAAATTAAGGGTGGAGTTCACCTGATTAGTGTGTAGTCTTGTTCTAGCTGTCATCTGGGTTCCTCTCTCGTCTGTGCCTTGGCTCATCTCAGACTCTCCCTCTCTCCTGCACTCTTGGGTACACCTCTGCGCTGATCACTTTGCACTGGACTCCTCTCCCCCACGAACTGTCTCCACCTTCCAGCTTCAATCTAATGGTTCCTTCCGCTCTGATCACCGTTCATTCCACTAGCTTATTCACTCTGTCTCTGCACCAATGTCCAAATAACTCCATCTGCTCCCATAGGTTAGTCCACGATCTCTCCTCCGTCTCTTCTAAAAGGCATTACTTCAGACTCCAGCTATTCACACCTCCTCCTGATAAGTAACTGCTTCTGACTGCTTCCTTCAGTTCCAGCTCACTATTCAACTCAGCTCTCTCTCCAGCTTGAACCCTCTCTCTCTGCCAACTCCACTCCACTGCTTTCCACTCCTCCACCTCAACACGACTGACTGGCTTCGCCACCTCCACTCGACTCGACTGGCTCCGCCTCTGCACTTCACTGATATAGAATGCTGTTTCCTCATGGAAAGTTCCAGCCAGCAGCTTCCTCCCACCAATCCCATGCACCAGGCTCCTTGCGCTAGACGCTCCCACAGTGACCAGTCTGCTTGTTTCGTCTAGAGACCTGAGCCCGGGAACAATTCCTGATTAGATTCAGCTCTGGCCGGTTCTCTCCGGTCCGCTTAGGGCGAACAACAGTTATAACTATAAACTTTGCCTTTACCCTGAAAAGCCTCTCAGCTTCATCAAGATGGAGTCCCTCTAGCTCTAGGCCTGTAGGCCTGAAAGGGATGAAATGCCCCTTAGCTCTGTCAGAATACCTACATAAACCATACCAATGTGTCTAATATGTCAAAGCCAATAGGCAATAGACAGGTTAGAGTCAAGAATAAAGGATCTATTATCATATTAAGCAGCTATCCTCTTCTAGGTCTGGAAAAAAAAGGCTTAAAAGGGCCAACACAGGCTAAGAATACCTATACTAGATGTGAGCAAGACTAAGGTCTATATCACTGCTAAATAGAGCCCAAAAACTCTGCCATTACAGGTACCTATTGTATTTTATATTGTATTGTCAATTTGGATTTCTTTACATGTTTTCACATATTCACTAATATAAATATCTCACCTTACACTCATTCCCTATGAATAAGCACTCATATTTCGACTTGACCACCTTTCCCACTGAAATAAACCTAGCTGTTAACTGGACATATCACGAGGGGAGCTCCCCTTAATTAGAAATTCCATATCCTCTGTCTCTGAATTTGGGGAGGTGTAGGAACAGTAGCAGCCCATGGGACACCTTTGGCCCAGAATAGAGAGCGCCCCTCAATGTTGACATATGTGCCAATTACTCGAGGGAACAAGCGGACAATAACTTTGACTTCCGCTGTATATACATTTAATATATTATATTTCTCGAGTTCCTATAGGGAGCGCCCCTCTTATTTAATGGAACCGCGGGACAATGGTCTCGAACCCCGTATAGGAGGCGCGCACTGAACTACATCTCCCGACAGGCATAGCGACTCTGGTAGTCCTCAGTCGCGTAGCGTCCCATATAATCTGGAACTTCAGCTCCCGATACACCATGCGCCAGAGCAGTCCCCCTGGTACAAAGCTAGGCAACATGAACAATGTACCTACTTACAAAATCGTCTATTCCAACCCTTTAAAACAGATTATGCAGTTTGAAGAATACAGTACAATTGTAATGATGAAATGTATCCATGTATATAGTAATGTTTTTACTATTAGGTTATGTTTACTTACGGAAGTATTTTCTTTCTGTATATGGAAGTTGACATGAATGTAGGACTATAATTTTGGGAAAATGCAAAATGGTGGTTACTTGAGAAAGGCTTACGCCGAAACGCGTCGTCCTTGATTTACGAGTGCACAATAAAGAATTTGTGCAAAGACCTCCTGGTGTGCCGTCTCTGTGTCCTCCTAACTAGTGGGATCCAGTACCTGTGACGATTAAGAGTAGCGGCTGCTACTACCGACGGCATCAGCGTTGCTTTGGTTGTGGATCGTTCAAGCAGCATTTTTGAAGCTATATATATATATATATATATATATATATATATATATATATATATATATATATATATATATATATTCACTGAAAAAAACCATGGATATCAGGGACGTTATAGTTAGTTGAACATTTCTCTCGTACAAAACCATAGCAATTTCCCCGTTATAGTTAGGTCACCTAACTATAACTCGCGCCCCCGCAATGCACCGCTGATGGCGTCACACATTGCATCATTCATGACATGGTCAGTGACATCACTGATGAAATCTCAAATGACATCACTGATGACAACATTCAGTGACTGTGTTTTTCTTTAAAGTTTAAATATGTACTATATATATGCCAAGGTGTTTTGAAGAATGAGTGGGTGTATAAGTGTCTGAATGGAGGATTTAATAGGTGCATGACTGACTGTTTAAGTGAGTGATTAAAGTTGTCTTACTGAATGCCTGAGTTAGTGACTAAACTATGTGAATGTCTGTATCAGTCTATCTGTTGTTGTTTAAGTTAGCCGGTTAATTCCCGTAGTTAAAATGCTTCCACTGGAGTATTTATTCAGGGACTCTCCTGTGCTGTGAAATCAAAGCCAAGCAGACAGCTAAACACGCCTTTCTACCAGTGTGCTGCTGGCCTAAAATAAATGCAAATGTGCACAACAAGTTAATCTGTAAATGTAAGGGATGGTTGGTACTGGCTTCAATTGAAAGAATCACTTGAAGCTTTTTGAGTGGTGGTGCACAGAGTTAACTGAGCTGTAATGTGCTTGTAATGGGGCGGCGTACAGTTTTGAGGCATCCCTAGGTTTATAGATCCTTGTACATCTGAGAATGTGTCAAAACTCATGGGTGTTGAGTGTGTGGTAAATTTAAATTACCTATGCTTAATTTATGCGGTAAAGTTCAATAAGAATAACTCAGTCAAAAATGAGAGGCAGAATCTGTGATATTTGAGGTTTTAAAAGGGGTTTTATTCCTTAAAAAGGAATTGGTTCGAACCAGGTTAATCACACTTCCGTCACCGCGAAGGTTCGGGAAGGGACAGACAATACTTTATTGACAGTTAATCATATATATAGTCAATGCATTACAGTAAAGGCAGATGCAGAAGGCGTAACAGCTGAGAGGAGAGATAAGAATACACATACGTAATGAAAAGGCGTTACAATAGGCGTGCATGAAGGCGTGTACTAGAAACGTCATTAAGAGGATGTCACAAGTGGGTGGATCCATAAGAGAATCCTGCAGTGTCAGCAGAAATATATGGCAGAGATGCGCGCGCAGGCAGCATGACGTGTGATTGACGTGTAACTGGAGGGTAAAGGGGACTTGACATTTAGCCCTACATGAGGAGACAGAAGTCTGGGATGTCAGATCAACCTAATCCCAAATCGTATCTAATATCTTATGTTTAAGGAACTGTATTATCTGGAAGGAAAAGGTCTCTCGGGCAGAGGCTATTCTATACTAACTATTAGTGCGTGTATAAGCGTCTACGTGTCTGCATGAGATGCGAGGGGGCATGGGCCTACCATGGTAACAGGAGCTATGAATTACTTGCACGGAGACAGGGAGGCCGGGCCCTTTGCTCTGCAGCTGGAAGGATGTTTACCTAAACTTTAGTAGACAGGAATGTATTTTTCGAGGGGCGGAGCAGATAACTTGAAGGCTGAATACAATCTTGGCAGGCAACAGGCCGAGCCAAGCACCGTTAGCCGCGCAGGGAGTAAGACAAAGGTCACGGATACAGATGCAGGTCCAGGCTGGATCATTCAGAGGCAGAAGGCAGGAAAAGGCTCGATGGCAGAATTCAGGGCCTACCTTGCCAGAGCTGAAAAACGTGTAAAGTACACCACATAAAGATGTTGGCAAGGCATACTTAGGAACGGAATATTTGACCCATTCATGGTGGATCTGAAAGAGGACATGTTAACGTTGGACGCAAATGTATTTGCGTCTTCATAGCTGGAAGTGGAGGGAACGTACATGTACTTGTAGCGCGTACATGGAGCCGTTGTGGTCTAAGATAGGGGACACAATTGATCATAAAAATTCATATTTCCTCATTCCCTCCTTGTCCCCTACGGACCCTTCATGATATATCGATCCTCATGAATCGATCAATCTGTTCACGTAACATCATTTGCTCTTCTTTCTTCTTATGGCGTTTTGAATGGGAACTTGAATGTGGAATACATGATGTGGCACACAGGCCGCAAATCGCTGGCCCACATTGTAGACATAGGCAGCAACTGAATACTATGAGAAGGGCAATGCCTAGGAAGGATAGGACCTTCCATCCCCAGGCTGTCAACGTTGTCCAGAACCAACCGGACCAAGTCCAGGTGCCTGGATTCTGGTGTATCAAACTTGCAATCTTATGAAGACGGGTTATAGCTTTATATACTGATGGCGCGTTTTCTGGAATGAAAACACAGCAGCTCGATCCGATGACTCTACAGGCTCCGCCCCTATCGGCTAGGATGACGTCAAGGACAAGACGATTTTGAAGAACAACAATCCGCATAGCAGACTGCTCATCTGTTAAGTTGCCTAGGGCAGAAGTAGTTTCATTCACTACTGCTTCGAGGGTTCTAGTTAATTTGCGTATCAGTTTACTATTAAAGACAGCACCTAAGTAGGGAAAGAAACCTTTATTGAAGTCTGTGTATTGCTCCCATGCCGTTTCAGTGTAATCGACAATCGGGAGATCTCTCCGGAGTCTATTGTTTACTAGATGGGTATTTCTATGATAATCAGGAGGGGCTAGGAAAACAGGTGGCAGAAGGAATGCAATGTAACAGGTACCATCCCAATCTAGAGGTAAGCGTATATATGCGGTATGACCACAAATGAAGTAGGAATGACGGGTAGCTCTAAATGTAGACTTGCCTTGATCACTGAATTCGACCACAGTAGTACATTTACTATGACCTAAGTGTACTGAACCATTCTTTCTAACACATAATTCACCTTTGACTGGTAATACTGACATAGCAGGCAAGACTGGTGCAGCTTCGGATTCAACATTCAGAATCATGAGGTTCAGTGTAAAGTTACCTAATCCATATACTTAATTTTCTAGATCAGTTCCTGTTCTTGTGGGAAGTCCCTCCTTGTTAGGGTAGCAGGCTTTAAGCAAAACTAAGTTCAGGTTTCCCCAAACCCAACTTCCATCGTAAACTACAGTATCTGAATCTAAAGAATTAATCAAACTAAACCATGCACCACATGAACCATTGTGTGTGAACGGGTACGGAAAGAGGGGCAGAACTCCCTTGTATTTCTGGTAGGGAGGGAGTCGGCCACATATCCAACAATTTTTAGCGTTGTTGGTCTGATGGGAGTGATGTAACATACTAATGAATGTGTTGTTGCGCAGCGCAAGTCTGTAAGACAATTCATGCGGAGGTAATTCGCTAAAAGAATGTTCGGCAGTGACGTTGAAAGCAGAATGTGCACGCTTGAAAATAGGGTAATAGATGTGCAAAAGTATACTTGCAGCAATAATCAGAAGACTTAGAAAAAACATAATCAATAATGTCATTATACAGTGACTACGAAGTGATTTACAATATGCACGTTTCTTGAGCTGTCTCTGTCTATCTCTCTCTCTATTTCGGTCTAGGGGATACATGTCAGAAACTAATTTAACCGATTCACCTAGGGGAGGACTTAAACAATTAAACTGTCTGACTTGCTAGACCGTAGTTTCAGTTTATACTCTTGGGAAGCGGTTTTCTCAACCAGGGGGAGTTTTGAGTCAGTCTGTGGAGGAGGGCAGGGCTGAGAGTTCAAATCAGAAGGAAGTCCATGAAACTTTTTAATGTGGCTCGAGTGCAGCCACCCTTTCCGGCCCTCAATTTTCACGGCGGTCCTCGTCGTCAGAAGAACCAACTTCGGTGTTTGCCAGCGGGGCTCCAGCGGGCTTCTTCGGTCAAAATTCCGCACAAAAACAAAGTCCCCAGGGACCACTTCATGGGGCTTCACCTCGGTGTTGTCGGGAAAGGCTGCAGCTACCTGTGAACGACAAGATTGTAGTGCAGACATCAAGGAAGCAAGGTAATCTGTCAGCATAATACAGTCAACATCCGTTATTTTACGAGGTATAGGCGTCCCCCACATATTTGGTGGCCTACCGAAGACCACCTCATACGGGGATAGCCCTGTTCGAGAATGCGCTATCATTCTCATGTAGAAGAGCGCAACTGGCAAAGCTACTATCCAGTCAACGCCTTTCTCTCTGCAGATTTTTGAAAGTCGGATTTTCAGAGTCTGATTATGACGCTCCACGAGACCTGCTGCCTCGGGATGCCGGACACAGTGGAATTTCCACTGATAACCTAACAGGAGTGTAATGTGTTTTACAAGCTCGGATGAGAATGGCTGACCGTTATCTGAGTACACGATACGGGGCAAACCATACCGTGGGAAGAATTCGCGAACCAGCTGCTTGGCAGTGGTCGGAGCAGTGTAATCTGGGACTGGATATGCTTCTGTCCATCGGGAAAGTGCACATACGACTACGAGGACATATTTGAATCCCCGACAGCGTTCCATCTGGATATAATCCATCCGGAGGACTTCAAAAGGATGATCGGGAGGTTGAAATCCACCTTGCTCTACAGGAATGCTTTTACCTGGATTGAACTGACAACAAATCATGCAAGTACGCACTTTCTGTTTGGCTGCTGCTCGTAAGTGTTTATTGAACCATATGTTTTGAATACTGTCTAGCATGGCTTTTTCTCCTAGGTGTGCTGGACTATGTATCGTGTTAATGATGACTTGAACCATAGAGTCGGGGAGAAACCATGTAGATTTTCCCTTCGTCATCCATCCCTGATCTGTTTGGATCCCTCCTAGTTCAGTCCATTTCTTGATTTCTTCTGGTGTAGCATGTGTCTGTATGTCAATTACATCATGGGCGGGATCCCTAACTGTCATGCAGTGTGTCGGTGTCGGAACTATTGTCTTTGTCAAGTCAGTTACATGAGTTCGATTCTGGGCAGTTTGCTTAGCTGTTCGGTCTGCCAGGTCGTTACCCTGGGAGATGGTGTCGGTGACTTTTGTATGTGCCTTACACTTCATGATAGATATCGCAGTAGGCAGATGTATTGCATCTAACAGAGCTTGAATGAGGGGACCGTGTTGGATGTTGGCACCGTGAGAAGTTAAGTAACCTCTCTCTCGCCAGAGGACTCCGAAGTCGTGAACGACTCCGAATGCATAACGTGAGTCAGTGTATATGTTGACTTTCTTGTTTTTGGCTTGAATACAGGCTTGTGTCAGAGCGATGAGCTCTGCTGCTTGAGCTGACAGGGTGTCTATACAATTTGTTTCAACGACTTCGGTGTCTGTCGTGACTGCGTAAGCGGCCACTAATTCACCTGTACTTGTTCTCATACATGAACCATCCACATAAAGTGTCAGGTCTGGATCTGGTAATGGAATGTCTGTCAAGTCTTGTCTGGGTTTTGTCGTAATAGTAATGACTTCAATACAATCATGTGCCAATGGGTCTGTTCCACTTAATGGCAAGAGTGTAGCAGGATTTAATGTACTACAGCGTCTGATTTCTATGTGTGGTTGAAACAATGTCAATTCATAACCTGTCAGTCGTGCTATAGTCAAGTGCTGGGTCTGTGTACGGTTTAAAAGAACTTCCACGGAATGTGGAACTTGCACTGTCAATTGATGTCCTAATACTATGGAATCACTTTGTCTGATTGCTAAAGCTGTCGCTGCAACTGATTTCAAGCACGCAGGCAGAGCCTGGGCCACTGGATCTAATGTGCTAGAAAAGTAAGCACACGGTTTGTGTGAACCTGCTTGTTCCTGAGTGAGTACTGACAAGGCAGTACCTTCACGTTCTGTGACAAAAAGTGTAAAAGGCTTACTGTAACATGGTGTTGCTAAAACAGGTGCTTGACATAAGGCTTTCTTTAAGTCTTCAAAAGCTTGTGTATGTTCCTGAGTCCAAGGGAGGACAGTCGATGTCGCTGGCTCCTGGGTTGTCAACTGAATGAGTGGTTTTGCTAGAAATGCATATTGGGGAATCCATTGTCTGCAGTACGAAGTGAGGCCTATAAAGGCCCGCACCTCTTTTTGTGCCTTGGGTGGTGACATGTTTACAATTAACTGGATGCGATCAGGTGTGAGCTGTCTCCCCCCTTTGGACAGCAAGTGACCAAGGTACACAACTTGCTGAACACAGAATTGCAGCTTCGAAGGGGATACCTTGTGCCCCTTGTCGGCCAGAAAATGTAAAACCGTCAGTGATGCTTTTTCACATTCAGGTTCGCTTCGGGCGGTGATCAGCAGATCATCGACATACTGAAGCAGGGCGGTGTTAACAGGCATGTGGATACTGTCAAGTTGTCTTTTCAGTGCTTGGCTATAGATGCTGGGGCTTTCTGTGAATCCTTGAGGTGTGCGTGCAAATTTGAAACTTCGTCCATTTAAACAGAATCCGAACAAGTATTGGCTTTCCGGATCGATTGGGACGCTAAAGAAGGCGTTCTTGAGGTCAATTACAGTAAAAAACGTTGCTTCTGAATCAATAGCTGTCAATAATGAAGAGATATCTGGAACCACGGGATATTGTGGTATAATGCATTTATTCAATTCGCGCAGATCAATAACTAATCGATAAACTGGTGGTGCATTTGGATCAGTACGTTTAAGAATTGGAATGATAGGAGAATTACATACATTGGAGTCGGTTTCCACGACCACTCCTTGTGCAATGAGCTCGTCAATGATTTGCAGTAAAGCCACTACAGCATCTGGAGGTAACTTGTATTGTCGAATTCGTGGTAATACCACTCCTGCTTTGAGTGTGACTCGATATGGTGTAATGTGCATACAACCTACATCAGTGGGGCCTTGCGCCCATAAATGTGCAGGGACATTCTGCAACCGGTGATCCATGTCTCTCAATACATAGTGACCTTTAAAATCCCGCAAGAATAATCGTACTCCTTCCGGAGAACAGCATATTATAGCTCCTAGAGCTTTAAGTGTTTTTATACCTAACAAGTTTTCTGGGCATGATTTTGTAAGCAATAAATCTGTAGTCCGTGTCAAAGGACCAACTGCAAGAGGAAGAGGTTGCGATACTTCGTTAATAATAGGCTTTCCTGAAAATCCAAGGGAAACATTCTGTGAGCCTGAGAGGGGTGCCCCTGGAACCTCATCGTGACTAATAGTTGTTCTGCTTGCCCCTGATAATCGGGGTAGTCATTTTGTGCATACTGGTACATCTGTTGTGTCGTGTTTTGTGTTGCGGCTATAGGCTGTGGCTGTGGTACTGCTACGGTCTGTTGTGAAGCTGGCATAGGCGGTATGTTCTGTATATTCTGGGGTACTTGTTGTTGGGCCTGATCTTGTCTAGGTGGACGCGGTCTCTCCTTGGTCTTACCCGTGGAGATATTGTGTTTCAGAACTGCACAATCGTTTATATAATGACCTGGCTGTTTGCAATAGTTACATGTCCCTTTAACAGGAGCCGTCGAATTACCTGGCTGTGTTGCACCCTTTTTATGACCGTCAGCTGGAACTGACTGGGCAACTAACATTTTCATTTTCGTGTCTTTCATACGTCTTTGTTCGTGTTCTTGTTCCTCTCTAATTCTATTCTGGTGGTACTGTAACATTTGTAACATTTGTGAAGGGGTATTAGCTTGCCAAGTGCTCTCGACTTTCAGGACTCTGTTCTTAACCTGGGGCAGGGAATTCTCGACTAATTTTGTTACAAAAAGATGTGGGTACGATTCGCTACTTGCTTTCAGGCCGCTGTTAATACCAAAACATTTTTCAAATCGGGAATAAAAATCACTAGTGTCTTCATCAGGTTTCTGTTTGCAAGCTGAGATTGCACCCCAGTCTTCCTTTTTCGTAGATAATAAACGTGGCAATACTTGTACTAACAATCCTGGCAATGCTTTAACTTTGTCCCCAAGTCCTAGGCCTGCGACTCGGGTATTTTCTTCATTTTCTAATGCAGCCCAATCAATCTTTGCGTCTCCCACCTCCCATTCTTTTTCTTTGAGTTTCTCGTAAATACCGGCAGGCAATAATACTTTCAATATTTTCATAATGTCTGGATAAGTATAATCACCCATGAGTAACATGTCTTTTATTTCACGATGAAAACCTGCTGGATCTTTATCATGGCTGGGCACTAATTTTTTCATTTCCAATAATTCTATTTTAGTTATGGGCGTGTACACAAACACGCGTCTAAAAGTATTATTATCATTCTTAACTGGGTGCACTTCTCGTAAGGGATTCTGTCTGTCTATGTAATACATTTTTCTTTCCATAGAGTGTGCTGAATCAGGCTGTGGACACAGGAAGGCACTATATCTGTGCCGATGTTCTAGAATTACTTTAATTAGATCGGTACCTAGACCTCTCCATTTATTCATGAGTAGTTCTACTAATATATCAGGCAGGGGACCTGGATCGGAATGTTGGCTTCTATACAATATGAGTAGATGTTGTATCATATACATACCAGCTAAACGCTGTTCGCTTGGTGACATATTCAAAAACGTGTGTGCTAGCGCATCATCACTATATTTTTCAGAACTGTCAGCCCATTGTACTGCTGACCTGGCTAATTCTTGTTCGTCCATAGAATCAAGTACATGGTACCCCATTCGTTCTCGAAGTCTATTGTCAGTGGCCTGGAATAAGTGTTCAGGAGTTCTCGGATTAGACATGGCTGCCTGAAAAATTATTTTACTTTCTGGACGTACTGGACGCATTGAATTATTAAAGGATCTTCCTTTACCTACATAAGCTATCATTTCTCTAGCTGGTAATTGTACTTGTCCTGTTGCCGTTTCTGGTGTTTCCTCCTCCCCTGAGGATTCAACTTTGTCTGAATCTATTTCTGGTTCTGGCTGTCTTCTTTCATGTATTTTTATTACTGCATTTCTGATCCTTCGGTACATGTTTTCTATACAACTCTGTTTATCATGGTTCCCGTCTGCTATATTCTGACCCCATCTATTAAGTGTTTTCATTTCTTCCGGGTTTGCACCCGGCCTATCTTGTTCTCTTATTAGGCAGTTTATAAAAAACCGTAATATCTTGGCTTGAGTGTCAACTTTTTGGTAAGCCATGGCCTCGCCAATACTTTCAGGGCCTTCCCCTGTTTGAACAAAATGATATATTCTATCTAGATGATCAACCATTCCGGGTAATAACAATAAAAAGTTTGTAACTCGTCGTAATCGTATTGATGCGAGCATCATTCTGTCATCATTCTTTTTACCGGGTACTGGATCATATCTACAGTCTGCGAGACGTTCTTTATATATGTCATAATCGGCTGATTGAGGTGTACGTTGCTGCGCTAAATCCCTATAAGTCCATCGGTGTGCTTGTGGTGGCGATTGGAAACCTGTCGCACCTCCTGCCGCACCTCCTGAGGTGCCGGATCCAAAAGGATTTGTTGGGTGTAAAGTGGGGAGAGGTGGCGGGAAAGGGGGGAGAATAGGTGCAGGAAGAAGTGGAAGAACAGGCGGAAGGGTTGGAACGGGAGGAGGAGTAGCTTGCCGCGGAGGTGGGGGTTGATTATCTCGGGCTTGAGAGCCGCCAGTAGGGGGTGTGCGTGGCGGTGCGACATTAACATATTCGGGGGCTACATCGTCTAGATAGGAAGAAAGGAAAATGTCCTTTGCGGTTTTGTGATGCATTTTAGTCGGGAGCAATGGAGGTGGTAGATCTTTTGGTACTTCCGGGGTGGCCTTAGGTAAACCCTCGGCCAGAAGAGGATACATACCATTCATAAGGGTGTTTCGTTGTCTATCTACTTGTTCTGTTTTTACTCGGATGCCTTCCTCAACTAATACATTTTCTCGGGACTTGTCTGAATACTCTATACTTTTCTCTTCTTTTCTGAGCGCTTTTTCTGTGCGTCTATGCGATTCTTTATGCCATAATTCAATGGTATCTTTCTGTGACTGTCTGGCTTTCTTTTTCCATAATGCTTCTTCTACTCTCATGATGCAATCTGCATCCCATGTCCCTGCAGCGGGCCATCTCTGATTCTCTGCTAGATCCTTGGTGTAGTCCACCCATAAATCAAGATATAATACGGCATCTAGGCCATGTTTGTGGTACATAAAGTACCCTGGAGTGTCCCTAGGTGGAATGGGAACGGCTTCCTCGAGTATCCCTTTTCTAGTTTTTATCTGTCTTAATTTGGAGAATAGTGGCATCTTAAAAATCTGGCTACTTGATCCTTACTCGGACTTAAACACAATTAATACAATAATCACAATAATGAAAATCGAACAATCACTCATACCACGACATTTTGATACACATTAAAACATTTTTTAAAACGAACAACAATGATTAGAATAAAACTAGCTAACTGCATAATACTAGATGTACTGCTAAACAGCACAGATACACCGCCAAAACAGTGCAGACAGGATATACTGCTAAACAGTACAGATACACTGCTAAAACAGTGCAGACCAGGTCTGTGTACCCAAACCCGTCTTGACCGGCACAAATTAATGCGCACGTCTAGATGCGTCCTCAGCAATGGTACTCACCGGGAAGCACGGAACGGAAAGCCTCGGAAACTCTGGACTGGACTGGACTGGACCGGACTCGACTCGACTCGTGACGTAGGTACTTCGGAACTTCGGAACCTGGTGGGCCTCTGTATACCTCGGATCTTGCTCTCTCAGCTAGGCTCTGGTCGGGATCCTCCGCACTCCTCACCACCTCGTCTGGGTGTTGATCGCAGCCTCAGTCACCTCCGTTGGCCTGAGGGAGGTACAGGAAATCCTGCGGGTACGCGTAGTTGTCCGTCCGGCTGTGGCAGGGGGCCAGGCCTGCAACGCACCTCCGGCGCGTGGGGTGGGGGAGGGGTTCCTGTTCGGACGCCAGTTATGTGGTAAATTTAAATTACCTATGCTTAATTTATGCAGTAAAGTTCAATAAGAATAACTCAGTCAAAAATGAGAGGCAGAATCCGTGATATTTGAGGTTTTAAAAGGGGTTTTATTCCTTAAAAAGGAATTTGTTCGAACCAGGTTAATCACACTTCCGTCACCGCGAAGGTTCGGGAAGGGACAGACAATACTTTATTGACAGTTAATCATATATATAGTCAATGCATTACAGTAAAGGCAGATGCAGAAGGCGTAACAGCTGAGAGGAGAGATAAGAATACACATACGTAATGAAAAGGCGTTACAATAGGCGTGCATGAAGGCGTGTACTAGAAACGTCATTAAGAGGATGTCACAAGTGGGTGGATCCATAAGAGAATCCTGCAGTGTCAGCAAAAATATATGGCAGAGATGCGCGCGCAGGCAGCATGACGTGTGATTGACGTGTAACTGGAGGGTAAAGGGGACTTGACATTTAGCCCTACATGAGGAGACAGAAGTCTGGGATGTCAGATCAACCTAATCCCAAATCGTATCTAATATCTTATGTTTAAGGAACTGTATTATCTGGAAGGAAAAGGTCTCTCGGGCAGAGGCTATTCTATACTAACTATTAGTGCGTGTATAAGCGTCTACGTGTCTGCATGAGATGCGAGGGGGCATGGGCCTACCATGGTAACAGGAGCTATGAATTACTTGCACGGAGACAGGGAGGCCGGGCCCTTTGCTCTGCAGCTGGAAGGATGTTTACCTAAACTTTACTAGACAGGAATGTATTTTTTGAGGGGCGGAGCAGATAACTTGAAGGCTGAATACAGTCTTGGCAGGCAACAGGCCGAGCCAAGCACCGTTAGCCGCGCAGGGAGTAAGACAAAGGTCACGGATACAGATGCAGGTCCAGGCTGGAGCATTCAGAGGCAGAAAGCAGGAAAAGGCTCGATGGCAGAATTCAGGGCCTACCTTGCCAGAGCTGAAAAACGTGTAAAGTACACCACATAAAGACGTTGGCAAGGCATACTTAGGAACGGAATATTCGACCCATTCATGGTGGATCTGAAAGAGGACATGTTAACGTTGGACGCAAATGTATTTGCGTCTTCATAGCTGGAAGTGGAGGGAACATACATGTACTTGTAGCGCGTACATGGAGCCGTTGGGGTCTAAGATAGGGGACACAATTGATCATAAAAATTCATATTTCCTCATTCCCTCCTTGTCCCCTACGGACCCTTCATGATATATCGATCCTCATGAATCGATCAATCTGTTCACGTAACATCATTTGCTCTTCTTTCTTCTTATGGCGTTTTGAATGGGAACTTGAATGTGGAATACATGATGTGGCACACAGGCCGCAAATCGCTGGCCCACATTGTAGACATAGGCAGCAACTGAATACTATGAGAAGGGCAATGCCTAGGAAGGATAGGACCTTCCATCCCCAGGCTGTCAACGTTGTCCAGAACCAACCGGACCAAGTCCAGGTGCCTGGATTCTGGTGTATCAAACTTGCAATCTTATGAAGACGGGTTATAGCTTTATATACTGATGGCGCGTTTTCTGGAATGAAAACACAGCAGCTCGATCCGATGACTCTACAGGCTCCGCCCCTATCGGCTAGGATGACGTCAAGGACAAGACGATTTTGAAGAACAACAATCCGCATAGCAGACTGCTCCTCTGTTAAGTTGCCTAGGGCAGAAGTAGTTTCATTCACTACTGCTTCGAGGGTTCTAGTTAATTTGCGTATCAGTTTACTATTAAAGACAGCACCTAAGTAGGGAAAGAAACCTTTATTGAAGTCTGTGTATTACTCCCATGCCGTTTCAGTGTAATCGACAATCGGGAGATCTCTCCGGAGTCTATTGTTTACTAGATGGGTATTTCTATGATAATCAGGAGGGGCTAGGAAAACAGGTGGCAGAAGGAATGCAATGTAACAGGTACCATCCCAATCTAGAGGTAAGCGTATATATGCGGTATGACCACAAATGAAGTAGGAATGACGGGTAGCTCTAAATGTAGACTTGCCTTGATCACTGAATTCGACCACAGTAGTACATTTACTATGACCTAAGTGTACTGAACCATTCTTTCTAACACATAATTCACTTTTGACTGGTAATACTGACATAGCAGGCAAGACTGGTGCAGCTTCGGATTCAACATTCAGAATCATGAGGTTCAGTGTAAAGTTACCTAATCCATATACTTCATTTTCTAGGTCAGTTCCTGTTCTTGTGGGAAGTCCCTCCTTGTTAGGGTAGCAGGCTTTAAGCAAAACTAAGTTCAGGTTTCCCCAAACCCAACTTCCATCGTAAACTACAGTATCTGAATCTAAAGAATTAATCAAACTAAACCATGCACCACATGAACCATTGTGTGTGAACGGGTACGGAAAGAGGGGCAGAACTCCCTTGTATTTCTGGTAGGGAGGGAGTCGGCCACATATCCAACAATTTGTAGCGTTGTTGGTCTGATGGGAGTGATGTAACATACTAATGAATGTGTTGTTGCGCAGCGCAAGTCTGTAAGACAATTCATGCGGAGGTAATTCGCTAAAAGAATGTTCGGCAGTGACGTTGAAAGCAGAATGTGCACGCTTGAAAATAGGGTAATAGATGTGCAAAAGTATACTTGCAGCAATAATCAGAAGACTTAGAAAAAACATAATCAATAATGTCACTATACAGTGACTACGAAGTGATTTACAATATGCACGTTTCTTGAGCTGTCTCTGTCTATCTCTCTCTCTATTTCGGTCTAGGGGATACATGTCAGAAACTAATTTAACCGATTCACCTAGGGGAGGACTTAAACAATTAAACTGTCTGACTTGCTAGACCGTAGTTTCAGTTTATACTCTTGGGAAGCGGTTTTCTCAACCAGGGGGAGTTTTGAGTCAGTCTGTGGAGGAGGGCAGGGCTGAGAGTTCAAATCAGAAGGAAGTCCATGAAACTTTTTAATGTGGCTCGAGTGCAGCCACCCTTTCCGGCCCTCAATTTTCACGGCGGTCCTCGTCGTCAGAAGAACCAACTTCGGTGTTTGCCAGCGGGGCTCCAGCGGGCTTCTTCGGTCAAAATTCCGCACAAAAACAAAGTCCCCAGGGACCACTTCATGGGGCTTCACCTCGGTGTTGTCGGGAAAGGCTGCAGCTACCTGTGAACGACAAGATTGTAGTGCAGACATCAAGGAAGCAAGGTAATCTGTCAGCATAATACAGTCAACATCCGTTATTTTACGAGGTATAGGCGTCCCCCACATATTTGGTGGCCTACCGAAGACCACCTCATACGGGGATAGCCCTGTTCGAGAATGCGCTATCATTCTCATGTAGAAGAGCGCAACTGGCAAAGCTACTATCCAGTCAACGCCTTTCTCTCTGCAGATTTTTGAAAGTCGGATTTTCAGAGTCTGATTATGACGCTCCACGAGACCTGCTGCCTCGGGATGCCGGACACAGTGGAATTTCCACTGATAACCTAACAGGAGTGTAATGTGTTTTACAAGCTCGGATGAGAATGGCTGACCGTTATCTGAGTACACGATACGGGGCAAACCATACCGTGGGAAGAATTCGCGAACCAGCTGCTTGGCAGTGGTCGGAGCAGTGTAATCTGGGACTGGATATGCTTCTGTCCATCGGGAAAGTGCACATACGACTACGAGGACATATTTGAATCCCCGACAGCGTTCCATCTGGATATAATCCATCTGGAGGACTTCAAAAGGATGATCGGGAGGTTGAAATCCACCTTGCTCTACAGGAATGCTTTTACCTGGATTGAACTGACAACAAATCATGCAAGTACGCACTTTCTGTTTGGCTGCTGCTCGTAAGTGTTTATTGAACCATATGTTTTGAATACTGTCTAGCATGGCTTTTTCTCCGAGGTGTGCTGGACTATGTATCGTGTTAATGATGACTTGAACCATAGAGTCGGGGAGAAACCATGTAGATTTTCCCTTCGTCATCCATCCCTGAACTGTTTGGATCCCTCCTAGTTCAGTCCATTTCTTGATTTCTTCTGGGTCTGTGTACGGTTTAAAATGTACTACAGTGTCTGATTTCTATGTGTGGTTGAAACAATGTCAATTCATAACCTGTCAGTCGTGCTATAGTCAAGTGCTGGGTCTGTGTACGGTTTAAAAGAACTTCCACGGAATGTGGAACTTGCACTGTCAATTGATGTCCTAATACTATGGAATCACTTTGTCTGATTGCTAAAGCTGTCGCTGCAACTGATTTCAAGCACGCAGGCAGAGCCTGGGCCACTGGATCTAATGTGCTAGAAGAGTAAGCACACGGTTTGTGTGAACCTGCTTGTTCCTGAGTGAGTACTGACAAGGCAGTACCTTCACGTTCTGTGACAAAAAGTGTAAAAGGCTTACTGTAACATGGTGTTGCTAAAACAGGTGCTTGACATAAGGCTTTCTTTAAGTCTTCAAAAGCTTGTGTATGTTCCTGAGTCCAAGGGAGGACAGTCGATGTCGCTGCCTCCTGGGTTGTCAACTGAATGAGTGGTTTTGCTAGAAATGCATATTGGGGAATCCATTGTCTGCAGTACGAAGTGAGGCCTATAAAGGCCCGCACCTCTTTTTGTGTCTTGGGTGGTGACATGTTTACAATTAACTGGATGCGATCAGGTGTGAGCTGTCTCCCCCCTTTGGAAGGCAAGTGACCAAGGTACACAACTTGCTGAACACAGAATTGCAGCTTCGAAGGGGATACCTTGTGCCCCTTGTCGGCCAGAAAATGTAAAACCGTCAGTGATGCTTTTTCACATTCAGGTTCGCTTCGGGCGGTGATCAGCAGATCATCGACATACTGAAGCAGGGCGGTGTTAACAGGCATGTGGATACTGTCAAGTTGTCTTTTCAGTGCTTGGCTATAGATGCTGGGGCTTTCTGTGAATCCTTGAGGTGCGCGTGCAAATTTGAAACTTCGTCCATTTAAACAGAATCCGAACAAGTATTGGCTTTCCGGATCGATTGGGACGCTAAAGAAGGCGTTCTTGAGGTCAATTGCAGTAAAGAACGTTGCTTCTGAATCAATAGCTTTCAATAATGAAGAGATATCTGGAACCACGGGATATTGTGGTATAATGCATTTATTCAATTCCCGCAGATCAATAACTAATCGATAAACTGGTGGTGCATTTGGATCAGTACGTTTAAGAGTTGGAATGATAGGAGAATTACATACATTGGAGTCGGTTTCCACGACCACTCCTTGTGCAATGAGCTCGTCAATGATTTGCAGTAAAGCCACTACAGCATCTGGAGGTAACTTGTATTGTCGAATTCGTGGTAATACCACTCCTGCTTTGAGTGTGACTCGATATGGTGTAATGTGCATACAACCTACATCAGTGGGGCCTTGCGCCCATAAATGTGCAGGGACATTCTGCAACCGGTGATCCATGTCTCTCAATACATAGTGACCTTTAAAATCTCGCAAGAATAATCGTACTCCTTCCGGAGAACAGCATATTATAGCTCCTAGAGCTTTCAGTGTTTTTATACCTAACAAGTTTTCTGGGCATGATTTTGTAAGCAATAAATCTGTAGTCCGTGTCAAAGGACCAACTGCAAGAGGAAGAGGTTGCGATACTTCGTTAATAATAGGCTTTCCTGAAAATCCAAGGGAAACATTCTGTGAGCCTGAGAGGGGTGCCCCTGGAACCTCATCGTGACTAATAGTTGTTCTGCTTGCCCCTGTATCAATTAAAAACTTTCTGTCTTTCCCTAATACTTGACTGTGTACATAAGGACCCTCTTGATCTACAGGAACCTCAATAAGAGGCCAGCCAACCTCCCTCTCTAGGCTGTTTCATGTGTATCGCTGATAATCGGGGTAGTCATTTTGTGCATACTGGTACATCTGTTGTGTCGTGTTTTGTGTTGCGGCTATAGGCTGTGGCTGTGGTACTGCTACGGTCTGTTGTGAAGCTGGCATAGGCGGTATGTTCTGTATATTCTGGGGTACTTGTTGTTGGGCCTGATCTTGTCTAGGTGGACGCGGTCTCTCCTTGGTCTTACCCGTGGAGATATTGTGTTTCAGAACTGCACAATCGTTTATATAATGACCTGGCTGTTTGCAATAGTTACATGTCCCTTTAACAGGAGCCGTCGAATTACCTGGCTGTGTTGCACCCTTTTTATGACCGTCAGCTGGAACTGACTGGGCAACTAACATTTTCATTTTCGTGTCTTTCATACGTCTTTGTTTGTGTTCTTGTTCCTCTCTAATTCTATTCTGGTGGTACTGTAACATTTGTAACATTTGTGAAGGGGTATTAGCTTGCCAAGTGCTCTCGACTTTCAGTACTCTGTTCTTAACCTGGGGCAGGGAATTCTCGACTAATTTTGTTACAAAAAGATGTGGGTACGATTCGCTACTTGCTTTCAGGCCGCTGTTAATACCAAAACATTTTTCAAATCGGGAATAAAAATCACTAGTGTCTTCATCAGGTTTCTGTTTGCAAGCTGAGATTGCACCCCAGTCTTCCTTTTTCGTAGATAATAAACGTGGCAATACTTGTACTTACAATCCTGGCAATGCTTTAACTTTGTCCCCAAGTCCTAGGCCTGCGACTCGGGTATTTTCTTCATTTTCTAATGCAGCCCAATCAATCTTTGCGTCTCCCACCTCCCATTCTTATTCTTTGAGTTTCTCGTAAATACCGGCAGGCAATAATACTTTCAATATTTTCATAATGTCTGGATAAGTATAATCACCCATGAGTAACATGTCTTTCATTTCACGATGAAAACCTGCTGGATCTTTATGATGGCTGGGCACTAATTTTTTCATTTCCAATAATTCTATTTTAGTTATGGGCGTGTACACAAACACGCGTCTAAAAGTATTATCATTCTTAACTGGGTGCACTTCTCGTAAGGGATTCTGGGGCATATTATCAAGGGGGTTTATCTCCGCTTTTTTGGCTTTAAAAGCCAAGAAAGCGGAGATAAAATTATCTCCCTATTACCAAGCTGTCGCTAACACCAGTTAGCGACAGCTAGTAGGAGATAGCGACCATCTTGGGCCCCACTTTGCATGTCAGTGATATTTATCACTAATGACATGCAAAGTGGGCGTGCCAAGATGTTAGAGACTGAAAACAGTCGCTAACATCGCTATCTCCTATTACCAACTTTTGGAGATATTCGCGCTAAGCGGGAATATCTCCAAAAGCTAACACCTGCCCTGAGCAGTTCTTAGCCATGTTATCCAATGGGAGGTGGATAACATGGCTAAGAGCATTTGCTCGATAATGCATGAATATCGCTGACTTTTCAGCGATAGTCATGCATTTCGGCCGTTTTTTATCGCATTTGCGATAAACCTTGTTAATAGCAAGGTTTATCTGCGATAAAAATCGCCGATGTGCGGCGATAATTTTTGTCTCTAAACAAGTTAGAGACAAAAATTATCGCTAGTTGTTGGTAATATGCCCCTCTGTCTGTCTATGTAATACATTTTTCTTTCCATAGAGTGTGCTGAATCAGGCTGTGGACACAGGAAGGCACTATATCTGTGCCGATGTTCTAGAATTACTTTAATTAGATCGGTACCTAGACCTCTCCATTTATTCATGAGTAGTTCTACTAATATATCAGGCAGGGGACCTGGATCGGAATGTTGGCTTCTATACAATATGAGTAGATGTTGTATCATATACATACCAGCTAAACGCTGTTCGCTTGGTGACATATTCAAAAACGTGTGTGCTAGCGCATCATCACTATATTTTTCAGAACTGTCAGCCCATTGTACTGCTGACCTGGCTAATTCTTGTTCGTCCATAGAATCAAGTACATGGTAGCCCATTCGTTCTCGAAGTCTATTGTCAGTGGCCTGGAATAAGTGTTCAGGAGTTCTCGGATTAGACATGGCTGCCTGAAAAATTCTTTTACTTTCTGGACGTACTGGACGCATTGAATTATTAAAGGATCTTCCTTTACCTACATAAGCTATCATTTCTCTAGCTGGTAATTGTACTTGTCCTGTTGCCGTTTCTGGTGTTTCCTCCTCCCCTGAGGATTCAACTTTGTCTGAATCTATTTCTGGTTCTGGCTGTCTTCTTTCATGTATTTTTATTACTGCATTTCTGATCCTTCGGTACATGTTTTCTATACAACTCTGTTTATCATGGTTCCCGTCTGCTATATTCTGACCCCATCTATTAAGTGCTTTCATTTCTTCCGGGTTTGCACCCGGCCTATCTTGTTCTCTTATTAGGCAGTTTATAAAAAACCGTAATATCTTGGCTTGAGTGTCAACTTTTTGATAAGCCATGGCCTCGCCAATACTTTCAGGGCCTTCCCCTGTTTGAACAAAATGATATATTCTATCTAGATGATCAACCATTCCGGGTAATAACAATAAAAAGTTTGTAACTCGTCGTAATCCTATTGATGCGAGCATCATTCTGTCGTCATTCTTTTTACCGGGTACTGGATCATATCTACAGTCTGCGAGACGTTCTTTATATATGTCATAATCGGCTGATTGAGGTGTACGTTGCTGCGCTAAATCCCTATAAGTCCATCGGTGTGCTTGTGGTGGCGTTTGGAAACCTGTCGCACCTCCTGCCGCACCTCCTGAGGTGCCGGATCCAAATGGATTCGTTGGGTGTAAAGTGGGGAGAGGTGGCGGGAAAGGGGGAGAATAGGTGCAGGAAGAAGTGGAAGAACGGGCGGAAGGGTTGGAACGGGAGGAGGAGTAGCTTGCCGCGGAGGTGGGGGTTGATTATCTCGGGCTTGAGCGCCGCCAGTAGGGGGTGTGCGTGGCGGTGCGACATTAACATATTCGGGGGCTACATCGTCTAGATAGGAAGAAAGGAAAATGTCCTTTGCGGTTTTATGATGCATTTTAGTCGGGAGCAATGGAGGTGGTAGATCTTTTGGTACTTCCGGGGTGGCCTTAGGTAAACCCTCGGCCAGAAGAGGATACATACCATTCATAAGGGTGTTTCGTTGTCTATCTACTTGTTCTGTTTTTACTCGGATGCCTTCATCAACTAATACATTTTCTCGGGCCTTGTCTGAATCCTCTCTACTTTTCTCTTCTTTTCTGAGCGCTTTTTCTGTGCGTCTATGCGATTCTTTACGCCATAATTCAATGGCATCTTTCTGTGACTGTCTGGCTTTCTTTTTCCATAATGCTTCTTCTACTCTCATGATGCAATCTGCATCCCATGTCCCTGCAGCGGGCCATCTCTGATTCTCTGCTAGATCCTTGGTGTAGTCCACCCATAAATCAAGATATAATACGGCATCTAGGCCATGTTTGTGGTACATAAAGTACCCTGGAGTGTCCCTAGGTGGAATGGGAACGGCTTCCTCGAGTATCCCTTTTCTAGTTTTTATCTGTCTTAATTTGGAGAATAGTGGCATCTTAAAAATCTGGCTACTTGATCCTTACTCGGACTTAAACACAATTAATACAATAATCACAATAATGAAAATCGAACAATCACTCATACCACGACATTTTGATACACATTAAAACATTTTTTAAAACGAACAACAATGATTAGAATAAAACTAGCTAGCTGCATAATACTAGATGTACTGCTAAACAGCACAGATACACCGCCAAAACAGTGCAGACAGGATATACTGCTAAACAGTACAGATACACTGCTAAAACAGTGCAGACCAGGTCTGTGTACCCAAACCCGTCTTGACCGGCACAAATTAATGCGCACGTCTAGATGCGTCCTCAGCAATGGTACTCACCGGGAAGCACGGAACGGAAAGCCTCGGAAACTCTGGACTGGACTGGACTGGACCGGACTCGACTCGACTCGTGACGTAGGTACTTCGGAACTTCGGAACCTGGTGGGCCTCTGTATACCTCGGATCTTGCTCTCTCAGCTAGGCTCTGGTCGGGATCCTCCGCACTCCTCACCGCCTCGTCTGGGTGTTGATCGCAGCCTCAGTCACCTCCGTTGGCCTGAGGGAGGTACAGGAAATCCTGCGGGTACGCGTAGTTGTCCGTCCGGCTGTGGCAGGGGGCTAGGCCTGCAACGCACCTCCGGCGCGTGGGGTGGGGGAGGGGTCCCTGTTCGGGCGCCAGTTATGTGGTAAATTTAAATTACCTATGCTTAATTTATGCGGTAAAGTTCAATAAGAATAACTCAGTCAAAAATGAGAGGCAGAATCCGTGATATTTGAGGTTTTAAAAGGGGTTTTATTCCTTAAAAAGGAATTGGTTCGAACCAGGTTAATCACACTTCCGTCACCGCGAAGGTTCGGGAAGGGACAGACAATACTTTATTGACAGTTAATCATATATATAGTCAATGCATTACAGTAAAGGCAGATGCAGAAGGCGTAACAGCTGAGAGGAGAGATAAGAATACACATACGTAATGAAAAGGCGTTACAATAGGCGTGCATGAAGGCGTGTACTAGAAACGTCATTAAGAGGATGTCACAAGTGGGTGGATCCATAAGAGAATCCTGCAGTGTCAGCAGAAATATATGGCAGAGATGCGCGCGCAGGCAGCATGACGTGTGATTGACGTGTAACTGGAGGGTAAAGGGGACTTGACATTTAGCCCTACATGAGGAGACAGAAGTCTGGGATGTCAGATCTACCTAATCCCAAATCGTATCTAATATCTTATGTTTAAGGAACTGTATTATCTGGAAGGAAAAGGTCTCTCGGGCAGAGGCTATTCTATACTAACTATTAGTGCGTGTATAAGCGTCTACGTGTCTGCATGAGATGCGAGGGGGCATGGGCCTACCATGGTAACAGGAGCTATGAATTACTTGCACGGAGACAGGGAGGCCGGGCCCTTTGCTCTGCAGCTGGAAGGATGTTTACCTAAACTTTACTAGACAGGAATGTATTTTTCGAGGGGCGGAGCAGATAACTTGAAGGCTGAATACAGTCTTGGCAGGCAACAGGCCGAGCCAAGCACCGTTAGCCGCGCAGGGAGTAAGACAAAGGTCACGGATACAGATGCAGGTCCAGGCTGGAGCATTCAGAGGCAGAAGGCAGGAAAAGGCTCGATGGCAGAATTCAGGGCCTACCTTGCCAGAGCTGAAAAACGTGTAAAGTACACCACATAAAGACGTTGGCAAGGCATACTTAGGAACGGAATATTCAACCCATTCATGGTGGATCTGAAAGAGGACATGTTAACGTTGGACGCAAATGTATTTGCGTCTTCATAGCTGGAAGTGGAGGGAACATACATGTACTTGTAGCGCGTACATGGAGCCGTTGGGGTCTAAGATAGGGGACACAATTGATCATAAAAATTCATATTTCCTCAAGTGGGAAAACCCACCGCAACACCCATGAAACGCCCTCCTGATGCATTGTAAGGGAACGCAGCGACTTGTGCTGCATTGCCTTACACCCTATCTAGGAGGCCATGAAAAGCCATGCAAAGTGACTTTGCATGGCCTCGTAGACATGGGTCCGCACTCTGTGCAACAAGAGCGCTCATAAAAAGTGACGCACCAGCAGTGCAAGGGGCTTTATAAATAAGCCCATAGACTTTGGAAGCACCATTTTTTCCTAAAACATTTTGCACATTTTGTATCAGTCTATCTTATAATGTGTGTAATGCAAGTATAAAATATAGACTTACATATTCACAGTGCTTTCTGTCACAGGCTGTGACCTCATAGCACTAAACTTACACAAGCCACTATTCTCCACTGCACCAACCACGATTTAATTCTGTGTCTCTCTGGTTTCACAGAGACATTTGCGGGTCATCAACAAATAGAGGTTTCATAATGTACTTAAGTGCATTTCCCACTGAGTAACAATTTGTTAAAATGTATTTATTATTAATTGAAGCTCCCTATTAATTTATATGTAGCTACCTGATGGTAAAAGCCTAAAAAACGTACTGAATATTTTGTTTTTAGCCACACCTCTGAGCTAGCCCCCTTGTTTAAACTCTCAAGTAGGTGTGAGCGGGAAATCCGTTACGCTCGCGGATTTTGCGGATTTTTGGGAAATCCGCAATCCGCGAATTTTGCGGATTTCCCGCAAAATCTGCAAAAAAAAATCCGCGAACGTAACAGGTTCAAAAGTTGAACCCCCACTCATGCAACTATTTTACAATGGCGCCAGCAAGCTGCCAGCGCCGTTGTAAAATAGTTACAAAGTTAGCTTGCACAGGAACCACTAGATAAAACGAAGCAGGTGCTGCTTTATTTTATCTAAGTGCTTCCTGTGCAAGCTAACTTTGTAACTATTTTACAACGGCGCTGGCAGCTTGCTGGCGCCATTGTAAAATAGTTGCATGGCTGGGCACAGGTCTGCAGCTCACTCAAGGGACCCCTGCGCCCTTCGGGGCGATTGCATAGTAACACACACATGGTCGCTCGAACTAGTTGATGCCCAAATTCAGTGACTCATTCATTAGCCCAAAAGCAATCGTGTGCGTCGCTGGACAGGTGTGCCTTCTTCCCAAATCTACCGTGGAAAATCAGCTGTGATGCTGGATAGGCTTTGCATCCTTGACTTTCACGAGCGCAATACCCGTGCTGTTCCTGTGACCAGGAGCTTCTTTCTCTTCATCTGCTGAACTGATCTTTCTCTGACCTTTTATTCACACAAGAGGCACATACCCTACTGGGCACATTGTGTTCGCACGGGTTTCTGCAAGTTCGCACGCGTTTTGTCTAATTTCGCAATTTGCGAAATTGTACAAAACCCTCGCGAACTTGCAGAAACCCGTGCGAACATAAAAAAAAATACGCGCGGATTCGCGGATTTTGCGGATTTTCGCAATCCGCAAATTCACAAATCCGCAAATTCGCGGATTGCCAATCCGCAAAATCCGCTCATGCCTACTCTCAAGGCCCTTCAGCCCCCCAAAACATGACTGAAGTCAACAGCATCAAACTAATATAAACTGGAGTCAGTTTTTGCTAAAATAAAAAGCATTTGTTTTCATAATGTTAAAATCAAAACCTTTTTAGAAAAACAGAATGAAGGACGATTAAGGGACCATTTCCTATTCTGGAATTGAAAGACACACAATTGATGGACGGATGCAGAACAAATTAAAACATTCACCCCCAGTCAAGAGATCTGGGTTATTGAAGCATACTACGTGGACCTTATAGTTCATCGTTAATGATTGTAAATGGTATGTTTTAATTATGATGAATGATGTTTAGCTATAAAATATAGTATGGTTTTTCTCAGATGCCATGCAATAAAGTTGCAGCCCATGCATTAAATTGTGGTTGGTGCAGTGGAGAAAAGTGGCTTGTGTAGCTTTAGTGCTATGAGGTCACAGCCTGTGACAGAAAGCACTGTGAATATGTAAGTCTTTATTTTATACTTGCATTACACACATTATAAGATAGACTGCTACAAAATACGTAAAATGTTTTATGAAAAATGGTGCTTCCAAATTATAGGGGCTTATTTACAAGGGCCACTGGAATTATGTGATTGTGCGACTGCAATGATTTTAGCATAATTATAGATTTGCTGCATTTGCCAGCAAATCCATCATCTGCCGCATAATCTGCTGATTTTAACAGAAAAAACATTTTATTTCTCAAAAGGTTCAAAAGTTACTAACAAGCAGGTGTTGCCATTTAGTAGAAGGCCCTTTGTAAAGCAGCATTGGTCACCTTTTTGTTGCTTATTAATATATTTGGGTCTTAAACTGGTACTAATGAGGTGCAACCACAGATTGGTCGTTTCTCTGGAGAACATTTATGGCTGTCAATAATAAAGAGTACCAAGTTCAAGAAATTTTTGTCAGGAGGGGGTTCTTACAACAAAACATTTAGGAAAGTGGTGGTCTCAGCATCAAAAAGTTAGAAGACCACTGGTCTATGGTGTCCTCTTCTCCTCCTTCCTGAGGCCCTAATTGGTCTTTGTGTGTCTGGGCCCCGCCCACCTGTCCAAAGATACCAGGATCCTTCATTAGTTTCATGGATGTTGGCTTTCTGCCCAGCTTAACCAGTGATCCTTTTTTTTCCCCACAGGTGTTCTAGTGAGCGCAGCAGCAGCCAGCATGTACGGCGGGAACCCCTTCAGGTAAGCTTGGAAGTTCTGATGTTTCCTCCTCATACAGGTAAACCCGTAACATATCTGATTGGATAGTGCTGCAATTTAATTGATGGGATTTTGTTCAACTGAAAGTGAACTTACTACTGCTTCTCCACGAGTCAGCTGAAAGGTATTGTCTTAGGGGGTTCAAATATCTCTTGAGCGTGAGGTCATTGATAAGGTTTTAGCATATGTTTCAGTAGCATTATTACAGAAAATAATATCTTTGCAATTGCCACTCTTCGCTTGGCAAGCACAGAGATCAAGTCAAGAAAGTTCACTTGGCTGGGTGTCCCATTAACTTAACATATGAATGCTATCAGTAAAAAAACATTGATTTTGGATCCTCTCATCTTAATGAGTGTCCCAAACAGGTGTCCAGAATCAGGTACGCCGAAACGACGGAGCATTTTGCAGCGCCTGGAGGCGCATAAGTGGCAGCCGCCCCTGCTGCTGAGCGGGGGTATTTTCCTGGCGGGGGCTCTTACCTGTGGGGGCCCAGCTCCACAACTTTCAGCATCACACCCACTGCTGCTGCACTCGCTCTCCCCCCCACCGACGCCGCTCCTGACATCGCGGTTGCGGCGGGGAGAGAGCAAAGACTTCAAATCCCGGCATCCCCTCACTGCCACCGGGGGCGCCGAAACGACGGAGCATTTTGCAGCGCCTGGAGGCGCATAAGTGGCAGCCGCCCCTCCCGCCTCGCGGGACGCGCGCGGGACCAGCCGGGCTAAGCCCGGGCAAAGGGCGGGCCCTCTGTGGCCCTCGGAGGCCAAAGGAGGTCGGGACGGGCCACCCATCTGACATTTCCTTGGAAGAGGTACCGAAATTTCATTGTTCATATTGTGACTTTCCTAGCCATACTGTTTTCTTTTTCATTATGTCCTTCTGGGAGGATCTTAACGCACTATGTGGAACCAATTATATACCGGACACACTGCCCACCATAAGCAAGGACACCAGTCCAGATGATGTAAACGACACCCTGCTGGATCCACTGCTTCACTTGACAAAACACAAAACCATAGCCATTACACCTCCGGCGGGGTCTAACATCCGCGATGGCGATATTGTTAAAGAGAAGCAAGCCAAAAATCCAATTGTACGTACTTGTCCTGCTCTTCTCCCCTCCAACCCAATTACACCGATGGGGGAGACGGTGTATGGAAAAATAGAAAACCGTGCATCACCTCTTCAACCATCTTTGTTGGCCGAGCTTGAACATTTGCTAACATCTCTCATATCACCACTGGTGACCAAAATTAACGATTTGGGGGACAGGTTATCCAGCATTGAACAAACAATGAAAACGCACATTTCACCAAGTATAAAACCGGTATTTTCCAACGGTCCTATCCCCCTCACTATTCCGGAACTACCTAAATCAAATTTCTGTAAGAACGCCTCCTCGCAAACATTGTCGCCTGCTACAGGCCTCAAACCGGCCAAAATTCACCCGCTGATAAAACATACTGAGGCCAAACCCGAACCTGTAAAAATGCTACGAATTGACTTGCCACCTGAAGCCGCCCCTTATGTGTCAGTCATATCTGGGGTCCCACCTTCAAGCCAGGGAAAATATGAAACACGTCAAGACCTGTTAAACAAGGTCATGCCCTGGCTACAGACCAACAGACCCCTGCCACCTAACTTGGATGGTGGAATTTTAAGTGTCAGGAGGGTGGGGTGGCTGGGCGCGCTGCCAAAAACCATCCCTGGGGATTTGGTGCTAATTAAATTCAAGCACATGAACATAGTCCCTTTTTTACGATCATGCAAGCACAAAGAGTGGGATGGCCCAATTCGCATCTGGGATTTACATGACTTTTATCCGAGCATCCCACCTATTACGTCTTCAAGAACAGCAGTAAACAATTATAACGTCTGGGGTGGGGGACCATGTGTACCTTGTGCCCCTAGCTTCCTAGCTCTTAACAGATTCGAACCTTTGTTCAAAAAACGCACTTTCCGACCTAATAGCACTGTGTGTCCTAGAGGTGTTCAATTTGACAGGGCATTGTTTTAAATTGTTTTTCTATTGATTAGCTGTTCTCTCTTATCAATTTAATCGTGTTTTAGAAATTGATATACATTGTTGTATTTATCTATGTTTTGTTGTTGCTTTTATGATTTTAAATTCAAAAATCGAATAAAGCTAATCTGAACAGGTACTTGTGGGCAAGTGCACTCTACTTGTACGAAGTCTGTACTGGAATATTTACATCTGAGGCATTCTGGTTGCACATAGTGTGATCAGGCTGGGATGTAATATACTCTATGTAAAAATTTGTGATGGTGTAATCCATGGCTACTATTGAGTGTGACCCCATTGTTCGGGTACAATAATAGTACAATACAGAGTCACTAACATCCCTGCCAGATCCTTTTCCCATCTAATTTTCTCTTTTTTCAGGAGGTGTCGTATGTCAGACATAAGGCTGTATATTTTGGTGAAAAGACCTTGTGAGGTCTCAGTGGTGATAATGTGGCCTAAATGACGGTGGCTAATTTGGAAAATCTAGATAGAAGGCCTAGACTGCAAATCTTAACCTCAAGTATGGAAATATATCTAGAGGTGAAGTCATCCCCAGCCTTTGAATTGTTCCAATGTCATAAATATTCATTACACATTTAGATCTCCCAATCTTGTCAACCCTAGCTGCTTAGCTTTTGGTTCTTGAGTGGCCATAGGTATTGAGTTATCCAGCAATGGGGTGTGGTGTGAGTGCAGTTTGCCCAGACCCTCATTTGTGCTAATTTATGTTAAGCATAACATGTGTATGCAATTGCACCACCGTTTGCAATAGGTTGTGTAGAATAACAATGTACTGGAGTGCGAGTTTTTTCAGATCATTACTCCTGAGTACTATACTGGGGCTTTAGACCATATAAAAGGGTTTAGGAGTGATGCTTGTTAATGGGATTACTATTGATTTTGTCCAGTGTACCTATAGTCTCAAGATTCACCCAAAACAAAGGTATTCTCTAAAGAAAGCATAAATGTTTTGATTGGGATGTTTAGCGTATAACAAAATATCATCTGCGTATAGAGAGAGATGGTGTAGCTTTTCATGGAGATTAATATCACGCTGTTAGCATACTTCTTTTTAATAATGCTGATCAGTGGCTCTGTGGCAATTGCTAGAAGAAGAGGGGATAGAGGTAGAGGACCTCCCTGTCTAGTGCCCCTGCATGTCTTTATTAGAGCTATCATTTGTCCTTTTATTTTACTTTGTGCCAGTAGGTTGGTGTATAATAATGCAATCAGAAAGATTAGGCCCCTCTTGCTCCTTTCTTTTTAATACTGCAAAAAGATAGGACCAATTAAAGGACTACAAGTTATCAGAGGTCAAAAATTAAGGGTTGAATTTATATTGTTCTGGAGACACCAGCCCTCTCATGTGGATATTCAGTTGGTTGACTATTATTTTTGGTCGAATTTTAGACCACATTTACTAGCATTTCACACAGCACAACACAGCAAGGAAACTTGCTGTGCTTTGTTGCTTAAAAGAGAGATCAAATATGCACCATATTGGCAAAGCTGTGACGTACTTCTGCTGCCTCCATGTGCTTGTGCACTGTGTACTGCCCAACACCAATGAAAGCCCCCTTGCGCCTGCATAGCAAACAGGATTGTTTTTGTGCAGCAAGGTTCCCCTTCCTGCACAAAAACAATCCTTAAAGGCATTTTCTTTTTACTATGTGTGATACAAATACATTACACATAGGATAAGGAAATAACAAGAGAAGTACAAATATTTCTTTTGATATGCCTGGTTCTGGGCAGTGTACCGTTTTAAGGCATTCCCAGGTTTACAAATCTTTGTAAATCTGGAAATGTGGCAAAATCCATACACGAATGCATTTGGAACTATTGACTGGAAAATCGAAGTTAAGATTACATTTTTTAGGTATATTTTTAACCTTGTTAAATTATATATATCAGTTAAAAACCTTTTTTAATATCGTTTTTATTTAGATTTTGGTTATTTTATCATGTTTTATGTGTTTTTATATTGGAATGTTAAATAATGTAATTTAAATGTATTATTTTAAATGTCTTTTTTTAATATTTTATTTATTTATGTAAAAATATTTTATTTGATGTTTATTTGTAATATTTTTATTTTTAGTATCCAGTTGTTGGGTTTACACAGGATGCTATAGACTGGAGTGTGAATAGTAAATCTGACCCCTTTAGTGTCCAAAACATTCCCCTAGATGGTACATATTGGAGTGGGAATAATAAATCTGACCCCTTTAATGTCCAACACCGTTTCCGAGATGGTTGAGATTCAAGTGTGAATAGTAAGTCAGATACTTTTAGTGTCAAGCATCATCACCTAGATGGTTTAGATTGGCGTGGGAATAGTAAATCTTAAACCTTTTGTGCGCAATACCATCCCCAAAGTTCTTCAAATTGGATTTGGAATCGTAAATCTGAGCCTTATATTGCCTAACACCTTCCTAAAATGGTTTACATTGGAGATGGAATAGTAAATCTGACCCCTTTAGTGCCCCACACCTATCCCAAGATGATTTAGATTGGATTGGAAATAGTAAATCAGACTCCAATAGTGTGCAACACTTTCCCAAAGGAGGCTTAGATTGAGATGGAAATAGTATATTATATTGTTTCGCCTGTTTTCTTGACAGTTATATTATATTGTAGTGTTTAAGTGAATCTTGTAATGTGATATTAGAGTTTTAATAGATTTGTAATAATACATTTTTATATTCATTGCTTATGCTTTTTCATACTTCATTTTTAAAATATTTATTTCTTACACCACAAAAAAATTGGTGCAAAGTTATAACATGTGTTTACTTTGATATTCATATAGATCTTTTTTAAATAATTACAAAGATTTTGTAGTGCACTTTATCATATAAATATTTGTTTTTTGTTTCACACATGTTACATATTTGTTTCTTCACATATGCATTTTTCACAAGTATGTTTACAAAAATGTTTATAACTGTATATAAATATATGTGAATTAGTACCATTGTTTTATATATTCTAATAGCATTTTTTTAAATGTGTGATACATATACATTGGTGTTGGTTTTATTTTTTTGCACATTTAGTTTAACATTTGCATGTATTTTCTTACTTAGGAAAAGAATATTTTTATTTGTATCTGATTTGCAGTGTTTTTTACTGCTATCTGCATTTTTTATACTATTTATATCATTGTTCGAGCGTTTTGGTTTTCTGCATGGCACGGTTCCTTGCTGCTGCCCAACTAATAAAGTAGGACTAATATGATGCCTTTTTTTAAGGTTTGTGGGGTAGGAAGGGCGTGGATAGGTGTACTTATTGAAGAGGAGTGTGTTTGATTGTAGTTTTGTGTTGTCAAGAGTTAGTTAAAAAAGATAGCACACCCTTGAGGAGCTCAGATGAACTAACTTTAACAACTATCACACAAGAATACATGGACCATTTATTTCTTTAGATACAGATTGAAATGGGCTCCCTAAATACCGAATTTAAATCCTTTCTGCATGAAATAAATAAAGTTGTCATGCAGCTGGGCAGTAGCGTGAATTACCTGGAATGCTAGGCAGACATGTGGTCTAAAGTACAGGAAATGCTGTGGCACAGAATCCAATCTCTAGAAGATAAACAAATTCATTTAAAAGTGAATGAGGAGGATCTTGAATATAGGAGCAGCCTAAAAGAATATCAATATTAAAGTCATCCATTGAGGTGCGAAGGGTGACAAATTCATGCATGAAATGCTGCAAACCATGAAAAATGCTCCAAAAACCCTCCTCTAAGACTTAATCATACAGACATAACTATGACCAACCTCAGACACACCGAGGGCACTCCGGACATCTTTACCTGAGTCCATTTCTTCGAGGATAAAGAAGCTATCATGCGTACTGCCAGAGCGAAGGCTGTCTTTATCTTTAGAAGCTCTACTATATAACTTTTCAAAAACTTCTCATTCACTATCCCAAAAAAATGGAGACTTCCAACCCATTATTGACTATCACAGAGAACACAAATTGAAATATCAATGAGGACAGCCTTTTAGCTTACATTTCTCTTCAAAGTAAAACAGACACCTAGTATGCTCCCTTAGGTCAAGGGGTTGCCTCAAGAGACAGTCCCTAATGATAGCACACAAGACACATGTCCAGAGGTCACCGAATTGCCCCCAGAATGCTTTACAGTATATAGACATTCTAGACTACACAGGGCTTTGCCCAGATCCTCTGATGAGACCAAGGGAGACGTTCTTGTCCACTTGCAGAACGTTGAAATTGAATCTTTTCAGCAATATTAGCTTCCTCAGACAGAAGTAAGTCACAAAGGCTCTTAGATAAACTTCAATAGGTGCGAGGCAGTGCCTCCGAATGAGTTTTCATAATAGGCTGTGATGTTGCTTGTGGAACAGGATACTACATTGTGTGGCTAATATTGCTTACAAGTCCTTCTTACCCACTTGACTCTAAATGTTTTCCTTCTGCCCCCAACTACTGGTATCCTCACTTATGAGGGTCAAACTTCCAGCTGGGAAGGCTGTGATCAGTCCACACATATGTCAGTTGGGGATATCAGGTTTGATAAATTGCATAAAGTTCACTGTCCAAAGTTTGTTCTATTTAGTTTGTTCCCCATGGGATTTTTTTAGTGCGGTGCGGAGGGGGAGTGGGGGCTTGGTTGACTAGCCCACTTCATTGCACTTGAGTCTCACCGTGCCTAGACCCCACTGGCATGATGCTGAGTAATATACACCCCTTTAATCTTCTTCTGTTAAGGGTTAAGGGTGCAATTTTCTCAATAAACGTAGACAGGTGTGGAGATACCTCGTATGTCACAACAAAATCAATGTTATCTTCTTATAGGAAACCCACTCACAGAAAACACAACAAGTGACTAGAGGGTTATTAAAGTAAGCTAAAAATTCAGAGTGCTGGAACAGCGTTAATCTTAATAAAGCTTTACGCCCCAAACACCGCTCATGGTTCTTTTCTGCATACCCTCTTAAAGGAACAACTGAAAAGACACTTAGGGAGACATTATAGTGGGAGGGTATTTTAATCTGGTGTGGGACACTGTGAGTGAGGGAAAGCAGAACACATACCAGGGGATAGGGTAATGTCAGCCATCCATAAAAAGGAGGTAGCTGGGTTGGGATGGTTGACTCAAGGTGCATATGCATCCACCTATCTTATTCCAGAATTGGCTATTGTTTTGTAGCACATGCACTTCTCAGATCTTTGCGGTCAGCCACAATATCAGAAATCTTTGTTTCCTATTATGCTCACATTAAACAAGGAACCCCAACCAACCCTAGGGTTTCAAACAGGTGGCTGAAACCACATATTTCAAGGAATCCCGTGAATAGGGCTTTGATAGCAACTACCATTAAGGAATACTTCCTATATAACTCACAACAAGTCATTGCTCCACTCGCACTCTGGGGTGCATTCCAAGGCATGATCAGGGGATTCCTCATCACCTTAGAAATAGATTAGGCCAGAGAAGCACACATCATCAAGCACACTCTCTCAACTGAAATAAAGGCACTGGAACACATAGAAAAACATTCAGCCTCTAAGCAAAACCAAATGAGTGTAGCCATTCTGATGGGCCAACTCAAATCCCACAGAATGTACCTTGTGGAAAGATTGCGGCTTCATTTAAAGTAGTGCTTCTATGATAAAGTCAACAAACTAGGTACAATATTGGCACATAAAATATGGTTCCACTGCGCAAAACGTACATTGCTCAGGTCCAAACCCAAGATGACACCTGGGCAATAAAGGAAGTGGAAAAACAACAGGCATTTCAAACTCTGTACAAACAAGGTGACAGACACATGACTGATATCCAGGTGTACCTACAAACATGTGACTGGGCACCCATCTCCTCAATGCAAAAAGAACATTTGGAGGCCCCGACAGAGCCAGATGAAATCCTGACAGCCCTTAAAGCAATGCCAGTGGGGAAGACTCTGGGGCCCGATGACCTCATGCTATTTAGGGAAGAGCCTACCACAGTGTTTAAGTCCTTCACCCATACCCTTAGCCTAACCCCAACTAGGAGTGATTCCAAAATTATTCTAATTTCTGAAGAAGCTAAAGATCTATCTAATTGTGTATCTTAACACCCTATTGCCTTGTTGATCACTGATGCAAAGCTGTTTGCTAAAATGCCATTACAAAAGATGGATCCCCTCATCCCTGGTCTGATAGACTCTGATCAGGTTGTATTTATTCATAATTGCCAAGGGGCAGCAACTTTAGATGTCTGTCCTAAGTGGTCGAAAAGGACCATAAAGACTAATCATTTCTTCTCTTTTCCTCTCATTGGATGCAGAGAAGGCATTTCATAGGGTCAGCTGGTGTTTCTTTAAGATGGTCTTAAGCAAGACAGCCCTAGGGCCTAGTATGATTGGCAAAATCATGATGGCTTACTCTTCTCCAACTGCTATCATTAAAGTTAACGGACAAGCACAGCACCTATCAAAATTCAAAGTGTCACAAGACAGGGATAACCCATATTCCCTTTTTTACCCTGGCGGTAGTACCTCTTACCATATAGATTAGGAACTCACTTAGGGTATCCAGGATCCCATCTGGGGTTCACAGCCTTATGGTGAACATAGTCATGGACAACCTTCTACATGCACTGACAAATTCTTCTGAATCCCTGCCAGAGGTTATTAAACTGTTGGACGCTTTTTAAGTAGCATTGGGCTTCAATGTTAACAATGATAAATCACAGACCCTCAATCTCCCTCTCCTGGCCCACTCCAATCCACATCTCCAGACCTTCGTCTCCTTCTGCTGGGCAAGATGGCTGGTTATGTTGAGGCTAAGCTACTTGGCCTAATACATAACCAGCCACCTTGACGGACAACTAGGGCTACTTGGCTAGTTTATCGTCAAAACATCCTAGCAGATCTCAGGAGGTGGCAGCCTCTTTACATCTCCTTACTGAGGTGTGTTAATGTCACTTAAAATGAAGGTGCTCCCCACGATGCGTCATTTAGTGCAATCTCGCCCTACCCCTATGTCTACGGCGGACATGAAAAACCTTCAAAACAAATTAGGTACATTTATATGGGGAAGGGTAAAACCCTGCATCTCCTATAAACTCCATATGCTACCAAGGGAACAAGGTCTCAACTTGGAAGAGCATTACTGGGTGGCACATCTAAGCTATGTCTCCGAGTGGGTGGATCAGGAGAGTGGAAAGTTCTGCCTACACATGGACTGTGCAGTGACTTGCAGGTTGCTGTGGGTCCTAGTTTGGCTTCCACAGCACAATCATCCGAAGTGTGCATACTTAGCTACCCCGATAAAAATTGTGTTAGATATATGCAGCCAATTTGCCATGGAGAAGTGTTTTACTAAATACCCCTCTCTTAACACCCTCTGGCGAGTAATCCAGTCTTCACTCCAGCTTCTGATCCCAATACATCAACAAAGTGGATACAGGGTGATTTCAGGACCCTGAGCGACCTCGTTGATGGAATAACACTTAAATCATTTGAAGGAAGTAACAAGAATATTAAGTTCCTGAAACTTCTCGCCTTCAAGATTGTCAGGTTCGCTATTGGGCACTGCACCCATCAAACACACTTGCAGCATCATGGCCCCTTGCCCTGTTTTAAAAATTGATCTGATCTTTTAAGGGCACAAAAGGGAAAGCATCTACAGCACAATACAAGAAGACAATCTAAGCTTCTCTCCGAATACCTGTTTCAATCTCATTGGGAAAGTGACATGGGGCAGACTATCCCTGATAAACAATGGAAGCACCTATGAAGGAATACCCCCAAACACAAAGAGCATCCTACCTAGAGAATCGGCCAATAAGATGAGCCTTCTATGGTATCTAACACTGGTTAGCTTGCCCCGCATGCATCTACCAACACAGGTGACTTGCTGCCACTGTAAGCAGGCAACTCGCACTTTCATGGTGATTCAAATATTTTGGAAAGAAATCCTGTGTCACATCAAAGGTACATTGTGCTACCCTATCCCAGCAGACCTTGATACTGGGGATAAAACAAATTGACACAGAAAGTATGACACCCACAGTCTGGGCACTGGTTCCCAGCATGACCAGTGCTGCCAAACAACTTATTGCACTCTTTTCGAAATAGATCTCCATGCCCCCGCGCATCATGGTTTAAACAAGCATTGGAAATGCAATAGGTCTCGCAGCATTAGAGTTAGTGCTTTTAGAATTGTTTATGGGTTTTTTGTTGTAAATCTTTAGCATTTTTGTTTCCTGTAGCCAATGCTAAAGAATTACAAATAAAAAAAGCCATAAACAATTGTAGAAGCTCTAACTAAAAATCCTCCGAGACCTATTGCACTGTGTGAGGGTGAGGGGTTGAGGGTGAGTGAGGGTGAGGGTGAGTGAGGGTGAGTGAGGAGTTGAGGGTGAATGAGGGGTTGAGGGTGAGTGAGGTGTTGAGGGTGAGTGAGGGGTTGAGGGTGAGTGAGAGTGAGAGTGAGTGAGGGTGAGGGTGAGGGTGAGTGTGAGTTAGGGTGAGTGGTTGAGGGTGGGTGAGGGTGAGGGTGAGGGGTTGAGGGTGAGTGAGTATGAGTGAGGGTGAGTGAGGGGTTGAGGGTGAGTGAGGGTGAGTGAGTGAGGGTGAGTGAGGGTGAGTGAGGGTGAGTGAGGGTGAGGGTGAGTGAGAGTGAGTGAGAGTGAGTGTGAGTGAGGGAGAGTGAGGGGTTGGGGGTGAGTGAGGGTGAGGTGTTGAGGGTGAGGTGTTGAGGGTGAGGTGTTGAGGGTGAGGTGTTGAGGGTGAGGTGTTGAGGGTGAGGTGTTGAGGGTGAGGTGTTGAGGGTGAGGTGTTGAGGGTGAGGTGTTGAGGGTGAGGGGTTTAGGGTGAGGTGTTGAGGGTGAGGTGAGGGGTTGAGGGTGAGTGAGGGTGAGTGAGTGAGGGTGAGGGGTTGAGGGTGAGTGAGTGAGGTTGAGGGGTTGAGGGTGAGGTGTTGAGGGTGAGGGGTTGAGGGTGAGGGGGTGAGGTGTTGAGGGTGAGGGCGAGTGAGGGTGAGGGGGTGAGGGGTTGAGGGGGTGAGGGTGAGGGGTTGAGGGTGAGTGAGTGAGGGTGAGGCTGAGGTGTAGAGTGTGAGTGAGAGTAAGAGTGAGGGTGAGTGAGGGGTTCAGTGTTAGTGAGGGTGAGGTATTCAGGGTGAGTGAGGGGAAGGGTGATTGAGGCATTGAGAGTTAGTGAGGGTGAGGGGTTGAGGGTTAGTGATGGTGAGGTGTTGAGGGTGAGTGAGGGTGAGGGTGAGTGAGGGGGAGGGGGAGGGGGAGGGGTTGAGGATGAGTGAGGTGTTTAGGGTGAAGTGTTGAGGGTGTGGGTGAGGAGTTGAGGGTGAGGGAGGGTGAGTGAGGGTGAATGGTTGAGGGTGAGTTGTTGAGGGTGAGGGGTTGAGGCTGATGTTTTGAGCGTGAGTGAAGGTGAGATGTTGATGGTGAGTGAAGGTGAGGTGTTGGGTGAGGCGTTGAGGGTGAGTGAGGTTGAGGGTGGTTGAGTGAGGATGAGTGAGAGTGAGGGTGAGTGAGGGTGAGGGTGAGTGAGGGTGAGTGAGTGTCAGTGAGGGTGAGGTGTTGAGGGTGAGTGAGGATGAGTGAGAGTGATGGTGAGTCAGGGGTTGAGGGTGAGTGAGGTGTTGAGGGTGAGTGAGGAGTTGAGGGTGAGTGATGGTCAGGGTGAGTGAGGGTGAGGGTGGGTGAGGTGTTGAGGGTGAGGTGTTGAGGGTGAGTGAGGGTGAGTGAGGGTGTGGAGTTGAAGGGGAGGCGTTGAAGGTGAGTGAGTGATGGTGAGGCGTTGAGGGTGGGTGAGTGAGGTTGAGTGTTTGAGGGTGAGGCATTGAGCGTGAGTGAGTGAGGGTGAGGTGTTGAGGGTGAGGGGTTGAGGGTGAGTGATGTTGATAGTTGTTGAGTGAGGATGAATGAGAGTGAGTGTGAGTGAGGTGTTGAGGGTGAGGTGTTGAGGGTGAGGGGTTGAGGGTGAGGCGTTGAGTGTGAGGGTGAGTGAGAGTGAGGGTGAGTGAGGGTGAGTGTGAGTTAGGGTGAGGGGTTGAGGGTGGGTGAGGGTGAGGGTGAGGGGTTGAGGGTGATTGAGGATGAGTGAGGGTGAGTGAGGGTGAGTGTTTGAGGGTGAGTGAGGGTGAGATGTTGAGGGTGGGTGAGGGGGGTGAGGGTGAGGGTGTGGGTCAGTGGTGTGAGTGTTAAGGGTGTTGTGGATGAGAGGTGTTAGTATGAGGGAGTTGAGGGTGAGGGGGGTGAGGGTGAGTGTGAGGGGAGGGGAGGCAGAGTGAGGGATGTTGAGGGGGTGAGGGAGTGTAAGGGAGAGTGAGGGTGAGGCTGAGCGGGTGAGAGAGGGTCAGTGAGGGAGTGTGTGAGAGTGTGAGTGAGGGAGTGTGTGAGGTGGTGTGTGAGAGCGTGAGTGATGGGGTGTGTGAGGGGTGTGTGAGAGGCTGTGTGAGAGTGTGAGGGTGTGTTAGGGTGAATGAGGGTGAATGAGGGGGTGTGAGGGGGGTGAGGGTGGGGTGTTGAGGGAGTGAGTGTGAGTGTGTGAGGGGTGAGGTTGAGGGGGTGAGTGTTAGGGGGTGTGAGGGTGTGAGGATGAGTGATGTTGTTTGCGTCTGAGAGTGTGTGAAGTGTCGTGAGTGTGAGAGTGTTGTGATGAGTTTTAGGGGAGTGTGTTTGTGTGAGGGTAAGGTGTTTGAGGATGAGGGTGTGTGTGTGTGTGGTGGATGTGGTGGTGGTGGTGGATGGGGTGGTTGTGTATATTGTCTAGAAGCCTTGTATCAGCAGAGCTCGGCATTATTGAAATAACAGCAGTGGCACACAGGTGGGTAACATGCACGTGACCTGGTGACCCTGGAGGCGTGAGTGGTAGGACATTGTTACACCCCTACAGTGTGCGTCTGTGTGGTGTGTCCTGGTGCGTGTCTGTCCGTTTTCACGTGCATTTATTCTGGGAAGGTCTGTGTGTCTGTCAGTCTTTGTTAGAAAATGGTTGAAGGGACATCTGTTGTAGAAGTGTTTGTGTGTTTGTGACTGTTTCCGTGTGAATGCGTGCCTGTGGGTGTTTATCATCATCTGTGGGAGTCTCTTTGCAAAATGACCACAACGTAGCCTGACTCTAGCATGGCGGCTACGTAAAAAAAAAGTCTAAATTTGCAGGGGGGGTGATACAGAACGTGGGGATGCTTTTCGCGCGCTGTTTGATCACGTGGTAATGCGCGCCCTTTAAACCCAGCGCGGGAAACTACAGCGCTTTACAGATTCAGATCTGAGCCGTACGTACATTGGCATATAGTACAGGGGTTGCTTTTACAGCTGCGGGACGCCAAGCGAGAACACCGGTTCTGCTACTCCATATTACACAAGCCCCCCCCCCCCAAATAAAAAGCGCAAACTTGAGTTGACCCCTCCATAACCAAAGATCGACATGGGATAAAGGAAAAGTAAAATAACTAGGAAGGGATAATACGGCAATTGCTCCTCGGCGTTCAGAATTAGGCAGACACCTCTAGTTTCAAGTTCGAACTGTGTTAAACTTAATTTCTGCGTACAAAATGTACGGCAGAGATGGGACTTGTGCAGTAACTACAGTGGAACACCAGTGTTTAGGGCATTATAACTACACATCGCCACTTGATTCATGCTGTGTTAATACGGAGCGCAGTGCATTGAAGTAATTTGTTACCGGGGATATTAAAGCGAGTGTTAAAAACGAGAATCGACCCATAAACTATGGAACTGAGTGTGCTGGCTCGTTTTTGGCGGGCTGCAGAGTGCCAGGATCGTACACACAACAAAAACATACAACAAGACGGAGGGAAGAGAGGGGAGGGGGGAGGAGAAATGCGACACGGCGGGAAGGGGAGGGGGCGGAGCGGGCGGAGGGAAGAGAGGGGAGAGGGGAGGAGAAATGCGACACGGCGGGAAGGAGAGGGGGCGGAGCGGGTAAACAAGGACGGACGTGAACGCGCTTTTAAGCTCAATGCGCATGCGCATTGAGCTTAAAAGTCACGGGCACTGCAAGGAATCGCCACGATTCCTTGAAGTGTGGATAAAGAGTAGATAAGTCCCAATACTCTCGCCTTGCTCGATGCGCATGCGCATCGACAGGCGAGACCTAAAAATGGTGGCTAATACACCCGATGGAACAACGCACCCACAAACTTTCTTACTTTGAAAGAAATGTACTTAACAGCAGCAATACTAATTAACTATTTATCCAACTTAGAATTTAACTGCATTACTCCTCTCAACCTGAGAGAGCTACACTAATTTCATTGAAGGAGACTGAAGTCACATGAACCCATGGGACTGGAGCCCAAAAAGAAATCCAGGTTGTATTCCCACATGAATTTCTCAATTCAGGGCACTGCACCCATCAGGATTTGGTGGGGGGGTCTTCTTTTTTTTCCTCCACAACATCGAATCCTTGGCTTGACCTCCCTGTCATTAGGGTCTATTCTCCTCAAGGGTTTTGGGAGGATGGTGGGAAGACTTTACCTATTTTGGTTATGTTATTCATTTATCTATAGCAGTGCTTAATTTGAGGTGTTTCCTGTGTTCAGCACCTCACTTAATCATCAACACCAGTGCTTTTTATAACCACCATTTAAGGACACATTTATTTATGGAAGGCACATGGAGATTACGTGATTTGTTGAGCCGACGCCCTAGACTCGAACCTGGCTCCGAAGTCGGCACCTCTGGCCATTATGCCACACCCTCTTCCCACTTTCATGGTTCTGTTTAGGCAGCTTTAACAGGAGAAATGAGCTGGTGCAAGCTGCCTCCTTACGAGAGCCCCGGACTTAATTCTTTTACAAAATAACCACTGGACTGTAGACTGTAAGAAGACTGTACAAAAGTGGAGCAGTGCACTACCAAAATGCTTTTTAAATAAGCAAAATAGACCAATTCCTTTATTTAAGGCAATCCTTTATTGTAAATATCCTCAGACACTCAAGATCCAGCCAACGCGTTTCATTCAATAAGAATTGAACTTCATCAGGACATATTATAGCTGAGTAATAGTGGAAATCCAAAATCTTAAAGTAAACAGCAAATTGTGAAGACAGAGCGTGTTTTGTGTTGGTGATCAGTGGTGACCTCGACAAAGAAACAGGTCAATAAAACTTACAGGGAACCATCCAGATGTGGAAAACGAATGAATTAATGAATTAATTAATTAATGAAAGACATTTCTAGAGCGCATGGTTACCCATGGGCATCCCAGCGCTAAGAGCGGGGCGACTTCAGGTATAACTGAGGTTAAGGAAACAGAAAGGTCTTTAACTGCTTGCAAAAGGTCAAATGGTTCGGTTCCAGGCGGACCAAGAGGGGTAAGTGATTCCATAATTTAGCAGCATTATACGCGAAGCAGCGCCCCCCGCTTCATGTTTTCCTTATTTTTGGTACTGCTGCTAGCTGCTTGTTCTCGGACCTTAGAGACCTGAGGAAGTGATTGGGCTGAATGATAGACCTAATGATCGGTCGACCTTTGCCGGAGAATGCTTTGTGTATAATAAACATAGCCTTAAATTGAATTCCTTCCTGAATCGGAAGCCAATAGAGAAATTTAAGTGCATGTTTAGCTGAAATGCGTTTGGAAGTATTTGTGAGAAAACGTGCTGTGCAGTTTTGCACCATCTGCAATTTTTTGATGGTGGTAAGTGGTGCTCCCAGTTATAGAGCATTAACATAGTCCAGGCATGACAAAATCAGTGCCTGGACCAGCACTTTTCTGGCAGAGAAAGCAAGCAAGGGAAGGATCTTTCTTAGCATTCTTAGCATCCTATAACAGCAAGCTGCCACCTTGTGTGCTTGCTCCTTAAAATCAAGATTGAGAACCAACCAAACACCAAGACTCTTAAGTTTGGTCTTTTGGGGAAGGTGGTGGACCCAAACAGCTAAGCCAGAAAGAGTCTATTCTCAATGTTGTGTGATTACCCAGGAGCATCAGTTATGTCTTAGATCCATTAACTTTCAAACACGAGCTATCCATTCAGCTAGAAACCTTTACCAGGTACGAGGCCAAACCTGAGCCTTAGTTGTCCAGTTGATTGAGCGACGCCACCAACTGAGTATCATCAGCGTAGGTGATAATTTGGATACCAAAAGGCATTACTATTTCCGCCAAGGGGCTCAAGTAAACAATGAAAAGAGTGGGGCTGAGGGATGAGCCCTGAGGAACCCCACATCTAAGAGGCATTGGCTTTGAGGTAAATTCCTCACCGAAGACTACAAAAGATCTGTCCTCTAAAAAAGGACTTTAGCCACTTTAATGCTGAACCGGCAACTCCTACATTCCTGAGTCTTTGAATTAACAGATGGTGGTTCACTGTGCTGCGCTGAGATCAAGTAAAAAAGGGCAGCGCAGCCACCTCCATCCAGAATTTTTCTTAGTTCTTCCACCACTGTCATGAGTGCAGTCTATGTGCCTTACTGTGCCCTGAATCCCGTCTGTGTAGGGTGAAGACAGTTATCATTTTCCAAAAAGGTTCACAGCATAAAATGTACGTGTTTTTCAGACATTTTTCCTATTCCTGGTAACAGGGGAATTGGGCGATAATTTGCTAACACCTCCGGGTCAAGGTTAGGTTTTTTTAAAAGGGCTCTGACCATAGCCTGTTTCCAGGTGGGGGCACTAATCCCTTTTCTAAAGAGGTGTTGATCACTTCTAAAATCACAGGTGATACTGTCTCAGAGACTAAATTTAAAATACTAGGGGGGACAGCATCTGTAGGTGCTCCCGATTTCAATTGACTCAAAATCCCTTGAAGTGAGATCAGATTCAGACAAGGGATTACCTCCAGCAAATAGTCACCACAGTACGTAGTAGTGTCAAATGGAAGTGAGGTTTGAGGGCCTGTTGTGAGCGGAAAGGACTTATAAATAGTTTGTATTTTATCATTAAAAAATTCAGCAATTAGGTTGCAATGTAAAGGAATATCATTGGAGAAAATAGGGGGCGGAGAAGGAGTTAAAAGTGATTTAGCAATCCTAAAAATTTCATGAAGGCAATTAGCTGCTGAAGTGATTCTCTTTTCATAGTAAAGGGATTTGGACGCTTTTATTTCAAGTTTGTAGATCCTTATCCCTTCTCTGTATTTCATTCTTTTAGAAGCTGAGTGGCCTTTTCTCCACATTCTTTCTAGCCTCTTACTGGACTGCCTAAGCTCCCGAAGTTTGGATGTATACCAGGGATTATGATTAGCTCCTACTTTATTATGAGTGCGTTTCTTTGAGAGAGTAGTGTTGAGTGATGACTCTAGCCATCTATTACGTTTATCGCTAGCAGTTACGGGATTAGTGTCAGGGGTGGGGATAGTATCTTCCAAAATAGTCACCCACGATATAGTAGACAATTTCGCCCAAGTGCGTACATGTCCAATGCTTCTCTCAGCCGGACTAGAGGCATCCTGCGCTGTCCATACAAAAGGAATTAGAGAATTGTCGGACCAAGGTATTGGAATGGGATCCTTAAACCAATAGACTTGGGATATTTGAGAAAATGGGGTCAAGTAGATGTCATTTACAATGGGTGGGCCTGCTAACTAATTGCGTGAGTTGGAACGTCTCCAGACCCTCTATTAGTTCCAATGTGGGTGAAAGTGAAGCATCATCAAAATGTAGATTGAAGTCCCTGAGAAGGGAAAAATTGGGTAGAGAGCTAGCCAAGCCAGCTACAATATCAGGAAGCTCCTTACAAAAGTTGCCTAGAGGGCCTGGGGGACGGTACAACAAGATCCCTGAAAGGGTACTAACATGGGATATACCAATAGTAAAATAAATGCTTCTACAGTCTGGTAGAGGGTTCAAGGTGGTGCGGCAACTAAATTTGTTCTTATAAATAATGGCTATTCCACCTCCTCTCCCTGTCTCCCGGTCATGCCTCTGTTGTGAATAGCCTGGAGGGAGGGCTTGCACTATGCCAGGGCTAGCGTCTTCATTTAACCATGTCTGTGTTAGACGTAATACATCAGGGCTTTCTTCTTCAAATAACAGATAGATTTCCACTGCGTGTTTAGGCATTGAGCAACAATTCAGTAAAAACTATTTAAAAACTTCATTAGTAAGCAGGTCTATGGGGTTTCCAACACGCGGCGAAGTTTAAAACAACAAAATTGGCAGTGTTTGATAAAGCCATCCGGTAGCATAGAATGTAGGCACTTACTGGTTGAAGTTCCTCTAGAACATTTCAGTTCCTCTCTGGTATATCCGCTGCACGGTCACGCCATCGGCTCCTTATGATGCCGAATGAGCAGGGCCAGGCAAGCGAGGCATCGTCAATAAACTAGAGCGATGCACTACTAACTGATAGTCCCCCTGGAATATCAGCGCTGGTTCCTCCTGTGCAAAACCCGTCAGAGTTGTGACACTTAAATATGTCAGCCGCATTTGACACAGTCAGCCACAAAATCTTACTTAGACGGCTGGCGCAACTTGGGCTGGAAGGCCTTGCCTTCAAATGGCTCAAGTCCTATTTGGAGAATAGGCAACAGGCGGTACGACTTCCCCCCCCTTCTCATCCAAATTTAGAACAATTGAGCACAGGGCCCCTCAAGGTTCCTCCATTAGTCCGATCCTTTTCAATATTTATTTAAGACCTCTGATCCCCATCATTAAATCCTATAACATCAATTTGGTGAACTATACTGACAACACACAGCTCGTCCTGTCTCTGGAAGGCAGGGAGTCTACGTCACTCAGTGATTTTTTTCACGAGTGTATGCAGAAGGTGGCAAGTTGGCTCATGGGCAATTCCCTGCAATTTAATGGTGGGAAAACAGAAATTTCGCACTGTACAATGAAAAAAATCCCACGTCCACTTCCAGATTAATTTTGGCCTATCCAGACAGGCACACCTCCCATTCCAGCGGCTGATGTACGAAATCGGGGGGTAGTTTTTGATAACAAGCTGAGCATGGAGAAACATGTAAATAAAACAGTTGGTACTTGTTTCTCCCTCATCAAGGCCTTGCGGAAGTTTCTCCCCATGCTGCCTCTGTCAGCCAGGGCCCTAGTAGTCAGAAGCGTCATCTTGAGTCGGCTAGACTACTGTAATGCCCTGCTTCTTGGTGCACCTAGTTTTCTCATCAAGAGACTACAAAGAATTCAAACAATAGCCACCAAGTTTGCCTTAAAAAGGAGATGGGATGACTCTGCATCGGCAGCTCTTATCAATCTCCACTGGCTTCATCTGGCCCAGAGAATCCAGTTCAAAGCTGCATGCATTGTGTTCAAAGCCCTTCATGGACTCGGACCCCAGCCTCTGCAGAAAAAATGTGTCTGGTACTCTCCTTCAAGAATGCTTCGCTCTTCCACTGCATATCTGGCCTGTACCACCAGAGTACGAACTTCAAGATTTGGTGGCAGAGCTTTTAGCTGGACAGCTGTACAGTTGTGGAATACCCTCCCATTTAATATCAGAGAAGCAGAAGAGTTTGTACAGTTTAGAAAAAAACTCAAAACCCATCTTTTTCCCAGGGTGTAGTGTTCATCACTAGTGGTGGGCTAACTCTGCGTGTGTATTGGAACTTCTATCTTCAGCGCCAGGATACCCGTGGGGTGATAGAGCTCTTTATAAATATTGGATACATTACATTACATTAAAGTAAACAAAATATTAAGAACAGTTAAAAGCCCCCCGTAGCATTGAACACAGCTCCTTTCGTGCAAGTGTAAATCCTGTGGCAGCTAGAAACCTAAATTCCTCGTAACAGAGTCTGAACTTGCTTCAATTAGTCAAGGGTCCAACACACACAGCTGGGCATACACTTGACCTTATCTTTGCCAATTTCTCGAATATCATAGTCCATCCTTCTCTCCCTCTTACCTGGTCAGATCACCATCTTGTCCCTTTTGACCTAGAGCTAAGTTTGAGGCCCACACCTACTGTCCTTAGTAAAGAGCTGGGAAGAAAGTGGCATAAAGTTAACTGCACGACCTTAGACTCCTTATTCAACTATCAGCCGGACCCTTTGTCTAGTGATATTGATGAAAATGTGTCCAAACTCAATTCCGCGCTGCTCCTTGCCATTGATTCCATCGCCCCTCTCAAACCTATTACCTCTGCTAGAACACGCCCCTCCGCCCCTTGGTTCTCTCCGACCCTCCGTGAGGAAAAAGGCCGCTGCAAAGTGCTAGAACGCAAGTGGCGGCAGAATTATGACCCCGAATCCAAAGCAATTTAGAAAACCGCTTTAAAAAAATTCCTTAAACTAAAAAAAGTTACCATGAGAGACTATTTCTCACTACAAATCTCTAACGCTAAGAACTCCTCTAAAACCCTTTTTAACATTGTTAAAGAATTTGTAAACCCCCCCGCCAGGGCCTCGCAGAACCCCTCTAGCCAGGCACTATGCGATGGACTGTCAGATTATTTTCTAGAAAAAATTGATAAAATTAGAACCTCGCTTCCTACTGAGGAACCCCCCCCCGGCCCCCTTGTCATGGCCCCGGAATCTGCTTCTTTACAGTCTTTTAAAGAGCTGACTCTTGAGACCGTACTCAGGGTATTCACCCAGTGCAGATCTGGCTCTCCTTCCGACCCAATTCCTGCCAAGATCATGGGTGACCTGGCCCCCTCACTGGCTAGTCCTTTTCTCTCTATTTGGAATGCCTCCCTCTATCACAGCATTTTCCCAACTGCTTGGAAGGAAGCTTTGTTGGTCCCCATTCTGAAAAAGCCTGATGCCGATCCTACATAATTTAGCAACTATCGCCCCATCTCCCTCCTCCCCAAACCCGCAAAAATTCTGGAAAAGGCCGTGCAGCTGCAACTGACAGAATATCTGGAAAACAACTCTCTACTACACAACTCTCAATCCGGCTTTAGAGCGGGCTTCAGCACTGAGACTGCTCTCTTGGAAGTAGCTGAGACTATCCGTGAGTGTGTGGATAGGGGCGAGGAGGCCATGCTGGTCCTCCTCGACCTATCCGCCGCTTTTGATACGGTTTCACATAAAATCCTATTAAACCGTTTAAAGCAGGCCGGAATTGGTGGCTCTGCACTAGCCTGGGTTGAGTCATTCCTTACTGGCAGAACCCAGAAGGTGGCGCTCAGACCTTTTAAATCAGAGGGTAAACCCCTGCTGTGTGGTGTCCCGCAGGGCTCTGCCCTGAGCCCTCTGTTTTTTAACGTTTATCTCGCACCCTTGGCTGCAGTGGTGGAGTCTTGTGGGGTCAGAGTGGTCTCTTACGCTGATGATACTCAGCTGATATTCTCCTTTAGAGACCACTCTGACTCCACCTTTGCCAACTTCCGCCAATGTTTGGACAACATCTGTGCCTGGATGACCTTCAACCTCCTTAGGCTTAATACTGACAAGACAGAAGTCCTGTTTTTTAACCAGAAAACTCCAATATCCCCCATCCTGTGGTGGCCCACAGTACTTAACCCTTCGCCCACCCCTGCTCAATCAGCACGTAACCTTGGTTTTCAGTTTGATGATTCACTCTCTTGTAAAGCGCAAATCAACAAGGTCACCTCAGCTTGCTTCGCGAAACTTCGCATGACTAAAAAGATCCTTCCTTACCTCCCCTTAGATGCTCGCAGAACAATCACTCAGGCCCTCATCACATCTCATTTAGACTATGCCAACAGCTTATACGCCGGTGCCCCTCAATATTTGATCGATCGTCTTCAGATCGTGCAGAATGCGGCAGCCAGACTGATTGGAAATATCCCCTACCGTCAGTCGGTTGCTTCTTATTGCAAAGAGCTACACTGGCTTCCCATTGCAAGCCGCATTCAATTCAAGATTCTCACCCTCGCCTTTCGTGCTATCAATGGCCTTGGGCCAGGATACCTGAAAAAGCGAGTGGCAATATCCCAATCAGTCAGATCATTGAGATCTAACAATTTACGTCTCTTGATTGTACCACGCTTTCGACGATCCAGAATGGGCGGCAGAGGGTTTAGCGTAATGACTGCTAAACTATGGAACTGCCTCCCAATTGACCTTAGGTTCTGCCCATCTGAATCCCTCTTCCGTAGTAAATTAAAAACGTGGCTGTTCTCCAGATCATGATTCTAGTCCTACAATCGGCCTGTTCCTCTCCTTCATTCCTGGGTTTCTGTTTTAGCGCCGGGACACCCCTCCGGGGGTAGCTGCGCGCTGTATAAGCTACTTAAATAAATAAATAAATCGTAGTCAAAGGGCACCGCTGAGCGGTCGCGTCATCGGCTCCTTATGATGCCGAATGAGCGTGGCTGGGCAAGCGAGGCAGCGTCAATAAACTAGAGCACTGACCTACTAACTGATAGTCCCCCCTGGAATATCAGCGCTGGTTCCTCATGTGCAAAACCCGTCAGAGTCGTGACACTTAAAGTAAACAAAATATTAAGAATAGTTAACCACTTCGCTGCGGGACTAATTCCCCTGCGGCGCTTGGGGGGGCGCATGCAGCGCCATGGTGCGTGTGACGAGCTCGGCTCGTCACTCTGCACGGGGGCGCTGTGCTTATGACGAGCTGAGCTCGTCATGACCACACCCGTTTCCGTGGAATGCTCAGCACAGCAGGGGAACTATTCCCGCATGTGGGCGCCGCGCGGGTCATGACGAGCTCAGCGCGTCATGAGCACAGCGCCACTATGCCTCATGATGAGCTGAGCTTGTCATGAGCACCGATGGTGTTAAAAGTCCCCCAGAGCATTGAACACAGCTCCTTTAGTGCAAGTGCAAATCCTGCGGCAGCTAGAAACCTAGATTCCCAGTAACATCAATATTGTGGTCAAAGGGCACCGCTGCGCGGTCGCGTCATCGGCTCCTTATGATGCTGAATGAGCGTGGCTGGGCAAGCGAGGCAGCGTCAATAAGCTAGAGCGCTGACCTACTAACTGAGAGTCCCCCTGGAATATCAGCACTGGTTCTTCCTGTTCAAAACCCCTCAGAGTTGTGACACTTAAAGTAAACAAAATGTTAAGAACATTTAAAAGAGCCCCGGAGCATTGAACACAGCTCCTTTAGTGCAAGTGCAAATCCTGTGGCAGCTAGAAACCTAGATTCCCCGTAACATCAATATCAGGGTCAAAGGGCTGAGAAACACGAAACACGAATCCTCCTTCCCGGTTGGACAATTAGTACAGACTCTCTGTTCTGATTGTCCATCCGGGAAGGAGGATTCGTGTTAGACTGTGCTTAAGGTATATAAACCAGGCCCTTATCAAGGAGGCCAGAACAGGATACAATACATGGTACTTTTATTGATCAATTTCTTTGTTGAGGTCACCACTGATCACCAACACAGAACATGATCTGTCTTCACAATTTGCTTGTGGATTTCAAGATTTTGGATCACCACTATTACTCAGCTATAATATGCCCTGATGAAGTTCAATTCTTATTGAACGAAACGCGTTGGCTGGAGTTTGATTGAATGAATGAATGAATGAATGAATACTTTATTGTGTGGTTACTCAAAACCATTACATTAAAAACCAGAATACAAAATTGCAAAAGTTAAAACCAAGAGAGTGTCTGCAAGCAAGTATGTGTACTGAGCGCTGGTGGATACAGTGAGAAGGGTTCATAGTGGGGCAGCCCAATGTGTGTCTGCAAGGTCTCTATTCATGTGTGCCCTGGGTGGCCATCAGCTTGGACCGTGTCTGATGGATACATTCTCCGAAAGAGGCCATCTGTTTTACCATCGTTAGTGTGTATAGTTGGTGAATTGCCTCCTTTACGGAGCGTGACCTCACTTGTATTAAGATAGGCCTGAGGTAGAGACTGCGAGCCATACGCAGCGCCCGGCAACAAAATAAGAGGTGGGCCAGTGACTCTCGTTTGTACCTGCAGAGCCTACATTCCCGTGCAGCTAGACCAGCCAGTTCAGAGGCGTATAGTTCTTTTAGGGGCAGGGGGTGTAGTCTGTAGGCTAAAATCTTATGAAGGGCTGCACGGTCCACAGCCTGCGTGAGGTGGGATTTAGGGTTGTGCACAGTGTGCGGCAGGCATAGGGACTCGTGAAAGTTTCTTTTAGCCAATGACTCCAAGTCCAATTCCCGCGAACGCTCATGCACTTGTTTTTTAATTGCATTTTTGATCGCAGTATAACTGACGTGTTCGGGATTCCAGGACTCTGTTGCTAGGTGGAAAAGATCCTTTGCCGCATTAAGAGTGGCTGACCAGGGATTCCCAGGTTCCGTGAAGATATGTTTCAATACTGCCTTGAGTGTGGTCCCGTGTGCCGCAGTTGTAAGGAAGTAATATTTACTTAAGGCGGCTATCTCTTCCAGATTTTGCTGGTTGAGCGAGAACTCTAGACGGACGAGCGTGTTTCTGGTGCACCTTGGTAAGTGGAACAGTCTCTTATAAGCTCTGCAGTATATTTTTTCTAGGTCCTTGTTGAGTTTACCCGGGAACGCTTGTTGAGCTTAATTGAGGGCCGGCATTAGCTTAGCTTTGAGTACTCTTTGAATAGCTGTTGTAGAGGGGCTATATAATGAGGCTTGTAACTTGCAGAGTGCATAGGTGATGGTTTTGCCTTTTCCTTGAATTTTCTTTAAGTGGACGCTTGGAAGCCCCGACTCTTGGTAGCAAATGCCCAGGTAGGTGTATCGCTGTGTGGTTTCCAAGGAGAGATGACCAAGCCTCCATCTTACTGTTTTTTTCTTTGGGTAGTGTCACAAGATGATTACTTTTGATTTGGAGGGATTTGCTACCAGCCTGTTTTTCTTGTTGTATACTGCAAGTGCCGTCAGCGCCTTTTGTAACCCAATTTTAGTGTGGTCCAGAAGTACCAAATCATCAGCATATTGCATAAATTGGATTTTGGTCCCTCCGATCTTTGGGGTTGCTAAGGCTGCCCCGGACAAGGCCCTCTCCATGTCCGCTGTATATAGATTGAACAACAGTGGGGCCAAGACGCACCCTTGTTTTAGGCCTCGATCTGTGTCAATCTTAGCGGATGCGGAGTCCCTCGAGAGTTTGATCCTAACCCACGTTTTTTGGTACAACGACTGGATCGCTCTTAGCAGGGAAGAGTTGATGTTCCATTGAGCCAGCTTTCTCCACAGGATGGCGTGATCTACCCCATCAAACGCTGCCGAGTAATCAATGAAGCACGCGAATAGGGGGAGGCTTTTGCACGACCAGAAAGGAAAGTGCGGTGATGTTATCTACAGTGGCAGACCCAGGTCTAAATCTTTTGGCAGAATGGGAGGAGGCCTTCTTCGCTCGTCCAGTCTGCAAGGTCCCTCAGGATGGCGCTAGCGTAAGCTTTTCCCTCGATGTCCAGGAGGGCGATCATACGGTAGTTTGATGGATCTGTTTTGGGGCCTTTCTTATGGATTGGATGTAAGAGCGAGCCTCTTCATGAGTCTGGCACGTCCCCCAAGAGCCAGCATTCAGCATACAGGTGGGCCAGATTTTCGGACCAAAATTCGATGTTCGCTTTGAATAAGTGGCCAGGAAGGCCATTAGGGCCCGGAGCGCCATTTTGCCTGATGTTTTTTAGTATTTTGGACGCTAACATTTTTCCGGGCGGGGCCTTCTTTTCGGTAACAGTGTCTGGCTCATCACCTGCTGCGGGTGCGTCATTTTGCTGGTTAATTAATCCCTCTTCGTTATAAAGGGCTTTTACCTTGGCGAACCAAATGGAGCTTGATTGTCTAAGGACGTTTACAATAAAGGATTGCCTTACATAAAGGAACTGGTCCATTTTGCTTATTGAAAAAACAATTTTGGTTGTGAACCGCTCCACTTTTGTACAGTTTCGAATCTGCTCAGCAGTTTGCACCTAACAACGGTAGGTGCAGGAGTTGCATGTGCGCACCACCGCCCTTTACTTTTTTCACAATCACAAGAGGAACACAGCAGTGAGGTGCGGCTATTGGGGTCGCCGTTGGTCGTTGTGCATAGACTGTAAGAAGACTGTTCAGAAAAATCCCGACTTTGAGTCTCATAATGGGTCGTACTATTCTGCTTTAAGTGTTGCCGTTTTCGGACAAGTCTGCCTTCTTGATAGCTGCCGCGGCAATCCATAAATGGTATTACTTTCTTAAAAATAATAATGAAGATATTTGAAATAAAAAAAATCTAAATGTATGACGCATGAAATAGAAGACGTCCTTTTTACACAAACTAAAACGTGTTTGTCGCTAGCACATAAGCCCACGAGCATGCTATGGAATCTTATTAATACTGAAACGAGAGATGCTTTCATTTTGAAGATGGAATGTCATCTGTTTACCTTTAAACTGCTGTTCTCCGTGTTTCTCGTTCGTTTTCCACGTCTTGATGGTGCCCTGTAATTTCAAGGACAGGATGAAAACATGAGCCTTTACTGTACATGGTAATGCATCACTTGAAGTAGAGACAGTGAAACATACATCTACCGGAAGCGCCAGTCAGCCCGCGCTGTAGAGCTCAGAAGTGAACTAAGATTGACCCGCACTGTATTTTCCTGAAGGAACAACATTCATCATATATATTGCAGGAGCTTTGCTTTTCAGCCATGCTTTTACCGAGATGGTAAATCGTGCACTTATATGGCCCCACAGTATATTTTCTCCTCTCGTGCTCCCTCTCACGTATAATCTCATATTATTTTCCACATCCTGCAGTGCTGAGATCGGAAGCTGGAAAACTTTGATCTCTGTGGAGTTAAAGTTTTCTGAAAGCTCAATGGGATGCTAGGCCAGACTGCTCTGTCCGCCACCGAGTCTTGGCATAACAAGTTATCGTTGGGACCTGTCCCTGGCTGTGTGAGCCGGACCACCGAGGACAATGTATAAACCACATGTTGTATAATATTCCATAGCTCTGGCACCCAAGAAGCCCGCCCCTCCCCACAGAAAGGAGGAGGCAAGTCCTGTACACCTCGCTCTGAGAGTAATTAACAAAGACAGTGTGCCACGCAACAACATGAAGTAATCACAGGAAGTGATGTCACAACCCTAGTGAATTCATCACTGTAATAGGAATGGGTCAGAGTCAAAATCAAATGCAACTTTATTCGGCCAGAGGCCATAAAAGCATAGAGCAGAGATAAAAACATACAATCCATTAAAAAGTTCCAGCAGCATCCAGGTGATGATTTTGCCAAAGACATGCATTTGTAGCACCTTAAAAAGTTTCCTCAGGGCACGAGAGCAGTTGGGAGGTGTAGGTCGACTACACGTAACGTTGTCGGAGCCGTATCCGTCATTGTGACGTCCACGTCGCCAATATAGGCACCACCTCGGCACGCTGACATCAGTTCTTTTCACGCCAGCCAGTGTAGATCAGTCAAATAGAGCTACCCCCTGTCATTTTTTGACAGACTTTTTTCGACTTTTTGTTGACATTTTTTCATTGGTGTGTAATTTTCCCTCATGTCCCAAAAAACCTCAGAATTCAAGCCGTGTGGCACCTGTCACCCGCCATGTTGGTCCTGTCACCCCGCCATGTTGGTCACGGATCCCCATCTTGTGTGTCTTTGATGCCTGGAGCGCGACCACGACCTGAAGTTGTGCTCCAACTGCGAGGGCCATGGTGCCTAAAGCATTGAGGGCCGGCGTCAGGCACATCAAGGTCTCGTTTCCAGTTATGGTTGAGAGGAAGGTCCGAGCACCTCTCGAGCTCCAAGTCTTCATCCTCCCATTCAAAGTCCTCAAAGGGGTCAGGTAAGAAACACCACAAGAAGCACAAGCCGTCGAACACAACAGAGGAGCCTCGACATGTGAGCCCTCATTCTGCGGATCGTGTGCGGGGTCGGCTCTGCTTTTCCCTCCCTTTCTGGGACCAGGAGCGACCCCCGCCCAAAAGAAAGAACTTTATGACGCCATGTGCACTAATATTTAGTGGCCTGACCCTGCTGGTGTTTTCTTGGGCCTCGTGGGTTCAGCAGAAGGAGTTGTGTTGGGTTTCGCACTGGTGACACTGGTGCCTAAGGCTCCTCATAAATCTGTTCCTGGATCCAGACATGGCCCAGTTGCATCTCCTTGACCTTCCCCGATGCTATGTCCGACGCCAAAACTCTTGACATCATCTGAGCGTGCTGGCCACATCAGCCTCACTCTTATCCCCGACTGCACAGAGCCGGCTGGGCGTCCACTGACGCCAACAGAGCCCTCGGACGCTATGTTGCATTTGCAGCCTTATTTAGAGGGACTAGGATTGGAGGAAGATTGGGAGGGGATGCAGGACCCCTTAGAAGTCCCTCCGTACACTGAAGAAATGGACTGGTATGAGGAACGGGGTGATGCCAGTGGCTTGAATACCTGTCCAGAGCCTGGCATGCTCTCCCCTCCTAACCTGGCTATGGAGGAGGGTGCTTCTTTTGCCATGGTGGTACGTAGTGCTGAGGAGAACTTGGGTCTGCAGCTTCCTACTGTGGTGGTCTAGACCAATGTCTTGATGGAGGCTCTGCAGCCTGGCCTCTCCACTTCGTAACCCTTGCTGCCATTTAATGAGGCCTTAACGGATGGGCACTTAATCCATATCCAGCGCAGAGGTCCCTGTAAATAGAATAATCGCCCGATGCAACCACCTTGCACTGGACGACCCAGCTTTCCTCAAATCCCACCCAACCCATGGGAGCTTAGGGGTCCAAGCCTCTACCTCTTGTGGCACGTGTCCTTTCACACCCCTTTGGATAGGGAATCCAGAAGGCTAGATAGCTTCAGAAAGAAAATATTATCTTCCACCAGCCTAACATTCTGGTTGGTAAACACTGCATGCCTCTTGGCACGTTACTCCCATTTGTTGTTGGAGAGGGTTCCCCACATGCTGCCACAAGTCCCAGAGGAGGCCCAGGCTGTCCTCTCCCAAACAGTTACAGACTGGAGAGACGCAGCAAAGTTTACCATCCGCTGTGGCCTTGACACAACAGACTCGCAGGGCAGAGCGATTTCCTCAATGCTGACTGTTAGCCGTGGCTGAAAAATTCTGGCATCTCTGGGGATGTCAAGCTAATCTTATGAACATGCCCTTTGATGGCTCCCGTCTCTTTAGAGATAGGTCGGATGCGGCGCTTGAGCACTTCAAAGAGTCGCAGGCTGTGGTCATTCCCGTGAGCCTTTCTGTATCATCGCATCCTGCTTCCACCTTTCGTTCCTTTTGTAGCTACAGCAGAGGCTTCCAGCTGCACAAACCCTATCCTAGCTAGAGGACTGCGCAAGTTCAACAACCTCTCTGCAGCTGTGGGAGTGGCTCACCCCAACCCTGTGGGTCTGGCGACCAGAGGTCAGGTTAGGCCACAAATCCCTCTCCCTCCACCGCCTCCAAACCCTCCTATTCCAACCTTCCCAGAACATGAGCGCGCAGTTGGTGGCAGGCTACGCCATCACCTCCACCACTGGCTGGGGTTCACTTAGGACAGGTGGGTTTTACAGATAGTCCTAAGGGGCTACTCCCTCCCTTTCGAGACTACCCCTCCATCCATACATCCTTCACACTATCGGCTGATGGAAGATCACCTTGCTTTACTTTGAGAGGCATTCACAACTCTCTTGGCCAAGGGAGTCATAGAGAGGACTCTGTGCCAAAAATAGGCTGTGGTTGCTTTTCCCGCGACTTTCTGGTTCCCTAAAAAGGACAGAGGCCTTCATCCTATCCTAGACCTTGGAGCCCTCAACTACTTACTCAAAAAAGAGACGTTTAAGATACTCACTCTTGCCCAGGTTCTGTCTGCCCTGGACCCTGCAGACTGGTTGGTAGCGCTGGACTTGCAGGACGCTTACTTCCATATTCTAGTCCTGCCTGCCTATCGTTGCACCTGCAGTTTACATTGGGCCAAAAGCACTTTCAGTTTGCTGTGCACAACTTCGGTCTCACAAGTGCCCTGGGTGATGGTGGTGGTCGCTGCTCATGTGAGGAGATCAGGGGTTCCACTCTTACTCTATCTCAACGACTGGCTGTTGAAGGCGGGCCCGTCCCAGGAGGTTGTCTACCACCTCCAGGCTAAGACAAATCTCCTGCATTCACTGGGGTTCACTATCAATGTGCTGAAATCACACCTGACTCCTTCCCAGATGCTCCCTTTCATCTGAGCTGTTCTGGACACATTGCAGTTTCTGGCCTATCCTCCTAAACTGCGAGTCAAGGATATTCAGGCTATGATATCAATGTTTCAGTCTCTATCCTGGATTTCAGTGAGACTGACTCTAAGGCTTCTGGGCCTCAGGCTTCCCGCATCCTGCTAGTGAATAATTTCGGATGCAGTGGGACATGAAGTTCCAATGGGAACAGCATCGGGGAAAACTCACAACCAAGTCCAGATCTCAGAAGGAACTGTGCAAGATCTTCAGTGGTGGCTGGCAAACCGCAAAAGGGTCATGGACAGACCCCTCTCCTTTCTCTACCCAGATCCCACAGTGGTGACAGATGCATCACTCCTGGGATAGTGTGGCCATCTGCAGGCGTAGGAGATCAGAGGATTCTGGTCTCCAGCGGAAGCCGGACTAAATATCAACCTGTTGGAGCTTTGTAAGATCCAATTGGCACTGAAAGCCTTCATACCACCTCTCAATGGAAGGCTGGTTCAGGTCTTCATGGACAACACCACTGCCATGTGATACTGCAACAAGCAAGGCAAGGTGGGGTCGTGGATCCTCTGTCAGGAGGCCCTGCATCTCTGGACTTAGCTGGAACAAGGCATATTCCAGGTGGTTCAATACCTGGCCGGTCCCCTGAATGTCAGTACAGACAAACTCAGCCGTTGGTGCCTAGCCTTGCTTAGATATATTCGCCTCCGTCGAATGTCAGCAGTTTTGCGCGTTAAGAGTTTCCAAGGTGGCTCTCGCTCAGGGATGCTTTTCATCTTGAGTGGAGCTCAGGCCTCCTTTCCGCCCATAACACTCAAGTCCAGAATGCTCAAGAGGACCAGGAACTACACAAGTCATTCTTGTGACTCTGGACTGGGCATGGAGAGTTTGGTATCCAGAACTTCTGCAAATGAGCATTGATCCTCTAATCAGGCTGCCCTTTCAGGAGGATCTTCTGTCGCAGCAGCAGAAGACGGTCCTTCACCCGAATCTGTCAACTCTCCACCTCCTTGCATGGAGATTAATTGGTGACAGTTGACAGTATTCAACCTTCCTCCTGAAGTATGCAATGTTGTTTTGGCAGCCCGGCATCCCTCTACTAAGTTGATAAATGCCTACTGATGATCTGGTGCTGCCAAATTATGTATCAATGGGCTTAGACCCATACAATTTCATAAGTATTAGCACTAAGACATCGCCGAAGTGGACTGGCACAGTGTAACCAAGTGTGATTCACAGATTCTAACAAACCTACTCCATAAGGATATCTCACTTTACTGACAATATATATGTATACACGCTTCGTTTAATGCACAACTCATATGAGACTTCTAGAGTGTGGCATAATATCTTAGAGATATAGCCACAATAAGACAGTATCTGCCAGTGTCCTGTCTCTCGCAGAGCATCAGCACTAGTATCCCCTGGGTGTGTCAATATTTGTCTGATATCTGGCTAAGGCCCTGAGGAAGGTGGTGCTACCATTCTCCAAGCCACCGAAATGGCCATCGACCAATGCTGTTTAGATCCTGCTATATGCAGTTACTTTAATTGGTCACGGAGATTATACAACCTTCTGTCTCCCACCCTCCAGACATATGAACTAATGAATGTGGTATGAGTGTACTTGAGATGGAATGCATGTGTGATAGTGTGTATGAATGTCTCTTTCTTGTTTCTTTACCCGGGGGTTAGTGATGCAAAGATTGTTTTTCATGCACATGTCATGTCACAACTATGTACCATTGATTTTATATGTAAAAACATGTAAAAGAAAGTAAAAAAATATTTTCGATAAAACAAAGAAAAAAAAATAATGTGAATATTTATAAACATGGTCATGTTTTTGGACTTTGTTGTTTTTTAGCCTATAAATAGCCCATGTTGAATTTAATTTCAGTTTGACAAAAGAAATATAGGTCACGAGGGAGCTTATTCAGATTGTGTTCTTGCCCAGCAGGGCTCTGCTCTGGGAACTCTTAAGGGTTACTTTTTTGCCCTTTCTGCTTTTCTACGGTTACCAGTCCCGTTTTTTACATGATTTCTGAAGGGGCTTACTAATTTGTTTCCCCTTTCAACTCTCATCATGCCGCAGTGGAACCTTAACTTGTTTCTCAATTATCTCATGTGTGCATGATTTTAGCCACTGCATAATTGCCGCCTTTGGCTGCTCACCATCAAGACAGCCTTTTTAGTGGCAATAACTTCTGCCAGGAGGGTGTGCGATTTGTAGGCACTCTCATTTCTGCCTAAAGTAGTGAGTGACACCTTTCCACCTAGGGCAATTTGTCACCTTGGCCACTTTCTATGCTTCTCCGTATTCTTCTAAGGAAGAAGAACGTTTCCATCATCTGGACCCAAAAAGAGTGTTATTGCTCTACCTTGAGCGCACTAAAGAGTTCCAGGTGGGCGTCTAACTCTTTGTGGGATACGTTGGAGAAAAGAAAGGGCGTGCTGTACAGAAGAGGACCATCTCCTAATGGGTTATCCTCTGCATTAGGATATGTTACACTTTGGCAAACAAGCAGCCTCCTGAAGGACACAGAGATCATTCTACCTGGGGAAATGCAGCAACCATGGCTCTCCAACTTGGTGTTCAGGTTCATTTTATCTGCCAAGCGCCTAAATGGGCATCCCTGCATATGCTTGCAAAGCATTATTGCCTGGACAGTCAGGTCCGTAGGGAGGACCTCTTTGGCCATTTGGTCCTATAGGACTTTCAGCTGTACACCTTCGCACAGTCCCTCCGCTGGGGATGAGGAATCTGTAGCTCGATGTCTCTATCAGATGGACAAGTTCCTTACCTTCAGTAACGCTTTAACTGGTTGAGACATGATCTAGCTGCAGATTACTTACTGACCCACCCATCCTCCCCGCACTGTGGGCCAGTTTTTAATGTCAGGGCTGTTCCCCTTCAGGGCCCTAGTTATCTAAACACACCACTGTCAGACACCTTTATGGCTCCGTGCTTTTGTCGTGAAAAGTTGTGAAAAGTACTAACGTCAGCACAGCGAGATGGCGCCTATATTGATAACATGGATGTCACGGTGACAGAGATGGCATTGACAATGTCACGTGGAGTCGGCTGATGCCCCCTATCGGCGCACAGTGGTATTGCTGAAGAAAAATCTTCCGATCTAGTCTGACGCCTGTGAAGTTAAAAGGTATGCAATATGCGGCTAGATCATGTCTCTACCAGATAAGGTGTTACCGAAGACAAGTAATGTGTTCATTCAGCACACTGCCAGGACTCCAAGAGAAATGAACAATACAAGTTATTAGCTTCTCTTTGAGGTCGGTGGGTCGGAGACAGCTATTTCATAGAGTTTTAGGGTCTCTGTGTAGGGTGGTTAACTAACATATACGTGTTGTGAACCTTAGAGGGAGTTATATTTGCCCTGTTGCCTGTTACCTCCCTGTAAAGCAGCGACATAAGTGTGCAAAGCGCCTGCACCTGACACCGTAAAAGTGGGAAAGTAGCAACTTGTCAAAATGAGATGGCAGTTTATTGTGATGTCTGAAGTTAGGCGAGCGCCCTCTTTCATGTCGAAGAATTATGCATGTGTAGCGAGCAAGCGGCGCAAGCCTAGAGCTGTTAAGTAATTTGCTGGAGAAGTCTGGCCCTTTAAGTATTTCACTCGTTATCTACAGTCTACCAGGCCTGTATAAGGGACAGCAGCACAAAAGTAGACATTTTCCAGCTCAAAGGTAGCATCTAGTCTATTATATCGCAGGGCGAATTATTTAAATAATATAAAAAGGTGACATTTAGCCTGCAGTGGCTGACCTTAAGACATGGGGCATATGTATCATCTGGGAAGTCGCTGCTGGGTTATTATACTTTGCTTCTGGACAGACTCCAGTACTTGGTTGTCCACAATGCATATTTTGGGGGTCGTTCACCTGTTTCTGTTACTCTTGGGTTTATCTGAAGAGCACCTCAAGCAGGCACAACAGTAAATTTAGTAACAGTACATAAGTTCCATCTGCCACTCCAATGTCCCACCTTTACATGCTGTGGCGCAGCGACCTAAGTCAACATAAGAGCACCCATCTAGTAAATCACATGATACCAAAGCAGTTCCAGCATAGGCCAAAATGATATTCAGGTATCTTGTTTTCAAGCACCCCATCCATGGTGTAGCATACTGCCTGTCCGCTAATGCCTTTCGCCACCTTGTCTGGGGTATGAAACACTATATAAATACAATTACAATACAATATTTTTAATTGGTTTCAGAGGCAGGTTTGGACCCTCAATTAAGGTCTGAAAAGTAAATGAAATATTATTAGGTGCATTAAAAGTTGTGTATCAGGATAGGTGAGACATCCAGCTGGACAGAAGTGTTATTATTGCTGTAATTCAGTTGTCATCTAGCACTGAGTAATGACAGCTTATCAGGTATTCCGAGTCACTGGAAGTTCCACACTTTAATACTAGCTGCAAATTAACCAGAGTCCTTTGCAGCTGGGTGCCACCAGATGCCTGCTTGGGGGCTTGAGAGGCAAGGTCGGACTGGCCTATAGGGCAATTAGGCAGCACCCGAAGGACTAGTCCTACAGGTCAGACTGGCCTATAAAGCAATGAGGCAATACCCGAAGGGCTTGTCTTACTGGCCTATAGGGCAGTGAGGCAGTACCCGAAGGGCTGGTCTTATAGGTCAGACCGGCCTACAGGGCAGTCAGGCAGTACCTGAAGTGCTGGTCTTACAGGTCGGACTGGCCTATAGGGCAATGTGGCATTGCCCGAAGGGCTGGTCTTAAAGGTCAGACTGGCCTATAGGGCAGTGAGGCAGTACCCGAAGGGCTGGTCTTATAGGTCAGACCGGCCTATAGGGTAATGAGGCATTGCCCAAAGGGCTGGTTGCACAGGTCAGACCGGCGTACAGGGCAGTCAGGCAGTACCTGAAGGGCTGGTCTTACAGGTCAGACTGGCCTATAGGGCAAAGTGGCATTGCCCGAAGGGCTGGTCGTACAGGTCAGACTGGCCTCAGGGCAGTCAGGCAGTACCTGAATGGTTGATACCACAGGCCAATATGTGGGCCTGTTTTTTAGGTTTAAAGTATTTTATTGAAGCAGGGTGGGGTAGGACACAAAGGGGCAAGGAACAAGTAAACCACAGGAACCGCACAGCAATGCGCATTGTACAGCAAGTACAGTAATGCAGTTACAAGTTTGTAAGAGGCCCCATCCGACTCGGGAGCATAGCTTTCGCACCTGTGGTCACATACAAACAACGAGGGGGGGGGGGAGAAAGGGAGGGAGGGACGGGATGTGGGGGAGGAAAGAAAATCAGGGGGGGGGGACCAAGAGAGAACGGGAGAAAAAAAGAAAAGAAAAAAAATGGGGGGGAGGGGAAGAGGGGAAGGGAAAAAAGGGAGGGGTGAAGGGAGGAGAAGCAACCCCGCTCCAAGAACCTACCCAACCAAACAGAACCCCCAACTACCTAACCCTAACCCACCCCCTGTACTGTGCCAATATCTACAGTCTCCGCTACATGCAACTCTCCGAAAATCCCCGCTATACAGTAACGACCCCACCCAATCAAGCAGGCGGGTCCGGTGGCGGTGTCAGCCTTAACAACCTAAGGTATCTAGGGCAGGTGATCTCCCGAAACTCGGAACATAACAGGCTGTGAAAGGGCTCCCACAGTTCCTCAAAGGTATCAGTATCCCCCAAGGCTACTAAGGACATCTTCTCCATTCCAAGGACATGCCATAATCTGTGCAGCCAACCAACTACAGAGGGAAGTGTGGTAGTGCGCCAGTGTATGAGAATATTCTGCACCGCTGACCCCAGTGCAATTGCGATCTGTCTACCTCTCTTAGATCTAAGGGGATACATCAGCCCATTCGGCAACCCTAGCAGAACATAGGCCGGGAATCTAGGCAGTTCTATCCCAAAGCATTTGTCTACCTCGCCCAAAACCTCTTCCCAGTAAGGAGCCAGTAGGGGACATTCCCATAGTATATGTGTTAGTGTACCAGTATTGCCACAGTTGCGCCAGCACGTCCCTGGTATTGCCCCGTCCATCTCGTGCAGTTTCTCCGGAGTACGGTACCAGTAGGTCGAGATTTTAGTGAAGGTCTCCGTAAGACCCGTGTGGTAGGCCGAGTGACGTGCGCGGAAGGAGATGTGTTCCCATTCTTTATGGCTCAACACGCGCCCGAGCTCACGCTCCCAACGTTCCCGACGGGGGTTGTGAATATGAAAGGAGGGGGTCTGCAGCATTTTATACAGGTCTGAGATCAGTTTAGCGTCCGACGTGCGAGTAATTAACCAACGCTCATACGCCGTGATTTCCCGGTGTGCCGCGTCGCGCACTTGGGGTTGTAATGCCCAGTGGTGCGCCTGCATGTATCGCATGCGCTCCGTTTCCGGGAGGCCATAATCCCTCCTCAGGTCCGGGAAGGGGACAACCCCCTCAGGGCAGTACAAGTGATACAGAGTGCAGCAGCGGGCCACCCGCCAGCGCTCATAAGCGCCCTGCTCCATCCCGGGGCCGAAGTCCGGGTTGCCAATGAGCGGCGTAAAGGGAGAGGGGAAGGTGGTAAGCTCGCACCTGGCAGCCACCGAGTCCCACGTCCGGAGCGGGACCCGCGTTACCAGAGACGCATAGAGATTGGGGGGTCGATGGGCCCGCTTCAAGAATGGTACTTCCTGCAGCGTCCTACCCGCCACCGCCTGGTCCTGGAACAGCCAGTGCTTATCAGACTCCCACCGGCTCCATTCCACTAGATAGCGGAGCTGAGCGGCCTGGAAATATTTCCGCAAGTCCGGTATCCCCAGCCCCCCGGATTCCGGTGACAGCATAGTGACGCTTCTCTTGATCCTCGGCCTGCGGCCCTGCCACACGAACTGCGCAATGGCAGTCTGTGTCTCCGCAAGCCACCCCGCGGGGGGCTGGAGCGGCAACGCTCTGAAGAGGTAAAGCACCTGAGGCAGGAGGGTCATCTTCACCGCGGCCACCCTACCCAGTAACGACAGCGTGCCCTTATCCCACCGGCCCAATTCCTCCCTGATCTTCGCGCCCAGAGCCGCGTAATTGGCCGTGACCATCTCCGGGAGGGAGGGCGCCAATAGGATCCCCAAGTACGGGATCCGGTCCCTGGACCAGCTCAGAGGGTAAAGCCTCTGTAGTTCCGCTCTAGTGGCGTTAGTAAGCGAAATGTCAAGGGCGGCCGACTTCCCCAGGTTCACCTTGAAGCCCGCCACGTCGGCGAATAAGTTCAGTTCCTCTACACAGGCCGGCAGCGATCTCCGCGGGTCATCCAGCGTCAGAATGACATCATCCGCGTACAGGCTGATCGCATGATGGAATTCACCCATCTTGACACCGACAATGTCGGGGTTCTGCCTAACCCTCTGAGCAAAGGGCTCCATGTACAGGGCAAAGAGCAGAGGGGAGAGAGGGCACCCCTGTCTCGTACCCCGCTCAATGGGGAAGGGTCGAGAGCTGCCGCCGTTCACTCGGACTACCGCAGAGGGGAACCGGTAACAATTGAAGATCAGATGACGGAACTTCTCCCCGATCCCGAATTTGCTCAGGACCTTCTCTAGGTAGGGCCAGTGCACCCTGTCGAAAGCCTTCTCCGCGTCTATGGACAGGAGCATCCTCTCCCCAGGGATCCTGGAAGCCTTCTCGAGGATGTGCGTCACCCTCTTTGTGTTATCTACTGTTTGCCTACCGGGCACGAAGCCCGCTTGGTCCGAGTCAACCATGCCCAGGAGGTGCAACGCCAGGCGTGCAGCTAATATACTGGTGAACACTTTCAAATCTGTGTTCAGTAGCGAAATGGGACGGTAGGACCCACAGGCGGTCCTGTCCTTACCCGGCTTCGGAATCACGGAAACCGTGGCCTGGAGAAATTCGGAGGGGATGGCTCCCGGCTCTGCGAAGGAGTTAAAAAGGCGGGTCAGTAGAGGCGCCAGTTCCTGACAGAAGGTTTTATAGAACAGCGGGATAAAGCCATCCGGACCCGGGGCCTTGCCCAATTTAAGCCGGGATATCGCCGTGATCACCTCCTCGATACGGATGTCACGCTCCAGATACTGAGCCTGCTCCTGAGACAACGATGGGAGCGGGACCGAGTCCAGATAGGCCATCTCAGCCCGGGCCGAGGGGGCCTCCCCGGTGTAGAGGTCAGCATAAAAGCTGCGAAAGACGTCTGCTATTTGCTCATCAGCCGTGACCCTACCACCGGTCGGGTCCACCAGTTCCTTCACACGGTGCTGCTGGTGTTGCACCCTAAGTTTATTAGCCAGGAGCCGCCCACACCGATCGCCCCCTGTATAATATTTGTGTTTCAGGCGAAGCATCGCATACTCCGCCCGGTCCGTGTCAAGGGCCGCCAGGAGTTTCCGTGCCGCCTTCAGCTGCCTCCACACCCTGGGGGCCCCTGTCCTGTGATGAACCTGCTCCAGCTCCCTCACCTGCTGGGTGAGCTCATCTCTCTTGAGCTGTCGGTCCCTATTCTCGGCCGAGGAAATCGCTATAAATTCGCCTCGGAGCACCGCCTTCAGGGCTGCCCACTGTGTCGCACGAGAAGTATCCCCAGTATCATTTATGGTCTGAAAATCCAAAATGGCCGCCCGGATCTGATCCACCACCGACCACCTGTGCAAAAGCGTGTCCCGGAGCAGCCAGACCCCTCTCGGCCGAACCACCGGGGGCAGAGTGAAAGCGCCCTCCACCGGGGCGTGGTCAGAAAGAGAGAGGACCCCCATGTCCACACTCGAAGCCAAAGGGAGCATTGGGCCCGACACAAGGAGATGATCTAATCGCGCATAAGATCTATGGGCATGTGAGAAGTAAGAGTATGCGTGGGTGGTGGGGTGGAGGTGGCGCCACATGTCATGCAGATCCAGCTCCTCAAGTCGAGTTCGAATCGAGCCCGAAAGCTCACCCAACTGGTGACGCCGCTGCACAGACCTGTCCATCGCCGCGTCGAAAACCAGGTTCAAATCACCCCCAACACTATGTGCCTATCAGAGGTGGATGCTACGTCCTCCAAAGCCCTGTGTAAGAATTGGTCCTGGTGATCATTGGGGCAGTAGATGTTGCCAACAGTCAGTGCTAAACCCCCCATCTTGATCCTGTACACTAGAAGTCTCCCTTTCTGTTCTGCTACCTTGCACACGACCTCTCCCCTGAACCCCCTAGAAAACAAGATCGCCACCCCTGCCGTCTTGGAGGCGCTAGAGGAGAACAGCTGCTTGGGGAACTTAGGGGTACGCATCCTCGAGCAGTCCTTAGCCAGCAAATGGGTCTCCTGCAACAGACAGATATCCGCTTGTGAGTTTTCTAACAAGGATAACACTGCCCGCCTCTTAACCGGATTATTCAGCCCTTTCACATTGAGAGTAAGCACCTTAAGAGCCATCAAGGAGGGGGATCAATGGAGCACATGTCAAGAGGCAAAGCCCCGCAGGCAAACACAGAAGGCACCACTCGAGGCCTCAAAACAGAGCAACTTTGAACCGTCCACTGGCACAGTACAGTCCCCGAACCCCAACACCCCACAACTAGAAAAAAAACCCTTGTCCCCACACAACCAAATCTACACCACCCCCCGCAACTGGCCCCCCCTCTAGGCCCCAGAATCAAAACATCTGCCCGCCTGTCCCAACCCCATCCCCTGCTACTCAAACTTTTCAAAAAAGACATTGTCCCAGTCCGGCCCGTAACGGGCAGGGCCGTGGTAAATCAGTCTAGTGGACGTCCAGCCACCTCCTCCAGCACTCGCCATTCCTCCCAGCCCACCCCCCGGATCCCCGCACCTGCAAGAGGAATAAGCTAAAGTAGACTCCCCCCGGAGTGAGTTCAGGCCGTCAGGGCCACTTCGCCGTTCGCCGCCACTCTGGAGGCCTCCTGGATGGCGGCCGCCATGTCCGCCCTGATCATGGGCGAGCCCGGACGCTCCGTCGGAGGAGAGGTCCCCCCTACAGCTTGCTGCCATCCGTCACGAGTGCTTCGCCTCCGCCGCGGAGCCGGGGTATCTGTATCCGATGCTGTGAGGCCCAACACCGCGCAGACATCCTGGAGGGACCGAAGCTGATGCAAAACATCGTTCCATCGAAATATCAGACGGAAGGGGTGCCCCCAAGAGTACTGTGTCCCTTGCTCCCGGAGGAAGTCAGTGGCGATCTTGAATGATTTCCTCTTCTGCAGCGTGACTGTAGATAAGTCCTGAAACAGGGTCACAGGGTGGTCCCGGAATCGGAAAGATGGCTGCCCTCGTGCTTCTCGGAGGATCCGCTCCTTCAAGGGAAAGTCCGGGAGGAAGGCCAGAATGTCTGGGGCGGGCGCCGTAGCTCTGCGGGGGCGGCCCACCCGATGTGCTCGGTCTATGCGGATCCGAAAGTCCTCCGACTCTCCCAGGATCGCACGTCTTCACCCTCCTCACCGGACGGCACACCGCGGACCCGTATGTTGTTCTGCCTGGACCGATTTTCAAGGTCCTCGGCGTGGGCCTGTAGCTCAATCTGTTGCTCCCGCAGTCGCAGGACCTCCTGCTGCAGATGGGTGATCTCTTCATCCCTGGAGTGACCCGCTTCCTCCACTGTGTTCACACGTTCCCCCAGGGAGTCCATCTCTCTCCTTACTTCGCGGACCTCCCCGGCCACCTCACGCTTGAGCGTTTGAAAGTCCTCCCGAAGGGAGCTAAAGAGCGATTCGAGAAATGATCTCGTCACCGGGGGTTCTCCGCCATCTGCTCCCCTGGTCGGGGCCGGGGAGGTCGTGGCGGGTTGGGTTCCACCGCTGCGTAGGGCGCCGCGTCCCAGCATGTCCGGCAAGGTTCGGTCGCCCCGTCGCTGTCCTCTAGCGTTCGACATTGCAGCTGAGTAGAGGACGTTGAGGGCAAAGAAAGCAGCTATATGCCAGCCGGGGGCAGCGCCACATAAAGAGCACCAGGAAGGCCAAGCTGCCCGGCCGGAGACCACAAAATGGCCGCTCTGTGATGTCGAGGGGCCAACGCCCAATATGGAGAACCCCTCTCCGTCTCTGATCCGGGACCCAAAAATCCGGCCAGTGGGCAAAGTCACGGTGCGATGGTCGCTGGGGCCTGTAGCCTCAGGGGGAGATCTGCCACGGGAGCCCCGTTCCTCTGCTCCGCTCAGACAACCGGCCAGAGCGGCCTCTCCCAGCGGGCCTCTTCAATCCACGGGCTGGCGTAGTGAGGCGATGTCGACTCCGCCTCCGCTCTTCACCTCCGCTCTGCTCCGTTCCGTACAACCGCCGTCGGACAACTCTGAGCCGTTCGCGAAGCCGCTGCTGACTCCCACTCCGACAGTTCATGCACCGCTGCGGGCTTCACACACAGGCGGCTGGGCGCTCCGTCACGCTCCGAGGGTCGGGAGACTCGCGGCTTCCGGCTCGCACACGGGCCATTCAGTGGGCCCCGACCCGAGCTTCACCGGTCAGGATCTCACCCGCGACGGCGCAAACCGGGCTCAGCAGTGGCTCCACACCTCCACCGTGGGCACCAGGCTCTGTCGCCGCGTGATCCGGGGGGGAATCAGCGGTTACAAGCGGTGCAGGGATTCAGGGGTCCGGGAGCTCTCGGCAAGTGCGACCTCTCAGCCCGCCATCTTGGCCACGCCGTGGGCCTGTTTTTTGACAATTTACGGGCCTGTTTTAAAGGCTGCTGGGTCGGTTCTTACTGTTGATTTCCCTGATATTTAAAACACAGCAAACATTGCCTGGGGCAAGCTCAAATCGAAGCAGCCTTCCATACCTTGTAAAACACTTATACAGCGTTCACAACTGTCCCAATTTGCAGACACAGGACAGTTTGTTAGCTATGTATTCACTAAGGGGGGCGTTTTATTTTGGTGACCGAGCCTATTTTCTGTCCTAGACCGGCACTTCTGAGAGGCTGCAAGAATATATCTCTCAGTAGCAAAGAAACTCTTTTCTTCCCCATTTGCTTTTTAAATGAATCAGGCTAGCCTGACGCTTCAAAAGCTGGCACAGTGTCACATAATAAGAAATTGAAAAGTCACACATTAACATACTGAAAACCTGAAGTTTCAGGAATAAGCAAACTGAAAACATGGCAGCTACTGAGTGCTGCTTGAGCATCTTAAACATGCACATGGCATCAATGGAGAAAGTAAATGGAGGCAATAACCACCTTCTTTTTTTTTGTAAAGTTTATTGTTTTATGCAAGGAAATATAGCAATGGACAGTCAGAAATTCAAAAAAAATATATAGTTGCTTACAGATGCAGGGACAAACAATATCTAGATCCAATCAGCTATTGGCGCCCATATTTTCGCTCCCAAAGCCCTTCTTTTGACAGCTCATAGCCCACCAGGGAAGCTAGGATGCCCCACAGCCCTGGAAAGCAAGGATAGCTTCTTTGTCCAGTTCATACCGTTCACAATAACAAAATCCAGAGCAGGTGGACAGAGCACGTGCTTGTTGAGCCTGGAGACTGCGAGGCCTTAACGTGAGTGTTGCTAAGGGACACCTTAGTTGATCAAACAGTTGAAACAGATAGGGCAGCTTGGATGGATGGCCTGATTTATATTTCTTTGGGAAAGGAGAAAGAAATTATGTAAATGTGTTTTTTTTATTTAATTTCTGCCATAAAAAATTAAGTCGTTTCTCCTTCCGTCTGTGCAACGTGAGAGTTCAGGGTTCACAAGGGGCAAGCCAAGGTCAGAGTTCTGATTCCTGGTGCATTCAGTTCTGTCCATGACTTATACTGGGCAGGCAGCAAAAGAAGTCGGCATGCACACCATTTTTTTCTACCTTTCCAAACTTGTCCAATCATGTATAAGTGTGCGTGCAGCTTGGTGAAGTGCCTTGCCCTGGTAGCACTTGTATTAATTCCAATGTATAGAGATGAGGCGGATATCCCGCCTGAAATGCATTGGGTTAGAAATAAACACTGCTTGCAACGAACCTTGGCATTTATCGTGTTTAAGCAAGAGGCTTGGATGGGCACCGTTTTTACATGAGAAAAATGGGAAACGTCATATGAACCCTGCATGTAGAGCATCGGATAAACAATTGAAAGAATATCAGTGACATTTTGGAGTAATTTGAAAAGAAGGATTAAATGATGGAGTAATTGTGGAACAAATTAGCCATGTAGGCGCTTTAATGCTGTGCAAATTGGTTTGAGGCGGAAGTCCGCCTCATCTTTATACTGGGCAGGGACATGTTGAGGCATTGGCAAAGTGGGCAACTGCTGAGGGTCACACACTCACCACCTTCCAACGGCCCCCGAGAAACTGAATTTCCTCCCTGTCTCACTTCTATTTATCCACTTCGGCCTTTAATATATATTTTATTGTTTGGTATCATAGAGCTTGAATTAGCAGAAAATGGGTAATAAAATACAAAGCGGTTTCAGACTGGGGTCTCTAAAGTATGGCTTGTCTAGCCCCCAAACTCCTTGAAAGGACAGAGATGCTGGACCTGTTCTCTGACAGGGAATTTGGTTCTGTTTCAGGTTGCAAGTTTATGGGATTCAGAGGCAACGATAATACAAAAAGATCAGAGTTTCGTATGGAGAGCAGGTAGGAATCGTTGAAATGTAAAACTTTAAATGCTGCATGGTTGTCTGGATCTGGGCTGGGGCAGTGATAAAGTATGGAAGCTGCGTCGCACGGCCGCCAGCGTGTTAGAAGTGGATGGACTCAACCGCAACTGCAAAATTCCTCTTCTGTGGTTAAGGTGAAGCGAAATTGGCAAAATGCGCATTTTGCCGACGTTCACAAATTTGGTGCAGCACTTCTGATCCGAATAGTACTTGATTGTAACCCTCTGTAATTTGTTGGTCTGTAAGCCAAATCAAGTGTGATCCTCTGTTCTTTTGTGAACCAGATGAAGTGCACATTTTATAGACTGTGGTGATGTGAAGGCTGTTATGTCTACAGTATTTGGGTACATTACAAACCGGTATAATGGTGAGAGAGCGCAAATTTGAATAAAAAATTATGTATAGGCCGTATTTACAAGCACATCGTATAACGTAGGAATGAAACGTATATCGTAATGTGAAATTGACACTTATAGCATATAGATAACCGATATAATCCAAAGTAATATAGGAAATGTAACTGCATTCACTTTAGAACCTGTATTAGATTTAGAAGGCCCGTATATGTAGTGGGCTGATGTAGAGATGGTGTAGAAATGCTTACGAAATGTAGAAGTGCAAGGGAGAATTCATGTACGTGTGTAACCTTTAAACGGAGAAGCAGCGAGAAATGAAACGTGAAGAAATGTGTAGAACATGTATAAAACGATATAGAGAATGAGAATATAAAGTTATGCTTTACGTAGTTTATATTCTATGTACAATGTATTCACATATGTGTAACCGACTTTCGCTAAATACGAATATATATAAATGTGTGTTAAGGGTTATACTGTGTAGAAGGCTTTTTGTGAGAATGTTAGAAAGGTTTAGGTCATTTGTGATTCTAACCTGACTGACAGAGGGTTAGCAGGAGCACAGTCCAATGTATATAATTTAGCGGACTTACAGGAGTCGTAAATAGCTTGATGTGGACGTGAGAGCCAAGAAGTCTAGCACTTGTTAGATTTAAGGTGACAATGCTGGACAAGGTTTATGGCCTGAACGTGATGAGAAGCGCTTAGAATTTGAAACTTGTTTTGAATGACCATTCACAGGACCTAGAAGGTCAAAGAATAGCAGTTGTAAGTTAAAGTCTTGTTTAAGTTCATATGACTTTTTGATCTGAAAGTGTCAGTTGAAGTCGCCAATAAGAAGATGAAGATGACATCTAAAGAAGAAAGGTCAACTTAACGGACGGCGAAAGAGATGAAGCAATGGAAGAAGCTAGAAGCTGACATCATCGGGGAAAGTCCGTGGTGGGCGTCAAGGGGCGTTCCACCCACACTGTGATTGTGTATTTTAGGGACAGCACCCCGGGGAGAAGTTAGCAATTAGCGAAGGGAGAGCGATTTGCTCAGAGGGAGCTCAGAGAGAAGGGCGAAGCATAGATGACTTGAGCAGATGCGCTGAGAGAGATCAGAGCGCAAGAGAGCAGTAGGCCGAGGACCCTTAAGAAGAGCGGATGGGTAGGCAGAGAGGGTACTGCTTCTTAAACTTAAGTTACCTTTAGAGGCTAAGAGAGTTTGAACTTCTTTGGGAGTCAAACTGCTGACACCTTTTTAGGTTAGGAACTTGCGAAGTAGGGATGTCACATAGCATAGAGTAGGGACAGATTTAACGTGATACTTTTCTCTTTCTGTAGATGACGCCAAGGAACCACTTCACATCGAAACTTTAAAATTGCTGATATCGGAATTGATTTTGTATTCTTTTGTATACTTTGAGGTTTATCCTGAGCAGATTGTAATTGCATACAACTTTGACTTTTATATAAAACTTTCAAACTTTATCAGTTGTAAGTGGTTCTTCCGAGTGGCGTCAGTTAATGGGGTTTATCTAAACTATGCGGGGGTTGTCTTTTACTCAATGACAGATACCAACGGTCCAAAATAGATGAATGAGATAAGTTATTAAATTGATCATAAATTGATATCAAAATCTCATTCCCCGCAGTTGGTAGCAGAGGATGGTTATCTTCTTGAGGAAGACGACCTAGGCCAGGTTTAGTTTACCCCAAGGTCCCTAGTCATCAACGACCGGAAGAAGAATTGCAACCGAAGACGGTGCTGACGGTGCGACGAGAGAAAAGCAGCAGAGTCGGTCGAGAGTGAGTATAAGGGTCATGCGTTGTAAGATTGCGGTGTTTTATGTTGTTCCTGTGTTGTAATGTCAAGCGGAGTTGAATGCCTGTAGTGTGATTGGGGGAAGGTTGTGAGCGCGCGCAACCGGATGAAATCTTAAGCTCCAGGGAAGGACTTAAGTGGTTCGGGTGTATCGAACACCCAGAGTAATTTGTCTACCATTGAAAGGGAGTCATGAGGTACCATTGATTTCCCGACAGACCGATGATAGGGGGAGCGTAAGAGTGAGTGAATGAGTAGCGGACGCTGGTCGTACGTTTACTGTGTGTAAGTAACCTATCAGTTGAGGCGATCGTCTGACCGTAAGAGGGAAGACGTTTCGTCAGTTAAGGTGACAATTACAGTTAGACTGTGGCCGTACAGTCAGAGAAAAGTGATCGCTTGGACGGAAGTAGTCATTTTTCAGTGTATGAATGAAAACGCATGCGAAATCGTGAGACAAATTTAGAAAGAAGGAGAATTGCTGCAAGAGGGAACAAGTGACGTCAGCATAGAACCGAGCTGAGATTGGTTAGTTTGTCAGACGTCAGCAAAGAGTCGCACTGAGATAGGCCGATTAGCGAGAACCGCGTAGGGATTGGTTGGTTGGTTGTCATCGGGACGTAAACAAGGAAGAGTAAGGGGAAAATTGTGGATTATCGAAAATGAAGTGTTTTAAGAGTTTAAGAGCACTCTTTAGGAGAAATAGAAGAAACTTATATGCCGGAGAGGAAGCTCCACCAGAAGGCACACCAGCTTATTATATGGCAGTGAATGTAGGCTTGCACTCGATATTATGGATTTCCGAGTGGAATAAGCTAACTGAAGGGAATAAGGAACTGACGTTTCCGAGATTCGGAACGTTTAAACTAGACGTGTTGAACCAACTGAAAGCGGTAATGCTTGCAACAAGACCTCTACCGAGGCCAACACAGTTCGAAGCACTTAGTGTATGGTTTAGAACGGCACACGAAAAGAGCGTAAAGAGGCGCCAGGAAAGAGTGAGACGATCAGTAAAGGCAGTACAGGATGCCAAATGGGATGAGGAAGCTAAGAAATGGAGAGTACAAAAGATAGAAGCAGATAAACTGTACCCGATGCTGGAAGTTATGGGAGAAAAGAAACCTCTAGAGGAAGATGAGGAAAGCGAGACAGAAGAGGATCTGATAGAGAGGCTATTGACAGATAGACCACCTCCGTACAGCGGAGGGGCCGCAAGTCCTATATTACCACAAGAGGACGGAGCTAGATGGGGGGAATACAAATCGATCCCAGTAACAGAGTGGGATGCCAAGAAAGAGGAGGAAGTACCTCAATCTAGTTCCGAACAGAGAGTAGTGGGAAGATTCGTGGTCCAGAAAATGCCAGAAACGCAACATGCAAGGTCTTATCAAATGCCGGATGCTCTACAAGTACCGGTTACCATAGGCCCTATTGTGTCAATCTACAACCCAGAAGGGGTCCAGCAGGAGGAACAGGCACGATGGGACAGGGAAAGGGCAGAGATGGAGAATAGGGATACCATGATGAATCCTCAGGGACAGATATTAGCACCGATGAGTCGGAGTACTCCATTAGATGCAGCAACAGGTCCCTGGGTAGAACAAGGGCGTCAAAGAGGGCCAATGGACTTAAGGGGCCCAAAACCGAAATCCCATAAGGAATTAAGGGAATATCTGAAAGAATGGGATACTGCTGAAGAGACTCGGAATAAAAGTTTAGAAACAGGAGCAGAGTGGAGAGACCAGGATAACAGGATCCTCTCTCATTGTGGAGCTGGCGAAAGCAGCCCGGAGTGGGAGAGAGGGAGTCAGGGAAGCAGAGGAAATAATTGTCCTACTATTGGCGGCAATAGGCAAATGTGCGGAGACAGGAGTACAGGGTGTGGCAAAGTGCCTCGCGTCACCTTTAGTGAAGGGGAACGAAGGACGCAGGAGTACCGTAATACTTTCAGATGCACTCACCATACCCCGGGTGAAACGGTGCAACATTGGAATCACAGGAACATGGAGAGTCGTGAAGGGTCTCGCCATGCATCCGGTGAGCGCGAGCGAAGTCATGAGAATATAGGGAGTCGCGAAACGTCTCGCCATACTTCTGGTGATCAAGAACGAGATCGCGGGAGCATGGAGGGCCATGAAGGACCTTATCGTTTATTGAGCGACACCAGACAGCAAGCGAGTTACAGTGATTTAGAACAGAACGGGTGGATCCTATCTCGTATCTGGAGAAACCGAGCCGAAACGACGAAGTGTAGGGATGGGGGATGGAGTAATGTTCCACCACACCCCACGGGAAGATGGAAAGGCTTGGGATCTAGAGAGGTGGGAACAAAGGGATGGAAAGAAAACTCCTCATAACTCACCTGTGTTCAGGCGTAGGGCGCATAGTGGAGGTGAGAGGGGTATGAGCGAACCACCTAGGACTGACATACTGAGAGCTGAAATAAAAGCAAGACGGATTGATGTAATGAGCTTAAAATCAGACTTGGATTAAATAATTGACGGCACAGTGGCAATAGAGAGGTTAGAGTTGTACGCACCAGATGAAGTATTGTTCTTAGCCAAGGATGTTACTCGGAGAGCGAGGTCAGCTCATGAAAATTTATCTAATTTGGCAAATAGATATATGATAGACCTGTCACGAACCAAAGCCTTGCAGCCCAATCATAGGCTAAATTGCACAGACCTAGATTTGGATGAACGTAGAACGATTGGACTAAGAGTACACATACGGGAACTAGTCATGTGTATCAGAATATGGAGAGATCTGGATAGATGGGAGGAAAAATGGTCTAAGAGGGGATCTGTTAGAAGAAGTACAATTGCGAAGTCCCAAGACACAGACCTAATGCAAATGGAAGCTTTCCCTTTGCGAGAAATCGCGAACGGAAACTACGTCCATGTACCTTGGAGTAGGGGGGATTTAGCGGCATTCACTAATTCTTTCCCCAAGTTAAGAGAAAACCCCGTTGAGTGGTACAAGCAGGTAGAGAGGTTCGTGAAGATCTCTAAGGTGCTGTGGATCGATTTGAACACATTGTTCGATATCGTAGTACCCGGAGATTTGTGGACGGCATGCAAGCTTAATGTTGAATGGCCTACCTGTGAGCCTCCGAGAGATAACCGGACAAATGGTCCATCAGACAGAGTCATGGAGAAATACGAAAGAGTAATAACATGGCTGAAGGAGAAAGTGCCAGTACAAGACATAGACTGGGTTAAGATAGATCGAACAACTCAGGAGCCCAAAGAGACAGTTCACGAGTTCTATGAGAGGCTACTGAAAGCATTTAAACAATACAGTGGGTTAGACGTAATGGATCCTAAGGACATAGGACAGTTTGTGTCGAAGTTTGTTCTAGGATTAAGACCAGACATAAGCTTGATGATACAACAGCATTTGATCTGTTGGCAGAACAAACCTTTAGATGAGATTTTGAGGTATGCAAGGTACTGTAGCGACGAAATAGACTCGAAGGCAAAGAAACTCAAGGAAAAATTAATGCTGGTACAAATGCAAGCAGCTGGAAAGGGTGGACAGCGGCAGCAGGGAACAGGAACGCAAGCAAAGAAACAGAATAATCAGAGCAGAGATGAGGAAGAAAGACCGAGACCGAGAATGGATATCGCGACACTGAAAAAGACAACGAGGTGTCATCAGTGTAACGAAGTGGGACATTGGAGACGCGAGTGTCCTTACAATGTTGAGACAGGGGAATTAGAACAAGAGGAGGAAGAGGTACAGAATAACGTGGTTAAGGGAGCCGCAGCCCCGAAGGGAAAGTTTATCAAAGGGGGGACTCAGACTCCTCGAGCCCCATTTCCTCAACCACCTCGCATCACAAACGGAGGGAAAACCTATAGACAAATGCCATTGTTTGTAGGAGGAGAGGAATGCTATTACGTTGATCCTCTTACAGGGCAACGAGTAAACAGGGAGGAAGACTGTACTCTAGGAGCAGCCCTGGAAGTAGATCAGAGAGGACCATACGTAGAGGCTGAAGTAGCTGGATGTCCTACAACCTTTTTGGTGGATACGGGGGCCACTCGATCCACGTTGAGATCAGCGGTAGTCCCAGGTTTGCCAATATCGGGAGAAACGATTCAGGTGGTAGGAGTCGCAAACAAGAGGATGACTAATCCTTTGACAGAACCAGTGTCGGTGAAGATAGGGAATTACAGTGACGAACATCAGTTTGTGATCTGTGATTCTAGCCCTGTGTGTTTGCTAGGAAGAGATCTATTATGCAAACTGAATTGCACAATACATTGCACACCTGAAGGAGTAGAAGTACAGACCAATGATGAAGATGTCGATTTTAAAGTTGTAAACTCGCAAGAGTGCGTGGAACTATATCCTACCTTAACAGTGGAGGAACTTCCACAGGATTTGAGGGAGAAAGTGTCAGCTGAAGTGTGGGATTTTACTGGAGAAGAAATAGGACTGATCAAAGGAGTAGAACCAGTAAAAATCTTGGTAAGACCCAATGCTGAGTATCCAAGAACCCCACAATACAAGTTGACTCCAGAGACGATTGCAGGAATAAAGCCTGTGATCGAATACATGATTAAACAGGGAATACTGAAGGAGATCGTGGGAAGTCCATGTAACTCCCCGATTATGGGTTTGCAGAAGCCTAGTGGAAAATACAGAATAGTGCAGGATCTTCGGAAGATTAATAATATTGTTGTCTCATGTTGTCCAGTGGTACCGAATCCATCAGTGATATTATTTCAGATACCGTTCCAAGCTGAATGGTTTACCGTGATAGATTTATGCCAGGCTTTCTTTTCGATACCTTTAGATGAAGAGAGCCAGTATCTTTTCGCTTTTAAGCTGGAAGATCGCGTCTTAACATGGTGTCGTATCCCTCAGGGGTATCCAGAAAGCCCATCGATCTTTAACCAGTTATTAAAACGAAATCTTGAAAGTCTAGTACTGCCCAAGAATTTGGTTCTAATCCAGTACATAGACGACCTCCTAGTTGCGTCAGAAACTGAGGAAGCTTGCAGAGAAGACACCATAACCTTGTTAAATCACTTGGCCGAGAATGGACACAAGGTGTCTCCAAGTAAATTGCAGTATTGTATGACTGAGGTGCAATACTTGGGCCATAGGATTGAAAAGGGAAAGCGGAAGGTGTCTCCAGACAGAATAGAGGCGATCATGAAAATGAACGCGCCTACAACACAAAGAGAAGTCAGGATGTTTCTAGGCATGGTCGGTTATTGTCGGCAGTGGATAGCCAACTTCTCACTGAAGGCAAAACCTTTATTACAACTGACGCACAAAGGAGTAAGTGATCCGGTACCATGGGACAAGGATTGTTTGATGGCGTTTTTGCAGCTGAGGGAGGACTTATGTCGTGCCCCGGCTTTAGGAATGCCTGATTACACAAAACCATTTTTGCTTTACTGCTGCGAAAGAGAGGGATGCGCTTTAGCGGTTTTAGCTCAGATCCACGGAGATGCGCGTAGACCAGTGGCGTATTTCTCGGCTACATTAGATCCAGTAGCCGCAGCGTTGCCCGGATGTCTCAAATCCGTAGCTGCAACGGGTGTCAGCATTGAACGTTCTGAAAGCGTAGTTATGGGTCATCAGTTAGTTGTGTATGTACCTCATTCTGTAGAATTGTTAATGACCAGGACTAAGACTCAGCATCTGACAAATAGCAGGCTCACACGCTACGAGCAAGTCATACTGGCTGCCGAGAATGTGACCCTAAAAAGATGCTCCGTCTTGAATCCTGCAACTTTGATGCCACTTCCAAATGAGATTGATGACGAAATTTGTACAGATCATGACTGCCTTGATGTGACTGAACTATGCACCAAACCGAGACCCGATATTGTGGATGAACCATTGACTGACCCAGATGAAGTTTTCTTTGTTGATGGTTCATGTGTAAGAGACAATGTCGGTCAGCTGAGAGCAGCTTATGCAGTTTGCACAATTACGAGAGTAATAGAAGCCGCTTGCCTGGAAGGAGTACACTCCGCTCAGGTAGCTGAAATTCTTGCTTTGACTCGCGCTTGCTTAGCGGGCGACAAACTTCGAGTCACCATATACACCGATAGCCAGTATGGTTTCGGGGTAGTTCACGATTACGGGCAGCTATAGTCTCAAAGAGGTTACATGACCTCCTCGGGTTCTCCCATTAGGAATGGAGAATTCGTGAGACTTTTGTTAGAGGCATTGCAAGGCCCAACAGCTATAGCAGTGGTCAAATGCGCAGCGCATACGAAGAACATTGACTTTGTTTCACTAGGTAACCGCTATGCTGATGAAGTAGCGCGTTACTGCGCAGAACAGGGATATTCTCACACTGATGTAAAAGTGGGGGGAATCCAGGAAAGAACTGAATTGACAATGTTGTTGGATACTGTAGATACGTGGGATGAATTAAGAAGTGTTCAGGAAAATGCACCAGATGACGAGAAAAAGAGTTGGGAAACAGCGGGTTGTTCCAGAAGCGAGATGAATTTCTGGATCTCCGCCGATGGGAGAGCAGTTTTACCAAATGAACTTGTTAGTCCAATGGCAAGGAAATTGCATGGATCAGCACTCATAGGAAGAGATGCTATGGTGAGAGTATTCAGACAAACGTGGTTTAATCCCAAATTTAGAGTAGCGGCAGAAGCAGTGTGTCAGAGATGTACGATCTGTCAGCAACTAAATGTGGGCAAGAGAACACCAGTTACATTGAGTCATATTGGGAGGTCTGGGGGGCCTTTCAATAGGATGCAGCTTGATTTTATAGAAATGCCTAAATGCAATAGACTCAGATACGTTTTAGTGATTGTTTGCATATTTTCTAGATGGGTTGAGGCTTACCCTACACGTAGGTGCGATACACTTACAGTAGCAAAACTGTTACTTAGAGAGTTGATACCGAGGTTTGGGGTGCCATCCTCTTTGGAATCGGACAGAGGAACTCATTTTAACAGCGAAATAGTGAAGATGCTATGTTCAGCTTTGGGTATCGATCAGAAACTCCATTGCAGCTATCGACCAGAAGCTTCAGGGATTGTAGAGCAAATCAACAGCACGATAAAGTCCAGACTTGCCAAAGTTTGTTCAGCAACATCCCTGAGTTGGCCAGACGCACTTCCAGTGGTTCTTATGAGCATACGTAGCACACCGGATAGAAAAACAGGTCTCTCTCCTCATGAAGTGCTAATGGGGAGAGCTATGAGATTGCCATCGGTTCCGACTGCAGCTCTAGTGAACATCACAGACGATTTGATCTTGGACTACTGTAAGGGACTATCTGATGCCGTTAATTCTGTGTCCCTCCAGGTCCAGGCTGCAGAGGTTCCATCAGCACAAGACTTGTGCCATGACCTGAGTCCGGGAGACTGGGTCCTGGTGAAGAAGCATGTCAGAAAGAACTGCTTAGACGTGCTTTGGAGAGGACCGTTTCAAGTTATACTAGTGACGAATACTGCAGTAAAGTGTGGAGGTCTGCCAAACTGGATACATGCCTCACACACCCGAAGAGTGCCAACACCTCTAGAAGAAACAGCTCCTCTCTCGGATGAGAATCCAGCGGAAAGCGGAGAAGCCATAGAGGGGGAAAGCCAAGCTGTGGAGGTGATCGAGGGAACTGAGATTGAGACGGAACAGGTCGACGAAGGTCAGGACATCAGTGAGACCGAAGTCGCCTCAGGAGAAGAAAGTAATTGGGAGTCCGACACAGATATCGAACAAACTGAGAGTGACGAAGAGACTGGTCCAAGAACAAGGAGCAGGAGGACAAAGAGAGACGAAGCCAGTTGGCCGGAGAGAAGGAAAGGGCCAAGCTCGGAAGAAAAGCAAAAAAGAACTCTTGTTCCGATTGCAGAAGAATCAGACCAGGAGGAGGAAACTACAGACTCAGGAACTGAAAGTCCAAGAAGATCGAGGAGGGTACGTGTGCCCTGCAGAAGGTACGCCACCCCAGAGTGGACTTATCTAGCAGATGTCTTGGGGACAGAAATCTGGGAGAGTGAAGAAAGTGAAAGTAATCGATCACGATCCATTTGTGGCAGTGGAGATATGGATGTTGACGCCTGGACTCGAGACTGAGGGGTTACTGACTTTCACACTTCCCATACCCCCATATTTGAGTCAAATTCAAGATCTAGTGCTAAATAGATTACAATTTCCAACTTTTGGCCAGCAAATCCCAGAAGAAGAAGAAAAAGTTATTCGTTTTGAATTATTAGAAATTGTTGTGAAAGCTGCAGGTCCGAGAATAATTGTTGATGCGTAAAAGACTTTTGTATATAAGCTATAAAGAAGAAGGTAACCTAGCACCGAGTGGAAAGAAGAATAAAATTAGGGATTACATTTAGAGGACGGAGAAGGGTTAGGGTTGTCTGTTGCTAAAAGAGAGAAAGACATTGTTGCGAAAAAGAGACTTTTTGATAAAGAACACTTTAAAGACTGGGAAAGCAAATAAAGCAAACCAAGACTGCAGAAGGAAAAACTTTTTCGCAAAAGAAGGAGCTACGCTGTTTGATGACTTGGAGAACGGCAACCCAAACCGAAAAGCTAGATGTATAGTAGGTACACTAATAGCAGTAGTAATTTTTCTCATAATTACAGTAGTGACAATATCATACATAATAGGACATGAAACTGATAAAGAAACAGCAGATGTAAAGCCTGTAACGACTTTGAAACCTGCTCTTGTTGGGAAGAACGAGGAGAGCAATGTTATACGTGAAAAGGCGTTATTGGCAGATGAAGCTCGTAGATTACATGTAGACGAGTCACAGGGAAACTTTAGGTCAAACGCATATGCTAAACTGTTATATGAGTATATCGATGCCATGGAGGCCAAAGATTGCTATGTTTGTATGCAATTGCCGGCTTCTGTAGACGAAGGCATTAGATATCATCATCTTCCATTGACTTATGGGATAACATGTAGTTTACTGCTCAGTATATTTTATGGTAGGGAAGGATTTGAGTACTACTTTTCAAATTATGATTCGGTACTGCCTGAAGTTCCGAATTATAAGCAAATGAATAAGTGGGACTATTACAAAAAGGAGGATAGACTAGCTAAGTTCTTTCTTCCGTGGGATACACTAGATACTTCATATGCACGCAGAAATAACCTAACTTGCAAAGTGTCAGAGGTTGAGAAAAAGTTCATAGGACAAGTAGATGATAGATACAGAAGGCAGAAGATTCTAAAAATGTCAGGACAATGGAAAACTGATTGGACCGAAGAAGAGAAAGCACATAAAAAGAAGGGTAGCAATGGTCCAATAGCATTGGATAGAACGCAGAAAGGAAAGTTATGTTTAACTCGAAGCAAAACGTATTACGAGAATGTATTTGTAGGTGAAGTGAATTGCGAACATGCTTTTAGATTGGAGTACTATACGACAGATTTTATGAAAGAGATGCAAGTTATTCCGAATTTATATTTTGTATGTGGAAGAAATGCCTATGTAAAACTACCTGACAATTGGTATGGTTCGTGTTACTTGGCAATTGTCTTCCCCAAAATATATCATGCAAAGGATGTAGCGATAATAGAAGGAAAGGCTTCGAGGAGAGCGAAAAGGGAAGTAGGAGATGCAGAAGTAGTAGGAGATGTATTTGGAGCAATGTTTCCGATGTTAGGTTTAATACTTAACGACGTTAAGATCAGGAGACTGGCTACAGTTGTAGATAGATTATCTGCAAGTACTGCAAGGTCATTAATGTTGGTAGAAGGTGAGATGCAGTCGATTAGAGCAATGGTTCTTCAGAACCGACTTGCTTTAGATGTACTGCTAGCAAAAGAAGGCGGAGTTTGTAAGGCTTTGAAGGTCCAGGAATGTTGTACTTATATTCCTGATAATTCAAAACCACTTGAGAAAGTCATACGGAACATTACACAGATTCATCAAGAGATCGAAGATTTATCAAAAATAAATGTTTGGGAAAAAGTTGGTCATGGAGTAGGAAAGGTTGGGAGTTGGTTTTCCAACCTTGGGAAAAGCATAGTATGGTACATAATAAAGCCTGTATTGATAGTATTAATTTGTATAATCACATTGTTAGGTTTAGAAAAATTATATGAATGGTATAGGTCGAACCGGTTACAACGAACAATGAGAGAGCAAGAAAGGAGATTAGCTGCTTTACAAGATCAACAGTACAAAAGTTTAAGAGCTCTCGAAACGATGAAAAGAGGGAATATTGTAACTAGTCCTGTTTAGAGATATTATTCAAATTGCATTTAGTGATGACTCCTAGAAGTCATCAAAGGGGGGACTGAGAGAGCGCAAATTTGAATAAAAAATTATGTATAGGCCGTATTTACAAGCACATCGTATAACGTAGGAATGAAACGTATATCGTAATGTGAAATTGACACTTATAGCATATAGATAACCGATATAATCCAAAGTAATATAGGAAATGTAACTGCATTCACTTTAGAACCTGTATTAGATTTAGAAGGCCCGTATATGTAGTGGGCTGATGTAGAGATGGTGTAGAAATGCTTACGAAATGTAGAACGTGCAAGGGAGAATTCATGTACGTGTGTAACCTTTAAACGGAGAAGCAGCGAGAAATGAAACGTGAAGAAATGTGTAGAACATGTATAAAACGATATAGAGAATGAGAATATAAAGTTATGCTTTACGTAGTTTATATTCTATGTACAATGTATTCACATATGTGTAACCGACTTTCGCTAAATACGAATATATATAAATGTGTGTTAAGGGTTATACTGTGTAGAAGGCTTTTTGTGAGAATGTTAGAAAGGTTTAGGTCATTTGTGATTCTAACCTGACTGACAGAGGGTTAGCAGGAGCACAGTCCAATGTATATAATTTAGCGGACTTACAGGAGTCGTAAATAGCTTGATGTGGACGTGAGAGCCAAGAAGTCTAGCACTTGTTAGATTTAAGGTGACAATGCTGGACAAGGTTTATGGCCTGAACGTGATGAGAAGCGCTTAGAATTTGAAACTTGTTTTGAATGACCATTCACAGGACCTAGAAGGTCAAAGAATAGCAGTTGTAAGTTAAAGTCTTGTTTAAGTTCATATGACTTTTTGATCTGAAAGTGTCAGTTGAAGTCGCCAATAAGAAGATGAAGATGACATCTAAAGAAGAAAGGTCAACTTAACGGACGGCGAAAGAGATGAAGCAATGGAAGAAGCTAGAAGCTGACATCATCGGGGAAAGTCCGTGGTGGGCGTCAAGGGGCGTTCCACCCACACTGTGATTGTGTATTTTAGGGACAGCACCCCGGGGAGAAGTTAGCAATTAGCGAAGGGAGAGCGATTTGCTCAGAGGGAGCTCAGAGAGAAGGGCGAAGCATAGATGACTTGAGCAGATGCGCTGAGAGAGATCAGAGCGCAAGAGAGCAGTAGGCCGAGGACCCTTAAGAAGAGCGGATGGGTAGGCAGAGAGGGTACTGCTTCTTAAACTTAAGTTACCTTTAGAGGCTAAGAGAGTTTGAACTTCTTTGGGAGTCAAACTGCTGACACCTTTTTAGGTTAGGAACTTGCGAAGTAGGGATGTCACATAGCATAGAGTAGGGACAGATTTAACGTGATACTTTTCTCTTTCTGTAGATGACGCCAAGGAACCACTTCACATCGAAACTTTAAAATTGCTGATATCGGAATTGATTTTGTATTCTTTTGTATACTTTGAGGTTTATCCTGAGCAGATTGTAATTGCATACAACTTTGACTTTTATATAAAACTTTCAAACTTTATCAGTTGTAAGTGGTTCTTCCGAGTGGCGTCAGTTAATGGGGTTTATCTAAACTATGCGGGGGTTGTCTTTTACTCAATGACAGATACCAACGGTCCAAAATAGATGAATGAGATAAGTTATTAAATTGATCATAAATTGATATCAAAATCTCATTCCCCGCAATGGCACTATATGTAACCTGCAGAATAAAGGGAGCTCAAGACTGCACGGTCTGAAATATGACCCATGGTAGCCTGGACACGTCAGTAAGCAGACCCAGCATCAATTCCAAACAGAAATACTGGCACATTGCCTTGCCTGGTCTATTTGACAAACCAGCCTCTCAAGGGCCAGGACGACAGACACATTAAGCCTCATGTTATTTATCAGCACCCTGGATTTTTTGCGTGATGCTAGGACAGAGACTGACTGGACACATGTATGGATAACCTGGGCAGCTCCGTGGCAGATGTGTGATTTTTGCTCTAGATAAAAAATGCTTCTGGAAACCATATGAAGATCTTGAAGTAGATCTTGAAGTATTTTCATGCTTCATGGGATTCCCATGTGTATTAAAGTTGTGGATTTTAACAAGGATAGCTGGAAATGTGTGTTTTAAAGTACACTGCAACCATATTTGTCAAAATATCCTGGAGGGAATCAGCCTTTTATCCTCATCCACCTGGAAAAAGTCAAGAACACTCTGCTGTAATTGAAATTAGTATGATAGTTGCAACTGGGGCAGGCTACAAATAGAATAACCTAAAAGGGAGTTGAGGTACATGAGATATGGAGACTTACATGGGATCACACAGTTTGAGGAAAGGGTATCGGGGATTTGAACCCAGCTCTCCCAGTTTGAAATCTGAGGTTTGAGCCTATGGGCATGTACAGTCAAACTAGAATTTCCCTTTTTGAAAATCAATAACATTGCAATATGCCTTTTGTAAATCACTGCAAAGCACACTGCTATTTACCTTTCTCTTTGAAGTTAACTATATCACTGGAGCTCCAGCTGAAATCATGGATGTGCTTGGCAAAGATGTGCTAATTCTACATGGTGGATAGTGAAGCCTTGGGTGTACTGGTGCCCATTATGGTTTCGGTATGCTCCAGCCATTGGCTTTCATGTGTTTTTCATGGTTTTCCATTGCTTGTATTTGCAGTACTTCCAGACCATAGCGTAACTTCGCTAATGCAACCTGTTTAGCAGAAGTGCCTTGCTCCCAAGTCCAAATGGTGTTGCCCAAGATGTTGCTTCACAATGGAATTTTCTGTCATGTCTAGCTAGGGATAGCACACACAAAGTGACCCCACTATCGTAAAACATCCCCTAACATAAAGCTAGGACGCCTGGCTTTGCCAACTCTTTTTATAGGGTGTTCTCCCGTGACCTCCTGACATAGTGTGTTCTATACAAAAAAAGTGATAGTATCACAAATAGAAAAGTGTAAAGAACTTTCAAAAGTAACTTTACCTTTTCTAACCCACATTTTGTATGGATGTCGAATTTCCCTCTGCACTGGTGAATAATTCATTTTCAACACAGGATATAATTGAATAGTATCACCAGTTTCTGTTTCTTGAACAATTAACCCTTTCGATGCTGATGACGAGCTCAGCTCGTCATCACCCACGGGTGTCGTGTGCTGATGACGAGCTGAGCTCGTCATGGTGGCAGCAAAAGTGCAAAATCCAGCACAGGGGGGGGGAAATGGCCAGCAGTCATGTGGTTAATTGACCAGCATATTGTCTCCTGATCCCGTATGACCATTGGTACAATAGACCAACAGGATGACCTAAGGGGAGCGGCTTCTATTGCAGACAGTGCATAGATGGCGTAGAGTTCAGGCTTTGCAATGGAAGGTGCTTTTATGTCCCTTATGCACTTTGACCTGCTTGGTCTCCACAGTCGTCTCCTTGAATCCTTCAGAAACGGACTATATTTTGACCTATCAGCGCTGGAGCATTGCCTCCAAGGTGGTGCAGTAGCATAGTGACAGGCACTAAGCGCGTATGTAGTCTCGTCTTAGACAGTGAAGCAAATAATTTCTTAATGTAAACCCTTCTAGGAAAATTGCTGAGCATGCCATGTGTTGGTGGATAACCAGTCAGGGCAAAATTTCCCCCATATCTATATTTCACAATAGGGTATGTTTTTTTACTCAAAACACATGATTTAAATGTGTCCTATGCTGGAAGGTCAGTTTTGCTTTTATTCGTTTCATCTACCCACCCCGATTGTCCTGACTTTGAAAAGCATTCTCCAGAGGTTTCAGTCTTGTTTCTGTGCCCCTTCTCCGGGTCCCTTCTTTTCTAAGATATTGCTCGGTGGGATTCCTGCGGTGTGCTCTTGAAGTTGTTGCTGTGTTACTTCCAGTCTGTAGCCTCACATCATGCTTCCAGATGCTGTTTTTTGGCCGGTGTTGTCAATGTTGCTAGAGGCTGTTCCAAAGCAACGTTGGCACCCTAGATGTGCTGATTGGTCAGGGTAAGTCCTGGAGTCACCCTCTCAATTTTCCTCCGTCCCCATGGCAACAATTGTCTCTCCATCTCTAAATCTAGGAATAGAAATAGCAGCCCCTCAGAGCCATGCCAAGAACCATCCCAGCACCCACATCAGAACCATCTTCAAGCGCGATTTCCACTGCTAATCCCAGACTCACACTCACAGAAGGAACCCATGTACCAGCAGATCGAACATCTTCCCTGATCAAACCATCCCAGCAACTCTTTCACACGGGCACCACTGATGCGGAGTTTGTGGGCGGTATTTATTGTCCAGTCATACTGAAAGAGTTGCGCATCTTTATCACAATAATATTTGAGCTCTTTATCAGTACTTATGACAGCATAGTCACTCTCAGTAAGAAGAGCGTGCACAAAAAAAGCAGGAAACAGATCTACAATCGGGCCAAGCTTCGCAAACAGGAAATTATATTTACATGGTAAATAAGGTGGAAATCTGTGCTCAGTAAATTGACAAGATTGTGCATTTTTTTCCTGGTCTGCCACGTATGGCACAATAACACAGATAATTCTCGTACGTCAGGCACACCACATTTTGCTCAAACAGCAACCCTCACCTTAAAAGGTCATTTGGTCATTGGCATTGTGGGTCACAGATTATGAGAAACGCCTAGATAATTTTTTGCTCATATCTCATTCTTACATCTCTTTTTTTAAAGGGCACACGCATCGGAGGTGGTTGACCTCATCTTGCCTCACCTTTTACATTCAATCGAAATTAGCAAAGGCCCATATATTCTGTTCGTTTCTTTACCCTGGCCTAAAATGCTGGTGTTTTGGAGGTTGTATGAAGAGATCGTAGACAGGGTCTCAATAAAAATGCACATTGTTATACTTTTTTTCCTAATTTATTATTTTATGAGAAACATTAACATCATTATATAGCTTGGACAGCCTGAATGAAGTTTGTATTGTATTTAATTGGACTCAACCCTGTCTATTTAAAACATTCAGACCTGGGCGATGTCTTTATATTAGACTTGCTAATGAAGATTATTTTCAGTACATTTCAGGTTAAAGTATTTTGAATCCGGTTGAAGTGAAAACATTTTGCATTTCAAAATGTTCTCATTTGCATTAATTAGTTTACTTGTTTACACCACCGCTTTGGTAGTTTTTAAAATGATTTTTATATTCAATATTGCAGGCACTAGAACAAGCATACAGTACAACCAGAGAGGAACTTTATGATTACATACAATAGTGTATGTGCCCTTCCCATGGCCAGAACCCCCGGTTTCTGGGCTGTATAATCCCCTTGCCTCCCTCCAGTCCCTTCCCTCATGTCCCTTCTCCGAAATCAGAGTTCCGGCGACATTCTGATCGAACGTCAGGGTTCGTACTCTTCACAGCACATCGAGTACTTGTAGGTTTGCCATGCTCCCCATGGTTTACCAAACTTCTTTGGGCATCCAATGCTTTCAAAGACCACCCTTTCTGCCTCCCTACACATGTTCATTCCCCCCCTCCACTTTACTATCTTTGGAACTTGTATCACCCCCCACAGCCTTGCTAAGTCTCTCTTGGCCACCATGAACCCCAAATCCAGAATCCCAGAGGCCTACGTGGTATTCCTACATCATTCAGGACCCCCAAGATTATCAGCTGTGGTATTCTCGGAACCTCAAGTTTCATAACTGCCTCCAGTTCCTGTATCACTTCCCTCCAAAACCCCCGCAATCTTGGGGCACCCACATATAGTATGTAGGGAATGTACCCTCTCCACTGACACATCTTAAATAATTGAGGCTCGGCGCTGTAAATGGTGCCCTTTTTCTATGGCCACCCCCCCTTACTACTCCAAATGCTGATGGTTGTTGCTCTGCATTGGAGTTTGCTGCCCAGACCTCAGTGCCTGTGCTCTCTCACAAAGCTGTTATTTTCGACTTGGTGACATTACCCCCTTGTAAGTCCCTAGTATATGGTATCAGCTGTACCCAAGGCGTAGGTAGTAAATTAGCCCCCGGGATGCAGCACGGTCTTGTACCACCCTGGGTGACATAAGAAAACTATTGACATCAGGCCTGCCATTGAATACTGCAGGAGCAGTGCAAACTGCTCAAACTCGACTGTGCCCTCACCGTATGCGGCACAGTCAAGCACACTATTAACCCCTTCCATGCTGATGACGGAACGGTTCCGTCATCAGCGTCGGTTGAGCTGTGCTGATGACGGAACCGTTCCGTCATGACTCCGCCCACGCAAGGCGGAGTCAGCACAGGCGGGGAAAACGCCCCGCACGCAAGGGGTTAAAGATAGGTCTGGCACCCCTAAGGTAGACCTTTTTAGCCCAATAGACAGGGTGCAGTATATTAAAGGTGAGGACAGATAAGTGCAAGCTTTTATGTCCCGATCGTGGCATTCCCCAGTGTAAGTTACTATAAGTGTGAGACCGTCCATAAGTTAACATGGGCTATAACTCTAGCATTTTCAAGGTTAGTATCTCCATTATGGTACAGCCGAAATATGTAATGTTTGGTATCAAACAATGTGCCTTCTCACCCATGTCATTAATCTTGTGCCTGGGTGACGTGGCATGCACCCAGGTCGCTATCATAGAGGCTGCCCACCTGGTTGCCCCAACTTCTCTGTGCTCTGGCTTTCCAGTGCCTGCTGCCACCGAGGCAGGATTCTGATATCCTGTCAGGCAACGTGGTCAGTCCCAGGCGTCAGGAACAAAGGCTTGGACAGTAAGGAGGAAACACCTCCCTTCTCCTAAGCAGGCTAGTGAAGTAGCACATCAAGTCAGTAAGCTTCAAATGCGGCAATGCCTCTGATATGCATCAGGCCTGACTAGCAGAGGAGGAAATAGCCCTCCCCCTGCTCCAAGCACAATTGCACCCACACAGGTGGGAAATTAGCTACGCAGGGAGGTGTACACCCTCAGAGGACCAGCCACACCTCAAGGGCGATAAGCATGACTTGTACACTTTAATTTGATTTCTGCCATCTTTTGGAATGGCAGAATAGACTGTTCTGGGTAGAAAAGATGACCTACGCCCCCGAATGTGGTCACCTCAGGGGCCGACTAGCTGCAGGGACTGGCTGCCCATTGGCTACTAGCTTCCACACCCCTAAATCCTCTAAATCCAGGATTTAAGCAACCCCCTTCACAACAGAACCTCAGATCTGAATAACTTGCATCAATGAAGGACCAAGAGAAGACCTTTGTCGGCAACAACAGGACTTTGCACACCACTCCAAAGCAAAAGAGGGATACTTTGTGCCTGTGCCAACTGACTTGGAACTGAGTGATCAAACCCTGTCCTTGGCTGAAACTCAGCACTCCCTGACAGAGGGACAACTGTGGAAGCCAGTAGCACCCTTAGACTTCCCTGGACTAGTGCCACTAGTCCCCTGCAAACTGCAGGTTAAAACACTCACAGGATCCAAAGAATTGCTGGCCATCGAGCCATCCGTGGGATCGTCCAAATCCAGCTGGTCCAGTGCGTTGTGGGAGTTGTAGTCTTGCCGGCCCGTGTTTCATTCACTACCTCACTCCCCAGTACCCAGTGAAGTGCAGTACCTTTTCGCTGGGTTTACTGCTGCCAAGGCTTGTTGGTCACCAATCTTGCAACTAAGCCCCACACTCAACGCTGCCTCTACAGTGAACACGTGCAAACTTCATCTGATGTGAGCAGCTTTGTATCTGTTGTGCTTTTGCATTCTGTTTCTTGCAGCACTGTGTAAGCAGTAAAACCACCATTCCTGTGGCTTCCGTTCAGCACCTCGGACTGCAAAAACAACTCTGCACCTGGAATCCACAGGCTAGGTGGCCTGCATCACCTTAACCCTGTGAGGGTTCCTCTTAACTCGACCTGCAACTTACCAATTGTTCTAGTGGTGTTTCTCATTGACCGCAATGCTATATTTTGTATGTTTCATTTTGTAGGGATTTAGTATTGCTTCAAAAATCTATAACTCTGGTTATATGTATGCTAATCTGTTCATTTTAGTGTCTAAATTAAGATACAAATACACTCAATGGCAGCCGGCATGACTCGCGAGAGGTGTGGCGGGGGCAGGAGCGAATTGGCGATGGGCCCATGGGCGTGATGTTGCACAGTACAAAAAATAAACATACACTTAACTTGCCACCGGGTCGCGCATATTTGCTCCTGGTCTCCTCATGGAACAGGAAGAACAGCCAGTCTCCCCTGACCAATCACAATGCTGCAATGCATCGTTGTATTTGGTTTTGAGCGTCCTGGTTGGATAATTGGGAATGTGCGCATGATTGGTTTGGGCGGCCCAAGAGGGCCAACCAAACAGTCATTGTGCACTTAGGAATGGGCAAACCACTCCTCCCCTGCCCTGCTCATCGACTACTGATAGAGGATAGTCCAAGAAAGACTAGAAAATACCCTAAGGTGTATGAATTACTCTGAAACCCTTATGGACATCCTTCCTACTCCAATAACCAACTCCCCTTTTAAAATAATTGTCACTGTAATTATATTCACTGTTTTGGCTATGGTCACTCCACTGGGGTCACATAAGTCACAAAATTCTATTGTGTGTGCGTAAATAGTGATAATACACAGTATTAATTGACAAATTTTCTACTTACGATTGAAAATAAAAGCACTTACTTTGGCTGAAGTGAGTGCTGCTTAAAAATTCTGCTTTGTGGAGCTGTCTTTTCTCTTAGTCATATGGGCTTTTGAAGTCAATTATTAAGTGTAACTTCATAAGAAAAACAAATGTATGACATATTGACTACATTGTATGCTACTTCTGCTTAAATCAAAACAAGAAAGTAATACCGTGTCAAAATATAAATGATTCCATGATTTAAATGAGTTGCTTGTGAACAATTGTAGATTGGGTGTCTGCTCTTAAAGCAGAGCAGACTGGCCCACCCCCCGCCCGCAAAGGAAACATAAAATGATGATAACTCAAAGTTATTATCATTTTATATTTACTTTACTGCTCAAAAGCAGTGGGGTGAAGCTCCTCTGCCATCTGACTACACTGTATTTAAATAAATTGGTATCATATTTCTCTTGAGTCATGTTAATTACTTATTGGCCCTGTTGGTACTCTATAATGCTTAACACTCGTTCCTCTAGTAAAGCCTGACTGCTATTTGCCACACTACCAGGACTGAGTTAAGGATTTATTAGTGTGAATCCAAGTAACATCTTTGAGGTATTGTGATAGAATTACATGTTGAGGTCTAGTCCCCACATGACCTAATACTCTACTTTCCTACAGGTGCCCTACCCATTTTAAATAATTTGCTATGGTTGTAGTAAATCCGGTGCAATATATTTAACTGCACTAGTCTTAGACGAGATTTTATGGCTACCTCCCTCGGGTGCATGAAAGCCGCCTCTCTGTCTATATCTCCCATGTCCCCACTATTAGTTTCTCACCTGGCCTAAAGGCCATCCAGGGCATGGTTGATCATGGTACAGTAGAGTTTTGAGATCGCCGTCTGGGCTACTGCTTCCTGTAACAACCCCTCTCCCCCGTTGACATCCCCCTCATTTCCGAAGTGTGTGCAATAGCTGAAAATATTTTCACCTCCCCCTGATGGAGGATGTCATCCAGGGGCTGAAAGCACACCAATTTCAAGCTTTTAAGACCTTTGAGCTTATGTATTTTGTTTTAAAGTCGTAACCTTCCACAATGGGGTGGACATCTCTAACTTCTCCTGCCATCCAGTTGCCTTCTGTAATCTTCCCACACCTTAAGATCTCTTTAGTCAGTGTAGGCAAACACTTCCTCCCCTTTTTGCTGTAGATGTAGTAAACATGTCTGGCTGCTTCGGTGCTTTCTCAACACGTGTCCCTGGTAAACTATGAGGGGATAAGCCCTAAACATTAATGACCTGTAACTTCTTCTCCCTCTAATAGGACCTAATGTCTGGCAAGACTATTCCCTGTTGTACCAGGACCTGTATAAGGTCTGTAGGGCTATCCTTGTGGCGTCTTTACTCCATAGGAACCCTCTCAATATATTGCCAAGTTTGAGGAAGTAAGCCTCAGGCATCTCAAGGGGAATGGTCTGCAATGAATGCAGCAGTTTCAGAAAAGTTATCCTGTAATGTAGTGAGGCTCTTCCTAGGATTATTAATGGCAACGTGCTTCACCTCTTTGTGTCTACACTAAATTCGCCCGGAACTCTCCCTAGGACCGCTGTTATTGTCATTGCCGGGTCCATAAGATAAAGTAATATATCATCTTTGTCCAGCAAGATTTTATCAGGCTTTACCATCAACTCCAGAAACCCTATTACATTCGTTCAACATAGTCCTAAGCTCACGAGTGGCTCCAGGCACAGAGGGAACAGGAGCGGAGAGAGCAGACACCCATGCGTTGTTCCCCAATCCAGCTTCAACACCCCATTCATTCTCACTGACACTATAGGGGTTCAATAGAGCAGCACAACCCAGTCACCAAACTTAGGCCCAAACTAAAAGCGCTGCAATGTCGGGTGGAGATAGGGCCAGTCCATAGAACCAAAGCCTTTTCTGCATCTAAAGAAAGTATGGCTCTGTGGTCTGCTCCCCCCTTCATTATATCCTACCACACCTGAAGCAGTCTGAGCTTGAGGCGGATAGTTGGGGGCAGCATGAAGCCAGACTGATACTCATGTACCAAGTTAGTGCCAACTCTAGCTCGTCTGTTAGCCAACATCTTAGCCAACACCTTAATCTCTGTATTCAAGAGAGAGATATGCCTATACAAGACGCATTCATCTTTGGGTTTATATGGTTTGGGGATCACCTCTATGATAGCATGATTCAAGTCTGGTGGAAACTGGCCTTGTCTCCTGATTGTCCGATATATATATATATATATATATATATATATTCAGAAGGTGCGGTTTGAGAAGTGAGGCAAGGTGTTTACCCAGTTCTAACGCGATGTCATCGGCCCCTGGTGCCTTCCCCGAAGTAATTGCCCGCAATGCCTCTCCTATTTCCTCAAACATGAGGTCACCTTCCAGGGCCTCTCAGTCGTTTGCATCCAATGCCCGTAGTGGGGCTTCCTCTAAGAATGCCCCGATGTTTGGATACGATCTGTGTATAGCTGTATGAGGTAACAAGGAAATGTCTCTGCTATGTCCTTATCAGTGTGACCCATCTCACCTGCCTCGCTGTGCACCTCCTCAACCCATCACAACCCCTACTCTCTCCTACCCAACAATGCCAAAATGTGGCGTGCCTTATCTCCTGTGTCATGTAGTTTCTACTTCGTCGCGAGGTAATGAGTATGAGCTGCATTGTGAGTAAGATTACAGTACTGCTCCCTGAGCGCCTCCCATCAGAGGTATATCTGGAGTGTGTCCTACATGTATCCACTCCATCTCAAATTCAGGGAGCCATCACTCCATCTCTTCCTGTGGACCACTTTGTTCTGCTCATTATCACAGAGCACAGTTTTGTATGTCTTCCAAAATGTGACTGGGGAGGTCACTGTTCTCACGTTTTACCCAAAGTATGGACTCACTACTCAGGACTCTGACTACTCCCCTATCCTGTAGAGCTCACACATTCAGCTTCCATGTCCTAGGCCTCCTTTGGTTCCGGTTACCCATGTTGACCTGCAGTGGCAAACAAATTGATATACTCTGGGCCAAGTACACCACCTCTTACACTCATAGAATTTGCAGTGCTGGGAAGAACAGAAAGTCAAACATAGAGAGCATCCAAGAACATTTTGGTCATTAATTGGTAAGGGTTGCGGGGCAAGGTTGAGTCCCTCTCCAATTCCAATTAAGGAACGAATCTGGGTTGAGCATATTAAAAATCTATATGCAAGCAATGGGGAATGCTCACTTCAGGGAAGTTACAACGTGGTGCATTTGGCTCATGAGGAACCTCCTTCGGAAAAGTCCATTGTGTTGGCCATCCGTGAAATGCGTACATCAGGGGCCATGGGCCCAGATGAGTTGCCTATTTCTGTCTTAAAGCAGAGTAGCACAAAGTGGAGTAAAATCTTATTCCCTGTATTTGCTCGTTGCTTTTTGAATAGGGCGGTTCTCCCATCTTGGAAGGGGAGTATTTTGGTTCCCCTTTTCAAGAAGGGTGATCGACTTCTGCCTCAAAATTATCGCCAGATTGCCCTCCTGGATGCCGTCGGCAAGGTCTTTGCCAAATGCCTTTTGAAATTATTATCTGAATGGGTAGATCAGAATAATATTCTCCCCTTTGAAGAAACGGGTTTCCGTAAAGGACATGGAACTATGGATAATCTAACAGCTTTACAAGTGATTATGGACAAATACATCAGAGTCCGGGGTGGAAAGGTATATGCTGCCTTTATAGATTTTTCCACAGCCTTTGATAAGGTTGACCGCCACCTGCTGTGGAGGAAACTAATATTTTTAGGTATCCCCCCTTTACTGTTAGATTTAATTCAGGATCTCCATACGGATACCTGGTGCAGAATATTGTTGGGAGGAGAAAGAGGTTTGTCAGATCCTATTCCCTCGGCCAATGGACTCAAACAGGGCTGTTTGCTGGCACCATTATTGTTCTCTCTTTATGTTCATGATCTTCCTCAAGCTGTAACTTTGAGTGGCGGAATTGCTCCTGTATTGGGGGATAATGCTATTGTGTGTTTAATGTATGCCGATGACATATTATTGTTAGATTTGACACCGAAAGGATTGAACAAGCGTCTACAGGCATTACATATTTTTGCAGAGGCGCACTTTCTTCAGATAAACATCTCCAAAAGTAAAGTTATGTGCATGTCGGGGAAGAGAAAAACCGCTCATGGGAGTTTCATATGGACATTAGGTGGCCAAAAGCTGGAAATCGTAAATTCATACCTATTTTTGGGGAAAATAATTTGCGGGAATATGAGTGATAAGGCCCAGATTGAGAATAATATGCGTAAAGCTCTGATACAGGGCAAGGGTCTAAACGCTCTTTATAAAGCCACAGGAAAACGTCATTTTCCCTTCCTGTTAGAAGCTTTCCGAGCAAAAATCCCCGCCTCATTATTGTACAGAACTGAACTTATTGATGTGAGTAACTGGGGTTTTCTCCACATTATTGAAGGTAGACTCTTGCGACAATTATCCTCTGTTAATTCCGCTTGTTCTGTGGCCTCTCTTAGGCTTGAGTTTGGCTTAAGAAGTAGCTGGGTCCAAGGACTAGCTGGGATAGTCAGATGGGTCTTCTATCTAGCTAAATGCGAACCCTCCACACTAAGACATTTCATTCAAAAATAATTATTGGGCCCTTTAAAAGAACTTTCTCCAATCGTAAAAAACTTTAGAAAGGCGGTCTCTTTGTTGCGACTGGAAGAATCTTCTTTGTTTTCACTCTCTTCCTACCAATTAAAGGCATTATTAAAAACAGCATCATGGAGGTTAAGCTTTATGCTGGATAGAGACTCTATTGTATCAAGGAAAAGTAGTCTGCCGGTGATTAATTCCTATGTTTTTAAAACTATGCAATGTTATGCATCTTGGAATCTTCCACACGGCATTCTGCGCTTTTGGTACTTGTTAAGACAAGATATGTTACCCTTGAATAATCTTCTATCCAAATGGTATGGTTCTTCCAACATATGTACCTTGTGTAACAATTCGATTCAAGACCTCTCTCATGTTCTGTTTATTTGCCCAGCTCTGTCATATTCGCGGCGTAAGTGGATAAGATCAATTTGTTTGAAACTAGGTATCTTATCTGTCAATGCATTTTCTGAAGTGATCCTAAGCCCCCCTAATGAAATGTTCTGTCCTAGAATATTTAACTTTTTTTAATGTTTTTTGAATTTATATTAATTTCAGGTCGGTTATCTTTTACCTTGTAACAACTACATGATTTTATATACTTGTACTGTTTTGTAGTTGTACCTTTTATGTGGACCTCTCACGAGTTCCAAATCATAAAATAAAAACTTGAACTTGACACTAGAGAGCATCCAGTGTGCACTTGAATGGAATGATTACTGATGGTCTGAGGGTTGCTGAGCCCTCTAGAGTGTAGTTCCTATATTCCCAATAGGCTCTGCACATTGGAATAACATTTCCTATAGATTTGACGTAGGTCGACTAGGTCTCTATCAAATATATTAGACTTAATTGTGAGTGCCAGCTAGCTCAGAGGTCACTAGAAACTTTCTCGAATACACAAGAAGGGATTCGTTTCTGACCACCGCATAAACATGACATCTTTGTTTCCCCAAGAATAAAATGTACCTTAAGAGTCGTGGAAACAATAGATAGATATTTTTCTTAGTCAATCGTGCATGCTTCGTTTCAACAGAGGTGCAGAGAAATAGAGAGACGGGTGTTTTCAATAAAAGGATTTATTGAACAGCCTTCTTTCTCATGCAAGTAAAGTGAACTGCTACAATCGTAATACTGGCTGTAAAGTATAATGCGTACAGCAAGAAGAGTATTATAAAATAATACTGTAAAAGCATGGTATGGTTTTTAAGCCATAAAATACATACATAAATAACAAAAGCGAAAAGTACTCTACTGGTGCTTCTAAAATATGCCTACCCCAATGTACCTAACCAAAGTCTAGTACGAGGGAAGAAGTAAGTATGGTGTAGCATAGGTTTAGTTTCTTTGCCAAGAATCTATCCAAGATTTCTCTTAGGGTCTAATCAGCTCTGTACCTTGGTGTAGAATGAAGGAGGTCTGGTATCTCTGTCTCGGGACTCGATTTCCCAACACCCCACAGGGGGAGCTTGGAAACACTGGAGCTGGCTTCTCAATGAGAGAAAGAACAGCTTCTCTGTCAGTGCGTCAGCTCGAGGGTCGGCTTCCTTCGGCACTTGCTGTAGCGTGTCGGGTAAATAGATATTTGAGCTGCTCCGAACCACTGTGTGTTTGCTAGGGCAAGTGTAGGCATATTTATACCTTTAAGGTGCCTGGTTTGACGTGAAGTCGGACACAATAACATCACCAAAGAACCCCAAGGAAATGGTAGTTCTTTGAAAACACATATCACTAACAATATATTGGAGGGTCTAGCGCACAGTGTGTTCTCACAGTGTTCCCAAAAGAAACAGTTCCAAACCAAATGTATCAAAGAAAAAAGAGTCATCCCTACAGTGATCAAGGAGGGATGCCCATCAGTCACCACACGGAACCGCCCTTCATCATTTGGGATTCCACCAAGGCCATTGTAATGTAATGTAATGTAATGTAATGTAAGTATGCACTTATATAGCGCGGCTGTCACTCCAGGGAGCATCCTGGCGCTTTAAGCCCGTAACCTAAGATGGGAGGCCGGCAAGCAGTCAAATTCGCACATCTGTCTCTTCTATACTGAAACACAACTGTGTCTAAACCAGAGTCATACAGACCGTGTCTGACAGGTTGAAAATCCAGGTTTTCAGAGCCTTACGGAAATTGTTCTCCGCAGAGATCAGGCGCAGATTGGTTGGGAGTTTATGCCAGGCTTTTGCGCCCAGTGTTGGGAGGGATTTTCCTCCTCTTGTTGCAAGTCTGAATTTAGGAATCTGTAACAGATTCAGGCTTGCCGATCTGAGGGGTAAATATTTAATTACCGTCCTAATTTCTATGCAGGTAAGTACTAAAAACAGAATAACTCAATCGGAAAGAAAGACGCAGAGTCCGTGGTGTTAGAGTTCTTAGGGGTTTTATTCCTTAAAAAGGAATGGTTCTTGAACCGGATATCGGGTTCCTGACACCACTGGGGTTCAGGAAGGGATAGAGCATACTTTATTGACAAGACATAACTTTTATACTTAAATCATATAATGGAAACCAATACAGTAGGCGTAACAGCTGCGAGAAACAAGATAAGAGCACACACGTGTTAGCAATACGTAATCAGAAGGCGTGAACCAGGCGTGTGTGCTAGAAACGTCCCATGAAAGTGTCACAAGTGGGTGGGTACATAGCAGAATCTTGCAATGTCAGCAAAAATCTGAGATTTGGATGCGCGCGCAGCTGCATGACGTGTGATTGACGTGGAGCTGGAGGGTGCAGGGGACTTGACATTTACACTAGAGGAAAGAGACAGAAGTCTGGCATGTCAGATCAACTCGTTCCTATATCATATCTGATATCTGATGTTTGGGAACCATATTATCTAGAGGGAAAGGTCTCTTGGGCAGAGGCTATTCTATACTGACTGTGAGTGCGTGTAATAAGCGTCTACGTGTCTGCATGAGATGCGAGGGGGCATGGGCCTACCATGGTAACAGAAGCTATGAATTACTTGCACGGAGACAGTGAGGCCGGGCCCTTTGCTCTGCAGCTGGAAGGATGTTTACTTGAACTAGTAGGCAGGAATGTATTTTTGAGGAGCGGAGCAGATAATTTGAAGGTTGAATACAGTCTTGGCAGGCAACAGGCTGAGCTAAGCGCCGTTAGCCGCGCAGGGAGTAAGGCAGAGGTCACGGGTACAGAGGCAGGCCCAGGCTGAGGCATTCAGAGTCAGAAGGCAGGAAAAGGCTCGATGGCAGAATTTAGGGCCTACTTCGCCAGAGCTGAAAAACGTGTAAAGTACACCACAAAAAGACGTTGGCAAGGCATACTTAAGAACGGAATATTCAACCCATTCAGGGTGGATCTGAAAGAGGACATGTTAACGTTGGACGCAAATGTATTTGCGTCTTCATAGCTGGCACAGGAGGGAAGTTACATGCACTTTAAGCTCGTACATGGAGACGGTGGGGTACACGTTAGGGAACATATCTTGACCATACAATTTATATTTCCTCATTCCCTCCTTGTTCCCTACGGACCCTTCATGATATATCGATCCTCATGAATCGATCAGTCTGTTCATGTAGCATCATTTGCTCTTCTTTCTTCTTTTCATGTTTTGAGTAGAAACTTGAATGCGGAATACATGATGTGGCGCACAGACCACAAATCGCTGGCCCACATTGTAGGCACAGGCAGCAACTGAATACTATGAGAAGGGCAATGCCTAGGAAGGATAGGATCTTCCATCCCCAAGCGGTCACCGTTGTCCAGAACCAACCGGACCAAGTCCAGGTGCCTGGATTCTGATGTATCAAACTTGCAATTTTATGAAGACGTGTGATAGCTTTATATACTGTTGGCGCGTTTTCTGGAATGAAAACACAGCAACTCGACCCGATGACCTTACAGGCTCCGCCCCTATCTGCTAGGATGACGTCAATAACAAGACGATTTTGAAGAACAACAACCCGCATGGCAGATTGCTCCTCTGTTAAGTTGCCTAGAGCGGAAGTAGTTTCATTCACTACTGCTTCGAGGGTTCTAGTTAATTTTCGTATCAGTTTACTATTAAAGACAGTACCTAAGTAGGGGAAGAAACCTTTATTGAAGTCTGTGTATTGCTCCCATGCCGTTTCAGTATAGTCGACAATCGGGAGGTCTCTCCGGAATCTATTGGTTACTAGATTTGTATTTCTGTGATAATCAGGAGGGGCTAGGAAAACAGGTGGCAGAAGGAATGCAATGTAACAGGTACCATCCCAATCTGGAGGTAAGCGTATATATGCGTTATGGCCACAAACAAAGTAGGAATGACGAGTAGCTCTAAATGTAGACCTGCCTTGATCGCTGAATTCGACCACAGTAGTACATTTACTATGACCTAAGTGTACTTCTGTGTTTCTGGCACATAAGTCACCCGTGACTGGTAATACTGACATAGCAGGGAGAACTGGTGCAGCTTCGGATTCAACAGTAAGAATCATGAGGTTAATTGTATAATTACCTAATCCATATACTTCATTTTCTAGATCAGTTCCTGTCCTAGTGGGAAGTCCCTTCTTGTCAGGGTAACAGGCGTTAAGCAGAACTAAGTTCAGGTTTCCCCAAACCCAACTTCCTTCGAAAACAGCAATATCAGAGTCTAAAGAATTAATTAATCTAAACCATGCTCCACATGAGCCATTGTGAGTGAACGGGTATGGAAAGAGAGGCAGAACTCCCTTGTATTTCTGATAGGGAGGGAGTCGGCCACATATCCAACAGTTTGTAGCATTATTAGTCTGATGGGAGTGATGTAACATACTAATGAATGTGTTGTTGCGCAGCGCAAGTCTGTAAGATAACTCGTGTGGGGGTAATTCACTAAAGGAATGTTCGGCAGTGACATTGTAAGCAGATGCGGTACGCTTGAAGATAGGGTAATATATATGCAACAATATACTGGCAGCAATAATCAGAAGGCTTAGAAAAAACATAACCAATAATGTCACTATACAGTGACTACGAAGTGATTTACAATATGCACGTTTCTTGAGTTGTCTCTCTCTCTCTCTATCTCGGTCTAGGGGATACATGTCAGAAACTAATTTAACCGATTCACCTAGGGGAGGACTTAAACAATTAAACTGTCTGACTTGCTAGACCGTAACTTGGATTTATACTCCTCTTGCGGAGTTTTCTCTCTCTTGGAAACTTCAAAGTCACTAGAATCGGGGCAGTCCTTTGAGGGGGTGGAAGAGTCAGTGTCTGGCAACAGTTCATTACACTTTTTAATATGACTCGTATGGATCCACCCCTTTCGGCCCTCCACCTTGATTGCAGTCCTCGTGGTCAGAAGGACGAGCTTCGGCTCCTGCCAACGGGGCTCCAGCGGACTCCTCCTATCGAAATTTCGTATCAGGACAGTATCACCAGGACGGACATCGTGTGGCTTCACATCAGTGTTGTCGGGAAAGGCTGCGGCAACCTGTGAACGACATGATTGGAGTGCAGACATCAAGGAGGCAAGGTAATCTGTCAGCATATTACAGTCAACATTGGTTATTTTCTTAGGCATGGGCGTCCCCCACATATTTGGTGGTCGGCCAAAGACCACCTCATACGGGGATAGTCCTGATCTCGAATGGGGGACCATTCTCATGTAGAATAGTGCAACTGGCAGGGCGACTATCCAGTCGACCCCTTTCTCTTTACATATTTTGGCGAGACGTGTCTTCAGTGTCTGATTGTGCCTTTCTACAAGGCCAGCTGCCTCGGGATGTCGGACACAATGGAATTTCCACTGGTATCCGAGCAGAAGTGAAACCTGCTTCATGAGCTCGGATGAGAATGGCTGTCCGTTATCTGAGTACACGATACGAGGCAAGCCGTACCGTGGGAAGAATTCACGAACCAGCTGCTTGGCAGTGGTCGGGGCAGTGTAATCTGGGACTGGATATGCTTCGGTCCAACGGGAAAGTGCACAAACAACTACGAGGACGTACTTGAATCCTCGACAACGGTCCATCTGGATATAATCCATCTGGAGGACTTCAAAAGGGTGATCGGGAGGATGAAATCCAACTTGCTCTACAGGGACGCTTTTACCTGGATTGAACTGACAACAGATCATGCAAGTACGCACTTTCTGTTTTGCGGCTGCTCGTAAATGTTTGTTGTACCAGAGATTCTGTAAACTGTCTAACATCGCTTTTTCTCCTAGGTGTGCTGGACTATGTGCTGTATTTATTATGACTTGAACCATAGAGTCGGGGAGAAACCATGTAGATTTCCCCTTCGTCATCCATCCCTGATCTGTCTGGATCCCTCCTAGTTCAGTCCATTTCTTGATTTCATCTGGAGTGGCATGTGTCTGAATATCGATTACATCTAATGTGGGATCCCTAACTGTCAAACAATGTGTCGGCACTATTGTCTTTGTCACATCAGTTGTCTGGGTGTGAGTCAATGCTGTATGTTTTGCTGTTTTGTCTGCCAGGTCGTTACCCTGGGAAATAGAGTCTGTAACTTTAGTATCTGCTTTACACTTCATGATAGATATGCCTGAAGGCAGATGTATTGCTTCTAACAGTGCTTGAATAAGGGGACCGTGTTGAATCTTGGCACCGTGAGAGGTCAGGAAACCTCGTTCTTGCCATAACACTCCGAAGTCGTGTACGACTCCGAAAGCATAACGTGAATCGGTGTATATGTTAACATTTCTGTTCTTGGCTAGTATACAGGCTCGGGTCAGAGCGATAAGCTCTGCTGCTTGAGCGGACAGTGTATCAATACGGTGTGTTTCCTTGACTTCAGTTTCAGTGGTCACTGCATACGCGGCCACCAATTCTCCTGTATTTGTTCTCATACATGAACCGTCCACGTAAAGTGTCAGGTCTGGATTTGTCAGTGGAACATCTGTTAAGTCTCGTCGGGGCTTTGTTACTGCATTAATGATCTCTATACAATCATGCGGGGCTGAATCTGTCATAATCGAAGGTAACAATGTTGCAGGGTTTAGAATGTTACAGCGTCTGATTTCTATGTGTGGCTGGAATAGCGTCAATTCATAACCTGTCAGTCGTGCTATAGTCAGGTGTTGAGTCTGTGTTCGGTTTAGAAGGACCTCTACAGAATGTGGAACTTGTACTGTCAATGGATGTCCTAATACTATTGAGTCGCTTTGTCTGATTGCTAGGGCTGTCGCTGCAACTGATTTTAAGCACGCAGGCAGAGCCTGGGCCACTGAATCCAATGTACTTGAAAAATAAGCACAAGGCTTATGGGAACCTGCTTGATCTTGAGTGAGGACAGACAACGCTGTACCATCACATTCTGTAACAAAAAGTGTAAAAGGTTTGCTGTAACATGGTGTCGCTAAAACTGGTGCTTGACATAAAGCTTTCTTTAATTCCTCAAAGGCCTGTGTATGTTCCTGAGTCCAAGGGAGGGCAGTCGAAGTCGCTGCCTCCTGTGTTGTCAACTGAATGAGTGGTTTAGCTAGAAATGCATACTGAGGAATCCATTGTCTGCAGTACGAGGTGAGGCCTATAAAGGCCCGCACTTCCTTTTGTGTCTGGGGTTGTGGCATGTTTACAATTAACTGGATGCGATCAGGAGTGAGCTGTCTCCCCACTTTGGACAGCAAGTGACCCAGGTACACAACTTGCTGAACACAGAATTGTAGCTTCGAAGGAGACACCTTGTGTCCCTTGTCGGCCAGAAAATGTAAAACTGTCAGTGATGCTTGTTCACATTCGGGTTCACTTCGTGCGGTGATCAGCAGATCATCGACGTACTGTAGTAAGGCAGTGTTAACTGGCATTTGGATACAATCAAGTTGTCTTTTCAGTGCTTGGCTATAGATGCTGGGGCTTTCTGTGAATCCTTGAGGTGCGCGTGAAAATTTGAAACTTCGTCCATTTAAACTGAATCCGAAGAGATATTGGCTCTCTGGATCAATTGGTACACTGAAGAAGGCGTTCTTGAGATCAATTACAGTAAAGAACGTTGCTTCTGAATCAATAGCAGTCAATAAGGATGAGATGTCGGGAACCACAGGATACTGTGGGACAATGCATTTATTCAGTTCTCGTAAATCAATCACCAGCCGATATACTGGCGGTGCATTGGGATCAGTACGTTTAAGAATCGGAATGATAGGGGAATTACAGATATTGGAGTCGGTTTCTACGACCACTCCTTAGGCAATGAGCTCTTCAATGATTTCCAGTAAAGCCACTACAGCATCGGGTGGTAACTTGTATTGTCTGATTCGGGGCAAAACAACTCCTGGTTTGAGTGTAACACGGTATGGTGTGATGTGCATGCAACCTACATCGGTTGGGCCTTGTGCCCACAGGTGTTTCGGTACATTTTTCAATCTGACATCAAACTCTCGTAATACATAGTGACCCTTAAAGTCACGTAGAAAAAGTCTAACTCCCTCCGGAGAACAACATATCACAGCTCCTAGAGCCTTCAATGTCTTGATACCTAACAAGTTTTCGGGACATGATTTCGTGAGTAACAAGTCTGTAATGCGTGATAATGGACCTACTGCTAGGGGGACTGGTTTCGATACTTCATTTACAATAGGCTGTCCTGAAAAACCAAGGGAAACATTCTGTGAGCCTGAGAGGGGTGCCCCTGGGACTTCATCATGGCTGATTGTTGTGCGGCTTGCCCCTGTGTCAATTAAAAACGTTCTGTCTTTTCCCAATACTTGACTGTGTACATAAGGACCCTCTTGATCTACAGGAATCTCAATAAGAGGCAAGCCAACCTCCCTCTCTAGGCTGTTTCATGTGTATCGCTGATAATCGGGATAATCAGATTGGGCATACTGGCTCATCTGCCGTGAAACTTGCTGCGTAGCAGCAATAGGCTGTGGCTGTGGCTGTGATACCGCTGCGGTCTGTACTGTATGTGATGGAGCATGCATAGGCTGTGAATTCTGTGAAGTCTGTTGCTGGACCTGGTCTTGTCTAGGCTGACGCGGTCTTTCTTTAGTTTTACCTGTTGCTATATTGTGTTTCAGGACTGGACATTCATGTACGTAGTGACCTGGCTGTTTGCAATAGTTGCATGTCCCTTTAACGGGAGCTGCTGAATTACCTGTCTGGGTCGCACCCTTTCTCTGACCGTCGGCTGGAACCGACTGGGCCACTAACATTTTCATTTTCGTGTCTTTCATACGTCTCTGTTCGTGATCCTGTTCTTCTCTAATTCTGTTCTGGTGGTATTGTAACATTTGTAACATCTGGGATGGCGTATTTGCTTGCCATATACTTTCAACCTTATATACACGATTCTTAACTTGTGTCAGGGAATTCTCAACTAATTTTGTTACAAAAAGATGTGGGTATGACTGGCTACCTGGTTTTAGGCCACTATTAATAATGAAACATTTCTCGAATCTTGAATAGAAATCACTAGTATCTTCATCGTGTTTCTGTTTACAGGCTGAGATTGCGTCCCAGTCTTCCTTTTTAGTTGTCAATAATCTTGGCAAAACCTGTACTATTAAACCTGGTAATGCTTTAGCTTTGTCCCCAAGGCCTAGCCCTGGAGTACGACCTTTTTCCTCGTCTTCTATTTCAGTCCAAATAATCTTTTTATCTCCCACCTCCCATTCTTTTTCCTTGAGTTTCTCGTAAATGCCGGTGGGCAGCAGTACTTTTAACAATTTCATAATATCCGTATACGTGTAATCTCCCATGAGTAACATGTCTTTAAGTTCCCGGTGAAAACCTGCAGGGTCTTTATCATGACAGGGTACTAGTTTCTTCATTTCTAACAATTCCAACTTTGTTAAAGGTGTGTACACAAACACACGTTCCAAGGCATGATTGGCATTCATAACTGGGTGTACTTCTCGTAAAGGATTCTGCCTGTCAAAATGAAACATTTTTCTTTCTGGGGGCGGAGCTGAAACATATTGTGGGCCTAAGAAAGCGTTATATCTGCGGCGTTGTTCTAGAATTATTTGAATTAACTTGGTACTTAGGCCTCTCCATCTATTCATAAGTAGTGCTTCTAATGTATCAGGTAAGGGACCTGGATCAGAATGTTGTTGTCTGTATAACGTGATGAGATGCTGAATCATGTATACACCAGCTAATTTCTGCTCGTCTGGGGAAAGGTTCAGAAATGTCTGTGCTAATGTATCATCATTGTATGTGCTAGGATTGTCAGCCCATAGTACTGCTGACCGGGCTAGTTCTTGTTCATCCATAGAATTGAGTACATGATACCCCATTCGTTCTTGAAGACTTTTATCGGTACCTTGAAACAGATATTCAGGAGAACTCGGTTTTGATATACCAGAGAGAAAAACTCTCTTGCTTTCTGGTCGAATGCCTTTCTTAAGGTAATTTCCCTTACCCACATACGCTATCATTTCTTTAGCCGTGTCATGTTCTTCAGGTCCGTCCTCCTCGGAGGAGTCATTCCTGTCACTTTCTTTTTCTTTTTCTTGTTCTTTTTCGTGTATTTCTATTACTGCTTTTCTGATTTTCTTGTACATACTTGCTATACAATTCAGTTTATCATGGTTTCCTTCGGCTATATTTTGACCCCACCTGTTTAGTGCTTCCATCTCTTCCTGGTCTACTCCAGGCCTGTCTCGTTCTCTTATTAAGCAATTTATGAAGAAACGTAATATACAACCTTGAGTGTCAACTTTCTGGTGAGCCAGGGCCTCCTTAATACTTTCAGGATTTTCCCCAGTCTGGATAAAATGATATATTCTATCTAGGTGTTCAGTCATTCCTGGAAATAACACTAGGTAATCTGTAACTTTTCATAAACGTAGGGATGCTAACAACATTCTATCGTCTTTACCGGGTACTGGATCGTATCTGCAAATTGGAAGGGGTTCTTTAAGCATGTCTAATCTTGGTGTTTGCGGTGTACGTTGCTTCATTATGTCCCTAATGTTCAATCTGTGTGTTGGTGGCGGGGTCTGGAGACCTCCTGTCGCACCTCCTGTGGCGTAGGCTTGAAAATTGCGTGTCTGTGGAATCGGTATCTGTACCTGAACTTGTCTCTTATTAGGATCAGGCGCAATCGGATTTGGTATATTAATCTTAGATGTGGGAAGTGGTGGAGGTGGAGGAGCAGGTGGAGCAGGCTGTCGAACGGGTGAACTTTGTTCCGGCAATGGCTGGACATTGTCTCGGAGCGGGTTGCCACCTCCGTCACCGTCAGTAGGCGGTACGTTGGCACGTGGATTGGTGTAAGCGGGAGCTACATCGTCTAGATAGGAAGCAAGGAATATGTCTTTGGTGGTCCTGTGACTTACTTTAGTTGGAACCAATGGTGGCGGCAGATCTTTCGGCATTTCTGAAGTGGCTTCAGGCAAACCCTCGGCCACAAAGTACATGCCATTTACAAGATTGTTTCGCATGCGGTCTACTTGTTCTGCTTTTACTCGGATCCCTTCATTAACTAATTCGTTTTCTCGGACTTTATCCGACTCTTCTCTATGTCTGTCTTCTTTTCGGAGTGCTTTTTCGGCACGTTTATGTGATTCTTTACGCCACAACTCTATGGCATCTTTCTGAGATTGTCTGGCTTTCTTTTTCCATAGCGCTTCTTCTACTTTCATGATGCACTCGGCATCCCATGTTCCTGTAACGGGCCATCTGTGTCTCTCCTCTAGGTGCTTGGTATAATCGGCCCATAAATCTAGATACAGTATGGCATCTAAGCCATGCTTATGGTACATAAAACTTCCAGGAGTGTCCCTAGGGGGAATAGGAATTTCTTCCTCTAGTATCTCTTTCCTAGTTCCTATCTGTCTTAATTTATTGAAAAACGGCATCTTTTTACTTAGTACTGGATACTCGATACTTGTTACTTACTCTGAACACAGCTAGTTACACAAAAACACAGTAATGTACATCAAACAATCACTCATACCACGACATTAATCACATGAAAACATTTTGAACACATATGACTACCCTTGATACTAGATGTACCGCTAAACAGCACAGATACACTGTTGAGAACAGTGCAAGAACTCGAATGCCTGATGTACTGCTAAACAGTACAGATACACTGTCTAAAACAGTGCAGACCGTGTTTGTGTACCCAAACCCGTCTTTACCGGATACATAATAATGCACCCGTCTAGATGCGTCCCCAGCAATGGTACTCACCGGGAAGCACGGAACAGAAGGAAGGCCTCGGAAAACTCGACTGGACTGGAGCGGACTGGACTCGACTCGACTCGACACGTGAATACTTCGGAACTGGTGGGCCTCTTGACACCTCGGACCTTGCTTCTTTCGGCTAGGCTCTGGTCGGGATCCTCCGCACTCCTCACCGCCTAGTTTGGATGCTGATCGCAGTCTCCGTCACCTCCGTAGGCCTGAGGGAGATGCAGGAAATCCTGCGGGTACGCGTAATTGTCCGTCTTGACTTATGGCAGGGGGCAAAGGTTGCAACGCACCAACCAGCGCGTAAGGTGGGGGAGGGGTCCCTGTTCGGGCGCCATAATAATGTGGTAAATATTTCATTACCGTCCTAATTTCTATGCAGGTAAGTACTAAAAACAGAATAACTCAATCGGAAAGAAAGACGCAGAGTCCGTGGTGTTAGAGTTCTTAGGGGTTTTATTCCTTAAAAAGGAATGGTTCTTGAACCGGATATCGGGTTCCTGACACCACTGGGGTTCAGGAAGGGATAGAGCATACTTTATTGACAAGACATAACTTTTATACTTAAATCATATAATGGAAACCAATACAGTAGGCGTAACAGCTGAGAGAAACAAGATAAGAGCACACACGTGTTAGCAATACGTAATCAGAAGGCGTGAACTAGGCGTGTGTGCTAGAAACGTCACATGAAAGTGTCACAAGTGGGTGGGTACATAGCAGAATCTTGCAATGTCAGCAGAAATCTGAGATTTGGATGCGCGCGCAGCTGCATGACGTGTGATTGACGTGGAGCTGGAGGGTGCAGGGGACTTGACATTTACACTAGAGGAAAGAGACAGAAGTCTGGCATGTCAGATCAACTCATTCCTATATCATATCTGATATCTGATGTTTGGGAACCATATTATCTAGAGGGAAAGGTCTCTTGGGCAGAGGCTATTCTATACTGACTGTGAGTGCGTGTATAAGCGTCTACGTGTCTGCATGAGATGCGAGGGGGCATGGGCCTACCATGGTAACAGAAGCTATGAATTACTTGCACGGAGACAGTGAGGCCGGGCCCTTTGCTCTGCAGCTGGAAGGATGTTTACTTGAACTAGTAGGCAGGAATGTATTTTTGAGGAGCGGAGCAGATAATTTGAAGGTTGAATACAGTCTTGGCAGGCAACAGGCTGAGCTAAGCGCCGTTAGCCGCGCAGGGAGTAAGGCAGAGGTCACGGGTACAGAGGCAGGCCCAGGCTGAGGCATTCAGAGTCAGAAGGCAGGAAAAGGCTCGATGGCAGAATTTAGGGCCTACTTCGCCAGAGCTGAAAAACGTGTAAAGTACACCACAAAAAGACGTTGGCAAGGCATACTTAGGAACGGAATATTCAACCCATTCAGGGTGGATCTGAAAGAGGACATGTTAACGTTGGACGCAAATGTATTTGCGTCTTCATAGCTGGCACAGGAGGGAAGTTACATGCACTTTAAGCTCGTACATGGAGACAGTGGGGTACACGTTAGGGAACATATCTTGACCATAAAATTTATATTTCCTCAGTTGGTACATACCGTTTGAACCAGGGGAGAAGGTATTTGGGTCCTTTTTGGTGGAAAGCTCTGAAGGTAATCACCAAGATCTTGAACAGTATGCGCTTGTGAATGGGTAGCCAGTGTAGGGCCTTGAGAGCAGCCGAGGCGGATGATCTCCTCGGCCATTTTAACACCAGGCGGGCAGCAGCATTTTGGACCATCTGCAACTTATGCAGGACAGAGCGATTGAGTCCTGCATATAAGCTGTTGCAGTAGTCCAAGCGAGAAGTTGCGAGTGCTACTGTCACCGTCTTCCCGGCTGTCAGAGGAAGGAAATCAAAAAACTTTCTGAGTCCTCTGATGATGTTAAAGCAAGACCTTGCCACTGCCCCAGCCTGCTGTTTAAAAGATAGGGCACTATCAAACTTAATCCCTAGATTTCGGGCCGTAGCGATGGTATCCGGAGGGGATTCCGCATCTGAAGGCCACCATAGGCTAGGCGAAAAGGGGTTTTGGGGGCCGAAAGGTATAATTTCGGTCTTCCCAGTATTACATTTAAGATGGTTCTCACGCATCCAGGTAAAGGTTGTGGTGAGGCAGTGTTTTAGATTTTCCTCTGCCTTTCCATTTTCCCTATCTAGAACTAGAATGAGCTGAGTATCGTCAGTGTATGATATGGTTCAGATGTTAAAGGACGAAATCAGCTCAATCAAGGGGGTCATATATAAGTTGAACAGTACCGGGCTCAAACTAGAGCCCTGCGGTACCCCAGTTTGTGTGACTTTCTCCTCAGAGCAGTGTTCTCCCAACACTGTGACCTGTCTACAATGGTCAGGAAAGTTCTTCAACCAGTTCAACACAGTGCCCGCTATACCCGCCGCTACCAGACGGCTGATCAATATTGCGTGGGACACCGTATCGAAGGCCGCCGATAGATCAAGTAAGACAAGGACTGCCTTCTTCCCTTGATCCATGGCGGTCTTCAGTGTCTCCACGGTGTATATGAGGGCAGACTCGGTGGAGTGTGAGGCCCTAAACCCTGATTGATTAGGGTGCAGGATATGCTCATCCTCTAGGAACTTAGTCAGCTGTTTGGTCGCCACAGTTTCAGTCATTTTAAAAATCAGCGGGAGCAGGGAGATTGGGCGGAGGTTGGAAAGTGTTGAGGGGTCTGGCAGGGTTTTTTTTTGCAGTGGTTTTACTGCCGCCAGTTTCCATTCCGATGGGACCTCAGCAGAAGACAGAGATGAGTTTATGATGTTGTTTATGATGGGGTTGACTGTATCAACTAAGGCCTGTATCAGCATTGGGGGGCAAGGATCAAAAGGGGATCCAGATTTAGTGGACATGATCAATTGGCGTGAGTCTTCCGGGCTGATAGGTCGGAAATCACAGAATTTTGCTATTCCTGGGGCAGTTTCTAGGTCTTCTATTGCCTTGGAAGTGGGCTGTTCAGAAAAATCTTTTGTAAGGTTTAATATTTTCTGCTCAAAAAAACCTGCAATGGAGTTGCATAGGGTGAGAGAGGGAGGGATCTCTGATTGGAGGAACCTTGGTTTCATAAAATCGTTAACTACTTTAAAAATCTCTTTCTGATTATTATTTGAAGAAACAATTGCTTTTAAGTAGTATTCCTTTTTAGCATTTTTAATCTGTGCATGGTACTGCTTCCTAGATTCTTTATAGTGGCTGAGATCCTCTTCCTTATAGAGGCGGCGCCATTTCCTCTCCAATCTTTTAACCTCTGCATGTTTCTCTTTTATGGAGAGCGAAAACCAGGGTGCCGATTTTTTGTTCTGGTGTAGTTTACTGGGTTTTGTGGCCTTGGGGGGGCCGCAAATTTCCTTTATCCAGTGGTTGAAATTTTTATTATCTACTTCCGTGACACCCGTAGGAATGGGTTTGAGAGCTGCAGCTGGGATAGGGATAGCCCACCAACTGTCACGGTCGGGGGTCCTGATGTTGGGAGGAACTCCACCGCCGGGCAGTAGGGTCTAACTGGGGTCTTTCTTATCAGATTATGAGGATGTAAATATCACACCCTGGGGGACTGATGTTGCAGTGCTCAAAAGGTGTGAAAAAATGAACAAAACTGGTGAGTGTAAAATAGGATAGGGGGTTACTTATAACTTTATTCTGGTGTTACCCTACCTTCCAATATTAAAAAGTAGTAGTTAAATGACAGTCAGAAAAGAAATCAAGACCGTCTAGATGTAAGGTGTGGTCGACATGTTTCAGCAAATAATAGACGTGTTTGTCATTGTTTTCTTCAGGACCATAGTAATAATAGCTACTGCAAACAAGGTGATAGTGATATGATAAGTGCTGAAAATCAAAATACGATACAAAGATCACCTGATATCTCTAGGTGTTCTGTTCTGTTCTAAAGAAGAGAGAAAACAGAGAAGGTTTGAAGACTGCAGTCTTCAAACCTTCTCTGTTTTCTCTCTTCTTTAGAATATCATGTTAAGAGGGAACAGAACACCTAGAGATATCAGGTCCTTGTAAGAAGTTCCTTAAATCAACGCCATCTTTAAGCAAAGATAAGTGTTGTTTAACCTCTGTAAGTGTGGATTTTTTTAGCCACTCAAGGTACAGTTTTCCTACACTGTATGTTGTTACTATCCCTGGATGTTGTTTCTGGACATGTCTTGGATCTGCCTTAGTTACTGTAAAGCCTTGTGTCTTGTTCAGGAATCTATCTTGACAGTTGCTTGTGTCTGTGGGAAAGATTAACAATTTTTTCCAATCAGGATCAGTTCTGTTTTTAAGTAAAAGTGATTTTACGTTGACCCCTCCCTCTATAGTGTTTTTACTATCAGGTGTAGGTATAGGTATGGAAGGTTTGTTTAAATCTTTTATCTTGGCTATCCCAAGGCAGGATGTCTGTTGCACAGTGTCATTCAAAAAAAAATTTTGTTCAGGGATGATGCAGGTTCTAAATAAAGATTCTATTCCCTGCACCTACCAGTCTTTTGTGCCCCAGGCTGCTTTTGTCTCAATGTTGTTTTTCCAAAAGTCAAAACCTAATGAAGAAAGCTGAGCATAAAAGGCTGCAGAATAAATTTGCTTAGTATTAGTCAACATACTTTTCATTCCTGTCTTATTAACATTTCTAAAGTAAAATGTTTGTGGATTTGTGGTGTTAAACCCTGAAAAGTATGGACATTTTTCATAGAATGTTTTTGAGCTACCTTTTGGTGGCATTGGACAATGTTCTCATTGATTGAAAGTATAAACATTTCTAGGGTTTGCAGATTTGTGCAAGTAATGTTGACCATAGTGATTACAACGGTACATTTGTTCATAGTCTGATGAACCTTCTAAAAATTCATGTTTTGTAAATTTAGCAGACATCTCTAAATCTGACATCATATTATTAACAGTCTCAAAGTCCCAATCATCAGAAAATGTGCTCAGTGAAACAAAGTCACTCAAGGAAACCTTAAATTGATGTGGAATTTTCAACAGCCCTGCAGGACCAGAAATGTCATAATCAGTTCTGTCTCATGCTATACCACCAGGTATAGGAAAGGCTGTGATGTTCACTGATGTCAAGTCTCTTTGTTCATGATGAGATGATTTGTGTGGCTTTAGGAGCAAGTTGATGTTCTTACTTGCTGTGTCCATTTTACTATATTTTCCATTTATCAGTATCCCCAAAGTTAATACAAGAATTAGCCAAAGTAGGAGAAAGAACACGCCTAGCACAATCCAAAATTCAACCCATGGTGAAACCAGATAATTTTTTTCAAGTTACTGAAAAAGTTCTGTTACTTGTTTTTTAAAAGTTTTATTTGCTGGCGTCGTTTCGGGCTCACTGGGATCCTCAGAAAACATATCAAAGTTGATAAAATAGCCAGAGGCAGTTCTGTCAATTGCTGGAATTGCATCAGGATTTTTTTAAATCACTGGGGCTCCTGGATCCTTTGTCATATTAGTATAGTCAGATGCTACATCATTGTAGACAGGAGTGTCTTGACAAACTGTTATTTGGGTCTCAAGAGGCACAATTTCCATGGCTTTATTGCATAGTCCTTCTTTTCTTACTGCAGATTCTTCAAAGGTGATGAGTCTCTCAGTTTGAACCTCTTGGATAGTAGTGAGATTTGGTCTTCTGCTACATCTTTGGAGTCCACTGGGCCTACTACTTATTATCGGCCACATGATGTGGTTTGGCCAGGTCCATGGATACGAACTGTTCTCCTTTCTTCCAGCAAGGGTCGGTAGTAACACTGTTCTTGATCCGTCGATTGCTAGTACAGGTACTGGTTTTCTGTAAGAAGGCCCAAATTCCTTCGTATCCGCGATCTTTTCTCTGACTAGATCCACAATCTTTGGAATCCAGACAGGCCTTGCTGGGACGGGTGGTTCTCCTTCAGTAGCCGTTGGCTTCTGTATTGTGTTGATTTGACTTCTCCTTTTCTCGTTAAAGTCCTGCAAACAGCCGAACGATCTTTGATATCAAAGGGTTTTTGTTTCACCACTGAAGTGTGTCGATCGAGATCCTGGACAAGCATTCAATTACCAAAAAGTATTTCATTTGGAGTGATTCCACCCAGAGAATTTCTTGGCAGATTATTTAAACTACGTTGGACACTTATTAGATGTTTGACTCACCCGTCACCCGAGCCTAATACCCTAGCTGTTATAGATTGCTTTATGTCCTGTTTTTTTCTTTCCACTACAGAATTTCCCTCAGGATGGAATGGACTTGAATATCGCAATGCAGCGCCCAGATTGGCCATGGCATCCTTGTAAGCTTGAGAGCTAAATGCAGGACCCTGGTCAGAATATAGGGTGCCGACTGCGTATGTGCCGATAAAGACTCGCAAATCTTTTATAACAGTTTGGGTGTCAGCCGAGCACTGAGGCCACATCAAATGAATCCTGAGCATGAATCTACTGCGACCATGATATATTTATAGTTGCCTTCACTCTGTAAGGGACCACAGTGGGCAAGGTAAACGCATGCTTATGGTTTATCTGAAATTAAAAGGGGCGTCTGCGCCTGGCGTTTTACTGGTGAAAACTTCATTTTCTGGCAGATTTCACATTCCAAAACATAGTTTCTGGTCTGTTTCCTCATGCGCAGCCACCAGTATCTTTGTTTTAGTAATGAGACTGTGGCGGAACCACCTGCGTGTCCAAAGGCAATCCCTTCATGTGCTGCTAAGATTAGTCCTAATCTATGTTCCATGTTTGGAATTACTCTATCCCCCACTCCAGTGATTCGAGCAAAAGGAACATTATTTGAATCAGTTATATATGAGTATTTGAGTGGAAAGCCTTTAGGTAATGTTTTACCGCTGTCTTTGTTGGATCACGTGAGTCTTTTGTAGTTCTTTCTGTAATTGAACTACTTGTTCCCAAAGCAACTTATGCTTGATTGTGCCCCCTTTTGCATCTTTGAAACTGTTTTGAATCCAATTCTGCAAGTATTCATTGTAAGATTGAACGCAGTAATATGAATCGCACACTATCAGTGTGGGGAATTCGTGATCTGTATTTTCAAGCGCCATCTTAAATGCCTGTAGTTCAGCTCGCTGAGCTGTAAAGTCTCCTAGAGATTCAGTTTTTGTGATCATAGGTCGGAATCTACCATCGCACCAGCGACCTTTAACAATCGCGCATGCAGCACTATAAGTTTGTTTACCTCCAATTGCGGGCTGTGCTGATCCGTCTGTATTAATTATACATTCGTACTGTTCGAGAGGCAGAATCTCAGTGGGCAGAGGAAATTCTTGTTCATATTGTAGAAATTCTTGAGTCTTCAGATAGGGGTCAAAAACGTATTCAACGTCTGTTGCAGCAAGAGAGTTAACCCATTGTATCTATCTTGGATGTAAAGCCTTTGCATTCTGAATGCTACCTTTTGTCACTGCTTCTAAAGCAGGTACAGGAGTAACGACCATTATGCCTTTACCTTGTGCGAGAGCTCTCTCTTTTGCTACTGCAGTTTGAACCGCTGTCAGAATTTTTTCTATTGAAGTGAATCAGGATTACAAGGTTGCGTACTTTTACGCGTGTCTGTAAATGTGTTGTTGCTGTTTGCACTGAAAGCAAAATTTCTGTGTGCTTTGCAATCCAATTAGTTAGTTTAAAATCAGGTTTGATTAATTTGTAGAGAGGTTTAACCCTTTCTGCATAATTTCGAATGTAAGCTCTTCCAAAATTCAGGAAACCTAGAATTGACTGTAAGTTTGTCAGCGTTTTTGGAGGTTGGATCAGCGCACACTTTTCTAAAAAATTGGCTGCCAGGCTTTTGCCTTCACTTTATAACTCGTATCCTAAAACTAGGACGTTGAGGTGGGCAATTCTTGATTTCATAAAGTTGAATTTGTACCCTTCAGAGGCAAATCCAAGTATTATGGTATTCACTCTATTCAAGTGCCTATCCAAGTCCTCGTCTGTTAGATAGATGTCATCAACATAAGATAATGCCTCATCATCATACGTGTGTAGTAACTCTGTTACTCTGGCTGAAAATAACCCCGGACTATTCATGAATCCCTGGCAGAGACGACAGAAGTGACGCTGTGGCCCCATAATTGAGAAAGTGGTCAAGTACCTGCTTTCAGGTGCAATATTTTGACAGAAGAAACCATTAGAAATATGTGGTTTTCTATTTTTTAAGCACAATGTTACTCATTAGTGCTGCACTGTGTGAATTTTGTACTGCAAAGGTTTTGCAACAAGAGTTTAAATGTCTGTAGTCCAAAACTAGACGATATGTATTGTCTGGTTTGGAGACAGGAAACAAAGGATTGTTCATTGACTAGGTGCATGGTTCAATCATCCCTTGGTATTCAAGTTGATCTAATATCTCCTTGACCTGTTTTTTAGCTTCTTGCTTTACTGGATACTGCCTTTGTGCAGTTGGTTGAGTTTTTATCTGGATTTTATGGTGAGGAGAATCCTCATCCCATCCTACATAATTTTTCTATAATGCTGGAGCCTAGGATACATCCCATTATCTGGCATAGGTGTAGTTTAAGTGAAATGGAATATGATTAGAGAAGGCTGGCATAATGATGTATTCCCCCTGTTCAATGATTCTTCTGATTCAATCTTTTTGCTTGATTCTCGTGTTTATTCTGAAACCTTTTTTATACAAATCATTCAAAGGTATATGTCAATACATTCTCTATACTGAATTCTCAAAGCATACTTCAATGTACAAAAATCATATTCAATAACTCCTTCACCATCATTGTACATTCATAATTAAAGATATTCGGCGATTGCTGAATTTGTTGGCCCGATGCATTTCGGGACCCACGTCCCTTCTTCGGGGGCCTCTGTGAAAGGAATAATATATGCACGTTAATTCTGCTAAATAATATTTATGTTTCTATATCAGCCACTACTAGGTTCTGAGTTCCACACTCCTCTACTAAGAACTATAGTGATTCATTATTATCTCTTTGTGCACATTCAACAAACAATGCAAAAAATCCGATGACTCTTCCAAAACAATAGTGCTTTCTATACCAGTTTAAAAACAACAACAATGCATGGTAATCTCTTCATACACATTTATGTCGATTTACAAAGAGTAATTATTGTTTCTAAACGAGGTTACTCTGTCTATCGGCTTTTCATATGGTTAAAGATTTAAGATTTAAGCTCACTCACATGTGTATCGCAAACGCCTAGATGGACCTCACTGTGTAAATCAAAGGAGCTGATCCGTGTGACTACTCTGTGACAAATAGAAATTTTAAATAAGAAACTCTGTGATGAGAGAACAGTTGAATTAAATTAAGGTGGGGTCTGGTAGAGATTAGCCTATCGTTACCTGCTCGTCAAAGTGAAAAAACAGCGTATCTGTAAGAAAATGAGGAGCCCATATTAAAAACCGGGTCTTCAAGTTACTGAAACGATATGCCGCAAAGTGTTAAAATCGTATGAGCTTACCAAAAGTTTTCAAACACGTTCGAAAAGTCTCTTCCTGGGTGTGCCTGTTCGTGAATGTAGCACTGGTTAAAGTTGAATATCGCGTTTTTTAAGTGAAACGCGCTTTCCGCGTTCAACGACAAAAACGATGGGCTATTCGAAAAATAAACGTTGTGTCAGCCATATTGGAATGGTGTATACACTGAGTAAATACACGCTATATCTTAATTCTGTTAAGATTGCTTAAATGCTTAAATTTTAGGGGAGAGCCAGAGGGAGAGAAACAATAGGGGTAAGTACATGCTAGGAAGGTAGAAATGTAAACGCGTGGCTCATGAACGCGTGAGTGGCGATGCTGTAATACTGGGATACTGGCCAAATGTGGATGAAGCTAAATGAAACACTGATCTGGGGCGAATGGAGTCCCTAAATGGGAAAAGACCAGTAGTAGAGAGGTGTACATGCACTGTTTGTGTATGATAGAAGAGTAAACAATTTTCATAATCACAATTACTTAACAGTTGAATGTGTACATTAATAACATGCCAGCTATACTGGAATTCACTCTCTAACCATAGTTGTAGAATAGGTATATATATACAATCAAAGCTTCAATGCATTACCGAAGTTGTTAAACAGTTATATACACGTCAATTAAGTCCTAACCATATGCAGTTAAAATGAATCCTGATTTGCTTTCACAATCACAAAAAACATACTAAATCCAATTTGTCATTTAAACCCGTGGGTTCCATTGTCTGAAATTTTTTGATTAGCATGACTTCCCTTTGAGACAAAAGTTTCTGGCTATCTGTTCCTTCTCTTTTTTCAATTTTTTCTATAGCCATAAATCGTACTTGGGAGATATTATGATTGTGCGTAATCCAATGAGCTGCCAAATTGGACTTCATGTTCTTGTTTCGTATCATGCTTTTGTGTTCTCCTATCCTTATTTTGAGCTTCCTTTCTGTTTTGCCTATATACATTAGGCCACAAGGGCATTTTATGCAGTAAAGTACAAAGTTTGAGTTGCAATCTGCTGTGAATTTGAGTTTAATTTTTTCTCCAGTTCTTGGGTGGGTTACAAAATCTTGTTGCATAACATTGTTGCAATGGACACAGTTGTTACATTTACGCTTCCCCTTATGGTCAGTGTTGCTGGGTTTGGTCGTCATTTTTAAATGTTCTTGTAAATTGCGACTTCTAGTGTATGCAAATAGAGGTTTGGATTCGAAAATATTGTGGAAGTCCTCATCGTTTTCTAATAGTTCCCACCTCTTTCTGATGATTTTCCTTATGTAGACTGCTCCTGTGGAAAATTTCGATACAAAGACTCTTCGATTGGTGTTGGTGGATTTATTTTTGCTTATCAACAAGTTTTCACGGTTGATCGCCTTGATGCGTGTTTCTGCTTTTTCTATACATGTGATGGGGTAACCTCGTTCCATGAATCTCTTTTTTAGTCTTTGCATGTCCTCATCATGGGCTTCTGGAGTTGAACATATTCTTTTGCTCCGTAAAATCTGTGAAAACGGTTTTCAATGAGTTTGGGAGAGTGAAAGCTCTGATACAATAAAGTGTTGTTTCTGTCAGTAGGTTTAACATATGTTTTAGTAGATAGCATTTCCGTTTTTTTTGTTATTTTCACATCTAGGAACGTTATTTCTGTGGTGCTAACAGAATGTGTGAATTGGATTCTTGCATTCTTTTCATTGAGTTCTTGTATGTTTTGCTCCAGAGTTTGACGAGAGTCGTCCCAGATTAAAACAATATCATCAATGAAGCGTTTGTAAAGGATTAAATGATCCGACCATTTGGTTTCTGAAAGAATATGTAATTCCTCAAATTGGGCCATAAAAATATTAGCGTAGGTTGGCGCTCCTCCAAAACCCATGCTGGTTCCACTTATTTGTAGGAAATAATCGTCCTTGTACTTAAAATAACTGTGTTGAAGGCAAAATGTTAAGAGTTCCAATAATAGGATTTGATTTGCGCCTAAGTTTTCCATTTGTAGTAGGGCCCATTCTGTGGCTTCAATGCCTTCTTTAAGAGGGATCGACGTGTACAAGGACGTCACATCCTTCGTGCACATGATCCATTGTTGGCTGTTGATGAGATCCAAATTGCTGAGCTGATTCAAGAAGTCTGTGGTATCTTTAATGGTAGTTTTCCAATTTAAAACAAATTTTTGAAGAAAAAAATCAATGTATGTACCCAATGGTTCAAATAGCGATCCTACACCTGAGACGATGGGTCTGAAGGGAGGATCGTAGAGATTCTTATGTACTTTGGGTAACATGTACAAATACGGTCTCTTTGGATTTTGTTTGGTCAGGAATTGCTCAGTTTTAGTTGATATCCAATCCATTTCTTTTGCGTGGTTCAAACTTTTTTCAAGAGTCGACATTATTTCTTGAGTTGGATCTTTCTCCAAACGTAAATATGTGGTTTCGTCAGCTAGGTGTTCCATAACCTTCTTATTGTAATGTTCGGTGTTCATTATTATAAGGGCTCCCCCTTTATCTGCTCGCTGAAATGTTAACTCCTTCTGATTGGACAATTCCTGAAATATGTTTCTTTCCTTTTTGGAGAAATTGGAGTTCTTCTTGACTTGAAAGTCTAGTTTGTGAATATCAAGCAAAACCAGTTTTGAAAATAAATCTAGAGTTTTGTGTGATACTGGAGCTACACAGGTGCTTTTGGGTTTGACTTCCACATATTCCTTAGTTACTGGTGGCTCTTGTTCATTGATAACATTGGTGAAAAAGTGTTTAAGTCTGATGCTTCTCATGAACTTATAAAACGCAATTTCTGTTTCAGCCAAATTCGAATAATATGTAGGGACAAAAGACGTACCTTTATTGAGAACTTTCATTTGTTGACTTGTGAGTTGCGTGGATGAAATGTTGATTACTATGTTCTCCAGCTCCGTAGATTGGGTTTGGTTTTTTCTTTTGGCTTTTCCTCTCCTGGTTTTTGTTGATTTCCATCTGCTTTTGATGTTGGGGCTGTTGATAACTGTTGACCTTGCTCTAAAAAAGCCTCAGTAGAGGTTGCTGTTGGGGGTATAGCTGATGTGGTTGCTGTCTCTTTTTCTGTGCTAGATGTTTCTTTTCTCTGTATCGGAGCTCTAGAGGTGGAAATGTCTCCATCTGATACTACACTCTCATCAGATGAGGTGAATTGTTTTTTGGAGGTTGGACGGCGTTGAGCATACATTTCTGCCCATGTGTACACTTCATCTAGACGATAGTCAATGGTATCTCGTTTGAATTTTCAAAGTTTTCTTTCTTGCAGATCTTTTTCATAGCTTTCCAATTTGTTATTAATTAGATCCAGTTCATTTTTCCATTCTTCTCCATCCATGCGCTTAGATAGGTCTCTCTGTAAATTGAATATCTCTTCTTCCAATTCTTTTATGCTTTTAGATAATTCTTCCACGATTAATAAAATCAGGTCTAGCGAGCATTTGTTTAACACCGCGTACCATCTGTCCATGAAATTCTTGTTGTGTTGAAGTCGAAAGAGGAGGGGTTTAATTGCGAGTCTCAAACCTCTTGGGATGCGTTGTTGTTTATGATATTGAATTAGCGTTGACGCGTGTAATCTTTGATTGAGTTCACGTCGCATGATGAATTCCAATTGTCTTAATTGTTGAATTGTGGAGCCTTGGTGGGACTCAAAAGATTTAGTGGCTTTTATAAGTGCGTAGATTTCTGTCGCTTGTTCCGCTGTATACGTTTTGGCATCAGCACGATTTTCAGTGGTACCTGCTATACTGTCGAATGTTGCCATGTTGTTTGGTTTGATGGGTGCTCAGACCTATTGTAGGCAGTGACTGAGAATGATATTCAAAATTGTGTTGTAGGTCGCTGTCACTCCTGTTGTTGTTGTTCATTGGTTTACGTTGTGACTTTTGTCAAAATTAATGTCCTTCTTTTGCGTGCTTCTTGGTAGCTCGGGCTGCCTGTCCCTGAGATTATCAAAATTGTTTGGGGATTGGTTTGTGGAAACAATATCACAACCTTACCAAGCGCACAGCTCGTTTTGCGTTATTTCCCCCTGTTCAATGATTCTTCTGATTCAATCTTTTTGCTTGATTCTCGTGTTTATTCTGAAACCTTTTTTATACAGAAATAACGTTTCTAGATGAGAAAATAACAAAAAAAACGGAAATGCTATCTACTAAAACATATGTTAAACCTACTGACAGAAACAACACTTTATTTGAGAATAAACGCATCAAGGCGATCAACCGTGAAAACTTGTTGATAAGCAAAAATAAATCCACCAACACCAATCGAAGTGTCTTTGTATCGAAATTTTCCACAGGAGCAGTCAACATAAGGAAAATCATCAGTAAGAGGTGGGAACTATTAGAAAACGATGAGGACTTCCACAATATTTTCGAATCCAAACCTCTATTTGCATACACTAGAAGTCGCAATTTACAAGAACATTTAAAAATGACGACCAAACCCAGCAACACTGACCATAAGGGGATGCGTAAATGCAACAACTGTGTCCATTGCAACAATGTTATGCAACAAGATTTTGTAACCCACCCAAGAACTGGAGAAAAAATTAAACTCAAATTCACAGCAGATTGCAACTCAAACTTTGTACTTTACTGCATAAAATGCCCTTGTGGCCTAATGTATATAGGCAAAACAGAAAGGAAGCTAAAAATAAGGATAGGAGAACACAAAAGCATGATACGAAACAAGAACATGAAGTCCAATTTGGCAGCTCATTGGATTACGCACAATCATAATATCTCCCAAGTACGATTTATGGCTATAGAAAATTTTGAAAAAAGAGAAGGAACAGATAGCCAGAAACTTTTGTCTCAAAGGGAAGTCATGCTAATCAAAAAATTTCAGACAATGGAACCCACGGGTTTAAATGACAGATTGGATTTAGTATGTTTTTTGTGATTGTGAAAGCAAATCAGGATTCATTTTAACTGCATATGGTTAGGACTTTATTGACTTGTATATAACTGTTTAACAACTTCGGTAATGCATTGAAGCTTTGATTGTATATATATACCTATTCTACAACTATGGTTACAGAGTGAATTCCAGTATAGCTGGCATGTTATTAATGTACACATTCAACTGTTAAGTAATTGTGATTATGAAAATTGTTTACTCTTCTATCATACACCAACAGTGCATGTACACCTCTCTACTACTGGTCTTTTCCCATTTAGGGACTCCATTCGCCCCAGATCAGTGTTTCATTTAGCTTCATCCACATTCGGTCAGTATCCCAGTATTACAGCATCGCCACTCACGCGTTCATGAGCCCCGCGTTTACATTTCTACCTTCCTAGCATGTACTTACCCCTATTGTTTCTCTCCCTCAGGCACTCCCCTAAAATTTAAGCATTTAAGCAATCTTAACAGAATTAAGATATAGCGTGTATTTACTCAGTGTATACACCATTCCAATATGGCTGACACAACGTTTATTTTTCGAATAGCCCATCGTTTTTGTCGTTGAACGGGGAAAGCGCGTTTCACTTAAAAACCGCGATATTCAACTTTAACCAGTGCTACATTCACGAAAAGGCACACCCAGGAAGAGACTTTTCGAACGTGTTTGAAAACTTTTGGTAAGCTCATACGATTTTAACACTTTGCGGCATATCGTTTCAGTAACTTGAAGACCCGGTTTTTAATATGGGCTCCTCATTTTCTTACAGATACGCTGTTTTTTCACTTTGACGAGCAGGTAACGATACGCTAATCTCTACCAGACCCCACCTTAATTTAATTCAACTGTTCTCTCATCACAGAGTTTCTTATTTAAAATTTCTATTTGTCACAGAGTAGTCACACGGATCAGCTCCTTTGATTTACACAGTGAGGTCCATCTAGGCGTTTGCGATACACATGTGAGTGAGCTTAAATCTTAAATCTTTAACCATATGAAAAGCCGATAGACAGAGTAACCTTGTTTAGAAACAATAATTACTCTTTGTAAATCGACATAAATGTGTATGAAGAGATTACCATGCATTGTTGTTGTTTTTAAACTGGTATAGAAAGCACCATTGTTTTGGAAGAGTCATCGGATTTTTTGCATTGTTTGTTGAATGTGCACAAAGAGATAATAATGAATCACTATAGTTCTTTGTAGAGGAGTGTGGAACTCAGAACCTAGTAGTGGCTGATATAGAAACATAAATATTATTTAGCAGAATTAACGTGCATATATTATTCCTTTCACAGAGGCCCCCGAAGAAGGGACGTGGGTCCCGAAATGCATCGGGCCAACAAATTCAGCAATTGCCGAATATCTTTAATTATGAATGTACAATGATGATGAAGGAGTTATTGATTATGATTTTTGTACATTGAAGTATACTTTGAGAATTCAGTATAGAGAATGTATTGACATATACCTTTGAATGATTTGTATAAAAAAGGTTTCAGAATAAACACGAGAATCAAGCAAAAAGATTGAATCGGAAGAATCATTGAACAGGGGGAAATAACGCAAAACGAGCTGTGCGCTTGGTAAGGTTGTGATATTGTTACCACAAACCAATCCCCAAACAATTTTGATAATCTCAGGGACAGGCAGCCCGAGCTACCAAGAAGCACGCAAAAGAAGGACATTAATTTTGACAAAAGTCACAACGTAAACCAATGAACAACAACAAACAGGAGTGCCAGCGACCTACAACACAATTTTGAATAATGATGTATTCGCCATGTGGGCACTCCCTGACAAATTTTGGTGGCCAGTCTTTTCAGCTAGAAGAATGTCTTAACCCCTAGAGAGCTTCTCCAAATAGAGTGCTGTTATTTTCCTAGTTATTTCCCCCTCCATCCGGAGTGTTACTTCACATAACTTATGGGGTATACTAACCCTTGTATCGGCTGTTTCAACTTGAATGTACTCATTCAAGTCCACTGTCTCCAGATGATCCTTCAAGATCCTGCGAGCTATGGTGACTTCTGTTGCGCTGTCCAGCATTGTCTGGGCCCACTCCCCGTTCTTGAGTTGTGTCCTCAAGATCTTCGGCATGTCTGATTTTAAGACCTGCTACCTTCTTATTGGTAAATTGGGTTTTCTTATTTTTTGGAACGTGTTGATCGTCTTTGGACTTCACGCGTTCTTCTTTGTTTTCTGATCGTCCTCTTCTTTCTGATTTATGTAAGGAAGTCTGAAAGGTGCGAGCGGAACGTGTATCAGTATCTTGATATCTATCAGGTTTTCTCAAATTATCCCTTTTCCTGAAGTTATACCTCTTTTCAGAGGGCTCCTTTTGAGGAGACCTTCCTCGGGACTGAGAACGCTTCTCATTAGAAGTTTGTTTAGTATTTTCCCACCTCTTTTTAGGAGTAGTGAGAGTGTTTTTAATAAAAACCTTTTCAGGACATTCTGTGAGTTGGGGCTTGATTGGTTTCCCACCCAAACTATCTCTACCTAGTTCTTCATAGGATTTTTCAATTATTCTGGCTAGTTCATATGGTTGCTCAGTTACATCAATTTCCCTTATTTTGTGGCGGATCACCATGGATGCTGCTTCACCTTTAATATTAACTAATATTATAGCTGAGACCTGTTTGAAATCTTTCAGCAATTTCATACCCAGATTTAAAGCAGGCTCTGCCCTGTATTGATTTTGAATCTGTTTCAGGACGTCTGGCATCACCGCCATAGATGGAACAGCATGTGTTTTTGTGTATATTGCAGCAAAGACTGTACCCCAAGTGTCGCAGTCCTCCAAGTGTGATGCGATGTCCATTGGTAAATAGATTGGTAAAATTCTGTGTTTCTCATGAGGTGTATTGTCAGGTAATACTGCCTCAATTTGAGTAATTTTTTGAGCTATCCAGAATGGAATTTGTTCCCTTTTTGCGGGCAATTTACCAATGACTGATTGTATAGTCTGTGGTGTGATTTTATTTGTGTTCCCCTGGTGAGGGGTTTGTTGTTGAATCCTTATAGGAGGTTGGACTGTTAGAGTCTGCATGACATATTGAACCAATTGTCTATGTATTTTTATGAATTGTTTTAGTTGAACTAACAGTTCTGCACCTGTCATTTCTTCAATGGCAGTGTGTGGTGTATAGCTGGCTCCTGGTCTACCTAGTGGACCGTGCCTGGTAATGTGATTTTGATGTTGTAGGGCGTCTTTAAACCAGAGCTGGTGCTCTTGGTAAGTTAGTAGAATTTCAATGTCCTCGAAAGGAACGTATTCCGTTGGATTAGCCTCTATTTTCGAGAAGTGAAACACAAGCGATACTGCATTTGCTTCAGGGAAGACAATCCATGAATAGAATACCTCTGTCTGCCGATATTCATGTGCCTCTATGACAAAAATTACCCTACCACCTCTAGATGATAGGCCATTTGTTATAAGCTTTATAGTGATGGTTTTCCTTTTCTGGGATGATTATTGCCTCTGGGTCTGTTCTTGGAAACCGGTAACATTAAAACCAGGTCGGGCTGCAGCTGCAGTTCCACCGGTTGCGTTATTGCCTGCCGGTCCACCGTTCTCGGTGTTGCTATCCGACATTTTGGTGACTGAAAGTTTGAAGAGCAAGTTTCAAGGAAACAAAGATAAGGTGCACAATATTTTGGATTTTCATCCTACTCAGTTATGGCGGATATTTTATCCTTTAACCCACTCCAGACGTCTATTGGAGTATTTTACGGGAAAAAGGGGTCTCTGTGAAAAGCACGACTGAGTTACTCTAGTATCTAGCGTTAAATTAGTGCCTTACCAATCTTTGGGCACCATGTAGTGTAGTTCCCATATTCTGAAAAGGCTCTGCGAATTGGAATAACATATCCTATAGATTTGACGTAGGACTTAGGTCGACTAGGTCTCTATCGAATATGTTAGACTTAAATGTGAGTGCCAGCTAGCTCAGAGGTCACTAGAAACTTTCTCGAATACACAAGAAGGGATTAGTTTCTGACAACCGCATAAACAATAAAACGTATCTTCAGAGTCGTGGAAACAATAGATAGATATTTTACTCTCAGTCAATCATGCATGCTTGTTTCAACAGAGGTGCAGATAAATAGCGAGACGGGTGTTTTCAATAAAAGAATTTATTGTACAGTCTTCTTTCTCATTCAAGTAAAGTGAACTGCTACAATCGTAATACTGGCTGTAAACTATAATGTGTACAGCGAGAAAAGTATGATAAAATAATACTGTAAAATCATGGTATGGTTTTTAAGCCATAAAATACATACATAAATAACAAAATCTAAAAGTACTCAACTGGTGGTTCTAAAATACGCCTACCCCAATGTAGCTAACCTAAGTCTAGTACGAGGGAAGAAGTAAGTATGGTGTAGCATAGGTTTAGTTTCTTTGACAAGAATCTATCCAAGATTTCGCTTAGGATCTAATCAGCTCCGTACCTTGGGTTAGAATGAAGGAGGTCTCGTGTATCTGTGTTGGGACTCGATTTCCCAACACCCTGCAAGGGGAGCTTGGAAACACTGGAGCTGGATTCTCAGCGAGAGAAAGGACAGCTTCTCTGTCAGTGCGTTAGCTGGAGGGTCGGCTTACTTCGGCACTTGCTGTAGCATGCTGCGTCAGGCAAGTAGATAGTCGAGCTGCTCCGAACCACAGTGTGTTTGCTAGGGCAAGTGTAGGCATATTTATACCTTGAAGGTGCCTGGTTTGACGTAGAGTTGGACATAATAACGTCACCAAAGAACCCCAAGGGAATGGTAGTTCTTTGAAAACGTCATGATTTCTAGGACAAATCAATATTCAAGCAAGGGGATGTCCCTGACTGCTGAAGCAGAGTTTTCCAAGAAATCATTGTGGCTTTTTGGAACTAGTGGAAGTAGCCATGCCTGTATTTGGACTGGATGGGTTATGTCTAAATATGGTTATGATTTCTATGCTTATATAAGGGCAATGTGAATTGTACCTAGATAAGGGCATGAGTCGGTAATTTCGCTTGGATTTCTAAAATGCTACACAACACCTTCACATGCCAATCAGGACAAAGACCCTTGTAAATAATTCCAGGTCTGTGGGCCATCTCTGTGGTAAGTCCCGCCCTGTTGATCTATCCAGTGTCCTACACATCACGTTGTTGAAATCCCCCCTATAATATGCAGTTCGGCACTCCGGTTTAATATAATGGGCCCCACCTCGTGGAGGACCACTCGTTTTAGCCTTGGCTATGCATAGATATTGACCAAAAAAAGTGTCTTCCTCTTCATTGAACCCTGCACCACTACATAGCGGCCGTCTGGAACTACCCATTTACTTGTCACCTGGGAAGGAGTTTTTTTTTTCTAGAATCACACCCCTCAACCACCTGTGTAGCCCGAATGCACCAGTAAGATACATCTACCCCTTTGAGGGCATTTGCAGTTATTGCTCATGAGATGGGTTTCTTGCAGTACTACTACATCTGGGGAATGGTGACTAAGATACTGTGCCCCTATGCCCCTTTTAATCTTACATCCCAACCCATTATCATTCGACGACAAAATTCTTACTTGCTCTGTCACATAGGAACTATAAGGGGTAAGGTGGGATCCCCAAGTTCTCCAGAGTTCCTCAGCCTCTCACCCTATGATGTCTGAATGCAGTGCCTAAACAGCCCCTTGTAGCTCGTCTCCCCATATCCGTCCCCACCTAACTCACTCTGTGCATGAGCTCAGAACTACCCACGTCCCCAACTGCTATCCCCCTCCATCCATATGTACTTCTCCCACTCTACTTGGGAACCCACAGATTCCTCATTGAGCTGTCCTGTAACTAAATTCCCTTTGTAACTAAATAACCCTATTTAAACACCCATCATACCATTATTATTGTAATGCTGGTCAATCCATAGGCCTCGTGTTTGTGGAACAGGAGCCCAGATTACTACCGATGCCCAGGCCGCTGGCGCAAACCGCCTCTTAGTTCCCATGTTGAATAGTTACCAAATAAAGAGACGGGCGCTGGAAGCAGGAATCAAGAACAGAGTTTATTTCTCATGAGGAGAGCCAGTCATTTCGGACACGAAACACGGTGTCTTTCAGGAGGTGCTCTAACAAGTGAGCTGAGACTCCGTCTTTTATACTTTACAGAACACTTGGCATTACAATCATGATATTGTGTAACAAGGAAAATACATCCCCATAATCCTCGTGTCAATCCTACCCCACATGTGTCCACAATAGGGACCCTTGACCTGCTGATAAGAGGGGAGGGCAATCACGCAGCTGAGTGTTCCGTCAACAGTTTAGGATGTGTGCGCCTGATCATAGCCCAGGGGGTGGGGTGGCCAGGATCAATAGTGGGTCCTTTGAAGAGGAGTGACTTCATACAATAAGGGCAGTAAATGGTACCTCCTGGCTCAGGCGATGGCCTCGGACATGTGTGGTCAGCCGGACTCGAGGGGAAGGGGTCATCAAAGGAGTGGTATTCATGCTGCGTGGACAATCGAGCGCGGAGGGAAGGCTTGTCAACAGAGGGGCATTCATGGAAGGAAAGGAGGGGTTGGTCAGGCGCGGCCGTGGCTCCCAAGGACAGGGTCTTGCAGAAGAAGAAGGTTTATGACTTGCCCATGGGAGGAGAAGGGAGGGGGGGGAAAGCCAGGGTGGACACAGGGACAGAGTCACATAGAGAGAGAGAGAGGTCTTATGACCCGTACATGAGAGAGCGGGGGCAGTCAGGTGCAGCTGGGGAGGGCTATGCCAGCTAAGGCGAAGGATGTCTCTTCAAGAGGGAATGGGGGGGTTTGTGCGGGTCAAGCAGGAGGGTTGCCTTTCACAACAGGGTCGCGCAGAGGGAGAGGGTTTCATGGTCTATGCATGAGAGAGGGGGTTTAAGATACGCGCAGGAGGGAAGCCGGGGATTCCAATGGGTAAAAGGCCATGGTGCCTAGAATGGCTGTACATATGCATATGGGTATGGGCTCTTACTGGCAGAGTGATACGGTCAATAATTTACAGTATTCATGGTGCTCACAGGGAGAGGAGTGGGAGAAGAAGGGAAATGAATGCTGTTTATGTACATCAATTTCTTCAATTTCCACAGTCGCCCCTTTTTACATTACAGTGTTCATTTTTGCAATTGATGGGGTTACAGATAGACAGGCATCGTTGAAGAATTAGCATTCGTTGATACTAGCATTTGGCGTACAATCATAGACAGTTGAGGTGATGGGCAGAATGCAGCACATAGGAAATTGCATTTCGTTGAGTTCCTAACAATTAAGCACACTACATAGCATAAGTCTTTCTGACTTAAAAAATGTGACCAATGAACAGTTTTGACCAGGTAGTCGAGAGCGGAATTCAGTTCAATACACAAGATTTCTTCGTCACAGTGTCTTTTTATCAGTGAGCCATCACTGGTAGGCTCTAGTCCGTGTACTTTCGTTGGCGCTGTTGAGCACCAGCGGTGGAGCTATAGGTCCAGCTCGGTTCTATCCTTACGCGTTGCAGGGTGTGGTCAGTCCTCTGCTGTTAGACCACAGTCCTGTTCCCTAAACAATCCGTTTGGCGGCGCCTTATGCTCGGCACCTATATTTCCGTGGCAACACCCTACTCCACTTGAGTGCAGTTCTTCCCCTTTGGCAAAAAGTCATGTGGAAAAGAGGGTGAGTGTGGTTCAAATAGTCGATAGGAGGGAGGGCGGAGTTGGGTCAGAGTTCCGGGGACACACAAAAGGGACCAAGGGAGCAAAGGATAACAAGCAGGCAGGCCCATCAATCGGGCCCAAAGAAGGGGAACGGAGACTCCAGGCACACGTGGGTTAGCAGACGGAGGGCTTCAAGGTGGCCCGTCATTTTTCATTTTCCACGTTGAAATGGCGGTCTCGTCCCGTATCTAGTTGCTCTGCAGCTCCATCTTTGGTCGAGGTCACACGTGTCCCAAGATCTGCAGCCGGGCTGTACGTTCACATCTGACCCTTCTCCTTCGGTGATCGTGAATCTTTAAATAGGTACAAAACAAGCTTTAGAGAACTGGTCAGGGGAAGACATTTATGCATGCGAATTCCTCTCTCAATCCAACGCACCTGGGAGATACGCTCATTGGTCACAGTCAGAAGTTCATTTACCAAGCAGTGCATATGTCGGCATTCCTACTGAGTTCATGCCAAGTTTTATTCATTGTCTACACAGGTCACATATGGAGGAAAGTCAGACTCTTATCAACTGTGTATTTCATCAAACTCAACATTTCGGAGCCTCCAGGGAGACTCGTCTTTCTAACCTGCGCCTTAACAGTCTAACATTTCCCTTCAAGGCTGGCTAACCTTTTCAAACAGGGCGGGGGTGCTATCATCGAGAGTCAGGGTAAAACATGTTTTTCTCGAGGGACGACAATTACTCATGGTCATCATGTTTATATCCAGGACAGCAGCTGGGGTCAATCAAGTGGGGCAGGGATTCTTCGGGTATTCGTGCTTGGGTGCAAAAGGGGGTGGGGCAATCTGGACGTTGGGGGTCAATCTAGGCGCTGGCGTTCGTCTCTGATGAACAGAAATAAGGTGCCATTGACATACAGTTCCCCTATAAATGGCCAAATTTGGGGGACCTTAGTCGTCTTACCTGTCCTTTCCTTCTCAGCCAATTCAAGTTCATTTATTTTGCAGAAAGGAGAGGTAGTAATATGGCGAGATACAATCATTTTAGTTTCGGTCAATTTCGCTGAACACCTTCGCGTTCAATAAATATCCAATCAGACTGGTGCCGGTGGGGCACAATTTTACCACAAAGAGGGAGAGAAAATAGGGAGACTCTCATAGAGAGTGAGAGTCGTCCGCAATCCAAACGAGCCATTCGGTACACGTATGACATGTAGAGAGAGGGAGAGAGAGAGAGAGAGAGAGAGAGAGAGAGAGATAAGGGGGTGGTGAGAGAGAGAGAGAGAGAGAGACGTGTACGAAAATAGGTCTTTTAGTGCGCTCGCAACACAGAACAGCAAAGGTCAGGCAACACGCAAATACAGACAGAGGGAAGACATAAATCCGTACATTACATACACACAAACTCAGACAAGGAAGACAACACATGTATTACATATATAAGACATTCACGACAAAACAGAAAACGACAGGTGGCCATCAAAATCCATATTATATCCTACGTATCTTTACTATCCTATTTATCTATGTGCTTAGCTCTTTCTACCCTTCCCTCCTTTTCCTTCTCGCTTGTTATCTCTGCGAGCGTTCTCAATTGCCAATACTTACACCTCGGTTAGTTGATCAGAAATTAACCTGGTCGTGCTATTTACCCATGGTTGGATCTTAAACCATTTTTCAGTTCCTTCCTTTGGTGGGAAGTTCCCCAGGCTGAGGCAACGGCAAGTATTGATCGGGAGAACAGTCGGACAGCTTGGCTATATCTATAAGAGTGTGAGAAAGGGGGCAGTGCATTTTGAACATCAGCAACATTTCTAACTTTCCAGACGGGTGGTGCCGTGGTAACCCTTACCCACACACTTTTCCTTGTCCTTACCCTACCTAGTCAAATGTCTAGTTACATTGTCTAACGTGTTATTTCTTAGTCAATTGTCGTCATACAGTACCCGTCAAGTTTCTATGTCAGTCCATCCTCCCAGTCGCTATGTTCTAAGGAGGAACAGTCATGTTTAAGTCTACGTCTTTTTTTTAAAAAACTTATCGTCATAAGGACTATGCACATATTCCCTCCTTCCCTTTTCGTCGGTGGTTCGACCATCGCTCTCCCACACTTCAGCCGACGTTCTGACGTGACCTGCAGAAGGGAGGAGAAAGAAGGGGTGGGGGGGGCAGCATTCAAAGCACATCGGCATGCAGTAGTCCGGAAATGTTTTTACTTACCACATACTCGACCTATCTCCACGTACTGCATTTCTTTACCATCTCGGCGTTTAAGCCCAGAGGGACCAGTAATGTCAGACAGATAATCATTGACGATCTGCGTATCTACATGAGTTACTTGGTCGCAACCCCTTTTGTTGGGTGCAAGGGTGGCGGCCAGGTGGCATTTCTGTGGTGTTGTTTCAAGGGCGTCTAAAACACTTTTTCCGGCTGCCTGTGACACAAAATGTAGCTGCTAAATATCTGGTCCTTTTTAATCTACATCCTTCATCATACTTATTCTTCGCTCACAGTAGCAAAACATCCAAAACTCATTAATGCAACTGCTACAAACATGCTTTCTTTTTCAAAATACCTATAATAAAGAGGGTTGGTGTATAAATACAGGCCTATAACCCATTGGACCGGCCACGGAGCAGATCGGAACTGTACGTAAGAAGAACGAAGTTGGTGGCAGTTCATTGCATAAAGTGCAGCAGTGCAAACAAATCGTATCAAACTTCCCTACAGAGCAAGCATGATGCATGTCAAGAATTCAGTTTTAATTAATTCATAAATTCATTATCCAATACTCATTCTTATTACACCAATTCATTTTCCAAATCATAATCAGTACCCACCCTAAGTCAGTTCTTTGTCCGGGCACATACTCAATATCCTTCATATCTACTTTCATTATCCAAAAAACTACATACATATCTCGGGGCAAAAAGCTGCGTGGTCAGGGTGCAACAAAGTTTATTCAAAAAGTCTCATTTTGTGTCGGCGCCATTTTGGGTGGGGTCAGGCGAGTTCCAGCACAGTCAGAATATCTCCAATGACTCGTGGTTGGGCCAGAACCTTCCGTTGGAAGTTCAAAAAGTTTTGCACAATGTGGTAACAGTCTAACAACAGTCAAAGAGTGGAGAGGGCAGCAACAATTTTCCTACCGGGTCATTCTGGTGTTCCTCCGGAACTGAACAAGTCTGTGCCGTGGCTGCATTTTAGCCATTTCCAAACTGAGGCTGGTGCCGGCAGGAGTGCACCGATGTCGCGGTTCCCAGTGAGGGGGGCGGGGGCGCCCATGCGGAGGGATCGGGGTGCCCCCCGGCTCTCATAGAATCTTCAAGGTTGAGGAGAGAAGGCATGGGGTGCGTGCCCGTCCTGGGCAAAAGACCGCTTTTCGATGTGGACCCTCTTTAAGCAAAAAGCGTTGGGGTGTCGCTGGAAGCCTCCACCTGGAGGGAGGTGGGGGAGGCTCGTTCGCGTCACCTCCCCCTTCCAGCGACCCCGCGCCGTTCCTCGGCTCCGCCGCTTCGATATTGGCCGTGCTGGCTATTGAAGATGGGGGGGGGGTGGTCGGCGGCTGAGGCAAGACAGCCCCCCCCTTCCTTTTTGACATGTGGCGGGACTACCTCCAACTCTCCAGGAGTGGACACGTGGCGGGGCTACTTGCTCTTGTCCAGACGTCGGCATGTGGCGGGACTACCTGTAACTATCCAGGCGATGGCATGTGGCGGGACTACCTGCAACTGTCAGGCGTTGGGTGTAGTTGCGGCCATTATAGCACAAAGAAATGCCGCCATCCTCGCTTTGGCTTCGACCTTCGACGAAAGCCGGATCGGGTGAGAGAGAGGGGTGGTCGGTGGCCGAGGCAAGACAGCCCCCTCTCTCCCCGCGGCCTGCAGGGCGGCAGAAGAGGGAAAGGTGGAGAGGTCCTTATTATTCTTTGGGCCGCCTGCCCACCAGCATCTCCTACTGACCGCGGCCAGGCGAGCCCCGCATACCTCGAGGCCTCGCCCTCCGGATGGGCGTAACCGCGGACCTGTTGCACTTCGGGAGCTTCCGGAATGGGGGTAGGTACCTATTGAATTGTTGCTATTTCGTGTGACCGTTCTTTGGGCGTGGTGGGCAATGAGGCAGACATGTTGGGAGCAGGAATAGGCAGTGAAGCCTAGCTACCTCGTGGCTATTTTTGCTGTCAAACTTTTCGCCATTTTATATTTCTTATTACGAACTATTTCTAATGTTTCTTATTTTTAGCGAAGTCAAAAGCTTATCAGGGGGTTACTGACTTAGCCTGATTTCTTTTTAGTTTACCTTCTTTTCCTTAGCGTGTTTCGAGCTAAAGTTTTCTGTTAGTAGGGAACGGTGATCACTTCATATTTTTATGTGTCCTTTTCACTAGGGGGTACTTCTGGACGGACCAGACGAGGTCCCTCCAATAAATGGTCCGGGGTGGAACGAGATTGTCGATCAAAAGGGGAACATATATTCCTTCATTAGGGTATCATCCTGGACAGACCAAGCGATGTACTTCCACTTACTAGGGTAGCCTCCTGGACGGACCAGATGGTCTACTTCCACTAAATGGCCCATGAGCGGGGAGCATATGTCCTCCATAAGGGTAGTCTCCTGGGCGGACCATGCGAGCTACCCCCCAAATAACCAAACAGTGGGGAGTGGGTAGGACTGACGAATTCACAAAGGGGCATAACCTACCCTTTACTACTTGCAAAGACTAGACAGAATATTTCTATTCCACGTTGTTTGCAAGTAGAAAATACCTCAAACGAAACAATTCCTGGAACAACAATGTCCAGGCAACCAATCAATCAGTGGGGAGAAAAACAGGCATGACGGATTACAACGGGGACAAATGTCTGCATTACCTGCCCTTCGCTATCCATAAAGGAAACAGAATATTCCTATTCGTCTCTGTTTGTGGACAGGGAAGATCTCAAAGAGCAACAATCGATTATTAATCGATTTCAAACAATCAGTGGGGAGAAAAGTAGGCATGACGGATTACAACGGGGACAAAAGTCTGCATTACCTACCCTTCTCTATCTGCAAAGAGGGACGACGTTCCTATTCGTCGCTGTTTGCAAACAGAGAATGTCTCGTTCTCCAGAAGAGAACCAATATGTCAAGTAGCATTCAAAGCTAAATGAACCGATACCAACAATATCAGTATACAAATACCGATTCCAATACAAACAATCAATCAATCAGGTGGATAGAACCACCCTACCAATCAGGCGTAGAAACACCCTACTTAATCTTACCCGGACCGGACCATACGGACAGTTCTTCGTCTTCCTCCTCCAGCGCCCGATCGTTCTCTTACTCCATGTAGCATTCCTGTGGGATTCCAGTCAGGACAATAGGTCACCCAAGAGAGGTCCGTTCAGAATTGGTGAAGTTCTTTTCGATCGGCAGCCGGGCGAGGGCCCTCTCAAGGCAGGTATACTCCGATCATTTAGATGTTTACTTCTTCGTCTGGATCTCTCTTACCGGACCTTATGTCACTGATGGACCCCGCGTTGGGACGCCAATTGTGGAACAGGAGCCCAGATTACTACCGATGCCCAGGCCGCTGGCGCAAACCGCCTCTTAGTTCCCATGTTGAATAGTTACCAAATAAAGAGACGGGCGCTGGAAGCAGGAATCAAGAACAGAGTTTATTTCTCATGAGGAGAGCCAGTCATTTCGGACACGAAACACGGTGTCTTTCAGGAGGTGCTCTAACAAGTGAGCTGAGACTCCGTCTTTTATACTTTACAGAACACTTGGCATTACAATCATGATATTGTGTAACAAGGAAAATACATCCCCATAATCCTCGTGTCAATCCTACCCCACATGTGTCCACAATAGGGACCCTTGACCTGCTGATAAGAGGGGAGGGCAATCACGCAGCTGAGTGTTCCGTCAACAGTTTAGGATGTGTGCGCCTGATCATAGCCCAGGGGGTGGGGTGGCCAGGATCAATAGTGGGTCCTTTGAAGAGGAGTGACTTCATACAATAAGGGCAGTAAATGGTACCTCCTGGCTCAGGCGATGGCCTCGGACATGTGTGGTCAGCCGGACTCGAGGGGAAGGGGTCATCAAAGGAGTGGTATTCATGCTGCGTGGACAATCGAGCGCGGAGGGAAGGCTTGTCAACAGAGGGGCATTCATGGAAGGAAAGGAGGGGTTGGTCAGGCGCGGCCGTGGCTCCCAAGGACAGGGTCTTGCAGAAGAAGAAGGTTTATGACTTGCCCATGGGAGGAGAAGGGAGGGGGGGAAAGCCAGGGTGGACACAGGGACAGAGTCACATAGAGAGAGAGAGAGGTCTTATGACCCGTACATGAGAGAGCGGGGGCAGTCAGGTGCAGCTGGGGAGGGCTATGCCAGCTAAGGCGAAGGATGTCTCTTCAAGAGGGAATGGGGGGGGTTTGTGCGGGTCAAGCAGGAGGGTTGCCTTTCACAACAGGGTCGCACAGAGGGAGAGGGTTTCATGGTCTATGCATGAGAGAGGGGGTTTAAGATACGCGCAGGAGGGAAGCCTGGGATTCCAATGGGTAAAAGGCCATGCTGCCTAGAATGGCTGTACATATGCATATTGGTATGGGCTCTTACTGGCAGAGTGATACGGTCAATAATTTACAGTATTCATGGTGCTCACAGGGAGAGGAGTGGGAGAAGAAGGGAAATGAATGCTGTTTATGTACATCAATTTCTTCAATTTCCACAGTTGGGTCTAGGGCTACATTTGAGTCATCCTCCATGGTGTCGATATCTGAAGTGTGGTCTTCAGTGGAAATATTCTGCGATGACTGGGCAGTCAATTCTTCTTTACATCTTGATAAGGCTTAGGTAGTCCTTCCTCAATTTGTCCCAGGTCCCCAGTGGTGGGGACCCCTTCCTTGGTGTCTTCCGTTTTGTCCAGTGGGGTCGTTTCTTGACTCACTCCCATGCTGTGGCCGGATGATCAAAGTAGAGGGATTTTCCCTAAAAAATTACTCTGAGTTTGCCTGAATAAAGCAAGATAAACTCAAAACCCATGGCCTGCAAATTCTATTTCACATGTTCCAATGACTGCCATTGTTTTTACAAGTCTGGTATAGTCCAAAAAGATGAAAATCCTCTGGGAGTCAGACGTAAGAGTCCCCAGCTTCTGGGCCACCCCCAAAACCAGGTCTCTGTTACTGTAATTCAATCGGCGGGCTATAAGTGCTCAGAGGGACGCTCTCGGAGGGAGGGTTCTTCACTGATGCCTGATGCACTCTCTTAATGAGAAAACAATGCAAAATCTGTTCCCCTGGTTGTAAGGTGCAGAGCCAGTCCTCCAGGAATTTCTGAGGCTGATTCCCTTCCACACATTCAGTGAACTCTACAAAGTGCATGTTATTCATCTGGATCTCTTCTCCATGTCCTCCGCTAGGTTTGTCACCTCAGAGACCTTGTCTGTACCTTTTGGCAGAGATCTTTGACTGTGTTTCTATCACCCCAATGAGAATCTCAGACTCTGTGACTCACCCAGTAGTTTTACGCAGATCCACTCAAAGCACAGTCACATCTGTGCCTATCTCCCCTATTTTGGATTCCAGGGCCATTCAGAATGTCTCTATAGCCTACAAAATTACAGCAGTTTCTGTAGGGACGTGGCTCCCCCAGCCTCTGCAGTCTCATGGTTTGGCATTGGTTCTGCTAATTTATCTAGTTTCCTCTGCTTAGGGGGTAGTTAGTCCTTCACTATCTCCCCATCTCAGGATCAGAAAAGTTCCTATAGTCCAGCAGAACTCCATCAACAGCCCACTGAGAGCCACACAAGCAACCCAAGGGTGAGGTGGGGAGGGGGGACCTAAGCCCCATAGCCTTCCAGTGTCGTCAACCCACACCTCTCAGCCTCTCCAGATCAAATGCACCGGGGGAAGTGTAGGTACTGGTACATATGTCTGGTCATCTGATCTTGGGCTATCCCCTTTTCCTTCTCTCTACTACCTCAGATCACCCCGCACATCGCACTTACGGGCCCACGGCAGGCCGCCAACCCCCCCCCCCTGGGTCCAATTAGCACCTCAGAGGTCCAATGGGTTTGCCACTGCGTCATGGCCTCTGTTACTGTGCAATTCAGCCCTCATGTTTAGTCTGTCTGGACCAGTTCGCCGGGACAGTCATTTGGGGCACCCCAAACTCTTTAAAAGCCTATAAGGTTCAAAGTTTCACAGTATCCTTTAAAGAACGTAGAACAGCAATGAGGTGTATTTGGTTAGATCCAGTTGTGTATGTTCCGATAATAAACACCCAGTTGTAAAACTTCTAGCAACGGCGGTGTAGAATACCCTGTCCCCTGCACAAGTTACACATGTTGCGAGTCACCTCCCTGATGAAGCATACACTCAAATTAGCAGAGGGTGGAACAGTGCAAAGCATCATTGGAAGATAGAACACCCAGTGCTTCAAAGTAAACATTCCAAACGGTAAGCATGAACCGATGAGTATGATTACAAGAAACATCACCATACCACAGAAAATGACATCATTGCATTTCCCATCATCCATCTGCACAGGAAGTGATAGTGATGGTCTTCCACCCACAGCGCAATGTACTTTTCCGCCCTCCGGGGAGCTGCTTAATGGTAGCCACAGCAAGAATGCAGAGTGGGTGCACTTCTGGCATGCCAAATGTAAGCTGGTCCGCATACTTCCATGCCTGGAATGCACCCAGAGCCAGGAATCTTGGTTCTTCCCCTACCCACAGCAATCGTGCCTCTCTCCTTCATGCTCTCAACCTCAGGCACTTCTCACCACACTGCTGCCACATTGCTCCACACAACACGGAAGGAGTGGCCATATGTGCATCTCTTTCCCCTGCACTCTACCACACCCTACACCCACCACTCCTGCACCAAGAGATTTCCGTTCCCTCACACAAACCACCCATCTGCTTGCGCAGACCAAATCCACCCACACAAAATGACACACTCACATGCATGCTTCTCAACACCAGCTTGCTCACCAAACACACCACGGAGATATGGAACTTACAGCACAGCAATGCTCCAGACCCGCTCTTCCTCGCAGACGCATGTCTAAACCTAGCCTCTACACCAGACATCACTACAACCACCCCCACTGGCTACAAGATCACCAAGCAAGACCATCAGTGCAGGACCAGAGGTCGAGTGGCAATCATATTCAAAGATACAATCAGCTTCACCACCTACATGGAGTACCTCATGTTCAAGATACGCATCGCAGCCAATTTCTCACTGGGTGTAACTCTCAAATACAGACCACCAGGACCTCACATGAATTTCGCCAGCAACATCATGGACTTCATCTCACACCTCAGCCTCGATGCTAGCACTCTCCTTCTTCTCAGAGAGTTTAACTTTCATATAGAAATCAGCAGCTGCCCAAATTATACAGACCTTTTAGAAAACCTCAGAAACCTTGGCCTCACCTAGCACATTACTGGACTGCTATTAGGTTCCTTTTTCTCCTCAATTAGCAACATCGCAACCATGACCTGGACAGACCACACCCTCATCAGTTTCAGTATACACATCCCTCACCACCACAGACCTACTACTACTGGTACTGCCTCCCGCAGCTGGAAAAGCATCACAGAAGAGGAGTGGAATTCTGCCATCTTCCATACTGACCAGAGCTCACCTTGAGCTTGCCAAAAGCCATCAAGAACCTCAAATGGAGTACAAATAGATAAGAAGTCAAAATACCACAGATAAATTAATCTTCTAAGTAGCCCTAAGGCGCTACAACTAGCAGATACGGAACACAAACCACACAGCTCTTGCAGATCGCATCAATACCAGCTCTAACAGCAGCAAGGAAATATTCACCATCATTAAATATTTCACCACACCTCCTGCTGCCTTCAGCAAAATTACCTCCTTACAACACCTTTGCAACAAGCTCTCCAGTAGTATGTAACAAAAATTCCTCCTTATACAGGACACTCAGCCAGACCCTGTTTCCATCATGGCTTAAGATCGAACACTGACCTTGTGGCCTACCATCACCTCTGTCGAAATTGCTGCTACCATAAAAACCATTCTCTCTGGCCCCATCAAACCCTTGCCCCCACCACACCTTAACCAACGACTCCTACCAATCAGTTAAGCACTAACACCCATCCTCTATACCTCCATTGACCCCGTCACATACCTGAACGTGTGGAAACATGGAACTGACATGTCCCTCCACAAGTAAAAAACGCTGCTCCACACTTTCCAACTATCATACCTGCCTATGGTCTTAGAGAAACTAATCAACCAATGCCTCACTGACCACCTCTGCAACCACCAGCTCCTGGACACCACACAGTCCGGATTCAGGCCTAACCACAGTACAGAAACAACACTAAACACTGCCACAGACGAAATGTGCATGATCCTTGACAGAGGAGACACTGCAGCCCTAATTTTCCTGGGTGCCTCTGCAGCATTTGACATGGTCTCTCACACAATCCTAATCAGGCACCTATATGAGATTGGCATCCAAGGACCACCTCTCCACTGTACCTGCTTCTTTTTAACAGATAGAACACAAGCTGTTAGTTTGGCACTTACTCCTCGGCAGCCACAAACTCATCTGAGGAGTGCCTCAAGGTTCATCGCTCAGACCCACAATCTTCAATGCATACATGATCCCTCTGGTCAACATCATCCACGCACAGAACATACACATCCTCTCCTTTGGTGATGACATGCAACGCATACTCTCCTTCTTGGACAACACCCCCTTGCAAAGGAAGCAAGTTCCCGGCCTGCATGACCTAAGTCACTAATTGGATAAAAGTCAATTGTCTTAAGTTTAACAAAGACAAGACAGGAGTAGTGATCTTCATCAAGGAAACCTCACCATGGGACTCCAACTGGTAGCCAGCCAAAGTCAAACCCACAGCCAGCTCCTATGCCAGGAACCTTGGAATAATCAACAGCAACCTGGATATGATGTCAACATCATCACTTCATCCTGCTTCCACACAATCAAGATGCAGATGAAGATCTTTAATTGGCTCCCAAGCAACACTAGATAAACTGCCACTCAGACCCTAGTCACCAGCAGGTTGGACTATGGGAATACCCTCTTTGCTGGAATCACCAAGCAACTCACTAGAAGACTACAAGCCATCAAGAACTCAGCACCCAGATTGATCATCAACCTTCCACACAGAATTCACTTCCCTCCAAACCGCAGGGAGCTCCACTGGCTCCCGATACACAAAAGCTCTCATTTCAAACTCCTCATACACATATTAAATGCACTCCACAACTTGAGCGTAAGGGTAACAAAGAGAGAGCTAGGAAGGGCAAAGGGGTAAGTCCTTTCCCCCTACTAAACAGTCATCAAGAACAACCTAGATGGACCTGCCGATGAATCCTCATACCAGGATGACTCAGTACCATACACTGGAATGCAGAAAACCAAATAGGTTTGTAAGAAGAACCCTCACCCACCAACCTAGTTGATGGCATGCTTCATCATTGGGTTCCTGAATGCAACCCAGCTGTGCTTCGACGCCTGAGTTACAGCGGAGTGAATGTGATATGTGCTCAAAGTGGTGATGTTCAAAATGTCTCGGGGATCACCCACTGATAGTGTTTTATTCCTGGGGTCCCAGGAATGTGAAATGTGATGTGGTAAAAAAATAAAGCCACGTAAATGTTTTTAGCACAAACGCTAATGTGTGCTGTGCATTCAGTGGTGTAACCGTACTTCCGGACCCCACCTCCTGGTTCAAATACCAGCTACGTGAATTAAGTCATTGTAATTGATCCCAGGAAGAGACAGATTCCTGTAGTCACACATTCATCAATGCTGTCCGTCCACCTTTTTCACCTACTCCGGTCTTCTTGGCCTTAATTTTTTTGCCACATCACATTTCACATTTTATGGTCCTGAAGAATCATTATTGTTGACAAGGCTGAAACTTGTCGACCAGTATTTAGGGGATAATGAAGACCAATTTTTCATCTTCACTATATCCCGCGTGTCTTTTTAACTGTGTCCTAGGACCCCAGGAATAAAACACTATCAGCAGGGGACCCAGAGACATTTTTATCATCACCACTTTAAACACATTTCACACCAAAAAAACAAACCCACTCCGCTGTAACTCAAGCGTCGAAGCACAGCTGGAATGTATTCAGCAGGCTAGCTGGGAACCCAACGAGGAAGCATGCCACCAACTTTGTTGGTGGGTGAGGGTTCTTCTTACAAACCTATTTGGTTTCTTGCATTTGAGTGTATGGTACTGAGTCATCCTGGTGTGAGGATTCATCAGCGGATCCGTCCACGTTGTTCTTGATTTTCAGTTAACCAACCTACCATAGTCAAAGCTAGGTTCACACACTTACTCAGTGCCAGGATACTCTCACTGGTGGTAGTGCACTTTACAGATCACATACGATAACATAGCAAACAAATTTCGTGTGTTATGTTTGCAGGTAATTGTGAAGTGCACTGATACCTAGTCAATCAACTCAGATTTGTAGAGTGAGGCTAATTACCCAGGAGTGTATCCAGGTGCTATGTTCATGCTGGGATTAGTTGAAGAGGCAGGTCTTGGGTCTCTTTCTGAATTCTAGGAGAGAGGATGCTGTTCAGATGTACAGGGCAAGGTAATTCCAGGACTTGGCAGTTGATGAGAGTCCATTTGGGGAGGCAGAGGATGAGTCCGGCAGCTGAGTTCTGAGTCTCTTCTGAAAGTCGATGTCCACGTGGGGGCACTCTAACTTTTATATGCCTCGACCGGTCAAAGACATTTTTCTTCGCTTTTTCAGGTTTATAGTGCAAAGATCCCGCCAATACTTTCATATGCTCTCGAATACATCCCAATAAGTCAATGGAAACATCAAGATCTTAAAGAAGGGAAGATCCTACGGAAACTCACAAAGATGTCTCAAGCAGTCCTGGTACAAGCCCTCCGCATCCAACTTTCACTTGTTAGTTCTTATGCCAGAGGAATCAGTAACGTTATCAGATGGGCATATAGCCTGCTCTATGCAGAACAAGGAACGCTAAAATCTTTACTTAAAACAGAGACATTCGAACAAGGATCACTGAAATACGTATTCTGTAGGAATGTCTCAACTGCTTTTTAAATTATCTAATGTTAATATCAATTTGTTACAATCCTGCTCAGCTGAAGCTCCTTTTTAAAACATTTCATTCCAAGACTAAGTTTTGATATTGATTTTAAGCATTGCGCCAAACTGTCACTATATAAAAAATATGCTGAAACTATGGTTTATAGGAAAACACAACAGTATATTAATTTTAATCTAAAGCATGGCATCAGGAGATCGATTGCATTACTCCGATTTGAGATATTTCCTCTAAAATCTTTTACCTACAAGTGGCTATGAAAAGAAAATTCTAGCAGTCTCGGTAACATTTGTAATGGTGGGGAGCAAGACTTGGAACATATGTTGTTTACTTGTCCAAATGCGACAGTCGTCGAAGCTAGATAAAGGTTACTACAACTAATTTGTATAAAATGTAGAATTAATTCAATTCAGGACTTGATTTCGCTTTGTAAGGTTCTGCCAAATGAATTTGTATGTTACAATGTATTAAAACATTTTAAATCTTGTTTACCTTTGCATTAGAACATAAACTTTTATTTTCTTATCGTCTAAATTCTATATATCATGTATTAAATATTTGTTGTTCTCAGTCGAGAACTAAATCAAATAAACTTAAACTTGAAACTCTTCAGGAGTTGGGTGGTGATTCGTGCATTGCCATAATCCAGCTGGCTGGGGACTAGCGCTTCAGTGACTATTTTCCTGGTGCTGACGGGGAGCCATTTGAAGATCCTTCGTTGCATGCAGAGGGTGTGGAAGCAGGCAGAGGAGACTGCATTGATCTTGCATTTCATGGTGAGTTTGCTGTCCGGGATGATGGCAAGGTGGTGGGAGTGGTCTGTTGGTGTGAGAGTGGGTCCGAGTTCAGCGGGCCACCAGGTCTCGTTCCACGGTGAGATGTTGTTGCCAAAAATCAGCATTTCTGTCTGGTCCGTATTGAGCTTAGTCTTTATCTATTCTGTGAAACTCATCATGGAGTTGTGAAAATATGTTCTGGTGGTCGGTGTCTTCTGAGAGCGAGAGGATGAGCTGGGTATCATCTGCGTAGGAAATGATGCTGATGCCATGGGATGTGACTGTGTTGGCCTGGGGAATCATGTACGCGTTGAACAGGGTGCAGCTGAGGGATGAACCTTGAAGCACCCCGCAGATGATGCTCTTGGGTTCTGAAGTGAAAGGAGGTAGGCACGTTCACTGGGTACATCCTGTGAGGAAGGAGGCAATCCATTTGATGGCATCTCCATGGATCCTGATGTGGTGGACTCTTTTAATGAACGTGTGGTGGGATATGGTGTTGAGTAATGCTGAGAGGTCAAACAGGATCAGGGCAACTGTCCCACCATCAAGGAGTGTTCTGATGTTCTCAGTGCAAGCAATCAAGGCAGTTTCAATGCTGTGGTTGGCGCAGAAACTGGATTGAGAGGTGTTCAGTAGGTTTTTTTCTCTCCAGGTGTTTGGTGAGTTAGTGGTTGAAGGCCTTCTTGAGGACTTTGGCAGGAAAGGGGAGCAGAGAGATGGGGCAGTAGATTTTGAGTTTGTTAGGGTCAGCAGAGGGTTTCTTGAGGAGGGGGTTCTGACCTCTGCATGCTTTCATTCATTGGGAAGGTGGCCATGGTGATGGATGTGTTGAAAATGGAGGTTGTTTTGTCGCTGATTTCTTAGCTCCCAGGGTTGTAGATGTTGTGGGGGCAGCAGTCCATGGGTGCTCCAGAGTGGACGGAGTTCATGGTGGCTGTGGTTCTTTGAGTGGTGAGGTGTTCCTATGTGGTGAGCGGGTGTTTGTGGGTGGTGTGAGGAGGTTGTTGAGGTGTAAGGGTTGGAATTGGAAGTTACTGTAAATGGTAAATATCTTGTAGTGGAAGTAGTCCGCTATGGAATTTCAGAGCTCCTGGGAAGAGAAGGTTGTGTTCTTGGTGGCTGTTGGGCATGAGAACACTCTGCTGATGCTAAAGAGTTTATTGCTGTGGTTGGAGCTTGCTTGGATGATGTATGCCAGGGAGCCTCTTTTTGTGTCTTTTAGGCTTTGGTGGTATTTGTTGAGGGCTTACATGAAGGTGGCTCGTTCTGTGGGATCTCTGCTGTTGCACCATCTACTTTCTAACTGTTCCTAAATTCTAATATATACCAACTAACTTGTTTGTTGGATCTGGTGCTCTTGCGCTGGCTTGATGGGGGTGACTCTGTTGGCGTAGTTGGTGATCCAGGCGGGGACATTATGAACGGCCTGTCCAAGGCTGGTTGTAAGGTCAGGCTGGGTGGTGTTGAGAGTGTCCATCCATTTGGTCTTTGTCACTTTGAGCCAGCTGCAGCAGGAGAATCCGGGGGGCCTGGTGGTAGTGCATGGGAATCCTGAGATGATGAAGTGGACGATGGTGTGGTAGGTCCAAGTGAGTCTGGTAACATGACTATACTTGACTCTCGCTGGCAGTGAAGATCAGGTCAAGCATGTGTCATGCATTGTGTGTCTGTAACCTGTTGTGGTGGGAGGAATTTTCTCATGGTTGAGGTCACTGAGGAAGATCTAGTGCTTATAGTCAATGGTGAGTGGGGCAATAATTTCAGGGATAGCTTTGCAGAACCTGGGGTGTGGTCCTGGGGTTATGTAGGCGAGGGTGCCTCTGAAGGTAGTTTTGCCGTTGTATTGGAGTTGGAAGTTGAGGTGTTTCTGATTGGTGTGGTGTAATCTAAGGTATTAGTGCAGCTGATGGTTTCTCTGCAGATGATGGTGATGCCTCCTCCATGTTCCGCTGCTGCGGTCCCGGTGTATCATCTTTCATCTGTTTGGTGTCGTATTAGCGATGTCAGGGGTGGAAGAGGTGCTGAGCCAGGTCTCTGTGATGAATATAACGTCGGATTGAGGTTGGTAATGGTGTCCCAGATTCTGGTTGCTGGTTTGCAGTGTTCGGGCATTGAGCAGGAGGCCTGAGACTAATTCTGGGTAGTCGTGGTCAGTGAGGTGGGTGTGGCAAGGGTTTCTGTGAGGGGAGAGAGGTCCTAAGGTTCAGGAAAAGAAGCAGTAGGAAAAAGGTTGGACCGTTGATTGAGGAGATGCAATACAGCAATTTTTGTTGCTGCGTCTGGGGTCCAGGGCTTTGAGCTCTGTGGCAGTGTATCTGTGGTTGGCCAGAGGGCCAGGGTTCCTGGCGCTAGGTACCGTCCAGATGCAGACACAAACAGTTTAGTCTTTCACGCACCAGTTCGCACCCGCTGCGAGGACTGCTGCGTGGACCATTGCAACCTCCATTAAGTTAGTCCTGGTAGGCCGGAATGTTGCTGGGAGGCGGTAAGAAGGAGAAGCGATCAAGCCTAAAACAGTACAGCAAAAAAAAAAACCATACAAATAAATCTGAGTATGACAAACGGAGTATGGCAATACCAGCAATGAGCAAAATACAAATACCAGCACAATAGCTGGGGACCAAAAACCCAGGCAAGCAAATAGTGTCAGCAAGCAAAGGGTAGCAGGCACCAAAACCTGGCTTCTGTATATGGCTTTATGATTAATGCGTGCTATAGAATGCAAATAAATATGTTGTATTTCCATTACTGTTTCGAATCTGGTGTCTAATGAGGTTTCTGGTATATAATTTTTGAGGATTTGTTCTTTTTAGATCTGATCTCAGTCACGATCTTTTGGTATTACTAAAAATATATATGTATATAATATACTCGTTTGGCTTTGAGCTAACCCACCATTGGTCTGTTATACCGCCACTCTCATTTTTCTTCTGCCCTCTACAGAATACAACTTGATCCATTAACTAAATTCACTACAAGAGAATGCGTTCTGTGTTTTTACAAATGGCACATCCACACTGTAGTTCTCTTCGGTAACATGATCTACTATGGCAAAAGGTCCTTTGCTTGCCAAAAATATTTTTGCTTCTAACCAATGTTTATTTTATTTTTTTGCAAGGGCTCGGCAGTGACAAAAAAATGTGCTTTCTTTTATATTTTATTTTTTATAAAAAGCAAATCAAAACAACCATTGACAGAGCCAGATGGCCGGCAGCCAAGGCAGACCTACTTACTGTGCCAATACTTGTTCGCCAGTGGAATACAGTGTTTACTGCTTATGTGAACAAATGTCCATTTTGCTTGCCTGCGTGATATGATATTATCAAATCCATTCTGAGTGACATTTGTTTCAAGCTGCAAGAGGCCATTTTACATTTGCGCCATATTATGTTATTTTGTGTTCGTAAAGTAGTTGTGCCGCACAAGGACATGGTGACTGAGTTCCTGCAACATTTTAGAATGGGAGGGCGAATATCCTTCCAGGATGAGACTCGTGAAATGATTTGTGGCTACATTTTACATAGGATCTCATGTTGACATTATTAAATCAGTATAAATCTTTTTTATACCTACATACAAAGTTATTTTTAATTTGTGTTAAATAATAATTGAGAACGCTCAAGAAAGAAGCACCATAGGCAGGAAAATGATTGTCCCCATATCTGTTTCATGAATGTTTATCTAGGTACAGCAGCCCGTCCCGACCTTGTCCGGGAGCAATCAGGCTTCAGGGCCTCCGCCCGCCCCAGCCCTCGCCCCCCCCGACATTGTCCGTGGGCCCCCCGAAGTAGCAGCCCGTCCCGACCTTGGCTTCAGCGCCCCCGCCCGCCCTGGCATTGTCCGTGGGTCCCCCGGAGCCTTACCTCATCCGCCGCACCTCCCCGCGCTCCTGAGTTCACCGGTCCGTCGCTCCTCCCCGCCTGTCCGCCGCTCCTCTCCGCTCCACCCAGCCTGTCCGCCGCTCCTCACCGCTCCTCCCCGCCTGTCCGCCGCTCCTCCCCACGCTCATGTCCGCCGCTCCTCCCCGGGCTCCTGATGTCAGCACGCACGTTGCGGCCGGCGCTACTTCCATCGGACTAATTTTTTTTTCTCGTAAATTTTTTAAATACCTTATATTTTTTTAATTTACATAGCCTATGTCCATCTGCACACCCTGACAATTACAACGATGTAACGGGTGTGTGGATTGGCTGGTCTACATAGTTGCTGTGTCCTCTCGTGGTCAGCGCCGGGACGCCCCTTTGCTGGGGCAGCTGCGCGCTTTACAAAAAAGATAACATAACATAACATAACATAACATTGGCGCTGTGGTTCCCGAGTTTACCCGCCTCAAAGGTTCAAAGTTCTGCCTTTATAATAGTAGTATAGATTTCAGTTCCATTTCGTGATTGTTTGAAGGTACTATGGATTGTGGTGCAAATATGACATTTATGTAAGACTGAAGGGACAAATAGACTCTCTTGCTGGGTCGCATCATGACACAGTGATTGAGCAGCATCACTGCTGTAACCCAGCTTGGTCTTTCTGCTGCGCTTTCTGTATTAACGCAGCACAGCGCACAACAATGGTTCACAAGTTTAGTTTATTATTATTATGCATAGTTAATTAAAACCAGTGCAAAAACATTATACAGAACAGTAGAAAAAGACTTTAAAATATCATAAAATTTGTACATTGTAATCATCAATAACGAGCTTGCACTAAACCCAGTCTGAATGACCGAAAGTATTTGTCTTATGGCGGGGCAACATGTTCCCTTAAATAATGAGCTTCCACTACAAAACCCCGTCTGATTGAGCAAATTATTTATCTTATGGCGGGGCAGCGTGTTCCCTTACATCCTGTAGGCCGCCTGCTTGTTGTCTATATCAATGATCGAAAGTTTTTGTTTTTGGCAATTTTTGCTCGATCATTGCAAGGAACTTAACATATCTACAATTCAGTTTCGTGTTCAAAGGGTTCAGGTAGGCTAGCACTGCTTGCCTTCTCGTGCGAATCCCTAGCTGCTTGAACTGGCCCTTTAAAAGCTGTTGACGGGCTGGCTGTAACTCTTCACAAAGACAGGTCAGATGGAGTATGTCGCCCTTGTCAATGTTACACAGCGGAAAAACCTCGTGGCCATGGTGGTTGATGCTCGCTGCTTGGCAAGACCCCTAGTCTGTATTTCAAGAACTTCAGTTTTGTGGTCTTAGGATAGCCCTGACTGAAGTATGGTTGTGATGACAACGATTTATACAAATTTAATGTCATCCAAGCGTGTTTTCTTTTGGCGAATGTGGCCTTATCCTCTAGTAAGGATAGAGTTTTGACCATTTTCCAGACTAGTTTTTTGAATTGGTTATGCCAAAGTTGCATGTCCCAGATCGCAGTTAGATTGGTTGCCCCCAGGGCTTCCTGCAGGTAGGATCTTGCCTGAGATGAGTCCCTGTTTTCAATATCTTGCCATAGCAGCGAGTTTAGAGTGTTGGTGGTAGCCGAGCATAGTTTGTGGCAGCAGATGATGTATGCTCCCTGTCTGGCAACAACTTGCTTTTGCAAACCAAATTCCAGCCTGAGTTGGGCAGGCGATGTATAGGACGGGAGCGAAAACATTATTCTATAAGCTTTTGTCTGGATTATGTCCAGGTTCTTGGAGGTTCTCCCACGAAGCGCCTCGCTGCCATTGATTGGCTATGTTTTTTAGTGTGACGGCAATGCACGCCCCTCTCCTTTTCGCTTCCTGCTTTTGTTGTACAAAGGGGCAATCTCTATCAAAGAGGACTCCCAGGTATTTGTAAACGAGTGCAGACTCTATTTTTTGGCCGCCTAGGGCCTATGATTTCTGAATCTTCTTCTTGGTGTTGATCGACATGGTGCGTGTCTTGCTCAAATTTATTTTAAGTTTATTTTCCTTAGCGTAGCTGTTCATTCGGGTCAGAAGATGCTGGAGGCCGATGTAAGTGTGGCTGAGTAACACGACGTCATCCGCATACAACAGGTTGCTCAAGATTTTCCCTCCCAACCTCGGGGAGTGCGAGTTGCATGTGTTGAGTAAACCTGATAGATCTGCCATAAACAGATTGAACAATTTCGGGGCAAGCACGCATCCTTGCTTGAGGCCTTTGGTGGTGTGGACTTTAGATGACAGATGTGTGCCGCCTCCTAGCTTCACCTGCACCCAGGTATCAGAGTGTAGAAACTTCAGCATGCTTAGAATCGGCTGCGGTTCACAAGGATTCAACAAAATTCACCCTCATTAATTTACAGGAGGAAGGATTTCATTTTTGACCACTTTGAAATTGCTGAAATAGCAAAAATAAAGGGTAGAGCTCCAATCTCCTTTTCGAAATGGCACTTCATGAAAAGCGACAAAAAAGGGGTGGGGGGTGAGTGGCTTTGGAAAGGACGAGGATAAACCAATATTCCTGGGAACCTTAAAAATAGTGCTCGGGCTCAATATTCAGTTTAAAAGGATATTTCAAGCATACAGAGATGTCAAACAAGGCTGGGACCTCTATCAAATAGAGGGGTCAAACAAAGATGTGTCCTTGTGGTGTTATGCAACTTACTCACATACTTCAAGCTTATCAAGTTGTCCTACAGTTTGAGTTAAGCGGTCTTAACCTGCAGTTAAGATCGCATTGTTTATTTATGATGATCCCTCCCACCTCCTGGCTGAGATAGAAAACTCCCTGCAGGTGTAATTGACTGCAGTGTTTTTTGCCATAAAAAATCCAGATGAATCCCACACTATCAAAAGTCATGGTCTGTGGTCCTCACTCAAAAAGGGCACTGATCAAAACGCGTCAAGTTAGGGAGCAGCCAGTTACTATCACAAGATTGTTTAAGTGCTTGCTGGAAATCATATAATGTAATCTAATTGGAAAGAATTACTTGGAAGAACGTTGTAGTATCCTGCAGCTCCTGGTGGGGCTCTAATCTCCCACATATTTACATGATGTCATGTACCTTACAACCTGTTATCTTCATGAATAAATCATCCTGAAATACTACTTTCCTGAGTGGACCTCCTTTACTACAAACTTCTTTCTAGACCCGCCTACTTTTTGCAAATAAACAAGGAAAAGTGATCTACAAATCCCTCAATGAAATTGGTCAAGCCAAAATTGAAGTTTTTTTTTTATGGAACAAATCTTTTTATTGATTTAATCAAACGGTGCTGTCACACCTGAACACAGCCATTCGCCTACAACCTCAGGGGCCGGTGGCTAAAAAAAAAAACCTGCCATATAGATAAGTATCACAGTATTGCTTGCAGTCCAACAATTGGTAGGCAGGCGCTTCTAAAGGCCAAGTATAACAGGCAGGGAGAACTGAACATTAGATAATGTATGCTAGAGCATGCTCTCCCGCCATGACTTTTTTTTTTTTTTAAATGGCTCAGACATTTGTACGGCACATATGGATAATATAGCAATAAAATGATTGGAACTGCACACATAGATATAGCAATTGGCGCCCCTCAACCCTTTGCGATGGCACCTTGGAGGCAGGTATTGGATATGGGCCTCATCTAGTCAAAGCTGATAGCGCTCCCATGTTCTACATCAGGAAAAAATTTGCAACACTGTTCGGTTCATAGAGAAAGCATGAAAAGAGTCACTTAATTCTATAAATCCACATATGTTTCACCTAGGGATATCAGCTTGCCAGCTTACACTCAGATGATTTTTTACAGCATGACTCTTTGCAAGCTTCGGCAAGGAGATGACAAACCAATGCTAAAATACTGCCTAAAATAGAGGGGCATTCGGAACACATATGCGGTATTTGAATCCAAAAAAAGCCTACCCGGCCAGAAACCATTGTGTGCGATAGACAGAAGGCCATGTAGACCCGGATGGAAATTAGTCTAAATCAGAATAGGCTCCTTCTTTTGGCTCCATGCAAGAACCTCCCGACCAGCGAGCTCATGGCCGAAACAGATGAAGCAACAGTCCCATCTTGTCATAGTTATCTTGTGCAATTATTTCTCCAATTCAGGCTTCTCTTTCAATCTTACAACATCCTAATGAAAAGAACAGTATGGGCAATAATCGAGATATTTGGTCTGAGACTTACTAAGGTAAATATTTGCTACTTCTCGTGATTGGAAAATGAAGACCCAATCTCAAGAATGACATGTTATCTAGGAGAGGCTTGCCAACCACTCAAGAAGGAACTGAAAATAATGAGTAGCAGTTAGATGCATCCCATGACCCACAGGCTTTTGTCATTTAAAGGAGCCAGACTTTTTGTCCCCACTGTTTCTTTCCTGTCTCTCAATTTCTCTTTTTTCCATTCATTTTAATAAACTCCTGCTTTCCCGACAAATCTTGTAGTCGGAACCCAATCAATACTTTACAAGTGCATGAGCGGTCACAAAAAACAACACATCCTTCTGAGACATCATTTTGGGAAGGTCCCTTTACAACCTCTTTGCTTTAATCTCTCAATGATTTACAATGCGGGCAGTGAAATGTTCTAGCTGCTCACAAATTCTTTTTTGTGTCATTTAATACATAAGTACACTGAATCTTGGATTCTCAAAGTATGCACACATTGTACTGGAAAAACCTGCCAAATTGTGAAAAATCCCTTTTTTTATTTTTTACGGAGTTTTATATAGCGCAAACTTGACCCGGTTTCGGGTATCGGAGTGCTTTAAATAGCACTAGTTGCGTTACATGAGGACACATTCATTTTTTGTTAGGCCTTTGATATGTTTGGCATGAATTACGCCAGATTGTACACTCAATGGTAGAAATAATGCTACAACAGGTTTGATGAGTGCATTAAATTTCCACAGTGGAAACAGGAGAGATACTGTGTAAAATTTGAAGCCTGGAGGTAAAGTTAGATGGTAGACAGTATCACTATAAGTAACAGTTATTTAGTCTGTAAACGTTGATAAAATAAAGGCAAGGTTGTGGCTTGGCATAATGACACTACTTAATTTTTCTGGCCAATCCGGCTTGATAATTACATTTTTAAATCATAATTTGGATTCAAAGTTTGCATTTATTTTTAAAGCACCAATGTGTTTATCAAGGGACTTGAAACAAGGGTATGTATGATTAATAAACGTGGCGTACTTACTATAGAGCAAAAATAGAACTTCAGAACCTCTCATACAGTAATCTAGAGACAATAAACCTAAACTGATCCGAATATAAACCAATATCCAATACAAACAGTCTATGAATCCAGTACAGTGATCAACAATTATTCACAAGGGGGATGGGCAGAGACTCGGGGCGGGGGGGGGGTCATTGGATTCAGAGGAGTTAATAGCATTTCTGTACAGTAAATTATTTTTTTACAGAAGACCAATGCGGCTGACCCAGGTTCAGCACTTCTATTCCAGTATGACAAAGAAAGTCCTTTTTCCGTGCACACACGTCCGGAGCTTGCCGCACTTTCACTCCACTGAGAATCAGACAAAACTTGAGGGTAACGATGGTGCACCAGTAACGAAGTCAAAAAGAGCTTCAAGTGCATCCAAATTATCCTTTTTTTCATAAGTTAAGTTTTCTAAAATTGAACCACAGCCAAAGCGTTTCGTTCTTTCGAACTTTGCCAGGGCTCTAAATTAGCGTGTAGATCAGATCATGTAGCGAATCCCCGCACATATGCAATGTATCAAAAGGTACAGAATATCACTTCCCATTCCTCATTTCAAGACTGGAGGCTTATTCAGATCACCCCAACTAATACTTTTGGGTGACTGGGCCAATATAGCCGCCTGCTCTCCTCCATGAAGAACTAGGTGTGGGTCAGAGTAGCAGCCCACCATCATCCATGAAGAACCGGAGGTATAGTCTGGGGGTAATGGTCACCCCAGAGAAAAATTAGACTAGGTGTGGGCCAGAGGAGCAGCCTTCCATCCTTTGTCACAGAGACATGTTCCGAAGCCGGCAGATGAAAAAAAAAAAAGGCTTTGCCGGCTTCGGAACGTGTCTCTTTCACGGAGGATGGTAGGCTGCTACTCTGGCCCACACCTAGTCTAATTATTCTCCGGGGTGACCATTACCCCCAGACTATGCCTCCGGTTCTTCATGGATGATGGTAGGCTGCTACTCTGGCCCACACCTAGTCTAATTATTCTCCGGGGTGACCATTACCCCCAGACTATACCTCCGGTTCTTTATGGAGAACAACGGGACGCTATATTGGCCCAGTCACCCACAAGTATAAGTTGTGGTGATCTGAATAAGCCTTCAGTCTTGAACGGAGGAATGGGAATGGGAATTTCACTGTACCTTTTGATACATTGCATATGTGCGGGGATTCGCTACATGATCTGATCTACACGCTAATTTAGAGCCCTGACGAAGTTCGAAAGAACGAAACGCATTGGCTGTGGTTCAATTTTAGAAAACTTAACTTATGGAATAAAGGGTAATTTGGATACACTTGAAGCTCTTTTTGACTTCGATCCCGGTGCACCGTCCTTACCCTCAAGGTTTGTCTGTGCAGTAAATTAATTAAGGGAAAATATTTTCCTGCTGTGAAAACCAATTTTCTCAATTGTCACCTACCAGAAGCAGAGCTTAAAACAAGTAGATTTGTTTTAGGTATTTGAAATAGTGCAACTCTTGCTCCAAGGGGCAGACGAGCAGTGCAAAAATAATATATTTTGCTGTAGTAGAAGTATCTAAAACATGGATGGGGTGGTGGGAATAGAACAATATAGAGGGCGGGGGTCTGGTGGAGACTGGATCAAAACAATAAAGAAAGTGACAGGAATGGGGGTGTTTGGACATGTTATCTGAATTGTTGTCCCTACAGTTTGTTTTTATATATTTACACTGTGAGCCACAGAGAGAGGAAATGATTTCTCTAGAATCACAGAGGCTTTGTTCAAGTAACAGAGGCAAGATAAGAACTAGGTGTACCACACTCCAGGGCTAGCAATTTAGTCAGTAGATCACATCTCCCCCTGGTGTGTTTTAATCATCCACCCTTGCGGCAAAATGTCAGGAAGCAGAAAATAAATAGACACTGAAATATCAGGAAAAAGTGGAAGCGGGGCCGAGCACGTTACAGAAAATTAGCGGTAAAAGGCAGTCACTCTTCGTTGTATCATTTGAGCATGCTTTCAAAATAATGGAAGTAGGTTCTTTTTCCGCCCCTCCCCCCCTCAACATCAATCTTGGAGGCTGGTGCACAGCATGTCTGTAAATGTGAACTCATATTTGTAAATAAAATCGAAACGCAGCTTAGCTGCCTGTGTGGAGAACAGCCTCGCTGGTTTCTATCCGGATTTACTAGCTGTATGTGCTGAGAATAAGAGAGCTCTGGGAGTACAGAGGAAAGCAGCTCTGTGCTTCTCAAAGTACTGTATTGTTTTTATCCACTAATAAAGATTTTAAAACTGAACAAATAGCAGCTATGAACATTGCTATTTCGGGTAACCATGGTTCCTTACTAAGTAGCAACAACATAGTTTTTTATTCCATACATCAATCTAAAATGCGAAATTTTTGCCACTAAAATATCATGACAGGCAATCCCGACCATTTTGCTACAGAGCCAGCACTTCCGCCTGGAGGTAAATCTTGCATGATATAATCTGCTGCCTTTCCACAATGTTCCATTTGCGGCAGACATATTGGACTGGTTCAAGGGGGGGTCTTGTTTTGCGCATTTTTACTTATTAGAGTATGAAACTCATTGTTTATATCGTGACATGGGTTTATATATAGTAAGATAACAATTAGTTGAAAAATGCCACTGAGATCTACATGCTACCTGCAAGTTACAGGTTTGAATCATAATAGAGCAAAGCCATTGGACTGAGATTTGCTGTAGTATCGTGTGTCATTACAGCTGTCCAATAGCAAACGCACTTTAGCTGTCTAGAAACTCAAGAGTGGCATTTAGATTGTGGTGGAGCACGAGCGCTGCCTTGAATTGGCAGTGCCCACACCTGCTCCCGTCTACAAAACTTGGAGTTCCCTTGTTCTTTTTAGTGATAGAGCAGAAGCAGTTGGTTGACAGCGGTGGTGCCATCGTTCTCTCCACTGCATACGTCTTTAATGACGTAACACATTCACCACTGAGCTCTTATTTAGAAGTGGCAGTGGCCCCAGCAACTTTGGGGCATATTATCAAGCAATAGCGATAATTATCGCTATTTCTTGTTTAGAGACAAAAATTTACCGCTGAGCTGCGTCGATTTTTATCGCAGATAAACCTTGGTATTACCAAGGTTTATCTCAAATGCGATAAAAATCGGCCGCAATGCATGAATATCGCTGAAAAGTCAGCGATATTCATGCATTACTGAGCTAATGCTCTTAGCCATGTTATCCACATCCCATTGGATAACATGGCTAAGAACTGCTCAGGGCAGGTGTTAGCTTTTGGAGATATTCGCACTTGGCGCGAATATCTCCATAAGTTGGTAATAGCAGATAGCGATGTTAGCGACTGTTTCCAGTCTCTAACATCTTGGCACGCCCACTTTGCATGTCATTAGTGATAACTATCACTGACATGCAAAGTGGGGCCCAAGATGGTCGCTATCTCCTAGTAGCTGTCGCTAACTGGTGTTAGCGACAGCTAGTTAATATGGAGATAATTTTATCTCCTCTTTCTTGGCTTTTAAAGCCAAAAAAGCGGAGATAAAATCCCTTGATAATATGCCCCTTTATTCCTGAGTGACAGCACTTGTTTTTCCTACTTGGGACCAACAAGAGAGGCATGACCATTCTGCATAGGTAAAGTACAGAATAGCTTCCATGAACAGAGGAGAAAGTTCTCGATGCCTTATTTCTCTTTTCAAAAAAACTATATAGTATCAGATTAGCAAAGTTTAGTGCCCAAGTAGCTCTGCTGGAGTGACTGGCATGCATGCCTGTTTTTGCAAGGATCCCTAAACTTGGTGGTCACAGATACACGAGAGGAGACAATGAATGAATGAATGAAACTACATTTATAAATCGCACAGCTACTGCGTAGACCGTCCCGTCTCTGACCTGGCGGGCTGGACGGTCTAAGTGACCCTGAAAGATTTAATTGTCTACGGATGATCCAGCAATGTGACCTGATCGCTGAACCGTTACAAAAACTTGTCATTTGTAGTATTCTGGCAAAAACATAGTATTTATGATAAGTTATTAGCACCATAAATGATGTGTATGTTGCAAGTTACAGAAGTAATGTGACCATACAGAAGAATGAGGCCAAAAGCTGAGTTCCTATAAAGTCATGTAACTCTGAGGGGGTTTTCAATATCATTTTAAATGACATCTAATGGTGGTCAGTCCTTCTAATAACCCATCACGCCACCACGTTTCAAACAAAAACCTTAACATTTCGGTATCTCGCTTTCTCATACGAAGGTGCAGATATATTAAATACATGGGCAATTCGTAGAGCAAACAAAAAAAAACTTTCATGTAAGCTAGTCATATTGTGTAAAACTTCCTGGCAGTTCAGGCTGGACTGTTCCCATGGGGAGCAGGATCAAGACTGATTTGCATATGGCTGGGTCTAATCTGGAATGGCATGGTGAGCAAAGGCCCAGATTTCTGTCCTGGAGGAGAATGTTTGTCATTGTTCAGCATTCCGTCCATCAATTGTTCTTTTTGCTTAAAACATATTATTAGCAGCTTATCGTAAGTCACCATATTAGTGACCCTTTGGAAAGAATGCGTGGGAACATGAAGACATATTCTTGCTTTCCTTAGATGACTCTAGCACAGCTATAATAGCACGCTGTCATAAAGGCTCCTCTCTTAATGACTGTTCCTCTTTTGGGAAAAAGTAGTTCAAAAGAGCTGTCCGCCGGTTATTGATTTCGATCTTCAAATAAAAGTTGTAATTCTTCTCTATGATCTGCTTTCCACAGTGTCTTCTGGCACAGGAAGGAGGGATTTCGAAGTTACAACTTGTCTGGTATAACTTTTTTACAGGAGTAGCTATGTAATTTTCTTTTTACATGTTACATTTTTATCATATAACTATATTGTAATATGAAAATTGGATACATGTCTTTTTACATGTATAATATGCAGGGTGGTGTTGTGCACATTTTGGCCAATTATCGTAGAAAATGACGGGAGGCAGGAGGACAAGCTGTTAATTGAAATTCAAGATTAATTCTCTAGAAGTAATTAGTGTAAGGCCATATAACTGGTGCAGATATGGCAAATATTTTAAAATATATTAACTGTTGTATTAAGTATCAGAAAAAAATTAGGTTTAGTGGGAGGGGGTGTTTTTACCACCAACCGCCTGGCAGAGGACTGCCAAGTATAATCAGAGACCCTCTTTGTGGGAAGCATTATGGTATCTTGCATTAGGTTTGGAGACCGTGTGGTAAACTTGCAGCTGTTCTTAAACACATAGTATGAATCAAAGAGATGTTTGAGGGATAAAGTTGCCTTGGCATATACCAACCATCATTCCCCTAACACAGGTATCATACAAGTGGGTCAATGGTGTCCACCCAGAAGTAGACTTGATGCAGCCCAAGGGTACCCATAGGTAGCAATTATATGTCACAATATCACATCTGAAATATCATACAGCAAAATTATTGCTTCCATAGTAACATCTACCATTATATTGTCGAAGTTAGTACAGATTTACTGTTCTATTACTAATTACCTTGGCGATATAGCAGTAGTCAATAGTGTGGACGAAATAATTTTGAAGGTGTATAATTAGATCGTGGTATAGTGACCCCACCCACCAGACACCACGGTATTTGAGGGCCATGCAGAAGTGAGGCTGGCACAATGATGGGCTCCTACTGAAATGGAATATGCAGTGACTGGATAATCATGGATACCAGAGAAGTAGATGTAGGGGTTCACCAAGAAGTGTAGATGGCCCAACCAAAGACTCACCATATGTACCACAGTAGGGGCTATAGGATCCACCCAGAAACAGAAGGGGCAGCTCAATGATAACCATAGACAGTACAGTTATGGATATATGCGATTTACTCCAAATTATGGATGGCATAGCTCACTACTAATCACAGACACCACAAAGTCTACCCAAAAGCAGCAAATTGCAATCCACAGGACAGGGTTTTACTGGGGAACTGAAGAGAGTAGGTGATAAATTAAAGTCACCTGGAGAAAGTTTTTGTTAGATTTAAGTGGGCGTGAGGTGAGGTGAAACAAAGGAGGAAAGGTTAGAGGTTAAAACAGGTAGAGGCACTGGCTCAGAGACCCTAGTCGGCCCTTAAAGCACCAACAGGGCAGACACCCTCAATCTCGCCACCCTTTATATGGTCCCCACAACAGGTTACACTTGGAGGATAGGCTAAATGGACCAGTAGGTGTCAGTTAAGGTTAGGAGATGGGAGGACAAATGAGAAGGACCTGAGTCCCATGATGCAGGAGGCTGTTCACACCAGATGACGCCCTTCAATTGGGAGGAGACTGGGAAGCAGGACTGTACTTGATAAAGCATAGGGAAAAACAATGTGCAAGAACATAGGAAACCAAAACCTCCAAGACCCTTATGCACAAAGGTGTGTTTCCTTATGCATATCTCCAGGTGAAGAGATAACCAGCTACATTTAGGTGGAGATCTCTTCATCAATTTTTGGAAATAGATGTTTATGTCTGCGCCTCTTAAAATGAGGGGGTTGGGTCACCCACTGCTGGATGTATGACTATATAGTTAATGCTAGTAATTCTCCACTCAGATTTCTAAAACCTGCATGTTTGGAGAGATATCTGCTACAGGGGGCTATCTCTGTAAAAGGGACAGATATCTGTGCCTGAGGTCAGAGCTCTCAAAATGGAAGTGATGAGGAAATGCACATGAGCTAAATCACACACATCGCACATCTAGTCATACAGAAAACACACACACAACCTATACCTTCTACGCTATGTCCTCTTTACCTTGAGCTGCCTATCAAGAGGCCACACACAAGTTCTAGGCTCCTGGATTGAGCCAATCCCACTCAAGAGGAAGACTAAATTCATTGGGGGTGAGACATGTCTTAAAGTTACTTTTGTGCTAAATCACAACAGGCAACTGTATGGTCTGCCTCGATGCAACTTCCTTGCGATTACAAGGCAGGCATGGGCAGGAATTTCCTCATTCACTTAATGCATAGGGGGCTCGTACTGTGAAGGACATATAAACATCTCAGGATTAGAGGATGCACTCAAGGAGTTCTCCAGGATTCAAGTGGCAAAGGTTGTTTCTGCCGATGGACCTGGAATCGTTTTCCCCTCACCTTCGTAGAGGACTGAATCCTCTCCCCATGAACCCTGACCTTCTGTATGAACTAAATGTTCCTTAGAAACCTGACATCAGGATAAGTACAAACTCTACAACCATCTAACCCAATAAATGTGTATTAAAACCACACATGTTATCTGCCATATCCCCAACCTATACAACATTAGGTAGCCATCACACACATAAATCGCATACACAGGCTCTAAAATCCTCCTTTAGTGAGTTAACTCTTTCATCCATATTTCATTCAAGAATCTGTGCTGATGTTGTACTGCAGGGGTCTCCAAACCGGACCTGGAGGGCTGGATCCATGCCAGATTTTTAAAATAACTACATGTATCTCAATGGGATATCCAAAAAATCTGGCATGGATCCGGCCCTCCAGGACCGGTTTGGAGACCCCTGTTGTACTGTATATCAACAAACATATGTCAAACACATGTCTCCATGCCTTCATATTGTTTGTGTTTTGATATCTCACAATTCTGTACATGGCCCATTTTCAGCACAGCAACAGTGATACAACAGCCCTATATATCTATAACTAGCAGCCCGTCCCGACGTTGTCCGGGTATGAATTGCTGCCGGCCAGTTAGTATATTGTTTTGTAGGATTTCGTTTTGATAGCATTTCTTATCTGTGACAGGCCTGTGAAACGCTCCGATTCACAGTGCACTGCTGATCCACTTAAGAGTGCGCGTTCAGTAGTGTGTGAACTCGAGTTTCCCTACTTTATTTTTCCTTGCAATATTATAAAGCGCAAACTCGACAACGTGGCATGAGCACAATTTACATTACAGAAGAACACATTAATTTGTGGTAGGCACGGGGAGACAAAGCGATTTGCCTGGAATCACAGGATGTTGAGCTGATGCCGAGATTCGAACGTAGCTCCCCAGCTCTAAAGTTCGCAATTCTAGAACTTGTGGCGGGAGGTGTGTCTAAAAGTGTATGTCGGTGCTGGCCATCAGTGAGAGAGACCTGTGCATTTTTCAAATCGGTGGTGAAAAAATATGAGTATGTTGCTGGAGATGTGGACCACCGTGCCACCAATGTACTTACCGGGGGAGGGTAAACACCCATTATTCCGCAACTTTCTTTCCGCAAACCATCACTCTGCATACTTTCATTACGAAAGTACCATGACTCCGCGATGCCATTATAACACATGTCATTACATTTTATATGCTTTTACCAAGCATATATTTACAACAAAATTCGTTGTAAATGCATGAATGGTAAAAGCATGTTTTTTTTATGTTTGGATAAGGTAAGTATGGGTATAGGGGTATATGTTTTGGGGTACTGAGGTATATGTTTTGGGGTGTTTGGGTATTTTAAGGGTTCAGATATAGTTTTGGGTTATGGGGTTCAGGGCTAGGTTTGGGTTTTGGGGTATAGGGGTATTTTTAGGGTTCAGGGCTAGGTTTGGGTTTTGGGGTATGGGGTATTTTTAGGGTTCAGGGCTAGGTTTGGGTTTTGAGGTACAGAGGTATTTATAGGGTTCAGGGCTAGGTTTGGGTTTTGGGGTACAGGGGTATTTTTAGGGTTCAGGGGTAGGTTTGGCTTTTGGGGTACATGGGTATTTTAAGGGTTCAGGGCTAGGTTTGGGTTTTGGGGTACGGGGTATTTTTAGGGTTCAGGGCTAGGTTTGGGTTTTGGGTAAATGAGTATTTTAGGGTTAAGGGGTAGGTTTGGGTTTTGGGGTACAGGGTTATTTTTATGCTTCATACAGGGGTATTTTTAGGGTTCAGGGGTAGGTTTGGGTTTTGGGGTACAGGGGTATTTTAAGGGTTCAGGGCTAGGTTTGGGTTTTGGGGTACAGGGGTAGGTTTGGGTTACAGGGGTATTTTTAGGGTTCAGGGCTAGGTTTGGGTTTTGGGGTACAGGGGTATTTTTAGGGTTCAGGGGTAGGTTTGGGTTTTGAGGTACAGAGGTATTTATAGGGTTCAGGGCTAGGTTTGGGTTTTGGGGTACAGGGGTATTTTTAGGGTTTAGGGATAGGTTTGGGTTTTGGGGTACAGGGTATATTTATAGGGTTAAGATGGGTTAGTGTTTAAGGGTGTCGGGGTATCTTAAGGAGTAAGGGTGGGTTATGATTATGGGGTGCAGGGGTATTTAAAGGGAGCAGGGTGGAAACCCGGAGCTGGAATGTACAGAACCTGGGAAGAAAAAACAATGAAATATTGGGCACACCGCTGGTTTTTTTTCCCCTTAATCCCGCGCCTCGCACACGCCCACGCCCCCAGCACATGCTCACAGCACAACGCAGACACCCCCACAAGGGACTACTTTGCTGGCATGGTTCTTTTACCTTTTAAATGTATATGGTGGGTGTCTGCATAGCCTATGTCCTTCTGCTGCAACTGCCCTTTCCAACGCTGTATTGGGTGTTGTGATTGGTGCTGTGGTTCCTGAGCTTACCCGCCTCAAAGGTTTGGGCTCTCTCTTTATTATATTAGTATAGATATGAGCAACACCTGCATTTGTAACAGGAGACATACAGGCAGCAGTAATTCGGCTCTCGACCATCCACCGAGCAGGTAATTCTCCGACCATCTTGCATCTACGGCTATTTGTCGTCATTTTTACTTCCTCAGCATCATTTCACAATTGTAACAGTGTATGTTTTTTGCCCTTTTGTCCTTGTGAATGGAATGCAGCATATGTCTCATGTATATTTGTCCGCATTTACACCGTTTGTGTCATAGAACACTGTTTTCCTCTGTCATTCTTGTTTTATCTCAACTTTAACATTACTATTCTCTCTTGCTGCTGGATCAGGGGAGACATTATCATTGCCACTTACACGGACACTAGCTCAGCGATGACATGGAGAGGTTTGTACTCAAATGGAACATCCGTGGCAGTAGAAGATAAGATACCATTTTGTACCATTTTGGCTTCAATAAATACCAACTTCATATATTTTAATATGACAGAATGTAATATTTTTTACTGTGCCTATGTTATTTCTGAAAGCTAATGTGAATGATGGTTTGTTGATGTAATTTACACACCCTTTATTTTCTAACTTAGAACTTTGTTCACCTTCCTCTTGCATGTCATTGGATCAGAGATGTCAGGCTCATGGTTCCCCCTCAGGAATGTGTCTGGACTTTAATGCGGATCCTTCTCCCCTACCTTGTACTCTGAGGAGGCTAAGAAGCAACTCCCATAAACACAGGGGTAGGGTAATTGGTAAAGATACACATCACTGCGTAGCACCCTCTCTTGAATCTTATATGGACTTGTCTTGTGTCCCAGGCCTGAAGAAAGAAAACAAAGAAATCTTACATTATAGTCTCCTGAATTGAACTATTTAAAATACTGTGTATGATATACCTTTTAGAGTGGGATACTTCATGTGCATATAAGTAGCTGTGATACAACACAAAGTATGAAATGTAACTATAAATGTTAACACTTCTGTGATGTGATGATATACACATGCAGAATCTTATCCCTATTTGCTATGAATAATACTGAATACAGTTTACACTAAATTCAGAAAAACAAATCAAGTATGTGATTCAAAGTCTTTAGGAATAAGGGGAGATTGTCACCCAGCAGAGGAAAACATAATTTCCTCAATAGAATCAGTCATGAAACAATACCCCTTTGAAGAAATGTCCAGGTCCATAAAAACACACATGGTGGCACTCACAAAATTCAGTTCCACTGAAGAAACACACCAGGCACCATGAAAAAGATTTTCCAGAGATGATTGTAGCCAAATTTAGTTTTTAGACTGAGCGAGACCCGAGCACCCAAAAACAGGCACTGGGAAACAAGATTCTCCAGATAAGTATCTTGATAGTTCAAAGATGGCCTCCGCATTCTAGTTTACGCTTGTTCTTTTTTGGAAAGTGACTCACTATCTGGAAGCCACCATTGGCTTCCATCACAGAACTATGTGTGAGCGGTTCCTATTCAAGGTCTGAGGGGCTCCGCCCTCATTGTGTTCTTCTCTTTTGTGACTGATGATTAAAAATAATAATATATAATAACTGAGAGTGGTAGCTGTCATTCTTACCCTCACAAGGAATGAGAGTCAGGCAGGCAGGATCATTCAAGGTATCCAGGGCACATGTGTACGTATGACGCATTTATACTGGGCTTAGATGTCCTCAGCCCTGTAGTGTTAGAGCACAGTTCACTTTTAGCTACAACACAGAACCTGGTGGCAGGTATTATTGCCGCACTAACTGACAGTTTTCAAAACCGTTCCTTGGTTCAAGCCTCAATATGCACTATTGCCCACCTCCTAAAACCAGCCACCAATGTTGGTCTTAACTTTACATTTAAACTTTTTTACACATATGTGGAGAGGCAATGTGTACAATACAAATTTCTGGCTTCAAATGCCACGCATTAAACATAAATAGATGACAGGAGTGACGAATCTCCAAACAGTTGGCGTAGTTTTCAAATACTTTTATTGTGATTCATAAACTCCACTGCACAGTTCACTTTTGTAGGATGAGCAGCTTTGCTGTACAAGGCTACCCCGGGCGCTTCAATCCACAGCCCAGTTCAAGGCTACTTGCATGTCACTCAAGGCCAGCCAACCCTGTCATAAGTTGGGAAAAGGGTAGAGTAAAGCATGTTGTCAGTTTGGTCGTGGCATATGGCTGGACAGGCCTGTAACAGAAGGCCTGCTTTCAATCTCAGTCATAGTGTTTTTTCTCGCAGGATTCTAGCCATCAGCCATTGCATTTAGCTTAGAGGCCTTGTTTGCCATACCCATGATTGGAGGCAGTGATCCTGTCCTAGGTACCCTACCACACTGCCAGGTAACCAGTATGTGATTCGCGAACAATATCTGGGCTTTCAGCACTGCTTGGGAGCATGACAAGAAGCGTAAATAGAAAGCCATGCCATAAACCGCGAAGTCCCTGCAGGCAGCAGTGCACACCTCTGTGGTGTTAAACATACGAGAAAGGTATGCGCCATTGAGGTTGGAATGTTAAAGAAATCATAAGAGGTGCGTGTTGTCAAATTAAACATTTGTGCACTTCCTTGCCCCAATTAATGACACAAGTGGGCAGTGTGTTACCGTCTCCGGAGTCCAGTAGAAACAGGATGACTGGGAATGACAAGCACAACAGATCATACATGTGTGAGTGTTGCTGGACAACAGAAAAAGATAACAGAAAAAGAAGACAGAACTTCTGTGGGCAATATAGTATAAAGCTAATACAAAGCACGTAGAAGGTCAGTCTACTCCGTACAACTGGAATCTGAGCTTCATCTTACAATGTGGAGGCCAATTTCACTTTTATACATTTGCAATCGTAAACACGTGATACATTTGCACATTTAATAAAGCCTTTACTTAAGTACATTATTTTATCACAAATTAATAATTTCCCCAAAAAACAAGCTAACCACACGTTTATAGAATGTGGCGCCTGCACGTGTTATTGGTTACATTTCAACACTTCTGCTGTACTACTGACTTGTGTCTTTGAAGCCTTGCAATGCTCTACTCTCAACATATCGACTGCTCTACAAGGCCTAATCCACCTATCCTGTGCTTCTGTGCTACTTTATCTACATATTTCTCAGAGACGTGTTCTCGCAATGTGAGCCTGTAACTTCCCTTTTCTGCTGCGAGCCTGTAACTTTCCTTTTCTGCTGCGAGCCTGTAACTTCCCTTTTCTGCTGCTGCGAGCCTGTAACTTCCCTTTTCTGCTGAGCCTGTAACTTCCCTTTTCTGCTGCTGCGAGCCTGTAACTTCCCTTTTCTGCTGAGCCTGTAACTTCCCTTTTCTGCTGCGAACCTGTAACTTCCCTTTTCTGCTGCGAGCCTGTAACTTCCCTTTTCTGCTGAGCCTGTAACTTCCCTTTTCTGCTGCTGCGAGCCTGTAACTTCCCTTTTCTGCTGAGCCTGTAACTTCCCTTTTCTGCTGAGCTTGTAACTTCCCTTTTCTGCTGTGAGCCTGTAACTTCCCTTTTCTGCTGCGAGCCTGTAACTTCCCTTTTCTGCTGAACCTGTAACTTCCCTTTTCTGCTGCGAGCCTGTAATTTCCCTTTTCTACTGAGCCTGTAACTTCCCTTTTCTGCTACGAGCCTGTAACTTCCCTATTCTGCTGAACCTGTAATTTCCCTTTTCTGCTGCGAGCCTGTAACTTCCCTTTTCTGCTGAGCCTGTAACTTCCCTTTTCTGCTGCGAGCCTGTAACTTCCCTTTTCTGCTGCGAGCCCGTAACTTCCCTTTCTGCTGAGAGCCTGTAACTTCCCTTTTCTGCTGTGTCTTATTATATTTCTCTATTCTAATGAAACTTGTTTCTACTTCCCTCCCCCAGGACTTCTTTTCTATTCTACTACTGCAGGCAGTTTAGAACTATATTTCTCCTTTAATACGTACATCTGTACATGTCTTTCTGCTGATGCTTGCTGAGTCTGCCTTCTTCATTTCTACATTATTATTAGAACATGACAAGAGCATTTTCTCATTCATTGTTAATCGCAGACAATTGCAGGGATTCCACGTGGGTCATGTTTCACCTGCAGGGCTCTTACTTACGTTTTTCAGCTCCACCATGCGTGGGAAACTCACCCAATACAATACAGGAGCTTTCTTTGTCTCTTGTAAATTTTAGCTGTTCTTTTAAATCATGACTACAAATTCCAGCATGCAGGTTAAAAACCTGGAATGGATGAACTACTCACACTTGAAGCTGGGAAACTTGAGAGTTATTTTCAGACCGCTGTCACCTCCATCACTCCCTACCAATCCCTTCACCGGCTGCTACAAGATTTATGTCCCATGACCCAGCCATTTTCCCATCCGGCATGCATTTCCTAAAAATAAGCCTTTGCAATACCTGCTCTTATAATTTAATTTATCCTGTGCAGCATCTTAACCAGGGCTCGAGTCGGGGTACCACGCGGGTGGACGGCGTCCCCCACTTATTTTACCGGGTGAACGCCGTCCCCCCTGCCAAACAGCTGGACTTCACTCTTTGGCCTCTCTGGGACGAGATCGGAGCGCACCTTACGTGACGTCACTTCCTGTCGTGACGTCACTTCCGGTGACAGCGTCTCCCCACTTCTCTTTTTAGGACTCGTGTCCTGATCTTAACCCTTTGGGCGAGACCGGAATTCCCCCACGGTCCGGGCGAATTCCATGCGTGCACAAATCGGATGCCCCCGGCCGTCCTACGCACATGCCCACCGTGACGTCGGGACGGCCTAATTTACAATTCACCGGAGTCACATGCACAGGACTGTGCACGTTCAGCTCTCCTATGTTGAATGCATCTTCATTTCCATTTTCAGTCATTTCATAATATGAGTTTAGATGAGTTTATATTCTCTTTGCTTTAATTCAAATCCCCCTTCCAAGTACATGTAAATTCACAGCTTCTTAGAAAGAATTTAAGTACTATCTCTGCTTAGTGTTTTTTGACGCCGTGGTGATTGTGTTACTTATCTTAATTCCACAGCTGCCATGTGGCCCAATATCATTTGGATTCTCAGCTACTTATGGCTTTTAAAGCAGCAGGTTGCATTCTGGGACTTGAGAGTTTCACTTTTAACGTTGATAGTATAGGTCAAAACATCTAGAAGACAAAGAGCAAGTAACACAAACATAACTGCCTGATGATGTCTCTCACATTAGCAGCTGTGCATCCGTAGAATACTAGTGTCATGATGTGTTTTAGTGTTGTACATTTTCTCACTCATGGTGCCTTAAGGTGTTGCGGTACTCTTCTAAATGGGCACCTTACTTTTCCAATAAAAGTTCATCTTTGGTTGCAAGGAAGGCTACATATATTACCTCTTGTTTATTTGAGAAGGCTTTTTTAAAAAAAAAAAAAGACTAAAGAAAGTCATCTGCAAACAAACTTCAGGTGTTTTTTGGTCGTTTGTATTTATTTTGTAAAGTCTTGTTTCTTTTAACAACTGTGCATGTCTTTCTGGATGTATGTAAATTATCTGGAATAGGGCCTGCTAAATCGGGCTGTTGACTGAGATAAGCAATTGCAGTGAGTATAATACGTATCCCTGCGAAGAGCAGCATTATGAACATCCGCCTCTATTTCAACGTGTCATGGAAAAAAGAGAGATTAAAATGCGAGATGTGGATGTCGCAACTACCTGTCCTCCCATAAGCCTCCCTAAATGCCCAGACTAGAAACGCTCACAATCCTTATGCATCACCTACTCAGCGACACAATTGCTCTCTACACTCTCCACATCTCTACACCTCTCTTTCTCCTTTCTCTTCGAGCCTCCAGGGGGGCAGAAAGACAACCAGATAGTACGCAAGGGAAGCGGGGGAAGTCTAAAGGAAACGATAAGAGGATGAGCCAGCGTGGAAACATGGACTATGAACTTACAAGCACAGGCCAACAAGGTTGAGACAGCGTCGGCACGACTCCACCCCCCCCCCCCCCCCCCCCCCCCCCCCCCCCCCGGGGCGTTTTCTTTTTCCTATTCTCATTTTCCCATTCCCCATGTGTTTTACTCTGTACCTTGTATATATGTCTTTTTCAATAAAAACTACTGAACTAAAAAAAAAAAAAACAACGGATTGAGGAATGTGCCCATTTCCATGTGCAGAGCCAGTGACAGTTTCATTGCAGGCTATTGTGTTGTACATGTACTATTCTATTTGTAGTGAACAAATCCCACATATGGGATTTTCTACAGGGCTGGGCTGGCTACTGGATGTTTCGATCTAAAACAGGGGTCTCCAAACCGGTCCTGGAGGGCCGGATCCATGCCAGATTTTTTTGGATATCCCCATTGAGATACTGTAGTTATTTTAAAAATCTGGCATGGATCCGGGCCTCCAGGACCGGTTTGGAGACCCCTGTTCTAAAATAACAACGCAAAAACAAATGGCTTTAAAGCAGGCTTTAACATGATTTGTTTTCCATTGTTTATTCAGGTGTGTCCACAGGTCCCCAGCAACAAAACCGTCCCCACAGCAGTATAGCTGCCCCCCACCCTGCCAGCCCACTGAAACTCTTATTAACCAGACAGGCACTCGTTTTCTGCCCTCCCACTGCCCCTGTCCTGAATGTTCTGTTTCATCGTACACTGGGCAGGTATTGGGGTGCTTGTGAATTTTTATGCTGTGTCGTCTCTTCTCTCCTCTCCATCAGCTTACAGCGTGACTAAGCTCGTGGATCATATCCAGCTAAGAACCAATTTCCTGCACAAGGATGGAAGTACACCACATGCACACTTATCTCCTTTCTGCTGCCCTCCATGAATAAGCTCAGCTACAAAATAACAGCTGAAACCTGCTGGTTGTCCTGCAAAACACTTTCTCTTTGCAATTTACACCCTCAAACAATACAATATGCAATAAAGCTTCTTCAGGACCTCTAGATTTTTTATTTTCCATGTTCTGTGAAAATATGCTAAAAATGCCCCATTTGGTCTTAGTTGTTGAAAGACCTTCTCCAGGAAACACCCCCAGACTATCCACTAGGAGGCCAGGGTTCCTTGCACATTCTGTCCTATTCGAGGACTATATTTACGCCTCACCACTTTCAAAGTTGACGATCTGCCACTGGAATTATATAACATTACTTACAGTTGTATTCAATAGTAAATATGTGAAATCACTATTCTAGATATGAGTGTTTTGAACGACCAAATCTAAGGAATGATAAATGCACTTAATGCCCATGTCCATCTACCTTGATTGGCCCTTGTGACAAATCCTCTCCTACTCTGACCATGAGTAATGTATATTGTGATGATGTTTCTGACAAGATAGTGAGGCAAGGATGCTGCACCATCCACAACTGGAGGACAGAAGCAATCCCAGGAGAAAATCCAATCCTCTTTCAAGCTCCAATCTCAGTGCCTACAACTCCTAAACAGGAGGAGGAGGAGTAGGACATTATGGGAACCACCCAGTGGATGTATGTCGTTACAACGCATACTTTCAAAACGCATACCTTTACAACACATTTTTTACACCGCAACTTCCATTACAACGCATTCCATTACAACGCATGCCATTACAACGAAATCTTTGAAACTACCTTTACAACGCATTCCACTACAACGCATACTACATTTACAACGCATACCATTACAACGCAAACAATTACATTGCATGTATGGTAAGTATTGGATAGTGTAGGGGTAAAAATTACTATTCTAACTCCAGGGGGTGCAACAGTAGGGTAAGTATTGGATAGTGTAGGGATAAAAATTACTATTCTAACTCCAGGGGGTGCAACAGTAGGGTAAGTGTTGGATAGTGTAGGTATGCGTTGTAATGGTATGCGTTGTAGTGGCATGCGTTGTAGTGACATGCGTTGTAATGGTTGCGTTGTAATGGCATGCGTTGTAATGCATGTTGCGCTGTAAAAGTTTTGTTGTAAAAGTAGTGCGTTGTAAAAGTTGCGTTGTAAGTGTTGTTTCCCCCACCCAGTATCCATCTGCCAATATTACCTCATGGCCAGCCAGAATTCTTCCTCTTTAGGATTTCCTGATGATTGCAGTTCCTCAGCCAGCTGCTAAGCATCCACTTGTCCTGAATACACAATACTTCCCTTCATACAGCTAACAGGTATACCAGTTAAATTCTGTGGTGTTGATGACCTCCCCCACTTCAAAAGTCTTCCTGCCACGTTATTCGTCTCCATGATAGACAACCTACTGGCCATGTCAGAAGGTCACATGTGGGAGGAGGAGGTCATGGTCAAATCCTGTCTCCTGGTAAGATTTGTTTTTAGCAACAGTCATTTGTGTTGGGAAAATTCATGGAATTGCAGCCCACCACAATGAACTTGATTGAGAAAATGACATGCATCTTGGAGAATTAAAAAAAAAAATCATGATGCCAAAGTTCAGCAGGAAAATCTACCTTTGTGGAGGGAGGAGAGTGCAAGGCAACATGCCTTGCCTACGCAGATGTTAAAGACGAGTACACAATTAAATGTGTATTGTCAATGCATGTTCAGAAGTCAACTGAGGTACCACAACAAATAGTCAGACCCATACATCCCACAAATCTTAACAACATTACTCTCGGACCACCCACAAACCCTGACACAATCCACTTGCACCAACCACAAACCCACCATTTAAGCCTTAGCAACTAAAACCTCTACTTGGTATAATTGTGTGTACCTGAAGATATGACAGGCTCCCTCCCAGGGGGGTTGACACAATTCCCCTAATCCTGAATCTTAATAATAACTACAGTACCAAGTCCCGAATTTCAAAATAAGATATCTACCAATATCCACACATCTTTGATGTTAAAACTTCGAACTTGTGAGTACCTTGAATATAAATCAAAATTGCAACAAATATCCAGGTTTTTGTTTTCAATTATGGATCGCTATGTTAACTGCTTGTTGAAAAATTCTTGAATGCATTATAATATGCATTCTGCATTGGTTGGCATTTTTCATTAATGTCATACAATTGCATAGAAAAACATGCATAGCCACTTACTCATATAATATGACTGCAATAATTAGTATTAGTTTTCTTGAGTGATATTTGTATTGTATTTTTAAAGTAATTGTTAGACCTGGCATCTTTGGCGTGGTTTCCCCTGACTTTCTGCCTCTACCTCCTGTATTGTTGACGCTGTGCTGGATTTCGTGTTTGCGTGTTTAGATGCTTTGTGCACTTTGCCACTGCTGATCAGTGTCAAAGTGCAAGTGCTCCCTGGGTAAATTGTTACTGTGATTGGTTATCCATGATTGGCATATTTGTTTTACCAGTAGGTCCCTAGTAAAGTGCACTGAGTGTGCTAGGGCTGGTGATTCAAATGCTACTACTGGGCCTGCAGCACTGATTGTGCCACCCACATGAGTAGCCCTATAATTGTGGCTCCTGCCCGCCTCTGCAGTGCCTGTGTGCAGATGATAACTGCCATGCTGACCTGACCAGTGTCCCCACTGGCCAGGCCTAACCCTTCCCTTTCTTTACAAAATGGACACCCCTATGAAAGGCCCAAGGTACCCCCCTGGGCAGGGTGCATTGTATGTGAAAGGTAGAGCATGTACTAGTGTAGGTGACATGCTCTGAATATGAAATACTGCCAATTTAGTTTTTCTCTATTGAAAGGCTATCTTGCCCATAGACTAGAATGGGGAATGCTGTGTATAATGTTTACTTGCAAATCTTCCCATAGGAGCAAGATAGAAAATTAAAGTCTGGTATCCGTGAACTTAGAATTTAAAAACCCATCTTTTAGGAAGGATGGTTTTCAAATCCTGTGTTTGAAAACAGCACTTTTAGAAAGTGGCAGTTTTCTTGTCCGACCTTTCTGTGTGCCGCCTTGGCCTGTTTGTGAATTGACTGTCTGGTTTGTGAGTGACAGGGGCTCGGGTGGCTACCGGAGGCTGGGTGAGTCAGCACTAGGCTGAATAGCTTCATCTGCATCTTGAATGGTGGGATGGGACAGCACCTGGGCCTGAATAGGGCTGTGCCTGCCTTCCACAATGCTGGCTCCACCTCCTGCTGGGCGGCCTTTGGCCCTGCCCCTCTCTCTCAAAGGAAAGAAGGAGTCATGTAAACAGAGTGCTCCAGGACTGACCAGAACTGATTTGGACAAGGCCAAGGCCTCTCTGCCTTCAGAGAACAAAGAGAATATTGGTATAAAAAGGGATACCCATACCCCAAGACTTTAGATCATCCTGGTATCAAGAAGGAACCTCTGCCAAGGAGAAAAGCTGAAAGACTGCAGAGGAAGGACTGTCCTGCTGTGTGTTTGTAGGCTGACCTGCAGTTGCTATTCTGCTAAGGAGAGGGGACGGACTTTGCTGTTGCTGTGTCCCCTTGCTTGAAGAGATCTCCAGGGGCCTGAGGAGAGCTGGCCTCCTGTTAAGAAGTTCCAGGAACAAAAGGACTTCACCCCTAGCTTTCCCCCTGAACTCTGCTGTGTGAGTTCTGACCTGCCTAGAGTGATTGTTCTATTTGTGGGGCCTCTGGAGGTTAATGCCTACTGTTTGGGGAGCTGGTAAATAAGATCTACAATTTTGCATGCATCGCCTGCTTGCGGAGCGCATCAGCGACAGTGTGGGAAAATTCCTGTTGCCGTGAAGATCGTCGCAGTGCCTGTTGCCGCTGCAAGAACCGACACATTTTTCGCTTGCAGAGCACATCGCACCGATGCGGGAAGATTCCTTGTGCTGCGAATATGATCCCAGAGCCTGCCGTTGCTGTGAGAACTGTTGCACTGCTTACTTGCGGACCGCACCCCTTCGCTGCAAACAGCGTCACAGAGCCCAACACCATTGCATTGAGGGGCATGACAAAAGAAGATTGATGCTGCGCCACGGATCGCCGCTGCACCGAAAATCGTCACTGTCCCGAAGATCGTCGCATCGTGCTTGTGTGAGTCGCTTTCTACCGGAGAACCTGCACATCGGAATCCATACAAGGTATCACATCGCTCCCCATACGGATTTTTTGCAACACGCCCGTCGCATGCAGTGGGGTTGTTGCATCGCCTCCCTAGGGTCTCAGGAGTGATGCATTGCTTGTTTTCCGACGCTGCAGTTGCTGCTAGGAACTTTTGTCGCATCTACAGGTACTTTGGACTAAAACTGACCCAACTGTGGATTATTTTGACGCAAACCCTAGAACTCTTTTAAAATCATATTCTTGAAGTGTGCATGTTGGATTTTTGTCGTTTTGGTCTTGTGATGTTTAGATAAAGATACTTTAGTTTTCTAAATGGGTATGGAGTCCATTTGTGGTGTTTTCCCTGTTACTGTGAGTGTTGGTACAAATACTTTACACATTGCCTTTGATAAGCCTGTCTGCTCGTGCCAAGCTACCAAGGGGTTGAGCAGGGGTTATCTATAGAGTGCATCCCCTTACCCTGACTATAAGCAATGGTGCCTATTTGGACATTGGTACCTACCTCCTCCAACTAGAGACCCCCAGATCTAATAGTTATACATTTGAAAAATTTGCTTTCAGAGGTTGTTCTTGGGAAATGGACAAATTAAAAAAAGGGTGCCCGGATTTCGGTGGGAATTATTAACTTGGAGAAAAGCAGGCAAATCCTGGAAAATGTACATCGGGAGCATCAGGGCCAAAGTCTGTTTGCATTGGTAAAAGTGCAAGAATTGAAAATCAAATAGCAGTACTTAAAAGTAAAATTTACAAAAATCAAAGTGTAACTGTCCTACAAAAAGAGTGTTAAAGAATTAATCAAATCTTCAAATAATAAGTGCAGTCAATCCCCCAACCCAGATGGAGTGTCCTGGTTTTGGGCAAAAGTTTCTGGTCCTCCTAAAATTTAGAGAGGTGGTTTGTATGGACAGAACCAAACAACCCAGTACATGAGTACATGGACACAGTAGACGGGGGAAACAATTTGGACTGGCAACTGGGTGATGTGACAACTGCAGGTGGAGTGGGAAGGGAATTCAGACATAATATTATACCTGCTATAAAGCAGGTCAGGAGGGAATATAATTCTTTGTGCTAGTCAATTAGCATCTCTCAGAGAGCCCTCATTTGTCTTTTATCCACCTAGCAGTTGAGGGTTTTGATGGTCTTCGCCTACAATCCTATTCCCCTCTTTCTTCATCAGTTTTGTAATTTGAAAGGGAATGGATATAAAAAAGACATTATGAATGCATATGTCCAAAACATCATCAACCTCTCTTTACTTTTGAAGAAGCTACTCAGGATGCTATAGATTGATGTTGTCACACCCATAGCTATTCAATGTGTTATTTACATCTTGCACATTTAACATTAGTAATTAAAAAGTCCAAAACTGAAACCAACATCAGCTCTATCTTGAAAATCTTAAAATCAGGCTCACAATGCAGAATATCTTTCTTAGATTATAATCATGCTGTTTTGATAAGTTCATTTCATTCCTTCCAGCTCAGCTGCCAGCACACAGCCTGTTGCCCACTGGCAGCGGGTGGGTATTGGTGCAATAGGCAGTGCCCCAACCTTCATAGGAGGAGACCAGTGTGAGAATAAAGAAGAAAAAACAAGCAATCAGCAGTAATACTGGTTACTTATATTAATTTAGGTTTAATATGTTACTGTTTTTGATTTAGGTGCAAATGTGCATGTACCGGCTGAAGGCCTCTATCGCCCTTCAGGTACAAGCTATGTCAATTGTGGCCTGCATGCATTGACTTTGTGGCTTTGATATTCCTTTGAATTTGTGTTGCCCATGGCTTGGTCGGAACAGTAACATATTTCAGAAAGATAGATGGACAGGGCAGGCCTACAGAATGAAGTTGGGAGTCCAATGCGCTGGTAGGCAATGTATGGGCTAAGGACTACACCTACTTTTACATTTTCCTCACTGGTTGGGGGTGGAGTAATTACTAGTCTGGACTTCTTGCCGTACATGTGTGCATACATTGCAGCATTCTTGGATCCTCTAACTGGTGGAGAGCCACTTGCTTGTGTTGGTCAAGTCCCTCTGTCCGGCCTGCACCATTCCTTTTCGCTGTTTGTCCAGGGTCACTAAGGATGACGTGCAAAATGATGTACTGTCAATGAACTGCCCATCTGGATGTCATCAGCACCAGTTAGCCCTCCAGTATTTTGGTCAGAGCAGGTTTGTTTTCCTTTTACACTCACCGAAGCATGGAGTGTGATCCCATGGGTGACACTGCTTTGCGACCACTCGAGGTCTGCACAGGGTTAGCCCCGACATCGTGCTACAGTGAGCTGCAAATAGAAGAGTGAGAGATGTGCGGAATCTGTGGTACCTAATACCTGAGGGAAGTGGGCAATGTCATAGAATTTCCTTGGCCCTTATTGCCTTTCCACCAGTGACAATGGCATGACTGGTGAAACTGAATGGTGGCGCAGCTTAATACCACAGAGAAAGAGACTAACTTGGCTATGAGATGCCTATATTGTTTCCAGTGAGTGTCTGGAGAGGTCCAGTAGCCAGGAAACAGAGTCCAGCTAGTTTTTGCAAATGGGGAGGGATGGTCTTGGAGTGGGCTGTAGGTGATTCAGCCTCTTGGTCACGTCTGCAACCAGGTCAATATTATTTTTCAGGGGAGAGGTGGTAAGTGGTATTCTGTTAATGATTGCTACCCTGGACATCCCAATGATATTGATTCCTTGCCCGTAAATTCTTTATCGCCTCCTCATGTAGTTGTTCCTCAAAATGAGCAGCAAGGCAATTTATTCACCAAATGCTTTTCCATGTAGGCACAACTGTGTGTAATTGGTTAATGTTGGAATGAGCTCAAATGTTGATGAGTGATTTAGTTCACTCTCTCTGTCCTTGCAATTGCAGGAATGTGAATATTGCCTTGTAGCAGTTTTGGACTTGGCCCTTTTTGCAGGGTCTTCACAGAACTTTTTGCTTCCCTTCTGTATTTTTTTTCTGACCTGTTGATGTTGCTTTTTTGACTCTGGTCACTATACCACTAGTGATCAGTGCTAAATTGCAAGTGCTATGTCTTGTAAACTTGGTATGATTGGTCTACACTTGTCTGGCATATTTAATTTACCTGTAAGTACAGTGGTATCCTATATACCCAGGGCCTGCAAATTAAATACTACTAATGGGCTTGCAGCGCTTCTTGCACCACCCACAGTAGTAGCCTTTCAAACCTGTCTCAGGCCTCTGCCACTGCAGGGCCTGTGCGCGCAGTTTACTGCTACAGTGAAGTAGAATGCAAAGTGGTTAAACCATCGGAAACTCCCCATTTACTACATTAAGTCACCCCTAAGTTAGGCCCTAGCTAGCCCTATGGGCAGGTGCTGTGAAGGTAAAAGGTAGGACATGTGCCTTAACTGTGTGGCATGCACTGGTAGTGACACCAGCCTATTTGGTTTTTCACTGCTCTCACAGGTTTGCATTGGGGAATCCCTGAAATGTGCTTCAGTGGTAATTTCTGACATGAGAGAGGTAGCGTGGCCATGTTTGGTATGTTTGGAATAGTAAGGTTAAATTCTGCTTATTGTTGAAACCAGATTTGTCAGTACTATTTTAGAAATGCCACTTTTAGAAGTGTGTATTTCAGTATGCTTATGAGTCTTTGTGCCCTGCCTGGATGTGTTTTCATTGTCTGGTTTTGACTGACAGGAGAGAACGGATGTGCATTCACTCTAGACAGTCACAAGGGGGGTGGAGGGTTGTCCTGCCTTTCCTGGGTGACTCAGTGCTAGGCTGAATAGACCTTGGCTGCATTCAGAGTAGCTGGGGGATTTTCCCTTGCACCTGAATAGGCCTGGTCTGCATTGGGAGTGGTGGGAGGAGTTGCACCTGAATAGAGTGTGCCTGCCTTCTACAATGCTGTCTCTACCCCCTGCAGTGTGCCTGGGGCCAGGGCTTGAGATGTGACTGGGGGTGTTGTGCACTTCTAAACAGTGTTTGAAGTGCCCCCTAGAACAAAGGCTTTGATACTTTAAGTGCAAGGGCTCTGACCCCATGATTTTGAGCACTGCGTGGGACTTGTAACTTACTGCCGCTGGCTCTACAGACTACACCTGGCCAGAAGGAACTGTTATGCTGCCAGGAGGAACCGCCATTGAATTCCCTTGTCTGTTGTGCTGACCTGTGGCCTGTTGGAGTTGTAAGAAGGATTGCCAGCTTCTTAGGGAGGACTCTGTGTACTGGCATGCTGCATCCACCCTGGTTGGGTGCCCCCAATGACCTCCAGGGCTTGGTGGCCTGCCCTGTGGGTGGAAGTAATTAGCACAGGTCGAGCGCTTTATTTTTACTACAAGAGCATGGTAAGCGCTGTATTTCCTCATGTGGAGAAGAGGGCAGCGGCCTAGTTTTTCCTGGAAGCCCATGGTGAGCGCTGTATTAGGCAATACCCCTTCAAACTATAGGTGTGTGTGGCAGCACAAAGAGGAGGTTGTGTACTGTAAGTTGCAACGGGAGGGGAGAGCTTGAATGTGGAAGCCGCAGAGTGCACTAGTCACCTCAGCGTATCCCGAGGCATCACTGGGCTTAAGAAGGTTGCCTAGCAACCTGGGAAGTGGAGGGCGGCTCTGCCCAATACTCTGGAGCGTGAAAGCTCCAGACGGATGTCACAGTAGCTGTTGGGCCTCAGGAGAGGGGGATGCCCTACTGCAGTCTGGAGACGCGCTTCGGCTCCCAAGGCCAATTCCAAGGAGTAAAAGGAGCAGTGGCGCCTCTGGGAGGAGTGGCGCCAGAAGCTGCAAGGGCTGTGCTGTTTGACCCTGCAGGGGCTGAGGCAGCCCGGGAGATTCCCGACTTGCCCGGAGTGCAGGTTACGTTCCCTTACTGCAGGCTGCTATGAGAGGGGTGTATAAGTAGAAAAATCCCAAAGGGTAAAGCATTCCTCCAGCACTTACAATTCTACAATTATTGTGAGGCTCACACTCATTCCATTCACTCCACAAGGATGTACTACAACAATTACTCAGTGTATAACAAGGGCCGGAGACCTGTTTATACTTGTCTTATTCTTTATTCCGTTGACAAATATACAAGAAAGTTCCTATGATTAAAAAAGCTGAACATCCGCTAAACAAATTAAAACATTCCTAATTTTTTAAAAACACAATTAAAAACAAATACATATGTTGGACAAACATAAGGAGAGTATTGCACCAGACCTACACAATTGATCTTGGAAAATTACACACCCCTTATTTGATTTCAATAATTCATTCAATACTTAACAATACAGGGTATATTTATCGTTTAAGTAAGGTGGATTTGGGGGATTGTGTATTCAAGAAGGTGCGTCGACGCGTTTCGATGGACTCAAAATTATTATTTAAGACATGTGGTCCTAGATGTAAATGTGGTCTACGCATGAATGGTGAAGATAATGTAAGAGTAAAATACAGGGAAGATTCAAATTGCACTCCCCTTATTTTAAAGACAAGTGACCACAGATTTGAACTTGGTCCCTGTATGAATGTACCGGTTTGCGTATGGAAGAATGAGAGTGGATAAAGATGTACTAGATCATGGACTCATTTGAGACCTTCCAGGTATCTCGAAAAACTATAAACTTACCTGTATATGTATAAAGGGTGTTTAATGCTTTTTATGTCAGTTGGCTATACATGTAATTTTTCTTTCGGTTAAAATGATGGCAAAATGTCAAATTGTTACAATAAGATGACCTTACAACCCAGAACGGATATATAGTAAAAACAGTGTATCTGAAGGTTTTTATTTAGCAATTACATGATATATAGTTACAATAGGACATCTGTGGCTAAGTATTAGTTAATATTGTACTATTGTGTAAGATTACCATTATATAGAACGATGTGTAAATGTTATTTATGTCTTGTAGGTATACACGCAATGTTTAACTGTATCCAGCCCATAGGAGAGTGATCTCTTGGTCTTGACATAGATGGTTTAATAATTTTGAGTCCATCGAAACGCGTCGACGCACCTTCTTGAATACACAATCCACCTTACTTAAACGATAAATATACCCTGTATTGTTAAGTATTGAATGAATTATTGAAATCAAATATGGGATGTGTAATTTTCCAAGATCAATTGTGTAGGTCTGGTGCAATACTCTCCTTCTGTTTGTCCAACATATGTATTTGTTTTTAATTGTGTTTTTAAAAATTTAGGAATGTTTTAATTTGTTTAGCGGATGTTCAGCTTTTTTAATCATAGGAACTTTCTTGTATATTTGTCAACGGAATAAAGAATAAGACGAGTATAAACAGGTCTCCGGCCCTTGTTATACACTGAGTAATTGTTGTAGTACATCCTTGTGGAGTGAATGGAATGAGTGTGAGCCTCACAATAATTGTAGAATTGTAAGTGCTGGATGAGTGCTTTACCCTTTGGGATTTTTCTACTTATACACTGTGATAGTGCCCCAGTCCCACTGGGTAGTTGTAAGGGGCCCCTCTCCTTTTTAAATGCTATGAGAGGGGACCTGACCAGGTCTCCTCACCTGCTGAGGCTGTTTGTTCACGCAGCAGCTGCCTCTTGTTGAAACATACCCTAGGGGCATTTATTTAGGATTCTACAGTTCCCTCTGCTGGCAGCACTGCACTGCGCAGTCGTGGTCACGGGCAGCTGCACTTCCCTAGTGTTCTCCCTGGCCGCATTTTATGATTACCCCCTGCAACTGGTACAGAGGCACATGGACTTAACGTTAAGTTGAGGGCTTGGGCCTACTGTTGCTGATGTGCCTAGAAGGATATCTTGATTAGGCTGCTGATGATGGCTCTGGTGGATTTATGTAAATGACCTAACCTAAACTGCTTTTCATGCCTAGAGGCTTTAGGCATATCGTTTGGCCTGCACTGTCAGGACAGCGAGTACTGTGTTTTTTCATAATCAAACTGCCTAATAAGTACAGTGATGGTGAAAGGAGGGGTTAGGCATAATGGTTTCATGATGCTTTCCTACGTATGATACCAAGTAATGTATGACAGGCGCAGCTTATAGGCATTGCTTTAGTGCACTACAGGTTTTATGACAACTACTCTATGGCAAAGTGATATATGATCTATGTGAAGTCATGACAAGTGCCTAGTGGCACAGTGATTTATGTGATTATGGTCTAAGGTGTTTTATATAACCTTGTATGGAGTCTTGTTTTTGTTGTGTGCCTAGTGTGTCACTGGTGTGTGATTGTGTTGCGCTAACACTTTACACATTGCCTCTGGAATAAGCCTGGCTGCTCTGCCAAGCTACCAAGGGGGTGAGCAGGGGTTATCTTGGGTGTGTAACTACCTTACCCTGACTAGAATGGTGGGTTCTGCCTGTCTTGGGTGTGCACCCTAGGGTACCAGAAACCCGTTTTCTAGCAAGCAGTATGTCTTTTTTTGCGTGTAGCATAGGTTATGAATGATAGTGGCTATTCAAAAAAAGTATGAATTTAATTTTTTTTGTATTTAATTATTTTCAGTATTTATTTATTTTTGACAATATTTGTATTTATTATTCCTATTTTGTCCCTGTGGTTAGTGTTTTTCCTTTGTTCCACAATTGGTGCAGTGTCAATGTTTGGGCATTTGGGGTGCTTGACTTACACCAAGGCTTGAATAGAATTGCTTTGAGCCTGTTTTATCTGCAGTACTTTTGAAGTAGATGTATGCATGTATTTTGTGAATAGCAATTGTCTTCTGTGGCTGCCTCTTTGTATTTGTATGTGCCTCGCCAAACCCATCCTTAAATTTCCTTCTTTCCAGCCTCCCACCCTTGTACAAGCCACACTATATACAAAATCATATACCCTGGCATGTGGAGATGTCCGTACTTGTGGAGGTGATCTCCAAATAGAAGAGATAGTTGAGGGGTGAAGGATTGTGAATAGCTTTTATGAATATGTAAAGTTGTACTACAGGAGCACTAATCTACGTTCTCATAACTGGCTTTAATGAATAGGCCCCTAGGTTCCTTAAAAATGATCATACAAAGCGCAGTAAGAAAATCTTAGGACTAAACTAGTATCATAAACAATATTCAAACATGTTGTTAGACAGTAAACACACTCTACAATGTTACATACACTTTAAGTTCTTAGGCAAAAGTCTTTCTATGGGAGGGACAGGCACTAAAGTAAAAAAGTATACCAAGGCTCCCAATGGACAATATCAAGCACATATGCAATGCAAAATTATTTGCGATAGGGAAACATACCGAAAAATACGTCATTACTGTTGGAAACTGTGTCTCTAGTTGGCAGAGGTATGCACCCAGTTCAAGTAGTGAGCACAATCCTAGTCAGGGTAAGCTAGATACACACTAAAAGATAACCGTGCTCACCCTTTGTTAGCTTGACACCGAGCAGTCAGGCGTTTCTAAAGAGGCAATATGTAAAGTATTTCTGCAATACACGTATACAGTAACAAAATGACTCCACACAGCTTTAGAAAAATAGAGAATATTTTTATGAGAAAATCAAAAACCCAAAACGACAAAAATCTAATACGTTTTTAAAAATAATCCCAAAATAGTATTAGAATTCAGTAGCATTAAGAGATTGCTTGAGGTTGCGCTACACCAGGGTAGATCCAAATTTCATGTCGACTACAATGGTGGGTAGGCTGGCTACATGGCTCAAATAGCTTCCACTGCATTGACTGCATTGACGTCAAAGACTCGTTGCGAGGAGTCATGAAGGAGTCACATTGTCATCGATTCTGAGGATGGAGGTGAAGCGTTGGTGCCAATCTTCGCATTCAATTAAGGCTTCGTCACAGAACCCCTTTACGATGCATGCATTGAGTTGTTGTCAAGCTGCGCAATCAATTGAGGCAATATCCTCGATTGGCTTTTACGTACGCGTCAAAGATCAAGGAATCGGATCCAATCAGGGCAAAGTCGTCACTGCATCGATTTTGAAGCAAACCAGTTGCAGGACCCACTTCTGAGGCCCAGGGCTAGAAATGACAAATCAGGCAATAGAGAACACCTAGATGGCAGAGTCCAGCATCAGGATTGCAGGAAGTCTTTGATGGCCCTAAGACTTCAGAACAGGGAGCAATGCAACAAGCCCTTGGAGTTACTCTGGATTCAAGTGAGATGAGGCCAATCCTTGTCCTTTCAGGGCACAGAACAGCAGGCAACAGGGCAGCTGAGCAAAGCAGAGAAGGAGTTAGAGTGGCAATCCTTGTAACACAGCAGTCTTTACTCCTGACAAAGTTTGTCAGATGTCCAGTAGTGTACTATCTTGGGAGGGTCGGATCCCCAGTACTTATACCCTACTGTGCATTTGAAGTGGGGGAGACTTCAAAGAAAGCCCTTGAAACCCACAGGTCCCCTTTCATCCCAACCCTGTCTGCAGCCAGGCTATCTGTGGGGGGTAATCAGCCATTTTTGTGGGGCACAGGACACTTCCTATTCAGATACAAGTGTCAGCTTCCACTCCCTGACCAGGAAGAGCTATCAGAATGTAGATGAATGCAGATGAGCTCTCTGCCACACCCACCCTTCCTGTGTTTGTGGCTGTTTAGAGGGAATGCACAAAGTGTGGTTGTGGCCTTGATTACAAGCTGCAAGGCAAACAGAGCAGTAAGAGCAGAGAAATGTCCGCTTTTCAACAGTGGCATTTCTAAAACAGAAATGTTAAATCCACTATTACTATTAAATAAGATTTTTCATTACCATTCTATACATATGAAACAAGAAGCAGCTACTCCTTTATAATCAGGAATTACAGCTAATACTAGCCTATGAGAGGAGTAGGCCTCACAGTAGTTAAAAACTAATTTAGTTGTTTGTCAATTCTAGGACAAGTAAAAATCAAAAGTACATGTCATACCTTTTAGTTGCACAGCACCCAGCCTTTAGGCTGCCTAGGGCCTACCTTACGGGTCACCTTATATATAATAAAAGGGGACTTTAAGGCTTGGCAAGTGGTTTTAAATTCCAAGTCGAAGTGGCAGTAAACTGCATACACAGGAATTGCAATGGCAGGCCTCAGACAGGTTTGAAAGACTGCTTGTGTGGGTGGCACAATCAGTACTGCAGGCCCAGTAGTAGCATTTATATTACAGTTCCTGCGTATATGGTATACTACTTTAAGAGAGACTTATAAAAAACGAAATATGCCAATCAGGTAATGACCAATGTCACCAGGTTTAGGGGAGAAGCACATGCACTTTAGCACTGGTCACCAGTGAAAAAGTGCTCAGAGTCCTAAGGCCACAAGAAACAAAACAAAGGCCAATACTGAACCTATTATCAGACGTTTAGAATAAACCTCTATGAATGAAACATATTGGTCCGTGTGTTATTCACGTCACTAGTTGTTTTATTTATTTAACACGTTATACATTTTAATTTTTAATATTTTTTATAGAAATTTTTTGCATGTACAAACATTTACAAAAATTCAAAAACACAAAAGATTTACATATTTACACATATCTATACACAGCACATCCTACCTACGTCATTCATACTTCTCTCACACCTTTATACATGAAAACAAAACAGCAATAAGGACCCCTGTCAAAAGATATCTACACGTTTCTAAACCAAATAGAGCAAAATGTTGACCTAATTTTTGCAATTATTCTAGTTATATACAATGCAACTCAATTCATTGTTGTTCAAATTAAATTCTAATGGTATTTAATAAAGTTTGACGGAGAGTCCAGTACAAATTAAGTCAAATCAGGTCAGAGTCCTAAGGCCAACATAAGGATACAACAGAATGTGGAGGTAAGCAGGCAAAATGTTTGGGGGTGAACACCCTATGGACGACAGGGCTAACAATTACAATAGTCATTGGCTTAATGATCTACCGACTTTAAGAAACAGCCTCTTTTTAATTGTGAATTACGATAGAAGTCCTGAAGAACAGTATCCTTTGGGTAGGGGCCAAAAACAAGAAAGAGGTATTGGCGGCCATTGCTGGACTTGGCTGCTCACAAAGGTAAACCTGGAACAACTGTGAACATTGTGTGCTCAGAGCTCCTTGAATGGCAGTGAATCACTAATAGGTTTTCTGCTATTGTAAAAGCAACCAGTTTCCGTGCCCTTTTATTGAGTACCGGCCCTGCACATTAATATGATTTCAGTTATTTATAAAAGGAAACTTAATGGAGTTAGCCCTCTTTTTTTATTAAGCCTTAGGTCTCTAAATTACTCGTGTTTAAAGCTCTGCGTTAGAAACAATGCCCCTTACTGTTCCTGCACGACTTCAGCACATTTTATTGCATGGTATTAGGTAATCCAAGATATACTTGGGTCATGTTTTCCTTTTAGGATGGTGAAATCATTTATTTTATTGAGACTGAGACCATCTACAAGTAATGCACTTGTATTATATGATTTATTGCTTCCCTGTTCCCAGGGGGACAATGAGTCTGTCAAAAAAGTGTCAAACTCGCTTAAATTGCAGGCGGATAAAAAAAATGTATGACTAGAAAAAACACATTAGTATCTTTGAGCATTACCATAATAAAGTTTCTTGAATGTATAGTTTGGGAATCAGTCACAATTATATTCTACTTATGGAATAAGTATTAGTGATATATGTTTGAAGTTTATTGGCTTGAATAAGCAGGTTTGGTCTGAATACGGCCATTATGTGCAGAGTAACGGGGTCAGACGTGGGACGTCCAATCAGAAGCAAATAATCCGGTCCTGCACTTAGAGCCCTGTCTCCTCGGCTCCTTTGGGTGGGATGGAGGAAGGGCTAGGCCTCGAGCTGAGCACTTGCTGTGTCGGTCAGAAGGCTGTGCGCAGTTAGGTTTGGCAGCATGGGGCTGGGACCTCCAACCGCAGTCTTTTGTGCACAGCTAAGGGCAATGCCTAGCTTGATTGGCACAGCGATTGGAACCAGGACGTTCTCTCTGAGCTCACTGCTTAGGGTCAAAGGTCATAGGCAGCTGGGTAGGATGGCCGTAAGTCAGGCTCTGCACTCAGGGGTTGCTGCAAAAGGCTGACCTCCATGCCTCGCTGGGTTGAATCTGTCCGGGTTGTTTGAAGTATAGACAAATATTTACTGGTAATAACTCGTTAAAGATCAATTGTAGTTACCTTTTCTCGTATTGATTTATTGTTTTATAATAAACAAGCATGAATGTAATGAAAAACTGCAGTTAAAGTGATGTTATGCTTCTAATGCACAACCTAAAACGGACCATCGTTTCGCTTCGCAGTTGTAGTGAGTAAGCTGTGTATACCACGGGCCTATTCACAAATGTATTTTGGAGTACCTAAAGTAGTTCATCTTTAGTACTTTTTACGTACTCGTACATGCATTTGGAAATATGCTACGACGTATAAAATGGAAACATTCAAGGACTATACATACACAATTGGAAATGTAAAGTTGATACTTGTATAGCGCACTACTCAGTACTCACCCGCAAGGGTCTCAAGGCGCTTGTACGAATACCGCTGTGGAACCCATCCTGGCTTTCTCTGTGAGGCGTCCACTCCTGGGCACCCCCAAGGTGGAGGCCAGGCATCCTTAGCGTTGTGGAGATTAAGCAAGCTATTGCCCAGAGTTGGACTCTATGATTGGAATAGGAACCGAGGCGAGAACGTGGAATTTTGAGCCCAAGACCCGCCGAGGCGGGGAATCGAACCCTGTTCCCGGGCTAGACCTCTGCATCAGGGTCTGCCGCTCTAATCATTGAGCCACACTTCTCCATTAGTACACATAGAAAGGACGGTGCTGCCTCTGCACTTTTGCTAATTGGATATTGGACTTTTCAGGGCCTATTCACAAAGGCATGTACGAGGACGCACATGAGAACGTGTGTGTAGTAGTACTTCCCATACTCTAAATGCTTTTCTGAGGTGTCTCCTATATCTTTCACCCTTGCCATGCATTTGCTCATGGCCTCATATGTCCTCACTAATGACATCGCTAATGGTATATTATTGATGACGTTACTGATGGGCTCACATATGACATCATCAAAGGCAAAATTGAAATTAACATGCTTTCTCATATCTATAAATGTAATTTCTGATGTGTTATATTTAGCACTGATGACCTGATTATCAAGGAAGGTTTTTTCCTAGCATCTCTTTTAATATTGAAAACATTCTATTAATATATTCTTAACACACTGCTACGAACAGGGAAACATTAACATGTTCCTTTAAGATTCTTACATCTTAACTGTCCTGCTTCTCTTCAGCGCTGGGATGCCCAAGGGTAGCTAGCTATGCGCTTTACAAATCCGTAAACCTAAACCTAAATATAACAGCTGCTCATAGTTAACAGTAAAAGTTTACTATACCCTGAGCCACTGGAATATATATGGACCATTTTATGCTGCTGGGTTGTCTGAATTATGCGGCATGAAATTGTAATTTATGTGACATTATGTGTTACAGCCTGTGGGGTTGTTATTGTGCTGTTTTTTCATTTTAACACGTTAAGGATGGGCATATTTTAGGGGTCACCAGCTATGATTCCTGGACCTGTCTTGTGACCACTGGCCTCAGATATGGAGACATCAGTGCCGAGAGGGCCTTCCTTGTTTTCTAGCCACTTTTTTTGCTTATAGTAATGATGAATATTGCTCTTTTATTCACTCTAGTGCAATAACATATGGAACACAATCATCAATCTGGAATTGGGTCTTTGCTGGCAGTTGAGGTCAATGAAAAAATGCTTTGAAATGTATGTTGTGTCCATGCCTGGTAGAGAGAATGAATGCATGTGAGAGTACATGAGTATGCGTGAGCTTGCATGTGTTTGTATCTTTAAACGTGTGTGAGACAGTGACTGGTAGTAAAGGTGAATGAGTGACAGTAAGTATGAGTGAGAGTGACTGCGGGCGAACATGAATAAGAATGTGTGAGGGAGAGTTTGAGACTTCCAGTGAGTGTCAGTGAGATTGAGAGTCAGAGTGAGAAAGAGGCATGAGAATAAGAGTAAGTTCCAGTGAGTGAGCAAGAAATTATATATGAACGCGTGTGTGAATGAGTGAGAATAAGAGTGAGTGCATGCGAGAATGAAGGAGTGCCCATGCTTGTGAGTTAGTGAGAATGAGTGTGGGAGGGAGCGTATAAATTAGGGTGAGTGACCATGTGGTATATGCTGGCGGCCCTGTCATGCTGAAATTAAATCTGGTCCTACAAAGAGACGGATGGTAACATACTGGTGCTGGTATAGTGCAGTGGAGGAAATCATAGCATGACAGGCACCTGGGATGAAATGGTGGCACTGGCATACTTCAGGTACTTCTCGGCATATGGGGCAGCAGTGGCAAAATGCTGGAGCAAGCACCTAGGAGGTAATTCTTGGCATATGAGAGGACAACTCTGACAGATAGGAGGAACAACAATGGCAAATTGCTGGCTGCAACATCCTGACATAATGTTTGACATAGTGCTCACCTAATGGCCACAACGTTAATTGCAAAATGGTTGCACTCACTTATTGAAAGCAATTATTGCCATGTAGGAATAATCATAGCACATGCAGGTATTCATGACAGAATGCTGGTCCTGGCGCACTGGGGGCAATGTTTTACATATGTGGGCGCCCCTAGCACATTTGTCAAAATAAATTGGGTCAATTCAAGGGGAGCGTCCGGTTTCTTTGGCATGGCAAATTATGAAAGGGCTTATATATTTAGGGAGTGTCCTTTCAGAGTCTTTGGCTTTTTAGCTAATTTATATAACGTGCTGTAAAATGCAGTAATTGGAAATTTACTTGGAGAGAGAACCTCACAAACACCCCCACCCCTGAAAGAGGTTGGGCTCGCTCCCTACAAATTGGGGCAATTATTGCGCTCCAAGTCTTTCAAGAATCATGTCAGCACCCAAATACAGGTTATATCTATAGTGGGCATTTTCCTATGTTATATTCATCATTCATTAATTGTGTAACTTAATTTTATATGACTTCCTAGAAAGATTCAAGGTCAAAGGTCATGTGATGCTGATTCCTATGATGTCATTAAGGTCAAAGGGAGTCTGTTGTCACTTCTGCTACCCCAGGCATTTTGGTGAATCGATGTCTCTAAAATGAATACTGCCTGAGCAAATGTTTCACATAAATACTACTGCATTAATACCTGAATACAGCAATAAGTAAATGCGAGGTAACCAGTGAACCTTTGCAACGTGTCTGTCTTGAGAGGCACCATGTGTTACACTTTTTCTGAGTAACTTTTCTTCCGTTTGAGCTAAAAACAGTTTTTCCTTTTGTTGAAATCTAAAAAATCTGCAGCAGTGAATAGATTATGTTTCACATTCATAATTACTCCGCAGCATAACATGAATCCAGTGGCCCTGAAAATAATATTGCAAATACTGTCAAGAACGGGGTTAGGGCTACCCATAGATATTATTAGGGGTCGCCAGGGGGCTGTGACTCTGACACCTGGCTTGCTCCTTACACCCCCTGGCACAGCCTTTGCGATCTCTGTCCTCAAAGGTGGCAAAGGCAATGCCAAGAATAGAAGGAAAAAAGTGCTGCCATGTGCATTGTTTATTTTCTGCAGCTCCGGCTGTAACCCGAGGCCTTAAACTTTGAACTCGCTACAAAACAGCAGTGCAATGCATATTCTTCCTGAATAAAATAACAAATGAAATACAGAAAATACACGTTTAAACAAGATGTTGCCGATTTTTAATTATGGTCAACATATGGAAATAATGTGTTTAAATTAAAATCTTACACGTGCTTTAAATGAGTGATAATGTCTTACAAGTCATGCTAATCAAAATGTATTAAAAAATGCGAAAGAATAATTTGTCATCAAAATAGTTCACATTCAATATATAGCCCAAATGAAGATATAAAGGTGGACAGAACCATTATTATTTTTAAACCTTATTTTTCTTTCTGATATTTACCAGTATAGTTTATGCTTAGGGTATACGTATACACTAGGAAAGCCATTAAATCATGACAGTATAAGGTATAAGTAATGTGGCGCACCACTGTTATGTGTTTTTGTGGTACTGTATTCTCTTTGAACAAACACCCATTTTTTCATGCAGTAAAACGGCAACTTGCATTGTTTTTATCATTCAAGCATCCTATTTAAAATGTAGGTAGCCTATTAAATGAACATTTATTCTTGTTAGTAATGTGTATTATGCCACTTCCTCAGACGATTTAGCTTCAGAGACAGTGACTTTGGGGGCTCCCACTAGCAGCTTGGAGGGTGGTGGGGGGCTGGCTTCCACTGTGCCCGATTGGAAGATGAACTTGGTCCTACTTAAACGGTAGTTAGTTGTTTATGTCTTTTCTGTCTGCAGTTCTGCAGAGAAAATGCTCATAGATAACATTGTCACAGAAAACCATGCCTGATGGGTGCAGGCCTTGGGCTAACACGCACAGTGACAGAAATAGAAATGATGGAAATAGTGGTGAAACAGAGAGAGAGGAACAACAAATAAAAGACATGGATGAGAGAGAACGGAGAGAAAGAACAAGCATTTACAATGCAATAGGTCTCGCAGCATTAAAGTTTGAGTTACTGGCATTGTTAATGACAATGCTTTGCATTAATTTATTTTTTATTTTTATTTGCAATTGGTATATAAACATTGTTTGTGAATGGTTAGCTGTTGCTTATGCTAAGGAAAGTTGCCAGTAATATAGAGTGCTATGCTAGTCTTGCTTGTTATAAGCATTCTGATTTAAAGCGCTCTAATACCTGCGGGTAAAGTTTGCGCTACATAAAAGTGAAAATAAATAAATAAATTAAAAAAAGCATACCTATACCACGTCCATTCTTATTTCGCGATGGCACATATCTTTGGGTCCCTGTACTTGTTAACTGCACCCGGTTGTGGGAAAACTTCCATGGCAGGAACAATGTGTTGCTGGGCAGACACAGGCAATGTAGCCACAGTCTGTGGCTGCACCACAGGGTAACAGTGTAGGGGTAGGAAGGCAGGCAGTTGGTAGTGCTGTGCCATAGCAGTGTAGTTCTCTGTGTATGCTGGGCATGGGGGTTGCTATTGGCTGACATGAAGTGATGAGGAGGTGCCGGTTCGGTATGCATGCTTCCTGATCTTAGACAGGCGACAGGTAAAACAAGGCAGTACTAAGGAGGCACTACTAAGCCTTTTGACCAATGAAAAGCCACAGTTTACAGTGGATAATGACAAGCCAATAAAAAATGTGGATGGAGCTTCAGGTCCCTACTTCAATACAGCATGCCTCGCAAAGCATGCACTGCCTAGGCTCAACCTAAAAAGTAGTGCTTGAAAGCAAGCAGTGGAAGAAGAGATGCCAGCCAATTAAGAGATGGCAGAGAAGTACTCAAGGTCCAGCCAACTGTAACCCACTTTCGCAATAGCATAAAAATAAGAGATTTATCATTAAAAGTACCATCCTTAATTTGTATCATTTTTATCTTACATACTCTTGCCAAGCCCCTAATGACATCATCCACCCGCCTTTGAGAGACCCCCCAGTTTTTGGTCCCACTTAACTCCCTGTCTAAACCTCTTAAAAAGTGGGATTATGGTCTTGTGGCGTGGTACGGTTCTCTCTGAGGCAGGTACGCCTTATTTAGTGATGACTGGGACGGAGAGGTTGATGAGACCAACTGCAGGAGTATTCAGATGAAGATTATTGGCGGGCTCAGCTCTCACAGCCATGCTGGACCTTCCTTGGCTTGACCTCGGGTGAATTTACCGTCTTCCTCGCCCCTCTCTTTGCCTGTCCGGCCCACCTCTGACCATGTTGTGCATGTCCCGCAGTGGGAGAACCGGCGCTGCTGCCCTCTGCACTGCCTAGCTCTGCCCATGTAGTGCCTGTTAAGCACTGGTAGCGCTAGGGGGAGCCTGGTGCATGTCCGCGTGCTGCTGCTGCTGCCGCCCTCTGTTATTCCAGCCCAACACTTGCCGACCGAGTCCAAGAGAGGGACCGTCCAGCTCTGCCCGTGCCGCTTACTGTGGCTCCCGTGAGTCTGTAGAGAAGGCGGTGAGGGCAGGTGCATACCCGGGCGGCCAGGGCTCTGCCTGGAGCTCGGGGAGGCGTTCGACGGTCCCTGGAGGTAGCAGCCGGATGCAGACCCTGGGAGTGGGCGCGGCGGAGCAGGACGACAGCAGCTGCAGCAGGAAAGAACATCTCAATGCCTGAAAGAGCGCACCCTGTGCCCCTGAACACCCAGGGCTGGCATCGGCCTCGAGACGCAGCCAGGCACGTAGGACTGTTGACACTGCGGCATTGCATTTAATGCTGTAACCCTGTTCAGGGACTCGCTGAAAGGGCAGGGAGTTCGGCACGATGTTCTGCCCACCGTTTAAATGGCGACGAGGGTTGCCATGTAAACATAGCATTATTGTGTAGTAATCTTGGCAACTGGGACGCAAAGAAGTAAGTTGCAGGCATCCTTCTACTGCTCCGTAGTGCACCAACATGGCAATTCTGCAGCTGCTGCCGTTGGTCGTGAACGCGGATCACGTGATGCTGCCTTCCGTGAAGCCGGCCAGGAAGAGAGCAGTCATCGGCATGCGGCGGAAACGCCGTCGTCGTGAGCCTGCACATCGGCAGCTCCAAGACTAAAATGGAGACTGACTCACGTGCGCGACCAAATCCCATGCTCGCGTGGCCAGCTCTTGTCTCTCCCTCTCCCATTGACAATGCTGCGTGTGTGGCCAGCTCTTGTCTCCCCTTGTCGGCTGAGCCGATGACTATAGTTCTCGGCAAAAACGCGCTTCGCGCGTTTCTAGCCGAGACCTAAAAAGTAAGGTGAACAATGGATGGGCAGAAAGGGATAGAAAGGGAGGAAGGAAACGTGACAGAAAGGCAGTCAGTGTTAAAGGAAAGCATTATGAGGTTGAAAGGTACGGGTGAATGAATGGATGCAGGGTAAAAGGATTGATAGCTGGAAGGGTAAAAAGATCAAGAAAGAAGAGTGACAGGATGAAGAAGTGAAAGGGTGGATGGAGGAGTGAACACATGGATAAGAATGGATGAATGTGTGAAAGGTTGAATGAATGCATTAATGTATTGATGGGTGAATGAGAGAAAGGATGTATGTAATCATAAAATGATGAATGGATGGATAGAAAAAAGTGTTAGATGGTGAAAGGTGTGTGAATGGAAAGGTGAAGGAATGGATGGAGGCATTCTTAGATGGATGGATGGATGGATGGGGGGAATGAGGAAGCAAGAGTTGAAAACATTGCTCTTAAGAGGTTCGAGTTTGCTCACTTTGCATGAGTCGCATGATTAGAGATTGGTGCAAATGGGGGTATTTTTATTTTCTGGCTGCACCCTGGTCAGAGATCATCCAATGTGTCACTTCCTGTGATGTAATTGAGTCAAAGGGTGTTTATGTGATGTCACTTCTCCTACCCTTTGCATTATGGTGAATGGACGCCAATGAAACTCAATATAAATGAATCACCCCAACAGTCTGCAAGAGATCAAAGTGAAAGGTTTTCAGTCACAAATATGCAAAATATTCTTGCTAAATTCGTCTATCAAAGACAAGCAGCTTTACGCTTCTTCAGTGAAGGGTTCGCAGCTCAGGAGCTCCTGTGCATCGTTTGATCGGAATCCTCTTTACAACCATCAGGTATTTTGTGGTTAGCGTGGCCAGGTATTTCCCATGACCTGACATATCACTGACCAGGACTTCGCCCTTGGTTCGTGGCATGTCAGGCGAAGCAGCAGTGAATGAGTTTGGCAAAGCTCACTAACATGTAAGAAAAGAAACCATTAACACTCGACCAATCATTACCCCTAAGAGGCCCTCATTTTAAAAAAGGGCTAAAATGACCTTGTTAGGATACCTAATTGGAGGTATACAGTTTACAGGTTGATGCTGAGTTCGCATACACCACACCGGTATTTCTTCCATACTTTTTGATTGATTGCAAAGTTGGCCTATCCCTATTTTCCAAAGCATTCAAACTCCCTCTTTCAGACATCACCATCAGTTACACCCAAAACAGTCACATCTATTAATATTACAGCTACCCCCATCCCACAATCATTAGTGGCTGTGAATTGAAAGATAGAGTCCTGCAAAATAAATTATTGGCCAACTTTCATCTCTGTTCCGCTTCCTCAATTCTCCAGCATGAGTCTAAAATAGATGACCTTGAAAAACTATCATACTATTGTAGGCCAGGAGCCACTGACTGCCCACATCGGTGAAGATTACATGAAAGGTTTTAGGTTTTACGGGATACATGATTGGCTTCTTATATACTTAGAAATAACCAGGACGAAAATGTGGACATCAGTAAAGCTGAGAATCTCCTCCAGTGTGGCTTCCATAGGCAGATGCTGGGATACAGTAGACTCTAGGAGCAGCAACTTAAAACAAGCATTTACAATGCAATGGTCTCGGCATCATTAAAGGTAGAGCTATTGGCATTGCTCATGACATTTCTTTTTTTTTCATTAAATCATAAATAAATGGCATTGTCATTTACATTGCCAATACACAGCACTCTGCACTCAACAGCACACACCACTCTGCACCTGCACTCACTGCTCTGCACACTCACTCTGCACTCACTACTCTGCACTCACTCTCTGCACTCACTACTCTGCACTCACTACTCTGCACTCACTACTCTGCACTCACTACTCTGCACTCACTACTCTGCACTCACTACTCTGCATTCTGCACACTCACTCTGCACGCACTACTCTGCATTCTGCACACTCACTCTGCACGCACTACTCTGCACTCACTACTCTGCATTCTGCACACTCACTCTGCACGCACTACTCTGCATTCTGCACACTCACTCTGCACGCACTACTCTGCACGCACTACTCTGCACGCACTACTCTGCACGCACTACTCTGCACGCACTACTCTGCACGCACTACTCTGCACGCACTACTCACTACTCTGCACTCACTACTCTGCACTCACTACTCACTACTCTGCACTCACTACTCACTACTCTGCACTCACTACTCTGCACTCACTACTCACTACTCTGCACTCACTACTCTGCACTCACTACTCTGCACTCACTACTCTGCACTCACTACTCTGCACTCACTACTCTGCATTTTGCACACTCACTCTGCACGCACTACTCTGCATTCTGCACACTCACTCTGCACGCACTACTCTGCACTCACTACTCTGCATTCTGCACACTCACTCTGCACGCACTACTCTGCATTCTGCACACTCACTCTGCAGGCACTACTCTGCACGCACTACTCTGCACGCACTACTCTGCACGCACTACTCACTACTCTGCACTCACTACTCTGCACTCACTACTCACTACTCTGCACTCACTACTCACTACTCTGCACTCACTACTCTGCACTCACTACTCACTACTCTGCACTCACTACTCTGCACTCACTACTCTGCACTCACTACTCTGCACTCACTACTCTGCACTCACTACTCTGCATTCTGCACACTCACTCTGCACGCACTACTCTGCATTCTGCACACTCACTCTGCACGCACTACTCTGCACTCACTACTCTGCATTCTGCACACTCACTCTGCACGCACTACTCTGCATTCTGCACACTCACTCTGCATGCACTACTCTGCACGCACTACTCTGCACGCACTACTCTGCACGCACTACTCTGCACGCACTACTCTGCACTCACTACTCACTACTCTGCACTCACTACTCACTACTCTGCACTCACTACTCACTACTCTGCACTCACTACTCTGCACTCACTACTCTGCACTCACTACTCTGCACTCACTACTCACTACTCTGCACTCACTACTCTGCACTCACTACTCTGCACTCACTACTCTGCACTCACTACTCACTACTCTGCACTCACTACTCTGCACTCACTACTCTGCACTCACTACTCACTACTCTGCACTCACTACTCACTACTCTGCACTCACTACTCACTACTCTGCACTCACTACTCACTACTCTGCACTCACTACTCAATACTCTGCACTCACTACTCTGCACTCACTACTCACTACTCTGCACTCACTACTCACTACTCTGCACTCACTACTCACTACTCTGCACTCTCTACTCTGCACTCTCTACTCTGCACTCACTACTCTGCATTCTGCACTCTCTACTCTGCACTCACTACTCTGCATTCTGCACACTCACTCTGCACTCACTACTCTGCATTCTGCACACTCACTCTGCACGCACTACTCTGCACTCACTACTCTGCACTCACTACTCTGCACTCACTACTCACTACTCTGCACTCACTACTCTGCACTCACTACTCTGCACTCACTACTCTGCACTCACTACTCACTACTCTGCACTCACTACTCTGCACTCACTACTCTGCACTCACTACTCACTACTCTGCACTCACTACTCTGCACTCACTACTCACTACTCTGCACTCACTACTCACTACTCTGCACTCACTACTCAATACTCTGCACTCACTACTCTGCACTCACTACTCACTACTCTGCACTCACTACTCACTACTCTGCACTCACTACTCACTACTCTGCACTCTCTACTCTGCACTCTCTACTCTGCACTCACTACTCTGCATTCTGCACTCTCTACTCTGCACTCACTACTCTGCATTCTGCACACTCACTCTGCACTCACTACTCTGCATTCTGCACACTCACTCTGCACGCACTACTCTGCACTCACTACTCACTACTCTGCACTCACTACTCTGCACTCACTACTCTGCACTCACTACTCTGCACTCACTACTCTGCACTCACTACTCTGCACGCACTACTCTGCATCTAGCCGAGACCTAAAAACTCCACACATATTGCTTAACAAGATCCCTGCACTCCAGGCTTAACCCATTATTGATGGTACCTCCACTCAGTAAGGCTCCAACTCGGGGGAACTCCTTTCTGTCTAAGAAGCTAAAGTGTGGAATTCAATTCACTGCTCGAATAAGAAGATTGACAATCACCCCCAATTCCATTCGGACTTGCTTCTCCCCACCTCTGATAACACAAGCTACTGACCCGATACTCAAACAAACGGCAAGCGTAAATGCATGGCTGCATCTCCTCTCACACACACCGCAACCTTCCACATGTATGCGCCATGAGATAAGCCGAACCCTATTTGGAGCATGATTTCGAAACTCATGCACCTCAACCAATCTCTCCCACATAGGACTGTACCTAGGGTAGAACCAGATGTGAGCAGTGTACTTTGATATTCAATACACTGACTGACTCCGCTAGCCCCTCATATGTCAGGAGCCTGGTCCATAACTTTACCGATCTCACTGCACTAAATCCTTACTTAATGACGTTATTCATCCTCCAGTCCAGGCGATGAGCATTGTTCTGTAAATGAGCAGGTTCTCTGTTACATCTCAGATGTCCAATTTACATAATTCTAAAATCAGTCAGCCACCTCCTGTCAGCAGCAACAAGTACAACCACCACACACAGCGCTTCTGCACATTCTAAAGCATTTGGCGACCTTCAAATAGTGTATTTAAAGAAAATGATAAGTTCCTCTTTGGAGACTCACGGAGCTGCAGATAAAATTATTTGAGAATCCTGTTGCTGGCAATGCACCGTAAAACCCCAGTTCGCAACTATGTGTCAGGAAAAAAAACTTGAGAGACCTTACCTAATAAATATTTCACCACCAACCACGAACAAATGCAATGCAAAGCCTAGTTTTACACAGTTGCACTGGTTCAAAGTGATATGAAATGCCAGCACCTTTCGTAAACATCCTCTCTCTGGGAGAATAAACCCCAAACCACCTCCATAAATTGTCTTTAACATCTATGCATTGTTAACCGCGGCTACTTGCCGGCCCAGGCTATTGCGCTTGAATGGTCCATTAGCCACTAATATACTCAGCACAATGCCTACCTGCCTACGCACCTGTGCCTGGGGCACTGGGCAGGCGGGGGCACTGTATCCGGAAAAAGAACCCCCACCCCTATCAACTGCTACAGGACTTTTGGGGAGAGGGGAGCCGGACAGAAGGACAGCGACGCGCACCGTACCTGGGGTATGGCCGGCGGTGGTCTCAGGAGGCAGCCGCTAGCCGCTTCGAAATCCTCCGCGGTCCCCCTCACCCAAAGTCGCCCTTCAAATGTAAGGAGGCGGAGGACCCGTGCAGGACAGCACCTACTTCCGGTTTGGCCGGCAATGCTTCCGGGTCGCCGCAGGCAGCGCGGCGGCCCGCCCTGCACGGGGAAGGGAGGCAGCTTTCGAGGAGGACAGCACCTGGCCGCGAGCGCGTTCTCGTGCGCGTGGCCTTAAAAAATCGGCGCGCGCGGCCAGTGCTGTCCTCCTGGGAAGCTGAGCCGCTAACAATAAGGTCTCTGGCGAGAGCGAGCTTCGCTCGCTTCTAGCCGAGACCTAATAAGCACCGGCAAAGCCAATAGGTCTAGCACTAGCTGCCAGCCTTCTGGCAATTCTTGATTTGTCATGGTTTTTTCAAAATGTTATTGGTTTGGAATATTCTGGGTGTTCTGAGGTGTTGTCAGAGAGAACAGGTATTTTAATGTGAGCGAAGCACAGTGCATTACCTCCTTATAATGTTTATAAGAGTGTAGTGGGGAGGAGGACTCAAAAAAAAAACCCCTGTTTGTCACTGTTATAGTTGCACGCGACTGGACTGGGTCTTTATTTTGAAATACAGTTCATGAGTGGAGGGCGACCCTTTCCATTTTCCCTCTTAGCTCCTGTGTGGTTTGAAAGAATTGGAATATTCTGGACCTTCATCAATCTAAAAAAGAATCATTTGCTACTGTCAAAAATTATTTTGATTAAAAAAAACATGCATTGCCTACTCCCCTGTACTGAATGGAACTACTTTGTGATTGGGTGCGTTCCTTGTGAAAGGGAGGCATGCCGTAACTCATAGGGAAATCAGCTATAGGCTGAAGTGAGCTGATGCATTGCCCCTTAATGCATGCTGGAGTGGGTGGAAGAAAAATGTGATTGACACCACCCAAATACATAATGGATGAAGTCTGGATGAGACCAGTATCAGTAACAATGTTCTACACATAGTTTTAGTAAAATTAAAAGGTCTTGGCTAACACAGACCTAAAAAAGTTAATCAGTCTAGCATTGGTTGCAAGCCTGTTGCCATTGAGAAAGAAAGTAAGGAAAGAGGAAGGAAAGAAAGGAGAAATGAAATGAGAAAAGAGAAGGGTGGCAGGGAAGGAACAAAAAAGAACAAAAAAGGAAGGAAAGTGAAAGGAAGGGAAAAGGGAAAGAAAGACGGAAGAAAAAATGAACAAGGAGGAAAGTGAATCAAAAAGAAGGGGAGAAGGGAAGAAAAGAATAGAAAGAAAGCGCTGGAAAGAGAAGGAAAGAAGGAATGGAAAAAACAAATGAAATAAGGGAAGCGAAAGAGAGAACAAAAGAGAAAGAAAGAAGGATAAAATGAGAGGGAAAGTAAGAAAAAAAGAAGACAAAGAAAGAGAGAAAAACAGGAGGCAATAGAATGAGTAGCCAAGAGAAAGAAAAAAGGATTGCGGAAGGCAAGAATGAAAGATGGAAACAAAAGAAAAAGGAAAAAGGAAAGAGAGACAGGGTGAAAGAAATTAGGAAAGAAAGAAAGAGGAAGAGAAAGAAAAAAAGTTTTTAAAAAAGATAACCTAATACAGAACAGTTTCAAATTGGCACAACTGGGTATGCTGTGAAATAGCCGCAGTCGGGTAAGTAAAGCACTCCAAAAGGAATTTACAACAGCATTGGCAGGAGATGGGATCTGATAAAGACGGAATATGAACCAGAAGTGTCCTAGTATCACATCTGGGTCTAAATCAAAAGGCCACATAAAAATAATTATAAAGTAGAAACACTGTCACTGTGGGGAACTAGCTAGTGTAGGAATGTGCCCCTTATAGAGAGCAAAATGCAGCACTCAAATAGAAGTTAACCAGTGGTTTAAGTAGGCTGACCCATTGAACCATGCTATATGAGTAGTGGGCAAATGCAAAACGTGAATGACACAACAAGAGACCAATGGATGGAGAGAGGTGACTGAAAGACCTATCAGAAAGTTTACTGTACATATTTCAGTGAAATCAAAAGGTCTTGGCTAAAACCAGACCTAAAAAAAAACCCATGCAGGTTGAGAAGGGAGGGAACTGTTATCCCCAGATGTTAGAAAAGGAAGTTGGCTGTGTTTCAGCAGATACAGACATCTACCAAAAAGGGAAACATACATGATCACAGATGCAAAGAGGACTTATCTGTTAGTGACCTGTTGACCTCCTGCTTTTCGTGTTGTCTGCTACTGGAGGCTGCACTGTCCGCTTTGCTCCACCAACCCCGGACTCTTCAAGCCCCGGATTCCTGCCAACTCCTCGCGGTTCCCGCTCCGCGGGACCCGCTTCGCTGTTAAGGCAGGCAGACTGGGCAAGGACGTAACAAGCTACAGAAAGGGCGTAGCAGGGCTGCGAGCGCGCAGGGACTCGATGTTCCAGGAGTCCCTGCTGGCCGATCAAACACACCTGGCCCGCTCTCCCTGCTAGCCCCGCCCCCCTGAGCGCCGGGGGATTGAAAGGCTCAACCCTAATCATCCCATCAACTATTTAAGTGGATTACGACCCCGCTGCGCGGGAGCGCGCCCGGGAGAAGCCCGGGACAAGGGCGGGACCGTCTGTGGCCGTCAGGGGCTGAAAGAGGCTGGGCTGGGCCCACTCTCTTTCATCTGAATCTTCTTGACTCCGGCTGAACCAAGGAATAGATTACGGACATGCCCTCACCGGCACCATGTGAAACCCCATCAAGGGCGGGGGGAAGCAACACAGGGACTCTGGACAATTATTTCAAATCCGCCAAAGGAGATGGGGGAAAAGAAAGCTCCTTAGAGAGGCGCAGGGCAGAGCGTCGTCGCTCAATTGAAAATATGAAAAGTAGACCCCTTAGTGAGATCATCCCCTATCCCATTTCCCAAGAGGAAGGCACCCCCACCGATAGCCAAAATCAACCAACCCAAGAGGACTTTCCCCTACTATTACGGGAAACCCTTACTACCCCTGGTACACTGTCCGAAAAGAACATAGAGATCATCCCATCCTTAACATCCACCAATATGGCAGTTGATTTGGTCACCCAAACCCCCGCTAAACAAAAGCAAGAAAAGCAAGCCAAAGCAAAGTGTTGTGGTTGATCTCCATGGGCCCCCACCCAGCAAACGCAGAAGGAAGACAAGGGGGGGGGGGGGCAGGGGAAAACCAAAATATCCCACTTAGATTTTGGTAAAAAACATAAAACCGTATTCCCCCCTGTCAGGGATAGGGATAATGTGCACACCGCTACCTCTCCTAAGGATCCAAGTGCTATCACTGTTGTTACCAACAGTGACCCAGTGGTTAATCCGTCCAATATAGCCCCCTCTCTCACATCTCTAGGGAGTATAGAATTCTTACTCCCCTCACTCTTGCAGCCCATCAGTGAAAGTATGAAAAAAGTCGAGATTAGGCTTACCATTCTAGAGGCAACTCTTACTACCCTGAACACCTTAGTTAGTAAGCAATCCAAAAATATGGGGCCCAACCCTCCCATAGGTACTTTACCTAACAAACATAACCCCCCCAATATAGGAGTCTCACAGGGTGCCAACAAAGGACCCTCCCAGGGCGCCCCCACTGTCCTTCCTTTGCAGCCACTTATGCCTATTTCAGTTCCGGCCCCACGAAACACTCTAACCAATATGCCCCCACAGTTAATAGACCCTGTCCCCCACAGTCTACAGACAGGGATCAACTCTGGGCTCCCCCAAGCCGTTAGTACTTCCTCTCCCTCTCCGGCCCGGCTTGCTCAAAGATCACGGAGACCAGATCTGCCCCCAGAAGCCAACAGGTTAACGGTGGTTTTAGCAGGTGCCCCCCCTCTACAAAGAGGAGAAAACGAAGATTTCCAATCCCTGAAGAAGAAAGTCATTAAATGGCTGAATTGGAATCGACCCCTACCACCACAATTTAATAATGAGATCATCATGGTCAGAAGGGTGCCTTGGCTGGGGAAGACGAGGAAAACAATAATAGGGGATTGTATAATGGTAACTTTCAAGGACCCAGGTACTGTTTTGCATATTTGTGCAGGGGTGAATCGATCATTGGATTCCCCCATACGGACCCTGCCAGTCTCCTTTTTCTTTCCTCCTATCCGCATGCATTATAACCCGCCGCATGGAGATTGGACAAGGGTGGAACGGAGACACAGACACAAAGAATATGTCCAACGCCCAAATTTCCAGCTACCTGATACACCCTATTTTCATTACAACCGCTTTAACTGCTTGAACGGTCTAGACGGGGTTGACTGACTGCCCACCAACAACCCTGGGACCCTGGACAATGGCTCCTGCAGCCCCCCTGAGCCACCTGGCCTCATTGTTGGCAATGTCCCTGATGCACCGACTGGTTTAACATCTGAAACCGTCTCCGCCCACTCTTCTGGCACGGCAATTGACACCTCCGAATACCTGAGATTAATCTGGTGGAATGTTGCCGGACTAGCTAATAAACTGGCCGATCAAGACTGGTTAAACTACATCGAGACTGGAGACGTTTGCATGTTTCAGGAAACCTGGGCAAGAGAAGACTATGGGCACCAAGGTTACCAGTCATTCTTTATCCCAGCCAGGTGGGAGGGCAAAGGTCGCCCATCAGGCGGGCTCACAACCTGGGTTGCATCTCACCTAGGCTGCAAGGCAACACGGTTACCGGCCACCTCCGACGATATCCTTGTGGTTTTACTATCCTGGCCAAACCAAGCAAAACTTGTCTTAATCAACATCTATTCCAGGCCAGTTGGAATTGCCAAGGAATCCCCTACCATAGATGAACTCACGAACTACCTATCTGAACTACCAAGTGACTTACCCTATGTGGTGGGAGGGGATTTAAATTCCCACTTTGAGCCACTGCCAGGTCTTCTAGAGGGGTTCCCAATGGAGGAAGAGGCTAGATGGTCAGTGCCCCCGGTAGAAGCTCCCCCCCCGAAGGCGTGGACTCCCCTTGCATTACAGATCACAGCCCTTACCCTATTTTCATTACAACCGCTTTAACTGCTTGAACGGTCTAGACGGGGTTGACTGACTGCCCACCAACAACCCTGGGACCCTGGACAATGGCTCCTGCAGCCCCCCTGAGCCACCTGGCCTCATTGTTGGCAATGTCCCTGATGCACCGACTGGTTTAACATCTGAAACCGTCTCCGCCCACTCTTCTGGCACGGCAATTGACACCTCTGAATACCTGAGATTAATCTGGTGGAATGTTGCCGGACTAGCTAATAAACTGGCCGATCAAGACTGGTTAAACTACATCGAGACTGGAGACGTTTGCATGTTTCAGGAAACCTGGGCAAGAGAAGACTATGGGCACCAAGGTTACCAGTCATTCTTTATCCCAGCCAGGTGGGAGGGCAAAGGTCGCCCATCAGGCGGGCTCACAACCTGGGTTGCATCTCACCTAGGCTGCAAGGCAACACGGTTACCGGCCACCTCCGACGATATCCTTGTGGTTTTACTATCCTGGCCAAACCAAGCAAAACTTGTCTTAATCAACATCTATTCCAGGCCAGTTGGAATTGCCAAGGAATCCCCTACCATAGATGAACTCACGAACTACCTATCTGAACTACCAAGTGACTTACCCTATGTGGTGGGAGGGGATTTAAATTCCCACTTTGAGCCACTGCCAGGTCTTCTAGAGGGGTTCCCAATGGAGGAAGAGGCTAGATGGTCAGTGCCCCCGTAGAAGCTCCCCCCCCGAAGGCGTGGACTCCCCTTGCATTACAGATCACAGCCCTTACCCTAAAGTTTGGAATTAGAGCCTGTAATGGGCGAATGAGATCTGAATTACCCAGCAGAACCACCTATAATAGAGTGGGAAGAGAGTCTCGCTTGGATTATGTCTTGGTCCAAATAGCGAAGTGGCCAACCATCCGGGACTTTAGGGTAAAGGAAAGGTTAGATAGTGACCATAATGCACTTGAGCTTGATCTCATTCACCCTGGCCTTCAGACTCCTACAATGTCTCCGGAGGGGAGCAAACCTGAACTCCTCCTGGAAAACAACAGGAGAAGAATCAGGTGGGAACACCTGGTCACAAGTAAGGAGAAACTTCCGAGGCATTATGACGGGATCATCCCCATCTTGGAAACTGTGGGAGATTTAGATACCGGGGTGGACAATAAAGACTCTCAGGCCAAATTATATCAGGCACATGAGGACCTCATAAAAGTTGTGGCCCCTAACCTCTTTAGTAACGCACGGAATTCAAGTAGGGGGTGGCCATGCAAATCCTCATGGTACAACTCAGCCTGCAGAAGGGCAAAAGGGGAGCTCCTTACATCTATCAAGGAGGGTCTAGGGGGGGATAAGCTAAGAGAAAGTAGACGGGCCTATAAAAAACTTGTTGCCCACGCTAAAGCTGAATGGGAGGAAAATCAATGGGAAGAGCTTACTAAGGCCCTAGCGATAAAAGACCATCGATTGTTTTGGAGGATAGTGAGCGGGGGGTCGGAAAATCTCCATTCGGCAATCGAGCCAAACATCGCACCAGGGGTGTGGCAGGCACATTTTCAGTCTCTCTACAGCTCTGAGCCGGGAGAATCTATCACTGAGACTGGGGTTGGTTGGCCAGACTATGAGGGGGATCCAATAACTCTGGGCGAGGTCACTGCTGCAATAGCAGGACTCACCTCGGGAAAGGCGCCAGGGATGGATGGCATACCCGGGGACCTGTTCAAACAGGAGCCCATTGTTTGGGCCCCCTATCTTGCCGCTCTGTTCAACTGAGTTCTCAGCGGCATGGAAATCCCTAGTACTTGGCTGGGGGCGGAGGTGGTGCCCATATTTAAAAAGGGCTTGACTCTCCTCCCAGCCAACTACAGACCCATCAGTTTAATTGATGTGGCACAGAAACTGTTTGGCAGGGTACTGTTGAATCGGCTCCAGGACTGGGCAGAAAAGGTGGGTGTCCTTAGCCCCTACCAGGCGGGATTCAGAAAGGGAGTTTCTACAGTGGACCAGGTTTTTCGATTGAACATCACCTATTGGAGGGCAGCAATATTCGAGGGCGGCAGTCTTTACACAATTTTTGTGGATCTACGTGCCGCCTTCGACCTGGTGCCCAGAGGGAAACTCTGGAGCGTTCTGGCAGAGATGGGCGTCCCCCCGGACATCCTGTTAATCTTACAGAGATTACACCATAATAACTATGCTCGAGTGAGGTGCGGGAGGTCCGGGGTACTTACGGATAGATTCCCCGTTGATCGAGGGGTAAGACAGGGTTGTGTGCTGGCACCAACCCTGTTCTGCCTCTTCGTCAACGGGGTAATCGCCCACCTAAATGCCATCGACTACACCGACGCCCCCAAGCTGAACGGCAGCAGGGTGCCTGCAATTATGTTTGCAGATGACACCCTGCTGCTGTCTAAAACCCCAATGGGGATACAGAGGATCCTCGATTCATTTGTGGCCTTCTGCACTGACAGGGGGTTAGAAATTAACACGGCTAAAACTAAATTTATGGTTTTGAACCCAAGCCAAAAATTGCGGCCGAACCCGCTATTGGGAGCCGCACGGCTCGAGAGAGTTTCCACCTTTGAATACCTCGGTGTGACTCTCAATGAAACTATGTCTTGGGGATCACACCAGAGCAGGGCGAACCTTAAATTGGTACAAACTACAGGGGGCATCGCTCGGATGATGAATGGCTCCTCATACCGTCCGCTGGGGTCGCTTATCCAGATCTACAAGGTACAGGCCAGGGGCGCAACTATGTATGGGGCGGAACTGTGGGGACATACATTCTGTCGTAGTCTGTCCACAACGGAGAATAATTTCATCAGACAGATAGTCGCACTTCCGTCCAGCACCCCGCTCCTTCCCCTGAGGCTAGATCTGGGTCTGCGACCAATAGCCGACGAAATAGGTTTGAGACCCATAGCTTTCTGGCGAAGGCTGTGGAGTAGCGATGATCTTTCCGCCTATAGGGCGGAATTGATGGAGCTATTGACCCACCCGAAAGCGCTTCGGATCCCCTGGATAAAATACATCCAAAATACCTGTATGACAATGGGGTTCTCTGACCTATGGACAGATCCTGCTAATGCCGCACCAAACATTTCTAAGAGATCCCTGGCCAATGCATATCACGAACAAAAATTAGCTAGGGCCCTAGATAGCCAGGGTGAAGGGTCACTATCCTCTGTATTCGCACAAAGTAAGGACTTGTACAGGTTTGAGGGGGTTTTAGATGCCATTTCCCCTGTGCTGGCCAGGAAGCTGTTTCTCCAATGGAGATATGGCACATTGCCCCTTCGATCTTTTACCAGTTCCTGGTCATCACCCCCCACCACTAAGCAGTGTCCGGCCTGTAATGCCGCGGAGGAAACTGATTTACACGTGGTCCTCTTTTGCCCAGTTTATAAGGTTGCGGGGAAATATTGGCTCCTTCCACTGATTAGAAACTTGGGTTGCAGGGAGTATGACCCAATGTATAGAATTTTAAAAACTGATGTTGCAGGCCCAACTGTGTTTGCACTAGCAACATTTTTTACTAATGTCTGGCACACTCGCACCCGTATTTTGAAGATGCAGGCTCCCTCTTAATTTTAAGATTTATAGTTCTTAAGGCATTTTAGCAATATGTAATCCTAAGGTTTTATACTGTTTAAGTGTGTATTGATTGATTATACATGTTGATTTTACTGTGATTGTATATGTTTTATTGTTTATCTTTTATGGCCAATGGCCGAAATAAAGATTGGAATAATAAAAAAAAATAATAATATACTCAACAGTAACGTAAAACATTGCTTCAAAGAAATAGCGAGTAAACATTTTTTTCATTTCACACCATCTCTACATTAGAAATAGGAAGTCATTTAGTAAAGAACAACACACAATTTGAAATGACCTCACAGACACGCATGAAAAAACAGTAAAGTAAACAAAGTAAACAGTTTACCGAGATAAAACCTTCCAAAATCTTATTCTTCACATTAGTGTGTGTAAATTGTCAAGTACAACATTTATAATCTAGTGCCAAGGCAACTGATTAAATAAATTGTTCTACTCAATTATTCTAACAAGGGGGTAGTGTGCCCTGTGACAAACGGCATGCCCTGTGCATTAATAAGACTCCAGGGGTTTAATGTGGAAGCTTTATGTCATAAATACACATCTTTATTAGACCTGCGTCTGAAAACAGGAGCCGTACTGTTTATACAGAGACTGGTAAACCACACTTAATGCAGAGTACTAAGCAGCCCATTACATATTTTAGTCATGCATTACTTTTTATAGGGTGAATTCATTGTTTATAATGAATCTGTAATGATCCTGTTTCAAGGTGCTGCACATTTATTGCAGGATGTATTACAATGTAGTTCCCAAGAGGGCAGTACATCCACAGTATGCCAAGCTGATCATTGGTCCGGATGGAATTTTTTTTTTTCAATTCACCCATCTGGTTCCACGAAGCTGCTTAAGCCTTCATATGACCTCCACTAAGCAGCATTATACTTTTTGTGTGTCATGAATGGCTTTGCTGATATCCTGTAGCTATCCTTGTTTCCTTCTGGAATTTCTTCTCTGACTGCTCCTGACGGGACTCTGCACAACTGAGTAATGTTTTATGTGAAGAGAGTCTGTCGATGCATGCTCCATGGTGGCAGACTAACATATCGTTAGAAGAGTATGTAAAATATTTATTTTGTCTAGGTCTGTTTACTGCTGCCAGAGTAGATAGCCCGCTAGATAAATAGGTAGGTAGGTGAGTAGGTGGATGGAGGGATGGATGGATGGACAGACAGACAGACTTGGTGTTATGGAATGCAGATGAGGTAGGTGATTACATTGCTAGATGGACAAACTGCTTTATTTGTTGCATATGGATTACAGATTAGATAGATAGATGGGTAGATATATAGGTAGATAGATAGATCTCAAAGAAACCAATCCGTATGCTCCAAAGTACCATTTGATGATGTAATAATAAATTCCAGTATCCAGCCCAATATCTTGCGTACCGTATCAGCGATCCCTATATGCCCAAACTCCTATCTTCACCGCGGACACAATCCCCCCCGTACTTTCGGTGAAGATCGCCGTTTGGGTAACTCATATATATAACTCAAGATCCAAGAGTATAAACGTCTTACCTAATATTCGGAAGAAATATTTTGCTGCATAACATCACAATACTGATTCGCTTCGAATGATATAAAAATGCCCTGAAGAAGTTCTGATTTACAGAACGAAACACGTCGGCTGTGGCATAAAATTCAAAGAAAATAAAAGTACTTAAGAAAGAATCACAAATCTTCTCTTCAATACTGACTCAGTATGAAATTACATGATTACACATGTTTTGAGAGTGGTGCAGCACCAAATTTTGAGACAAAAATCTTAGGCTATCTGGCCTTTGTGGACCTCAGGGCAGCCTTTGATATGGTCCCACAGCTGCACCTTTGGCCCACCTTGGCCACTGTGACCTGCTGGATATCCTTATTAGACTCCACAGTAACATTACTGCACAAGTCAGATGGGGCTCAGGTGGTAATCTGACTGACCCTATCTTAGTGAAGCGCGGGTGAGCCAAGGGTGTGTACTCATGCCCACTCTCTTTTTTTCATATATCAACAATGTTTCTTTTCTAGGTGAGTGCAACCATGATTCCCCTAAATTAGCCGGTCGCTCCACCCCAGGACTCCTTTTCGCAGATGACACCCTCCTGCTCTCTCGAACTCCATCAGGTCTCCAAAATGTATTGAATACATTTCATGTGTTTTGTGTTATTCACAGGCTCGAGGTGAATACTACCACAGAGGGAACTTTTAGTTAAATGGGGAACTTCTCAAAGTAGTAGGAACACTTGACTTCCTGGAGATTGGAATTGACAAGAGCAGGACTTGGAAATCACAGATGGAAAAGAGCAAGGTGGTTCTACTACATTCTGCCTCAGCCATTACTAAGAGATTTAAGACAACTACCCTCAAACCTGCACCTTCAGCCCTTGAGGTATATAGAGCAACAGCACAGGCAGCTGCACTTTACAATGCAGAAGTCTGGAGAATAACGAACCTCAAAGGTCTGACTAACAAAAAAATAAATTCCCTGAGATCTTTATTCAGCCTCCCGCAGAGTACAGCCACATGGCCACTTTATTTTCACAGGACTCTAAAATAGGTGGGAGACTTATCAATGTTAAAAACACTTCTCTACTGGGAGAGGCTGTGGTCAACTCCAGAGCTCCATCAATACAAGTTAGCAGTGGAGGAAAGTAAGCACCACATCAATGCTCACCTTCTCCCCTGGTTTAAGTTGGTTAAATCTCATTTCATTGCTTTAGATTTGAGTGACCATTGGAGTAACACTTCCACAACAGGGGCCGGCACCAAGAGTAGAGTCAAAGCAGCATTCTGGGAAAAGTAAATTAATGAACACCATTAAAATAGGAAATCCAGGGACTGATAGACGTATTCCTACCCTGTAAAGTTCTCCCAGTTAAATAAGCATCCAACCACCTATGGCACAGATATTTTACATACAATTTAGAGTGGGAACACTGTTAGTTAACAATTTTACGCATAGAAGGAAGCTCCATAAATTCATCCCCTTACATTGTGACTTTTGAAAATATGCTAGTGAAGATTTTGTCCAAAATATGTTAGGCCTAGGCAGAGTTGTATCAAACCGTTGTGTAATTTGTGGTGGTGTGATCTTATCTGGTGGCTTATCGTAGCCTGAGATGCCGCACGTCAGGTTGTGGTATTTGGAATTAGCTGATATCTGTACACTGTGTAGGTATATAGAAAAAAGGGGGAAGAGTTATTTTAAATGTACATGCACTTGACTTTGTATTTGATTAATCCATAAATACGTGACCCTGTGAGGTCCAGTGGTTGACGTGGCTCAGAAGCTGTAATACTGTTCTCCTCTTTTAAATTGAACTGTTATTATTGCTATATGTATCTGGTTTATTAAAAATATATATTTCATTTTGGTTCTTGCATCATCCACATCCACCCTAACTAAGTGACTGACTGAGCATGGGGATATTTCTCGTTTAAACTATTTTAATGGAGTCCCTTCCTGGCGATTGTTGTATTATGTTTTCCCAACTCATTTACTTGTATTGGGATTATAAATGATAATGGCATGAACTTGCCTTGTATATATTTTATCTAATGTGCTTTTATGATCTAAAGATCTGAAATAAAGTTGAAATTTAATTGAATTGATTCGATAGAGCGATTGGCAGCCTTTTTTAGTGAGTCTGGAATACAGATCAAGTAGATGACATACAAAGATAGATCGAAGATAATAGTATCATTGCTAGGTAATTACAAAAACAGCAACAACTGTCTCTATTTGGGGTATCAGGAATGTTCCACCTAATGGTCAGTGCTATTAGGGAGAGTAGATGTTTTTCATCAGGTACCAGTGAGCACCTTCCTTTTCTTTAAAGACTTCTGGTAAGATGGATGCTTGTTGCTTGCCTCATGGTGGCTACTGTACTTTCTTGCTGTCACTCAAGGTTGGTAGCCTTGAGCAGCACTGGGGCAGCATGTTCCATCTAGCCAGATGTCCCAGTGGAAATCTAGCTGCATAGAATGAAACGGATGTATTGAGAAACTTCATCCAAGGTGAAGTTGTAAATCTTTGCCAATTTTTGCAAGAAGAAGAGCATCTGACTTTGTCCAATTGCATGACCCTAGTTTTAAATTCATACTCCCCTTGAGTTAACAATGCCATGAAAATCCTTATATTGACTCTCTTTCCATGAAAGATGTCTTCAATTTTCAGACTTCAACACAATAGATCTGTTGTTCCTGTCCATGGGAAGTAGCATCTAAGAATTATTTGAAAAATGTAATGCTATCTTGTGCGGTCATGGGGAAGCCTGCGGTCCTGCGGGGGTGAAACTCCCTTTTGTTAAAAGGTGGTATTTTTGCCCATGACATTTTTGTATGTAGATTAATGATATTGTGTAGAACAATATCCAGAAGCCTATTCTACAAAATGAGATTACTAACATGCCCTAATATTATTATTTATGGACCACAGCAAACTGTACTGTGGAAGGTACGAAAGCACCACCAACTCATCCACGCCACCAAGAAAACCGCATTCAAGGAACGACTGGACAAGAACGCACACAACAGCAAGGAACTCTTCAACATCGTCAAAGAGCTCTCCAACCCCAACGCCGGAAACAACGACATCACCCCTTCGCAAGAACTCTGCAACTCCCTCGCCTCCTACTTCCACAACAAGATCGCGGACATACACAACAGCTTCAGCACTCAACCGACGCACGCCACGACCGAACCTCCGCTCCCCACCACCACCCTCCGCGCCTGGACTCTGATCAGCACCGAAGACACCGTCCGTACGATGAACTCCATCCACTCCGGATCTCCGACCGACCCCTGCCCTCACCACGTCTTCAACAAGGCCGACGCTCTCATCGCACCCCACCTGCGGGACATCATCAACACCTCCTTCGACACCGCTACCTTCCCGGAGAGCTGGAAGCACGCCGAACTCAGCGCCCTACTCAAGAAGCCATCATCCGACCCCACCGACCTCAAGAACTACCGCCCCATCTCGCTGCTCCCGTTTCCTGCAAAAGTCATCGAGAAGACCATCAACAAGCAGCTGGCCGCCTTCCTCGAGACGAACGGAGCCCTCGACCCCTCGCAGTCTGGCTTCCGGGCCAACCACAGCACCGAGACCGCCCTGATCGCAGCCACCGATGACATCCGAGCTCTGCTCGACAACGGAGAAACAGCGGCCCTCATCCTCCTAGACCTCTCCGCGGCCTTCGACACTGTCTGCCACCGTACCCTAGTACAGCGCCTCAGCAACGTCGGAGTCCAGGAGAAGGCACTGGAGTGGATCATCTCCTTCCTCGCCGGAAGGACACAGAGAGTCCGCCTCCCTCCGTTCAGATCTGAAGCCACCGAAGTCATCTGCGGCGTTCCTCAAGGCTCCTCGCTCAGTCCAACCCTCTTCAACGTCTACATGAGCCCCCTCGCAGACATCGCACGCCAGCACAACCTCAACATCATCTCCTACGCCGACGACACCCAGCTGATCCTCTCCCTCACCAACGACCCCGCCACCGCCAGAGCCAACCTACACGAAGGGATGGAAGAGGTAGCCGAATGGATGAAGAACAGCCGCCTGAAAATGAACTCGGACAAGACGGAAGTCCTCATCCTGGGATCCTCACCCTCCGCCTGGGACGACTCCTGGTGGCCCCCCGCCCTAGGCAGCGCACCCAAACCAACAGACCACGCACACAACCTGGGTTTCATCCTGGACTCCTCCCTCTCCATGACCAGACAAGTCAACGCCGTCTCCTCGTCATGCTTCAACATCCTGAGCATGCTACGTAAGATCTTCCGGTGGATCCCCACCGAGACCAGGAAGACGGTCACCCAGGCCCTCGTCACCAGCCGTCTGGACTACGGCAGCTCCCTCTACGCCGGAACCACCGCCAAACTCCAGAAGAGACTCCAGCGGATCCAGAACGCCTCAGCACGAGTCATCCTGGACATCCCCCGTCGCAGCCACATCTCCGGACACCTGAGAGACCTGCACTGGCTCCCGGTCAACAAGAGAATCACCTTCCGACTCCTCACCCACGCACACAAAGCCCTACACAACCAAGGCCCAGGATACCTCAACAGCCGCCTCAACTTCTACGCTCCCAAACGCCAGCTTTGATCGACCGGCCACGCCCTCGCCGCCGTCCCCCGCATCCGAAGAGCCACCACAGGGGGACGGTCCTTCTCCTACCTCGCCGCCAAGACATGGAACTCCCTCCCGACCCACCTCCGACTGACCCAGGACCACCTCGCCTTTAGGAAGCAACTCAAGACCTGGCTGTCCGAGCAGTAGCGGACCCCCCTCCCCTAGCACCTTGAGACCCTCTGGGTGAGTAGTGCGCTATACAAATGCTCTGATTGATTGATTGATTGAAGGTGTCAAGCTGCAGCTGGTGAGTCAACGTAAGTACTCGGGTCTATATTTTGCACATAGCAATAGTTGGGTTAGGCAGATTGACATAAGTAAGATAATCCTGGTAAATAGACAGGCTGACTTAATGACTTTAACTGAAAAGCTGCTCAACAAGATATTACTCGCTCCTTGAAGCTTTTTCAGGACTTATCTAATCAGGGGTTTTACCAAGTTTTAAGTTGTACGTCCACACTTGCTGCAAACAAATTAAGGTAAAACAAATTGGCAAACCAAATTGGTCTCTCTTTTACACCGAGCTGTTGGCTGTCCCAGTGTTTGTCTGTAAAGTATTTCGAAATACTGGAAGAAAGGCAAACACATATCTTATTATATCTCAAAATCGTACACTGATATCAATGTTGTCACACGTTATAAATGGTGATGTTTATTTTTCAAATACTTTTCACTCAGGAAACTTTGAACAGAATTTAGAAAGAATAAGGAAATGTATGAATGTGAAGGGAAAAACTTGTCAAGACCTAATTTACTTACCACAGTATTCAGCCATTGGGCCTTCTGTAGTAGGCTAGGTAGCATATTTATAGACCTCCAAGAGTGCCTTGCTAAGTACACCTTCTACCTCATATACAAGCTGAGTGAGTGCAGCAAATTGATGTTGTAAGAAGAGAATTGAAGGTACAAGGGAAAGAAACGTCTCAAGATCAGGATTGCAAGTACTTGGAGGGGAAAGAAATCGGTGGGTTTTATGATTAAATCATGTAAATCTGATCAACAGCTCCCTTATATAGATATTTTACCCAACTGCTACATTAGAAATGAAGTTTTAAGATTATGAATAGGAATTAATCCTTGCTATATGAATGACGGGATAAAAGCGGTTATGATGGATCCCGAAGGAAATTGCACCTGCAACCTAGGCGCAAAATACGATATTTTGCACATATTATTAGATTGTCTCAAGATCCTTGACACACGGAAATTGTTTTTACAACCAATATTTTTAAAATATGGGATAAAGAACCATGCACAGGCAGCAGAATTGCTAACGGAAATGACCTATTTGGACATAGCATGTGCACTGGGGAAATTTATGCTTGAAGTTAAAAAAGTTTTTAGTGTTTATAAAATTGGGATTCATTGAATTTCATTTTAGGATAACAGGAATTAGATTAGAAAATGAAATAACTATTTATTATGGTATTATACTTTTATTGTGTATAAACGATTAATGATATTGTATTATGGAAAGATGGAAATGTCCTTATTATTTTATGTTTACGAACCGAGGGTCTAAATAAACATTACCTTTGACTTGACATTACTTGAGTGCAGCAGTCAGATTCTCCCCACAGCCATAAAAGCCTTTGTGTGCCAAGGTTTGTGCTTTTTTTCACACTTTGGAATGCAGAATAAAAAGCTAAAATAATCTTGAAAGTCTACCCTTCAACCATGCTGCAGCAAACTTATCCCTGTTACTGTGCTTTGACAGACAAGCTGGGAGCAACATACCAAGGGGGAGCAGAACAGCACTCAATGGTGACAGTGAGTCCACTCTCATGAAGTGCTAAATGAAGGAGCAAAAAGAATTTCCCTACATGTGAGTAGTGGAAATATACAAGTCGCCAACCAAAAGGATGTTAAAGAGCCTATGCCCCAAGGGAAGGAAATACGCAAATTGAGGAAGGCAAGTAATTAAATAAGAAGCAAGCAAATGAGAGTGACAATAAATCCAACCAATGCTTAGTAATCATAAAGGTGTAATGCACTGTAAGTTCATGATAGGTCTTTTGCAGCCAGGTAGTTTGCACTGTCTGGTATGTGAGACTGAATGATTTAAAAGTATTTATTTGATATCAAGTTTAGGGGAATGATTCAATTAAGGTAGACAGAGGCCAGAATCTAAGATCAGTTGTTTCAACAGCAGTTTTACCTCTGACACCATTAATCGCACTACATTTTCAAACACAGATGTCCCTATTATTTGACTCTGTGGTTGTACTTCATACTTCTTTTTCTTCAAAAAACTTTTTGACATTTAAGTATCCCTTCACCATTATGCACAACACATATATACAAAACATGATTTTACTGAACATCAAAGACCATTATTGAAAAATAATTAATACACAGAAAAAACGATCATAGGTTTGATTTTCCCATACATTACATTATGTTTTGATTCACTTCAAACATTGCTGTCAAAAAATGAGATATCCTTATACTTGTGCGGTCTTACAATTAAACATACCTTGGTGTTTCCTTTGTTCGAGATTTTACACTACATGTCTTTTTCAAAATTGATGCTTACTGCAATTTTAGACTGTGCTTATAATGCCAGAAAATATATACTGAGTCCGAAGCCAGACATTCTTGAGTCCTGACGAAGTTCCCTCTAGCAATCGGGAACAAAACGTGTTGGCTGTGTGCCAGTTTTTACAATTAACATAATAAAAAGAAGCAATTTTGGATTTACTTTGGCCTTTTCATTGACTCCGCATCATGTGCACCTTCCTTATTCTGGAACATAATGTACAGTAGATGCCATATATCTACGAGAAGAATTCATTCATCATGGTTAGGCACTATAGAATAAGTAAGCATCCATGTTTTTGTCAAGCTTTTGTGAGAAATGGGGTTGTTGGTTGACCTGGGTCAGGGCCGAACTGGCCTTAGCGGGCAACAGGCATTTCCACGGGAGGCTGGAAGGGTGGGAGCCGGTTTTGCCCCAGTTTTGGAGCTATGCTGCAATATGGGCCCCATTAACAAAAGCAGAAATGCTTCAAACTTACCCCCCCCCTCCCCCCCGGGGAGGCTGATCTGGCAAAATTGCCAGTGCTGCTTTGGGTTCCCAGTCAGTCCAGCACTGACTGCGGACCTGGTCAGGCAACAGCCACAATCCCTTGCAGGGTGAATCACACAAACTAACTAAATTAGCCTTTGCTTTAACCTGGGTAGCTTGGCACACAAGCTTGGCTTAACTTAGAGCCAGTGTCTAAGTATTCATTCAGCACACAAACAGCAATTAAGTGAAAACACATCACAAGAAAAATCCCAACCCAATTTTGAAAAATAGATTACATTTATTAAATTATTCGACACCAAAACTCCACTGAGTAAAAACCAGATATATTGATTTTTAAGGAATTAAGTGGAAATAGTGCCAAAAATCACAAAGCACCAACAAGGTGTGTCTTGCCGCACTGGATCTCAAAAGTTCAGGCCAACCGGGATGGAGCATGGGCCAGCTACAGGGAACAGGCTTGGACCAGCTGAGAAGAAATACCTCAATCCAGGCTGCGTCAACATCGAGGATCCTTTTGACAATGAGGTTGCAGTGCGCAGACAAGCACTGGTGTTGATCCACGTGGCGGTGTGCTGGTCCTGGTTGCACAGCAGTGGCAATGTGTCTGCTCCAATGAGCAGTTTACTGCGTCACCGTCGAGGCTGTCGATGGGATGCAAGGACCTTGCGCCGAGTAGAGCGTCAAGTAGTGTTGGTTCAGAAGGTGATTTGTCAACTCCAAGCCAAGCAATAGCAGTGCTGCGCAAGTTCTGATCCAAGCAACAAGGCAATGTGCCTGTTTGATCCACACAGCAGCGGTACTGTTCTCCACAGTGGTGACGATGCATCAGTTCTGTTAGAACAAGCACCTTAGGCCTACTTTCAAGGGACCAGGACTGGGATAGCACCACTTGGCAAGGTGGACTCACAAATGGCAGAGTCCAGGTGCAGTGGCAGGACAGTTGGAAGTTTTTTTATAACTTTGAGAGTTCAGGTCAGGATGCAACCAACTAGCCCTTAGAGTCACTCTGGGTTCAAGGGATGAAGGTCCAGTCCTTCACACACAGGCAAGGAGGGCATCAGGGCAGCATAGCAAGGTAGCAGTTTGTCCAGAGCAGCAGTCCAGCAGAGTGGCAGTCCTTCAACAGCACAGCAGTCCTTTTTCCTGGCTGAGTATCCACAGGTCTAGAAGTGTACTGAAGTGGTAGGGTGTGAGGTCCAGTTCTTATACCCAGTGGTGCCTTTGAAGCATGTAAGACTTGAACGTTTCATAGAATGGCTTTTAAGTGCACAGAGGTCCTACTTTCCTGTCCTGCCCCCAGACTCATTACAGGGGGGGTATGCAGCATTTTTGTTGGGACAGGACAGCCTATTGAGTTGTAGGTGTGAGGCTGTGCCCAGTTCCTCCCTACCATCCTCCCAGGATGGTCGAGCACATCACACCTAAGCTCCCATTGTGTGTGGCTGTCTAGGGGGAATCCAGCCCAGACATCAACCTCCTCAGACGTGCATCAGAGACAAGCTGCAGGCACCAAGGGATAAGAGCAGGAAAATGGCAACTCTCTAAATGTGGTATTTCCAAAAAACTAATGATACATTTGATTCACCATTAAAGAAGACTTCTCAATGCAATTCCATAGGTACTAAACATGACAGATCAACATCTTACCAAGTAGAAATTACAGCATATTAAATGTATTAAGGAATCCTCAATTTTATACTAGAGGAGGGGTAGGACTCACAGTAGTGAATAACGAATTTGAGAGTTTTTTCTATCAGAACATGTAAAGCTTTAAAGTACATGTCCAACCTTTTACTTACTCATCATGCTGCATTATGGGCTACCTAAGGCCTACCTTCAAGGTGACTTACATGTAATAAAAGGGAGTTTAAGGCTTGGCAAGGGGTTTTAAATGCCAAGTTGATGTGGCAGTGCAACACTGCATTCAGACTTCAATGGCAGACCTGGTACAAGCTTTAGAGAGCTAGTTAAATGGGTGGCACAATGAGTGCTGCAGGCCCACTGGTAGGATTTAATTTGCAAGCCCTAGATATAAGGTATACCACTCTACAAGGGACTTATAAGTGAATTAAACCAGGTGTAAGGGAGTGTGCACAAGCACTTTAGCACATGTTTGCAGTGGTAAAGTACAGTGAGTCCTAAGGCCAACAAAAACAAATTCGGCAAAACATTTGAGGGAAGACCACCCTAAGTCTGACAGGTCTAACAGCTTTAAAGTACAGTTTAGAATATATTTATATTGGTTAGTTAGTATAAAGACATAAAATACATAAAAGAAACGTCAAGTGAATGCCTTTAAGGCAAAGACTGCCTTTTTTGTAAGCCTGATTGTAGTAACTTATTAGTTACCCTCCGTAACAGAAATGCAACAAACGTATTTTTAAAAGTGGATACTACCTACTCTTGTTAGATCATAGACGGATACTAAAGTAATTTTTAGTTGACTGCATTTGAGAAAACTTACACCAGCTTACATACACACTGCAACATGTGCTCTGACCACCCATAGAGAAAAGCAAATTCCATTAATTAACTGGTTCAGAAGAATTAAATATATGGTGAGTAATTCCACTATTGCCTTTTTGCATTTGGGAGTTGTGCAAAAAATGTTACCTGGTCAATTGGTGCACAAGCCTGAGCCAACAAGAACTGTATAGGTGCCGTGATACCTAATTTGGTCCAAAGTGGAGTTGTAAACCACAGGTAGAAATGTTACTTGTCTCTAGAAGAAAGGATCACTATTTTGTTAAACATAATCTAGAAAAGTCTCCATTGGTTAGGGGAGACTATTAGAAGAAAAGATTAGGTAAACAATCCTCAGTTGTTTTTGAGAACCACAGTCAACCCACTGATGAATTTGGTTGTAAAAGTGGTAGACCACATATACATATTCCCTAGAGGAAACAAGGATAGCACATGTCAAAATGATTGAACTCCTATCATTGGCTGGTCATCAATATTGTAGAACAAGTCCACCCTAGGATTCTGCACACTGTATGTGAGACCTTTAGGTTGACTTCAAGGAAAAATGCAAACAAAGCCACTGCACCTCATAAATGCACACTAAGGCAACATACATTTGACAACAGAACACACACACACATCTCTATCACAATCCTCAAGTCACAGATATCACGGACACTCCTGAACTTATGATGCTGGCTTGTTCACAAAGTATGTCATCAACAATGCATTTCCGCTGTAGCCTTGATCATGGTAAGGATAGGGGAACTGGTGGTCATTACATTCAATGGATTACAGACATACATGACGGACAAAAATAAGAGAAAAGTGTAATCAAACAAAGAAGGGAGCCACCATATTAAACACATATACTGCAAAATCACAGGCATTGGTATAATTCACTCTGTAGTGATAATATAATTGGCAGCAGTCAAGAGTAACATGTTAAATGTGTTAACTATAAGCAGAGAATGATTGTCAACATCGATAATGTAAACCAGGAGAGACCCTGTCTCTCAAATGTTAAGAACTGACTGAGAAACCAAGACCCAGGAAAATTTAGCAAGATGGCGCTTGGCCATGCAAAGGGAACCCGGTAACAAATAGATCGATCTTGACACCCATTGGTAACAGCAGAAGAGAGGTAATACACAATTTTCGCTGCTGATGTAAGACCTGCCCATGAGGTGCAGCAATCATAAATGGAGTATGTGTGAGAAAGTGTAAAGTGACAGTAACAATTCTACAAAAATGTAGTGGGTATGCAGGATTGGCATTAATCAACCCAAGGATGTGGTATGGGAGAGTCATAGGTGCAGTGTATAAATAAGCTAAAATTGTATGGCATGGCACAGCACCCAATGGTTTGTGTGAGCTGTATGACAGTAATATAAACCTTGGAGATATACTAACCCATGACCAATTTGTAGTAGCAGCAGTAATATTATACACAGCATTGTAGCAGTGTCAGTATCTGCTTTACTGATGACTGGCATCAAAACGATAAATTGTATATTACATATCAATTGAAGCAAAAACTATCCACTAAGCATGCAACAAATCTTGCACATGTGGGCTACAGTGACTAACAGTATTGCCAAAGTTCGAACATTTGTCACTTCGAGATCAGCTCATTCAGGCTTGCCTACAGTCCCTCAATGTGTGTTAATCGCTTGATCGCCCATGGGACAGCTAATCATAGATGCACATCATAGTCTTAGTGTCTACATACAGTAATTAAATATGATCACGGAGATATAACATATTTATACCCAGTCAAATATATATTTACATACTGCATGCACAAGGTTATATTTAATAAAACACCTCATTGTGCACAACCATGCAACATATTCTGCCCAAGTGGGCTGCCATGTTTATGGTTAATGTGCGATGTAAACATAAATCACTCTATCATTTCCCCCATGTGGGTTTATATTGAAACTCTCGAGATGTGCTTTCTGCTAGGGTGATGTGAACAAAAGGATATGCAGTGCCCAGCTGGCTACCCTCCGATATATTCAGTGCATGTACCTGTGTGAAGGAGATAAAAGTAGATAAAAGCAGAAATAATGTAAAGTGATTAAAATCTGTTCTGAGTACCTAGGTACCTCAATAAGTAAATACAGCATAGATAAGCAAGTAATATTATTCCTACAAAATGTTCTGACATCTCGTCACTGGAGTTCAAGCTAATTGGTACCAGTGTATCAAAATACTTGAATTCCAGTACCCTCAATTTGTGTTCTCTATCACCCCCTCTAGAATCAGGAGAGATGGCATCAATCACCACAAATTTGAAGAGATTTTTATTGCAAAAGAGTGTCTCTGTAAAATGCTTGACTACTGGATATTATTGGTCGTTATGACGAATGTCTGTGCTCAAGTATCTGTTTTCTAGCTCGGTGAATTGTACTCCCTATCTATAGTTTATTACAAGGGCAGATAAGGCAATAAACGCAGTAGTCTGTGTTGCATCATAGCTGCCTTTGATGGCATGTACCCTAGTGCCAATTGGGAATCTTGATTCTTCAGCATTTGGCACTATTGCTGCATGCTTTGCATCTCATGCAGCAGAAAAAGCTTCTGGTACCCCCAATGAATCTGTTAGTGGTGTCTTGTGTGACCATGCTGGGACTCAATTTGTCCCTAAGGGATCTACTCTTTCTGAAAGTGATCTGGTGTTTCATGTAGGTATTTGTCTAGTATCTGGACTGTCTTAAATATATGCCAATTTCTGTTGAAGCGCCTTCTTTACCTGGTATGCATGTTTTAAAGTGTGGTGATGAATCTCACCTGGTCGGGTTTGTTTATCACAGGATCAGTTCTAGGGTACAAGAGACATGTTCTGGACACTAGATATACTTTGGCACATGCTTGCTTGATAACCTTTTTGCTGTACCCGCACGTCCTTAAACTTGATAAGCATGATGGCTTTCTCTTCCTCAAAAGCCTCCCTAGTACTGAAACTACGTTTTGCACGTAGAAATTCTCCATAAGGGACACTGTAGATCAAGATAGACTGGTGGGCACTACTGGGATTGCGGATGTGTAAATGGTACACTCAATCTAAGGGGAAAGCATGCTTAGGAGTGTGCATACCTTACTGCATCCAAGGACTGTCCGTCCTTATAAGACATGTATGCTTTTTTTGTTGAAATGGATTTACTTCCTTTTGCCACATTAGATGGTGGAAGCATTAATTCATAATAGAAAAAAATATGAAGATACAGGGACCTTTAACTATCAAATAGATGACCAAATTATGTTTCTTAGTTGGAGGCATATGCTAAATTAACATGCAGTGTTGGAGATGTACTTCCTCAGACCATAATTAAATGCACAAGGCTCACTTACATGATTACATCTGTTGTCTTCTCCTTAAATACTCAGATTTTAAAAACATCTTAACTTAGTTGCATGTTTCTAATTTGATTGGATAATGTACTACATTCTGTGTTTTCCATGATACATTGTCAATGCGGGCACAGCTTGCTGTGAACATTTACTAATGATTGAAAATTATAGTATTTTTAGCTCAATACTGATGCTAAACAATAATGTTAAATCAAAAATGAAATACACAATTACATATAATAATAATACAAATTATCAAAGCTGTAGCTTTATGTTTACACCCAGTTTGAAGCCAAATTGTATATTTTTTGCTTTGTAAAGTTGCTACTAAAGTGTAGTTTGTGAATACTGAAAAGTAGTAAACTTATTCAAAAGTGTAAGTTAACTTTGTAAAGTAGGCCCGAGTAGTGTGCAACTCCTTCCAATTTGGGGATTGCTTTTTTTATAGCTATGCCATTAGAGGAGTGTGGAATTCTTTGAGAAGTAGGTCTTTTTGTGCCTGGAAATTTTTGAGGAATCAAAGATATAAAGTACCAGTTCTGTCTTTTTCGAAGATCTGATTATCTTTTTGTCTGCCTCTTACAGTTTGTCTTTTTTCGTGCTATTACTGTTATCCCTCCACCTCTGCCTATCCTCCTGTCTGCTTAAGAGTGAAACTTTAGCTTTGACCCTTTGTTCTCAGTTCATTTCAGAGTAAGCTTATTCCACATATTTGCTTAGTCATTGACAAAGAAGGCAATTTCATAACGCCCATAGCTTTACACGATAGAAAAAGGAATTAGGGCCTGATTTATATTTTGGCAGATGGGATATCCTGTTTACAAGTTTTACAAGCATTACAAGTGCCATACGATATCTGCCACATTTGTACCCCATCTACAGAAATATAAATCAGGTCCTTATCCACCATCTGCCATAGATAGACCCAGATTTTCATTAAAGGATCATTGCATGTCTGCCCTTAAAGGTTTGGCAATTAAACAATTTATAAATTATATAAAATACTTTTAAATTAAATAAATGTGAAGCAAATCCGTTCAAGCTCACATTGTAGTCGTTTTGATTCCCATAGGAACAGAAAATGTAACTTATAACAGGGCGTTAAGTTAGACCACTTTTGCAAGTATGTGTTACAAGGAACAAACTTTGTTGTTGTTGTTGTTTTTTGCTGAAACCTTTTGGCATACTGCTCAAATAACTGGAGCAAAACGTCCACAGTAAAAACAATAACATTACTGATCTTATCTATAGATAGGCAAATTTACCTGAGACAATACTTCTTTTGGTCAAGATTTAGAAAGCCCATAAATAGGAAATGTTTTGTGGCCTCATAACGGCCATCACAATAATTACATGGGCATGTTATCCTCTGAACACCTTTTCAGTTTTTATGAAGAAGAAAGAGCACTGGCCTAACTTCAATTTCACCCACAAAGGGTCTGCCCCATAATTTAAATACATTCCAAAAAAGATTCTAGCCCATGTAAAATTGTACCGTCTGTTTTTGGAAGACGGATATTTCTGAAATGTTTGCAAGATTCTACTAATGACAGGGGTTACTATTGTTCCCCAAATAGTTCCTTTACCTACAAACAATGTATTGGTTTTTTAAACCTTCTTTTAATGTCTGCCTTCAGTGAGAGTAATGCTGTACAAAGAATAGAATCCTAATAAAATGTACTATGGGTTTCCTTTGAATTTCATTTTCTAAAATAATTTGGCTACTACCTCGAGTAGCAACAGGATTATTTAAATGCCACTGGGTAAACACCCTCCTTTCTCCATCTACTGGAAAAACTCTTCTATGGGCCATATGTGCGCTCTCACCCCCCACAATATTCACCAGACTATAGCTCTGTTTTGACTAAACTCTGCTTCCTTTGCTGATGCTCATGTTTGTCTCCTCTCTGCAATACAGAGCTAACATTTCCACTGCTATAATACATACAATCCATTGCAACGTATTCCACCAGAATATTGTTTCCAAAATATCATACTACAATAATATCGGCCAAAAAATATTGAAGACCAAAATATTGAGATAGTAAGATTTTAAAATCTCACTTTGGTGATATTAGATTTTTGGTATCCTTATCAGAAAAGTATCTTTGTGAAAATATATTTTAGGCTGTGTTGGACTTGACCCTCACTGCAGGGTCACTCCCAAACCGTTTGCCTTCTCCCATCCTGTTTCCATAATTTCATTTTGGTTGACATTAGGACTCTGTTCACTTTACCACTGCTAACCAGTGCTAAAGTGCTTGGGATCTTGCCCTAAAACAGGGTACAATTGACTTAGACCTGATTGGTTTATTTAATTAACCTAGAAGTCCCTAGAATATGGTGCTACATTATTATTATTATTATTGGGACATTTATAAAGCGCTGCGTTACGCACACCGGCGTGTCCACGCGCTAAAAGTGGGAGAGGCAGCGTACAGGGAGCACAAAAACTGAGCGGACAATTATTTAGTATAAAGGAATGTTTTAAGTTTCGCTCGGAACCTAGCTTCCTCCGGTTCCAGGCGCAGGTCCGCTGGTAATTTATTCCAATTATTTGCCGCTAAGCATCTAAAGGACCTACCTCCCATGCGGGCTTTCTTAACTCTAGGGATCCTCAGTAGACCGCCCCCTGCGGATCTAAGCGCTCGTGTTGGTTGATACACTTCGATCAGGTTATTCAGAGGGTCGGGTGCCCTGCCATTCAAGATTCGATGACAGGTGCAGAGGGCTTTGTATTCCACTCTTCTCCTCACAGGGAGCCAGTGTAGCTTCTGGAGGGCCGCCTTAGAAGGCGCCCTTTTGGGCAGCCTGAGAATCAAACGTGCTGCCGCATTCTGCAGCACTTGCAGGCGTGTCATGCTTTTTTCTGGAGCCCCCAGGTACAGCAGGTTCCCGTAATCCGACCTAGCTGTCACCAAAGCATGAACCAGGGTTTGACGGGCACCGATCGGGAGTAAGTCAAGGACCTTTCTCAGTTTCTTCAGAATCCCAAAACAAACTCCCACCACCCGGTTGATCTGGGGGCCAAAAGTAAGACCCGCATCAAACCACACCCCCAGATTACGTGCCTCTTGGCAGGGGGTTGGGGTTGGTCCAAGACAGGGTGGCCACCATGCCGACGACCAAGCAGACTGGGCTCTCCCCACCACCAGCACCTCTGTCTTGCTGCCATTAAGCTTCAAACAGTTGATGGCCATCCACTCGGCAAGATCTTTCATGCACGACCGGAAGCCATCGGCAGCAAGACAGGGCGCGTGCGATAGGGAGATCACCAGCTGCGTATCGTCGGCATACGACACCAATTGGAGACCATGACTCTCCACAATCGAGGCAACAGGCGCGACATACATATTAAAAAGGGTCGGGCTCAAAGACGAGCCCTGCGGCACGCCTTGGCCCAGGGGAACCCCCTTTGAATAGCAGTCTCCTTGCCTAACTCGAAAGCTTCTCCCCTTGAGGAAGTCCTGGATCCATCTCAGCGCGGTACCAGAGATGCCACCTCTGTTCAGACACTGTAGCAAGATGTTGTGAGCTACAGTGTCGAACGCCGCGCTGAGGTCCAACAGGATCAAAGCCATAGTTTGGCCTGCATCCACACCCTCTCTCAGATGTTCCGTAGCCATAAGGAGGGCGGACTCGGTAGAATGGCGAGGCCTAAAGCCAAACTGCGTCGCGTGGAGCAGTCCCGTCTCTTCCACATGCTTCATAATTTGGGTATTAACCACCTTTTCCGCCACTTTGGACAGAAAAGGCAGGAGTGAGATGGGCCTCAGATTCTCTAATACCTCGAAGCCTAAGTGGGGTTTCTTCCGGAGCGGGAGCACCACCGCCTGTTTCCACCCCTCAGGCAATTTTCCCGATCCAAAAGAGGTATCTAGGACGTGCCTCATATAAGGCTCCAGAACTTCCAGGCTGTCCGCCAAGCGTTTGGGTGACACCGGGTCCCACGGGGACCCTAATTTGACAGAACGACACACCACTACTAGATCCTCAAAAGTGGGGGTGCGGAAGTTAGTAAGGTGCCCTGCCGTCTCCGTGTCCCCCAAAGCTACCTCAAAGTCGATCCCTGTCGGCGGCTTAGGGAAAGTCGAGTAGATCTTCTCGACTTTAGTAGAGAAATATTCGGCAATACGGTCACATGACTCTGTTGAGCAACTCTCCGGCTCTGTAGGAGAGTTTACCGTGGTCAGAGACTTGTAAATGCCGAAGAGTTCTTTGGCCGAGTTTTCCGCCCCCAGGATTTGTCCTGCATAGTAGGCTGCCTTAGACTTTTTAATCAGCCTATGGTGAAGGCGCCTTTTTTCCAAGAACAGTTCCCTAGCCTGGTTGTCATAAGACACCCTCCAGACTCTTTCGGCTCGCCTACAGTCCGCCTTTGTTAGCCTCAGCTCACCACTAAACCATGGGGCTGATCGTTCTTTCCGAGCACATGTGGATGTGCGGCAGAGTGGGGCTGTCTGGTCAAGCGCTTCAGTGATGCGCTGATTCAGGTTAGAGACCGCCGTTTCTATGTCTTCACCACCAGGCTGACCTTCCCTACTTAAAGCTTGATTGAAATCCTCCACCGAGAATTTAGCCCACTTCCTCCTAAGATAATTAGGGGTTGCCTGACTGGATTTGTTGGTTTTTGAGCTCTGTATGGAGAATGCCACCAGAAAGTGGTCTGTCCAGGGGATAGGCTCTATTCCGGACACCTCCACACCTCCCCAGTTAGCATAAACCGGGTCCAAAAGGTGTCCCTGGCGGTGCGTGGGGTCCAGTAGCTTCAATTCCAGTTGAAGAGCTTCCATATCCCGACAGAAATCCTTAACCCCTGTATCCTCTGGGCATGTATCCAGAGCCTGTAAATTAAAAGCTACTACAGGGGCAGCAGCAATCATTGTGACACCTACTTTAGTAGCACTTGAAAACATGACTCAGGTCTGCCGCAGCAGTCTGTGATGCAATTTTAAAGCTGCTAATTCGACCTGCCAAAATAAACATTTTGCCATTACTAAACCTTCCTTACTAATACATATGTCACGCATAGGGCAGGGTGCATTTTGTTTACAAAGTTAGATATGTGTTTTTAAGTTTTCCATGTCCTGGTAGTAAAAAACACCCACGTTTTTTTTTTCACTACTGTAAGGCCCATCTTTCGCATTGGACAACATTAGGTTAACTTATTACATTTAATAGGTGCTAACAGTTGATTGGGAACAGACGCGTCAGCGAGACTCATATTAGACATCCCTCGCCAAAATCACATCACCGGACATCTGAAAGACCTCCACTGGCTTCCCGTCAACAAAAGAATTACTTTCCGCATTCTCACCAACGCACACAAGGCCCTCTACAATCTAGGACCCGAATGCCTCAACACTCGACTGTCCTTCTACAAACCCACCCGCCAACTAAGATCGCCCTCGCAGCAGTCCCGCGCATCCGGAAATCCACCATGGGTGGCAGATCCTTCTCCTTCCTGGCTGCCAAGACCTGGAACTCACTCCCCACCCACATCCGCCTTACTCAGAACCACATCTCCTTCAGAAAAGAACTTAAAACCTGGCTATTCGACAAATAACAAACCCTTCCCTAGCGCCTTGAGAACCTCCGGGTGAGTAGTGCGCTATACAAATGACCAAACTTGAACTTGAACTTGAAATTAATTGTAATTTAAAATCCTCTTTACTGGTGAAGTTGGATTGTAAGTCACAACTCTGAAAATTGTATCTTTTGAAAGTTAGTAAAAATACCTAGAACAAGTGCTCTAGACACAGTGTGCACTACCGTTTCCCATAGTGGGAATAATATCTGATTATGACTCAAATGTGTGCTCTTTAACAAAGTGAACTGAAATTATTTATGCATAGACAATAGTATTCAACAAACAAGAATGTTATACAACATAACACTCTAGCCGAAATCTTGATCGAGTCGATTTATTTCAATGACGTGATTCGTATCAACAGCTCTTTCATAGGAAGACTATTCTTAACATGTTCTTGAGACTAGCAATATAATTCATCCAAAGGCTCTTTGGGCTAAAACCGTAGCCCTTAGTCAGGGGTGTCTACAATCAAGAACATATAAAAAAATTATTTTTAAACATCAAATAACATATACAACCTCATTCTGTCAGGGACTATTCCCAATGTGTATAGAAACTGCAAAAGCCACTAACCATCTCATGAAACTCCAACATGGCTGGAAAAGATCTATCAGGCAGTGAATGTCATACTTCCTGTAGTGCAACAAAGTGCTTTATGGATCAGCTCAATAAGGAAGTGGAAAAAGGGAAAAAATTGTGACAAAAGTGACAGTGCACCAATATACTTACTAATATTTGTCTCTCTACGAGCTGCTTTTGAGGAGACCAAGAATGATATCCCAGGTTGAAGCATGAATCTTATGCTAAAGCGTATTGTGAAATCTCATCAAAAGATGTATAAAAGGAAACCATCGTTCCCAACATGCATCTGTAGTTAGTGTTGTAAATACGATCCGAAAGTGATAGGCTTGTTGTAAAAAAAGAGTAATGCTAACCTTTGAGGTGTCCAATTTCAGCTAATATGGCTATGACTAATACCATTGATGAGGAATGCCTGCTGGCAAAATCCGAACCCAACTGTTGAAAAACGGAAAAAAGCTGTGAAAAACAGCTCGAGAGTTTTTGGAAAAGTAATGGACAAATGACAAAAGGTTACAGGCACATACCTGACCCCAAGCAAAATCTAGCCAGAGTTCTCTTAGAAGTATGTCCTGCAAGATGAAGTCTGAAGGAAGCCTGAGCTCAACTGAAAAAAAAAGCAAAAAAGAAAGGGAACCACTGAAGACTACATCATAACGTACTCACAGAATAGATGAGCTACTACAGCATGCAATCTCAGGGTCCTCTTTGATAATCAGTTATCTATGAAACATCATGTGGTCAAAGTCTCAGCCACCTGTACTACCATCATCAGGTGGTTGAGGAAAATCACATGGATGCTTCCTCCAGACACCCAGAAGTCAGTGGTCCAGGCCTTAGTGACATCTCGCCTGGACTATGGTAATGTACTTCTTCTGGGTGCCTGCAAAGAGGTCACCCGGAAGCTCCAAGTGGTTCAGAACATGGCTGCCCGTCTTCTCTGTAATTTGCCTAGAACTTCCTCTGCCTCTTCTTCCCTTCGTAGCCTGCATTGGCTGCGCATAGAATCCAGGTCCAAATTCAAAGCACTATGCTTTATGCACCATATCAAAGCTGGGAAATCCCCTCACTATTTATCCACTTTAGTTCAACAATATTGTCCCTCGCGCACCCTTAGATCCTCCACTCACTGCAGATTCTCTATCCCCCGTTTCAAGCGTGCTAGAGTTGGAGGGCGCTCTTTCTCTTACCTGGCACCTACGCTTTGGAACTCGCTCCCCATCCCTCTGCGGTCTGAAACATGTTATCTCAAGTTCCGCAAAGGAGTGAAAACCTGGCTGTTCTCCCTATAATCTGTTCCTTCATTTCCGTCTGCCTTCTATTACTTCTGTTCTCCTAGCGCCGGGAAACCCACGGGTAGCTGTGCGCTCTACAAAATCAGATATAATAATAATAATAATAATAATAATAATAATAATAATAATAATAATAATAATAATAATGGTTAACGAACATAATGTGCCCATCCTTATCCCCGTCAAAAAATCGTACCCAAATACTCTCGAGAATAGATCCTCCGAAAGGGGGTCTGCGGTGAGCCGCCACCCAGCTAGTATGGCTAAAAGCATGCTGAAATTAAAAATGTGCAACAAAAAGAGTGGTAAGACTCCTCTATAGTCGGGTTAATGTGATTCAGGCTGATGAACAATAAAATTATAGAATAGATTGTGTCACTGCGAATACCCAAACTCGAGTGTTCATGCCAAGTCAAAGAAAAAAAAGTGAATATTAATAATGCACCTAGAAAACAAATACATTACACAGGTCACAACTAACTGATGTGTCCATTTCTGGGTAATATCTATAGTTATGTCTAGTGGAGCAAAGAGTGCTTAATCTCCGAAGACCATGCAACAAAAATTGCTTACACATAATATTATTTGTTCAAATTACAAAATTGCATGACTCAATATAATGTGTACAATGAAACCATAATATCAAGAAATTGTCGCTCATTGATTTATCTAAACATCAATGATTGAAAAACATACTGCTACAGATATCCTGAGATTGAAAGAATGTATAGAATGAACTCTATCTCTACAAGATGTAAGTCAGACAGCATATGTTTTGCATATCAGTTAGCATGAAATATGCACAGTTTGTCAATCATGGGATTTTACAAAGAAAATGTATAAAAGTATCGGTTATATCAAAGTTGTCTGTCTTGTGTGTTAAATTCTAGAAAAAACAAGTGATCACAGGTGAAAAGATCAAAACCCTTTCAAGTCAAACCAGTAAAATAAACTGAAGTTAATTGAATGGCATGCATTGACAAACAAGTGTGTATAACTGATAACTGAAGTAAATAAAAATGATAGTGTAAACTGTCATGAAAAACAGAGGTGTTAGAAAAAAGGAATAATGAGGAGACTAGGTACATCTGAACAGTTAATGGAGGAGGACATAGCCGCACTAAAGTTGTAAGAAATGGGAGAATTCATTCAGTCCTTTGGGGTTGACAGTGTCCAAAAATCGTATCCAATAAGATTCTCGTTGTGATAGTAACTTTGTCAAATCCTTATCCGGTTGCTGTCGCACTATCTCTAAGATTGTGAAGCGTACTTGGGCGATAGTGTTTTTATTCTCATTCCAATGAGTAGCCAGGGGTGAACTCTGAGTTTTGGTCCTGATGCATCTTTTGTGCTCTGTGATTCTCATCCTGATCTTCCTTACAGCCTTGACCACATACAATAGCCGGCATGGGCAGTTGATGGCATATATTACATATTTTGTGTTGCAATCTGCTGTATATTTAAAACTGATTTGCTTGCCTGTCCATGGATGAGAGATGCTCCTTCCTACCAACACATTATTGCAGTGTGTACAGTTGTGGCATTTCATCATGCCTCTATGAGCTGTTTCATCAATCTTCTCTGACCTGGACAACAATGCTTTAAAACTCCTGGATCTTCTGTATGCAAATAGGCGTGTATTGGCAAATATTACTTTAAAGTCGGGTACTGTCTGTAGTAGTTCCCACCGCTTAAGGATGATGTTTTTAATGATTGGAGACTTGGTGGCAAATGTTGAAATAAAAACCTCTCTTTCCTATGCCTTTTTTTTGGTTGCTTCTTTAATAATTGCACCCTGTCTATTTCTTGTATCCGTTGTTCTGCCTGGTCTAATATCTCTTGTGGGTATCCACGTTTTGAACATTGTTGCTTGTATTCCTGTATAGTAAAGGCACAGTCATCTTTATCTGATGTAATACGTTTGTTTCTAGTGAATTGAGAAAAATGTAGATACTGTTTGAGAGTTAGTGTATGAAAACTGCTGTACAGTAAAGAGTGATTTCTATCATTGGGCTGTTTGAAAAACTTGGTCTGGATCTCTGTCTCCCCAAGCATGATTTCCAAAACCAAGTAAGTGATGAACTGATTTTCAATGCTGTGTGTAAACTGTGTTCTAGAATCCTTGCGATTAAGTTCCTCCAAATGGTTTTCCAAATCCTGTTGTTCACCTTGCCAAATGAGGAAAATATTGTCTATATATTGACAGCACATGATGAGCTTCTGTGTCCAGCTTTCTTTGGATAAAATATGTTCAGTTTCCAATTTGAGCATGAAAAGACCGGCATAACTTGGGGCTCCGGAAAACTCCATGGAGGTACCGTTGGCTTGGAGATAATATGTCTATTTCCATTCAAATTAGCTATGATAGAGGCAAAAATGGAATAGTAAAAGTAAAACTACTTTGTTAGCTTGCATTTCACCCTCCTTGAGGAGTGTCCATTCTACTGCTTCCATGCCTTCTTTGTGTGAAATAGATGTGTAAAGGGCCACCATATCAACTGGACATAACCACACTTGTTGATTGCGTGTGAGGTGAATATCTGTTAACAATTTTAACAGGTGCGTGATATCCTGTAAGTACGATGGGCTCACTTGTACCAACGGTTGAAGGAAAAAATTCAAATATTGGCCGAGTGATTCATGAATTGACCGACACCCTGAGACAGTTGGTCTAAAGGGGGGGTCAAGAAGGTTTTTGTTAATCTTAAGGGCATATAAAGTGTGGGCCGCCTTGGGTGTTTCGTAAATAGGAAACTTTGTGTCTTCTCCCTGATCCATTTCTTATCTATGGCTTGTGCTAATATTGAGGCCAAAGTTTCCAGAAACGCTGTTGTTGGATCTTGTGGCAGTGGTAGATATGTACGGTCATCTTTCAGATGTTCTTCTACCTTGCTTTCGTAAAGTGATGATCCATAACTACTAGAGCGCCACCCTTATCTGCTGGTGAAAATGACAATGGCTGATTGCTCTTCAGTGCTTTTAAAGCAACTTTTTCTTTCTTGGACATGTTGTTATGTTTGGTGGTAAAGGCTGACACTTTTTTTAGCTCCTTCTTGACCAATGCTTCAAAGATGTCAATCGTTTTATGAAAAACCAGAGAAACAATTCTACTCTTGTTTGAATTCTCGATATCTTGGTTCCTTTTTATCGATTAGGGTTAAATCTAAATTCTCAAATACAGCAGGAAGTCGTAGTTTCCTGGTGAATTTATACAATGCCATATCAGTATCGAGGGCGCTGGTGTGTAATGTGGGAACGAAAGATGTACCTTTCTCCAAAACAGATATTTGTGAAGGGGTCAGATTAGTTATTGAAATATTGATCACTAGTGTTTCTTCTGCTGTTTTCTTGTGGATTCAACTGTGTTTACTGCATCTGGGACCTCTCCCAGTTTTGCTGCGTCTAGGGATTGTGCCATTTACTGTATAGGAGGGTTGTTCGCTGCGCGACTTGTCTCTAAAAAAGACAACTTTGGGGTAAGCAGATCACTGCAAGCAGTATTGATCATACCTGTTACCTCTGTCATTTGTCCATTACTTTAGCAAAAACTCTCAAGCAGTTTTTCATTTCTTTTTCTGTATTTCAACAGTTGGGTTCGGGTTTTCCCAGCTGGCATTTCTCATCAATGGTTTTAGTCATTGCCATATAAGCTGAAATTGGACACCTCAAAGGTTAGCATTCCTCACTTTTACAATGAGCCTATCACTTTTGGATTGTATTTATGACACTAACCACGGATGAATGCTGGGAACGGTGGTTTCCTTTATAATACCTTTTGATGAGATTTCACAATACGCTTTTGCATAAGATTCATGCTTCAACCTGGGATATCATTTTTGGTCTCCTCAAAAACAACTCATAGAGAGACAACTAATGGTAATTACACTGGTGCACTGTCACTTTTGTCACAATTCTTTCCCTTTTTTCACTTACTTATTTAGCTGATCCATAGAGCACTTTGTTGCGCAACAGGAGACTAATAAAGGTATGACATTCAATACCAGACAGATCTATTCCAGCCATGTTGGAGTTTCATGAGATGGTTGGTGGCTTTTTGTAGTTTCATCACACATTGGGAAATGTCGCTCACGAAATGAGGTTATGTATGTTATATGATATTTCTAGATGTTTAAAAAAAAGTTGTATATGTTTTTGATTGTAGACATCCCTGACGAAGAGCTACTGTTTTAGCCAGAAATGCATTTGGATGAATTATATTGCTAGTCTCAAGAACATGTTAAGAATAGTCTTCATGTGGAAGACCTATTGACAAGAATCACATCGTTGAAATAAATCGACTTGATCAAGATGTTGTCTAAGAATGTTATAATGTGTAGCATTCTTGTTTGTTGAATACTAGTGTCTGTGCATACATAATTTCAGTTTTCATTGTTAAAGAGCACTCATTCGAGTCATAATCAGATATTATTCCAGCTATGGGAAACTAGTGCACTCTGTGTCTAGAGCACTTGTTCTAGTTATTTTGACTAGTTGTATTTGGGGGGTGATGGTGGAGCCCCTCACAGAGTGCATACAAAGTCTTGATAGTTTACTAGTTCTTAATTTAAATCACCACTTTGAGTCATATTGGAGTGCAACACAACGCCCTTTACTTGTATCTTCAGTAATATGGCATTTTCTTGTCCTAACGATTTGTGCCTGTAGTCTGACTCCTGGGTCACATGACTGTGAATAGAATAGCTATTGGCCTTTGTGTATTCCTCCCAGACAGTGAGACATATAGGGACTATGTTTGATTGGTTGGACCTTCCTCTCAGGAGTGGTGGGATGAAACCCTACTTACATTTCAAAGGGCTGCCTCCGGCGCACCCACAAAGGAACCTGACACCAATCTCTTATCACCCCAGATTACTTGGACCCCTGACAGGGGAAGGCAAGAACATTCTAGAACCAGATGTGGGGGTAGCCAGAATGTCACCCCCACTTCAAAGGCTTGCACCAAGTATAAATATTGGACTTCCTGAACTACCTTTTTAGTGACCCTGGACCTGTGAAGTAGAAGAGCTGACTGTACTCCATGAGGACTCATCTGATGCTTGAAGCCTACCTTGTTGTTCAAAGTACTGTCCTGTTGCTTGAGGCATACCTTGCTCCCCAGAGGACTGCCCTGCTGCTTTGCTGCTTGAATCCAGGATAACTAGAGGGACTCCAAAAGCTAATTAGCTGGCCTCCAATGTGAAATACAAAGACAGAACAAGCTCCAGAGACTTTGAATCCTGCAACTGGCCTCTTTTGGACTGACAGTATCTGGCTCTGTGAAGCCATTTTCAGCTACCACTTGCAGCTTCATTCCGCTTGAGGTTTTTGACTACCAAAAAGTTGTCTAAATCCGAAGGTAAAATTTTTCACTGGGCTTGACAGCGACAGGCTGCTTATCTGTGATTTCCTGGGCCTGGAAATTCAGCTTCTCCCACTTTGAGATTTTGTCCGCCATTGTCAACGGCTTCACTGAGACCTCGTCTAGGGCTCCCTGACTTGCCCTGTTGAACTTTACCTTGTCCTGGACTTCTCTTCAAAATGTTTTTTAAGTCTGACGGTAAGCCAAGACCTGGCCCAACCCACCGCGTGCATTGGACCTGCTCTCTATCGTGGTCAGCCTAAACTTATGATTCTACCCTGGTCTTGTACTTGTGCAAGCAGATTTCCATGGTTGGAGCTTTGATATATTGGGTGCTAGATGTCACTAAAATAATGCATTTGATTAATTCTGGTGTTGTTTTATTTATTAAAGCTTTTTCTAGTTTTCTGATGTATTGTGGGAAATTTATTGGGTTGTGTTTTAACTTCATTACTGTTTGAGTGCTGCATAAATCCTTAACACATTGCTTCTAGGTTATGCCTGACTGCCTTTGTGTCAACCTACCAGAAGGTTAAGCATAGGTTATTTTTTTGACTTTTGTGGTTCACCGTTAAAAGGATTGTGGTTGTTGTTTATGAAGAGGTTTTACCTTTACCCCACTCAATAAAAAAAAAAAATCTTTTTACAGGCTGCCAATCAGTTAGTTCCCCATCACACCCCCAGAATTGAAATGTATAGCCTAGACTGGGAGAGGTAAAAGATCTGGCACAGAGCACAATGACTTGCCTGGGAGGGTAAAAAAGGCCAATGGATGTCAGCTGCTGACCAATTTGCAGGGATTAGATAGCTGGCTGGGGATGGGCAGGAGCAGTTGGCAGAACAAAGGACAGCTTTAGCACTAAAGCTTTGACTTAGAAATGCCAGGGAGGGCTTCTTCTATTCATTCCTATTTTGTGTATTTTTATAGTGCAAAGTTACTTCTTGCATCAGAAGTTGATGCAAGGACACATTTTGCACTGAAATGTAGGGCCGACTGATGAATTTGCATATTGCATATTGCTCAATTACGTGTCATTACATTAAATTTTATTGAATTGTTGGGCAGATGCATGAATTCCACATACAATGTATGATGGAGTCTTACTGTATAGAAAATTCAATACCCTTAAACTACTTCTATATAAAATTAAAAGCAGCGCAGGATGAATTCAAGTCAAGTGAATTAAAGCAATCGTAAAATAGTGGTTAAGAGTTATCTTAACAAAACACTCAGAAACAAAAATCTTTTTTCTTTGAGAAGGACCAAACAATCAATGATTTATAGAGCGCTGCTTATCACCCGTGATTGTATCCAGGGGCTGGTGGATCCCGCTGCTGCTGGGAGTTGTCAGTCGAACATATACGTTTTTAGGCCATCTGTGAACTTCTGTAGGGTGGGTGTAGCCCGGAGGTGGAGTGGGAGACCATTCTAGGTCTAGGCAGTGAGGTAGGAATTGATGACAAACTAACCTATTTGGGAATAAGACTTTTTTCACTCCACAAAATCGTTATCATGAAGATGAAAAAAAGGGAAAGAAATGAACCTGTTGTTATGAAGACAATGCTTAAATGTGGCAAGCCACATCTTTAAAGTCTGTACAGCAAAAAATAGTGAACATATTTTTCTAGGAAGTATTCTTTGTATGGAGCAGAACTATCCATGATTACTACAGTAGTCCATATTCCTGTTTACAAAACCTCTAGCACAAGAAAAAATTGAACAAGAGACTTGGGAAAATATGAAACGCCTAGGAAACAGCCATATTAAAAAACAACAGGACTGCAAGAGCAGCACTTTAAAAGACAGCAAATGAAAATTACAAGTGAGTGCTACGCCAACAAAGGTACAAGGCATTGGTGACCTAAAACTCATGCAGGAATCTGTCCAGGATTTGTTGCATGACAATTTTGCTTACTGCAGTTTCTTACGGATGCACTGATTAAAGAAGAAAGAAGTCCACTTGCACGAGCCAAAGCAAAAACTCTTCCCATAGTAAAAAGACATCTCATGATGAAGAATGCAGGGTATCAAAATAGCCAATTTGAGTTGGGAAGAAAGGAGGATCTATGTTAGGTGACCTTTTTGTATGCCTGTGACACTTGATTCTAAATTATGCTAATCTCGAGTACATGCAAACGCACAAAGAACTGACATTAAAATGTTCTAACTAGAGTAGCCCTCTGCCAGGTTACTGCAAAAATCAATGAAAAGTATACAAAAATCAAATCTATTGGAAGGAGCTCTGTAAGCATTTGAATAAGTGTTACTGGAGGAAATCGTTGTGCAGTGGTATAGGAGGGAGACCATAGACTAAATGTGAGCCCTCACCGAGCTTGGACAATACAAAACCAACTGACTGATAAACATAAACATGAATGGTGAGAAATCTTTGGCTCACCTTTAGTGTGACTTAGCTGAGAGTAATGCCATGTGTACTTGAGCAGTAGCTAATATATAATATTGCATTCAAGAAAAGTAGTATGTAAAAGACCCAACCGTGGTGTGTTGGGGTATGCTATGCTATGCTATATCACAGAACTCACCTGGGAGGGTATACTGGAGCTGAAGCTGGAGCTGAATGGGCTGAACCAGGGTTAGGTAAAAGCAAGTCTTTCGTTTGTTGCGGAATTCAAGAACAGAGATGGAGGTTCTGATATGCAGGGTCTGGTTGTTTCAGTCTTTAAAAGTGAGGTAGGACGCGGCCTGACTGCAGATCTGGCTCTGCGAATGCAAGGGGGAATGAGTAGGAGTCCTCTAAGCAGAGGTGTCTAGTAGGTTAATGAAAGTTTCTGTGGCTGTTGAGATATGTGGGGCCATAGAAGTTTGAAGAGCAGAATACACATGAAATATGTCTAGTACATTAAAGGAAGAGGGACAAGTGACATTTGTCTGTTGAAGGTTGCTTTCTTTAGAACAAAAGGACACACTCACCCCAAGGTGACATGCTTCATCATTGGGTTCCCTCCTCACACCTGTGCAGCAAGGTGATGGGCGTGAGCTACAACTCTCCGATGGAGAGAAACAGAGGTGTTTTATGTTACATGAGCAATATAAGTGGGTGAGGGGCAGAGTGCAAACACCAAAACTGATATAAAAGTATCACCTGGTAGGCTGAATAACAATTTTATTCTGGAGCCTCCAGTGGATAGGGTTAAAACAGCAAAATATGTCAGGGAGGTTATAAAGAATACTTCCTTTACATGGTCAACATGTTTCTGCACTAAAAGTACCCTGCTTGGGGTTCAGGGGCATTCATCAGGACCAAGGTAATATAGCCACTCTGCGAAAACAATGCTAAAACCTGATAACGGCCTCAGGAAAGTAAGCCACCTGACTCAGAAGATGGCCCACAATATCTAAGCCACGGGGCCCCCTGTTGCACTAAAGTAAAAATACAAAAGAATAATTAAAACCATTCAAATACATGACAGGAAAGTCCAAGTCTACTGCTAAAATAAAGAGCGTGGACCTGTCTGAGTAGAGTATGCTTATTACCCACCACTATTGTACACACTCCTGTTGGAGGATGTGAGTGGTGATCTTACCCGTAACGTAAAGTTTCAGCTCACTCTCGAGCCTAAAAGGTTGCTTGAACTACAGAGCCGTGTGATGCAATGAGAAACAAATTAGAACTGGGGAACAATCATTTTCCGCATGTCATAGGGGTCTGAGAGGGCCACTAAATCTATATAATAATAGAGGTACAATTCAATCATTGACAATCATTGTGGATCTCCCCAAAAGGATCTCACTGGAAAACAGTAGAGTGTATAGGAGGATCTCTGTCAGCATTTCGCCAAAGGATATTTGTGAGGCTGATATGTGTGTACATATAAGTGCCTCCTTACTAGCAAGGACACCACAGAGGTGGGAAAGAGGGCGAACACACCACCACCCACTGTATGTTTTAAAGACCATGTGCGGAGAAGGCAAACACCTGCTTCAAGGGGAAGTCTAGCAATATCATGACAAAGTGCTCCAAAATAAAAGCAACATCATAATTGAATAGCACCGACCGAAATGTGGTCTACAATGTCGCATGTTACCACCATCATTGACGCACTTTATGGGAAAATTGGCGCAAACAGGTTCGGATAAACCACATACCCTAATCACTTATACGTGTTCTCCTATCGGTGTGCCCAGAGAGTGTGAAACTATGAAGCCGGGTGAGACTTTTTAAAGGGATACAGGTGATAACTAATACAAGGCAGGTGTGCCTGAGAATCATGAGAATTGTAGTCTGTGAGGACTACTTAAAGCTGAAAGTTGCATCGCAGTTACAGCGCAAAGAACAACCAGCAGGATTCATCGGAAGCAGAGTTCTAAGCTGCAAGAAATAGTCTGAGGTGTAAAAAGAAGGAAAAAGGCTCCATCACAAAGAGCTGACAGAGATTCTTATATACATTCTATTTATAGAATTGGATTTTGCTTGTTTACATGCTTTTACTTGAAATCCTTTTGGAGATATCCACAGTGATTCACATAGATTGAATGGTACCTTTATTATTATGTAGATTTAGTGGCCCTCTCAGTCCCCTGTGACATGCTGCGTGACATGCTGTTTATGATCTTTCCTCATGTCTAACTTGTTTATCATTGTGTCACACAGCTCTAGGGTTCAGATGATGTTTTAGGCTCGAGAGTGTGCTGAACTTTTATGTTACAGGTAAGATTACCCCTCACGCATGCATCCATCACGAGTGAGGATTCTTGTCCTAAAGAAAGCATTCTCCAACAGACAACTCTGTCTTTTGTCCCTCTTTCTTTAATGTACCAGACATACTTTGTGTGTATTCTATGTGGTTGAGTTTCCCTCTTCCATTAGACCCCCTGTGTGTATTTAGTTTGAAAAGTACTCATTTGTGAATTGGGAGTCTGTGGAGCTCTTTAAGGTGCCGGTGGGAGGTTGAGGATGAGCCTAGCCACAGAGTTCAAAAATGAAAATGGTAAATAGAACAATGGAAAATGGTGAAAATTGGACCAAGTTAGCCTCTGTGGTTGACCCTTGAATTATCCGCTCAGGGTAGAAGCTGATGGTTGTTCTACTTAAAGTTTTTACATTCTGACTCAGAAATGTATCTGTAGCTTGTAGAGTCAAGATGGTAGCAAGGTAGGATGCACTGTCCATACCTCTGTACCAACCCACAACGGAAAAGACATCAGACCCCTGTGGAGAGACTTGAATCACCCATAGTACCTACCCCCTTAACTCTTAGGTGTCTAGCAATTTGCCATATTTACCAGAGAAGAAGAAAATCCCTGCACTGGTGAGATGCCAGCACATGTGGAAGACCGGCTCGGATACAACATGGAGGATGGATGCTTGGCTTGAAAGTGAGAGATACTGTCGATGCAGAGGGAAAGGCTGACTGTGAGGTCACCAGATGAGGATCTGAAGACTTAGCACCACTCGGATAGTCACTCCTGCCGAATGGATCTGGCACCCTTCTAAACGACCAGCTAATACGTAAGGGGTCACCGGCACTTCAGCAAGAACAAATAATGTATTTATAAACGTATCCGGAAGTCGATGATTTTATCCTTTTCACCAGTGCAAGCCTATAATATATAGCTGGAAAATGTTCCACAAGGCCAGATGCATTGAGTAAACAGGTATATTGTAATCCTAAAAGTCCTGCCAAATCTCCGACTCAGGTCCAGGTTCTCAATTATAGCAGGGTTCCATAACTCTTCTCTTGGGTGCACAAGAATTTTTTGTTCTGTTTCAGCAAACAGGCAGGCAAAAACCTTCTTTTTCACAAAACAAATTGCGTCCCGCAGCTCCAAGAGGGAAGTTACATTTGGGCAAGGCTGCTTCCCTTGAAAGGACCGTGCCATTTTTTGTTCCATAGGTAATAATGAGAATCAGAGTTTCAAAATAAAGTTGGAGTCAACATCTCCAACACTCGGGGCAGACATTTCCTATGGAGTCCTTCAGTGCGCAGTTCCATGCAGAATTACTCCAGGGAGAGGGTGTGGGAGAGTGCTTTAAAAGAAAAACTGGTCATTTATTGTTACAGTCTCTAGCCAATCCTAATATACTCTGCAGGCTTTACAGCAAAATGATGAATATCCAGAACTCAACACATTCTTTGTAGCAAATAAATAGGCAAATCTCTGTCTCACCTGTGTGGACTTTCCGCTCTACCTCGCAACTCCATCACTGGTCCTACTAGTTCTTCCCACTGGATTGCAAAGGAAATGCTATCACCCGAGCCAAACTTGGGCAAAGTCCCTGTTGTGTCTGGCTCCACTGAGTCTGGATAATGAATTTCTCTGAATGGGAAAGGTGCTAGATATATTCAAACACAGATGTTCCATTTTGCATGTCTCCCCCTCTCATCATGTGTATTGTGCAGCTACCCATTCAAAGTAGCAGCTGGCAGAAAAGGCTAACAAAGGGCACAAATCAGGTGTATTCACAGATAGAAATGTGCATGCATTTTGGAATTAAGTTCAGCTGATCTCAGGCAGAATACATTTCATAACTGAAAAATGTATTAGAGTAATAGGTATTAAAGATTTAAATCCAAATCATATTTTTTTAATTTCGGCTACAGATACACAGTGAATTTGGTTTTAATAGCACTTTGATATGAAATGTTGCTGATTAAAGATCTAATTACATAGGATGAGTATTTCCTATAGCAGGGACAAGTAGAGAAAACTTGTAACCTAAAATCGCAAGCTATGCTTTACAAGTAAGTTAACTTAATTTAACCTCCTAATATATTCCCTCTCTCGAACTCACTCAGTTTTATTAACGTAGCGATAGTAGCGTCCCTTTCAAAATACATTTTATATTTACACAGAACACATGTAGCTCAGCCCATTTAACTGACCACAGCAATGTCAGAGGCCAAACACCAAGGTCGAGAGTAAAGAAATGAGGGGTGTTAGAAATGGGGGTCTCTAGTTGGCAGTGGCTTGCACTCTGTCCAAGTAGAGACCCTTCCTTCTAGTCAGGATAGAGAGTTTCACAACCAAGATAACCCCTGCTCACCCCCTTGGTAGCTTGGCACAAGCAGGCAGGCCTAACACAGAGGTAATGTGTAGAGTATTTGCACATAACACACACAGTAATACAGTGAAAACACTACAAATGGACACCACACCAGTTTAGAAAAATAAACAATCTTTATCTAAACCAAAAAAGAACAAAATGACAAAGATCCAACATACAGAATCCAGTATATAACTTTTTTAAGGTTTTAAGCAATTTTGTCTATAGAACTCTATGGATGTGATGTTTTTTCATGAAGTACCATAGATGCATCACAATCCACAAGAAAAAACAGCTGCAGAGGAGGGAAGTGTTAGAAAACACAGCAGTACGTCGGTTCTCGAGTCCCTGGGAGGTGATGCGTTAGTTCTGTTGATCACAGGAGAAGTTATGCATCGAATCCGTACTGTAAGAGGAAGCAATGTGTCGAAATCCAAGACTGTATTGGTCTGCTGAGCGAAACGTGCCTCACAGGTGCAGTGCTTGAAATCTGGATGCACTGGATGTGTATGCGGCATTGCCAAATAGGCGCTGCGTCGATTTCTTCAGCTACGTTCCCACGATGTGTCGATTCTTTCAGCCGCACAGCAGGGCCTTTTTCGGAGCCAGTGTGGTGGTCTCAGACTTCGGAGACATGGTGCGCTGCGACTGTTTCATTGGCTGCAGGTAGGTGCTGCGTCAACATCTTCGGCCACATGGCGGCAGTGCGTTTAAACGTTGCCCGCACAGTGTCTGAAAAACAGGCGCTGGAAGGACAAAAATGTCGATTTTCAGGTCTTTTGTAGCTTTTGGCAGCAGAAACTACCTCCAAGGTCCCAGAACTGGAATTGGCACCACTTGGAAGGTCACATCTCCCAGCAGTAGAGTTTAGGGATGCTGCAGGTGAAGTAGTTGATGGCCCTAAGGCTTCTTAAAAGGAGGCAAGCACACACAAGCCCTTGGAGAAGCTTCACTTGCAGGATACACAGCAAAGTCCAGTCCTGTTCCTCTCCAAGACAGAAGCAATAACTGTCGGCCAACCCAGCAAAGCAACACACAGCCAAGGGAGAGTACTCCTTACAGCTCTTCAACTCTTCTCAGCATAGTCTCCTCTTGATCCAAAAGTGTCCTAAAGCTCTGGGGTTTTAGGTCCAGTACTTACCCCCCTTTTAGCCTTTGAAATAGGCATACTTCAAAGGAGTGTCTTTGTAGTGCACACGTTCTTGACTTGCCTGGTCTTGCCTCTAGACACTGTCCAGGGTGATGGATACAGCATTGTGAGTGGCCAGGCACAGTCCTATTCAGGTGTCAGTGACAACTCCTCCCACAACTCTAGCTCAGGAAGGCCTATCAGCCTGGTGATGGGCCATCAGGATATGCAGGGAAGTGTAGAGGAGATGATAGAATCACCCTCCTGAACTAGACTTGTAAACAATGGGATTCTATCAATGTGAGTGTTGACTAATTTTATGTGATTTTGTATATTCTCTAAACTTGTGGATACACTGCAATTTGAAAATCAGGCCTCTCTGCAAGTGGCAGAATGAGGGTGTTAGACTCCCACCGGCCCAAGCGCTGCGGGAACGTAGCAAATACCAGTCCCCTTCTCCTGCCCACTGGACGCCCACAGGAAAAACACTGTGGACGCACCTGTGAACCTGAAAAGAGGGTGGTGATATCGAGGAGACACCAAGTCTCCCACCCTTGTAGGTTTACAGGACTCAGCTCCCTTGGTCCTTACGCTTCTGCACCTGTGGTACAAAAATAGGGGAACACAATACCATTCAGATACACTGTACCCTAATATGACCAATCTCCAATGACCATACCCCAACCACCACACAACCCTCCTCACCTGTGGCTTGGGCAGGCTTTGCTTCGTGAGGACGTTATTCACAGTACCAGAAGGAAGGAGTATTCTGGTGTCTGCTCTTGTACAACAGCAGATGTAATGAAGGAGCTAAATGGCTTGGGTCCTTTAACCAAAAAGTAATAAAAGCGGGGAAAAAGGTAGGCTTGGGTTTGCAGCTGATACCAAAAAACCCCGTCCAAAACAAACGTGACAACGCGAAGGGGTAATATACAGAGAACCTTCGTGAGCGCTAAACAACCAGCGCGAATGTAAACACAGCCGCCGCGGAGTGACCCAAAACGTCACTTCCGCATACAACAATGCGGAGCGTCACCCGGCAACCGCTAGCTAACGCGCCCGCTAGCAACAAGCTGAACACTCAGCGTATACTGCAGACAATAACGCAGGAGTGAATGGGAGCCCCCGAACCCTCGACAACAGGAACACAGGGGATTTCCAAAAAGGGGGGAACACTAAAGGGAAAGGGATACCAGGACACCGCTACCTACTCTGAAGGGGATGGCAAAAACGGGAAAGGGACCAAAAACGTATCAGGAAGACACACAAACCCTCTCACGAGCCCGTGAGAGGTAGGGAACAGCTTCACAGGAGTAGAGAAGTCGATGGGAGGCTCAGCTCTCTGCTTTCTGCAACAACCAACAACCAGGGAAGGAATCCAAACACTGGCAATAACGAGCAACGAGCTAAAGGTAGGACTGGTTTTTATCTACCTATCCCTGGTCATGTGATGGCAAGGCATGGTCACAGAGGTAGGACTAGTTCGATTCCTAACAGTACCCCCCCCCAACAATCCTCCCCACCGGTCTGGGCTTAGAAGGGTGCGATCTATGAAACGCCCGAACCAACCGCGGGGCATGAACCTCCCCAGCAGGCTCCCAGGTTCTGTCATCCTTCGAGTACCCTTTCCAGTCCACCAAATAATAAAGACGTCCCCTGACACGCTTAGAATCGAGGATAGCCTGGACCTCGAATTCCTCCTGTCCATCAATCAGAACAGCCGGAGGGGGTGGCAGAACCTGGTTGGTCGGCACATAGGGTTTCAGAAGCGAAGTATGAAAAACAGGGTGCACACTGTACTCCTGTGGTAACCTAAGCTTCATGGCCACTGGGTTGATAACCTGGAGGATGGGATATGGACCCACAAACCTGGGCTGCAATTTACGTGAACCCTGCAACCTCAAATTACGCGAGGACAGCCACACTAGATCCCCTATCTTGTAGGCAGGTGCAGGGACACGATGCTTATCCGCCTGTACTTTCATAACCTCCTTTGCATCCAGTAGACTTTTCCTAGCCAATGCCCAGACTTCTCCCAGTTGCTTACATACACTATCGATGGCTGGCACGCGACCCGTGGGTTGTATAGCCATCGCCCTTGGATGGTATCCCTGGGAACAAAAAAAAGGAGTCATGCGCAAGGCGGAATGCACACTGTTGTTGTAGGCGAACTCCGCTATGGGCAGGGCAGTAACCCAATCACAAGACAAGGAGGCAATCAGGCACCTTAAATATTGCTCCATCGTCTGGTTGGTGCGCTCAGTCTGCCCGTCAGACTGAGGGTGGTAAGCCGACGAGAGACATATCTTGGTCTTAAGTACCTGGCATAATTCAGTCCAAAAGTGTGACACGAACTGCGATCCTCTATCGGATACAATCACCTCTGGTAACCCATGCAACCGCACAATGGAAGACATGAATACCACCGCCATCTCTTTTGCGGTAGGTATCTTAGGAAACGGAATAAAGTGGGCCATCTTGGTAAACAGATCTACCACTACCAATACTGCGGTGTGACCTGTGACAGAAGGTAGATCTGTTACAAAATCCATGCTCAGAGAATGCCATGGACCAGGTGGAACCGCCAATGGCTGTAAAAGCCCAGAGGGTCTACTATGCGAAGGCTTGCTTGTTACACACACCGGACAAGCACTTACATAACCCTGAACATCTCTTGCCAGGGACTCCCACCAGAACCACCTCATACATAGGTCCTTGGTCTTTCTTATACCGGGATGGGCTACCAGGGCCGAGGAATGACACCACTCCAACACCTCTTCCCTCAACCCAGGTGGAATGAACAACTTGCCCTCCTTATACAAAAGACCATCCTGCATCTCGATTTGTGGCAGGGACAACCAAGGGGCCAGATCCAAGTGTGTTAAACGGTCTTTCACCAAAGTAGGAAAGTCATCCCCTGTCAACGCCCCTATAATTCGTTCCTTATCAATCATGGTCCTGCTTGTACTCAAGGAACCTTCGTCCTTCGTATCCACATGTATTCTGGAGAGCGCATCGGATTTCACCTGTTGGGCCGCAGGCCGGTATGTTATAATGAAATCAAATTCATTAAAAAACAATACCCATCTCATCTGACGCGGTGTTAAAGCCCTAGCCGAACGAAAGAATTCTAAGTTCTTATGGTCTGTATAGATGGTGATTACATGACGGGCACCCCATAGATAATGGCGCCATTCCTCAAACGCTAGTTTGACCGCCAGCAGTTCTCTCTCTGCAACCGTGTAATTGCGCTCCGCCGGCAAAAGGGTCTTGGAGAAGAACGCGATTGGATGCATATGGCCAGTGGCTTCGTCTCTCTGCGACAAAACCCCTCCTACCGCACACAAGGACGCGTCTGTTTCTACGAAATACGGCAGGGCAGGATCAGGATGCACCAATACAGGGGCAGACACAAACTGTTCCAACAACATACGAAAAGCCTCCTGAGTCTCATTCGTCCAAACAAAAGGGACACCCTTTCTCAAGAGGCGAGTCATGGGGGCCACTATCTCGGAGAAATGTAAAATAAATCGCCGATAAAAATTAGCGAAACCTAGTAGCATCTGTATTTGTTTCACATTCGTCGGCACCGGCCAGGTCACAATGGCCTGGATCTTTTTAGGATCCATACGAATGCCGGCAGCAGAAATGACAAACCCCAGAAACTCCACTTCAGAAGACCCAAACTGACACTTCTCCAGCTTAGCGTACAACTTATGTTCCTGTAACGTCTCTAGCACCTGCAACACATGCTCCGTATGATCAAGACTGGTCTCTGAATAAATGAGAATGTCATCCAAATACACTATAACGGTTTGGTCCAAGTATCTACCAAGAACTTCATTTATGAAGAATTGAAACGCCGCGGGCGCGTTGCACAAACCAAACGGCATTACAGTGTATTCGAACAATCCATACTTTGTTTTAAAAGCCGTCTTCCACTCATCCCCTGGCCGAACCCTGATCAGATGATATGCGCCCCGCAAGTCCAGCTTGGTAAAAACTGTTGCCTTGCGGAGCTGATCCAGCAATACGGAGATGAGCGGAAGAGGGTACCGATTCTTAACCGTAGCGGAATTCAAAGTTCGGTAGTCCACACACGCCCTTAAGGACCCCTCCTTCTTCGGTATGAAAAAGATAGCCGATGACACTGGCGATGAAGAAGGACGTATGAACCCCATGGACAACATCTCATCTATGTATGTTTTCAGATGAGCCTCCTCAGGTTCGGACAATGCGTAGACCCTACTACATGGCAAAGGAGCCCCCGGTATAAGGTCGATCTTACAATCATAAGACCTGTGAGGCGGGAGACCTTGGGCACACTCTTTGTCAAACACCTCTTTATAGGCCGCATACTGAGGAGGGATACTACACGTCTCTGTCACGGCACAGGACAATGGATTGATCTGCTCCGCTGCCACAATATAACAGTTTTTTAGGCAATGTACCGAGTCCAACGTGACCAATCTTTGTACCCAGTCAATCCTGGGATTGTGTTTTTGTAACCACGGGACCCCCAGAACAAGGCCAAACGAGGGGGCATCGATCAAATCGAAAACCACCGATTCCCCATGCCCATTGTCACATACTAAACCCAATGGTTCCGTCTGTCTGGTGATACACCCCGAGGTTAACTCAGTTCCATCGATGGCCCTTACTGGTTCCGGTTGTTCCTTTAGATGACAAGGGACCATCAACTTATCCGCCATCGAGATATCCATAAAATTCCCAGTGGCCCCGGAATCAAGTAACACAGACACCGGGACACGGTGCTGCGCTGAAATCAATAACTGAGCATTAATCACAAAATGCCTAGGGATCTGATCTATTGTCCCTACCACTTCATATTGTATTTCCTTCCTTCTCAGCTGTCCGCTCTACCTGTATGCATGCCACCTTTTTCCCGAACCCAGATCCAGATGGTTTCACGGGACAATCACGTGCGAAATGCCCCCCCTGTCCGCAATACAGACACAAATTCTTCTCTCTCCTTCTCTTCTTTTCCTCAGGAGTCAAAGGACCTCGTACTCCGCCTATCTCCATAGGCTCAGGTACAACTTTACTTTCTGCTTTTATTTCTGGTCTCACATAACCGCCTCTTGAATATTGAAACCGGCTACGTTCTCCTCGCCGTTCTGTGACCCTATGGTTCAATTTCACTACCAAGTCTATGAACGCCGCACAGTCCTCCGGCGGATCCACCACTTGAGACACTATGTCCTTCAATTCTTCGTTTAAACCCTGATAGAATAGGGATGTCCTCTTTTCAGTCGGCCAATGCGTCTCAGAAACCAATCGGTTGAAGTTGGCTATATAAGACAACAAATCCTGCCTGCCCTGCCGCAGTTTCAACAGTTCGGCGTCACTTGCCTGCATGAACGCATGTTTGGCAAATAGACTATGCATCAACACCTTAAACGCCTGATAGTTATACAACACCCGGTCGTTATTTTCCACTAACGGAATTGCCCATTGGGCCGCGTTACCAGCCAGATACGACAGTATGAATGCTATCTTAGCGGAGTCGTCAGGAAAGGCATTAGTTCTGCACATAAAGTGTAATTGGCACTGGTTCATGAAGGTACCGAATTTATCACTCTCTCCTGTGAACCTCTCGGGGGGAGCCAAGGGTACTGCCACTGGAGTAGAGACAGTTACCGCTATAGGTGACCCACCGCTTGCAGTACTCAATCCCGCCCCTCCTGTGTACTGGAATGTAGCTGGCTGAATCACAGGAGTAGTGCCCCTCTGCTGTGACTGTTCCCGGGCTCTCACTGCCACTAACTCCTGCTTCAGCCCTACGTTCTCTTGCTGCAACTCTTGTACCTGTGCCTGCAGGGTATGTACAGCACCCATGATATCCTGCATTGAGGGGCCCCCGGTCCCTCCTCATCCATGCTAGTCCAGGCAGCGCTGTTGTAACGTGGGCTCGTTATTCTGTTAGACTCCCACCGGCCCAAGCGCTGCGGGAACGTAGCAAATACCAGTCCCCTTCTCCTGCCCACTGGACTTGTGGGACACCCCCGCGCCGCACGGCCACCAGCTGCTGCGTGTGCCCCTTGCCTCGCTGCTGCCTCGTTTTTGCCTCGTTCGCCGGCTGCCGCCGCTGCGAGCGCTTTTTCCCCTTGTTTTGGTTGTTTTGTCAGGTATTTGTGCTTGTCTCACTGATCTGTTGTTTTCTCTGCTTTTTCCCCGTTTTTGTCGCTATTTTGTGCCTGTTCAGTATTGTAACGTGTGTACCCTCCTTCCTGGTTGTCCGCCTACCGCTCCGCCCCCCGCCCTCCCTTCCCGCCACCGCCGCTTGTCCCCGCCCCTTTTTCTTCTGTAACCCTCCCCGCTCCCGCCTCCCAGCTGCCCCGCCCACCCGCGCACTTCGCCTTAAATGGCGACCGTGCGAACGCGCAGCGGTCACGCGCAGCGGGCGCGCCGATTGTGCGCCGAAGGCGCGCCAAAGGTAAGCCCGTCTACGCCCGTCCGCGCCTGGACCGCGCCCAGTGCCAGGACCCCTGGCCCCCGAAGAGCCCGACCGACCCGCCTGACGTACTCAGCCGCCACCCTCACCGCTCTCAACACCGGCCGACACCCAGAATGCCACCAAGCCACTCCAAGACGCACCCACGGACCATTCAGCTGCCACGCCTGCAAGTTCTCCTGCAGCCGGACCAGCCCCGCACCAGCACCCGCCAAGTCGAACTCCAGCAGCACCCACCTCAAGTGCATCCTCCTCAACACCCGCTCCGTCCACAGACACGCCATCGAACTCTGGAACCTCCTCGACACCACAGCCCCAGACGTTGCCTTCCTCACGGAGACCTGGATGAACGCCTCTTCAGCTCCCGACATCGCCATCGCTATCCCAGAGGGCTACAAGATCGTCCGGAGGGACCGAAACGCCAACCAGATGGGAGGAGGCATCGCCATCATCCACAGGAGCACCATCCGCCTCACGACCAGCACCGACAACACCCTGACCAGCGCTGAACACCTGCATTTCCAGATCCACACCAACCCGAACACCACCCTCAGAGGCACCCTGATCTACCGACCCCCTGGACCACGCACGCAATTCAGCGACGACATCGCCGACTTCGTCAGCCCGCATGCCCTCACCTCCGCTGACTACATCCTCCTGGGAGACCTCAACTTCCATCTGGAGAACAACAACGACCACAACACCAGCACCCTGCTCGACAACCTCGCCAACCTGGGACTCAAGCAACTGGTGTCCACCCCCACCCACCTCGCCGGACACACACTCGACGCCGTCTTCTCATCCAGCACAGACATCGACTTCAGCCACGCCACAGAGCTTCAATGGACGGACCACAGCTGCGTCCACTTCACCTTCAAGAGAACAACGACCCACCAACACCAGCAACACACCGCCCGCAGAAGCTGGAACAAGATCACAGCAGACCAGCTCGCCACCTCCCTGAGCCAACACCCTCCTGCCAGCTCAGCGAACCCCAGCCAGGCCGCCGATAACATCACGAAGTGGATCAGCAACTGCGCGGACGAACTCGCCCCGCTGAGGACCCCGCCTAGCAGACCCGGCAGCAAGAAGGCCCCATGGTTCACCGACGAACTCAAGAGCTCCAAGAAGAACTGCCGAGCCCTCGAGAAAGTCTGGAAAAGGGATCCGACACCGGACAACAGGACCTCCTACAAACTTGCCACCCGGAAACACCACCAGCTGATCCGCGCCGCCAAGAGAACAGCATTCAAGGACCGGCTGGACAACAACGCACACAACAGCAAGGAACTCTTCAACATCGTGAAAGAGCTTTCCAACCCCAACGCGGGAAACAACGACATCACCCCATCGCAAGACCTCTGCAACTCCCTGGCTTCATACTTCCACAACAAGATCGCGGACATACACAGCAGTTTCAACAACCAACCAACGCACACCACGACCGACCAGCCAGCCCCCCCCACCACCACCCTCCACGCCTGGACCCCGATCAGCACAGAAGACACCATCCGCACGATGAACTCAATCCACTCCGGATCACCAACCGACCCCTGCCCCCACCACATCTTCAACAAGGCCGACGCTGTCATCGCACCCCACCTGCGAGACATCATCAACACATCCTTCGACACCGCCATCTTCCCCGAGAGCTGGAAACACGCCGAACTCAGCGCTCTACTCAAGAAACCAACAGCGGACCCCACCGACCTCAAGAATTACCGCCCCATCTCGCTTCTCCCGTTTCCAGCCAAAGTCATCGAGAAGACCGTCAACAAGCAGATGGCCGCCTTCCTCGAGACGAACGGATCCCTCGACCCCTCACAGTCCGGCTTCCGAGCCAAACACAGCACCGAGACCGCCCTCATCGCCGCCACCGATGACATCCGAGCCCTGATGGACAATGGAGAAACAGCGGCCCTCATCCTCCTAGACCTCTCCGCGGCATTCGACACGGTCTGCCACCGCACCCTAATACGGCGCCTCAGCAACATCGGAATCCAGGACAAGGCGCTGGAATGGATCATCTCCTTCCTCGACGGAAGAACACAGCGAGTCCGCCTACCACCGTACAAGTCAGAGGCCTCCGAAGTCATCTGCGGCGTCCCCCAAGGATCATCCCTGAGCCCCACCCTCTTCAACGTCTACATGAGCCCCCTCGCGGCCATCGTACGCAAACACCACCTCAGCATCATCTCCTACGCCGACGACACCCAGCTGATCCTCTCCCTGACCAACAACCCCGCCGCCGCCAGAGCCAACCTACACGAAGGGATGAAAGAGGTAGCCGAGTGGATGACGACCAGCCGCCTGAAACTGAACTCGGACAAGACGGAGGTCCTCATCCTGGGCTCCTCTCCCTCCGCCTGGGACGACTCCTGGTGGCCTCCCGCCCTGGGCACCGCACCCAAACCGACAGACCATGCACGTAACCTGGGCTTCATCCTGGACTCCTCCCTCTCCATGACCAGGCAAGTCAACAGCGTCTCCTCGGCGTGCTTCAACATCCTACGCATGCTACGGAAGATCTTCTGGTGGATCCCCACAGAGACCAGGAAGACCGTCACCCAGGCCCTCGTCACCAGCCGACTGGACTACGGCAACGCCCTCTACGCCGGGACCACCGCCAAGCTCCAGAAGAGACTCCAGCGGATCCAAAACGCCTCAGCCAGACTCATCCTCGACATCCCACGATCCAGCCACATCTCCGGACATCTGAGAGACCTTCACTGGCTCCCCATCAACAAGAGAATCACCTTCCGCCTCCTCACCCACGCACACAAAGCCCTACACGACCAAGGCCCGAGCTACCTCAACAGCCGAGTCAACTTCTACGCTCCCAAACGCCACCTCCGATCAGCCAACCACGCCCTCGCCGCCGTCCCCCGCATCCGAAGAGCAACTACAGGAGGAAGGTCCTTCTCCTACCTGGCCGCCAAGACCTGGAACTCCCTCCCGTCCGACCTGCGCCTACCCAAGACCACCTCTCCTTCAGGAAGAAGCTGAAGACCTGGCTGTTCGAGCAGTAGCGGCACCCCCCCCCCCCCAGCGCCTTGAGACCCTACGGGTATGTAGCGCGCTTTACAAGTGTCACTGATTGATTGATTGATTGACGCCCACAGGAAAAACACTGTGGACGCACCTGTGAACCTGAAAAGAGGGTGGTGATATCGAGGAGACACCAAGTCTCCCACCCTTGTAGGTTTACAGGACTCAGCTCCCTTGGTCCTTACGCTTCTGCACCTGTGGTACAAAAATAGGGGAACACAATACCATTCAGATACACTGTACCCTAATATGACCAATCTCCAATGACCATACCCCAACCACCACACAACCCTCCTCACCTGTGGCTTGGGCAGGCTTTGCTTCGTGAGGACGTTATTCACAGTACCAGAAGGAAGGAGTATTCTGGTGTCTGCTCTTGTACAACAGCAGATGTAATGAAGGAGCTAAATGGCTTGGGTCCTTTAACCAAAAAGTAATAAAAGCGGGGAAAAAGGTAGGCTTGGGTTTGCAGCTGATACCAAAAAACCCCGTCCAAAACAAACGTGACAACGCGAAGGGGTAATATACAGAGAACCTTCGTGAGCGCTAAACAACCAGCGCGAATGTAAACACAGCCGCCGCGGAGTGACCCAAAACGTCACTTCCGCATACAACAATGCGGAGCGTCACCCGGCAACCGCTAGCTAACGCGCCCGCTAGCAACAAGCTGAACACTCAGCGTATACTGCAGACAATAACGCAGGAGTGAACGGGAGCCCCCGAACCCTCGACAACAGGAACACAGGGGATTTCCAAAAAGGGGGGAACACTAAAGGGAAAGGGATACCAGGACACCGCTACCTACTCTGAAGGGGATGGCAAAAACGGGAAAGGGACCAAAAACGTATCAGGAAGACACACAAACCCTCTCACGAGCCCGTGAGAGGTAGGGAACAGCTTCACAGGAGTAGAGAAGTCGATGGGAGGCTCAGCTCTCTGCTTTCTGCAACAACCAACAACCAGGGAAGGAATCCAAACACTGGCAATAACGAGCAACGAGCTAAAGGTAGGACTGGTTTTTATCTACCTATCCCTGGTCATGTGATGGCAAGGCATGGTCACAGAGGTAGGACTAGTTCGATTCCTAACAGAGGGCACTGTGTGTTTTTTTAAATACCCCTCACACACTATGAATCCCATAGTGTCATTCTCCCATCATTGGGGTCTTCCCGTCCCTCTACGGGGCGGGGCGTGCTTCGACCTACGAGTGACGCGGGATCACTTATATTTTTGACAATAGGCTATGTGATGTTATGAGGATAGTGATATGTGTTAGGGAGTGTAGGGACCTATTTACATGAATGGTAGTGTAAATAAGGGTAAAAATTCCCTGGCTAGTCGAAAAAATTAACTTTAATGGCTTCGCAAGCTGGGAACTTTAAAAAGGGGGTTAGTAAGTAGAATTACAAGTGTGGTCTACTTTGTCGACATGACATGTTTCATAGGCAGACCCCGCCTGCCTACTCATCAGGACCTCTGTTGATCCCTACAAAAAAACTCAATTCTAAACTAAATGTTAAATGCCTATGGTCCTAAACTTTAACAGCAAAAATCGGCTGCTAGGTTTAGCCTCGGGGCTTGAGTTGGCCCTTAGTGAGGCATTATCATGAAAAATGACCTAATATGGTCTATTTGAAGCGTGGTGATAGGGCCTCATGAGCCTGCGTCTTAGGGTGATTAGTTGACTGGTTAGTGACCGCATGCCTAATCTGGCTTTATTCTATACTCTTCAGCAGCTCCGTGGTTGTCAAGGGAGCAACAATGGTGCCATACACCTTGAAAAATCGCCTGTAACTACCAGTGAAACTTAAGAAGGCTCTCACTTCAAGCTTGTCTGGGTCTTGGGGGACTCCCAAAGCAAGAATTATGTCAAGCTTGGGTTGTAGGGGTGCCACCTGGCCACTTCCTACCTGGTGTCCCAAATACACCACAGACCTCTAACCTATCTGGCACTTACTGGCCTTGATAGTGAAGCCTGCATTCTGAAGAGCCTTCAACACTTCCCAGAAGTGATGCAAGTGATCCTACCAACCGGAAATTGACACTGCAATGTCACGTAGGTAGGCAGTGTTGAAATCCTCCAGCCCAGCCAAAACCTGGTTGACCAACCTCTAAAAGGTGGCAGGGGCGCTCTTTAACCCAAAGGGCATCGCACAAAACTGGAAGTGCCCCTCTGGCATTGAGAACACTGACTTCTATTTGGCCCCATCAGTCAAGGCAATCTGCCAGTACCCAGACATTAAGTCAAACGTACTGAGGAAATTGGCAGCTCCCAACCGGTCTATGAGCTCCTCGGCTCTAGGACTGGGGTACGTGCCAGTCTTAGTGACGGTGTTGAGCCATGGTAGTCCACACATAACAGCAGGTCAAGGGTGGCACCGGGTGCAGCAGCCTTTGAAACCAAGACCACTGGGCTGGCTGAAGGACTGCTGGAGAGATCCATCACCCCTAATGCTAGCATCTTGGAAACCTCTTCCTTGAAGCTGGCTTTGAACTTGGCAGTCAGCCTGTAAATCTTGTGCTTTACAGGTGAACTATCCCAATATCTACATCATAGATATTCCAGTGGGTGACTCCTTGGGTAAAGGAAAACATAGAGGCAAACTGTCCCAGTACTGGGCGACAGTCACTCTGCTGTTCCAGGTTCAGTGCTGGGGAGAGGTTCACACCCTCCACAGACCTATCTTGCTCCTTGGCAGACAGGAGATCAATTCCATCATCTGTATCCAAGAGCATAATCACTTCAGACCTTTCAAAGTGAGGTTTGAGGCGGTTTATATGTAGGACCCTCAAAAGGTTCCTAGGAGTCTGCAAGTGAACCAGATAGGTGACATCACTCTTGTGCTCCACGACCTCCGAAGGTCCAGTCGACTTGTCCATGAGAGTGTACGGCTCCACTGGGGCCATGGCCCATACTTCCTGGGCAGGCTGAATCTCAACCAGAATAGCATTCTGGTCATACCAGCATTTCATGTCCCCCTAGCTTGCTTCCAGATTAACCTAAGCAAGTTTCCTGAAGCAGGCAGTCTGGTTTCTGAAGGCCAGCCTGTAGCTAAATACATCCTGGGCCAGCTTCTTCCCAGCCTTCTTTCACCAGACTCAGAGGTCCCCTCATAGGGTGCCTATTGAGCAGCTCAAAGGGGCTAAAGCCAATTTCCTTCTGCAGTACCTCCCTGTTAGCAAAGAGAAGACATGGCAAGAGGACATCCCACTTACGCCTCATGGAGTCAGTTAGAGAGACTTCATATATGTAGATATGAAATTGGTACCCCGGTCGAATACCACCTGTCTTGAGAAACTCACACGGGAAAAGATACCCATCAATCCCCAGCTCACCACAGGCACTGTCATTGTTCACAGAGATATTACCTCTAGATAGTGGGTGATGTGGATCACCAAGACCAAGATTAACCTGTTGCCCATGGCTTTCTTGGGATCCAGAGGCCCCAAAATTTTGATGCCCACCTGCTCAAAAGGGGTGCTCACAACAGGGAAAGGCTAGAGCGAAACCTTACATCTCCCTCCACTCATGCCAATTGCCTGGCAAGTTAGGCAAGTACTGCATTGTTCATCAGAGTGCCTTCTAATTTGGGACTACAAGAAGTGGACAACAAGCCTTTCAAATGTCTTATTCTATCCCAAATATCCTGCCAAAGGCACATCATGAGCCAGACCCAGTAAGAAGGCTCTGAATCAGTAGGGTACCACCAGCACATGAGCTGCCCCAGGCTCAGCAACCTTAGGCTTACTATACAGGAGACCATTCTAACAGTAAATCCAGTGTGAACCAGATTCCTTGCCAGCTGTCTGGTCAGCAGACCCGGAAGAGTAGGGCATTCATTCTGCTCACTACAGAATTCCTCCCTGGTGGGGACCCCTTATTGCTGCCTATGGGTCAGCTCAGGCAAGTCTCCCAGTTTGGCCACCTTCTTCCTTGTAGGTTCTGAGGTGTCCCTCTGAGGGTCAGCCTCTTCCCAGACTGTGGGAACTTCTGGGGTGGGGGTCCCGTGCCTCCTTCCCCTCCTCTTCCTGGTAGGGACCGGGGCCACTCTTTCAGGATCCAGGAACTTCAGATCACCCTTATCGACTGCCATGGACTGAGTGGTCACGCATGTCCCCTCTGGCAACCCAACAATCTCCTAGTGTGACCGGCATTCCACTTCACCCAAAGGGGCATCCTCCAGGTCAAATCCTAGTAGACAATCAACAGGAATGGATGGGCTCACAGCTACCCTCAAGGAACTGAGCCCCCTTCAAAGGGAACCTGCACCACCTTGTACTGATGCTCCAAGTTTTCCACTGCAACTACATGGTGGCACACCTACATTGGGGACTACCTGCTCTTCGGACACCAGGTGATACCTTACCGTAGTCAGAATGGCTCCTGTGTCTTTTAGAGCCTCCACCTTCTGTACATTGATCGTCTCCTACTGCCTGTACTTCTTAATGTTTTCAGGCACAAGAGTCCTCTGGACCAGTGAGCCAGATGACCCTTGTCTTACCCTAGTGAGACAAGGGTCATCTCAGATGGCCCCCACCCTTCTCCTGTAACCAACTCCTCTCCAAGTGCTACACTGGCCAACCTCGTGACTGCCCACCAGTGGGTTCTGGTGTCCACTTGGGATCTCCTCTTATGTGACCTTCTAGACCACATGCATGTTACTTGCGGGGACTCCTCTCTGCAGGCTTCCCTGTAGAGATCCAAGGCTTTTTCTCACCTGGGGGATTGGAATCCTTACCCTGGGAACTATAATGGGTCTTCCTCTTTTTATGCTTGCCTTCTCACTCTTCATGGGACCCTGTCCAACCTTGGTGAGTCTCCCACATACCCCTTGTGGACCATGAAACTCATCCAGAGTGAGAGGAGATGGCCTAACTGCTAGGGCGGTCGACCTTGAATTTGGGGCTCTAGGTTTGAGTCTTGGCAATGACTCTGAAAATCCTGTGATTCTGGGTAAATCACTTAATCTCCCCATGCCTAACAAAAATGAATGTGTCCTCATGTAATGTCACTGGTGCTATGAAAAGCGCTCTGATACCCGATTCGGGTCAAGTTTGCGCTATATAAAACTCTGTAAAATAAAAATAAATAAATTCCAACGGTCCGCCTCCCGAGCAAGATTTCTGGGTTCAGTCAGCTTGCTGTCAATCAGAGGCTGGTGTAGCTCTGGAAAACAAAGCCTATACAAGTGCTGCCATGAAATCACATTATACACCCCTGATAGTCAGTTACCTGGCTGCCCTTTATCCAGCCATCCAGTGCTCTACAAAAATGATAAAAACATTCCAATCAAGTATGAAAATCAGTTTTCTTAAAAGATCCAAACTTCTCCATGTACTATTCTTGGGGTGAAACCATATAGGGGTATCCTTCATGGTAGAGTAGGCGAGATCCTGGGGTGTCCCTAGGGCTGTGAAGGAGTCCCTCCCCTCTACCTAAAAGTGCTTCCGCAGGCCCTCCCAACAGTGTATGTCAGGGGCCTCATGCATGTGGAGAGCTGACTCATACCCTCCAAAAACACTTGTGTATGTCATCCTCCCTCTTGTAATCCTTTACCAAATCCTTTGGCATGTTTACCCTTACTCAGACTGCACTGGGCACACGCTGCCACTTTTTTAACTGGACTCTGCTTGGGCTTGATGTCCAGTTCCTTCAAACACAACTCATGAGCTTAAAGCAATTTATTTTCCTCCAGAGCAAGGGACTTCTTCTCAAACATTTTCTCTGGAACCTGGGCTTCGAAAGCTCTCTCTCATACTCTCTGGCCTGTTACCTGTCCTCCAGCTCTTCTGGGAACAGAGTCCTGGATTACACACTGCTGCAATCACTGGAAGATGCTCCTACAGGCAGACCCTGAGCTCCAACATTCCCTTGCTAGCTCTGTGCACCAAATCCATATTCTGATTCTCAGCCTCCCCAGCTTCTCTTGCTGTCTACCAGGCCCTCAGCTGCTTTTGCAGCTCCTGCTTCCTAGCAGACCTACTAATTGTGCATTCAAAATGCTTGCAGAACTGTTTAAGCTGAGCCAATGTGTAAGACTAAAACCTCTCAATCTCAAACCCCAAATCTGCAACATCACTTGCTGGCTCAACATCCTGAGACATGATTTGTGTATACTTTAAGGGTTGTCACAAAACAGGAGAAATCAAAAAGCAGTATGTAGTGTACAACAAGCACTGTATGTCAAAGTACAAATACAAGTCCGAGCCTCACCGCTGACCACCATTGTTAGAAATGGGGGTCTCTAATTGGCAGTGGCTTGCACCCAGTCCAAGTAGGGACCCTTCTATCTAGTCAGGATAAGGGGGTTACACACCCAAGATAACCCTTGCTCACCCCCTTAGTAGCTTGGCATCAGCAGTCAGGACTAGCTCAGAGGCAATGTGTGTAGTATTTCTACATAACACACACAGTAATTCAGTGAAAACACTACAAATGGACACCACACCAGTTTAGGAAAATAAACTTACTTTATCTAAACCAAACAGGATCCAAACAACAAAAATCCAACATACAGAACTCAAGATATCATTTTTTAAAAAGTGTTAAGCAATTCTGTCCATAGAAGTATACATGTTATTTCTCACCTATTTATGACACATTTTACATTGAAAATGAATTGTGACATTCTTTTTACAATAATGACAAATGTGTGATAGCTTATCATGTTTTAAGAACACACACAAATGAAGTTTGATTTAGATACTGCATCTTAAAAGCAAGCAGAATGTTAGAAGAAGGTTTCTACACTTAACAGTTTGTGAAGTTTAACAATTATATTGACATGTTCTCATGCATATATAAATATGGTACATAAAAAATAACAGAACATTTCTCATGTGTTAAAAAAATGGTTAATATCACTAAAATGTGAAATGTGAGCACTGACATTGACAAGAAAAATAGATATTACACAAATTAATGTTTATAATGTGTGCTTCATAAAGGTTTATTTCAAATGTGCTTTCAATCCTGAAGGATATATTGAACCTATAATGTGCAAAAAGACTTACAATATTATATGCTAAATAATAGTGTTGAATTTGTTTTTTATGGGTACCTTATACTTACATGAAGTTATTGCAATTCATTACTCTGCTTAATTGAAGAACTTATGTACTGTTTTGAATAATATGAGATTCATATTTTAAGCCAAATTCATCATGCACAAGCAATGATTCATGAAGACCTCAAAACTTGCTTTCTTTCCTAGTATGAACTTATGAACTGAATAGTCTGAAGACTATGGGAACCTTTTGTGAAGTTTCCACTTGTACTCTAACACTCAATTGATTTTTTTCATGCGTGTAGCTTACTTGACTAAACAAAAATTGTTACTTCCTAGAGCACATGCTTGAGAAAGGTCTGACAAAGGTTGAGAACATTGACTCGCCTACTTCTAAACGTCACTACCAATCATATGACTAAAGTACAGTGGTCCTAAGGAAAATACAAAGTAATGGATTACTCAATGCTTCTAGATTTGTATATTTTTACCTACTGCGTCATCTCATCCTATCGAAACTGACCAATGGGGCAGAATGGTTCGACAATTTGGTGATGTCAAGGGGTATAAACCTGGAATTGATGGAGTATATTTGCCTAAATTTTGGACCTAAGGGCAGTTCTCACTCTACCTATCTTGCGGTACGGAGACTGACGTTTGGGACTTCCAGAAACATTGCAAACTATGACAAAACACTGCATTTGCTGCCAGCTGGTGTGCTGGGGTAGTGGAACCTTTTCGGTTGAAAGGGTTCCTGTCATATCAGCTGCGGCATTAATGCTGCAGTACGGACAGGGGCACACAATCCTGTCCATGAACTGGAACTGGTCATTCAGAATTGACTGAACTTTCATTATTAGGGTCGGTATGAGTAACAGCTAATTTTTCTATAAATGTATTTGTTTGAGTAAAATCTCACTCAGCTGAGGAAGATAGGTTTCTTCATATCTGGATTCCACAAGCTTGTCAATGTGTATTAAATTTGACCTAATTTAAATTTAAACTATTAGGGGGGTGGGAGCGCACCAGACACGCCCCAACGTAATTACATCTTGCATGATGTTTCACGTAGTTCATAATTTCTCGCTCAATACTCAATTCAAAATGTTCATAGCCAGTGCTGTATTATTTATTTCCAATTCGTATCCCTAGACACGTTTTTTATGATTCTTCATTCGTCAGTAGGGAAAACAGCAAAGTTCATAGGTTGCAGGGCGTGCTGCCTCATCTCTCAGGACCAGTTCCACTCGCAGCATGAAGGCGCAAGCTCCTGAGCTCGTCAGCTCGGCGGCTCGTGGAAGCCATTTTTAAACTATTAAGGGGGTGGGAGCGCACCAGACACGCCCCAACGTAATTACCTCTTGCATGATGGTTCACATAGTTCATAATTTCTCGCTCAATACTCAATTCAAAGTGTTCATAGCCAGTGCTGTATTATTTATTTCCAATTCGTATCCCTAGACACGTGTTTCATGATTCTTCAATCATCAGTAGGGAAAAAAGCAAAGTTCATAGGTTGCAGGGCGTGCTGCCTCATCTCTCAGGACCAGTTCCACTCGCAGCATGAAGGCGCAAGCTCCTGAGCTCGTCAGCTCGTGGGAGCCATTTTTAAACTATTAGGGGGGTGGGAGCGCACCAGGCACGCCCCAACATATTTACCTCTTGCATGATGGTTCACGTAGTTCATAATTTCTCGTTCAATACTCAATTCAAAGTGTTCATAGCCAATGCTGTATTATTTATTTCCAATTCGTATCCCTAGACACGTGTTTCATGATTCTTCAATCGTCAGTAGGGAAAAAAGCAAAGTTCATAGGTTGCAGGGCGTGCTGCCTCATCTCTCAGGACAAGTTCCACTCGCAGCACGAAGGCGCAAGCTCCTGAGCTCGGCAGCTCGGCAGCTCGTGGGAGCCATTTTTAAACTATCATATCAGGGGGGTGGGAGAGCACCAGACACGCCCCAACGTAATTACCTCTTGCATGATGGTTCACGTAGTTCATAATTTCTCTCTCAATACTCAATTCAAAGTGTTCATAGCCAGTGCTGTATTATTTATTTCCAATTCGTATCCCTAGACACGTGTTTCATGATTCTTCAATCGTCAGTAGGGAAAAAAGCAAAGTTCATAGGTTGCAGGGCGTGCTGCCTCATTTCTCAGGACCAGTTCCACTCGCAGCATGAAGGCGCAATCTCCTGAGCTAGTCAGCTCGGCGGCTCGTAGGAGCCATTTTTAAACTATCAGGGGGGTGGAAGCGCACCAGACACGCCTCAACGTAATTACCTCTTGCATGATGGTTCACGTAGTTCATAATTTCTTGCTCAATACTCAATTCAAAGTGTTCATAGCCAGTGCTGTATTATTTATTTCCAATTCATATCCCTAGACACGTGTTTCATGATTCTTCAATCGTCAGTAGGGAAAAATGCAAAGTTCATAGGTTGCAGGGCGTGCTGCCTCATCACTCAGGACCAGTTCCACTCGCAGCATGAAGGCGCAAGCTCCTGAGCTCGTCAGCTCGGCGGCTCGTGGTAGCCATTTGTAAACTATTAGGGGGGAAGGGAGCGCACCAGACACGCCCCAACGTAATTACCTCTTGCATGATGTTTCACGTAGTTCATAATTTCTTGCTCAATACTCAATTCAAAGTGTTCATAACCAGTGCTGTATTATTTATTTCCAATTCGTATCCCTAGACACGTGTTTCATGATTCTTCAATCGTCAGTAGGGAAAAAAGCAAAGTTCATAGGTTGCAGGGCGTGTTGCCTCATCTCTCAGGGCAAGTTCCACTCACAGCATGAAGGCGCAAGCTCCTGAGCTCGTCAGCTCGGCTGCTCATGGGAGCCATTTTTAAACTATTAGGGGGGTGGGAGCGCACCAGACACGCCCCAACGTAATTACCTCTTGCATGATGGTTCCCGTAGTTCATAATTTCTCTCTCAATACTCAATTCAAAGTGTTCATAGTCAGTGCTGTATTATTTATTTCCAATTCGTATCCCTAGACACGTGTTTCATGATTCTTCAATCGTCAGTAGGGAAAAAAAGCAAAGTTCATAGGTTGCAGGGCGTGCTGCCTCATCTCTCAGGACCAGTTCCACTCGCAGCATGAAGGCGCAAGCTCCTGAGCTCGTCAGCTCGGCGGCTCATGGGAGCCATTTTTAAACTATTAGGGGGGGTGGGAGCGCACCAGACACGCCCCAACGTAATTACCTCTTGCATGATGGTTCACGAAGTCCATAATTTCTCGCTCAATACTCAATTCAAATTGTTCATAGCCAGTGCTGTATTATTTATTTCCAATTCGTATCCCTAGACACGTGTTTCATGATTCTTCAATCGTCAGTAGGGAAAAAAGCAAAGTTCATAGGTTGCAGGGCGTGCTGCCTCATCTCTCAGGACCAGTTCCACTCGCAGCATGAAGGCGCAAGCTCCTGAGCTCGTCAGCTCGGCGGCTCGTGGGAGCCATTTTTAAACTATTAGGGGGCTGGGAGCGCACCAGGCACGCCCCAATGTATTTACCTCTTGCATGATGGTTCACGTAGTTCATAATTTCTCGCTCAATACTCAATTCAAAGTGTTCATAGCCGGTGCTGTATTATTTATTTCCAATTCGTATCCCTAGACACGTGTTTCTTGATTCTTCAATCGTCAGTAGGGAAAAAAGCAAAGTTCATAGGTTGCAGGGCGTGTCACGTGTCTAGGGATACGAATTGGAAATAAATAATCCAGCACTGGCTATGAACACATTGAACTGAGTATTGAGTGAGAAATTATGAACTACGTGAACCATCATGCAAGAGGTAATTACGTTGGGGCGTGTCTGGTGCGCTCCCACCCCCCTAATAGTTTAAAAATGGCTCCCACGAGCCGCCGAGCTGACGAGCTCAGGACCTTACGCCTTCATGCTGCGAGTTGAACTGGTCCTGAGAGATGAAGCAGCACGCCCTGCAACCTATGAACTTTGCTTTTTTCCCTACTGACGATTGAAGAATCATGAAACACGTGTCTAGGGATACGAATTTGAAATAAATAATACAGCACTGGCTATGAACACTTTGAATTGAGTATTGAGCGAGAAATTATAAACTACGTGAACCATCATGCAAGAGGTAATTACGTTGGGGCGTGTCTGGTGCGCTCCCACCCCCCTAATAGTTTAAAAATGGCTCCCACGAGCCGCCGAGCTGACAAGCTCAGGAGCTTGCGCCTTCATGCTGCGAGTGGAACTGGTCCTGAGAGATGAGGCAGCACGCCCTGCAACCTGTGAACTTTGCTTTTTTCCCTACTGATGATTGAAGAATTATGAAACACGTGTCTAGGGATACGAATTGGAAATAAATAATACAGCACTGGCTATGAACATTTTGAATTGAGTATTGTGCGAGAAATTATGAACTACTTGAACCATCATGCAAGAGTCATTATGTCGGACGTGTCTGGTGCGCTTCCACCCCCCTAATAGTTTAAAAATGGCTCCCACGAGCCGCCGAGCTGACGAGCTCACGAGCTTGCACCTTCATGCTGCGAGTGGAACTGGTCCTGAGAAATGAGGCAGCACGGCCTGCAACCTATGAACTTTGCTTTTTTCCCTACTGACGATTGAAGAATCATGAAACACGTGTCTAGGGATACGAATTGGAAATAAATAACACAGCACTGACTATGAACACTTTGAATTGAGTATTGAGCGAGAAATTATGAACTACGTTAACCATCATGCAAGAGCTAATTACGTCGGGCGTGTCTGGTGCGCTCCCACCCCCCTAATAGTTTAAAAATGGCTCCCACGAGCCGCCGAGCTGACGAGCTCAGGAGCTTGCGCCTTCATGCTGCGAGTGGAACTGGTCCTGAGAGATGAGGCAGCACACCCTGCAACCTATGAACTTTGCTTTTTTCCCTACTGACGATTGAAGAATCATGAAACACGTGTCTAGGGATACGAATTGGAAATAAATGATACAGCACTGGCTATGAACACTTTGAATTGAGTATTGAGCGAGAAATTATGAACTACGTGAACCATCATGCAAGAGGTAATTACGTTGGGGCGTGTCTGCTGCGCTCCCAAACCCACTAATAGTTTAAAAAGGGCTCCCACGAGCCGCCGAGCTGACGAGCTCAGGAGCTTGTGCCTTCATACTGCGAGTGGAACTGGTCCTGAGAGATGAGGCAGCACGCCCTGCAACCTATGAACTTTGCTTTTTTCCCTACTGACGATTGAAGAATCATGAAACATGTGTCTAGGGATACGAATTGGAAATAAATGATACAGCACTGGCTATGAACACTTTGAATTGAGTATTGAGCGAGAAATTATGAACTAGGTGAACCATCATGCAAGAGGTAATTACGTTGGGGCGTGTCTGGTGCGCTCCCACCCCCCTAATAGTTTAAAAATGGCTCCCACGAGCCGCCGAGCTGACGAGCTCAGGAGCTTGCGCCTTCATGCTGCGAGTGGAACTGGTCCTGAGAGATGAGGCAACACGCCCTGCAACCTATGAACTTTGCTTTTTTCCCTACTGACGATCGAAGAATCATGAAACACTTGTCTAGGGATGCGAATTGGAAATAAATAATACAGCACTGGCTATGAACACTTTGAATTGAGTATTGAACGAGAAATTATGAACTACGTGAACCATCATGCAAGAGGTAATTACGTTGGGGCGTGTCTGGTGCGCTCCCACCCCCCTAATAGTTTAAAAATGGCTCCCACGAGCCGCCGAGCTGACGAGCTCAGGAGCTTGCGCCTTCATACTGCGAGTGGAACTGGTCCTGAGAGATGAGGCAGCACGCCCTGCAACCTATGAACTTTGCTTGTTTCCCTACTGACGATTGAAGAATCATGAAACACGTGCCTAGGGATACGAATTGGAAATAAATAATACAGCACTGGCTATGAACACTTTGAATTGAGTATTGAGCGAGAAATTATGAACTACGTGAACCATCATGCAAGACGTAGTTACGTTGGGGCGTGTCTGGTGCGCTCCCACCCCCTTATAGCCTAATTTAAATTTAGTTGGCATGCAAATGATTTGAAACTAGATAAATCAAATTTGAGATAAAAAATACTCTGCTGATTCTATTTAATTATTTGTTGTGTGCAAAAAATGTATTTGATTTATGATCAACTGATTGAGGGGTAGAAACTACCTGGGAGGTTACATCAACCTATTAAATGTTAACAATTATCTTACTCCAGGTCCTCATATGATAACTGTTCATCCCCTAATTATTGTAGACTCTTTCAACACAGAACAAGATCCATCAGAGGACCTAAGAAATGTGGTATGGTAGCTGAGGTTATTCTGAGATAAGAGAAATTAAATCAAGTAAAATAATTTAAGGAGGTCCAATACGTTTACACTACAACACTAGGGATGCAGTGTTTTTACACAAAGTACCTTAAATGCATCATAATCCACAAGGAAATACAGCCACAGAGGAGGAAAGCGTCGGAAAAAACAGCTATGCACCTGTTCCTGGGACATGTGAGAGGAACGCTTCCTGACTCCTCCACGTGAACTTAAAGCTAGCCTGGTCAATTGCCGGTCCCTGCCTAAACACACCAGTGATATCTGGCTCTCCCTCATGTCTAACGCCTGGGACTTGATGTTCCTTACAGAAACATGGACTAAAGATGCCTCTAACCCTGATATCTCTCTAGCAGTACACCCTGAATATTAGTTTGTCGGGTTAAACAGACCCGGATCAAAGACAGGCGGAGGCATAGCTATTATTCTCAGATCCCACTGGAAAATTTCCACCAGAAAATTAGTTAACCTGGGATCTATTGAAGCCATGTACTTCAGCATCTCCGAGGCCTCTCTTCTAATCTGTGCGGAGGGTGCTGATTTATAACCCACCCAATACCCCCCTACCCATATTACGGATTTACTTACGATCTTGGCTGATCTCTCCCTAAAACACCCCCACTTCACCGTCCTTGGTGACTTTAACATACATGTAGACGACAGTAACTGTGTAAAAGCATGTTCCCTAGTAGAAACTATGGCGGGCATTAACCTTTTCCAGAAAGTTGTTGGCCCCACACACACAGCTGGCCATACTCTAGACCTTATTTTTACGAACTTACCAGTCCTTTCTACCCTTGCCCCCCTCCCTCTGACTAGGTCAGACCATTTTATCATTCCTTTTAACCTCAAATTCCTACCAACTGCGGCCCCCACATGCAGGACAGAGAAAGTGGGAAGAAAGTGGTTCAAAGTAACGCTCGAGGCGTTAGAGCCTGCATTAGCTGAGCTCAAATGGCAACCATCCAAAGATATAAATATTGATGTGGCAAAAATAAATCAATGCTTAACCACGGCCATTGAGAGCATCGCTCCCTTAACTAGTCTCTCTTCAGCCAGAACTAAACCTTCTGCACCCTGGTTCTCCCAGTCGTTACGGGAAGAAAAAAGCAAATGTAAACGGCTAGAACGCCTCTGGCGCCGCACCTACGATCCAGTTGCCAAAACAACGTACAGAGTGGCGCTAAAACAATTTCACAAAACTAAACAAAGCATTATGAGAGAATACCTTGCCAGCAAAATTAAATCTGCAGACAACTCAGCAAAGGTGCTCTTTCAGATTGTGAAAGACTTCACTAACCCTGCGGCCCTCACTCACCTGACAGCCCTGCCAAGAGCTCTGCGATGGATTGTCGGACTTCTTCCAGGAGAAAATCACTGATATTTATGCCTCATTTAATGCGGCAAATAGGTCCGACAAAGAGGTCGCACTTCCCACGCATGCTCCAGCCAAAGACATAAGGCTGAGTGCGTTCAAACCCATCACCTTAGACGTAGCATTGAATAAATTACACCTATGTAAATCAGGTTCGCCCCTAGATCCGATGCCCGCCCAGGTGTTCACTGCAGTCGCTCCTGCGATTGTACAACCCCTGACAACATTATGGAACTCCTCTCTCTCATCAGGTCAGTTCCCGGAGACATGGAAACAGGAAGTTCTTATCCCCCTCCTGAAAAAACCCGAGGCTGACCCTGCTGTATTCAGCAACTATCGCCCTATATCACTGCTCCCAAAACCAGCTAAAATCCTGGAAAAAATAGTCCAAGAACAACTTTCTGACTATTTAGAAACTAATGAACTTCTACAAGACTCACAATCCGGATTTAGGACCGGGTATAGTACCGAGACGGCACTACTGGAGGTCTCGGAGACCGTGCGAGAGAGTGTGGACAGGGGAGAGGTAGCCATGCTTGTGCTCCTCGACCTGTCCGCAGCTTTCGACACGGTCTCTCACGCCATCCTCTGGAACAGACTCCTAGAGATGGGGATTTGTGATACCCCGCTAGCCTGGATCACCTCGTTTTTGACGGACCGCACACAACAAGTTTGGTGCCGACCGTTTTGGTCTAAAGATAAGAAACCACTTGGTTGTGGGGTGCCCCAAGGATCTGCCCTTAGTCCCCTTTTTTAACGTTTATCTTGCACCCCTGGCAAATGTGATTGAGACTTTTGGGGTTAGAGTGGTCTCTTACGCTGACGACACCCAGCTCGTTTTCTCCTTTAGAGACCACTCGCCCCTCGGTTTTGAGAATTTTAGATCCTGTCTTTCCAATATTGTAGCCTGGATGACTCTGAACACGCTTAAACTCAATACAGACAAAACGGAGGTGTTGTTCTTTAATCAAGCGACCCCTCTGTTACCCGCCACCTGGTGGCCTACAGAACTCAACCCTCCGCCCACCCTGGTAAAGGTGGCACCCAATCTTGGTCCAATTCGACAACGAACTATCCTTTAAACTCCAGATTCAGAAAGTCACCTCGGCCTGCTTTGGCAAACTCCACATGATAAAAAACATCTCCCCATTTCTCCCCACTGAGGCACTGAAGACAGTGATGCATGCCCTGGTCACCTCGCATTTGGACTATTCGAACAGTCTGTATATGGGACTTCCTGCCTACCTTCTCCACAGGCTGCAGATCGTGCAGAATGCCGCAGCCAGGCTGATTTGTAAGGTCCCCTACCGACATTCCATCTCACCTCATCTGAGGAAGTTACATTGGTTCCCCATCACGGCTCGTGTCAAATTTAAGGCCCTTGTACTAGTCTTCAGGGCTTTGAATGGAAAAGGACCCATATACCTCAGACACAGACTAAAAATAGTCCAATCATCTCTTAATCTCAGATCAAACCACCTCCGTCTCTTGCTCCCTCCCAGATTCCGCCTTGCACAAAAGGGTGGTAGAGCATTTGCAGTGGTGGTATCGAAACTATGGAACTCCCTACCCATAAGTCTTCGTCTCATTGACACCGAAACACAATTCAGGGGCAAACTGAAGGCCTTTTTATTTTCCAGCTGCTAAATTCTTTGTTCCTTCCGCTTGCAGTCCTCAGCGCCGGGACACCCCCATTGGGGGTAGCCGTGCACTCAAAGAATGTCAATAATAATAATAATAAAAATAATTCCTTAGTCCCTAGGGAGGCAATGTGTCTGTTCTGCTGCACACAAGAGAAGTGTTGCATCTAATCCAGCTGTAAGGGAAAGCAATGTGTCCAAATGCAAGACGGTTCCGGTCTGTGGGTAATGCATGGGAAAACTTGGTGCACAAATGTGATACGTGGAAATCCGGATGCGCTGGAGGTTGATGCAGTGGTGGCAAACGAGCGCTGCATCGATTTCTTCAGCTGCGGTCGAACGATGTATCGATTCTTTCAGCCGCACAGCGGGTCTGTGTCAGAGTCAGTGCGGAGGTCTCAGACTTCAGCGACACGGTGGGCTAAACTCGGGCTGCAGTAGTTTCTTTTTGTGCAGTTTGGTGCTGCGTAGATTTCTTCAGCCGGACAACAGCAGTGTATGGAATCTTTTCCTGCATGGCGGTACTGCAATGGAAAAACAGGCACTGCAAGGGCAAAGCATCGATTTTCAAGTCTTTTGTACCTTTTGGCAGCATAAACCACCTACAAGGGCCCAGAACTGGAAATGGCACCACATGGCAAGTCAGAACTCCCTGTGTGCTCCCTGTGCAAATTGTGATTGATTGGTTCTCCATGATTGGCATATTTGATTTACTGGTAAGTCCTGAGTAAAGTGCTCTGAGGGTGCCCAGAATCTGTAAATCAAATGCTACTAGTGGGTCTGCACCACTGGTTGTGACTCCCTCATGGGGAGCCAAGTAAACTTGTTTAAGGCCTGCCAGCCATTGCAGAGTCTGTGAGTGCAGTTTTAAATTGCCATTTCATCCTGGCTGGGACACTCATTTGCCAGGCCAAACCTTCCCTTTTTCTACATGAAAGGCACCCCTAAGATAGGCCCCCATGGGCAGCGTGCAGTGTTTGTGAAATGTAGGACGTGATGTGTTTTCATGTTCTAATAGGGAAACAATGCCGATTTCATTTATCTCTATTGCAAGGCTTGTTGCTCCCATAGGGTAGGATTGGATCTGCCTTGTAAATTTTACAAGTGTAGCTTTCAATTGGGAAGAGATGGAGATTTGAAGATTGAGCTCCCTGAGCTCAAAATTTATGAAAATAAATATTTTAGTGAAGATGGTTTTTAAATTGTGTGTTTGAAAATGCCACTTTTAGAAATTGGGCATTTTCTTGCATTACCTTTCTATGTGCCTCTGCCTGCTTGTGGAATTAATGTCTGGTTCAGACTGACAGGGGCTCTTTGTGCATTGTCTCCAGACACTCACACAAAGGGAGCTGAAGTGTGCCCCACAGATCCTGGTGAGTATTCCTGAGCTAGGGTGGTGGAAGGAGATGCCACTGACAGCTGAATACGGTTGTGTCTGCCTTTCACAATGTTGTCTCCACCCCCTGTAGTGTGGGTGGACCAGGGAGAACAAAACTGGTTCAAGTAAGCAAGAGAGACTTTATTTGAAAGCTGCATACTTCAAAGGCTGAAAGTAGTATAAGTAGTGGGACCCTGACCCCAGAACTTTGGAACACTTCTGGACCAAGAGGAACCTCTGCCAAGGAGAAGAGCTGATGATCAATGAGGATTAGTACTGCCCCTTTGCTGTGTGTTGCTTTGCTGGGTTGGCCAACAGTTGCTGCTTCTGCTTTGGAGAGAACAAAGACTGAAATTTGCTGTGTATCCTGCTTGAGAAGTTTCTCCAAGGGCTTGATGTAGAGCTTGCCTCCTGTTATGAACTTTCAGGGACACAAATACTTCACCTACAGTATCCCTGAATTCCACTGCTGGGAGTTCTGACTGCCTTGTTGTGCCAACTATAGTTCTGGGCACTTGGAAGTTGTTTTGTTGCTCATGTTGCTGAAAATCCACACATTACCCTTTCAATGTGGTTTTTCCCTCTGCTGGCTGCAGGGAGTTTAAAAAATAAACTCTTCACTGCAGCTAAAAATATGGAGGCAGCGCCTGTCCGCAGTCAAAGAAACCGCCATAGCCCAAGACCCCAGTCTCCGAAGTTCAAAACTCCAGCTCTGACTCCAATGAAGACCGTGCTGTGCAGCTGCAGAAATTGAGGTAGCACATGGCTCACCGCTGCATCGATCCATAGCACTTGGATTTTCTCACGCATCACAACTGTGCAACAAATCTACATCGACGCTAGGCTTCCAGTAAGAAACCAACGCATCACCCCCACTCACAGTAAGAAACCGACTAATCACCTCCATTCGAATAAGGAACCGACATATCACCTCCCCGACATGGCAGTAAGGAACCAACGCATCACCTCCCCTGGACCAGGCAACCGATGCATCACCTTCCCTGTGAGTAAGGAACTGATGCATCACCATCCCTGCGCATGTTTTTGTCCTGTGATGTTGACGCATCCTAGGTACTTTGTGCTAAAAGTGACAGACCCATAATTTTCTATGAACAGAACTGTTTTTACCTTTTAAAAGTCATTTTGATATCTGCATGTTGGATTTTTGTCATTTAGGTTTTGATTAGATAAATAGTTGCTATTTTTCGAAAATGGTGTGGAGTCTTTTTCTAGTGTTTTCACTATTTTACTCTATGTGTAAACAAATGCTTTACACAATCCTCTGTAGTTTAGCCTGACTGCTCGGTACCAAGCCACCAAAGAGGGTGAGCACAGGCAAACTTAGGTATGTACTTGGGTCATGCTAACTATAAGGAAGGGTACCTACTTAGACAGGATGTAGATCACTACCAATTGGAGAGCCCCAATTCTAACAATTGCGATTCGCAGACAACTCTTCTAAACGTACTACAGCCCGAAAAATGTCAAAACAAACTTAAATGTACAGTGGAGGAAGTGAAATAAAATAACATTCCATAGGAACTAATGTTTAATCAATTACATTATTTCAACACTTATATTTAAATAGATATGTGTGTGTATAATTGTATTTTAAAATGTAATAATACATTTAATTTTGAAAATGAATGAAACTTAAATAAACTAATTTGCATATAATTTCAATTAATTCAACACAAAACAATGACTACATCTAAACAAAATAATTGTTTGAAAAATGTTATAAATTAAATTAATATGAATTTATATTTAAATATAAATATTTAATACACATATAATTTGATGAGTTACTGTATTGCAGCATTTTATTTTCTTAGTTCTAGATTAAAAATATTTGTTTTTAATTAATTTACATTCACATCATGCATTAAAATATTTTTTGATGATTTTGTTTAATAAAATGTAAGAATTTCTCCTACGTTTTACACTCATAAATCCCCTTGTAGGATGCCCCAACCCCAGATTTGATGGGGTTGAGACATGTAAGTCTACATATAGGTGTAACTCTACTCTTGTAAATGCTGAACAGCAAAAAATGTGTAGAGTTACATCAAGGTGTAGTAATAAGTATACACATTTTATTTTGTGATTATTGTAATTTTTTTATATTTTAATTGTACAGTTTTGCTTTTAGTTCTATGAAAACGAAACTGAATATTAATATATTTGCACATCCTATGTATTATTCCCTGCATGGCCTACTTTGGTCCCATTTGTTAAAAAATAGGAAACAACATGATTCACTTTCACGTGCTTTTGATTGGATTTTCAAAACCATGCAGTCATGACCTTCTAATGCGTGACAAAGAGCATCTCCAATTTGACATGAGTGGCTAGCAGACATATGAGTGGCTAGTAGGATTTAATAACCTTTTGATACTCATTATTTAAATTTTCTCGTAATACTTTGCCTTATTGCTCCTAATTATCACAGAATTATTCATAAGAACGCATACATTTGAAGGAAAGTTTCAGCAATGCATTAGTTAGGGTTGCACAGATGGTAGCCGGAACTGAACAGATGGAAGTAAAATCAAACCTGGTTTGACGTCTATTCTATATTGATGGAAATTAACCATATACCCTACACTTCCTTGGTTGTAAATTTGTTTAAGAATATATATATATATATATATATATATATATATATATATATATATATATATATATATATATATATATATATATATATATATATATATATATATATATATATATATATATATATATATTATATAATTTGTTTCCAACTCAGCATAGTGGTAACTTTCCAAATCACAGGCCATGTCTATAAATTCTAAAATGAAAGCAAAATATAATTACGATTTTTTTAAATGGTCTTAACCACTGATATTTACTCTGGACAGTATTCCAGTTTGTTTTCGTCCTTTTTTTTAAAACATGTTCGATTATTTACTTTGACTAACCATATACAAGTGACTTTTGGCACCATACATTTTTTAATGTTAGGAGATAAAAAGCTGACATCCCATGACTCAGAATTTTGTGTTTTTAGGTTATAATGCTCTGTAAAGTGTTCCACCGTGTCTTGGAAAGGGACGTTGAATGTAGGAAAAACACTTTACAAATAACTTTTCAGCTAACCTCACTCAACAGAAATCTATTTAGCTTTAGGAAAACACAAACATCTGTTGTGCTCACTGAAGCCTTAACATGGTGGTACTATGGGGGAGCGTGAAATTCTTCATGATTGAGAGTTATCATGCTGCTCCGAGGACCACAGTAGTACTGTCTTTCAGTGTAGGGTAGCTAATTTCTACCATCACGTACTGTTGGATTCTTGTCAGCTTGTATTGATTTCCCTTTTCCTCTGTACTATTACGAAATAAGTAGGGGAAATTTTAATTGGAGCACTTTAATAGTTATAGTAACACAGCAATACAAATATATAATTTCACTACACAGGTAACAATTCTGAGGAAATTGTCGACCTCCTAATTGTGAGCGATATAGTCAATCTGATTTCTTTGAATAAACTGTATATTGATATGGAAGACACTAAAATGTATTGGTCTGAAGTAATGCCTTCTAGTATTGACACTTGTTGTAATTTAGAGATTGGCTTAAGATCTAAAATTTGCGATCAAATTTGTAATGAATAGTGTATTAAAGTGTCATGCTTATAAGGCAGTCTTACTCTTTATATGGATATATCAGACTTCAAAGGCATTAGAAGAGAATATGGAGATGCTGCTGACAATAACTTGACATGGAAAGTACCAACAATGGTAGCATCCTTCCCATTCCATCAGGGTATCTGCTCCATCAGTACGTAAAAAGACTCCCCAATCAAGATGACGGAGAAGAACTTCCAGGACATGTTGGACAGAGACAGTATTTAACCTAGCACACATTAAAACATCTTGCCTGGCAAGTGTGCATTTTATGGAATGCTTTGCTCTCATACCAGTTCACACCTGGCCTTCCCTTCACATGCACCTTTATATTTTTTTGGTCATTACCTTCAGTTTTCCTCTGACAATATTCTGCTTAACTTCTGCACTTCATCCTTCCAGTTTCCTATTGCTATGAACCAACACCTGGCATCCTGTTCCTACCATCTCCTCCTCTACTATAAAACCATCACTGGAGTGTTTACTCATGTTGTGGGTGATGCCTTAGCCTAAAGTGGTGAATACTATGAATTAGCTTGGCACATACCAAGAGCATTGCTTTTTCAACTGGTGTCCATACAAAATAATATACTGGGTCTCGCCATAGTTGGTGGGCTTATACAGAGCGAGGGTAGTAGCCCTAAGAAGTCTATGGGGCATACTCACTTTAAAAAGAAGTCTTCTTCCCTGTTTTCCTTAGTCTCATAAATAGCGTTTGTTCTTTGAGTATGTGAAGTCACCATTGGCATCCTTACAACAGAATCCAGCCACAAAACCTTTGAAAATTCATTATGGAGTGCTCCAAAAACAACAATCAAATGTGATAATAACAACACAAAATGTAATCTCTTTAAGCAGCATTGCTGCATAGGAATCTTTGTCTGTAAATCCAAATAAAGTAATTAGACCTCCAGAGAAAGGTTGCAATAATGTGGCCCGGGATACTAAATACTGTGTGCACCGTGGAAGCCTTGTGTCACTCAGTTATTCCAGTTTTTACTGTAGCAGAAAAAGAGGTATTACATTGGAATTAAAGAGCACTATGGAGGAGGGGTGGAATATAAAAAGCGTATCAAAAGAAGACTTGGAATATCTGACGATTCGATTTCTTATTGTGCCTCTTTTCTACTTACTTCTGAAAGTTCCCAAATCGATGACCAAGCTACCTGGCTTTCCCATAATTGCAAGTATTAGATACTTGACATAACGGCTCTTGAATTAAGTGAATACATTTTTATTTCCTTATATGACAGGGTTAGCATCCTTTGTACATTATTCTATAGAGGCGTTGAAGAAAAGCAAGTGATCTGCCATATCAACAAGATGACTGGATAGTGACATGAGATGTAACCATCTTATATCAGCATTGACAATGTATCATTTCTTATAATTGAAAATGACTTCCTACAGGAAAGATCAGTGTCCTCTTTCTTTCCTACCACAACAAAATACTATTGGAATTCATTGAATATTTACCCAACAACAATTATTTAAAATGTGGTTGTCAATATTCTCTCCTAACATTAGGTGCTACAGTGAGTCAAATGTATCAAACGTACTTATGCAAACCTTATGACGGTGGCCCGGGAGAGATTCCCTTGACCCAGTCAACTGAAGTGTGTCGTGCATCAACTCTTCTGCCTAGGGAGAGTGATAATTTCTGTTTGATGATCTGAAAACACAAAGAACAAATTCCAATAAAGTATAAGCAATCTTTTTTGCTAGTCAATGTCTGCCACATGCCACTTCATCCGTGTTCATGTAGTCCTTTTTTAGGTCTCTCTGAGCCAATGCACTTGCGCATTGCTCAGGCGAGATTCTAGTAAGTGGTCCGAAAAGTCTGCCAAACCGGCAGATTAGACACAGTTCATGTGAGACAGGCGCGTACACGAGGCCAGCCACGTCACACACCACCATTTGTCTGTGCCTTGGCATCAGACTTCAAAGGCTGCTGCTCCCCCCCCAATCAGACTTCAAAGGCTGCCGCTCCCCCGCATCAGACTTGAGAGGAATGCGCTCCCGCTCCCCTGCCCCCCACAGCAATGCAGAGAGCTTGTTTTTAATTGCTCACATTACCAAACTCACCGTTTGCACGATTACTGCCCGCACCTAGCCGCAACACCCTCCCTGCCCGCACTAAACTATTACTCCCTCTTAGAATAACCTCACCTTCCACACGATCCCTTTTAGTAAGCTGATTATACAATGCCCATACCTAGCCGTTATTCTTGCACAAATGCGCCTACCATCACGGCACAAAACCCTACCATACCAATATTTGACTTGCCCTCTCACAACCCTATTATAGCAGCACCCTTTTGGAATTCCTCATTAAGATACCGCATAACAACTTTCGCTCACAAAAATGCACCCATAACACATACCCGAACAATCTACCACTCAGCTTTGATAATTTAACGACGGCTTGTACATGACTCCTGCACTTATGTGTTTTAAAGGTTTGTGTTAGTTTTATTACACTATCTCTCTGCCCGCAAGTGCACCGTGGATGCTTGAGTAGTGCTCCCTTTCCTTCTTCGTAAATGGCATATTGTTTACGTATCCCGGCTCATGCATGACTCCTGCACTTATATGTTGTTATAAACCTTTGTGATAGTTTATTGACACTATCTCTCTGCCGCAAGTGCACTGTGGACGCTTGATTAGTGCTCACTTTCCTCCTTTGTATATGCTCTTCTTCCCCTTATCCCATCTCGATGCCCACCCCTCCCACCTTTGGATCTTACATCGGGAAAACAACAAACTGCAAATATATGGCTAGTTCCGTTTAAATTTCTGCTTGTTATGCCACATGCGGCATCTTTTCTGACATGCTCTTTCTCTGCAACACTTCTATCTCTTGTCACCAACGTTTTTATTGATTCATTGTAACCAACTGTTGAATGTGATTACTGCCGCATATTGCTTCCCTCTCTTTTTTCTCATGCTCGGGCACAAATGTTTTATCGCGCCCCTTCCACCCCATGCGCTTGGAAAACCTCTTGAACCTTACATGAAATTTGCTGCACTCCTAAATAATCTCTTTGCGACCACTCGCAACACAAATCTCAGGGATGTATATTATCAAAATGCAACCTATGAATGTATAACCTTAATGTAATGCCAATATGGTTTTTCCGTCATGTACTTTGTTGCTGTCCATACATATACCTTCTCCTGATGTTGTCTTTATAACTTCTACATGGTTGAATGCCTATGTCACTCTACCTTCACACCCAATATTCCATCTGATAACGTATGCACTCTCCAGTACCTTCCGTGACCTATCTAAATTGACCTGATCAAATATGTACTAATATGATACACATGTCACTACTGTTCTCATGCTTCCCACCACCACCTTTCCATGTCTCTTTACTCTCCCCACCCCCGCACACACCCTCACCCTCACACCCCCTCACCCACACACCCTCTCACCCACACACCCTCTCACCCTCACAACCCTCTCACCCTCACACACCCTCACTCACACTCACCCTCACTCACCCTCACACACCCTCACTCACCCTCAAACATCCTCACTCACCCTCAAAACCCTCTCACCCTCACACACCCTCACCCTCACTCACCCTCAGCCTCACTCACTCTCACTCACCCTCACACCCCCTCACCCTCACAACCCTCTCACCCTCACACACCCCCCTCACACACCCTCACTCACCCTCACACCTCCTCACCCTCACACCCCCTCACCCTCACACCCCCTCACCCTCACCCCCTCACCCTCACACCCCCTCACCCTCACAACCCCTCACTCTAACACCCTCACCCTCACACCCCTCACCCTCACACACACTCACACACCCTCACACACCCTCACTCACCCTCACACCCTCACCCCCCTCACCCTCACACACCCTCACCCACCCTCACCCTCACACACCCTCACCCTCACACACCCTCACTCTCACACACCCTCACTCACCCTCACACGCCCTCACCAGCATAGCATAACAAAATATAGCATAACAAAATACAGCATAGCATAGCATAACAAAAAAAAAGCATAGGATAGCAAAACATAGCATAAAAAACAAAGCATAGGATAGCAAAACATAGCATAGCATAACAAAACAAAGCATAGGATAGCAAAACAAACATAGCATAACAAAACATAGGATAGCAAAACACAACAAAGCATAGCATAGCATAACAAAACACAACAAAACAGCATAGCATAACATAACAAAGCATAGCAAAACAAAACATAGCATAGTATTACAAAACATAGCATAGAATAACAAAACACAACAAAACACAGCAGAACAAAACATAGCATAAGATAACAAAACATAGCATAACATAACAAAACAAAGCATAGCATAACAAAACATAGCAAAACACAACAAAACATAGCATAGCATAACAAAACACAACAAAACATAGCATACATGAAAAAAACATAGCATAGCAAAACATAGCATAGCATAACAAAACACAACAAAACGTAGCATAGCATAACAAAACACAACATAGCATAGCACAACAAAACAAAGCTTAACATAGCATAACAAAACAGCATAACAAAGCATAGCATAGTATAACAAAACATAGCATAACAAAACATAGCAAAACAAAACAAAGCATAGCATAATAAAACACAACAAAACATAGCATAGCATAACAAAACATAGGATAGCATAACAAAGCATAGCATAGCAAAACACAACAAAACATAGCATAGCATAACAAAACACAACAAAACATAGCATAGCATAACAAAACAAAGCATAGGACAGCAAAACTAAACATAGCATAGCATAACAAAGCAAAGCATAGGATAGCAAAACAAAACATATCATAGCATAACAAAACATAGCATAACATAACACACATAGCACAACAAAACACAACAACACATAGCATAACACCCCCTCACCCTCACAACCATCTCACCATCACACAACCTCACTCACACTCACCCTCACTCACTCTCACACACCCTCACTCACCCTCACACATCCTCACTCACCCTCAAAACCCTCTCACCCTCACAGACCCTCACCCTCACTCACCCTCACCCTCACTCACTCTCACTCACCCTCACACCCTCACCCTCACACCCCCTCACCCTCACAACCCTCTCACCCTCACACACCACCCTCACACACCCTCACACCCTCACACCCCCTCACCCTCACACCCCTCACCCCCTCACCCTCACCCTCACACCCCCTCACCCCCTCACTCTCACAACCTCACCCTCACACCCCTAACCCTAACACACACTCACACACCCTCACACACCCTCAGTCACCCTCACACCCTCACCCCCTCACCCTCACAACCCTCTCACCCTCACACACCCTCACCCTCACACCCCTCACCCTCACACACCCTCACACACCCTCACACACCCTCACCCTCACACACCTTCACACTCCCTCACTCACCCTCACACACCCTCACCAGCATAGCATAACAAAACATAGCATAACAAAATACAGCAAAGCATATCATAACAAAAAAGCATAGGATAGCAACACATAGCACAGCATACCAAATCAAAGCATAGGATAGCAAAACATAGCATAGCATAACAATACAAAGCATAGGATAGCAAAACAAAACATAGCATAACAAAACATAGCATAGCAAAACACAACAAAGCATAGCATAGCATAACAAAACACAACAAAACATAGCATAGCATAACAAAACATAGCATAACAAAACAAAGCATAGCATAACCTAACAAAGCATAGCAAAACAAAACATAGCATAGTATTACAAAACATAGCATAGAATAACAAAACACAGCAGAACAAAACATAGCATAAGATAACAAAACATAGCATAACATAACAAAACAAAGCATAGCATAACAAAAAATAGCAAAACACAACAAAACATAGCATAGCATAACAAAACACAACAAAACATAGCATACATAACAAAACATAGCATAGCAAAACATAGCATAGCATAACAAAACACAACAAAACATAGCATAGCATAACAAAACACAACATAGCATAGCACAACAAAACAAAGCTTAGCATAGCATAACAAAACAGCATAACAAAGCATAGCATAGTATAACAAAACATAGCATAACAAAACATAGCAAAACAAAACAAAGCATAGCATAATAAAACACAACAAAACATAGCATAGCATAACAAAACATAGGATAGCATATCAAAGCATAGCATAGCAAAACACAACAAAACATAGCATAGCATACCAAAACACAACAAACACATAGCATAGCATAACAAAACAAAGCATAGGACAGCAAAACTAAACATAGCATAGCATAACAAAACAAAGCATAGGATAGCAAAACAAAACATGGCATAGCATAACAAAGCATAGCATAACATAACACACATAGCATAACAAAACACAACAACACATAGCATAACAAAACATAGCAAAACACAACAAAACATAGCATAGTTTAACAAAACACAACAAAACAGCATAGCAAAACAAAACATATAATACCATAGAAAAACATAGCATAGCATACCAAACACAACAAAGCATAGCATAGCATAACAAAACATAGCATAGCAAAACAAAGCATAGCATAATAAAACACAACAAAACATAGCATATCATAACAAAACATAGCATAGCATAGCAAAACATAGCATAGCATAGCAAAACATAGCATAGCATAACAAAACACCGCATAGCATAGCATAACAAATCAAAGCATAGGATAGCAAAACATAGCATAGCAAAACAAAACATAGGATAGCAAAACAAAACATAGCATAGCATACAGCATCACTCACCACCACCACAGCATCACTCAGGGACACCACAACATCACTATGCGCTACTACAGCATCACTGAACGCCACAGCATCACTCATTCACCATCACAACATCACTCAGCGCCACCACAGCATCAATCTGTGCAGCCATTCAACAACAACTGGTTCAACAATGTTCTCTCAATGTTTCAAGCTTTATTGCAAATGTAACAAAAAGATGTTAATATTTCACTTCAGTTCTTGGATTTTCGTCACAATAAAATACACTGAACATAATCTTCACAAAAGTTATTTACAAAAGTTTAAGCTATTGCCATTATAAATTACAATACCTTTTATTTAAGTATTAATTATTAAAAAAAAATAAAAGGCATTGTTATTTGTAATATCAAAACATGTATGTCACATAAATACAACACATATTTCATTACAAATGCTATAGTTGTCACATTTGCGAAAGTTATAACTGTTGACATTGTAAATGACAAAGCTATTAGTTTAGCTATTTTCAAAAACAAAACATAAGTAAAAAATGTGTCATTTACAATACCAATAGCTCAAACTTTCCTAATGCGAGACCTATTGCATTGCAAATGCTTGTTTGTAGTATCTCCTGCTCTCCAGCTATTAGCATAACTACATTGGAAAATTAAGAAACCACTACATAAATCCAGCAAACTAAGCACAATCTTTCTTTAAACAGTCTTGCTGCAGGCAGTAACAAATCATAGGCTGCCATAGTGTGCAAAGTCAGCATGTTAAACAGTTCCAATAACCCCAAGCTCCTTTTTAAAAACATTTTTATAGGAAGGTTTCACATCATCTCATCATAAGTCAATATAATATACATTTATCAGCAATCACAGTATTAGTGAATTAATTCTATTTAAACTAGCAGGTTTCCTATACTGCAGCCATTTACCATAACATTACATATGACAAAAGTTTGCTCCTTTCAATATAGAAAAGTTATACAGATTTAGCATTCTCTGCTGTAATATCCATCCCCTCTAAAGATTGCTATTTCTGGCTAATTTGGATGTTAATCTCTGTCTCATTTGATTCCATCAATCTACTTTTCCAATATTTTTCTAACTATGTGTACCTGTTTCTATCTTGTTCCCCACTAGATCAAAGTCTAAGTCAGGGGTCTCCAACGAGTAGCTAGGGAGCTACTGGTAGCTCGCCAGTACCTTCAAAGTAGCTCTCAGAGATTAAGCCAAGCCCAGTAGCAAATTCAGAGAGTAGGCACCTATTAAAGAAGGCAGCACTGCTGATCTCAAGATCCTAAGAGTGACAGCCAGCCAAACCTATGGCAGTAACTCATACTAAACACTCAAACACACAAAGTATCGGCCTATAGGGCCTGCCACTTGACAGTCTGTATCTAATCTCAGTATAACTAAGCCACAAGGAGATTGACCATCTTGTATCCCTGCTTTATCAGTCACAACATGTGTGTGACCAGTGAACCATAAAAGAAGTGCAACAGTAGTAGCCAGGAGTCAGTTGAGTGTATAACCAGCTCAAGACCTGAGGAGAAAAGGGCATGATTATGAACATAGACAATTAAGAGACTCATCAGGATTTCTGTCCGTCCCTAATAGACACTATTGCTTCTTGAAATCTACGCCTAGTTTCAAGGACAACCAAATGTCTATGCTAGCCCCCATAAGGGTGTAATCTCTATCATAATTGTGCCCATTCCTGGCATAATAGTGCCAATGGCATAATAATGGTCATCCTTGACTATTTGGGATATTTTTGGTGTAGTTTTAGTATACTGGCAGCCATCATTTACATACTGGGAGAATGACTGGCATACATTTACCTATTCCTGGCGTAATAATGGTCATGACTGATATATGGTCTCTGCCTTGACCCTTATGGTTTCAAATAATCAAAGTGGAGGGAGAAAGAAGAAGCTTTGATCCATTCAGCTTCCTTAGTCACAGTCAGAAAATCAAGGGGGGAATGGATCACTTGTCCTGCATAACCTAGGTTAGCGGTTCCTTGTGTTCTATGTCCCAATAAAAAACCCTCAATCATATGTAAAAGATGGATTTGGCAGTATATATTGATTCTCCGCCTCTTAATTATTATTATTATTATTAAATGAAATTTGTAGAGCGCGCTGACACCATGGGTTTCCTGGCGCTATGGGACATCGAATTCCGGGACTGAGGTAAAGTGCAGGGTTAGCAGGGTGAGGGAAAAAGAAAAGTTCTAAGCAACTTCCTAAAATGAAGGAGGGAGCTGCTTGATTTGATGTTCAGAGGAAGGGAGTTCCAGAGTTTCGGAGCTAGAAAGGCAAATCTTCGTCCACCGAATTTGTTAGTTCTGGTTTTGGGTGTGATAAGTGATTTTTGATAGGTGGAACGGAGGTTGCGGTTTGGACAGTAAGGAATGATAAGGGAACTCAAAAAGACAGGGCTGGGGCAGTTGAGGGCTTTGTACGTGAGACAGCCCAACTTAAAGGCCACCCTTTGTTCAATTGGTAACCAGTGAAGTTTGTGTATCATTGGTTTGGCAGATTGCCATTTGGGAGATTTAAAGATGATTCGGGCCGCCTGATTTTGGACCACCTGAAGACGGTGGAGGAGAGTTTTTGGAAGTCCGTGATAGATAGAGTTGGAAAAGTCCAAACGGGAGAGCACAAGAGAGATGATAAACTGGGTCAGGGCAGGTGTGGGAAGCAGATGGCTGACCTTCCGGATTTTCCTGAGCTGGAAGGAGCAGGATGAGATCACGGAGCCGATATGAGGTCGGAGGGAAAGTTCGGCGTCAATAATTACGCCGAGGCTTTTTACAGAGGTGGAAGGGGTCGGCGAGGGGCCCAATTCGGAAGGCCAGAACTGGGTTCCCCAGGAAGAAGAGCTGGAGCCCGGGAGGAGGAGCTCGGTTTTCCCGGGGTTTAGCTTCAACTGGTTGCAGTTCATCCAATCTTGGATATGAAGCATAGCAGAGTGAAAATTGTCTATAGCATTGGGAGAATTGAGTGGAAAAATAATCTGCAAATCGTCGGCATAGTTAAAAACTGTAATGTCCCAGTTACGGAGTGAATGGAGTAGGGGCCGGAGGTACAGATTGAACAGGAGGGGAGACAGGGAGGATCCCTGGGGGACTCCGCAGGTTGTGGGGGTCTTGGGAGCTGTGTAGGGGCCCAGGCGGACGGCTTGGGATCTGTCAGATAGAAAAGAGCAGATCCAGTTGAGGGCGGAGCCCTGGATGCCAGCCTGTTCGACACGGTTGAGCAAGATGTTATGGTCAACCGTGTCGAACGCGGCCGAGAGGTCCAGGAGAACGAGAGCCTGGGGGGTTCCTGAGTCGGCATTTCTCCTTAGTGTGTCGAGGACAGCTAGGATGACGGTTTCAGTAGAGAATGACGGCCTGAAGCCGGCCTGATTAGGCTCCAGATAACCAGAGGACTCAATGAAATTGGAGAGGCAACTGGTAACATGTGCTTTGAGGAGTTTAGAGAAATAAGGCAGAAGCGATATGGGGCGATAATTGGAGAGTTCCGCTGGGTCCGCGCCTGGTTTTTGTAATAGTGGGACAAGGATGGCTTCTTTGAAGGATCTCGGGACAGTTCCTGTGCTGAGTGAGCTGTTCAAGAGAGGTAGTATGCATTCAGGTAAGGAGTGGCATACTGTACGCAGGACTGAGGGTGGGCAGCCATCGTTTGGGGAACCTGATTTTAACCGGGATGCGAGCTGTACTAGGGAGATCGGATTGATGGGGGGGAATTCGGTGAAAACAGAAGGGTTGTTGAAGGAAGATTCCAGGGGGGCGATCTGAGGGGTGGTGGAGATCGATGCCTTAATTTTGTTGATTTTTGGACGAAAAAAAGGTTGAGGGCGTCGCAGGTTTCTTGGGTGGGAGTCTGACCTGGGAGGGTTCTGTCGTCAGATGTCAGTTCATTCATAATTTTAAAAATTTCTTTGGATTTGTTGTCCGAGGAGGAGATTCTGTCCGAGAAGTGAGTAGATTTGGCAGAGACTATGGCAATTTTATAGTCTCTGCGAGCTGAGATATATTGTGATCTAGCTGTTTCGGAGTAGTTACGTCTCCATGCCCTTTCTGATTGACGTACCTTCAATTTCAGTTTTTTGAGGTCATCCGAAAACCATCTGTGGGAGTTTTGATGTCTGGTCGGGGGAAATTTGGTAAGGGGGCGAATTTGTCACTGGCTGATTGCAGCCAGAGGGAGATGTCGTTTTTTAGTATGTCCACGTTAGTGGATGGGATAGGGGCAGGGCGGGTGTCTGATAGGTTCGCGAGAAATCCTTCAGCATCATAAGCGTTCCATTTGCGAGACAGACCTCCGGCCATCAGCGGGATGGGGGGTTTGCCACTGATCGTGAGAGTGGTGTCTATTAAATGGTGGTCTGACCAAGTACAGGGTGAAACGGAGGGGGGGGATAGAGTGAGGTTTTGGGTCCATATTTGGTCTAGAATATGGCCCTCGATGTGTGTGGGCAGAGTAATTTGTTGGGACAGATTGAGACTAGTGAGGGCCTCAAAGGCCTCCGAGGCATGGGGCCCGGCATTGATGTCATTGAACCAGTAATTTAAATCACCAAATAGTGCGAAACTGGGATGGGAGGTGAGGAGATTGATCAACTGATCAGACAAAGTGGCCGCGAAAGTTGGCATCGGTTGAGGGGGGGTGGTAGAGAAGAAGGAAAGTTAAGGCCCCGCTATCCATGTTTAAGCTGAAGATGAGATTGTCGACTCCCAGGAGGGAGATGGATGAGGTGGAAGTGGAGTTCAGATGTTTGGAAATTATGGCCGCTACCCCACCCCCCGGGCGGTTTCCCGGTCGGTCAGCGCGGAGGATGTAGTAGTCCGGGGGGAGGGCTGCCAGAATGTCAGGGAGTGAGTCCGCTGTCAACCAAGTTTCAGTCAGCAGGAGGACGTCGGGTTTTTCATTAGAAAGAAGGATGAAGATGTCGGTGTGATGTTTTACTAAGGATCGGGTATTTAGGTAGAGGACTCTGATGGTGGTGTTGCTCTGAGTAGACTGACTAGGAGGTGTGCCCACATTGGTGAAATGCCGATCTGGATGGGCAATGTCGCCGTGAGGATGCGTCTGATGGTGGAGGGGGAGGGTGTGAGGTTGGGAGACTGTAAGTCCCGCAGGGAAGTGGCTGAATATGTGATGATATGGCCAGCCTGGCTGGCCCCTGGACCCGGTCTGGCGCGGATGGGCGCAGACGGGCTTGCCTTAGGCGCGCCTTCGGCGTGCAAACGGCGCGCCCGCTGCGCTCGTCCGCAGCGGGCGATCACGCAATAGCATCATCATTGGGGTAGTGCTCATGCTGCCTCCACCCGGAGGTGAACCCCTAGTTAGTGCAGTAGTGATCAGTGATTTTTAGGGGTCAGGTGTGGTTTAAAAATACTCGTACAGCCATAAATAGATTTAATAAGTCTGGATTCGAGGTATGGGTTAAAAGATATAATTTGTGCGTTCTGAGATTGAGTTATGGATCTCTCGCACTGTTAAGAGTCCTTTAAAATGGTCGACATGTTTCAGCCCTTGATTCGCATCTATAGGTCAGATGGGCTTTCTTCAGGACCGGGTTGAGTAAGTGATCTGAGACTGTGGGTGTCTCTTGCTGTGTGCACCTCGATAATGTTCTGTTATCAAGGAGAAGTGAGAATAAGATGTATTTATTAATCTCATTCTTAACAAAGTCCAGTAGTACCTTCCTTGATTCTGAAGCCTGCTTCAAGGGGCTGCCAGTGAGTCTGTTATGCCTTCTTCGGCATCCTATCAACACGACTTGTGCTGGGGTTCACCTCCGGGTGGAGGCAGCATGAGCACTAACCCAATGATGATGCTATCACGTGATTAGGAGGCGGTGAATCAAGATATACCGCTAAATCCATCTTTTACACGTGATTGAGGGTTTTTTATTGGGACATAGAACACAAGGAACCCTTATGGTTTCAAGCCATGGCCCAACTGTGGCCCTAGTATAATGGTGCGCATTATTGGCATAATATAGGCATCTGTGTTTCTGGTCCAGGGAGGACCTGGCTTGGCAGTTCGGTCTGGACTGTTCCCATGTGGCACAGGGTCAAGACTGATTTGCATATAGCTGGGTCTAAACTGGGGTGGCATGGTGAGCAAAAGAATGATGGATTTAACCCAGATCTCTTGACTGGGTGTGAATGTATGATTCATTCAGCATTACGTCCATCATTTGTTTGCATAACACTTTTTACCCGAAGTGGGATGGGTATGCCCAGACGTGGGTCCCTTGCTCACTGTGCCACTGGATTCAAGCTAGCCTGGCTGATGAAGGGTGACATACCCTGAAACTGGTCCCAGGATGCTTGTTTCTGGTCCAGGGAGGACCTGGCTTGGCAGTTCGTTCTGGACTGTTCCCATGAGGCACGGGGTCAAGACTGATTTGCATATGGCTGGATCTCAACTGGGGTGGCCTGGTGAGCAAAAGAACAATGGATTTAACCCAGATGTCTTGGCTGGGGGTGAATGGATGATTCAATCAGCATACCGTCCATCATGTGTTTGTGTGAGAATCTGTGGCACAAGACTGTAATACCTGGGTATTCAAAGAAGTCTGTCCATATGAGGCATTTGTACATGGGAGTACTTGATGAAAATGAAAAGCTGATGTTTTGGGACCGAGCATTTCCTAATTTCTGAAAATTTATATTTTAAATGCAGTTTTTGTTTTCAAAAATTGTTTTTCTTCTGTGAAATTGAGTTTGTTTGCCCACAGTGGAAAGTGGCATTTGATCGAAAAAAGTGCACTTTCAGAAACTGATGAATAATAATTCAAGCAGAGCTGGGGAGACCTACTGCTGTATTTATATACTTTGTGCCATAGGGCATGTCTAGATTTGAATGTTACTTCATAAGTCAAGTGGAGGCATTTCATATTTCTGAATGCTTTTCTGGCATTTCTGATGTTAACAACACCAGTAATACTTGGGTGGCAACTACTGATAATCCTGTTTAGTGTGGTCATAGCGTAGTCACTATTTTACAGTTATAAAGTTTGCGAGGAGCTCAGGAAGACTTTCCTTGAGCAGAAGTAGCTCTCACTACAGAAAAGGTTGGCGACCCCAGGCCTAAGCCCTTCAGAAAATATGCAATTTGAATGGAGGAGCATTGAAAGTAGTTTTTGGCCATACTAATATCTATGCTGCACTTTCTATATTTTTGTAATTTTCATAAATTGTATACAAAAAACTCTTTAGTCTATTTTATGAAATCAAAAAACTTCAGACACTGTACCCCAGCCTATCATTTTCTTCAACAGCTGCTGATGAAGAGTTGCGTATCGGGGCTCACAGGGTACAATGCTTTTTTAACAAACTGATTTTATTATTCTTATTTCATCTGTGGTGTATGCCCTGTCGTTTTTTTTGTCTCTGTAACAGGCTGAATGACTGATTTAGCATTGTAGTCCTTTTTCTGATTTTGATATATTCTGTATATCTTGTTGTGTGAGGAATTTCAGCATGTTAAATGAGCTTTCGCAAATATTGTGTTGTATTAATTTTATGCGCACTCTTCTGGTTTGTATGGAACCAAATAACATGATATTGAATTGAATTGAACTGAGTTTTAAGCTGCGCAATCAAAAATTAAATGACAGCATGATGATCGCTCCAGCCACAATCAATATGAAATGCATACTATACTCAAAGTGCCTAACAGTGCTAAAGTGTATATCAGTAATAAAGTGACTAAGTGATGTTATATTTACAGTGCAACAGAAAGTCATACTGCCACATTCTAACTTGCTAAGTGCATTCTAATTCCACTAATCGAAGAACTGAGCAACCTCTATGAATCCCAATCTTAACCAATTTATATACAGGATGCAAAAACCTCCAATTTATTCCTCAATTGCATTTAGCCCAACATTCACCCCTAGTCCCTCCCTTCACCTCCCAGGGCCCCACCTGCTTTAACCCGCTTTGCGCCACCCGTAGCCTTCCGCATCCTCGTCCTGCCTACCCTTTCTGATTCTTGCTTCTCGCTCGCTGTTGGAGGCATGCTGGTAAATTCCAATATCATCGAGCATGCTGGCCCCATCACCGGCACAGCGGAGGGGCTACAAGAAAGCAGAAGCCCCCCCCCCCTCTGGCAGGTGTATTTATTTTATTTTTTATTTATTTATTTTGGCGGTTTTGTATAGCGTGAACAAAACCCTTGCGGGTATCAGAGCGCTTTACAGATCAAATATAGGTAATAGCATATAAACAGATGTAAATGTAAATGTAAAGTTTACTTGTAAAGCACACAGCTGCCCCAGCAACGGGGCGTCCCGGCGCTGTATAACGCTGTGGAACCCTTCCTGGCTCTCCCTGTGAGATGCCACTCCTGGGCACCCCCAAGGTGAAGCCAGGCATCCCAGCATTGTAGGGGCCATTGTGGAGATTAAGCAAGCTATTGCCCAGAGTTACAGCGTGGGACCCATGATTAGAGTAGGCGCTGAGGCGAGAGAATTATCGAGTCCGCGGACATTAAGCCCAAGACCCTGCCGCGTCGGGAATTGAACCCTGGTCCCGGGCCTGATCTCTGCTTCAGGGTCTGCGGCTTCTAACCAGCGAGCCACACTTCTCCACATATAAATATAAATACAGTGGATTATATGAATACAGTCCTGGGAACAATTAAAGATTAGCACATAGCTGCAGTAATGTCTAAGACAAGTTCAAGTGGATTTTGGACATGAGAATCGATTTCACTTCTTTTTTGGAAAGGCCGCAGATGGATTATGTCTTGTTTGTGGGGTTATTGCATTCCATATCCTGGGGGACATTCCTGAGAAGGTAGGATTGTATGTTTTTTTCTTGGAGAAACGTTGTGGTTTCAGTAGAAGGTTGTTAGAGCTCCTTGTAGACCTGTTGCCTTCTGATAGTACTAGTTTCTCTGCTAGGTATCTCAGGGTTTTGTAATGAAGTGCCTTATGTGTCATACAGGCGATTTTTAATTGGATTCTGGCCTCAAAAGGTAGCCAGTTGAGGGCATGAAGGTCAGGGGAAATGTGGCAGTTGCGTTTGGTGCCTGTGACGAGTCTAGCGGCTGTATTGATAGAGGCTCTGAGAGGAGCGGTCGTTGATTTGGGTAGACCACAGAGTGCGACACTCCCATAGTCAAATTACTTGAGATTGAACTGCCTGTTTGAAGTCATTTGCGGGTATGAAGGGTTTCAGTTTTCTTAGTGTGTTAATCTGAAAATGTGCACCCTTTGTTGCAGCGCTGATGTGTTTCAGCATGTTTAGTTTATCATCTAGGGTTATTCCCAGAGATTTAGCGACATCAATGATGAGACGTTGACCGTCCAGTGCCGTTAGGTGCTCCATCCACTCGGGCATTGATGTTTGTTTGGTTGGGAGGGGCGATTAAGAGGAATTCTGTTTTTAGGTTGTTTAGTTTTAAATGGTTCTTAGCTAGCCAGATCTGTGTATCTTGGAGCGTTGAGTTAAGGGACTTGATGTCTTCAAGAGATTGGACCTTAATGTAGAGTTGTGCATCGTCTGCGTACATGTGATATTGGATATTTGCGGAGTTGAGAAGCTCTGTGAGTGGTTCCATAAACAGATTGAAGAGTGTTGGGGAGAGAGAAGATCCCTGAGGTACTCCCAAAGTGACAGGGGTAGAAGTAGATAATGATTGGTTGATCTTGAATCTTTGTGTTCTGTTATGGAAGAAAGAGGTGAACCAGTTTAGGACTGTTCCAGATAGCCCTATTCTATGCCTCAGGAGGTCCAGTAGGTTGTTGTGTTTGACTGTATTGAAGGCTGAGGAAAGGTCAAGGAGGATTAGCAGGCAGGCTTTGTTTTGATCCAGTATTTGTAGTGCATCATCAATTATGTGGGTCATGGCTGATTCAGTGCTGTGTCCTGATCGAAAGCCTGATTGGAATTGGTCTAGTAGGTTGAAGCGATCTATGTGGATACTAAGCTGCGTGTGGACACATTTTTTGAGTAGTTTGGCAAGGGTCGAGATGTTGGATATTGGGCGATAGTTATTCAAGTCAGATGGATCCGCTGATACTTTATTAAGGATGGGGGATACCTGACCAGCTTTGAGGATGTCAGGGATGGTTCCTTGCACGAGGGAGGAATTTAGGATCCTCGTCCATAGGGGTACTAGCAGTGGCATGAAGGTCTTTAGGTGTGATGCTGGGAGGGGGTCTGTGAAATGGTTAGAAGGATTCATAGAACTGAGCGTGGTAAGGATAGTTTCTTCATTGTAAAGGTTGAAGGTGGTCCAGGAGGCATTGTTTTTGAGGTCGAGTGTGGTCCGTGAGGAAATTGTGTGTGTATCAGGAAGTGATACTAGATTGTTAAGTAGGTCTGCCTTTAGTTTTTCAGTCTTTGTTATGGAAAATGAGGCAAGATCCTGACATTTGGGGAGTGTATCCGAGTTGGCTTGGGGGGAGTAGTGGACCCCCCTAGACTGAGCTTTGATTATTTCGAACAATTTTTTGGGGCGATTCTTAGCTTGGTCTAGTTGAGTGTGTATGTAATCGGCTTTAGATCGTCTAATCCTTCTGTAGTAGGCATTTCTGGTGCTCCTTAGTAATTTGAGGTGGGCAGTGGATGGGACGGCTCTCCATTGTCTTTCAATAGTTCTCAATGATCTCCTGTCTTCATTTAGTCTACCATCATACCAGGGGTTTGAGTTCTTTGTGGTGACTCTTTTTTATTGTAGGGGGACTACGGTGTCAAGTACCCTGTTCATCGAGTGGAAGTAGTGATTTGTCAAAGCCTGAACATCATTGGATCCATCAGGTGGGGGTGCGAGGGTGTGACTAGCTGATAAAAGATCGATAGGATTGATGTTTTCTAGGTTCCTCTTCCAGATTTCTGTTCTTGTGGGTTGGACAGAGAGTAGTTTAACTACTTCCTTGATATGGAAAGTGATAATGTGATGGTCGGACCAGTCGCACTGGAGGATCGATTCCAGCTGGGTAGAGTGATTTGGAAATTATTAGATCAAGGATTGATCCTTTTTTTGCGTGGGGCTGTCAAAAATTTGGGGCAGATTGAGGTCGGATAGGAAAGCTTTGAGGCTGTTGACCTCTGGGTCGTCAGGATCGTTCCAGTGGAGGTTGAAGTCCCCCAGGAAGATCTGTGTATTCTGTTGTCCTACATTTGTCGCTAAAATATCCATCATGTGTTCGATGAAGGTGAGGTTGTTGCCAGGAGGATGGCAGAAAGAGTGTAGTGTGCATATTGACTTGCTATTACTAGTAATGTGTAGGCAAATGTACTCACAGGAAGAGAACATCGGGGTGTTAGAGCGGCTCACAGAGATGTTGTTCCTATGAATGCAGGCAATACCACCGCCTATCTTATCGGGTCATTCTAGTCTTGTGATGTAGAAGTTTGGGGGAACTAATATGTCTAGAATGGGTTTGGATGACTCAGTTTGCCAGGTTTCCGTTAAAATGATAAGGTCGGGTTCATTGGTTATAATAAGGTCAGCTATGTCAGAGGCATGACGTTCAGCCGATCCACAATTTAATAAGATGCATTTTAACTGGGCCTTGGTCAAGTTGGTGTTCTGGTCATGGGAGATGGGTACTCTTGTGAGGTTGTTTTCAACAATACCTCTGGGAGTGTGTCTTGTCCATCTAGAGGCATTGGGAAGGATGGGTTGGATTAAGAACTGTTTCTGTGTAATCTCTAAGTGAACTGGCCCACCAGGTAGGGATTGAGGTTTGTAGGAGTGAAGTAGATAAGTAAGGTCCTTTGGTGATAGTGTTCTCCTTTCCCTTGTTGGCCGGGATGAAGCATTGGGGTAACGTACTGTTTTCCATTTGGGGGGCCCCTGAAGCGAGGGACTAGAGAGAGGCTGCTGAGTGGGTTTTTTGCGCTTACTTTAATTAATACCCAGGACTTGTTGGTTCTTTAAGGGTCTACGTCGGCATAGTCATGAGGGGATACTCCATATGTCTGCCACTGTTGTTTGGCACGTTTGGGTGATCACCCTTTTACACTGGTCAACCATTTGTAGTATCTTTCGCTGCACCTCCAGCCCCGCTTTGTCGTCGCTACCGCACACCCCTAGTTTTAAGGTGGCGGTGTTCATTTGTCGTTTCAACTTTCTGTCCACCAACTAGGTCTTTCACATGGGCCCCTAGTACCTCTTTTGGGTTTGCAGAATCGTATTGCGGCGGATTAGGGATGAATACAGTGTCCGGTCGTACAACTGTCTGCAACTCCCCTGGACCCCCTCTTGCCCCATCCGCCGCAACACCATTCTGTAACTGAGGGACAGGCGGGATCATAGAAACAGGGTCCCAATGCGAACACCCAGGGGTGGCCATGAAAGGGCCCTCACTAAATACGTCCTCTAAACCCTGATTTGACCAGTCATCCCTACCTGTACTATTATCGCCGCATATTTCTGGTGGTGATGTATGGTTTACAATGGACGCGGGCTGGTTGGATCGTATGCTCCCAGAGGGGTGATAGGTGACATAAGGGTCGGGGAGTGTAAATGGCCGTCAAAACAATCGAGGTCCCTATCGGGTAAGGAATTGTCGTGGTTGCGGGTGGGTGAATGTCTAACAGCCGTACACAAATCCCCATTGTGCGTGTTAGAAGGAACCTTGTGCGCTGCTTCTGAGGGTCTATCAAGTTTGGCGACCATCCCTATCAACGCCTTTAGACCCCCATTGCTGCCGTTATAAGGGGGTCCTGAGGACTGAGCTTTATCAGACTCTGAGTTGCTAAACCCAGCAGGCATGATTATAGAAGGTTTTAGGGTTTGGTCTAGGGGGACGCCCTAATCCGGCTGCGGATCTCCTGGAGTGTATCAAGGAGGAAATGGATGAGATGACTTTGTGAGCCCCCTATACTTACGGAATCACCTTTGAGGCTGTACTTCCTCAACATCTGCATGTATTACACTGACATTCTGACAGTTATAGAGTGGGAAACTGTACTGGCACGACTAGGATACAGTATAGTGATTCCTCAGCCTTCCTTCTGATGCCTTATTTTCTTTGGATAATGGTAGTATTCTTTTTGAGGTAAGCTTGGGTAACAGCCTTTGATGCAGAAAATATTTTGGGAAAATTCACCTGAACTGTGCCAGCTGAGAGACGCAGGGGAGGAGTTGTTAAAGCCTGTAGAGCAGAACAGCTGGGCAGAAAGCAGAACCTCAGGCGTTTTTAGCATGAGTAGCAGCACCAGATGAGAGGTACATTATACTGGAGGAAGCACAGAAAACATGCAGGAGGCCCTAGTGAATTTAGGAGGCAATACAACTCCGAAATCAAAGCAACAAAATAGTCAAGATACACTTGGAGGTGGCACACAGCTATAAACTGAATTAGGGATGCCGGTTTCTAATAGAGAGGCAACTATGAAGATTAAGCCTCACATCTAAGGCATTGTAAATGTTGCCAAAGGAACTGTCAAACTAGTGCAGAGCAACCTCTCACAAAGCCAGGATAGGAATACAAATATGCATTACGAAACCCCTTCTATTAATAAGCTGGCTACTATGAACGTCCAGGTACCAAAGCAGCAGGCTACGCCTCAAAAGCTTTCCTGATCGACTGCTTGCTCTAAGTCTACTGAACTGGTTCCTCTATTTGAAAATAACAGGGTCAGAACAAACCAGATTATTAGAAGAAGAGCAGAGTTTTATCTCTGCTCTTCTTCTAGTAAGACAGACAAGACAAGACAGACTCTCGGACACCCCTGGTCTGGTAGACAAGTACGTGAAGGAGATAAAAATACTATGGATATGCAGGAGGAGTTGGAGAACCTCTCCAGGAGATCTAATCTAAAAAATGACAGCGATTCCAGAGCACAAAGCGAATATAGCTGGGGCTATTGAATATGTCAATGATTTTATTAAATAAATATGCTATTCAAGGACATACACAGAATTTAACTATAGTGTGAGCTCTTCGAGTTCCTTATTGTCCCCCGGAGAATGTAAAATAACCTTGCACAATATTAGTGAATTTTGAAGACTTTAGAGTAAAAGAAAAGACTCTGAGTACGTCTATATAAGCGAAAACATTTGATGTATATCAGGAGTTTTCAATCAGAATCTTCTCTGATATGACTATAGACTCAACCCGTTGACATAGAAATGTTAAAACACTATTAACTCCCTTGCCCAATGCTGGAGGCCAGATAACTATTGTTCAGCCTGCAAAACTGAAAGTGCTGTTTAGGGTCGATTTAATTGTTGACAACTATGGAGGAAGCACAATGGGCCATATGCATGAAACTTTGGTTTTGCGATTCTCAAAGAGCGATTTTTAGAGAATCGCTATATAGAATCGCAAAACGCTATGTATGTAGGATTTGCAAATAATTTTGCGAATCCTACAAATTCCTTAATTGCGAATCGCAATTTGCAATTCGCAATTAAGGAATACCTCCCCATTCATTCCCATGGGCCTAGAGGCCCATAGGAATGAATGGGAAGACATTCTCAATTTGCGATTCTCAATTAGCGAATCACAAATTGAGATGCACTTTCAAGGGTGCCAGGGTGTCAAAAGGACGCCCTGTTGCACCCCTGAAATATACATGTGTGCACACATGTTTCATGTGTGAAATGTACATGTGTGCACATGTGGCACACAAACATGCCCTAAGGGCATGTATGTGCGCCACATGGCACTTTGAAAAATGCAAAAAAGTGCATTTTTCAAATAAATAGCAAATTACCACCAACTTGAAGTTGGTGGTAATTTGCGATTCCTTAAGGCCAAATTGCACTTTTTCTGTGCTTCCTACATTGCATTTAAGGAATCGCAATTTGCGATTCCTTAAATGCAATTGCAAAATAGGGAATCACAAATTTTGCGATTCCTTATTTTGCGAGGCAGTTTTGCTTACATACATACCACTGAGCCAAATTGCGATCGCAAACGCCGAAATTCGCAAAATTGCCGTCATACATATGGCCCAATATTTCTTGAAGGACATATCACAAGGCCTGGTAGGGTCTCAGAAATAAATGTATTGTTTGTTTAAGTGTTGGGGGGAAAATACCAAGGAGGGGTGATGTGGAAGATTGGCAAAAAGACCCAAGATGATGTCACACATCCCTTCTATTTTTTTCCCACTATGCCAGTGGTCACCACAAATGCACCAACTCTCTTCTCCTGCCAGTATCCATTGGTTCTCCTGCCAGTATCTTTCAGTAAATGCTCTCTCTGATAAGATTCATAATTGGCATTCTCCCTGGGACCTTCACTCGACAATTCACAATCCATTTTGTCCAGGGACCCAGAATTGTGAGAAATGTGATCCTCCGTGAAGACGTCCATCCTCCAAAAGTGAGATTAGAAAAGGTTGTTACCTTGTTTTAGTGCCTTGCAAAGCATGTAGAAAGTCTTTGCTGAAAATAAAATAGCTTCCATCTGCTAACTTCATTCTCCATAAAAACTGACATTCTTCTATGCTGAGCATTGGCTGAAAGCAGCTCCTAGAGCACAGCAGGGCAATTCCCAACTTTATTTGATATCCCATGTATAAAGGAGCTGGCTTGTCTATCTAGAAGAAAAACATCAGAGTTTTAGGAACAAGCAGAAGGATGGAAATATTAAAGTGTAGAGCGTGATCATGGTTGAACACGTGAAAGCAGATGACAGGGACAGGCAGGGAAAGTGAAAGAAGGACTAGTGAAAGCAGATACTTAGAGGAAAGAGAGAGACGAGGACAGAGGACGGCAGGAAAAAAGAAAGGCTGAAGGATATAGGGGAAAAGATGCCATACTACAGAATGAAAATCCATGAAACTCAAAATGTTGCCCTTGGGAGACTAGCAGCCCAAATATCCAACGGGAAATCAAAGGGAGGGAGAGAAAATGAAAGAATGTGGAGGTCAGGAATCGGGGACAGGCACACATTGGAAAGGGAAAAATGAAGGGAGGGGGAAGATGACATGGGATACTGAAAGAGGATAATGTAAAGGAAAGCTGAAGCATTTGACTCTAGGAAAAAAATATAAAATCGAAACATGGTGATGGCAAAGCACCTTACTTAGTATTTGTTTTCAGCATACCAGAGCACAGGGCAGGTATCGCTTCAAGATATACAGATGCACATACACTTTTGTAAGTATAATCATTTTTGCTTATTTTCTCTGTCCTAAAAAAACACAGACGCCAGTGCCTGATTGTGATGGTGCTAGTGATTATCAAGGGTCTGAGTCAACACTTTCTGCAGGATGTCCTCTGTATATTAATCAACAACGCAACTCACTTGAATGTGGGAAAAACTGCCTCTGTTCAATCACTAGAACATCTTTGTAGCTATGTTTTAGAAGGTGTTTGTATAAGACGTGCAAGCAGCCACCATTAATAAGACAAAGGAGGTGATCAAAAGCATTGGGTGCACACAGTGAGGCGAGGGAAGCAGACGGCAGGAAGCCAGAAATGCTGTAAACCTCTGGGATGGCAGAATGTGCGAGGCGGAGAGTGAGGAGAGGCAGCGGACTCGATAATTCTCGCCTCGGTGCCTACTCTAACCAAGGATCACACTCGGCAACTCTGGGCATTAGCTTGCCTCATCTCCACAACGGCCCCCCACATACGCCGGGGATGCCTGGTTTCACCTTGGAGATACCCAGTAGGGACCATCTCACAGGGAAAGCCAGGACGGGTTCCCAAGCAGTCTACAGCATGGAGATACCCCATGTGGGGTGATTCATGCGCTTTACAAGACATCATTACATTACATTACATGTCCGACATGGGAACAGGTGAAAGCAGATGACAGGTGGAGGGACAAGTGAAAGCCTGAGACATTTGGGGGAAGGAAAAACAGGTGGCAGGAGGTGGGAGGGGAACTAAGTGCTGGAGCAAGGAGGAAATAGTGAGAGTCTTTTAACAGGGCTTTTAAAGTATGGGGCAAGTGAAAGTAGATGATGGGAGGCGTGTGGAAACAATAGTGTGGGGGAACGTGATTTGGAGAGCAAGATGGACATGAGAGAAAGTGAAAGAAGAGGAGGGAAGCAAGTTAGGATTTAACCAGATGACATGAAAGGGGAATTGAACGATGATGGTAGGGAAAGTGAAAGCAGATAACCAGAGAAAAAGTTTAAGATGATGAGAGAGGGAAAGTGGTAATGGGCAAAGTGGAAGAATCAAGGGAAGATGGGCAGTAAGGGACATGTAAGACTGCTATAAGCCTGCTACCAAAACCTAGCGGGAGCCGACTGTGACACTGTAGACTTCCACAAAATGCCATGGGCTTTCAAGCAATAGAAACTTGAAAAAATGGTCAACGTTGGAAGTAGGCTTGACCGTCGGTTTACACTCTAGGTTCCAATTCCTATTTGTACCTATTTATTTATTTATTTTATTTATTTTGAGAGTTTTATAGAGCGCGAACAAGACCCTTGCGGATATCAGAGCGCTTTACAACACAATGAGGTTACTTATACAAAAAGTAGATAGTTATACAATACATAAGACAAATCAATCAGATGTACAAAACAGCTTGTGCAATGAGAGCAAAGAAGATGCTAGCGAGCAAGGTCCTCTTGAGTTAAGGCCAAGGGAACTATAATGACTAGGTAGTCGAGTGGACCCTAGTCATAGGAGGAATACTGGTGAGGTACGAAAGATCATCAGAGTTTCTTTAGTCTATGTACTTGTGAATTTAGTCATGAGGATCGATTTTACTTCCTTTTTGAAGGAAACAGTGGAGGGAATGCGTCTGGTTTCCGGAGGTAGAGCATTCCAAATCCTGGGTGCCATCCCTGAGAAGGATCGTGTATTTTTTTTTTTCTTGTTGAATCTTTGTGGCTTCAGGAGTAGATTTTCTGCACTTCTTGTGGATCTTATACCTCCAGAGATTGTGAGTTTCTGTGAGAGGTATTTTGGTGTATTGTGATGTAAAGCCTTGTGCCTGCCAGACCAAAAACTCTGCTCCATTACATATATATATTTGTTATGCACAAACATCGAGCATTTGCATTTTTCAATGTGTTATTAAATTTACACTGTGGTGGAAGGACTGTTTTTAAGAAGATGTCAAATAAAAATAAATAGTTTCGCTTTCTATTATTCTTTGTCCTCTTTGCAGCTATTGAGGAAGAGCTGTGAACGCACGCTGTCCTGTGTAGAAAGTTAATGGGCCCTAGTCAGTACTTGGTAACATGGAATACTTAGGAATATGTCTTAATGGCTGTGGAGTTGCAAGGCGTGTTTTCAAAGATGCTTTTTCTTTTTTTTTTTTTAAAGTGGTGCTTATGTGGATCTCCTATAACAGGTACATTAGGGTGTAAGATTTAGGTTTGATTGAGAAAACTCCCTCTGTGAGGGTTTGCATTTGTGTGTGGTTGCAAATGAGTTTATTGTTTTGAAGGTTGAACTAAAAAGATCCCAAATTAAACTATTGTAGGTTTATAATTTCAAATCTTAACATTGGTTTATATACTTGAGCAGAAAAACTCAACTGTAACGTTGTTGTGGGTTTGTTTAACATTCTTCAGTTTGCTTTTGTATGTTGTGCCCTCAAGTGAATATACGTCTATATCATCTCTATTCTTTATGGAAATAATGTTTGCTAGCTATCAAAGTGATGTTTTTCAGCAATCTTACTTTTACACATTTATATATAGAAGGAGTACTTTGTTCAGGAACCACCTATTTCTGTTTTGCGGTATCCCCTTGTTCTGTCCTAGTGTACAATAAATCTAGGTACCTAACAAAAAGTTAGCATATAGCGTCTGTAAATTACATAAATTCTTAGCATTGTAGTGCCAGAATTGTTATAATGGCAGTCAAGTTGATGAACAAGTCGCTAAACAATAATATTTTACGGACTAAACAAAATGTAGTGGGAACTCATTAGCAAATTAGGGACCCCTTCCCTGGTATGAACATTGACAAAAACAGTTTTTAACAGTGGTCCCACTGACGTTGTTGGGATAACACCACCACCAAGCCCACTCCAGGCTCATTGGTCTGTGAGTGAAAGGGAATGAAAAATTAAGGATGTCGCAAAAACAGTTAAAAAGCCAAGATTATCTTCAAGCCATGGAAGTCTTTGTTTTCCCTAGGGCCCCTTGTGATTTTATTGTGGAACTGTCTCAACAAATTAGTATGAGGGGCAACTTGCTCTAATAAATAACGGAAGAAAATGGTGGCAATAGTCGAGAAAGCCTAGGAAGAATCTGATCTCCGTCTTTGTGGTAGGTTGGGGTATATTTTGAATCACTTTAATTTCAGCAATTTGTGGGTGAATGTTACCATTTCCCAGACTATATCAAAGATATTTAACTTACCAAGTGCACAGAAATCATTTTGTAGCATTAGCTGGTCCTCCAGATCATAGAGCAAAGTTTCAGGATGGTATGGATGTGTGCACAAGGAAGGACTGAATAATACTACATCATCCAGATATGCTATTGCGGCAACTGACCCATAAGTGTTTAGAACCATACCCATTAATGTTTGTTTTGAATGTTGCTGTGACTTCATACTCACCAAAAGGGAATGGCTAGAAGTGAACAGTTCTTCCAGGGTGAAGAAGAAGATTTTATCAATCCATTGGCCGAAGATGTCCGTGCCACTATCCATTGGTGAGATTGATCCTGCTAGATATTTTTCCAAAGCTTCTCAATGAGTTTATCCACCCCTGTAATAGGATAGGCCTCTCAATTAGTGACTTTGTTGAGTAGTCTGAAATCGATACAGAAATCTATCTATTTTCCTAGTTCTGGTATGAGTGCTTTTGGAGAAGTTCAGTCGGATTGAAGTGTTGTTGGGACTTCTTGTTCTTCTGTTGTCTTCATCTGAAATCCTGGCAGGTTTCCCTCATACCACTGTACTTGGGGTCTCTCTTGGGGTACCCCAAGCTTTATACTACCCAGTGATACTGTTGAGTTATGCTCCTAGGTGTGTCTTTATCCCATATATATTGCCCAACCTTAAGGAGCCAGGCGGGAGTGCCAATTGTTTCAATGTGGCCCACATTCAAAGGAGAAGACATTAAGAGAATCCCACATTTTCCTGATTCTATATTGCCAAATGAGAACTGTAAAGAGATGTTATCAGCACCTCTAACGAAGAAAAGCCATTCTTGCCACAAGTTGAAGGAAACTGCTTTGGAGTTTGTCCAGTTATTAAGAATTAGTGTACATGCAAGTGTAAGCAGCATTATGTCCAGAGGAAATCGATCATTTCCTTTTTAGTTCTCAGCCTAGCGTACACTGCGCAGCAGTGTCGCGCAGAAGTGTTGCGCAGCAGAGATTTTATGTTTACAAGTATGGGGGCTTGAACCCACCCCTCTTCTCCATTTGGCTGGCTTCCTAAACGGAGGCCTGCCTTTGGAGGAGAGGGGTGTCACTCCGTTCAAGCCCCGTCTTTTTCTTATTCAGGGGCGTGTTTTTTGCAGTTTTTACCTCCGTGACGTCATCCGTCACTCAACAGCAAAAACCACGCCCGAATGCGAAAATGTCGGTGCTTTTCTGACGCCATTTCTGCTGCCCGACCGCCGCCGGAAGAAGTCAAGACGCTGCCAGGTCCTCTGGTGAGTGCTCGCTTTTCTTGCCTATCTTCCCTGATTGTGCCCGAATTCTTGCCTCTGTCCCCTCATTGTGCGTCTGTCCCCTCTTTTGTGCGTCTGTCCCCTCTGTTGTGTGTCTGCCCCTTGTTGTGCTTGCTTTCTGGCCCCCCCTCGCTGTGCTTGCTCCCCTACCTCCTCACTGTGCTTGCTCCCCTGCCCCCTCGCTGTGCTTGCTCCCCTGCCCCCTCGCTGTGCTTGCTCCCCTGCCCCCTCGTTGAGCTCGCTTTTCTGACCCCCAACCCCTGTTGACTCGATGTGCTAGCTTTTCTGCCCCCCCACCCCCTGTTGACTCGCTGTGCTTGCTTTTCTGCCCCCCCCGTTGCCTCGTTGTGCTCGCTTTTCTGCCCCCCTCCCCCCTTATCCTCATTGTGCTCGATTTTCTGCCCCCCTGTTCCTCGTTGTGCTCGCTTTTCTGCCCCCCACCTCCCTGTTCCTCATTTTGCTCGCTATTCTGCCTCCCCACCCTCTGTTCCTCACTGTGCTCGCTTTTCTGCCCCCCACCCCCTGTTCCTCGTTGTGCTCGCTTTTCTACCCTCCCACCCCCGTTCCTCGTTGTGCTCGCTTTTTTGCCCCCCACCCCCCCCGTAGCCTCGTTGTGGTCGCTTTTCTGTCCCCCTCCCCCTGATCCTCATTGTGCTCGCTTTTCTAACCCCCTCCCCCTGTTCCTCGTTGTGCTCGCTTTTCTGCCCCCCACCCCCCTGTTCCTCGTGCTCGCTTTTCTGCCCCGACCCCCCTGTTCCTAGTTGTGCTGCTTTTCTGCCCCCCACCCCCCTGTTCCTCGTTGTGCTCGGTTTTCTGCCCCCCACCCTCCTGTTGCCTCGTTGTGCTCGCTTTTTGGCCCCCCACCTCCCTGTTGCCTCATTGGGCTCGCTTTTCTGCCCCCCCACCCTCCTGTTGTCTCGTTGTGCTCGCTTTTCTGCCCCGCACACCTCTGTTCCTCGTTTTGCTCGCTTTTCTGCCCCCATCCCCCTGTTGCCTCGTTGTGCTCGCTTTTCTGCCCCCCACCCCCTGTTCCTAGTTGTGCTCACTTTTCTGCCCCCTCCCCCCTGTTCCTCGTTGTGCTTGCTTTTCTGCCCCCCCCCCTGTTCCTCGTTGTGCTCGCTTTTCTGCCCCCCACCCCCTGTTCCTCGTTGTGCTCGCTTTTCTGCCCCCCACCCCCCTGTTCCTTGTTGTGCTCGCTTACCTGCCCCCACCCCCTGTTCCTTGTTGTGCTCGCTTTTCTGCCCCCCCACCCCCCTGTTGCCTCGTTGTGCTCGCTTTTTGGCCCCCCACCCTCATATTGCCTCGTTGTGCTCGCTTTTCTGCCCCCCCACCCCCCTGTTGCCTCGTCGTGCTCGCTTTTCAGCCCCCACCCCTCTGTTCCTCGTTGTGCTCGCTTTTCTGCCCCCCCACCCCCCTGTTGCCTTGTTGTGCTCGCTTTTCTGCCCCCCACCCCCTGTTCCTAGTTGTGCTCACTTTTCTTTCCCCCTCCCCCCTGATCCTCGTTGTGTTTGCTTTTCTGCCCCCTCCCCCTGTTCATCGTTGTGCTCGCTTTTCTGCCCCAACCCCCCTGTTCCTCGTTGTGCTCGCTTTTCTGCCCCCCCACCCCCTGTTCCTCGTAGCACTCGCTTTTCTGCCCCCCACCCCCCTGTTCCTCGTTGTGCTCGCTTTTCTGCCCCTCACCCCCCGTTCCTCGTTGTGCTTGCTTTTCTGCCCCCCCACCCCCCTGTTGCCTCGTTGTGCTTGCTTTTCTGCCCCCCACCCCCCTGTTGCCTTGTTGTGCCCGCTTTTCTGCCCCCACCCCCTGTTGCCTCGTTGTGCTCGCTTTTCTGCCCCCCACCCCTCTGTTCCTCGTTGTGCTCGCTTTTCTGCCCCCCACCCCCCTGTTGCCTCGTTGTGCTCGCTTTTCCTGCCTATCTTCCCTGATTGTGCCTGAATTCTTGCCTCAGTCCCCTCATTGTGCGTCTGTCCCCTCTGTTGTGCATCTGTCCCCTCTGTTGTGCATCTGCCCCCTTGTTGTGCTTGCTTTCTGGCCCCCCCTTGCTGTACTTGCCCCCTGCCCCCTCGCTGTGCTTGCTCCCCTGCCCCCTCGCTGTGCTTGCTCCCCTGCCCCCTCGCTGTGCTTGCTCCCCTGCCCCCTCGTTGTGCTCGCTTTTCTGCCCCCCACCCCCTTGTTGCCTTGTTGTGCTAGCTTTTCTGCCCCCCACCCCCTGTTTCCTCATTGTGCTCGCTTTTCTGCCCCCCACCCCCTGTTGCCTCGTTGTGCTCGCTTTTCTGCCCCCCTCCCCCTGATCCTCGTTGTGCTCGCTTTTCTGCCCCCCTCCGCCCTGTTCTTCGTTGTGCTCGCTTTTTCTGCCCCCCACCCCCCTGTTCCTCGTTTTGCTTGCTTTTCTGCCCCCCACCCTCTGTTCCTCGTTGTGCTCGCTTTTCTGTTCCCCCACCCCCTGTTCCTTGCTGTGCTCCCTTTTCTGCCCCCCCACCCCTGTTCCTCGTTGTGCTCGCTTTTCTGCCCCCCACCCCCCTGTAGCCTCGTTGTGGTCGCTTTTCTGTCCCCCTCCCCCCTGATCCTCGTTGTGTTCGCTTTTCTAAACCCCTCCCCCTGTTCCTCGTTGTGCTCGCTTTTCTGCCCCCCACCCACCTGTTCCTCGTTGTTTTCGCTTTTCTGCCCCCCACCTCCCTGTTCCTAGTTGTGCTTGCTTTTCTGCCCCCACCCTCTGTTCCTCGTTGTGCTCGCTTTTCTGCCCCCCACCCCCCTGTTGCCTCGTTGTGCTCGCTTTTTGGCCTTCCACCCCCCTATTGCCTCATTGTGCTCGCTTTTCTGCCCCCACCCCCTGTTGTCTCGTTGTGCTCACTTTTCTACCCCCCACCCCTCTGTTCCGCGTTGTGCTCGCTTTTCTGCCCCCCCACCCCCCTGTTGCCTCGTTGTGCTCGCTTTTCTGCCCCCCCACCCCCTGTTCCTAGTTGTGCTCACTTTTCTGCCCCCCTCCCCCTGATCCTCGTTGTGCTCGCTTTTCTGCCCCCCTCCCCCCTGTTCCTCGTTGTGCTCGCTTTTCTGCCCCCACCCCCTTTTCCTCGTTGTGCTCGCTTTTCGGCCCCCCACCCCCCTGTTCCTCGTTGTGCTCGTTTATCTGCCCCCACCCCCCTATTGCCTCGTTGTGCTCGCTTTTCTGCCCCCCCACCCACCTGTTGCCTCGTTGTGCTCGCTTTTCTGCCCCCGCCTCTCTGTTCCTCGTTGTGCTTGCTTTTCTGCCCCCCCACCCCCCTGTTGCCTCGTTGTGCTCTCTTTTTTGCCCCCCCACCCCCCTGTTCCTAGTTGTGCTCATTTTTCTTCCCCCCTCCCCCCTGATCCTCATTGTGTTTGCTTTTCTGCCCCCTCCCCCTGTTCCTCGTTGTGCTCGCTTTTCTGCCCCCACCCCCCTGTTCCTCGTTGTGCGCGCTTTTCTGCCCCCCACCCCCTGTTCCTCATAGTGCTCGCTTTTCTGCCCCCACCCCTCTGTTCCTCGTTGTGCTTGCTTTTCTGCCCCCCTGTTGCCTCATTGTGCTCGCTTTTTTGCCCACCACCCCCCTGTTCCTTGTTGTACTCGCTTTTCTGCCCCCCACCCCCCTGTTCCTCGTTGTGCTGCTTTTCTAACCCCCCTGTTCCTCGTTGTGTGTGGCTATGTGTGTGTGGCTCTGTGTGTGTGGCTCTGTGTGTGTGTGGCTCTGTGTGTGTGTGTGGCTCTGTGTGTGTGTGTGGCTCTGTGTGTGTGTGGAACTGTGTGTGTGTGTGGGGCTCTGTGTGTGTGTGGAGCTCTGGTTGTGTGTGGGGCTCTCTGTGTGTGTGGGGCTCTGTGTGTGTGTGGGGCTCTGTGTGTGGGGGGGGCTCTGTGTGTGTGTGTGTGGATCTGTGTGTGTGGCTCTGTCTGTGTGTGTGTGGGTGGCTCTGTGTGTGTAGCTTTGTGTGTGTGGCTCTGTGTGTGGGTGCAAACGCAATAGGTCTCGCATTTGCGAAAGATTAAGCTATTGGCAGTGTAAATGACAATGCCATTTATTTATATGTTTTAAAAACAAAAACATAAATAAAAATAATGTCATGAGCAATGCTAATAGCTCTAACTTTAACAATGCGGAGACCATTGCATTGTAAATGCTTGTTTAAATTTGCAATCCATGTTTTTTTGAATCCATTTCCTGACTATAACTTCATCTCGCTCTCAGCCTCTCTCTGAATGCTATGGATTCCATTTGGGTTGTAAGATGACAACTAGAAGCAGGTGATACTGCAATACAAGCTGTCTCTTTTCCGACCAATCTGCCTTCAGTTTGATTATTTATTTGGTACAGTACCACATCCAGAAAAGGCATAGCATTGTGAGTATGACACATATTTAATTGTATGTTGTAAATATTGCAGTTCAAATATAGGAAGAACATCTCCAAATCCTTCTCAGTACCTGTCCATATCATGATAACATAATCTATACATCAACTTATCAAGCCAGTCTCTTCCTCTAGGGTCCCAGATAGCTATCCTCTCACACCAATGTCATATCCAACAAACCTATAAAAAGGTTGGCATAAGAGGGTGCAAATTGGGACCACCTTCGCAGTATCTGATTTTTGTCTTTACCATGTGTGCTCAAACAAATAAACATTCTGTTGCAAAATCAATAGAACCATTTCAGTTGTTGCATTGGTATGCTCTAAGAAATTTGTCAGAAGTGGATTACAAAAACTGTGTAATGCAGTTATGCCCCATTCTTGCATACTGGTGTACAATTACCTGACTTTCAAAGTTACAAAAAACATGTTTTCTTCCCAAATCGTATCACTCGAAATAAAAAAGAATATGTTGACTATCTCTAATCTACAATAGGAGATTATTAATAAATAGTCTTAAAACATATCTACATGTTCAGATATTTTACAGGTATGAGATCCATGATTTGAAAGAATGGGATGCCCAGGAGGAAAGGGTGCATTTTTATGAACCCTTAGAGAGAGAGTGTAAATACACATATATCTTAGATTAGAGATCCCCCTATACCTGTATTCATCAAAAGATTCACATCATCTCAAGTTTAAACCCAACCTATGGGATTACTTGCCAGTTTTACATAACAATTCGCACTGTTTAAGGGCCCCATTTTGTTCTTTGTTATAGTTCACTTTGTTCACCAGCGCCATGTTCCCTCCTTTGTCGGCTTCTCATATGATAATGTCCTTGTCTTAGTTCAGAACAGCCAGTGCATCCTTCTCTCCCGTTCGTAGATTTTGTTCTTTGTGGACCATTATTTTCAGTCTCCTCCTCCAGTTAATCTTGATCCTTCAAATTAGTTTGAAAAAAGTATTGATATCATTTCCAGGGTTTAAATTTGGCACAAACTTAGATGTAATTTTTAGACCAGTAGACAAACTATATTTCAAATCAATATGATGTTCTTCCAAACAAATGTATGCCCATTGTCTTTTAAATGTCTTGTTCCAACATAGAAAGTAATATAGTATAGTAATAGAGTATCATCCAAATCCTGCAGCGTTAAGCTACTCTCTTCTAGGAATACTTATTGTGTTGCCTCCTTAATGGTTTATCAGCAAAAACCTGTCTTAATTTGAGATTATGTAAATGTAAACATATCAATCAATATGCTGATGTTATATGCATAGGAAAACACTTAAGTCATTCTTTAGGTTTTTTACAGAAATGTCATTAAACACATTATCCTTTATAAACATAGTCACACTACTGAGTTCACCCTTCCCCTCTATTTGAAACTTACCTATACATTTCTTACTATGTGTTAGTGAGGAACTCCCCTAACTAGTGGGATTCCAGTCTGTAGCTGATTTATGAACAACATGTCTGGGGTAGCAGAAGTAACATCACACACCCTTTAACCTATAGCTGGCATCTCAGGAAGTGACATTTTGGATTGTCGACCAAATCACATAATACAAATTGACATCACATGGCCTCTGACTTGCTGTCAGTGTGTAGAATCATTGTATTCTGGACTGGTGTGCGTTTGAATTCACTTCAAGTTATTTGGCATGTAGGTACATTCAAACGCCTCATAAGCATCTCAAGCTTGCTTACAAATTCCCCTTATTTATGGGTATGCCTCGTTTTGCCAACTTATTATCATAATTTTATTCCTAATGCTTTTCAATAGTAAGTTTAAATTGAACAAACAATTCAATATTTGAGATACCCACAGTATATCTGATATTAATGCATAGTGTCCAGTTATGGAAATGCACAACATCAAAACCTGAGTTCTTGACATATTTGCCAGAATATAAATATGCAACTTGCAGTTTAAGAAAGGCGTGATGGTCCACAACAACAACAATATATTTTGGGCTTGAGACTTTGCATTGAGGATTTAAAAAAAAACCTGAAAACTTAGTGTGCTTCACAACAGCCCAGTATGCCACAATACAATGCACATGCATATTGCATGACACATGATTCACACAACACATTAGCTCTCAAGTAAACCTGATTTATTTTGGTATAATTGCGACCCACCAAAATCAGATTTGCTCCATTCCAGTGCATGTGATCTATAAATTAATGGCATGCTAGCACTTATAAGAGAACCATAACTACAACAGATAGTTTGAGAGCTATGCCTAATGCTCAGTTAACACCCTGCCAAGGAACTGGCTAGGCCCATGATGGAGTGCTACAAATAAAGCAGTGGGAAAATAGCAGGGCTCCTGACATTCAGTTATAATGAGATTGTTTTAAGTGATTTGCAACTCTAACAAGTTGCCTCATTGCTCTTGGTACTAAGTGATACGCATTTCTCTAGTGTCACTTCTTGTGCACATATAGTTTCTTTTTTTTCTATGCTTCAAATCAGAGGCAGTATTTAAACAAACTTCAGCAGCAGGATACACAGCTTCTAAGCATTGAGAAATTGTATTTTACAGTTTATAAATCATGGTTTCTAAACTGTAAAACACATTGCCCCTCACCCAGGCCTAGAGTATTAGTATGGCCTATGACTACCTTGCTATGAGCAGCATCTCCCTTCGGAGTATAAATGTGTGACACAGACATGTGCATCTCGTCTCCCCTGCCTTGCCCTTTTCATCTGCCAATAGAGAAAGAAATGAATTCCCTTGCCTGAAGTACTGCAGCAAGTCAACTTGGTTCTTATAAAGTTGGGTTTGTTTCCTGTTGCTGTTCTCTTGAATTCTCTTACACAGCAGTTGCAAGGTTAGTGCCAGGAGTTGCAAAGTGAAAGCCAGGGGTCTCAGCTGCGACCTCTTGCGACACCCCTAAATTATGTGCAGGAGATGAGTGCTTTGTGACTAGCCTCCATGAGTGGTGTTAGGATTAATTCCAAACTACTTTAATTTCCCCAATGACCAGATGGTTAAGAACCTTCAACTTTTATTTGAGAGTGCTGAGGTGCACACTAACTTTTTGCAATTTCTTAAATAGAATAATAGTTGTCAAAGCTTTTGTTCATCTTTTCTTAGAATTCTGTAATGCTATTTGCGTCTTTCGGCTAAAGCTTTAGCTTGCTATAGCACAATAATAATGCTCTGACGAATGCCCTGTTTGACCTGGAAAATAACAGTCTCCGCTAAGCACAGAGAGCTGCATTGGATTACTGAGCATAAGAGGATATTGTTGAAAGCAACATACTTTATGTATCAAATATTTAAACAACTCACCCTTTTTTATTACAAGTAAATACTTGAGGTATGCCTCCTAAGAGTTTTTTAGTCTGACACTACAATATTTATCTTTATTCTTAAATATAAAACAACTAAATTAGTTGGTAGGTATTTAAAAGTTGAGTGCTGAGTTATGGATTTTCATGCCCATTAGGAAAGAACAAGTAGAACCAATTTTTATCTGCCACTTAGGGCTCGATTTAGAGTTTGGTGGGCGGTAGTCCATCAGTCAGGTGGACAGTCCATCTGCCACCCTGACTGACTCCCACCCACCAGACTTAGAGGTCTCCGTTGGCCCAGAAGTGATCGATGTACCTTAAGAGGAAGCACCATCACAGTGGTTCGTTTGCGGATCCAAAACGTTTGTTGGATGGCCACTATCAGTTTTGATGGCGGTCAACTTTTTGTTTTTAAAAAACAACCTTCCAAAGTTGGAGTTCGTAGGAATTTTTAAAAACAAATAGGTAATGACCCCACACCCACAGAGGATTTTCCATGTTTGTGGGGGCTGTTATTCTCAATTTGTTTCCCTGTCGATGGCTGCTTTGGTTTTTAGGCAGTCTGAAGGCTACGATAACAGCCCCTGCATTGAAATTTGCAGATGGTTGAGCCAGTGGGTGCATTGCTAGCAGAAATCTGATGGTCCACCTGACTTAGAATTGAGTGGATGGACCAAGAGTTTGACTGACAGGGTACTCCGTAACATTTGTGAAGGCGTACCCTTCCTGCCAAACTCTAAATTGGTAAGCAGAAGTGAGATTGCAAGTGCACACCAGTTTTTGCTGTGACTACTAATTAATGCGTGCAAAACAGCGCTGTGCTCGTCCCCACACAGCTTTCATAATGTATATAACTAGAGGGCAAAAATTGCGTCCCCAACTGCTACACTGCTGAAATGAGGAAACACTCCTCGTAATTGAACCATGCTTTCACATTTTAACCCAAGTAATAATGAAGAGTTCGAAATGCATTGTTTTTCATTCTGGCTGGTTCGAAGGAATGTTGAAAGCACGTGTCTATGTTTAAGCTTGGGCAACATAGGATATTTGAAAATACAAATTAAAACATTCTCGTTTCACCTGGCTGTCTCTGGAGGGATCAAACAATTGTTGAAGCACATGGATTACAAAAATGGGATTACTATGGATTACTTGGGTTAAAATGTGAAAGCATGGTTCAATTTCGAGGAGTGTTTCCTCATTTCAGCAGTGCAGCAGTTGGGGACGCAATTGTCGCCCTCTAGTAATAAACTCTAAATTGGGCCTTTAATACCATAGTTAGGCTATTCTCCCTTCACTAACCTTCAGGTCAGGTATTTTCAAGTAGTGACAAGTGATCTTCTTTGAGGGCTGAAATGTGTGCTTAACAAATGGCCTATCAGAGAGATAAAGATACATTATTGACGGTTCTTGATGTCAAAAGCAGATCTGTTAACCCTATGTGACGCTTCTCTCCAGATTATCAACCTCTCCTCTTTTAACCAGGAAAGTCTAATCTGGATGGTAGATTTTTGATCCAGTTCTTCAAGATGGACTTTTAGCAATGGTTTGGCCCTTAAACCCTCCAACAACTCCTTTAACCATTTCCCAATCACCCTTGCTAAATCTGACAGCCACCTACTGGTCTAACCATATGAAAGCCTGGGCCTGACTCTCATGGAATATTTACTGACATTTTGAAAACTGTGTGCAGTCAAACCACTTCTTAAGAAAGCTAATGCTGACCAGACAATCTGAGGAACTTTCATTGCTCTTTGCTGGCCGAAGTTACTGATAGCAGTCCAACATCACAAATGAAAAAATATATTTATAAAAATTATCTCTTAGATCACCTCCATTGTAATCTCAGACCAGCTCATAACATTGAACCTGCTGTGCTATGAATCATAGACCGGGGGGACCCTGTATTTTGAACCTCCTTGATCGGACCTCTTCCTTTGGCTTGGTGAATCCTGGCGTCCTTTAAGACACACTCAAAATCGACCTGAATTTGATGGTCAAGTCCTAATCTAGTTCTCTTCCTACTTCGAAAAACAGCTTACAGCTGGTATCATCGAACAGTGCTCTTTCACACATTGGCGCATCACAGGCCCCCGCAGTGCGGGAGGGCCCCAAGCTTTAGGGGGCCCCCTCCAGTACTCTGGCTGAAGAGCTCGTGATTGAGTCCGGAGGGGGCCCCTCCTTGTACCTTGCAGGTGGGCCCCCTCAAGTTTTGTTATGCCAGAGCTTTCACACCCTGTTACTCTGTTATTTTCAGCCCTTAAAATTTCCACCCTAGACCCTGCTCTTTCAAAATGTATAAGAAACCACTAGGGGAATTTGAAAGTAGCTTAGGTGTTGGCCTTTGCCAACATAACATAAAATACAAAGCTATATATGAAAGTACCAAACAAAAATGATACTCTTCAACTGTCTCAAAACATGCCCAATCGACAGGATTTGATGATATGCCGTGAGATATAAGTGGAGACACTCAAAAAATAATTACTTCTTATTTTCTTTGCCTCTTCGTTACTCCTTTTTTGAAATTGGCTATCCGAACATGGCTACCCACACTACTGATGCTAAATATTGAATTCTCTATTGTTAACAGTCAGGTTCTTGAGTTTTGTTAAATATGAGAAGTTAGTCTTAAAATGTAATGAACAAAATATCTAACATTATCAACTTTAAAAATTCTTGCTCAAGCTTCTTAATTGCCTAAAACAATGTATCCCAGTGGCGGACTACCAGTTGATGGTCCATGCATTAATTGTTCAAGACTCCACTAATGAAATGTTCTTTTTGGGCTTCCCAACAACCATATTTCCTCACTCAGTGCAGTTCCTGATGCTAGGGTCCTTCTTCTCCAAACACTACCAGTTTTGACCACATTACACATATCTAACATATTGATGCCAGGTGCATATTCAAAACAACCTGTATGTTACTGTAATTCTGTAATCTAAGTTTTTGAAGTACTTAAAAGAAAAAGTAATGATTTCCACATATCACAGATACTTTGTGGAGATCTCAAAATTTTACACAGAACATGTGCCTGGAAACAGCTGCTGTAAAAAAATAGAGAACTTTAAACAACTCTTTTTTGGATGTGACCTCACAACCTGTCTCTCCTTTCCTCAAATGTTTACAGAATGCATTGCAATTTAATATTTAAAAAGGCCACAGAGAGTGGCATGTTTAATCATAGGGGGTCATTATTTACCAGTAAATAAGTTGCTTGTCTTGCTCATGTAGCGCTGTAAGATATACGTTTGCTTAGAAAACTTTGATGGGTACATCCTATCCATGTCCCTAATTCATTAGAATTGTATATGTTGATATTAACTTGTAGACTTATTGTTTATATACGGAATAAAAAATTAGCGTGATGAAAAAATTATGGAACCATACTCAGCACTTCTCGGTAGGTGACATGTTCATACTACCTTGTTTCAAGGTTAAAGGTCACATAACTTTCATCAGAACCTATTAGATCTCACTCTCTGTGGCTTTCATTATCCCTAGTTTACATGTCTGTGGTGTAATAAGGTGATAGTTAAAAGGGGTAGCACTGAACAGTATATATGTTTGTCAGGATGTAATAGGTGCCTTCTTGCAATCTGGTCCTAAAATAACAAGTAGTAAAATAATTTGTTAATTCAAGCAGTCCAGTATACACATTTCTTATAATGTGTATCATGCTTACAACTTGGCAATTCGGAGACTACTTTTGTAACACACCTCTCCCTGTAATTGCAATACACACTCACATGCCACTATTCCCTGGGGAACACACTGCATACTGAAGCAGTTTTCGGGTGGCCTAAATTTCTGCCTTCATAGTCATACTTTTTGTATGTGGTCCTCACTTGTTTCAGTAAAATAAACTTGTTTCAATACAGCAAAAAAACAATTGCCCGAATGGGCCTCTGGGTCACATTGAAGGTCACTATGCGCTATTTATTGTGGGTGACCATCACTCGGGCATAAAGACAACGCACAATGGCACTTACATGCAGGGAGAAAATGAACAGGGGAGAAAATGCAGAGAGAAAATGGGACAAGAGACGCATAAATGTTTGAGGGCAGTGGCATCGCCAATTTATACAAGTGCCCCTTTCTAGCCAAATTCCAAATGACTACCTTAGGCTTTGGACCAATTTAACCTGAATTGATTGTCTTCTTGTGTATTTCAGTTCAATCTTTTTACATGGTTATTGAAGTTGGATGATAACCTTTGGTTTTTAAGGCAAATATGATGAAAGGGATTTTTTAAGGTTGTAGTTATAGTGTTGAACAATTGATATCTGAACATATTTTATTAATCAATATTGGTATTTTATTGAGCACTGTCTACAGATTTCCACAACAAGCAACATTGTAGGGAGGACTTGCTCTCAGTAGTAATGGACATTCTCAATAGAGATGGGCAAATCAAATGACCACCAACACGGACCATTACACTGGTAAGAGTAATACCTGTATAACCTGTGATTTATTTAATACCAGCGGGAGGATTAACTCTATCCATAAAGACAACTTCTTATTATTAATGCTCTGTGTTTTGTTTTTGTTGTTGAAAGAATATAACTGACTGAATGTTAAGTAGATTTGAATTGTTTTTTAGATTAGGTTTTCCTCGCATAAATAGGAAAATTACAGAACAAATACAATGGGATATATTTTGCAAAGCATCACTGAATGTAATTTTTGCTAAGTTTTGGTGGTGAACTGCGCTCTGCCCGCAGAGTTTTCCGCATTACGCAGAGCTTGCTGAGTTCCGAAAAACTCCGCCCTGCTAGTTTTTTCCCTCATTCTCGTTCGTCAATGTCAAGTTTGTGAGCGCAAGCGAGGAAAATCAACATCCCAGCGAAATTGCTCAATGCGGCCAGTCATATTTCTCATTGCAAGTGGTCGTGTATGCTCGCGACAGCTTGCGTTGAGAAACCATCCATTTGCGTTGACAAGCTGCCGCTCGACTAAGAATCTACTCGAGCAGCCGAAAGGAAGCAGCGCCCGCTTGCGCTGTGCATGGTGCTGTTTGCAATGTTTGCACAGTGAGGACAAGCACTGAAAATCACTGTCAACAGCATTTATCTATCGCACGCTGCCGCTCGCGGAGCTCCGCGTAGCACAGCAGAATTTTTTTCACACTTCGTGGAATTCTGCGGATCAGAACCCCAGAAACTCATCCCAGACTTAATTTTTGAGGAGTCGTAAATAAAATCACATGCATTTAATAATGAACTCAACACCGAGCTAATTTGAGATCATTATGATCTATAAAAAAGTGTCTTAACATCCCTGGCAACTATGGGCCAATTAGCCTAATAGGTTACCTCAAAAAGTTTTTTTTGTAAGCATGTTCTTGCAAGGTTTGTGGATAGGGGAAAATTACTTTTTAACCCATTTGCAAGTGGGATTCAGAATGAAAACTGTAACTGTTCGGCAGGTTTTTCGTTTCATGTTATCCACATTGAAGAGCATTGATGGGATGACCTTTTTGTTAGCTTTGTTGATCTATGTATTGCCTTTAATTTGGTCACTATAGCTAAACTCTGGGAAGGATTGCTCAACATGGGCATGCAAATATTCTACTTACCATTATAATGCCCCTCAACGAGGGCAACTACCCAGGAAGGAAATTAGTGGTGAATTAATGAACAAAATTTAGAATGGAGTATGCCTGGGTTGTGTGCTGACTCCTGCCCTTTTCCTTCTGTTTATCAACAGTTGGATTGGGTTGTTGACAGATTGTGCAAACAATTTCCCCATGCTAGCTGGACCGATGGTGCCTATGCTACTTTTGGCAGATGAAACCCTTTTAATTTCCAAGACTGCCGGGGGTTGCAAAATCTTATTAGACTTTCCTATTTTTGTGAGTGCCACTGCATGAAAATCAATACACTAGAAACTACATTTATCATTTATAATATGCAGGGTAATTTAAAGGGGAATATCTACTGCTGGGATAAAATAGTCTGGAGAGGATGAAAGAATTTGATTAACTAGGCATGATACTGCCCTGTTCAGATTCTTAGACGTCCGAAATTAGTAGGAATTGCTTGCTGATCAAACAGAGGGTTTCTGCATCAAATCGGCTTGCAAAAAGGGCACCATGTTGCCCCATTTTGCCAGCAGTGGAAACCTAAAATGCCCAAATCAGGAGTGCTGCTCTATATGGTGCAGATCTTTGGGGCCACTGAAATATATCTTTTGTGGGGGTATTTGAAAAAACATCTTTTTTTAAAGACCCTTTGAATCTTGGTCGAGGTACTGCCTTGTTGACCCTGAGACTTGATCTTGCTCTGAGGTCATTTGCGGATCTTGCCAAGTTGCATACTATTTTATATTTAATTCAAGTCTGGAATAAACACTAACTGTATCTATCCAGGCCCGTATGGCAGCCCAACATTTGGGCCAGGTGTTTGGAGTTAAATGATCCATCTTACAGTGTGGGTAACTAGTCTAAATGCCTTTTCCTCTATAAATGTATATTTATGGAAGAGGGACTTCTTAACTATATCAACCCAGTACTCGCAAGAGCATATTACTTGAAGGTAAACTGTGGCATTTTATCAACTGCTGTTTTTACTTCATCTTGGCGGCCTTCTGTAGCTGCTTCCAAGGATTGCGCAGTATGTTGCTACGCAAAGGAACAGAAGAACACTTGTTCTTCTACCCAGCATCTTCTGAACCTAGATGTATTTGGATTGTACCCTTGTGCCATGTACTGTGGCTTACTAATCAGAACATTACATTAACAGCTTGAAAAACAATACTAAAACGCATGTGATCATAGCCGTATCTAAATTTCTGTACTCCGCACGGTTGACCAGATTGCACATATTGGCTGCTCTCCCCACATTGCCTGCCCTGTAGTTTTTTGGAGTAGTGCTAGTGGTTTTTAAAGAAAAAGTTTTTTATTATATTATATTTTTTGATATGTGATTTTATGAATTCTAAATGCAAATACAAGGAGAGGATGGACAGAGTGCTGAAACTTTTCAGACACTGAATGGTCATATTGTAATTGTTTTTTATTAAGATTAATGTATTGCTGAGCTCACTAGCACTAATACATTTTGCCTGTATATACTCAATCAGTTTTTAAAATTCCATCTGACAAAACTAAACTGAACTGAATTAAACACTCAAACTAGTGCAATCTTTCTCAAGACAACGTGCCTCTTTATAGGAAGAAAACATTGAATTACTCATTAAACGGAAAACTGTCAGAAACACGCAGGACAAATATACATGTAAAATATCGGAGCTTAGAAATACAATCTGACAAAAAAATCATCTCACTGCTTTAGAAATGGAGAAGAGAACATAAAGGCAGAAGGTTGGCAGAGTTGTCCAATTATCTACTCATCATAGTAAATCTCCCAAATATTGCACCACAGTTATTGTTTCCATCTTGGGCATTGTAGATTTTCAAGAACCATTTAGCCGAGGGAAAGGTAAAATAATGAGTTTTTAGTTCTCATACTAGAGGATGTGGGAAAATGAAAACTATGGCAAAGCTAAAAAAGGTTTCAAAGGCTCCAAATTTAACGTGATTTGTCATTGCCCTCCTGATCATGCCACGATAGAAGGATCATCCCGATAGTAGGATAAGCTCACAGGTTGGGGTGAGTAGTGTAAGCTCAGACTGCGAAGAGGGTCATGTTGTAGGCACAGAAAAATATCAGGACATGGATGAGAGTCATAAAAGCCTCAAACATGGGCAAGAGATATAGGGAAGCAAGGGGAATCCGTGAAGTAAGTAACTCAAGGCTGGACAGTGGCAAGAGATGGTATGCCTTTCGAAATTAATCTATTTTTCCATTTTCCTTCAATTCCTTGGTGTGCATATATGTGTTTAACCGCTGCAGTGTCTGTGGACGTCTGAACAGACCATAGGCCATCCAACTATTTAAATGGACAACCTTTGAATTTCCAGAGTGATGTGGCTGCCACTCTGATAGATTAACTTACTGAGCGCAAGATATATTTACAACATGTAAAATTAATTTAAATCTTAAACCTATATTTTTTTATACTAAAGTGTTATCCACTTTACAATTGTATAACAATCTGATCTAAAAAGTGCTCATCTATCTTGTTACATATTTATTCTATACTGTTTTGTTCCAATGGCATATGCATTTCTATCTTTGTGCACACCTCTTTCTGAAAGAGCCTTCTAACTGTAGCTTCCTTAGCTTAGAATATTCCCCAACGATCAGACTGGATCCGAAAATCTTGTGCTGTGCCTCTGGGTACCTGTAGATGGCGCCAGTGGCAGTATCTATATAGGTGCTGCCCCAGCACACTGACATGAGTGCTTTTCTTTCTGCACCAACAAACACGGATCATGAGAGCTAACTCCAACACTTTTTGCCCACATTTTTCTCAATTTTTGTCGAAGTATTTCTTCACAATTGTTTTCAGTCTGCTAGGGACATGTCCCCAACATTACCTACAGGTTTTATACCTTGTGGGGAATGTCGCAGACAGATGGCTATTCACTGGAGCAAAATAGGAACAAGGCAGGGCAGAAGACGACCACCTCTCAATGGATTGCACTCTGCATTAAAGTCTGCAACAGACTACAGAAAAAGCAGCAACCAGATGGCTTGAGTGCTCACTCCACCAGTGCCAAGGCTGCTGCTACTGCGTTGGCATACCGAGTGACAGTCCTGGACATATGCAAGGGTGGTTACATGGGCATTGCTTGGTAAGTTCATGAAGCAATATTGTTTGGACAGTCAGGTCTATTGAGATGGTCTTTTGCCCACTTGGTCCTGCAGGGCTTTTTGGTTTGAGCCAGTCCCTCCTACAGGGAAGTTATTGCTTTGGTATCTATTCGAAGGTAGTAAGGAGTATACAGTTACAAACCTCTTCCAGTAGGACAAGTTACGTACTTTTGGGAATGGATTTTCTGGTAGAGACTCTACCTAATCAAAGATTCTTTACCGACCCTCCCTTCCACAGGCTCTGCCAAGGGTTGGCTATGAAGACGACTCTTTCTCTGAGAATAGTGATTTTAACAGAGCAGACATGTGATGGAGCAGACATGTGATGGAGTTAGGTGAGAAAGGATTCCATACAATTTTGCCAGGTGTCTACTATATTACTTCTGTGTTGCATGGAAAAACCTGATAAATGCTTTCTCAAAGCATATTGTCAGGAAAGGACCTGTAACATAATGCTGAAAAGCAGAGTGTGGGAAGAACTGTTATTTTATTTTGAAGCTGTATGGCTGTACACACCCAGCTTAATAGTCTACCCTTTAAAACACCTTGCTTAACCTATTCCAATTTTAAAACCTGGCTGACAGGGTGCTAGGTCTTCTCTGCCAGAACTTCCTGACCGTTCCTCTGAGGAATTGAGAAAATGGTCTCCTGCTCAGTCTCAAAGCTATTTGTCCTTTGTTTCTTCAGATCTGGGTACACCAGCTACCTGATGACTCACTGGGCTAATAGGTTTCAGATCCTGCAGGGAAATTTTTACCTGCCACCCGATATCATCCCTCCTGCAATGAGTGGACTGGATGTCTTTTCAGAACGGTCATTTTAAGTGCACATGTGTGCATTCCAAAGGTATATTTATTTCTGTATGAGTTCACACCTGTTTCAAAACTTCTCGGATGATGGGACTTACATCTGCTACTTCAAATGACTTGCCAAACAGGGGTCTCCAGACATTTCTGTAGATACAACTACTTCTGATCAGTGAAAGTCATTTCAATTCAATTCTCGCATTACCAGACACCCCCACGCCCAGTTTCACTGACTTTAAGCCTAATGTCCATAGAGCCAAGAATATGGTTGGATTAAAAATACTCTGACTAGGGGCACTATGACAGGGCTGCCATGTATGTCAGTGAGAGGGTGGTTTTTGGGAATATATGAACATGTGTGCATATGAATGGGATGCATTTGTATGGATGACTGACAGTCTGCGTGTGCTGTATATACGTGCTGCACAGGACATACCCTTCGCCATATTTGGCACCACTACATGTATAACACAAACATGCAATTGTTTTTTTTAAATGGAAGAAAGTTAAAGTGCAGAAAAATGTTCTGCAAAAATGTTCATAATATGGAACGTTTTTCTACACTTTAAATTTCTTTCATTTCAAAAATGGATTTGTTTTTCAGTTATACTTATGGTAGAGTTTCTACTGGCCGGTGGGAGCAGGAGTTCTGCTGTTTGTAAATGCAACACTTTGAAATGGCAGAAAATGTAAATAAAGAGTTAACTTAATAATTAAGGTAACTTTTCATTTTAATTTTGTACCATTAAAAGCATTCAGAAACATAATTTTGTTCAAAGCTCTTATATTAAGTTGACAAGGAATTGTATTTAAGAATTACATACCTCAGTGCTTCAATTGTTCACCTCTATGTCCCAGCCTTAGCCTGGGTCATAATTCTGCCTGTGCACTGCTCATTATCAGGCTGTGTTATCTGCAGCCCGATGGTGATGATGATAATAATCTAAAATAAACACAGCCTTCCCTTACATTTAAAAGGAAAATATGACCTTGTGCTTATTTAAAAATGAACTCAAGGCTAGGAGCTACTCTGAAGGTGTCTAGAAACTACTGATAGCTCATGATCCACTGGTTTGAGACACCTGATATAGGAGAGAAACTCCTAGATAGTGCTTAGTGGTGCATTTAATTTTCCACAGACCTACGTATTACCTTTCTATTCAGAGCAGGCAAATATCCAGCCTTCCAGAAGCTAGCTAATAAAAGAGGACTGTTCCAAGTGTTGGATCGGGGAGGAGACTTTATTTGATGGTGGTGAATTTAACTGGGTTTACTAGTCAGGGAGCTGTGTGGCAGGTGAATGTTACATACAATAGTGTCAGGTGTCCACCATTTTACTTTGGTGGTGCATGGGAATGTTAGATAGTTGTTGTCCCAAGGCATACTGTCAGGAAAAGGAAATACAACCTAATGTTGAAAAACCAGGAGTGGTATTTTATTTTGTTTGGTTAGGATTTATCACAATTTGCTGTCTAGTTTACCCTTTGAAATTCCTTGCTTAACCCATTCCAATGAGAAGGTCTGCCAGAGGAGGGGAATGTGTTCTGCCTGCAAATTCACTGAAGAATTCCTGCCTGTCTGAGGATTGGCTCAAACGTTTGTCAGATTTTCAGACATAGCAGTCTGTAAACAATCCCAAAAACTTCAAATGTGAAGAAGTCAAAGAACAGTTCAATGAAATTACAGAATTGCACAGTAAGATTCCATGTTTCCAGAGTCAGACAAATCAGTTGCACTGCACCAGTTACATTAGGACGATTCCTAACCGTATGTCAGTAGAGACTGAAATGGTATAAAAACCTACCAAGTGCAGAAGCAAGCTGTTGACTATGTACGCTTCGGCTTGTACCTTGCCTATTAACTCCCTCACCTTTGTTGTTTTGTACTTTCTCCATTCCCTGAGTTTCCTAGCCCTTAATGTTCCTGTGATATGTTAGTTAGTGTTGTCTCTCTGTTCCCAGGATCCCTCCTTTTCTGTGCTGCAATTGTTACATATTACTTTGGCTCTTGAGGGGGACTCCAGGGGCCATAGTTTACAGTGTGCATTTGGGAACACAGAAGGCATGCACGCCGGCCTTGTGCACCTCCGGGGCACAATGGATGTAACAGAAGGTGCTGCATACACTTCTGCGTCTCTGTCTGTAATACTGTTAGCACTGGCACACATGTCGCACCAGCGCTATTATGAAAGGTCATTCCCTCATTTGCATGGGTGTATGACCCCATGCAAATAAGGGAACCACTTTACCTCTGCGCCTGTGTCGGGTTATGTTCGCAGGTGCAGCAGCAAAAATGCCCTTTGGAGGTGCACTGAAAGTGTGCCACAAAAAGGTGGCACATTTTCAGCCTGTATCCTAAAGGCAGTCTTCTAGAGGGGAAAAAGAGAGTCCTATGGGCCCCAGAGACATCCCTCTGCAGGTGGTTGCAGTTACTCACTACACCCACCTGCAAGGGGATTTATCTCCCCTCTTCAAAATGCCCCCTGCATTATTCAACACATAGAGACTTTGAAGCAGCTGCTCTGTATTTTACTTAAAAGCACTGCCCCCAGGGCATCGCAAGCTCGCTGCTGCCCTGGGGGCAGCGCATTCTTTCTAATACAGTGCACAGTCCCCTTCTGCACCCAGCACACCTTTTGAAAGCTTCGCCATGGTACCAACAGGTCAAAGGCACTGTGCAATAACCATTAGGCCTGGTTCCCACAACAACCAACATGCAAGAGTGTGTCTGTTATTCCCTTCTTACTCTTTTTTCCACTTACACTAGAGACCTCTACATGATCCTTGAAGTATCTATAGGGACTAAAAAGACTAGAGGTAGAAGAGGGATTGATCTTGGCATCCTCCTCTATTAATTCAAACTGCTAATGGGTTTCAAAATCTATCAGATAATTTTACCCATCCGCATAGAATATCCCCCCGGGTCAAAAGGGTTCAGTTTGTTATGAAATGAATAATGACTGCCTGCCTGGAAGTATAGATGTGAGGCAGTTATAAGTCAACATTTCTCCTGCTTGCCCTTGTGTATCATCTCTACTCTGGAACTTTCTTTCTGTAGCTGATTGTGCAGAAAGTTCTCAGGAAATTAGGAGGAGCTGTCCGTGGTGGTTAACTCATGAGAACCGGTTTGGATAGCACGTTTCGATGCAGATCTGCAGAAGCAGTTGTGGCAGGCCCTCTACATAGTTTGCACACTGAAGTGTTTGATCTCTCGATGACTAGGACATGGTGCAACTTTTAAAAAAAAAGACAGAAGCTCATAATTGTTCAAGGGTATCATGTGACTGCTAGAACAATGTATCTGACCTTATGGGACCCTTATTGTTTACAGCGTTGAGGCTTGACTGCTGAAAAATGTTGTCCTTCAAAAAAGTCCATATTTCCAACAATTCTTCTGGACCAACAACCATCTTTAATCTAGAAGAGTTCATACCTGCTACACAAGATCCTACAGTTCTGGCCAACAACAGAGACATTTAGCTTTTTTTTTCTTTGGTGTATTTGCATTTTTATCCTAGTGTAGTGTAGTAATTTTCTTAATATTATGAAATTCTTCTTGTTAACATGTTCTCTTCTTTATTAACATGGTGTGAACAAGATCAGTACAACGTTTGCCTGCATTGTTCTTATAGTAGCATACAACACATTTACCATGTGCATTTTTTTAGGATATTCTTGCTGATTGCTCAAGCTATCAATGTTGAGCTAGAGGTTTCCCACACTACTAGTTCACTTTTGTGGGCCAGATCATTTGGAGGCCATGAATTTAGGTATAGTTCACATGAAGCTTGTGGCCTCTCTCCCTCTTGATTTACCAACATGAGTCCCTGCAGATTTTATGAGTGAGATCATATCACAAGCGAAAGACACAGAAGCTACTGATTTGAAGTCGGTCTGGAATGTCATAGGTGTGTTATGAAATTCATGCTTCAACCGCGCACCAGTCTTTGTAGAGTTTTAACAAGGGACTTATAGATTGTCCCGTCATTACTTGAATTTCCTTTTTGATCTTCATCCAATTTATTGAAAAAGAAGGCAGGTCTCCAAGTGACGTCTTGTTCGGGTAGACTATAATTGCAGGAAAGTGGGGTATTATGCAGTGATGCTGGTAAGACTGCACTATGTAATACTCTCACAGTTCCCCAAAATAGCTCATTTGGATTCACAATAATAAACCCCTAGGTCAGTCCTTGTAGAGTGGCTCAGAGTAGTCAGGCTTTACTAGTGGAACATGTGTTAAGAATTTCAGTATACCAACAATGATGATCAGTAATTGATACTAATCAAAAGAAATCTGCCACCAATTTATGAAAATAATTCAGATTTTTATATCAATTTAGACACCATAATGAATATATTTTGGATGAGTATAACCAGAGTTATGGATTTCAGAAGGAAAAATAAATCAGAGCAACAAATTAATACTGCAAAACCTTCCCATTGCATTCATTGGTAAAAAGCACTAGTGACAATTGGTCACTTGCAGGTCGAGTTGCATGGAACCCACTGGAGGATAAGGTGATGCGTGTTCCAGGACCAGGCCACGACAGACAGTTGAATTTTACCTGGCTCGTAGGTCCTGGGTGCACAATTGTTCTGACTGTCCTTGGTGCTGAAATGGGACTCATGGGGGAGCTGGATTTACCGCTTAGGCTGTGCTGACGAGGAAACGGATTCAAAAAGAAGACAACCGGGCTACTGAGTTGGGCATTTGAAGGTGCTGCAAAGTCCCCTCATGTTGCAGTGTCAATCGAAGGAAGTGGTAGCGGGACTGGCCACCAACAAGCTTTGGAGGCGGTACGGTCAGCAAGCAGATATTTCAACGTCTGGAGAAAAATAGAAGCCACCCAAAACTTGGTGGTCAGGTCTGCATTTCCCACCATGCACTGGACTATTAATTTTGGGTGAACCCTGGGAGGGCCTGATGGTCAGCGATTCTTTGGTTCCAGGAGCGTTCTTTTACCAGTAGGCTGCAGGGGACTAGTTCACTTGTTCAAGCGACTCTAGAGTTGCCTTTGGCTCTCAAAGGGGTCCCTCTGGCTGGGGAAACTGGTCTTTGATTCAGGGTGATTCGCAGTCGTGCAGTTACGGCGTGGTTGTAACAGTTGCAGTGTATCGTGTCTTTGCTTTGTGCAGGTCCTGTAGTCGCAGACTGGGGTTTCTTCTTTGTCCTCTGTCGCACTTCGAGTCAGAACTAAGGTTCTGGTCCCATGGGTAGCCCTTAAATCCTAGATTTAGGGGTGTAATGGGTGTGGGAGCAAGTAGCCAATGGGCCACTACCGCCAGGGCTAATCCACCCCTGAGATGACCACATAGGGGGGTGCCATCTTTGCTACCCAGAACCTTTTAATATGCCACTTTTAAAAATGACAGAAACCTTCTTTGGCTGTACAGTTCAAGTAGTCCGCCAAAGGGGTGTGGCTAGCCTTCTGGAGATGTACATCTCCTGACACAATAATTTTCCCTTACGTAGGACATAGCATGTCCTTATTAAAGACCCCTCACTCACCAACCTAGTTGGTGACATGCTTCATCATTGGGGTCCCACCCCGGAGGCCGAGTGCCAACAGGGTATGCTACGACACCTGACTACAGTGGAGCGGGTATTTTTTCTTTTATATGTGCAGTGATAAAAAAGGGGTGAAAGTGATTTAAAAAGGGGCCAGATCTACTCACTTCAAGATTTTATTCCTGAGCGACTGGGCACCCTAATAAAAGAACTGTGACACCTATGTCTAATTATGTAGACTTCGGTGTACAAGACGTGTAGTGTTATTAAAATAGCGACGTGTGCTATGTGATTTAAAATTAAGGTCAAAGGTCTACATGTTTCAACCTCTTGCGATTGTGGGTTTTCGTCAGGACCAAATAGAGAAAAAGACCTGAGTGGTACGCACACGCTAAGGCTCGTCCTGCCCTTGATCGGTGTTAATTAGGAAACACAAACGTGTGTCCTTTTTCAAAATGTAGTCTTCTCCCCACTCTGGAAGAAAAACTCAGAGAGCGGTAAGAATCCGCTTCATGGGCGTCCGTGTTCCAAAGGCGATGCTCGCGTAATTTGCGGCTTCTGTTCCTCGAACTGGTAACCTACTTGATTCCATAGACGGTACGCCCCGGGCGTACCGTCTATGGAACCAAATAGGTTACTCTCGGCCTCCGGGGTGGGACCCCAATGATGAAGCATGTCACCAACTAGGTTGGTAAGTGAGGGGTCTTCAATAAGGACATGCTATGTCCTACGTAAAGGTTGGGCACAATTGCTTGATTAAGCCTTAAGCTTTTGGCACAGAGACTTTCTCTGATCTGCCTACAGGGGGTACTCCTCCATTTGTTTTGCTATATATCTCTTTTAGGGGACTAGGAGTTCCTACCACACATTGTAGTGAAATACCCTTACTCTCTTTTTGTTTTACTACATAATTTTCCCATCTGCAGAGGTGCAAATGTACCTGTGGGCAGGGGGTGGCTATTTTGGCAGCCTGGATATATATATCAGGGGCAGTGTATGCTTTGAAGCTCACTGCCATGATGTGCCATTTCACTACCCATCCTTTTATGGAGGGAGTTTTGACCTCTTCTCTGGCCAGGCCTTGGTTTCTGACTCCTGGGAGTGTTCACACCTCCTGGCAGGGGTTCAGATTCTTGTCTTGGAGGCAGTAGCTGCAGGCTGTCAGCCAGGGCACAGGAAAGGCTTAGGCAACCAGGTGGGCAACCCCTAAGGTAGCCACCTGGGTGCATGTCCCTTCAAATCTGACAAGGGAATCAGGTCAGGTGAAGAGGCAAGTTTTTTTTAATGCTAAACGTGACACATTTCAGTTCAACAGTAAAGGAGCTAGCAACCTCAGGGTTGTCCGGGTGCCACCCTGTGCTTTCCTATTGCCCTCTGAACACTTAATAGCTCTTAATGAAAAGAGACTACAATAGGAATGTGTAAGCTTGCACTTATGTGTCCACACCTTTAATATGCATTTTCCCTCCTGGGTTCAGTAGGCCTATTGTAGGAGTGACTGGCATATGTTAAAAATAGTGCTTTGACCTTGCCCCACATGGTGAGGGCAAAGTCTATTTGAACAGTTGGCACTGCTCCTGCATTTTGCAATGGCAGGACTGATGTCATCTGTTTGCTTGGGTCACTCAGGATGGCACAAACAGTGCTTAAGGCCCTGGTGACCTACCTTTACCTCCCATGCCCTGGGTACTCCTGATACCATATACTAGGGACTTATAAGGGGGTTACAACCGTTGCCATTCAGGGTTACAAATTAATATGTATAATATTTAGGGAGAGAGCACTTGGGTCTGGTTAGCAGGCTCCAGTGCATGTTCAGAGTCAAAAACCAGTATCTAGTAGTCCAAATGGGGGCGAAAAATGGGGGATAAAATAATCTCTAGAGAGCTTGTAGCCCCTGTTACTGCTTTTTGCAGGAGCTTGTCTGGCTTTGCTTTTACCATCCATATTACTTGTATATCCTGCATACCTCCCAACACCTCTGTCACATCTAACTCTACCCATCCAATGAAGCTGCGGTTAAGGGCCTTCATAGGAGGCAATAATCTGACACAAAGTGTAAATCTAACAGAGTTCAGTGAACTAAAGTATTAGCTAGAGCTAAGGGGCACCCAGAAAGAGGATACACTGCTGGTAAACACCTATTTCTGGCTCTGCTTTCATTACACTACTGGCACGTGCAACGACGAGGGCACACAGGGTTATCACAGCCACCTATCTTAACTTTATGTTCACAACAGATTAGGCTAAAACTATCCAGTAATAATGATGGCTAGAAGAAGTTGGATGGACAGCAAAAGGGGCCACTTCACAGTTCTATCCCCATTCCTGCATTTCCTTAAGGTCTCTATGGAGAGCATATGTTACTAATGGAATACAGGAAGCAGCACGTGGAAGATTTGTAGAGAAATTGGGAAGTATTGTAATATATTCTGGACACCTTGCACCTCCCAAAGACTGATGGTCGAATCCTGTCCTTATTATCAGTCCTTTTCTCTATGTTGCTCCATGAAGTGCTCTGGGCATATGTTTTAAAGGTTGCTGGCTCTGCCCTGCTGCTATGCCTATGGTAGAAACTTTCAGGCCAGCTTGATAGATTTCTCCATTCTGTACTTCTCCTCCAAACTCACAATGAGCTCCATGGTGGCAGTGCTTTGTGACTTCAAGCAGAGAGGGAAAGTGGTTGAAGCTGAAATTGTTGAGCAGCAAAAAGTGGCGTCGATTCAGCAATGGCACTGTCCTGGGCTCCTGGTTCTCAGCAGCAACTGTGGAATGTCAAATTTCTCTTCACTGTGGTCACTCTATCCGGCAATCCTCTCCTTAATTAAAACTCAGTCACACCTCTTGGCTGGCCTGACAGCAGAAGTTCCCAGTCATATGTCACAATATAATTTTAATATTGACCTCCCAAAATATCTTCTGCATGATACCGTCAACTAAGGTATGGTTAACGATGGCGTATAAATGGGAAAGTATAGCTTTACTATTGTTATCAGCACATCTATTTCACATTGCAATGTGCTGGGAGCTGATGATATGGCTTTAATATTTTGGCAGATATATTCAAAAACACAATATTGCGGTAAAATAGCGTTTTATGCCTAAAAATGCAGAATTGACAAGTGTTCCAATAGGACTAAAGGCAACTTTATCCAAGGCTGGCCTGTTAGCCAGCACCAATTTGTATGTTGAAACGCATGGAAAAAAGCAAAACAGGACTTCTTAGTTTGTGCAATTGGATAAAAAAGATGTCTGAAAAATTAGCTCCTTATGACAGGGAGACCCCACATATTGGAACTTTACAGCCAACAACATCTATAGTTATGAACAAAACTGTACTAACTTAACCCAAAGATTCTCAAACCCAAGTCTCAAATTGCAGACATCTCCTGCATCGTCAGTGGACAGGCCCCATCGGTGACACATTATTGCTGAAACAGTCTTGGCCAGCACTCGTTCTTCACAAAGCCACATCTGCCACAAACATCTGTCCTTTCTGTGTGATGGAGATGTGCCAGTGAATGTAAGGCTATGACTGCTGGAGCGGGGAAATTGTCAATTAGTCATCACTGCTCTGCCCTAGATCTATTAGTGACTACTTTCACTGCTGGAGTGGCTGTGTCACCAGACAGATGTCCTCAGGACAACCTCTGACATCTGTCCTTTCAACTCTTTTCTTGGGGGGCCTGGATTCTATCATTTCCTCCATTCATGGTGCTAGAAAAGACGTGTGAATGAAAGTGTTGCTCGTTATAAACAAACATTGGCAACGCCAATAGGTTTGAGATGTTCGCAATGTGCAGAGTCGGGCATGTACATACCCCTGAAATATCAATCCTACAGACACAAGCATTGGCAAAGCCAATAAAGCTTAGTCCCAAAAACTACTGACCTATGCTATGCTTGTTTTTATACTTCTCTTAAGGCATAAATAATTATAGGAAAAAAAGGATGGGGCTTTTAGGTGGTGGATTTAACATCTTTGAATCTTCAGAGGTGATTATTTATTTATTTAAAGGTTTTATATAGCGCGTACAAGACCCTCGCGGGTATCAGCCGATTTACACATGTTAGAGAACAGATACATATATAATCAATACAAATGTAGTTGAGAAAGGAACATTATATGACAGAATCTCTGGGAGGGTGAAATTGCCTTCATGATGGGAAAGAAAACAATTCAAAATTTGAACCATCAGGGAGGATGGGCAGAGGTGTGTGCAAGCTCAGGAGGGGCGCACAATACCAAGTGGGTTGTGAGACAGACGCATGCAGATGCATGGCAGAGGAATAGTAATTGGTGATTGGCATAGCAAACATGCCTTTAAAGGCCCATTTATGACATTTATGGATCTCTTAAAGATCAGTGAAATAGGCTGGGACTGGCAGTTGTGTTGAAGAGCTTGGAGATGCTGCTTTTCCATGGTACAAGGATGTAGAAGCAGCACCACAGGGGCTGGCAGGATGACAGAAAAGCAGCAGCCATTAGGAAGCATGCAGAATGGAGAGAAGGCGAGGAAGGTGCCACCAAACATTAAGAGGGGTAGGTGGAAACGAGATTCACAGGGAATGGAGGTTTGTGTGACAATATTGTTTTTTTAAACAATATGGGGAAGCAAGGGATGAGGTGTGTGAGGAGGCAAAGCAAGACGAAGCGTGAAGGGCGATGTTAGTGGGGTAAGTGAAGGAGAGGCAAGGCAAGCGGTTAAGCAAGAAAACACATACACTCTGATAGATTGCTCAAAGAGTAAGTAAAACAAAGCTTTCTGAGTGCAAGCAACATCAGCACAGGAACAATATAAGTCAACCAATCACAACACTGTGAGACCAAATGCTCCTGGGCAGGGCAGACATGAATAGGGAGGAAAGCCATCCAATCAAGAGAAGATAATTGAGATTGACACCAAAGTCATCCAATCATGAGCAAGAGACTAACCCGAAACTGTTGGAAACATTAGATCGCAGCAGCAGACTGGCAAATACTTAAAAACAGTTGTTTAGTTTTCTGTACCATTCATTTAAATCAATATTAACATCTCTCATTTCCCAACCTGACAAAATCCTTCTTGACTGATTTCAGATGTAAAATCTCATGCATTCAATTGGACGCAAATAGACACATAAATAGCCAATGGAAACATGAGGCATAAATATTCCTGTCGACTAATCGTAGATCTGTTTTAAATCACCTCAAGCCATTGTGGCTGGGGGGTCAGAAGCAAAAGAAGCCACCGTCTTAAGCTGCTTAAATTAAGTATAGAATATATATGTCCACCGCAAAAGGTGAAAGCAAAATACACGGCAAACCTAAAATGCAACTCTTACAATTTAGGAGTTAAATTTTCAGCCTTTCTGAACCCAAAAGAAAGATCAAACAAATTAGACTTTTGCAATGCATTTCAACAGAGGCCGTCCGTGAATGCAATTTCAAGATGCTTAAAAATCTCTGCAGCTTAGCTTTTATCGCTGTTACAAGGTTAAGATGTCTGTCTATCTTAACACAATATAAATGGGAAAGGAAAACAATTTAGCTTTGCATGCAGCTTTAATGACTGCACATACCAGCGCTGCATTGTAATCACAAGATGGATGGCGTTTCCTTCAATGCAATGCTTTATTTAGAGGCTTTGTGAAGGCTTGACAAATTAATACATATCCTTCGCATTTGTTAAGCCGGAGAACAGCGAATCACAGCCTAATAAGAATGCTCATCATTTTTGCAACCCACTCAGCTTCCAGGGCTGTTTTATCCAAACGTCAATGAAAACAATATAATTTCCCGAGCTTGTGCCGAGGCAATTAGAAGCCATTTAGGTGAGAAAGGAGTAAATTAATGCGCACCTTAATTCGTGCGGTAATAAATGAACACATATTTTCTTCACAAGCCCGAGATAAACTTAGTTTAGGCTAATTGCCAGGATTGATTATGCACTTTATGATAAATGGTTATGAAAAGGTCAGTTGTGGCCTCTGAAAATTGGATTTTGTACTGGGTCATTTCTTCTGCTTGAAGCAGATGCACACTTAAGACGTTAGTGGATTTCACTCAGTTCAAGGGTATTCTGCATCTTGCTTGTCTGAAGCTTGCAAGCAGGGGCGGCCACGCATGATAACAAGCATTTGCAATGCAATCGGTCTCGCCTTTGGGGCCTTAGGAGTATTTAGCCATGCAGCACATTGTTTGCAGTTGGGGGGCCAGTAGCAGTTCCTCCACGAAGCAGGGAAGGGAAACCGTGCTCTAAAACAGCCAGGCGTTTTGTTTTTAATAGCCCAATAAAGAAAGGACATTATGAAATGCAATGCCGGAGAAATGACAAGGGATATGGGTTAAATGTTTGAGTCTGCAGGGGAAAATCATCTGTCAAACCACAGGGGGTCGACCAACCCAGCCCCGATATCTGAAAAACAAAAGGAATGTGTTGGCTAGAAAGGTAGTTTCAAAAGTACACTAACCTGAAAGTCTAATTGGCTATACAGCACAGAAGGCGATAATAGCTAGACCAAAAGGGGCATAAAGGCACTTAGAATCAACTAGGTCGCCTAATGAGGCGCTCCGATACGAGGGGAGTGAGGGGGTTGCAGCAGCATTGGGAATTAGGAGTGCCTGGGGTACGACATGAAACATTAGAGTGTTTGGGCTGTGGGAGGGAGCTGCAGACAGTCTGAAATAACCCAACGGCCTGTGATGGAATGCAGTGACTAGAGATTAAACAAAGCCATGAACTCCAACACCCCCCATTTAAGGAAAAGGTAATGGATAGGACTGTGAGGTTCAATTATTTTAAAACTTTTAAAAAGGCCAGAGGGTTCATTCCCAAACAAACTGTACTTCATGCCAACAGTATGAGAAACTCGATTAAAGAAAATAGTACTTACAGACTAATTAACACGTACTGTGCAACAATCGAAGTGAAAGGGCCAGTAGCCATGGAAATTTACAAATGAAGACAAGGCGGGACTAAGTTGGGACTAACAAGCCGATTACTGAATCAGAATCCTGCATTTACGAAGGACAAACACAGAAGCCAATGACATATATGGGCAGAGAGTGGGCAGGGCTTCTATTCCATACTCCAGTACATCAAGTCCCGCAGAGCAGCGCAAGTGCGCTGACTCTAGGCTTGACCTAAAAAGGTTGCTGTCCTGCGTGGAAAACTGCTTGTAGGACATAAGGAAAGTGATTTTCAATTATACTCTCCGCAATTGTGTGCATGTGTCCCACACTTTGGGGACTAAGTGTGTTTGTGTGGTCTACACATGCTTTAATGCCTACTGCATATTAACTTGAGTCTTTCTTCACTAAACTGAAATGTCATTTTTAGGGCGGGATACGTCAAGACCTTTTGATTTTACTAAAATTCTATATTTACTAATATACTTTTAAGGGCTTTCATCCATCCTTGTTCATCAATTGATCTGTTGATGTGTCATTCACATTTATCTTCCACCCATTACAGCATGGAGAAAAGGGTGAGCCAACTTCACCCACGCGCTAACTACCCTGTGAGTGACACCTTTCTGCTCTTTTACAAGGAGCACATCTGCACATAAAGTAGTTCACTTTAGTGCCATGGAGTAACTACTGTACCAATCTGTTTTTTTTTTTAGACTAAAAAATATTTTGGCTTTTAGACAATGCTTTTTTTCTATATTGTCGAGGGCTAGAGCTCAGGAGCCCCGCCAACAATAAAGTTTGACAAAAAACATGAGAAACAAAATGAGCACTGACAAAGCCAAAAGGCTAAAGACACACAATTGGCTGGCAGCAAATGCCATACATATTGGCTCAGCCAGTGCTTGTGTTGAGAGGCTATTGAGCTTGCATTACATGGGCCCAAACCTTAGCACACAAAACTATGTGTTATCTATCAAACCAGCAACATGAGGGTGGATGCCGTGGCTAAATCATATTCTTCATGCCACCCTCTTTCCTTTGATTCCCAGACTGCAGGCCCAGCATCAGGGAAAGGACAGGGTCATGGTGGTGGTTGTTCCATTCTGGCCAAGACAGTTCTGGTTTCCGATTCTAAAGGCTCTTGCACTTCAGGGTCCATGGTTTATCCCAATTCACCTGTCTCCTTTGAGGCTTCCATGATAATTCTTTCCCAGAAACTTCAACTATCGGTCTGGAAGTTGAGAGATGGGGGTGGCAGAATAGAGGTTTGTCCACTCATTTAGGTCTGGCCATTCAGAAATCTCGCAGGCCTTCTACCTTAAAATCCTAAGGCAGGCATTAGGGGGATTTCCAAAATTGGTATTCAGGGCAGAATATTTAGCCTATTGAGTTTTCTCTTCCTGATGTTCTTCAATACCTTTGGGAAGGTTTTGAGAAGTAGTTAGCAATTTGCACTCATCAAACCCTGGGGTAATTTGAAGAATAAAGATTATTTGGTTTCTCATCTATTACAAGGTTTCATTCTTTCTCTTCCACTGGTGAAACCTTTTTTTCCTCTTTGGGATTTGCTTTCAGAGTTGAAGACCCTCACTTATTTTCCTTTTGAGCCTCTTGATTAGGCTGACATCAAGTTTGGTACACTGAAGGTGATATTATTGGTACCAATCCTTCAACTAGGCGAAACGGGGAACTTAGAGCACTTATGCCCAGAGAACCTTCCCGTACCTGTTTCTGAGGATGGGTTGTTCTTCAGCTAGATTCTTCGTTTTACCTAAAGTAGCTTCAACCTTTCATAAGAGTCAGGAGATTGTTCTTTCAGCTCTTTTGGATGTGTTGATGTGTCAGATTCTCACAAAAAGTTTCATTGGAGTTTACTGGATGTTAAGAGAGTTTTGCAACTTTACTTGAAGAGAATTCAATCATTTAGGAAGTCGGATTTTTTTTTTACAAGTTTGGCTCTTCAAATTGGGGAGAATGGGCTTCCTTGATGTCTATCAGTAGATGGATTATGCAGGAAATTTCTTTGGCCTATTCTTTATTGGGGACTCCTTCACCTCTTGCCATTCAGGGCCGTTCTAGCCGGGGAATCTCAGCTTCATGGGCTGATTTGAAAGAGGTGACCATATCTGAGATATATAGAACAGTTCCAGGGGCAGTCCCTAATACTTTTGTGACACGTTATAAGCTGCAGAACTCTTTGGATGATACTAAGAATTTTGGGCTTGGGGTGTTGGATTCTACCTTTATCTAAGCTCTATTTTGTTTTGCTAATAAATCCCTGTGTGTATTTACCATCTTTATAGGTGGTGTGGACTGTCTTTGGGGGTTATGATGGTCAGTTACACTGCTTTGGTATTCCTCATTTGTAATGATGGAGGACAAGGGCAACATGACATAGAGGTAATGTTCCAATTACTTACTAGTAATCTTCATTACTCTACCCTTGTTTGTCCTCGGGCCATTCATTACGTCCTACCCTCCTGGACTTCTGAAGTTCATATCGTTTTTTTTTACTTGAGAGGTGGATTACACCTCATCTATACTACTATTATAAAGAGAGAACACAAACCTTTTGGCAAGGTAAACTCTGGAACCACAGCGCCAATCCGCACACCTAATACATTGTTGTAATCCTCAGGGTGTGCAGATGGACATAGGCTATAGAAAAAAAAAAACGTAAATTTAAAAATATAACTTAAAAAAAAAAGTAGTGCCCTGAAAGTAGCGCCGGCCGCGACGCTGCGCTGGCCGCGACGTAGCGCTGGCCGCAACGTACGTGATGACGAGAAGGAGTGGCGGTGAAGTGAGGAGCACGGGGAGGAGCGGCAGCTCAGGTGCGTCATGACGAGGAGGAGCGGCGGTGAAGTGAGGAGCGCGGGGAGGAGCGGCGGCTCAGGTAAGGCTCTGGGACATGGGAAATGTCGGGGCGGGAGGGAGCCGGTGCGGGAGGTTGGCCCTGAACAAATGTGGCTGAGGTAAGGCTCAGGCTCTGGGGGCAGCATTTCAGGCTTGCGTGCACTCCCGCCCCGGCCCCCGCCCGCCACGACATTGTCCGGGCGGGAGTGCACGCAAGCCTGAAATGCTGCCCCCAGCCCCCTTCTGCCCCAGGCAACGCTGGGGCGGGCTGCTAGTTAGTAATGAATGAGAAGAGAACAAACAGGACTAAGCATAATGCTGATTACTGGTAAGTAATTGGAACATTAACACTCTCTCATCTGGCAAACATCTTTAAGCTTAGAAACTCCAGCTAGTGGTCTTCAGAAGATCAGAGGCATGACGCAAACATCTGCAAGGCTTTCTCCTTTATTAAAGTGAGAGGTATTCCAGATAGAAAGAGGTAGTGCTGTCTAACGATTTGATCCAAAATCAGATAATGGGCACTTTGAAATGGAGCTGAAGACTCCACACTTCTAGCAAAACATTGTGTGAATACTTACAGAATTTCCCTGTCTTCCAGCCAGTGGCCCCCCAGCCTCTACTCACTATCCTTCTAGCTCATCTTCCAGCTTTGCTGCCGCATTTCCTTCACCCACTAAAATGTGCCACCCCTTACTGTACAGCGCTCAGTTAAAATGTACCTATTATTGTGCTATTTTAATACAAACTGATATACCTTCATATGTACAAAGAGAGCTACCTTGTCTAACAGTCATGAATTTTTAATTTAAAAAGCAGGAGGAGTTTGGAGAAGCAATGGAAACATATGGGCATAACCTTGCCTCATGAGCGTACATAGGAGGTGTCTAGCTCATGTATCATGCACTGTTTCAAATAAGACTCTATGATTGATGTCAAGCCAATGTAACTTCTCCGTTGGCAATGGAGAGGGAGCAGCCATTTTTTTTGCAAAGATAAAAATCACAAAAAATATCTGTGCAATTTAGACTCAATGGTGTTGTGCTAAGACATTAATTGTTAATAACCCTATGAAAAACACTACAGGCTTTTATCACTTACTACAGCACAATATCAAAAAACACTCTGTTCTTGAGAGCTCATATATGGCTGCATAGCTAGGGGTGGATTGCTTCAGAGGGATTATTTAGGTTATGACTCCCTCCAAATGAATGCATTTTCTAGCTAGGTAGTTGGATCAGGGGGTCCCGAGTCAGGTCTGCTATGTCTGTGTTGGTTTTTCTTGTTGTCCTGATTTCCCTTAGAAGTTTTAACTAATTTGTTTTTGTATCAGGAGATTAAATATATATAGTGACCAGTTTACCAACAAAAAGTATTGAATTTGCACCCATAGAAGTGCTTCTAGGATGAATGCAAATTTACTTTTTCAGAATTTGTAAATAATGGCAGTAGCCAGGCATACTACTGCCAATCAACACCCTAAAGGTGATAGAATTAAAGCTTTCAAATAGTCTAACCACTGGCGATCCCTCAGGGTAGCATTGCAAGCCATGTTTTGCTCACTATGCCACTCTAGACAAAGGGCCTGACTTGGTGTTCGGCAGACAAAGGAAATCCCAACAGGGTGTCAGAGGACTTTACGCCCACCACCCTGCAGAAAAATAAAACTTGATTTAATGCTAATCAGTTCTTAGGAGTAATTTAGAAGTAATGAATTTGGGAGGGTACACTTTTGTCATAGTATTTCAATGTTGTATAATTTGAGTCCTTGTTAGAACTGTTAATGGTTTTACAATTGAACTTAGTGACTTGTATGTAACTTTATACTGGATGGCAAACAATACGTTTAGACCGAAAACGACACTTTTGAATGCATGTTTCTACTTCTTTTATTGATGAGCATTTGTAATAAATTCTGAGGCCTAAACTTATATGACTACAGGACTGACAAACCTTAAACACGAAAAGAGGAAGAGCTGTATTGAGCAGGAACAAGCAAAGAGTTCGACCTGAGTGAGTGTTGAGCATGGTGCTGAGATAGAAAGCTTTCCAGAGGAACTTTAGGCAAACTAATATTCAAAGATGCTCTCCCCAGTTCTCCAAGAGGCTGTATAGAGTGGGTACTTTTGGGGGGCTTTAAGTAGTGTTAGGGGGAGATAGTCTTTACCTTGCAATGTTCTCTGTTGGATGATTCCCTCTGTCAGCAGTTAATCCAATGTTGGCACTCCCAAACTTTTTTGTGTTTCCCTATTCTTTCTTTATGTTTTCATCTTTTATGACTTCAGGATAGCTTGCAGCCTTTCCCAGAAACATTTCAGAAGCTCTACTTGCTTGCCTTTTAACTCTGTTATATCCTGTGCTCCAGAACTCGTAGACCATTTCCTAGTAATCCTAGGGTTTTTATAATCAGCCTACCTATTGAAACAGGGGATACGTGTCATCCCCCTGATAAAATCTATTCCAAGTGTTCTTGGAACATTCCACAAATATATCTGGGCTCTTAATAATCAATCTAAGTTATTGCTTACCAGACTCTTTGATCGCAGCAGAGAATTCTCAACTTACCAGAAATCCATCAATTTCAAAATCACTACCATGTCCCCCAACCTCCAAATTATCTTGACTCAGTCAATGTGCCTAGCATGTTTATGACTGGGATTACGGCAACTTTGAACAATATCTAATAGAGCAGCATATGATTCACCTTAAACTTAAAAGGTAATAATCTAATTAAGATGCTGAAAATACTTTACTAGTGAATTTTGGATTCATAAGAAATACAGCTTGTAATGAAAGCCATTTAAAATTCAGTAAATTCATCTTTAAAAAGGTAAAGGAGGAGTTTATCAGTTGTGAAACTCTTGTCTTTTGCTAAATGGATGACTGTTTAGATGGGCCCAATACTATTGATTCATTGAACCCTCTAAACTGTGCTTCAATCAGACTTAGGGAATTTGGGGCATAATTTGCTCAAACCTGTGGAGTATACTCTAAGCTCATTATCAAATAATGTTCCTTGTATTAACTTATATGGAGCGTTAATGGAATCTCAGCCAGAGATCTCACTGAGGGATGCAGCAATGGGATCCTGCCGGGGACCAGTTTTCAATATTGACATATGAGACCAACTCAGAATCGGAGAGCTCTCATTCATCATTCTCTATTTATATCACTAAGCAGATGCCTCAGAGTGATATACAAGAAAGTAAAGGAGATAGGAAAATGCCTTGAGAGCACAGCCCCACTATTGAAAACTTAACAAAGAAAATGTATGTAATGGATGAAAAACTAGTTGAATTTATGTCCCACTAACGAGGTATGGAGACTCGCTTCACTAACAATGAAGAACATTTTAATGTTCACAAGTCCACACATGAGTGGCAACTATATACCCTAACTGGGAAATGTGAAGAATTGGAAATAGATCACACCGACATCAATTCAGGATTATAGGGGTTCAAGAGGTGGTGAGACTGGGTAGGGTAATATGCAGTCCTGGGTTATGCAGTTACTTCTCAGTAGCTTCCCATATTCTGAATTCCCAGAGTTCATGAGTTCCTTTCTCACCTCCTAAGAATGGTGCTAAACCTAATATATTCTTGGTGTTCTCAATAAAAAAGCACTTTAATCAGAGAGCATAAATGGAATAATTATCAACCCTTTGATAGGTGTCCAGGACTTAAATGATGGGCCCATTCCTTCTAATTTGAAATAATTTAATTTAATCTTTGAGACCTCTCGTATACACATAATAAATAGCAGTTGCCCTGCAGGTTGCCTATTGGATCCCGTTTCCAGCTAATTGCCTGTTTTTCATCAGTAAATTGCTAACAAACCAGCTAATCTCTGTCTTTAATCGTTCACTATATTCTGGTATTTTCCCTTATATCTGGAAGAACTCGGTGGTCAACCCTGTACGGGTCATCTCAAATATGACAATTAGTGTTTATTTAACTAACACTTAGTCGGTTTAGTAAGGTACTGAACATTTTTTTGTTGAACTGATAAAGTTCTTTACCTTGGTGTCTTAGGATAGCTTTCAGTTATTGAGTGTCATGAAGCCTTGGTAGATGTGAATTAAAGAAATAACTAATAATCATAATATCTTCCTGTAAGCAAATTGCTATCCTTGTCATACATTACAGCACTGACTGGCCATTCAAGTTATTTTGCATTTTTAGATAAGGTGTGAAACACAATATTTTGATTTTACGAAATATTATATATTTATATAATATATTTACTGATAGGGACTTTCCGCCAGCCCTTTCCATCCATTGTCTATTGCTGTCTCAGCACACAAGGCAGGTAGTTTACATCCTAAAATTCTGAGAGCAGTCAAGTCAGTGCTATCACTGACTGAACTTCTCAAGGTACAACTAATCCATTCTTTGGTGATAAGCTACCGCCACCAACCTCTCATATGATAATTCATGGGGGCATATTATCAAGGGGTTTATCTCCGCTTTTTTGGCTTTAAAAGCCAAGAAAGCGGAGGTACAATTATCTCCCTATTACCTAGCTGTCGCTAACACCAGTTAGCGACAGCTAGTAGGAGATAGCGACCATCTTGGGCCCCACTTTGCATGTCAGTGATATTTATCACTAATGACATGCAAAGTGGGCGTGCCAAGATGTTAGCGACTGGAAACAGTCGCTAACATCGCTATCTCCTATTACCAACTTTTGGAGATATTCGCGCTAAGCGCGAATATCTCCAAAAGTTAACACCTGCCCTGAGCAGTTCTTAGCCATGTTATCCAATGGGAGGTGGATAACATGGCTAAGAGCATTAGCTCTGTAATGCATGAATATCGCGGACTTTTCAGCGATATTCATGCATTGCGACCGATTTTTATCGCATTTGCGATAAACCTTGGTAATACCAAGGTTTATCTGCGATAAAAATCGCCGCAGCTCAGCGGTACATTTTTGTCTCTAACCAAGCAATAGCGATAATTATTGCTATTGCTTGGTAATATGCCCCCTGTTGCTTTATTGCGCCAGCCGCAAGCCCTAAGTTCCTGAGGCCCCTACTCAAAGAGGTTACCCATTTATTACAACATCATTTTTGAGATGGCTGACAAGCGGTAACTTGCAAAGTAACTCTGACATGACATTTTAAACGTCAACCCCAATATTTGACCTAGATCTGAAACTCACCCCACCTTTTGGGATGTGTTTACATTTTACGGCTCTCTGTTTCCTGTTAGACATTTTTCTCCAGATATTCCGTCCATTGAGTCCCACTACATTTGTAAACATTATTTTATTAATCTATACAAGGAAGGGCAAATTCTGAAAAAGCTAGCTAACTAACTGAGACCATTCTTCTCACAGTTCAGTTCCCATGTATGGCAGAGTCATGAGACAGTAAGTTAGGGTTTTTTATACAAAACTAAAAGTTCACAGTTTTCAGTTGCACCTTAGCTCCACATGTGCTGCATGCATGCAGTGTGTGAACCATATATTCCACAGTAGTGAACCCCACCTGCCAGTAAGTGCATGCGACTGCTCCATCCGTGTCAATGTACTTGTGCATTTTGTGATGCCATAACGTCATGACAGCACAAAATGCAAAAGTAGACTTAGACTACTAACTACTAAAAGGTCTCCAAATGTCTTTTGGGTGGGAGTTTGCTGGCATCAGTTCCCAGTAGTCTTCTAGTCTCTCCTGAGCAAGTCATATGGGCCAGCGAGTCCTTCACACATGGGCGAGCGTAAGGTTCCAAATGTATAACCAGCCTTCTTTTGGCCGATAGCAGCATTGTAGATGTCACCTGGCAGGTACCAGTTGACATGTCCACCAGATACCCCAACAGGGCAACCAGTGGCGATTTTGATGCCGGTTGGCTAATTACTTGGTCGATGCAATCAAAAACCTCCACCCGTGAATCAGCTATCTTCTTACAACACCAAGCTAGGTGCAGAAAGTCTGCATTCAAATGATCACATCTCAAGCATCTGGTAATCAGATTGCAGATCCAGCCTGAGTCGGCCAAAGGGGGTGTGGCATATAGGATGAAGGAATTTGACATGACATATTAAATAACCTAACCTAGCACTAGCCTAAAACAAACCTGTCTTCAAATGTAACCAAGGGGTGGAACTCATAAGTTTCTTGTCAAATCTGTTCATGCACAATTTTGCGTGCACAGCACACACCTTCGCTAGTTCGATTTTTCCAGCAATTAGTGTGCACTACAATGTCTTTTTCATATACTCACACAGTTGTTCTTTTCCAGGCGCCCCATTTTCCACTTTTTTCAAGTTAGGGAGAAGAGCTCTTTTGATTTTAATATAAGTTCTATGTAAAATACTTACAGAGGGTTTCATCCAACCTTCTTTATTTTTTGCTCTTTTATTGTGCTATTCACATTTTTTGTCGACCCAGTGTACCGTACAGCATAGGGTAATGCACCTGCCCACTTAAGCCATTGGCTAACTTCACTGAGAGTGATTGTATTCTGCTCTTTCACAAGGACCACATACATGACAAAATTGTTCCCTTCAATGCCAGTGGCTATTACTTCAATATGTTCTTTTTGAGACCTAAAAAATCTTTTTGCTTTTAGTTAATATGTGTTTCAGCTGGATGAGGGTCCGGCAGCTTCCATAGCAATACAGTTTTGCGAAAACCTGGCAGAAACAAAATAAGCATTGACAAAGGCAAAAATCTGACAGGCAAAAATCCACGCTGGTTTTGCCATTGCTTGTTTACTGTACCATTTTGCGCCTGCGTCGCCTAGCCTATCACCTAATACATGGATTCACAGCTCGACTTTGGTTCGCCTGAAGTGTGGAGTGCCTAAAAGCGAGAAATAGCGTTTTCTGTTGAAGTGCAATAGTGTTGATGACCATGTGAAACCAATGATAAACCCTGGAACTACTTAGGATACTGATCAAGGTTTACTACCTTTCCTAACACCTCAAAAAAAGTCCCCAGACAAATTGGCACTGAGATAACAATTTACACTTTAAGGGGACATTCTTTGCTGAAAAGAGACACTATACAAAAGAATTCCTGCCACAGCGCCATCTAGCTGCACACATTTTGCATCACACATATTCAAGAGGCAGCAGGGGCACAAAGCACCAGCCCTGTGTTATCTAGTACTTGAATCTAAAAAAGGACCACACCTGGTGCTAAAACTGCATGTGTTCCATATTTCGCACCTGATTTCCCTGTGCAAATTTCTCTAGGTAATTTTGTAAGTGTTGGACTTGGCCCTCTCTGCAGGGTTACACTCAAACCTTTTGCCTTTACACTCCCTTTTTTGCAGAAATTTATTTTGGTTGTCTTTAGGACTATGTGCACTTTACCACTGCTTACCAGTGCTAAAATGCTTGGGCTCTCTCCTGGCATGGTAAAATTGGCTTACACCTGTTTGGCATATGTAATTTACTTATAAGCCCCTTGTACAGTAGTATACCATATGCCTGTAAATTAAATACTAATATTGGGCCTACATGACTTTTTGTGCCACCCACTTAAGTAGCCCAACCAACAACCCAATTTCTCACAGGAATCAGGCAGTGAAATCCCAGCGGACAATACTAATGTTGCCACTGACACAAAATCTGGAAGAGGGCACCAGCACTGCTAGTGCCCTGTACCAGATTTAATGAGTGACTCGGAATGGGTCTATGGCCCTCTTGATATTCCCCATAAGGGCACTAAACCTGTGGTCCGTGAAATCCTGGAGGTCCGCAACGTCTACTCAGGCGGTCTACGACTGCTTAGAAAATTAAATATTAGCAGACGAATACAGTATAAGTACAAACAAAATGTAAAATTGAAAAATGTTCTATAAATGTTTAGGAATTTGAATTTGGAGGATAACAATTAAGTTGGTATCCTTAGCTTGATTCCTGAGAGCAGGGCAAGTTCAGCAAACAGAATAAAGTATGGAAGATGGATACCACAGCAAAGTGCCCAAAAAACACAGAGCATGCATTAGGAGCAGACAAACTAAGTTACATGCTAGAGTCTAGCATAGCTCTTTATCTTTTAGAATGAAAAATGAATGGAAAAGATCCGGCTTTCCCATTAAATGAAAAGTTCAATTTTCATATATTTGCGAATGATATAAACTATTTAATCATTGGTGAATGTGTTTCATGTATACTTTTTTCGGTAATTTGGGGTAGTGTTTTGCGTTAAAAGCGTAGAAACTGCTTCGGCCGTGGTCCCCGGCTTCTAGTAATGACTGCAGTGGTCCCCGGATTCCAGTAATGATCCAGTGGGGATCCCCGAACTCGAGTAATGTTGCAGTCGAGGCCCACAGGAGTAAATCCAATGCTGCTGTTGTGACAGGCATTGTAGAACGGTGGCTCCACGCTCTTTCAGGTTTTTATTTTAAGATTTTATGAAACGTGGGTGAAGTGTTTTGCGTGGTTCTCATCCCTTTTGCTGTGTGTTGATAATGAAATCTTGTCTTACAGAATAAACGTATTTTTCATTATAACATCTTACACAGCAGCGTTCAAGCTTTTCGATCCAGGGCTGAATTCTAATGGGAGATTGCGATTGCAAGGGCGTATGAATAAACGATTTCGCTGACAATGTGAAGAAACACACACAAATATAATGCTTAAATCTATACATGGATTTTAAATGCATGCACCCAATCAACAGCTAGAGCTAGCATTTAGCTTCCGAATTATAGACGCATCTATAATTAATAAAATTAATAATTCATTGGGACAGAAGGCACGATGTCCCAAAAATGTGCGGACGAAAAGATGCAGTAAACAGCAGTTTATCAAGAAATCTGTGTCATTCCAATTCCTTCCTAAAGTGAGTCAATTACAGCACAGTTTACTAACTAAAAAGTGGGCTAAGCAAATGCAGGAAGTTCTACTTTACATGCAGCCAGTAAAACACAGTGAAGATCAGGCACATCTTAAGGATTTTGAGGGCCCTGGGCCAAAAGTATTTTGGGGGCCCCTCTTTGGTTTAGGTTTGAAGTCATGAACCAAATTCAGCTTTTCCTTGCCCTCTCTGGCCAGGTCACAGTCAGTGCACAGTCTCGCTCGTCCAAATTTTAAATGCATTTACATCTAATATTCAGTGATACAGCAGCAGCTCACTAATATTACTGCAAATAATTACTGTGAAATAAAATCTGTGACTTCCTCACATTTCTCATATGTGAGGTCATGTTTTTAGCTCAGAGAAACTTGTTTAATGAATGTTGCATGAAACAGAAACACAACGTTTCTCTACAAACGGTGTGCAGCAGCATCTCATACATCACCCACATTAAAAATGAACCCCTCCCCTGCTGGTGACGGAACCACTCCGTCATCAGCCGTGGTCGCGCTGTGCTGATGATGGAGCGGTTCCGTCACGGCCCGCTCGGAACGCCTGCGCTGCGCGGATTCCGCGCCTGCGCTGAGCATTCCATTGAGCGGGCAGGGCCATGACGGAACCGCTCCGTCATGAGCACAGCGCAACCGCGGCAAGGTGACGGAGCGGTTCCGTCACCAGCATGCGCCTGCCCCGCCCCCTTAGCACTGCGGCGGAATAGCCTCCGCAGTGAAGGGGTTAAATGATAACGAGATTTAAAACAATCTAAGAATGATTGAAGGTCATTATGGAAAGACTCTCTGCAGAACCCAGCTGCCCCTATCAGGGAGCCCCCTAAAAGCATGGGGCCCTGGGTCAGGGCCCACTTTGCCCATCTCTGGCAAGATTCATGTCAACAAAATATGACCGATGTTGTTACATTTAAAAATTCTTTATTGGGTAGCTTTGAGTAGGATGCAACTCAACAAAATAAACATAAAACATCTTACCTAAGCATAAACGTCATTAATAATTAAGCCAAAAGATTTTAGAGAAGTACAACATTTAAAAAGATCCTATGTGACACAAACAATAATAAACTATTTATTTCAGGGATAATACCCCATAAAATGCTCACATAAAAACACAAATACATACATCATAATTAAGCATAAAATGTAAAGTGCATCGTTCCTCCATTTCTGAAATAACAATAAAAACTGAATAGTACATGTGTTCATTTCATCTTCTATATAAAGTACTAATCGAGTTTATAAAATGTTACATATTTGGCACCAGATATACAGCAGATATCTAGTCATTGAAAACACAATCCACTCAGTAGTGTCAGACCTTAATGTGCGAATAGCATCAATAAGATTTTCCATGGTCAAAGTATGGTAAATTGGAATTAGTCTGGTCTTCCTCAATTTATAGGAAGAGGGACATAAAATAGTCAACAGAATGTGGTCTTTGGACTCAGTGCTTGCCTTACATGCAGGGCAGGTGGGTGGAACAGAAAATTCTGGTCACCTACAACTATATTTATTCCATAGCAAGATCCTATATATGAAATTTAAAAAAATAGATCTAGCATGATGTTGTTCGATTTGATCCACAAACTTTTCGAAACCTGAAGTTACACTTCAAAGCAAGGAATCTCCATGTCAGCGAACAAGATACTGGGTTAGACTGCCAAATGTCTTGTATTTCCATCTAGTATCTTGTCTTTAATTGGCCTAACATTTCCTTAATTATTTGCTCTAGATTGTCCAAGGCTAGGGCCCTCTTTCCGATGTCGGTGAGCCTGCCACCAACAGGCCGTAGGTGTCAGGCTCACCGACATCCACTGAAGCTGTCTGACTGCCGGATTATGATCTGATGGTCGGCGGCATCAGGTGGAGGTACCAACAGATGATTTCCCGACGGGCTCAAAGAGCCCATCGGGGCAGTGATGGGACCATAATCCCTACAATAGGGGCAATGCCTGCTCATACCTCGCTGTAAGGATTACAATGTCTGTTTCCTTCTGCCTTTTCTTGATGGTCCAACCCCCATGAAAAGGCAATGGAAAGGGACTTTTGAGACCCCATTCAGGGCCCCCGTCCCCTCTTGGGACTCTGTTATGTGCCAGGCACCATGTAAAAATATGCCCTTTTCAATTGCAGCATGTGCCAGGCCCTTTTCAGGGCCTTAGCACAAGCTGCAATTGGAAAAGGCACATTTTCAACCGCCGTGCTGGTGGTTGCATTGGAATACGGGGGTAGAACCGCCAACTACTAGTCAGGCAGTTCCTTTTTTTTTTTTGTCCTCATTCACCAACTCGCCACCCGTTTCTACTAACTATTCCACCACTGGGCTTTTTATCTCATAAGCTGGTTAGAGGAAGAGGCATAAACCTCACCTGTTCTTGAATCTGGCCACCGAGATAACCAACCATTCCAAGCCAACTAACTCAACCGGTGTGTCCACCTCCTCCTCTATTATCGACCTGGGATAACACATAATATCTACCAGTGAGATAGGCAGAGGCTTAATCATCGGACAACATTTTTATTTACATTTTATCTCATCTTCCCCTAGTTTACCTTACCCAAAAAATAAAAGTAAGGGTACCCAAAACCCACGTTTTTTCTTAGTGTGATCTGAAATATCAAGCTTGGCTGTATATCTCATAGCCAAAATCCAGTCAATTATTTTAGGGGTGAGCGAAGAGACCCACTGCTTGCATAGCTCTCTACGGGCTAATAAAATAGCGTGAAAAATAAGTTTCACATTATCATTCATGCTTTTTTTCTCTAAATCGTATCTCCCCGTTATTACTAATTCGGGGCTTACCTCAATCTGCAGATTCAGGACTTGAGACAAACAATTGCTTACATCCTGCCAGAATTGTCTTATATTCGGGCAAAACACAGACATATGTAAGTCGTCCACGTTGGGGGTCTTGCATTTCGGACACTTCACTACGCCACCAGCCTTAAATTTCGACAATCTGCGAAGAGACCAATACGCCCTATGGATCGTAAACAAAAGGTTTTGCCTTAAGTTTGCAGGTTTAACAATACTGTAAAGCATAGCCATTGTTACTTGCCATTGGTTCTCCGTCGCAATCTTCGGCAAGCATTCTTTCCACAGAGCCTCCGGAAGCAAGAAAGGGCCATCCTCCATATCCAATATCATCCAATACCACATGGCCACCTCCTTCTTGAAGACCCCCTCTGTTCCAAGCTTTAACTCAAAGTCATTTTGTGTCCCAACTATGCTTTCTGGATCATTTGCCCAGCTCTGAATCTGCAGATATTTGTATCTTGAAAAAACCTGCCCCCACATTTGCTGACATTGACCCCAGGTAACCAACTTGCCCTCCTGGAACAGATCCTTCCATCTCTGAAGTAGACCCGCTCTCTTTAGCGGGAGAGCCAAAGCATCCTTTGTCCAAGACGGAGATCCAGGAGAATCCCATAGTGGACCCATATAACTAAAATACGGTAACTTCAATAATCTGCTTATCTTGTACCAAATCTCCTCCAAATCCCGAAGGACCTTGAGCCTGACCTTCTTGAAAAACATAGGGTCTGCAAATTTATACAAAAGACCAAAATATTTATAGTCACAACTTTTCAACATCACACTAAATATTCCTCCGATTGTTGAAGTATTCAGGGTACCCAACAGCATCCTACAGTTTTTTAAGCAAAAAGCCCACGCGTACATTTGCAGGTCCTGGGCCGCCAAACCTCCTTTACTAAGTCTCCTCCTTAGTTTTTTCCAGGAGAGGCGTGGCCCTTTTGATGCCCAAATAAATGAAACTATCTCACTCTGCAATTTTGCCAGCCATTCCTTTCTAACCCCAAGGGGGATAGTCTCAAACAAAAACATAACCTTCGGCAGGATCACCCTCTTCACTAAATTGGTCCGGCCATATAGCGACAATGGTAAATTCATCCATCCCTTCAGAGTGGCCGAAACTTCTTTCTTTATCTTAAAAAAGTTTACTTTAGTAAGTTCCCCAATACTTTGGGTGATCCTAACCTTCAGGTATCTAATTTCTGTCTTACTAACTAGCCCTTCTGTATTTCAATTCCAAGCCATGAGCTCGGTTTTGTCCTGATTTATCTCGTAGCCTGAAACAGATCCAAATTCCTTGGTTATTTTTACAAGGTCCTCCAGGGACTGATGCAAATTAGAGGAATAGATGATAATATCATCTGCATGCAAGCCCATTTTTTTCGACCAATCGCCAACCACAAAGGGGGGTATCCTGTCAGAACTTCTAATTCTACAAGCTAGTGGCTCTATGTATAAATTGAATAACAAGGGTGACAGGGGACACCCTTGTCTTGTCCCACGCATTATTTTAATGGACTGGGTTAATATACCATTAACCAAAACGCGTGATGTCGGAGAAAAGTATAAAGAAAGGAGGGACTCTGTAAAATTCTTTCCCAACTTAAGATGTTGCAAAAGTGCTTTAAAAAAAACCAAATTAACCCCATCAAAAGCCTCGGCGGCGCCCAAAGCAATCACCGCCAAGGGGAGTTTATGAGCGGAAGCCATATCTATAATTCCGATGAGAGTAAAAGTTAGTTCTTTCAAATACCGCCCTTAATAAAGCCTTTTTGGTCTTGATGGATCAACTTGGGGATAACCCTGCTCAGTCTATCTGCCAAAAATTTTTTTTTAAACTTATAATCACAATTTAGAGGTGATATAGGTCTGTAGGAATCCATACACCTGGGTGACTCTCCTGGTTTAGGTATCAGAGAGATTGTTGCCTCATTCCAGGAGCTAGGTATAGCTGCTCTACATTAAAAACCTGATTAAACAGTTGACACAGTGTAGGAGCAAACACATCTACAGACACTTTGTATACTTCGACCGGAAGACCGTCTGGACCTGGTGCCTTCCCCCTTTTACTCTCTTTAATAACCCTGACCACCTCTGATCAAGATATTTCCCTATTTAACACCCCCACCAGGTCACCACAGAGAGGTTCCATATGCTGTAGCCACCGCTCCATCTCAGATTGCCTTGGGCACAGATCTTCCCTATATACTCCTACAAAAAGCTCATGGAAAGCTTCTGCAACACCTTTGCTATCCGTTATAATAGCTCCTGTGCGGTTGCTCCCCTCGCCCTCTGCCTCCCCCAGACGCTGCATTCACTGTTGGCTGTATTTGCTCCTGCCTGCCTGCTGTTTAAGCGCACTCAGCGCTCGGTATCGTTTTCCAGTTGATTTAATTATTATTTATCTCAATATTGTTCTCGCCGCTTGGTGGTATCTGCCTGCTTGCATTATATTGATCTCCTGCTGCGCACTACTGATAATTAATCAGGAAAGAGACGATTGCGTGGAGTGCATTTTACAATGTTTAGAAACGTGTTGCCCACTCCGGCTCTGACCCAGTTTCGATTCAGGGTCCGGGCTCCATTGTAGCTCTGTTTACCCTCGGCAGCCCGTGGCTCCTCCCAGATCCCTCCTCTCAGCTGCCCCTCCCACGCTCCGCCCCCTTCACTCTCCATTTATGTCAGATGTCCACACGCGCAGGGTCCACGCGCTACGGCCGCGCCGAAGGTGCGCCAAAGGTAAGCCCGTCTACGCCCGTCCGCGCCTGGACCGCGCCCAGCGCCAGACCTCCTGGCCCCCGTACCTCCCACCCCACCCGCATTACATACGACGCCTCCACCCTCCTTGCCCTTAACCCCGGCCGACTCTCCAACTGCGCCCAAGCCGCTCCTGGACACACCCATGGACCCTTCACATGCTACTCCTGCAGGTACGACGGCAGCAAGAAAAACTCCTCATCCACAATCACATAACAGATATCTGACTCCAACCACCTAAAATGCATCCTGCTCAACACCCGCTCAGTCCACAGACACGCCATCGACCTCTGGAACCTACTAGACACCATTTCTCCCGACGTCGCCTTCCTAACAGAAACATGGATGAACGCCTCATCAGCCCCAGACATCACCATTGCCATCCCGGAAGGATACAAGATCATCCGGAAGGACCGCACCGTCCAAACAGGAGGAGGCATCGCTATCGTCCATAAGAACTCCATCCGCATCTCAACCAGCTCAGACGTCAACCTTGCCAGCGCCGAACACCTTCACTTCCAGATCCACACCGACCCCAAGACCACAATCAGAGGCACACTCCTCTACCGACCTCCAGGACCCCGTGCACAATTCAGCGACGTTTTCACTGACTTTATCACCCCACACGCCCTCCCCTCCGAGGAATGCATTCTACTGGGAGACCTCAACTTTCACCTGGAAAAGAGCAATGACAGCAAGGCCACCTCCCTTCTGGACAATCTCGCCAACCTCGGACTCAAACAACTTGTCACTACGCCCACCCACATCGCAGGTCACACACTCGACCCTATCTTCACCTCCAGCAAACATGTCTCCTTCAGTCACACAACTACTCTCCATTGGACGGACCACAGCTGCGTACACTTTATCTACAATAAAACCACAACTCACAACCATCCTCAACCTACTCTGCGAAGAAACTGGAACAAAATCACCATCGACCAGATCTCCTCATCGCTTCTTCAAAACCCCCCTGCCCACTCCTCAAACCCCGACCAAGCAGCCATTAACCTCACCCAATGGCTATCCAACAGCGCCGACATCCTAGCATTGCTGAAAAAACGTCAAATCAAACTAGGCAGCAAAAACGCCTCCTGGTTCAACGATGATCTTAAGAAATCGAAGAAACTCTGTCGCTCCCTCGAGAAGGCCTGGAAAAAAGACCCAAACACCAGCACCAGGGACGCCTTCAAAAACGCCACCCGCATACACCACCAACTAATCCGATATGCCAAGAAAGCCGCTTTCAAAGACCGACTAGACAACAACGCCCACAACAGCAAGGAATTATTCAACATCGTCAAAGAATTTACCAACCCCTCAGCCAACTCCAATGATATCACCCCCTCTCAAGCCCTCTGCGACTCCCTAGCTTCGTTCTTCCACAACAAAATCGCAGACATCCGCAACAGCTTCGACAACCGACCCGGAGACCAACCCACCCAACCTTCTGCAGGACCTTCACCCCCCTTGAACATCCTTAATGACTGGAACCCAATCTCCACTGAGGACACCATCCACCTGATGAACTCCATCCACTCAGGATCCCCCACAGACCCCTGCCCTCACCACATCTTCAACAAAGCAGACTCCATCATAGCACCACACCTCCGAGACGTCATCAACTGCTCCCTCAACTCCGCCACCTTCCCAGAAAGCTGGAAACATGCAGAACTTAGCTCCCTTCTGAAAAACCCACAGCGGACCCCACCGAACTCAAAAACTACCGCCCCATCTCGCTCCTTCCATTCCCGGCCAAAGTCATCGAGAAAGCCGTCAACAACCAGCTCGCCGCCTTCCTCGAAAGCAACAAATCCCTTGACTCCTCACAGTCCGGCTTCCGAGCCAAACACAGCACGGAGACCGCCCTCATTGCAGCAACAGACGACATTCGCACTCTACTGGACAATGGAGACACAGTCGCCCTCATCCTCCTCGACCTCTCCGCAGCCTTCGACACAGTCTGCCATAGCACCCTTCTACAGCGCCTCAGAAACATCGGAATCCAAGGAAAAGCACTGGAATGGATCACCTCGTTCCTCACCGGAAGAACCCAGAGAGTCCCCCTCCCACCATTCAACTCAGAGGCCACTGAAGTCATCTGCGGCATACCCCAAGGGCCCTCACTCAGTCCCACCCTCTTCAACGTATACATGAGCCCTCTCGCGACCATCGCACGCCAACACAACCTCAACATCATCTCCTACGCGGATGACACTCAACTGATCCTATCACTCACCAAAGACCCTAACACCGCCAAAACCAACCTACATGAAGGAATGAAAAAAGTAGCCGAGTGGATGAAGCACAGCCGTCTGAAACTGAACTCAGACAAAACAGAAGTCCTTATCTTAGGTACTTCCCCCTTCGCTTGGGATGACTCTTGGTGGCCAGAGGCCCTTGGAAAAGCACCCATCCCGACGGACCACGCACGAAACCTGGGCGTCATCCTGGACTCCTCACTCTCAATGAACAGACAAGTCAACGCTGTTTCATCATCTTGCTTCAACATTCTTCGCATGCTCAAAAAAACATTTCGCTGGATCCCCACCGAAACCAGAAAAACGGTCACCCATGCACTGGTTACAAGCCGCCTGGACTACGGAAACACCCTATACGCCGGTATCACCGCAAAACTCCAGAAAAAACTCCAACGCATCCAGAACGCATCAGCCAGACTCATACTAGACATCCCGCGTAAAGACCACATCTCTAGTCACCTGAAAAACCTCCACTGGCTCCCCGTCAATAAGAGGATTACTTTCCGCCTCCTAACCCACGCACACAAAGCACTTTACGAACTTGGACCCGAATGCCTCAACACACGACTTTCCTTCTACACCCCCTCTCGCCAGCTACGATCTTCCAACCAAGCCCTTGCTACCGTACCTCGCATCAATAAAACCACCATGGGAGGTAGATCCTTCTCCTACCTCGCTGCTAAAACCTGGAACTCACTCCCCACTCACCTTCGTCTCACTCAGAACCACCTAGCATTCAGAAAGCAACTTAAAACTTGGATCTTTCACAAGTAAAGCGCCTTGAGACCCTCCGGGTATGTAGCGCGCTATACAAATCTTTTGACTTTGACTTTCTTTTTAATTTCTTTTATTTGATTCCTTACCAGATCTTTTTTAGCTTTCCACGCTAACAGATTGCCACACCCTTCCCCAACTAGTCAGGCAGTTCCACTTCCACTGTGATGTCGGTCGGACATTCGTCAATCCGGCATCATAATGAGCCCCTAAGTTTCTACCAAACTTGTACATACAGATCTTGATGCATCTAAACAAGGATATTAACCTGCATTTATCTTGGGTTTTTACCTCTATAAATGCTTGTCTGTTGGGAAACGGGGATTTACTTGTCCAAACCATTAGCCAGTAAGTCATGGGTTTAAGAGCTGCAACATGTGTTTGTTAGAAATGGGTGTCTCTAGTTTGACAGAGGCAGCTTACTTTGTCCAAAAAGGGACCCTTGCTTCTAGTCTGGGTAAGGGGGATGCACACTTTAGATAACCCCTGCTCACCCCCTGGGTAGCTTGGCAAGAGCAGACAGACTTAACCAAAGGCAATGTGTGAATTTCAATGTCTGAAGTTCTTTAGGTTTCTTCCAGCTCCCAGCAGCAAGCACTACCTCCAGAGCCTCACAAGAGATGGATTTCTGAGGTGGAATCTCTACATTTTGTGTTTCACTTGCACTTTTTGCAGTAGCTATTTAATCTGGGTCCTGAAGAAAGCCGGACAGTTTGTTCGATACGTCTGAAACATGTTGACCTCACTGCATAGCGCCACAACATAGTCATACTTTCAGACTATTTGGCGTCATTTTAACCTTGACACTAGGACAATACCTATTAAACTTCATTTTTTGCCCTAGTAGCCAATTTTATCATTCACTCACATTTTCACAGCACTGCACACCATCAGCATCATCTGAATCACACTGTGGCTAGAGATTCCACCTCAGAAATCCATCTCTACACCATCAATTGATGGGTTGGGCGAGGTTTGGATTTACTATCTGTATCCCACATGATGATATTCCACCATAAGGGTGGTCTGATGGGAGTTCTCAGCCCTGTGTTATTTCATTTTGTTGCTATACAAACCCCATTTTGTCTTTAGTTTCCAGTACAGCACACATTTTTTTGACCGGACATCTCTTTTTCGCTGTTATTACCTTTGAGCTGGGGTGTTGAGATGTCGGGGTCATTAAAGTGAACCCCTTTAGACCCTCCTTATCTACTTTTTTCAAAAACCTGCTTCATAAGTGCCTTGCAACGTAGATTAGACCAGCACACTCGCGCACACGGAAAACGAACAGCTGCATTACAGATTCTTTTCCTTATAAAAAAACATTACCTACAGAAATTACCCCCATAACAATCGCACATGCATCCTGAGCTGCTCCCAACAGATGCAGTGTCTAAAGTCTTTCACTCCAACTCAAAAGGAATGTGTCTTAACATACCTAGGAAGCCTCTAAAGCCTTCAAAAGACTTTAAAAAAATCTACTTAAAATAACTCTGAAGCACAAGTGCTCCATATCTCTCAAGTCAAACATACATACTGTCAGTCTCTCATCAAACAAACTATATTTAACACACATACAAAGCTCAAGGGAATTACACTATTACTTATCTTGAAAGTGAGCAGCAACAAAGAAGGGACATGGCTGCCTCTTACAGGTTTATTTTGGATTGGAGTGTTCTACATTATTTTTCTAAGTTCTATAGTTGTGTGAAATTGCTGCTGTGAGTTGGCAGTAAAGAGGATATGCATCGTATGTCATCCGTGCCTTGCCATAAAATCCCAAAACTAAACACTTGCAACAATCTCTCATTAAAAAGCATGCTGTCTCTTTAGGCTCTTGAGTCGTTCTGTCGATCTTGACCCAATCAATGTCTCTTGACAGTATCTTCCCGTTCAAAAAGGCAATCACCTTTTTCTTCACAAAAGGCGACAGGCATGAGATCTCAGATTTCATTGTGGATCTTTCTCTTGCTATTGCATAGCCACTCTGCACTTCTCCACAAGTCATTGATACCACAATGTCGAAAAGGGTATTAAAATCCACCCACAATACCTGTGAAATCTTAACAAAAAGATCACCCTGGTTGTACCACTCAACTAGCATATCTCTCAATTTGGGGAAATTGTTTGCAAACAAAGCAAGATGACTCCTACTCCATGGTAGATGAACATAACCTCCACCACATACTTCTCTCAATTGGAAATTTAAAGCACATTCTCCGTCTATCAAAGACAGAGATGGCTCTCCCTCCGTCTTCTCCTGGTCCTTCATCTTGGCCCATCTGCCTTACCACTTGTCCAACTCACTCCATTTCCGGATGCCACCAATTCATTTCCTGATTTCAATTTTCATTACTGATATTCTCATACTCGTTATGTAATTTTCATCAAAACATACATGGTAACTTATCTGTCAGGATTTGGTCTACATCATGTACTCGAGCTAATTTAGACAGCTCATCATGAACTTGTCCTGCACGCTTTGGGACATCTTTGCACATGTATATAAATTCATTCTCTTGAAAGGTATCTAATTGGGAAAGATCAATATTTCCTGATATAAAATCATCCAATTCTAATTTTAATTTGACCTCATCCACTGCATTCTCCCTGCCGGGAAACTGGGGTTTTCTGCTTGGTTCTGAACTCTCACATTCTCGCAACGACCCCTTGAAAGACTTAATCAAATCATCCATTTACAGTGAATTAACATAATTTGGGACTTCAATAATATTGGACACTATTCTTTCCTTCGGGACTACTGCTTGAGATGCACTGAGGTGAATTCCAAATGGGCAGGTGAGAATTGTGTGACGTGAGTTGGTTCCTCTACAGGGTGAGTCCTGTCTGAATATTTGTCAATTATGCAGGAGCGACATAAGGTGGCGTCACCTTATTCTAGACCAAAGAAGTTCTACCATTCCTTCCCATCCAGGGACAACGGGAACAGTAGTTGATTTATTTACTCAAGTAGGAACCATCAAAGCATGTGTTGTGGTTCCTGACAACTCAGGTTTATACAAAGGAACTGCAGAACCAATTGTTACAGGAGCTATTATTGTGTCTGGGGCATTAGAAACAGTAGAGTTAACAGGGGAACGGATCCCTGAATGTTCTCCCATAGTGTTCTGACTTGCATTCATTGGGGAGAAGGCTCTCTCAGTGTCTCCACCAGTAACAGCACCACTCATCCCTTCGGGTCACATTATAAGGCGGTGGACTGGCTGCCAAGAACACATCCAGAGAGTCACCACTAGCGATGCTCCAAACGTAATGGTAGCTATCCCTCGAAATATATCTGTTCTTAAATAAAACTAAGTAAAAGAATAAAAGTAACATAGGAAAACCTCATCTGCTTTTCCCAACGGCTTTACATTTAAAGTCTAGGTGAATTATATATACAGCATGCTTCACTAAAGTCTTAACAGTCTACAAAGACGATTAGTCAAAATTACATAGTTACCTCTCACAAATACATTGATGTGCCACAACATCACAGTGTAGTATAGCATTTATTTTTGTGGAAAGAAACCAAATATAAGTCACAGCAAAAGCTCCAGATGATTTAGAAGCAAACGTTTCAAGTTACAAACACCTGGACAGTTTCCATTTGAGATTACTGCCTAAATAGTCATCATGTTCTCTGTTCTATGTTGTTCAACACATCAATGATAGTGATTGAGTGACAATACTATTGATCAGTTTGTCATCTCTTTATGAATGGGGGTCACAGACTGCCAAGCAGAGAGTTGAGTATTGATTCTGTTTTCAATATTGTCTCAACAACAGGAAAAATAGCCTTTACCCAAATGATGAAATCCATTTATAATACTAGAATAAGCACACAATTTGGCTGTGACCCTATTGTTCTTTTTAGCACTTAAGAATGTTACTATTCCTTCACAGCCTCTATGTATGATGGTATTTATGTATGTGTAGATGTGTGTTGGTATTTTGTTGAGCGAAGAACAAGAGCAAAAGCAATAGAATGCTTAACGGGGGCATGAGCCCCCCCAATAAGCTACAATCATTGGAGAGATGTCAATGTTGGACTATTGTGCCAGGGTAGTGCTCCTTGCAGTGGTTTGTCTTAAGCTTTTTTTCTGGATTGTAGTAGACTTGGTTCTGATTTGATGTTGGTAGGGATGCTGTTCAAGATCCTTGGAGCATGAACAGAGAAGGGTATAATTTCAAATTAAGATTTAATTTGAAAATAATAAGGTTTTCTGATGGAATAAAGAGCATTTAAGAGAGCCTTGCAATCTGATTCGCTAATGTCCAAATTCAGACTCCGACAAGTTCTGCTATCTTCAGGAATTACTAGGGGCTAAAACAATAAGTGGTTCTTTGACATACATACTTCTACTAATGTGGAACCATTTGCATTCTGAAATACTTCCCCCCTCTTAAAGGGTGCCTTCTAAGGGCATATACATTTGTTATTGTTAGAGGGTCCTTGCTGATCAATCTAAGGCAGCTTTTTATTCTCTTATTTTTAATTGTACACTTCCATGTAAACCACGGTTGCATGTGCTTTGTAAATCTAGAGCGCAGGTGCTTTGACTGAACTTTGGTATCAATGAGAGAACATATTGTTTAACACAGAGAGTTCCAAGCCACCAAGGTATCAGGAAATAAACAAGACAATGGATTCAAAACAAATAGAGGCACTATTCCTTCAGGATTCAATATTGTCTACTGATCAGTAGATGTTGTTTGTATGATAACATCAGCCTGGGTACCTAGATTTCTTATGGGAGGATAAAAAGGCAGGGTAGTAGTACGTTAGACTTTTGTGGGAGGTTGTCACTGTGAAAAACATATAATGTAATGAAGGCTGATACCCTAAAACAGTTGATCTACTGCGAGCTTAAATGAAATACAGAATTTGTACTTCAAACTAGAGTAGGTTTTTGTCAAAATAGGGATGACATATAATGATTTTTTAGATAATCTGACCTGCATTTCTTTAGAGTGCGATAGTTTAAGCAGAGATCACTGCATGGGAATGGAAAATGAAGGAGAGAATAAACTACTTGCTACAATGCACATAGAATGAACTCAGCCCCTCAAACATATTTGTCTGTGAGGTAGAATTGCGCCTATTTCAGAGCTAAAACCCACTCTGTGGGTTTTTAAAAAAAACTTTTTTCTTTTTCTTTATTGAGATCATCAGTATACAAACACATTGATAGTGCATGATCATATTTAACATCTCAAATCGATTGAAACAATTAAATATTTAACAAAAAGTGAAATCCCAGGAATAAAGTACAAGAGCGTTAAACAAAACGATGTCCATGCCATACATTTCTTAGTATCCAGTAATAAGTCACTGCGTGTAATCATCTCCAGGTCTCACATTCCGGCTATCCATACCCACAAGAGCGTTTTAGTCTCCGTCGCGAGGGTGGGTCAATAAGTAATTTTTCAAAGGTTGCCAGATGCCTCTTGGGCGTGAAGTTGGTGGAAGCAGGGTAGCATATATATCACTCATAGTGTCGCAATGTAGCATGTCTCGAAGCCAGGCCCTAATAGTTTGTGTTTGTGTTCTGCCCCAATGTATAGAGATCTGTCGCTTTGCAATGAGCAGAGCTATTGCTGTGAACCTCCTAATGTTCTTTTTTAAAGTTTGAACGTGGCCAAGCCGTGCAGTCAATGGTGCAGGTTGTATAGTTTGTTCTAACATAAGAGATAAATGGTGAAAAATCTCTCCCCAATATGCCTGAACTGGTGCGCAGTGCCATGCCAGATGTGAAAAATCAGGATCTGGAGCGGATCATTGAGCACACGCATGTGAGGAGTTAGGATCGATTTTGGCCAGTAATTTCGGGGTTATATAAGCATGGTGTATATATTTAAAATGCAATCATTTGTGGCGATAATTATTTGAAATATAACGTGATTGCGCACAGCAATGATGCCATAGGTCGTATGTTATAGACACATACAGATCTCGTTCCCTGGCAGTCTGTGCCTTGGTACAAACCACAGGGCAAAGAGATAATGAAAGATGGTACAGGCGTGAAACCTAATGGGATCCATCCGGTGTTGTGATAACAAGCGTGAGAGGGGAAAAATCTGCAGGTTCCGACGCAGCATTTGGGATTGCCCCGATCAGAGATCCACGTACGCTATGTAGAAGGAATCTGTCCATAGACAGAGCATCTCCGGTGGTAAGAATTTCTGCCGAGGTGCAAGGACGTGACTCTCTGAACAGATCACTAATAGTCTGGAGTCCATGCTTAAGTAATGTGCGTTTGGTAAGGGCTTCAGTAGTAGGAGGTAACCATGGGTTATCTGCCAATGGTATATTTGACGAATATAGAAAGTCTGCTTGTAAATATTGTCATAGTTTCGTCCATGCCCAGCACGTCGTGGGTACCGTCTGGATCTCCGAAGGGCAGCGAGGCAAGCCCTGTGGTAGTACTGCTAATAGCAGATTAGGATGTGTCTGGGAGCATTCGGGTTTAAGATACTGAAGTCGGGAAACCGGGTGATACCAATGATATGTCAAATGGATCTGAGCCAGAGATACTATAAATAAAAGTCCGGAACACCAATTCCCCCACGTTAGTATGGCATAAGTAGAGTATTCCAGCCTATCCATGGCTGTTTACCAGCTCAAACAAGTTGAATGAGTAGGGATCGAAGAGTATCCAAAAATGTTGTGGTAAAGGCGATGGGGATATTCAAGAATAGGTACAAAAAATTCGGAAGGACCACCATTTTCATTATAGCGATCCTGCCAGCCATGGAGAGGGGAAGTTTGATCCACCTTTCAACTTGAGACAAGAGATGGTCTATTGCCGGGCCATAGTTGAGGCGGATCACCTCAGATGCATTGCAATGCAGGAAGATGCCGATATATTGTGGGGGGTCGATACACCATTGGAGGGGTATTTAAAATCTTCTTGAGTAGTAGCTGGTGTCAAAGGGAAGATTTCCGATATTGTCCAGTTAATGACCAACCCTGAGTATACTCCAAACCGGAAAACTTCTCGCAATAGAGGAGGCAAGTTCGTTGTAGATTTCAGTACAAACAGCATAGCATCATATGCATAAAATGAGGCGGCAAGAGGGCCCGAATGGAACTGCAATCCCCGATGGAGATGTGTCTCTTGTATATGACATGCCAAGGGTTCCATAGCCACAATAAGTAATAGCGGTGAAAGGGGCACCCCTGCCTGGTCCCACCCGTCAGTGGAAATGTGGTTTAATTTTAGACGAGCAACCGGACCAGAATATAAAAGGCGTATCAAATATAAAAAGCCGATTGGAATACCAAACTTCTGTAACACTGCATATAAAAAAGGCCACTCAAGTGAGTTAAAGGCCTTTTCGGCGTCGAGAAGCACAGCTGTGGCTAGTAATGTAGGCTCTATTTGATTCATCATTGAAAAAATAGCCCACAAATCAAGTGGAGTGGACCTGCCAGGGGTAAAACCTGCTTGGAAAGGGCATAATGTGGTATTTACAAGCAATGATAAACGGGGTAGCCAATATTTTGGCGAGGATTTTATAATCGTGGTTAAGTAATGATAACGGCCTGTAAGATATACAGTGGCGACGTGATTTGCTGGGTTTGTGCAGAAGCGTGACTATAGCTTTCCGCATAGTAGGGTAGAGAGATCCATTTTTAGGGCCTCATCATATATCTCCAAAAGACGGGGAACTAGCTTGTGCTGGTAAGCTTTGTAAAACTCCCCTGATAGGCCATCGGAGCCCGGAGTGCGGATTCGGGACAGGTCTTTTATCGCCTGTTTGATTTCAACTTTATCTATCGAAGAGGCCAGAAAATCTAGTTGTCCTTCTTCTAACTAGACCATGGCTATTTCTTGTAAATATCGGTCAGAGCTTGTCCTAAGGGGGAATTAAGCGCTGTGTATAAAAGAGTATAATAAGCCCAAAAAGCGGCAGTGATATCTGACCCCCTTGTCAGTGTACTGCCCATGTCGGTGTCTAGGTGTGTGATGTATGCCGACTGGTATTGAGGCCGAAGCGTTTGGGCGAGTGTCCTACCTGGCCTCTCGCCCTCTGCAAATACCTGGGCTATTGAGTATTTACCTAGATATTTTACCTCCCTTGCAGCCAAGTCTGTAAATTCAGACATCAGTGGTGCACTGTCATGTAGCGATCCTGGCAAAGAAGTGGCCTGTGCTGCAGTGTCTATATGCTTGAGTCTCCCCTCTACTCCCTCCAAGGCTCTTCGAATGGATCGAAGCATGCCAGCATGCTTCGAGAGACCGACCCCCGTATATATGCCTTGAAGGTGTCCCAGAATACGGCTTGTGAGGATACGGAACCATCATTTAGCAGGAAGTATTCCCTAATGGCGACGCCCACCTCTATATGGAAAACTGGATCGACCAGAGCTGAAGCGGGAAACCTCCATAACGGCAGATGTTTGGAGATAGTAGGGAAATCGAGCATGAGAAGCGGAGGGGCATGATCAGACAATGTGTGGGGCATATAATCGATCGTCTGGACCTCTAATAGAAGCCGCGGTGTGAGGTACCAGTGATCAGTCTGGGACCAAGAGTTGTGAGGGGCAGAATAAAATTAATAGATTTGGGCTGTTGGGTATTTAGTGCGCCAAGGGTCTGCTAACAATGTAGATTGCAAGAGCGTAGCTAGGCCCAATGTTGCATGTGGCTTCGTGATATGGCCTGGGCCGGTGGTTTCTGTGGTTGGGTATAATGTAAGATTGAAGTCATCCCCCAGGAGAATGTTACCAGCGTCAAAGCGATCAATCTGTGCCGAACGTTTGGGGGAAAATTCTGTGGTGTCTATGTTTGGTGCATACACATTGATTAGTAGAAGTGGTACCCCACGTGAGTATGAACAATAGCTGGAGAAGAAACAGTAGTTGCCTCAAGATGCCGCAAACCCATGTACCGGGAGTGGAGCATAATGTGTCTCCTGAAGGAAGGCTATTTGAATAGTATGTGTGACCATGTAAGCTAGGACCTGGTGGCTTTTCTTGGGATTCAACAGCCCTCTAACATTCCAAGATAGGCAGTGAAGACGCAGACAAAAGCTGTGTCCCCCTAGTCATCTAATCAACAAGTAACATTGCATTACATCATGCAAATATGTACGAGTTACATCAATAATAATGTGAAGGAGTATCGCTCCGAACCAACAAAGAAAAGAACAATAAACAACAATAAACAACCCTACCCTCATCCCCCACCCACATCAGATAAGCGAAAGAAAGCACCCGGTGAATCCCAAAGGAAGTGAAAGAGAAAAGGGGAGAGGAAAAGAGAGAAGAAAAGGAAGGATAAGAAAAGAACAGGAGGGGGGGGCAATACTCCATTGGAGCCATCTCATGTATAATAACGCTAGTCTATTAATTTGTTACTGCACTTTATGTAGTTATGTTGCAGTTAACGGTGATCTACGTGTGGAAGTACTGCAAAGAGTTCCCCTGGTTTACAGACCATGTATAATATTCCTTATCAGCCACAAATCAGGATTGTTAGTCGATTGTACGTGGATTCGGGCAATGAAAAGGAACAAACGTGTCTCAAGTCACAAGGCCTCTTCCAGTCACTCAGGAGTCAGGATCTCGGTTACCATCATGTCCATGAAGTCTATCCTCATTCTGGCACTGATTCCAAAACTTTGCTGCGTCCTCAGTGTTATCAAACACATGTGCCTTTCCACCAATCTGGAAGCAAAGTCGGGCAGGGTATAACATGTCATATTTAACAATAGCTTTTTGAAGGGCGCGCTTGATGTCCCTATGCTTGCGGCGCTTCCTGCACAACTGGTGTGAAATCTAGGAACAGTGGAAATGCTTGATCCCTGGTAGGTGAGGGTCCCACACTTCCTGGCCTGCTGAACGCAATATCCCGGTCATGATAGTTAAGAATTCTAGAAATAACCAGTCTCAGAGTTGCGCCCGGTGCTGGACGAGGTCTAAGTGTCTGATTTGCCTGCTCAACTGCAAATGTGTTGGAAAAGGCGTCTTTCCCAAAAATCTCTAAGAGGACAGATTCGACAAATTTGGCCATAGGGCTTGTTTTTGTTGATTTGGCAATGTCCGTGATGAGGATATTATTTCTGCGCAAACGCGTTTCCAATACTTCAGTTTTCACAGCGAGCAGTTTAAGGAGATTCTCCGTCCTCTCGAGTAGTTTCTGCACTGATGATTGTGCGTTTTCCAGATCAGAAATTCGTTAAATATGGGTATCTTTTGCCTCCAGACGGCCATGTATGTTGTCCAGTCGTGTGGTGAATGTGTCCAAGCGGGATCCGATGGCTTGGAAGCAAGTACGTAGTTCGACCATTATTGCGGCAGTGCCCTTCAATTGAGGCGTCTCCGTTTCAGTGGCACCCCTGGGTCTGGTGGTCTTCCCAGCTTCAAAATTCAGCTGGCGTTGTTTGGTTTCCGATAGCCCCATTGCACCCACAACTAACTTAGACTCTGAGTCTTTTGGGCTGAATCACCAGGAGGACAGATTGTGATGTGGCGCCTGGAACCACTCCACCACACCAGCCACCACACCAGTAGTCCACGGTTTAATGTGTGCAGCAAATGGCGTATGTCAATCCGTGAGGTACACGTTGTCAATATGGCCGTAAAGCAGAGCAGCATATAGTGCAATTAGATCATGACAGCCCCATGGAAGGAAGCAACGAGTATCCAGTCATGCATCAAATGTAGGGCATTGGGGGACATTAACAGTGTGTTGTTTCGATAAGAGGCCACCTGGAGCACTTGAAATGCAAGGTGAGGCCCAGCTCTATAATCAGAAGCAGCCAGCGAAATTTGCCAAGAGGGAGGGCTGCATGGAGCGCCCAGCATCACTCACCTCGTCGAGTATGCAAGAGGGAGTCTCCTGGGTAGTGGCGTTCATCTCCTAGGGCATTAACACAGCAATCAGTGCCCTCAAAGTGGCTCGGCAATAGCAACGGGCCCCCCAGGCTGATGGCTGCATTCTGCCTGTTGCGCGCTCCCCGGGCCCTGCCCTCAAGCCTCCCCGAGACACCTGTCGTCTCAGGGCTTCCGAGGGCAGCGTCAGGCCCGGGAGTGCAATCGAAGGTAACAACATTGCGGGCATCGCCAGGGTCCGCAAACAGCTCATTCGGGTGCCCGGTTCCTACATCTTGCGAATCGGGCACAGTATGCTAATCTCATGCAGCTTCCTGTGAGATGGCGGAGCAAACATTTGGAGATGGCTCCGAAGCTGCGACATCAACTGGCCATCTTGGTTGCTGGCTCGGCCACGCCCCATGGGTGAACATTTATAAAGGGTAATACTTAGATTTATTTTAGTTTGCCTGGCTATTCATATTTTTGGCTTGTCAGAATTATAATTTCTAATGAATAGGCCAAATTACCATATGCAAACTGGTTCTTGAGCATAGGCTTGTGCCCCAGTATTCCCTTGTTGAACACGCTGTGTTTAAATTGCTGCTTTGGATCAGCAGGGTCACTGTTTGTGATAAACTCTGGTGATGAACAGAGTGTAGGAGGGGGGACCCAGGGAGAGCCAGGCGCGAGCTGGTCTCTCCCTGGGTTTGTTCGCGCGAGAATCAGGTAAGCAGGTGGGGTTGATTGGCGGGAGGTAATAAAAGGAAGTCAGGCTGGCGGTTGGGCACGGCGTTAGCGGGAGGCAAGGGAAGGGAGGTTCTTTTTGCCCTGCTAGCTTACTGGTAATCTGTCAGAGGGCCATGGAGGAGGCGGCGGAGGTCGGGCGGGCTGTCCAGACGCTTTGCGCCGCTGGGCGCGAGGACCTCAGGCAGCCTGGAGTGCCGGCGGTAGGCGTAGGTTGGTTTGGCCCGCCCCCCCTCGCAAGGCTGCTGAGGGCGGGCCGCGGGCGGTGTCCGCTTGTGTCACATGACACGGACGACGATGACGACGGAGAGGCGGCATGCCGGCGGCTTTGCAGATGCCGGCCCAGGTTCCCGCAGACTCGGGGCCCCCGCCGGTGACCCGGGCGCCCACCAGCAGGTATGCCTTTGCCTTTGAAAGGTGCTGTATTGCGTGGGGCGCCCGGGGGGAGGCGGGGGCGCTCTGTGGGCCGGCAGGCCCCGCGTTTTGGTTGGGTCACCTCCTGGCAAGACCAGGAAGTCTTCTGTTGTTATGGGGCTCAGCGAGGGCGGAGCCTCGACCTTAAGTGCCTCACCCGGGCACATGTTCCTGCTCTTTTTACCGGGGGCCCCTTACCCTTCAGTGCCTGGTTGGCAGGCGGGGCTTCGCCTCATTTGCGGGTGAATGGGCAGCGCTACCTGCTGTCTCCCGCCACCCCTGTGTTGGGGTCAAGCTCTCCAACATTTCCCAGTAAGTTGGCGCAGGGCTGCCCAGAATTGACCCCCCCCCCTGCTGCACTGCCCATTTCCCCCCCCCCCCCCGGGCCACCCCCTCGGCCACTGACTTTTTCCACCCTAGTGATGTGTTCCCCCCCCCCCTTTTTTGCTTCCCTCCAGCCTTAGGCCTATGGTGGGCGCCCCCTGTTACCAGCCAGGTGCTGTTTCCGGCTCCTCGGGGGGGGCCTGCTGCTTCCCAGGGCGGTTTGGCGACCGGGTTGGGTGGTGTCCCTGGGTTGGCGCCGGTTGCTGGGTCCTCGAGGGGTGTTTCCCTTGCCTCTGTGGGGGGGGAGGTAGTTTTGCGGATTCTTCAGTCTGGTTTGAGCGGCCGCAGTTTTCGAGTTGTTCCTCCGGCTGAGCGGCTGTTGACTGGTTCTTCGGGCTTGGGAGCTGTCCCTACGGCTGTTTCCAGTGGTGGGATCGCGGGAGAGTTATCTGGAGCGGATATCTCTCCTGGAAGTTTTTGCGCGCGCGGAGCTTTCATGATGTCGACTTGGCAGTTTTATGATGGGGGAATTGGTAATGGGGCGCTGACAAGTGGCAGTGCAAAAGTTTCATTTTCTGGGGAAGCTTTCTAGTTGGATGTACATGATGATGACTTGGAAGGAGGGGAATTTGAGGGATGTGGGGGTTGGGGCTTTTGGCAGCACAGGCCCAGAGGGGTGGGCTGGGGCAACCCCCTGTTTCTAGTAATTTTGCTGGAGTCATGTGCGGACCACGCAGCGGTACGTGAGACAGGGGGAGGAGGCTAGCTAAAATGGATCAGGTGGATGTTCAGCAGAAGTCGGCACGGTTGCCGAGAGGTAAAGATGGTTGGTGGGCCGTGTGGAAATCAAGGGAGAGTCTCCCGGGTAAGAGTACCAGATCAATCGGTACAGGGGATGGGGTTATTGGTGAGCGAGTCGCTCTGGCACCGAGGCTTGAGCGGCCTGTGAGTTTTGAATGTTTCTGATGTGCAACCTACAAGGGATGTTTCTACAGTTGGGGATGGGGTGGCTGCTAAAAAACCTGTCACGCAGCGGTACTCGCGCGGACTAGACCTTCTACAGGGGATCATGTTGATTTTCAGAAGCAGTCGGCACAGTTGCCAAGAGGTAAGGATGGATGGTGGGGCTGTGTGGCAACCAAGGGAGAGTCTCCCTGTTAAGAGTATAAGATTAATTGGTGCGGGGGATGGGATTGTTGGTGAGCGAGTCGCTCTGACACTGAGGCTTGAGCGGCCAATGGTTTTTGAATGTTTCTACTATGCAACCTACGGGGGAAGTTTTCTACAGTTGGGGATAGTGTGGCTGTTCCAAACATGGTTACGGAGGATAGTATCCTGCCAAAACGATCGCCATGAGAGTGCGCAGTGTGGGGGGGCGGCATGCTCTCACACAGTGTTTTCACGGACAGCGGGTTGGAGGCCAGGGGAGGGGTTCGGGGGTAGGTGACAACCTCCGCACTTTGTACATGAGGGCTCCTAATCCTATTAAGCAGCACATTCTGATTTTATGGTTGGTGTACTATCCTGACTTTGAGGCTGCTGCAACTTTGTTCTGGGGTTTTTTCAGGGTTGGGTTTCGGATTGGTTCTCAGGGTCCCCGGGTGGGTTGGTAGTATGACACTCTGAGGTCTACGAGGGTGTGCCTCAGGTTTGTGCAGAAGAAGTTGGATGCTGAGGGATCGGATTGCTGGTCTTTTTCTGAGTTGTCCTCAGTGGGTTTTTGGGTCTCTTGGGCATGCATTTTGGGGGATGTTTTTTATGTCAATAAAGTATTCCCCATGGGCTGCTCAGTGTCATGTTCCCTCTTTGAGACCCTCAGTACCTTTCTGCAGTGGCGCTTCATTTTTGTCAGCGGCCACGTCCTGGTCTGCCATTACCTTGATGCCTTTCTTTTCAGGGGTGGGGGTCAGTCCGGTGCAGTATCAGGCGGCTTTGGCAATCTTTCAGGCTATGACCAGGGCTTTGGGCTTTCCTCTGGCGCCGGTTACGGCCGAAGGTCCCTGTACATCATGGACTTTCTTCGGGATTGAAATTGATACCACGACTATGATGACGCGCTTGCCTGCTGCTACTGTGCGGGAGATGACTGATTTAATACGCTTGGTGTTGGGAGTCCACAAAGTGGGGCTGCGGAAAGTCCAGAAACTTTTGGGGTGCCTCAATTTTGCTTGTCGGGTTGTTCGGGCGGGTAGGACGTTTTTGTCGACGTCTGGGCCTCTTGATGTCCGGCGCCGGCATTCCTCATCATTCGTGTGCGCCTTACAACTGCTGTTCGTGCTGATGTGAATATCTGGTTGCGTTTCCTGCAAGATTTCAATGGCGTGTCCTTGTTTTTTGCGGATGAGGACATGGTGTGGCAGGTGCAGCTTTTCACGGATGCATCAGGAGCTCACGGCTTCGGCATCTTGGGAAGGTTGTTGGTGCGCGGCTGGCTGGCCAGTGCGCGGGAAAGTACAAGGTCGCAGCATTGCGTTTTTGGGACTCTTCCCGTTGTTGGTTGCTCTGTGTATCTGGGGGGAGGGTTTTTTCGAATTCGCTCCGTATTGTTTCACGTGGCCTAATATGGCAGTAGTTGACCTTGTTAATAAACAAAGGGCCCGCGATTTGCGGGTACCAAAGCTCCTGCGCGCCTTCATGTTGCGGTGTTTACAAACTGAATATTGTCCTTAAAGCTCAGCATGCTCCTGGAGCCATTATTTGTATCGCTGATTCTTTATCTCGCTTTCAAGGGTCCGTACTCCGTAAATGGGCTCCCGGGGCGGGCCTGGAACAACGGCAATCCCACGGTACGTATGGGACTTGGGGGATTGAGGGTCCACCATTTGGTCGCACATTCCGTAGCTGCCCCTGCACGGCGGAGTCCTTTGAAGGCCTGGCATGATTTTGTTTGCAGTTTGGTGAGGAGATGGCAGGTCCGGTCAGGGCTGGGTTATCTGATGAACACTTTTTATTGTGGTTTGTTTTACATTTAGCGGACAAAGGCCTCTCCCTCACGAGCATTCCGGGCAAGTTGGCCGGGGTGTCTTTTTATGGTCAGCTTTGGTGGGAGAGGGATCCGGTTGGGGGGGGGGGGGGGTGTTGTTGGGTAAAGTTCTGAAAGGGTGGGTAGGCTCCGGGCTGGTGGTTAGAAGCTACGGCAGCCGGTGGCCTTTGATTTGCTTCAGTTGCTTTTATCGCACTTGGAGGTGTGCTGCTATGATGCGTTTGGAGTGCCACAAAATTTCGTTTGTGCTTTGTGTGGTTATTCTTTGGGGCATTTCGGGCCTCTGAACTGCTGGGTTTGAGGGGTTGCGTGGGAATGACCAGCAGCGTGGTGGTGGTGGCACATGACAGGGTATGCCTGTGGCTGAGGATGTCCAACACTGATCATGGGGAGGGGTAGGTGGGTGTTTTTGGGTAGCAGCGGTGGGTGTGCATGCTGCCCCGTGGGGGACTGGGAGGTTTTTTGTGTCTTCTCCTCATTGTATCTCGGGGGACAATTTTTGTCATGCTGATGGTAGTCCCATCCTTGTTTCTCAGTTGTCAGCTGTCCTCCGCAAGGATTTGTTGGGCCTGGGAAGGGATCCGTCTCAGTTCGGCACCCATTCCTTCACATTTTGGCGCGGCGACCGAGGCCGCCAGGTTGGGGTGGGATTGGTCTCAAATTCGTCGTATTGGGTGTTGGCGTTCTAGATGTTGTAAAAGTATGTGAGAAAGTAGTCCGCCTTTGCTTTGCCTGACATCTCTTTTTCTCCTAGGTCTTTGGCCCCCAGTCGCTGGATACAAAAGGAGGGTGTGGATCCTGGGGCACTCTTTTGTTAATCGGGCTGCTGTAGTCGCTGCGCGTCAGCCTTGTGGGAGATCTCTTGGCTTCAGCAGTCTGACACATTGAAGTCTCCTGGCATGGCGCGGGGGGCATGCGTTGGGGCGGTCTCTTTCCTGACTGGGCTTCTATGGTTTCAAAGGGTTGGGAGGGCCCTTCGGATCTACTGGTGCTGCATCTTGGAGAACACGACTTAGTTTCTCTATCAGGTTTGACTTTGCTAAAGTTAAGGAGACATGATCTCGAAGTCATCAGGACCACATGGGTGAGCACCATGGTGATATGGACTGAGTTCGTGCCTCGATTGCAATGGACTGGGGCAAGGAGCTATTCCGCCATGGAGCAGGCAGGACGCAAAGTGAAGAGAACAATACGACGTTTTGTAATCATTTATGTATATACAGTTTGGCTCATCATAATTGGAAAGTTTCAGTGAAGCATTTATTATGTGAGGACGGGGTCCGTCTATCTACATTAGGCATTTCTTTTTCCTTCTGGAGCTCAGAGATTTAATTGCCACAGTTATTCAGGTGCAGTTGTGGGGTGCTCCTTCCCTTCCTTCTTTGGGTGGGGCAGGAAAACGCTAATGGTTTTCCTGGGTGGCGGTTTTTGCTAGTGGGGTGGGCAGCCTGGAGCGGGTTGGCCATCCTGAAGGGTAGCTCGTTGGGTAATCCTGGGGGTATTAGTCAAGAGTTAGTTTCGGGTTCTGTTAGGTAGGGAGTTTAGGCATAATGTGTAGGTTGGAATTTTATGATATAAATAAATAATGAATATGTTCAAGAAATGTATTATGCACCTGTCTTAAAATAAAGTGGCCTTTCTTGCTCCTTGAAGAAGTGTGGACAGTGATTTCTTGCGCGAGGGGGGACCCAGGGAGAGCCAGGCGCGAGCTGGTCTCTCCCTGGGTTTGTTCGCGCGAGAATCAGGTAAGCAGGTGGGGTTGATTGGGGGGAGGTAATAAAAGGAAGTCAGGCTGGCGGTTGGGCACGGCGTTAGCGGGAGGCAAGGGAAGGGAGGTTCTTTTTGCCCCACCCACCCTCCCTTTATTCCTTAGTTAGGTTTTACTTGGCGGTGCTCTAGGCGCTGCTCTGGGCGGTCGGGCCTTGCCACTTTTAGGACAGGTGTCTTTGTTCTTTTAGGAGGCGGTTTTTGCTAGTGGGGTGGGCAGCCTGGAGCGGCTTGGCCATCCTGAAGGGTAGCTCGTTGGGTAATCCTGGGGGTATTAGTCAAGAGTTAGTTTCGGGTTCTGTTAGGTAGGGAGTTTAGGCATAATGTGTAGGTTGGAATTGTATGATATAAATAAATAATGAATATGTTCAAGAAATGTATTATGCACCTGTCTTAAAATAAAGTGGCCTTTCTTGCTCCTTGAAGAAGTGTGGACAGTGATTTCTTGCGCGATTTCCTCTGCCTCGTGAACTTCAAAAACAGTCAGTGGATGAAAGAATATGGGCAGCAGGATAGGGCTCTGGGGAAGTCAGGTGAATTTTCTTGTAGGTGAGATTGAGTTTTTTGGGGGTAAGGGCCTCTGCACCCAGTTGGTGTAGCCTTAAAGTTTATGCTTTTCAGTTCTGATGGAGTCTGGTCCCACTTGCTCGGTAACACTTATTCAAAGGTCTTTTGTACGACTTGAGAGGTAAGGAGAAAAACTGCGTAATCCAAATACAATGTTGCCAATGTGGTTGCACAATAACTCAGTTCAAAACCAAGTCCCAAGTTAGTAAGTTTTATTTAATTCAAATTCAAAAATAGATTAATGTAAACCAGTCTAAGCATAATAGCATAGAAGTACAATGCAAATAGGATTAAACCAAATCTTCGAAAGCGATTCACTCTTTTAAGAAAAAGAAAAGCTCTAGTTCAATAACGGCGATGTAAGTTATAAGGAAACAGAACTTTGCATCAGACTGCATCAATTTGTCATGAAAGATAAGCATAGATCCCCCCCCCCCCTATCTGTACGTACTCTACTCCAAAATGGCAACCCTAAACTAAAACAAGATTAAGGTAAGAAGAAATAGGGAAAAAATAGGGAAAAAAAAGAAAGGTGTCAGCCGTCAGAGTCCTCTGTAAAAGAAGCTCCAACATGGGTCAAGTAGCAGAAAGCCAGAAGATGTTAATGAGGTCTGTACCTCTAGGCGCCCTTAGCCAGAATGCTAACTATCCCTCATTACATTGCATCATACCATCAGTTGCATTCAAAGTACGTCCCACAAATCCACTTAGTACTTCTCCATTCTATCAGCACACATTGGCTTCTTCACATCATCTTGCTATTCCCATAAATCGTTATTCCAGCTGTCCTTGGCCTCTTCTCTTTCTTCCATGAGAACTCGCCATCTTGTTATGGCTCTCCTTGTACCAGTTGCCACTTCACATGCCTCACTATCTACTACGAACAAAGACCCTTTTCTTTTTGCTAGCAAAGCCTTGTTCACCTGCAGTGGGAACACAACATACATGCAAAGTTAAAATATGAATTTGAATGTTAAACTGAAACATGAGCTTGAATCTAAATACATCCCAGGCCCACAAGTTAAGCCAAGTTAACAAGTGCATGGGTAACATTTATGTGCACTCTTTTACACACAAATCAAGATTTCTCAACACGCACCTTTAGAAGAGTTCATAAAGTAGTAACATGATTATTCAGTTAAAGATCTAAGCACATGAACTTTCCTTTAGTAAACACAGCACTATTTCTCTTGTCTGTGGACACGTACACAAACATTTTCACGAAGAATCACAATCCTATCAGTTACGGTTCTAAACACACATATACAGTCCATCAGAATGCAGAGATATCTTTATATATATCATAACCCCACTTCCATTATTGACATCAGTCACACAGAATATATGTGTGTACAGACGAGTACAGACTACATCTGGCTATAAATGAACTTCTAACATGTTTTTCGAGGTGGAGTCAATTTTACACTTCTCCAGTTCCAATAAATTGACAATTGCATTTTTGTCTATATTGAATTAAATTACATTCATATAATATTGAGTTTATTTACATTTTATTGTGCTTTTGAAGTTTGAGATTATTTATGTGTTCTATTAAAATAGCCACTGCCGGGGTGTTGAATTACCATATTCTTGAATATTGTGCTTAGTGTATGTGTTTTTGTAATCTCATCATTTCTGATTTACGAATTATAATTTAAATACCTGTGTGTGTGTGTGTGTGTGTGGGTGTGTGCGTGTGTGTGTGCGTGCAGATTGTAATATACTATTTATTATCATTGTAGAGTGTGGGGAGGGGCCATGACTCACAAGAATTGATGCCTTGAGAGAGTCATGATGCCCCTCTACTCCCGCCACAATAGTAATAAATAGCATATTGTACTCTGCATCTATGATTTATGCCATGGTATTTTTCATGTGTAATTCTTTTAAATAATATTTTTAACCTAGAACACAAGCAGTTGCATGTATGAAACAAGATGCTCTCTATAATTGTGCGTTTACTTTTACGACGGAAGTAAGCTAACTTCTGTGCTAGGTAAATGAGGATGACATGATTTGCATACTGAGGATTGGCCCTCTAATTGTGACCCCCTGGTGTTTGGGAGGGATCTTGTGAGATGAGCGACTTTCCAAACTAGATTATCCATGCAGGATGATATTCATGAGGTGATTCTAGTCATGTTATTCAAATGATTATCTGGATTATTTGTAATCCACCGTTCACAAGGTAACATACCCGCTGGAGTAAGAAATAGTCACAAACAAGTGTTGGCAGAGCCAATAGGTCTCCTCTATGAGACGAGAGCTATTGACTTTGTCAGTGTTTAGCCATGTTGTACAGCAGTGTGGCTGCCATGCAGCATAGCTAAAAGTAAAAAACAAATGCTATGAAGTTGCCAGCACTGGCCATGTCACAGATCATTTTTTTTGTGCTGACAGGAGGATGGTGGCTAGGAGACAAAACAGAGGAGGGGGAAGGCAACATTTTCAATAGAGCATGTGTCCACGTCATAGCACTTTTTTGTTGTTGCAGAGGGTGTTGATGCAGTCAGCAACACTGACGTTCAAGCAGCAAAATGGATGAATGATGGAGGGTGGTGCACGCAGCAACATGACGAGGCAGGGACGTTGGGGGAAGCAGCAACACAGATGATGATTAGGGACAACCAACATGCGCAAGGGATAGAGGGAGGGCGGGAGGGGCAACCAATGCAGACCACGGAGGCAGGAACGTGGAGATGTGATAAGTACACGAGGAAGCCAGATGAAAAAGACTCAATCTGGTCGAGTGCTTAAAACCAAACAGAAAAGATAAGCCTAAAAAAATGAGCAATTGAAGGACATAAGTAATGTATCCATGCTCCATGGCAGGGACAAACACACAAAGAGGAAAGAAGCCTATGGCAACTGACTAATAAGAAGCATGAAAATTAGAGTGACAGTTGAGCCAACCAAAGGTATGCAATGTGTTGCCTCTAACCCCACTGTTAGAAAGCTAAAGGTCCTGAAGAGACATTACATGAGCTACATAGGTGAGACCTAGACACTGAATTTAGCACTGGTTTACACAAAAGCGGTAAGGCTAATACATTAAATGTTACATTAATTTTAATAGATGAATTTGTCGATAGGTTTGCAACAATTTACAATTAGTAATGATTTTGATGTTTGACCTGCTGCCGGCATTCTGTTCCAGCGTTATCGGTGCATCCTACATCAGAGTCCTCGGCTTCAGTTCTTTCAACAGCCTGCTTCTTGCGGAGCCACCTCTGTGTTCCTGTTTCCTCTCTTTCTGAGCAATGGTTTTGAGGTAGTTCATCAGGTCAACCGCACTTCACAACTTGCCTCAACTGCTGTGCCTGAAAGAAAAAAGGGAATAGTTTAAAAACTGATAACTCTATATAGATGTAGCAGGTGCACGCTTGGAACATAAACATTTCTGACAAGAATAAGGAATATTAGAAGTGAGAAGTCAAAATAACACTGACACCCAGAAGTGATCTCCTCCAGCCCACGTCCTTTCACTTCCCTTGGGTCAGGCTGGGGTCCGCACATCGGATCCGCGTATCTGCCTGCCTGCGAGCTGAGGGGAGCGCTGTGCACCACCACCAAGCACAGCTGGAGAGAGTACTTCAACTCCCATCTCCCCCTGCCACTGCTTCCTGGACACGCAGTTAAAAGCGCGTTGCGGATACGCATTCACTTGTATCTGTCTGCCTGCCAGCTGGGGGGAGAGCCATGCAGCACCACCACACAGCCCGTACACGCCCATCGGAGCCCGGAAGAGGCAGGGCTGGGCCACCCCTCTAACTTTGCCCTGCCCTGCCTGATACCTGGTTCACGATGGGTAAGAAGAAGTTAATTACTACATCTACCATAGGGCTAACCATATTCGCCATTGAAGTACTATCTTGAAGAAGGGTTTTTAATAAAACAGGAAGCTTGGCACTCAGGCTGGTATGTGTACTCTATGAAATGTGGAGAATAAGCACAGTGCTACCAGGTTGGGGATATACCCTGTAACCCCTGTGGATGTGTGAGTCGTGAAACCCGCCCCAGTAAATCAGAACAAAGTCATGGGCACACTTTATGAGGATAAAACGCTGGGAGAAATGTCTTGTATTATATTTTAGTGATCAACACCAGTGTATTTGTTCAAAAGTATTTAATGATGCAACAACAAAGAAACAACCAGCCGACACGTGTTTCATCATACGAGGGAAGTATCCTGTGACTCTTCAGGGCTGTGTGAGGATGTCGATGAAAAGGCCGAATCACTGGGCCGATGGAGGATCTAGACCAGCCAGGGGGTCCACGTCATGAATCTTGTGTGGGGGCAGCTTTGAAAAATGCGATGCACAAAGAAACCAGGAGTGCCTTCTAAGGGTTCGAGGCACGTCTAAATGTGACGTGAAGGGAAGGAGGTGAACTACCCAAGGGGTTTGGGACACCTTTGTGAGAATTGTGTGCTTCTGGACCTCAATTGGAAGAAGAGGCAGTCGGGCGCGTGTGCTGTATGCATAGGAGAGCAAGAAGCCAGAAAGGACAGTGGACAGACAGTCCAGTGTCTGGAGTGGGCAGAGGGCGGGTACTCTGGCCATCTTGAATCAGTCGGAGAAGAAAGTCAAACACTGTGTTTGTTGCGAACGAACCTAAGTGGCAAAAGGAAGAAAGGACCCTATAAAGAAACTCCCCCCTCCAAACCAAAGAAACCAAAGCAATCAAAACCTTTACAAACTTGTGCAGTGCCTGGTGTGCACAATCTTGAACCGGCCCTGGCCCCTCTTGAGGACATTTGCACTAGATTACCTTCTATGTTAAACCCTATTTTGTTACGTTTGGACAATATTGAACTAAAACTCCATGAGTTATTAAATTCTAATAGAGCTTCCTTTCAGCCAATCTCTTCTAACAACCGCCCTTCATTAATCACTAATAATCCCCCACTGCCAGCACTTCTTATCCTCAGATTGGTAGGTTGCCAGCGGTGGGCAAGCCTGGACTTTCCTTGGCACCTAGTACACACCCAGCTGGGGGTGTTCCGTCCCAAACATTCTCAGGCCCTCTAACCCTGTCCACATGTGAAAACAGATTAGTTACTAACAAGCCAATGGAGGGTTCTGGTGACATTATCCTTTCTCCCGCCAACCATGCTCATAGCGAATCTGTGCAGAATAATAGGGAATTCAAGCATCAAACCCTTAACTTCGCAACTGCGGCCTGCCCTTTTGCCCATGTTTTGGTAAATGTTCCAGTGCTTAGACCTTCAAAAATGGAATCCACCATCCAGTTTATAGCTAAAGCGTGTCATTGGTTATGTAACTATACCCAACCTGGGTACCTAATTCAGAATCATTTGTTAATGGCGTGGAGAAACCCATGGGTTGGTTCGTCCCGAAAGGTATATGAGGGCAATTGTGTTGTGTTAAATTTAGATTGTCCACAGCTTGTAAGAGACTTACTTTCACAGCCACTATCAGCCCCCAAATTAGCGTCCAAGATCTTCTCGGTATCCCTGGGTTTTTCTACAAAGCACAAATCACTTACCACAAAACGTTTCAGTCACAGTACCAGATCCCTCCATAAATGCTATCAGACCTTCACCGAATAACCATATGCACCCGTGCACATCTAACAGGTTTGCTCAACTTTCAGGGCTGGATTTCTGTGATTGACGAGAGGTTCTTAATCAGGATCCCCAGATGTTATCCCGAACAGGGGGAAATAGAACACATGAGCAGTTTAGATTCACGTATCTTAGGTCCTTCCAATGAGGTTGCCAATGTTCATGCTTCGGGAGTTCACAACTTAGTTTACTCTCTTTTGACTTGGAACATAGCAGGCTATAATAGCAAGCAGAATAATGTGGAGTGGCTTACCGCTTTGACCCATTTTCACATTATTGGTATACAAGAAACCTGGGAGATTGCACTAATTTTTATCAATTGGGTATCGGTCGTCCAAACTGTAGCCTTGCCCTCTAGGCGGGGCAGGTCCAGGGGACGTTTACTCACATTGATATCTAACGTGATCGCTTTCAACATTTTAAACTTTATAAATGCATCCCCTTATTTTCACATTTTGGTTATTAAAGGGAATGAAATATAGGATCTAGTTTTAGTGAACTACTACAATAACAACTTTCAATACTCTGAGGTGGCACCCCTGCTTTTAGACAACTTAATAGAGAACCTAGCAGAGTCCTACCCTAAACCTATACAAGTTATCTGGCTGGGAGATTTTAACACAAAGGAATGTATGACGTTACAATGCATACTTTTACAACGCATACCTTTACAACGCATTTTTTACAACGCAACATCCATTAAAATGCATTCCATTACAACGCATGCCATTTCAACGAATTTTTAAAACTACCTTTGCAACGCATTCCATTACAACGCATACTACCTTTACAATGCATACCATTACAATGAATACCATTACATTGCATGTATGGTAAGTATTGGATAGTGTAGGGGTAAACATTACTATTCTAACTTCAGGGGGGTGCAACAGTAGGGTAAGTGTTGGATAGTGTAGGGGTACAAATTACTATTCTAACTCCAGGGGTTGCAACAGTAGGGTAAGTGTTGGATAGTGTAGGGGTAAAAAGTACTATTCTAACTCCAGGGGGTGCAACAGTAGGGTAAGTGTTGGATAATGTAAGGGTACTATGCGTTGTGATGGTATGCGTTGTAATGGTATGCGTTGTAATGACTGCGTTGTAATGACATGCGTTGTAGTGGTATGTGTTGTAGTGTCATGCGTTGTAATGGTTGCGTTGTAATGGCCTGCGATGTAATGGATGTTGCGTTGTAAAAGTTTAGTTGTTATGGTAGTACGTTGTAAAAGTTGCGTTGTAAAGGTTGTTTCCCAACACAAAGACATGCACACGGGACCCTGTGGATTTGTCCGAGATCCTAGACCACAGGGATGTCCCTATTCCCGATTTTTATCATGACGTCGAGGGGAATGTTTTAAACAGTATTTTAATGAAGTGGCAATTCAAATTACACAATGAAATAGATCCACGGACAGGGCAGTTCTCCCCTACTTTTCACAGAGCTGAATACTTGTCCACCTTAGATTACATAACCTCCTCTGATACTCTTAGATCAAGCTTAACTAAGCTACAGACAAATATTACAGAATTTAGTGATCATGCAATGCTCTCCTGTGCCTTATCATGGCAGGATTTGAAAATTAGCAATGGTACTAAAGCCCTATAATCAAGCCTAGCTAGAAATAACAATTTCATTCTAAAATGGGACAAGGTTGATGTAGCCACCCTTTTTAGGAGCTTCATTGTGGCAACTCAGGAGGACATACAAATCTGCCTGGATCCCTCCTTAAACCAAGTGCAGGTAACCGAAGCGTTCAGCAAGCTATTAAACTATCTAAATTCACAGCTGACTCACCCTATGTCCGCTGAGATAGACCACCGTATCTGTGGTTCAATAAGAACTGTTCCTTGGCCTTTGCAAACCTGCGTAAGGCTCTCACAATATTACCTAGCAACAAAGAGCATAATTGTATGCTGAAGAAATCTTATAAACTAGCAAGGGAAAGCAGAATGAGGCAGCTTAAATCAGAGGCCTGGGATAATCTAGAGCAAGCCTCAACCCTCTGAGACAGTACTGCTTTCTGGAAGGTAATTAATGGGCCCATTTCTAAAAGATAGTGGACCTTCCTTAGAGGTACATATTGACAAAGACTCTTGGGTAAGGCATTTTCAGGAAATTTTCTAAAAAACAAGGAAAACCCTTAGCGTAGACACATGCCCCGTCACAGAGGTCTTTACGCACCTCTCTTTCGATCTTGAGGATATCGAACTTGCTCTGTTCCGCTCTCCGTCTAGGAAAGCACCAATGCCTGATCGGGTCCCTATTGATATCTTTCTTACATATATTCCTTTCTGGTCTCCTCTTTTAACTGTGGTTTTAATGCTATAGCTAAGAATGGTCCCCCTCCCTCATGGAAAAACTCTGTTATAATCCTGATACATAAAAAAGGGGATGCTTCTATTCCTGCCAATTAACACCCTATCTCTTTGCTTGATAGCACAGCCAAACTTATATGTAGGTTACTGTTAAACAAATTGACAGTATGGGCAGAGGAAAAGAAAATCCTCACGGAAATGCAGTACAGGTAAAGACAGGGTAGGGGAACGATAGATCCGTGACTTAATTTGACACTGATTTTAGAAAAGTATACTGTGGTAAAAAAGGCCCAAATATGCATGGCTTTCATGGCTTTCATGAACCTGTCGACTGCGTGGCACACAGCAAACTCTGTTTTCTTTTGAAGGACATGGGAGTGGACGACTCCATTATACATTTTGTAAGAGAGCTTTGTAGGGATGCCACCGCCATTGTGCGCTATGGGAGGCAAGGCGAATGCACAATCTTATTTAAAATTGGAAGGGGCATCAGACAAGGATGCGTTTTGGCTCCCTTCTTGTTCGCCATTTACACCAACAAATTAAATGACACCCTGATTAACATCTCAAAAGATACTCCACAAATTTTGACGTCTCCCCACCCTATCCTCTTTTACGCAGATGATGCAGTTTTATTGCTGAGGACCCCTCTGGCACTTCAAATCCTCAATACACTATACGGTATTTATGCACGAATTGGACCTGCACGTAAACAATGCCAACACCTACATTATGGCAATGGGTGCTGATAAAAAGGAAGATGATGAGATATCATCTAGAGGGGGAAAACATTTAGCAAGTACAACATTTTAATTATTTAGGGATTGTGTGTGATTTTAAACAAAATTGAAAGATGTTACAAGGTCGAGCAAACTTATTGGCCCAAAGTATTGCTGCGATTTTTAGATTTTTCCAAAAATTGGATTGTAAGCCAAGTATAGAAACAACTAAAATGTATTTGGCTAAAACATTAGCAACAGCCATATATGGGGCAGCAATCTGGGAGACAACTGACGTGACAGCACTTCAAGTTTTATAAAATAAATGTATCAAAAGGTTGTTGTCAGTCCCATTATCATGTAATAACTTTGTTGCACATAATGACGCCAGTATGCCATTTATCACTGACGCCATGAAATTAGCGCCACTCTCTCTTGGGTTATCAGTATGGAAAAGGGGCACAGTGGGTTCGAACCAGAAAATCTTGAAAGATATCCTGAACCTGAATCATGTTTATAAACCCCCCTGGCTATCCTATGTTACGCAAACCTTATCTTCGTGGGGCTTGCTTTCTTACATGATACCCGAACCCTTTGTGAACACTTTCCCAATTCTAGATTGAAGGACATTTATTTTCACTATACTATGTATGCCTTAAAAATTTTGCTAATAAAATATGTTGAAAAAAAAAAAAGTTACTCGTGACAGGTGGGATAGTTATAGAGAGAAACAATCTGTAAAGTTTTAATGAAAGCATACAGCAGATACGCAAAGATTCTCATTCTTATTTAGGGTTTGTTGAGAACAAGCAGCATCGTTTCATCCTGACCAGATTTCGATTGAATTTCATCCCGGCCCATCCACATAATGTATTCTCTGTAAGTAATCTACCGCCCTGTCCGTGTAACAATAATGCGACCCAGTCGATTTCACACTTCCTATTTTTTGTCCTTTGTATATAGTAGAGAGGAAGATTTTATGATCCCACTTTTAAAGAAATACTCCTTGCGTACTCCAGCCTCAGCTCTCTCCCTACTATATCAATTAGAAACCCCCACAGGTTTGCTATGTACTTGCTTCTTTTCTACTGGCTGCCTTGAGAACCCATAAGGTTTTTAGTATAACATCTATTGCATTTTAAGAGCATCGCTCCAACCGATGCATTGTTTTTAATACTTATGATCGCTGCGATCTGATTCTATTTTGAACCAGAAGGGTAAAATCTCTCTGGTTTCTGTATTATATTTATTCTATGATTGGCTTTTTAAATGTAATGAAATGTTTTTTTTTATTATGTGTACATTTATGCATTTTCAAAGTGCAAAATTACAAAGAACAAATTACAAAGAACTGTCGTTTGAATTAAACAATATGGTAGTTTTCTATAAAAATATGTTGTGAGTCTATTAATAGGTGTGATGACGAAATGGACAATTTATTTTTATTTTGTCATTTCAAGTTAGATGCACAATTCAATTAATGAAAGGCAGCTTTGTGTTGTTCCTTAATTAAACATATGGTATACTGCTCTTTAAGTTAAACCTCCAAGTCATTTCACAAAATCTGTTTTGAAATGACTTATTTGAAAATGCAAATTGGCTTCCATTATTAAATCTAGACATACTGCTTGTGCAGTGATTTATGACACAAGTGGAGGGAAAAATAATAATTTCATCTTTGATACTTATTACTGATGCCAGGTTTATGAACACATTTTTAAATGCTCCCTCAAAGTTAAAACGTAGTATACTGTGTATACCAGAGGTCTTCAAACTGTGGGGCGCGCCCCCCTGGGGGGGCGCTGATGGGTTCTCAGGGGGGCGCAGATGCCTCTGCAAGTATATGTAAATGAAGATGGCCTGGAAGTGCAGCGATGTTTATTTGCTGCATTTCCAGGCTGTCTTCATTTACTTGGAGCCGAGAAGTGTGAATGGCGATCAGAGTGGCGTGGGGGCGGGGGTCAGTGAGGGTGCTCCTAAGGGTCAAGAGATTGCTAAAAAAAAAAAAAGCCCGACCTAGCCTCCAAGCTGTAGTAGTGTAGGCTTTTTTTTGTATTGACACGCTCTGAAAAAGGTAGAATGTTAGCTCCGTGTGCTTTATTTTTTTTCTATTGTACTGTAATGTAGTAGTTAAAAGGGGTGTGAGAGATTCCAAGGTGTTACAGAGGTGCAGTCTGTTTAGTGGGTGCTATCCAAACAAGTTATTTAGCGCCTAATAATCTTCATAGGTGCCCCTTAATGTGGTGCAGCTGCTTAGAGCAGATTCATGCCCTGCATGTCGTGAGAGGAGCACTCACCAGGGAGTCCAAGGCCTCATCTGCATGTTCTGTCTCACTCCAGAGGGCCATCACTGGAGGGCGTGAGCAGGCCCACAGTCAGTGGCTGCATGTGAATAACACATTTTGAACTTCTGGAAAACAGTTTGTTTCTTTCAGCAAATGTGTCTACGGTTATTTGGTGAGAGTCTAGAACATTGTTATTCCATGAGAAGAATATTTCAGCCACTACGTTTTGTTTGGGACCTCATTGCCCTAATTTGTGAGAATTATTTTGGGCTCTTCAAAATGAAAGAAATATTATTTTTTGATTATTGCCAAAAATAATTAAATGTGTGCCAGAGGTTTTCCATTCGTGACAGAAAACATTTGACCTATGGAATAATTGGAGTGTGATTAAACTAACCTACAAAATTACTGACTTGAGTAAACTGAGCTGCATCCACCATACGAATTTGCTGGTAGAAAACGAATATTACATATTTACCGGCTTTCTTCACACGCCAAAGCTTCCATCTTATTTATTTATTTAGTTATTTGTAAAGTTTTATATAGCGCTTGCTGATTGTATCAGCAGTGTCTGTACCATGTCAAATGTTTTCTTTTTTTGGTATATGACCGAAACATAGTAACATTATATCAAATGTTCTGTAAAATTAAATACCACCTTCTGTAGGTGCTCTTCTCCAGCTGTAATCAACACCAGGCCATTTTCAGTGCTCCACATCTGAATGCAAACTAAGCAAGTGGGAATTTTCCTTGGTTTACCACACTCACCTGTGTATTTCATTGGAAGTGGCAGAGCTGGTGCACATTGGGTGCACACCGGGGTAACTGCTGCTTGTTTCCTGCCACGAGTAAGCTAGCAAGGGGGGGAGGGGGAGAGCGGTGGATTGGGGGGGGGGGGAGAATCGGTGGATTTAGAAATATGTGAAATGCAAATCGCTCCCTCCGAAAAGCAATGCTGGGTCTGGTGGCTTGGAGGACTAGTGCGTTCTCTGCCAGGGCATGTGTTTGCCCTCATACCCCTTCACCTCCTTTTTACTCATACCTCGCCTCCTACTGCTATGAGCTCCAAAACAAAAAAACAAAAACAAAAAATTAAATCTTTCCATCTTCTATCCCTCCACTATCCTTTTCAATCCAAATAACAGAGTAACATGTCTACCACTCAAATTAATTTCATATTTCACTATACTAATTCACCAGTAATCCTTTATGGCTTGCAGGGTAACGTGCTACTGCCGAAAAAGCACTACAACACCTCATGAGGTGTAGCAAGCGCTATATAGATACAAACCTTTTTCCCTCTTCTACCCCTTCGCTAACCTTCTCAATCCAAATCGCTGTCTAACAGCCCACCACTCAAATTACTTTCATATTTCATCATACTAATTCACCACTAATGCTGTATGGGTTCCAGAGTAGAGTGCTACTCGGTGAAAAAAACACTTCATCGCTATGTAAATGAAATTACAATACAATACAAAGGGTTTTGTGTTTTCACAGTCATTTAAGTGAGCATAAATGGTCTATGAGACAGAGGAAAGGATTGAGATACTAGATATTGTCAAAGAGAATGCCCAGAATAGGGTGCACTGTATGGGGGCTCATTTTTATGTTTCCAAATGGGCAGAGACAGCTTCTTCAGAGAGATACTCCAAAGAAGTGGACAATATAAGTGTTTTTTTTTTTTTTAAAGGGCCATTCATTAGTGAAGCTGGACCTGCTGCCAGGTGTGTAAGTGGCCACTGCTAGTTATCATTAAGGAAGCAATTGAGGCCGGACTGGGGTAAAGAAGTTTTAGGGGCCCACTGCATCACAATTAAGACGGTGTACCTTTAAAAAAAGGGCATGGTAGCTTATTTTCCTTTCTAGCATTAGGACCGAGGTGATGGTCCGTCATGGTGGGGAAGAGGTAATAGATTCAGAGGCTATTGTCTGCTACTCAGAACTGCATTTATGATTAGTGCAGCAGGTGTGGTTGCATTGGGGGTCCAAGAGAGTGAGGGGCTTATAACACCCCAATTATGGGGATAAGTATGTTTGGGATAATACATGTTTTTGTTTGATACATTTGCTTTTTATAAATCTCATACTTGGTGCGGTTTATAAGCTATAGAAAAAGTACTCCTGAAAGTATGTCATAAGCCCCGACCCCTGCACGCAGCCATGTCCCTCCTGTTACCCCAATTCTTGCCATAAATTATGGGGGGGGGGGCCCGACCTCAAAACATTTTACTTAGGGGGGCTCTTAGCAAAAAAGTTTGAAGACCTCTGGTGTATACGTTGTCACTGTCGGTTGTGTCAACCAGTTTTGCCTTGTCCCGCTATGCTCTTTTGAGAAAAGGATTCCTCCTGATCTGAAGCTTCTTATAGGCACAGCCTACGGTGTTTGACTCTGCATTCCCAGCCTTTCACATACCTCAGTTTTGGTGTGCAGTCAGACTATTTCCCACTCAATTGTGTCTGTGTATCTGTGTACCCCAGCCCTACCAGGCAACAGAGGCCACACCATGGCCCTAATCATTTCGAGTTTCCTAAAGGATGACTTTGCTAGTCCTTGCCCCAGTGCCCCATCATATGCTGAAGTGTCAGCTTTTCAGAACGTTTTGTTGACTCGGTCTATCTTAGGCACACTGGGCAGCAGTAGGCTTGTAATATCTGAAACTAATCTGCTTTACTGCTAGCCTGCTGTGTCTAACTCTGTTTAGGTCATCTAGCCTTCAAAAACCTCTTTTGTGTCATGCACATTTTCTTTTTCTTCTCTACCCTTTTCATATCTGTCTCTGTGTTTCCTCAAAGGTTTCAAAAGGCCCCATTGTGTCCTGAAAACCACAACGAGCTTGGTGAGAATTTATTCAAGGAAGTCTACTTTCTGGCCACCTAACATCCGTAGACCCAGGTACCCGATAAATCTTCTACTAAGCTAGTCCCATGACGCCCTTTGGGCAAGGGTACCCTTTACAAAACTTCATAGCATATAAATATATTGGATGAGGTGGCCTCACCCACATAATGTGGTAAGCTTCATCATTGGCCACCTGATCCCATCCTGGAAAGATGGTACTACCATGGCGTGCTCAACCTCAACACTGGCAAGGGAGTTAAGTTATACTAATCTTCGGGATAAAACAGGGATCCGGTTATTCAAAACATTCCTTCAGGTATACCACAAGGATTACTGAGGTGGTACCTTTTGTATGATTAAAATCACTATAATGTGTAGTCATTGGAGGATTTCCTAGTGCAATTTTCACAGCATCCTAATATTCTGCAAACACGTGTCAGCCCTTCTTTATCAGACTATCCAGGTTTTGGGCATTCTTCAGGGCTCTAAGGGATCCCTATTACTAACGATGCATGGATGAATATCCAGCAATTGTGAAGGAAATTCCTACCTTCTTCGTTAACTAGAATTTCACCTATGGTATAGAAACAATGTCATTAGGTTTCTGAATGTCATCATGCTCCATTGTTAGTCATCTGTAAATATGCAACGATTTGTATCCCGGCTCCCATGTGAATGGGGTGGGACTGTAAACACAGATACAAGACATGCAATCATTGTGACAAGAAACTTGGGAGGTCTACATGCAGATACTTGAGTGCTCAGCTGCCTTTCCCTGAACAGGATATTATTATAATTTGTCGTCTGCAGCAGGGAAGTGACTCCTGTAGTCACACACTTCATACAAAAACACGTTTGTTATACCCCATCTCAATCATAGTTAATGCTGAGTTACCTATCCTAACACATGTCATGGTCGCAGAGTATATTTCTGACACCCACGTCTAGTTTGCTTGATTCTATTGTTTGACATATCCTCTCAGTGTTTTATTAAAAGCAAATTCTTAAAGCTAAGTCTTTTCCCCCTGGGAAAAACAGATGATATATCCCTTTATCAAGGCCCTGGTAAAGCCATTATGCCGTAAGCTGGAACCATTCCCCTTACATGATGCTTCCATTAAAAAACAAGCATTAGAAATGCAATAGGTCTCGCAGCATTAGAGTTAGTGCTTTTAGAATTGTTTATGGGTTTTTTTGTAAATCTTTAGCATGAGGTTGAGGGTGAGTGAGGGTGAGTGAGGGTGAGGGGTTGAGGGTGAGTGAGGGTGAGGCTGAGGGGTTGAGGGTGAGGGTGAGTGAGGGTGAGTGAGGGGTTGAGGGTGAGGGGTTGAGGGTGAGTGAGGGTGAGGGGTTGAGGGTGGGTGAGGGGTTGAGGGTGAGTGAGGGTGAGGGGTTGAGGGTGAGTGAGGGTGAGGGTGAGTGAGGGTGAGGGTGAGTGAGGGTGAGGGTGAGTGAGGGTGGGTGAGTGTGAGTGTGAGTGTGGGTGAGTATGGGTGAGTGTGGGTGAGGGTGAGGGATTGAGGGTGAGGGGTTGAGGGTGAGTGAGGGTGAGGGGTTGAGGGTGAGTGAGGGTGAGGGGTTGAGGGTGAGTGAGGGTGAGGGAGGGTGAGGGGTTGAGGGTGAGTGGGGGTGAGTGAGGGTGAGGGGTTGAGGGCGAGTGAGGGTGAAGGTGAGTGAGGGTGAGGGTGAGGGTGAGTGAGGGTGGGTGAGTGTGAGTGAGGGTGAGTGTGGGTGAGTGTGGGTGAGTGAGGGTGAGGGATTGAGGGTGAGGGGTTGAGGGTGGGTGAGGGGTTGAGGGTGAGTGAGGGTGAGGGTGAATGAGGGTGAGGGGTTGAGGGTGAGGGGTTGAGGGTGAGTGGGGGTGAGTGAGGGTGAGGGGTTGAGGGTGAGTGAGGGTGAGGGGTTGAGGGTGAGTGAGGATGAGGGGTAGAGGGTGGGTGAGGGTGAGTGAGGGTGAGTGTGAGTGAGGGTGAGTGAGGGTGAGGGTGAGTGAGGGTGAGGGTGAGTGAAGGTGGGTGAGGGTGAGGGGTTGAGGGTGATTGAGGGTGAGGCGTTGAGGGTGAGTGAGGGTGAGGGGTTGAGGGTGAGTGAAGGTGAGGGTGAGGGTGAGTGAGGGTGAGGGGTTGAGGGTGAGTGAGGGTGAGTGAGGGTGAGGGGTTGAGGGTGAGTGAGGATGAGTGAGAGTGAGGGTGAGTGAGGGGTTGAGGGTGAGGGGTTGAGGGTGAGTGAGGGTGAGGGGTTGAGGGTGAGTGAGGGTGAGGTGTTGAGGGTGAGTGAGGGTGAGGTGTTGAGGGTGAGTGAGGGTGAGGGTGAGGGGTTGAGGGTGAGTGAGGGTGAGGGTAGGTGAGGGGTTGAGGGTGAGTGAGGGTGAGGGTGAGTGAGGGTGAGTGAGGGTGAGGGTGAGGGGTTGAGGGTGAGTGAGGGTGAGGGTGAGTGTGGGTGAGGGTGAGTGTGGGTGAGGGTGAGTGAGGGTGAGGGGTTGAGGGTGAGTGAGGGTGAGTGAGGGTGAGTGAGGGTGAGGGGTTGAGGGTGAGTGAGGGTGAGTGAGGGTGAGTGTGGGTGAGGGTGAGTGAGGGTGAGGGTGAGTGAGCTACATCTAATGACTTCAGAGGACTGCTTATAGACTGTTTAAATTACAACCACTGTCGATAGTAAGTACTATTGACCCTGATAACACCCTAATATATGTCCAAAGTCACAGTTTGGTAGGACTGGGCCAGACCAATGTATATGTTTCTATAAGTGTAGTCAGGACCATACAAGGGTTAGTTGAATAGCCTTGGCGGAAAACCCTGCTTCATTGTCTGGGAAGATTTTATTTAAATAGCTCGTTCCACATTTAGCTGTAACAACTTAGGAGAGAGCCTTCCCCACCCACATCAAGGAAGATAAAACCTGTAAACGGTGCTACCTGACGGTAGAGCCCCTTTGCAAAACAGACATCAGGCAAAGAGTTATGCTGTTACTCTTAAATAGAGTGTTATGATGGAATGCACATTGAGCCCCCCGGCCTGGGGGCGTGAGGCGGGAGGGGCTTGGCTGGGCTCCAGCGTGTGTAGGATTCCTGCTTCCCTGCACGGGGGTCTCCTCTCTGCCTGCAGCTGAGGTCACATCCTGCCCTGCCCGCCGCTCCAGACATCCATACAACTCTGCCTCCTTTGTTGTGGTGCGAGCAGAGCAGGCGCGAGAGAGGCACGGAGAAACCCTGGCACTGCCAGCTGCAAGGGGCACGGGAGCAAGATCACACGGAGAGACGCAGCGGCGCCGGGGACTGAAGGGAACGGGTCCTTGTTGTTGAGCGGAAACCGAAAGAAGAGGTACCTCTGTCGGCCCCGCGGGCTGCAGAGCACCAAGAAAGGGTGGAGGGGGCAGGGGAGGAGGGGTCCGGGGAGGAGGGAAGGGCCAGAGGGACTTGATGGGAGTGGTGGGGGGGAGGGGGAGGGTATAGAGACGGAGAGGAGGAGAGACAGGACAGGGGCAAGCAGCAGAGATGGAGGGGTAGAAGATAACGGGAGAGAAGCAATGAAGGAGGAGGAACCCCTGCAAACGTGTGTGTGTACATATACATTAGTGGACTGTGTGTGCATGACGAGGTTGTCTGATAGTAACCTTGTGTAGGTAAGTGCACACATTTTAGCGAGGAGTGTGTGTGGTGTGTACGTTTTCTCCGTGTAGCATGTGCTGAACCGCAATGGGACAACAAGCGAAAGGATCGGAGACACGGCGACACGGCGGGTAAAATAAACAAAAAAGAAGCCGGAGGGAAGAGAGGGGAGGGGGGAGGAGAAATGCGACACGGCGGGAAGGGGAGGGGGCGGAGCGGGTCAAATAAAGAAACAAGCCGGAGGGAAGAGAGGGGAGGGGGGAGGAGAAATGCGACACGGCGGGAAGGGGAGGGGGCGGAGCGGGTAAACAAAGACGGACGTGCACGCGCTTTTAAGCTCAATGCGCATGCGCATTGAGCTTAAAAGTCACGGGCACTGCAAGGAATCGCCACGATTCCTTGCAGTGTGGATAAAGAGCGGATAAGTCCCAATACTCTCGCCTTGCTCGATGCGCATGCGCATCGACAGGCGAGACCTAAAAAGCCCAAATCACTCCCCTCGTCAAGAAGATGAACCTGCAATGTGCCTAATTGGCCTCTCCTTGCAGCCAAACTCAGTGTAGTACCTTTTCAACATCCTTCATGCATTTCTAGGGGCCCGCTGGCATCGTTGGGTGTGGTTATGATGTCACATAACACATCATACCCACACGCGGGTAGCCTACCCTAATCCTAGGATGGACCGTACTGCAATGAAGATGCTTCCCTATTTGAATTGCAGTCCCTGGAAATCGAGGCCAGGGAGGTTCAGACCAGTATATCCAACTATAGGGCTACCCTTCCTGTGTGTTTTCTATTATCGGATTACCTAATCAAATTACAAAGTGTAACGGCCGACTCAACACACAGCGTAATTGCTTCTCCATTTATTGTAGTTGTTTTCCCCAACACGCTTAAGTGGTCAGGTTTATAGGGCCAGGTATATAGGGCCAGACCCTATATACCTAGCCCGGCCCGCCCACTCCGAGAGCACCTCCCCCGGGAAACGCGACTGGGGAACCTGGAAAGGGGGCGTGGGGCTCCCCGGAATCCCTCCCACCCCAGCGCGCCAGGCCAACACGGGAGGGGGCTGGACTAGTGTCCACTAAAGAGGCTGCCCGCTGATGTCCCCCTGCGTGGGACGCGGGCAGAGGCATTCTAGTATGCCAGCTGATTACATCACAATAACAGTATTCTACTCTTGGTACAGTATCCTATGGGAAACACTATAAGGGAAAGGATACCTATCATCACAACACAAACTAGTGGGAAATGTAGTCCTACGCACAGTGGGCAGTCCCCTTCTCACAAATGAGATACAAAACCAGTCGGATGCAAAAACGCATCACAACGTCCCATATACAAATGAGTATCCATTGGTGATCACCGGGTTCCCTGAGGCTGGGATCCAGCTATATTGTACCCCTCCTGTAATGCAACAAATGCATTACAGGAATACGTTGTTATTCTCTGCTGATAGACAAGAAAAAATGCTCAACAGTGTAGTTAAATTTATATTGGTCAGTCAGCTTAGGTAGGAAGAAGGTAGCCCTCCTCGAATAATTCCTCACCATACTCATCGTGCTTATGAGTTAGATTAAGGGCTTTAGGTGGGCTGGGTCCTGCCATTGCTCAGCACTGGCAGCGCGAAAAAGCAGGTGCTGAGAGGGGTCCCTATTAGGCTCCCCATTGGTGCCCTCACCCTCAGGGTGATTTTTTTTCCATAAGTCTGCAGCAGTACCACTCTTCACTGCGTTTGATGAAACTTCACGGAGCCGCGTCGGTCGACGTACGAGGGGAAGTTGAAGAGTGATGATGCTTCTTCGCCTTCTTCTTGTTCTTCGACTTACCTGACCTGGACAGCGAAGACTTTGACGAGGAGTAATGATGGCTCCGCGATCGGTCCCGTGACCTTCCACATGACTGGGACCTCGAACAACATAGGTCAAGTAGCATAAAGAATTGGTTTATTTTACTGTCTCAAATGTTGAGAGATTAAATTCAAGTATTTCCCGGTTGTACTGGCTTGGGGGAGCAAAATAGTGTTCAGACATTGGAAGGATTCCATTATTTTTCTCCGTACATTCGCTCAATGTTGGCCTGATAATGTGTTTTAAGTTCCTTGGGTTTTATTTGAAAGCGTCTGTTACCAAACCCGTTTCAGGTGTCCACGCCTCGGCGCACAGGCACATTTTTTGGGGGATTTCGAATGTCTCCAAGGAAGCTGTTTTGGCACCATAGGATATCATTTTTAATACAATCTTTTCCATTTCGGGGAACTAGGTTTGAGTCTCGACGTCAGCAACATTTTGTGATTCTCAGCGCATCACTTTATCTCCCTGTGCATACTGAAAACAAATGTGTCCTTAACTGGTGCTCCAGCACCGGTGTTGATGATTAAGTGCCGGGTCTGAGCACCGGAAAGCACCGGCTCAAATTAAGCACTGAAGATAAGTAATTAGAATGAACCCTAGCTTTCAGCCCAAGCATTTAGTCTGCAAACCCAATAAACCTAGCTCTGAGGGTGTGATTTCCTCTACAGTCTGCAGACTTCTGTTCAAGGTTGTGAACTTTCCAGCACCAATAAAACATTCTGAAGTTTTCATTGTTGAAACTTAACATATCCTTCCATCTCAGTGTGAAAAATGTAAAAAAAAAACACTGCAACTACAGGTGGTCAGGACAAAAAAATGAATAAAATATTCCTAGAGAGGTGTTGCAGCAGATTAAAGAGAAGAGCAGCGCCCACCCCAGCATTTTCTCATTGTAGTGTATGCAGGGACATACAAATGTCTGGTGAAGAGAACAAAATACCTGGATTGGGGATGAAAAGATAGATGACCACCACCAAAAATACCATCAACAGAAAATAACTGAGATGCTTTACTTTAAATTTTCAAGTACATATTTATGAATACATTTGCACCCTAATCTTTTCGAAAGCACAAACATTTTTAAAAAACAAACAAAAAACACTGAAAATCAGAAAAAAAACTAGCTCTTCTGAGAACTACCTACAAAAGTCAATCAATACTCCAAGGTAAATCAATGCTCCCCTTGGTGGTTTGGAACCTGCTCCGTGTTGCTGAAGCCCTTCTCAGAAGGGGTTGGACACCAGAGGCAGGTTGGAGTGCAAAGCATGTAAATGTGATTGATGATCAACAAACCCCAAAAATTCACATGAAAATACATGTTTAAAAAAAAATCCACATGTCCTTTAGAAAAACAAACAAAGTACAGTTATGGTTGCAAACTAAAACCAGAAACCCCCAGAAATGTGCCATTTGTAGTTATTCAGTGAACCATAACTTGCACACCTCCTGTATGAACCATAATTCACACACTAATTGTAAAAGGCATTTCAATCACTCCTACAGCTTATGGGTACCATTAGCCATGTCACTCCGCTGCACTTTGTGAGCAAGGTCAAAGTTATTGAACGCCCAGCAATTTATAGTGCCAGGAAATGTGTTTCCTTGGCATGTACCACCAGGCATTACTTCTGGCAGTCAGAGGTATACAGCGCTGAGGCAGCAAGCATTCTGGTCACTATAGGGACGAAGATGCAACAAGTGCACCCAACTTGAGCCCTCCCATGTCTAGATCAAGAGGTATAGCGCCAATGCAAAGAGAAACAATGTGAACTAGACACAAAACGTGGTGAATGAAGGCTAGGGCAGATGCAGACCATTTCACCAGAACAGCTGGGACAGGTTTGGGAGGTGATTTTTGGTGTTTCCTTCTTTTTCAGAATATCTTTTGCCTTAAAAATGAAAGAACCTTGTACATTTAATGTTTTGAAAACAACATAAATTCAGAAGAGTAAAGGATGTGGGACACGGGGGTGAGTTTCTCAATCTTTATCCTTTGGAATTCATTTCACCATTATCAGATCACACCTGCTCTTTGAAAGGCAACAGCGCTGAGCCAGGCACTGGTTTTGATGCATAGTCACAGGAAAATAAAATGAGGAGCCCTTACGCAGCCTGAGTAGCTTTTCCTCTTTAAGCTCTCTCTAAATCCTGTTCAAAGGCCAAAGGGAGCAGAGCAGTAGCTCATCTGTGCCTGCTAATGGACTTTCAGTATACACAAGGACAATATTTACACTTGGCAAACGGATCGGCGTGAAGGCTCCTCGCTTTATAAAAGATCACGGAGTTGTAAAGCTGGCGGCAGACTCATAAAGGGAGCCGGGCCTGAAATATTAGCAGACATAACCCAGGCTTCAGTGCCAAGCACTCTGGCGCATGCGCTCTTGCGTTCCTTTCAGATTTCACTTTTGGGTTGTCTTTCTTTACAGTTCAATTGAATTGACATTGATTGCTGATTCAATCGAGGGGTTTAAAAATGGAGCGGGTTTGTTGTAACAAAGTTAAAGGCATCATGGTGTGGGAAATAGGCTCCTAGGTCTTTATATATGTGACAGTTTCTTGCGGTAATAAGGCTGCTTTGTACGAGAGAGTTATTTCCCCAATTACCTACAACAAATCTGATAAACTCCCTGTAATATTTAGCCGCTGGCGTTCATTGACACCAATAGCAAGATATACAGTGTGTGGATTCAATAACATGTGGCAGTCCAGAGCCGGAGATGCTGAAAATTGTAGAGAAGCAGCAGGTTTATTGGGTGGGGGATGGGGGACAAGTGCGTGCGTGTTTTTCCATCTCTCTCTGGCATGTGTTTTCGTCTGCGCTCATGAAATAAGATAAGATCGTTCTTGTTCTTTCTATTCCTTAACAGCAGCAAGGAGTAACACAGAAACCGATGCTTTCTAAAATATGCCAATATCTTAGCAAGATTATGATTACTCTCCTCAATATGATGTTATGAATACATGTAAGTGGAGTGGTGTGGCTCACTCGTTAGAGGCGGCGGCCCGGGAACAGGGTTCAATTCCCGACGCGGCAGGGTCGTGGACCAGGGTCAGCGGACTCGATAATTCTCGCCTCGGTGCCTACTCTAACCAGGGATCACACTCGGCAACTCTGGGCATTAGCTTGCCTCATCTCCACAACGGCCCCCCACATACGACGGGGATGACTAGTTTCACCTTCGAGATACCCAGGAGGGAACATCTCACAGGGAAAGCCAGGACGGGTTCCCCAGCGGTCTACAGCGCAGAGATACCCCAAGTGGGGTGATTCAGGCGCTTTACAAGACATCATTACATTACATAAGACAGATATTGAATGCTGTTAATTTGAGTATCCATTGCCACGTCAATTTCATGAGATTCGGTGTGGGGAAAATGCAAGTAATCCAGGATCGTTAAAGAGAGGTGTTTAAATGGATAATATGCCCTGAGCTGAAGGTGTCCCTCAGTTCCCAGCACTCCCTCCCCAAGCCTCTTTCTTTGTTAACTTCCTCTGAAGAGGAAGCACTTATCCAATAGAAACACGACTCTTTTCTTTAACAAGGGCTTAAAGTAAACAGATGGTCGGTGAAGTACGAACAGGGAGCAAGAGGCGTAAGTAATAGGATGAGGAATTGAGAATCAGAGTAAAGAAGATTATGGTAAGTAATCCAGTCAATACCTTCTCATCTCCATCCCATTGTTCACTATCATGAGGATATACCCATGCAGAAATACTTCATCAAGATCTGCCAATATTAAGATAACAACACAGAGGCATAGCTACTCTGGAAACAAAGCAAAAATATCACAGTTGATTTCTGTAACTTAAACAGTGTAAGCAACGCCTGCTTTTGAAATGATACTTCCATCAAATGGCAAATCCTTTTCCTAAGCCAAATTGAAATGAAGTTCGAAGGAGAAGGCCATGTTGATGCCATACAAATGTCAATCAAAGACACTTTCCTATTCAGCCCAGAGGCAGACAACCCTTTAGTTAAACAAGTCTGAACTGCATTTGAAAAATCCATACCTGATTACTAGTAAGATTAAGATATCACTGATTTATTCTAATTGACCACCATGGACTTGGATGACGCACATCCCCTCCTTGCCAGATCAAAATATATAAACAGTCAGCCGCCCTAAAATCCGTTGATCTGTGTAGGCACATTTTCACTATTCTCACCTCATCCAAAAGATGCAATCACCCTCTTTCTTCATTATTAGGGTTTGGAACAGGTAAGCAGTGCTTCTATATGATCCCTATAGATTTTACCTTAGCAATGAACTCACATCCAACCTTAATACCATTCTGTCTTCAAAATCTCACATTAGGATATCTACAGTGGAAATAACTTCATTCTCCCCATCGCCTAACCATTGTTCATGCTAATCAAAATCACATTTTCTCCAAAGACACTTCTCATCTGCTTCCTCCAAAGGACTTATAAAGGGGTTTCTAAAGGGACACAATGATGCACCAAAACAAGCGGAGATGCAAAGGAGGATTTAACTCCCCTTATTTTGGTTTTAAGTACTCAAAAACCCATACATTGTAGAAAACTGGCCATTCTGTAGCAGACAATTTGCTCCATGGGGGACCTAATCCATGTCCATTGTAACCTCAAAATAGCTACTGAATGGTTCTTCTCAAATTCCTCTTGTGAAAACTAACTGTAGGATGTTTTCTAGAACACAATCACTGGGTGAAGCTTTGAGCAGATAGCATTTGCTAAACGAAGTCCAATGATAATTTTGTGATCTGAAAATGGCCCTCTCTGAAGGGTCATCCCCGGACTTTTTGCCTTCCTTCTACTCTTTTTCTCACCTAGTTTTTGTTAGTTGTAGGACTCCGAGCACTTTACCACTTATAACCAGTGCTAGATACATGTACTGTTTCCCCTAAAACATGGTGTGATTTGATTATCCACAATTGGTATAGTTAATTTACCTGTAAGTCCATAGTACAGTGCTCTATATGTGCCCAGGGTCTGTAAATTAAATGTTACGGATCCCCACCGAAACCAGGAAGACAGTCACCCAGGCCCTCATCACCAGCCGTCTGGACTACGGGAACACCCTCTAAGCTGGAACCAAAGCCAAACTCCAGAAAAGACTCCAGCGCATACAGAATATTTCTGCACGACTCATCCTAAAATCCCTCGCCACAGCCACATCTCGGCCCATCTGAAAGACCTGCACTGGCTCCCCGTCAGCAAGAGGATCACATTCAGACTCCTCACCCACGCATACAAGGCTCTCCACGACATGGGCCCGAAATACCTCAACAGCCGCCTCACATTCTACACACCCACCCACCAGCTCCGATCCGCAAGCCTCGCCCTCGCCTCCGTCCCACGAATTCGCAAAACCACAGCCGGAGGAAGATCCTTCTCCTACCTCGTGGCCAAGACATGGAACTCCCACCCCACCCACCTATGGCTGACCCTAGACCATCTCTCCTTCAGAAAACAACTCAAGACCTGGCTGTTCGAGCAGTAGCGACTCCCACCCCCCAGCGCCTTGAGACCCTAGCGGGTGAGTAGCGCGCTTTACAAATTTGACTGATTGATTGATTGATTGATACTAGTGGACCTGCAGCACTGATTGTGCCACCTACTCAAGTAGCCCATTAAACATATCTTAGGCCTGCCACTGCTGAGCCTGAGTGTGCCTTTTACACACCCATGTTGACTAGACATTTATAACCCCTTGCCAAGCCTTATGCTCCACTTTTATTACATATAATTCACCCCTACGGTAGGCCCTGGGTAGCCCATAGGCAAGAATGCTGTGTAAATAAAGGATAGGGCAGGTACTCTTAGTTTTTTTTTGTCTTGGTATTGAAAAACACTTAAATTAATTTTTTGCTACTGTGAGGCCTACCCCTCTCATAGGTTAACATTGGGAATTCCTTATTACATTTATACACTGTAATACCTGAATGAGAAGGAGTAGCTTTACCATTGGAATGGTAATGATGAATACTCTTTTCTGGCAAAGTTGGATTTGACATTACTATTTTAGTAAATCCACTATTGGAAAGATGCGTGCCGCAGCAACAAATGATGGACGGAATGATGAATAAATCAAACATTCACCCCCCCAGTCAAGAGATCTGGGTAAAAAGCATAGTTCTTTTTCTCACTATGCTGCTCCAGTTTGGAACCAGCAATAGGCAAACCAGTCTTCACCCTGCTCCTCATTGCAATAGTACAGCCCAAGCTGCTAGCCAGGTCCTCCCTGGACTGGAAACAAGCACCCTGGGACCGGTTTCGGGGCATCACCCCATATCAGCCAGGCTAGCTTAATTCCAGTGACGCAGTGAGCAAGGGACCCACGTCTGGGCATACCCATCCCACTTAGGGCGAAAAGTGATACTGTAACAAATTAGGGATAAATGCTGAATAAATCAAACCCTCAATCCCAGTTAAGGGATCTGGGCTAAATCCATTGTTCTTTTGCTCACTACACTACACCAGTTTGGAGCCAGCCATATGCAAATCAATCTTGACCCTGCCCCTCATGGTAACAGTACAGCCAACTGCTAGCCAGGTCCTTCCTGCACTGGAAACAAGCATCCTGGAATCTGTTTCGGGGCATCACCCCTTATCAGCCAGGCTAGCTTGAATCCAGTAGCACACCAAGCAAGGGACCCACATCTGGACACGCCTATTCCACTTAGGACGAAAAGTGCTGCAGCAAGAAATGATGGCCGGAATGCTGAATAAATCACACTTTAATTTGTTTTAATTTTTTTTCCAAATAAACTCATGCTACAGAGCATATATGCTCAGTTGGTCTCTACAGTATGCAATATCTCTGTACCATCCCTCCATCTCAGGGTAGACCCGCTGTCCCCAGTGTTTTGCAACTCCTCTCTTAGCCAGCAGCAGACTGACCACTACAAGCTTACGGCAAGCTGGTTTCAATGTTTTCACATATCAGAGTAAGCAAATTTTAGAGGTACAATGTGCAGGTTCTGCCACTATCTCAGCAAGGACTGACGTTACCTGTTCCCAGAATTGGAATCTCCAAGGGCAACTCCTCGCCAGATGTAGGAAGTCTGCCCCGGGGAGCCACACCTGCAACAGTTATCATCTTCCCTAAGACCATACTTTCTAAGTCGCATTGGTGTGTAATACGTTTGATGGAGGTATTTAAAATTTACAATGCATAAGTTCCCATTTGAGGTGAGTTCCCCTGTTTGTGTGCAACAGAACACCCATTCTGCTTGTGTTGGGGGGTACATCTAGGACCTCGTTCCATTTGTCTCTAGAGAGGTTCTGAGCTGGACTTTGTCAGATTGTGGTGCGTTATAAAGTTCAGTGACCAGTTTTTGTCCGATCGGGGTGGTCTGAAGGGTCTGCAGTGCTGTCAATGCTGGGGGTTCCTCCAGAAATTGTGGAAATAGGCTACCGATAGAGGCAAATAGCCGCAGGTACGCAAGGTGCAGCAGCCGAGAGCCGTGTCCTATTTGAGTCATGGCTACCCATTCTATAAACTATCCTTCCGGGAACAGGTCTCCCATCGTTAACAGTTTTGCCATCGCTAGTAAATTTAATGCCTTGAGTTCCGACATGACCAATATTGCTGGGTGATGAGCCAAAAGTAATGCCCTCACATACAATGGGGTTTGCCTTCTCTTTGACTTAACTGCTGCCACGTCTCAGTAGTGCAATGTATGGTGGAGATTTCTGTTAACCTATTAACCTTACTATTGTGCAGGATCAGGGCTCTATGTGTTGTTGGATGTGCAGCTTCATGTTCAATAGGTAGATGTGGGGTGAGGTCCAGGGGGAAGATCCAGTAGTAAGCATACTGCACATGAGTGCATGGATAGTAGAGCCGCATGTTCGGGGCTGTGAATCTTTCTTGTGCAAATGGTAGGGTGTGCATTTCCCATACTTTTCTTGACTGTTTGCTCATCCAGATCAATGCCATTAGGAGGGAGTCGAGGGATTTAAAGAATGCTTGAGTGAGAGTGATTAGGGTTGTGTTAAATAGATAAAGACATTTTGGCAATATTATCATTTTCGTGATGGCGATTCAGTCAGCCATGGACAGTGGCAGATGTGACCATCTTCGGACCTGTTACTGCAGCTGGGAGAACGTTCTGCCATAGTTGCATTGTATCACCACCTCAGGGTCTCTGTGAATCCAGACTGGGTCAGTATGCCACGTTAAGGGGAATTCTACCTCGCAGGGTGGTGAGGAGCACTATAAAGGATTTCGCCCAGTTTATACAGAGCCCTGACAGTCGCTCAAACTGAATATATTCTGGGATGATTGGGTCCAGATATATTTCCTGGACGCTGATATAGACTACCATATCCTCTGCATACATCGAGATCTCCATTGGGAGAGGTCTAAATCGCAGTGCCGCTGCAGCGTTGTGCTGGCGTATTACACATGCTAAGGGTTCCAGTGCTAAGGTGAAGAGGATTGGCGACAGAGGGCATCCATGTCTTGTACCTCTGTGTATGGGTATTGCTTCAAATGTGAGCCCATTTACACTGAGACATGCTACAGGGTCCGCATATAGTAAGTTCACCCAGAGGAGAAAGGCAGGAGGCAATCACATCCTGAGCAGTATGGTGAACTTATAGTACCATTCAAATGATTGGTATGCTTTTGCAGCATTTACTAAGATTGCCACAGCCTTCAAAGAGGGGTCCAGTTGCTGGAACAGTGCAAATATGGTGCGCAGGTTCTGAACTGTGGAGTGATTGGGGATGAAGCCAGCTTGGTCCAGAAGGACCATATTGGTAAGGAGTGGTTGCCGTCTGGTGGCCAGTAATTTCACTAAAATGTTTGTGTCTGTGTTAATTTGGGATAGCGGCTAAAATGAAGAGCATTGGTTCAGGGATTTGTCAAGCTCTAAAATCGTTACCAGCAGGGCCTCCCTGAGTGAAGGGGGATCTTTTGCCTGTTTTATGCCTCTGTATATACCTTAAGTAGCTACGGGGGCCAAGAGGTCCGCAAAATCCTTGTAGAATTTTTCTGTCAGGCCATCTAAACCTGGGGCTTTATTATTGGGTAGCATGTGTGCTATTTCTTTAATCTCCTCATCCGTGATAGGCTGTGTTAGGTACTCTCTTTGGCCATCCGAAAGCCACACCAGGGCAATATCATCTAGGTACTGCAAGATTTTTGAGTCACTGCTCTCTCCTAGGAACAGTATAGCGGGGCATAGTATTAAGAAAATCTCTCTCCAATGGAAGGGGATGTCATAGCAGGACTCACCTTGGGCCCTTCTACCTTAATGATATGAGATTGCACACATGGAGATTTCATTAACATTGCCAGATGTCGTCCTTGCCTACCAACCTCCCCATATGCTCTTGCCACATGTCTGTGAGATATATAACACACTTTCTGCTCTGCCAGTTCCTCGTATTCAGATATCTGCACTCTTATATTTACTGGGGTAGTGGTTTTGGGGTCCCTCTCATATTCCTGTTCCAGTTTCTGTAAGCTGTCTTCTAGCCTCTATAGCTGGATGCAAATGTCTTTTAAAATACCTGCTCTCATTCCCATACACATCCCACGAATATTAGCTTTAAATGCTTCCCCGAGGGTTCAATCACTGTCTATCGAGTCTGTAGTCCACTATAGCTCTCCTCACTTAGTCTCGGAAGACTGGGTCTAGGAGCTCAGTCGTGTGTAAACGTCAGTGAAACTGTCTGGGTACTTGTATTGGAAAGAGCATGGTCAACAGCACTGGTACATGATCTGAGAGTGTTTTGGGCAAGTGTCATATATTCTGCATCCATGTGTTTACCCACTTGTTCCAAGCCAATATTCTAAGTTGGACCATGTGCTGTGGACAGTTGACATGTAGGTGCTCTCACTTCCCATCGAATGTCTGAGTCTCCACATATCCACAAGCCCAAAGTTTTCATTTTCAGTGCACATCTTACTTTTTTTACTTACTTTGATAACTTTATTTCGGTCGGTGACCATAAAAGTGCAAATAAAATATGTACAGGCACAATGATAAAAGACATAAATATGAGCAGTTAAAAAAATTATTAAACAGTAAGTTATCAAAAGAAAGCTAGGCAATTAATTCCTATTAACAAAAACAGTTCTTCTATGCCACATACCATACAGTGCACATCAGTTTGGCTGGATGCTGCCCCCTTGATTCCCCTTTCACCTCTCTATCTGGGTCGAAATATAGGTTTAAATCCCCTCCCCATAGAGGCGCAGAGGGCTGTATCCCCCTTAGCCGGCACCAGATGTGTGCATAAAACTCTGGGTCATTTACATGTGGGCTGTAGGTATTGAAGATAGTCAGCTTTGTGCCACATAGCACACCTTGAACCATCACATATCGACCCTGCTCATCCACTTCCGAGTGTATTACCTCGAATGGAATCCCCTTTTTGATCAGCAGCATGACCCCTCTGGCGTAGTTAGAGTGGGGGGAGGCTATAAGATATCCTGCCCATCTCGCCCTGGCAGATTCTGCCATTTTCCCTTTGAGGTGCGTCTCATGTACTAGCGCTATGTGTACTGTGGGCCTGTCAAGGTGCGGCAGCTCCTGTTTTTTTTTTTGGGGGTTGTTAAGACCCAACACGTTCCATGTTATGAAGCACAGTGGTTCAGCTTGTGGTGGTTTAGCCATTCATTTTAGGTGCCTGTCTATGTGTATGCTTGTCCGTTGTGCTCATCTCTACATGTCTGGCTGCTGAAATCATCATGTTTTTGTGGGCATTCAACTTGAAACCTACGACCCTCCGTCCCCCTCCCACTTCAGCATCCCAATCATGCTAAAGACAATGTCACTAACTACCAAATTACCCAAATACAATATGTTACTAATTACATCTGCACACGGCCCATTCATTGCAGTACATACAGACCCCTCCGGCATCCCTAGGACGGCTTTTGTTCTTGCAGGGTCTGTGTGGCCATCTCGAAGATCACTCGCACACAGACTGCTCATCCTGTCTCAAAGCTGGCCAACAGGAATCCTTTGTTCTGTGCCATCTAGCTCTCTTGCTCTTGCATGTGTTGTCAGTCCCCGTGATCTGTTTCACGTATTCCATTGCCGGTTTATGGGTGGTGCTGTTTTTCTTGGTGCCCTTGTAGTCGATTTTCTATTTGGTTAGGTATAACATAGCGTACTTGATGCCTTCTTTTTGCGGTTTATTTCTTTACTGTGACGTATTCTCTGCGAGCCACTTGTAGTTATGCCATGAAGTCCGGCATTTTCTTGGTAGTGAGCCTTCAACTTCAACTATTTTGTTGAGTCCATCCCTCCAGATCAAGCCATTGTCCTTTGACACATATATGTCCTCCTTCAGAAATCTGTTGAAAAGTTCTACCTTCCTGGTAGTTTCAAGATGGTATAATGCACATTTTCTATGTTTTATCCCACAATCACACAAAAAGCTCTCCATCTCATGAGACAAAAGGTGTACACCATTGTCAGTTAATAATACCTGTGGTAGACCTTCCCTTCCAAAAACATCTCTCAAAAATGTAATCACATGCTTGGTCTCAATTTCCCTTGTGAGACATATGTCAGGCCATCTGGAATAAATGTCCAAAGCTACAATCCCATAAGTTTTGCATCCATCACATGTGAAGGACCTAATATGTCCAAAGCAATTTCCTGCCAAGGAGAACATAGGTTGCACTCTGGGCTTTACAACATTCTCACTGAGAGCACTCTGCAAACACTCTCTCACCATTCTTTCCACCTGTATGTCCCTTCCCGACCACCAGTATGTTCCTCTAAGTCCAATCTAGTGCCCCAATATAATAGACGCTGGCTCCCTGATAATTTATCCTTGACATTCCAGAAACCTTTAATACTTACACTCCCTTTGTGTTTAACGCCCCAACCTTCTCTCATACAAAGGAGTACTGCCTGAAAGGCACTATCAGACTGCAATTCCCCGCTCATTTATTTTCTAAGATGGTTGCAGTGTCAATACTACCAGCCATCTAATCATCAAAAACAACCCCATCTTCACTTGTATCTTTATGCTGTTCTTGATCCATAGCAATTAATCTGGATAAGGAATCTGCAACCAGGTTTTTCACACCAGGAATATATTTAATTGCAAAATTGTACACTTGTAAGGCAATTACCCATTGTGTAATCTTGCCAGAGACAGCACCAATACCTTTTTTTCATAAATAACTCACAGAGGTTTATAGTCTGTTCTGACCTCAAACATCCCTCACCATTAGTGCCTCTAAAGTTTTCTTGTTGCCCAATACACTGCCAACGCCTCTCTTTCGATAACTGCGTATCTTGTCACCGGTTCCTTCAAACTTCTTGACGGAAACAAAATCGCTCTCTGCCACTCTCCTTTGCCTTGTAATACAGCTTCTAATCCTTTCAAACTGGTAACTGTGGCAAGGATAGACCTCTCTTTTTCAACTTAGGGGCATTACTAAGTTTCTCTTTTATCTTCATGAATTCAGCTGCACAATCAACAGTCCACATAAAATCTACCCCTTTCCTGAGAAGTTACCTTATGTTGATGCATGTTTCTGCAAAGCCCTTTACAAATGTACTATATTAATCAGCCTTGCCTGAGAACTACATCAGTTTATCTTTGTTGTCATGTAATTTCAACCGATGTATTGAGTTTACCAACTACCCTTTGGGATTAATACCTTCCACAGATAGTCAATTGAATTTCTCTTAAATTTACACTTTTCAACATTCACTGTAAGGTGTATTCCTCAAATCTCTCCAGCACTTGCTTCAGTCTGGAATCATGTTCTTCAGAATCTCTCCCAATTAGTAACACATTATCTTGCTAAATCTTTATTTCCTCCAAACCTTTCAATACCATTTCTAAAGTTCTATGTAAGACAGAAGCTACAGAAACAAGACAAAACGGCAATGTAGCATACCTGAATGTTCCAAAGGGGTTATAAATGTTGTAATGTCTCTTAACGTTTCATCCAATTTAATTTGATGGTAAGTCATTGTTAAATCAATGGTAGAAAAAAACATAGTGCCTTCCAGCAGTAGAAGTATGTCAGCAATATTTGGTAGGAGATTCTTATCAATCACTATATTCTTGCAGGAGCGGCTCCTCTGTAATTGCGGAGAAGTGTCGCCCCACTTCCCAGAGCCCGCAGATGATAAATAAAAGGATAATAACACCATGTTATTATCATTTTATTTATCACTGTCTGGGCAGCGATGGAGTTAAGCAATTGGTATAGAGTGGGCCAGGCATGGCAGGGAGGAGGAGTTGTGTGGACTTATAAGTATGCACGTCAGTTTGACCAGCCTTCTTAGGTTGGTCAAACAGACGTGCACTTATGTTTCTCCAATCCATCTGTGTTGAACAGCCGGGTTGGAGAAAAGCCACAGGCTCCCAGGCACTGCCTGAGCAGCAAACGAGGCTGCTCAGAACAATCCTGACGCTGCTCTCATGCTAGGTTTAGCATGAGAGCAGAGTCTGGATTGAGTGGAGAGCCTGTACTTTGAGGCTGATCCGATTTCTGTCCAGACAAGAGTAATGAGGCGGCTGGCTGTGTCAGCGGGAGGGGAGCATCAGGTAAGTCTGTATATTTGTATTTTATTCCTCAACCCCCGGCCTACCACTTGCATTCTTGATAAGTTCCCTGAGGCCTACACACAACCATAACTCTCCATTGGCCTTCTTAGAATTGGTGCTAACCATTCTGCACTTTCAACCAACTCGATGATTCCCTCAGATTCTAGTTTCTTCAACTCCTTTCTCGCATACTATCTCACAGTTATAGGTATATTGTGAAGCTTACCATTTACATGCTTAGCATTAGTTGTAAATCAACAAAGTTTATGAACGTAGCCCTTCTTGCATCCTAACTTGTGTTCAAATACATATGGAAATTTAAACTTCACTTCTTGAAAATCATCCATGCTTTTGCATTCATCACCTTTCTGCACTAGGTGATTTTCCTTTAAAAGAATAGGAGGGCTACTAATTGGGTCAAGTATAACTCCCAGGTGCTGTTGTTGAAACCAGCTTAATATGCTATCTCCTCTCTTTGATACACACATTTTAGGACTGATATACCTTTGCTTTTATTCTAGTGTGCCTTCAAAATAACCATGAAGTTCAATTGGTTTACCTCCATAAGCATAAGGCTTTATGTCAGGACTGTGTAAGTTAACCTTTCCTTTAAGCTTCACTTCTTAAAGATTATGAGAAATTATGTTAATGTATGCTCCAGAATCAATTAGCATGTTTTACCTTTCACTATTCACTCTTAATGTATCCATGGGGGAGTTATTGTTTATCTCTCCCACTTGCAGAACTATCTGAACTCATTCATAATCGGAATCTCTTTTATTCCCACCGTCATTGTCATGTATCTCGCACACATATTTCCGTGAGAAAAATTTCATACTACAAAATGTGACCCATTGTTTGCTAAAATTACATGTAGATTTGAAAGCAGGAAACCTCTTATCATTAGCCATATCCCCTGACTTCCCACATTTTTAACATTTGCCTAAAAACTCTTTCTTCTTCTCATCCTTGATATATTTTTTCTTCTCTAGTTTCCTTTAGTTTTATTGGCCACTGACACTTCTTCCCTATTCGTTTTTTCTCTTTTTATAGTCTCTACACAGTTGAGAGCGTTTTCTATGATTTTAGCAACTACTCATCTACCATTGGTTCATCTTTCTTTCAAAGTCCTTCTCACACACTCTCAACATTACAACCTAACATGACTTCATCCCTTAGTCTTTCTTCCACTAGCCCTTCAAGCTAACATAATGAGGTGATTTCTTAAATCTGTTACATAATTTTCAACAGGCTTTCCCTCCTTTTGATTGTGTTTGGCAAAATTATACCTTTCTAATATGGTGCTCACTTTAGAGAGATAATGCATATCTACCTTTCTTATTCAGGTCTCATATTCATTTAGGTCTTCAGCATCTTCATCAGTATTCTCAGGTTGGTGGTCAAAAACTTCCTGACCGTCAGGGTGTAGACAATGCAATAACACTGCGGTCTTTCTGTCTGATCCGAGACTTGTGCCACATACCCTGGCATGTCTCTAAAAAATCTTTCTCCATTTCTGCCATTTAATTGGTGGTACACCAAAGATTGTCAAAAAAATGGAGGAGCTGTAATATTCTGCATAGTTTCTCCTGTCCTAAATAGCTCTAATGAGGTTACATTGTTTTTATCAGTTCTATTTAATTATTATTGACACTTGATCAGCGTGCCCAAAAATTACCTGCAAAGATATTATGGTTAAATCGTATGCAAAACAAATACTCCCTGCAGGAAGGGAGTAAACATTTTTGTTGTAATGGAAAACAGGTGTGAGAGATCAGCAAGCAAATACTCAATAAATGAGTCTCACAGCTGACATGCTTTAGCTGAGGTGTTAAGAACAGCAGACACACAGACAGGAAGAGGAAGTTGGAAGAATTGCAGCCACACTTGTAGCAAGGTGGGCGTGTCACCAGTTATGAAAGCACCAACATCTGGAAACACCATCTTATTAATGAGGTTTATGTCTATAGCAGCAAGGTTTTATGGGAAATGTAGTTTTTCCTCGAAAGACACGCCTCTGCTATGCAAAGGTGGGTGCGTCACCGTGAAAAATTGCAGACATGCCTTTATAACAATATAGTCTAATGGAAGGTGTGCTTGTCACTGTGAAGAAAAGGCAGAATCTCCCTCAGCCGACACTCTCTAGCTGACGAAGATGACCTTCCAGGCGCACACCCATGGAAGGGGCTACTCTCGCAAATATTCAACTGAATAGACGGAGTGAGGACGGGTGAGGAATGACAGTGGCCGATGCTCCAATACAGCGTGACAAGAAGCTCAATGGCACATCAGCTAAATATCAGTGTCTTAGAAGATGCCAATGGGCCACCCAAGTAAGTGATCAGAAAAATACTCCAACATCAGCGAAACGTCATTGCGGTTCAAGACCTCACGCAGGCTCATTCTATGTTGAAGGACGCTTCTTGTTGCCTAGCAACAACCAACGCATAAGTGGTGATTCTGGTTCCTAGTCAGAGGGGCACTAGCTGAGTTGAAATGCATGGCAAGAAAGCGTGTAACACAATACAACGTAATGTCAGTTATAATTCTTACGAATGCCACTTATTTAAACAATGATGTTCCTGTTGCTTAACTCGCTATCTCAAGCCTCGATTTCCCTTATGATCCTAGCTTCAAAGGCAACAGTCATACCCACAACAGCTAGTGCAATAAAAATCATGTCACAGACGCCATCTCTGTAGAACTGCTACAATTCAACTCCTCAGAGCTCATAAACAATCCTTTTACCCAAAAAGGTGACAGTAGAGTGCTACCAGGAGAATTGAGGTAGTCAGCGGTTTCAGTAGATTTGATTTCATAACCCTCGGTGGTTAGGTCTTCTTCCCTTCCAATGGGTCTGGTTTCTCAGGATCCCATCTCATCGCCAGTGTAAAAAGGTGCCTCCGCAAAAGGAATCACTCCAAACAGCAATATGAAGTTTGAAGAAGGTCTATCCATAAGTCAGAGGACCTCATCCATCAAGCCTCTGGTCATGATTATTCCCTTGCTGCATTAAAAATGTGAATGCAAGGAGTCCAAAGAATATGGACATCAGTAAATTGTAAGTGAGGAGGGTGAAGGTATTGTAGGGTGAAGGTATTGTTTATGTTTCAAATACTGAATTTGTCTTCAGTGGGCGTAAACAAAGACATAGGCTTGAGCAGGGAGGCCGGGCTCTGAAGAGGCACCTTCACTTTATGACAGTAGGGGATGAGACAAGAATGGAGATAGGGAGGTAAAGATAGTTTGGTTAATATGTTTTTGAGTGATCCAGATGTCTGTAGCTACGTGATTTAATATTAGTATGCGAGGTAAAGGTGCCTCACTGGCTGCAAACATTACGTTCCAGACTCATTTAAATGTAACTATGTTTAAAAAAATGTCTCTGCCAGTTAGTATAAATCTCACAAAGGAATTTCTTCACCTTGTGCTATCATTTTGGTAATATCAGTTTTGGTCTCCCAACCATGCTTCTTAAATTATATCTCATTGTTATTGGAATAAACCAGAATGTATTAAGGTTGTTGGTGGGGTTGTGCCTGCTACTTTGTGATTTAGAAGCAGAATGTATGCCGAGCCATGCATCTTTTATTTATTTTTTGATGCGGTGTGTACTAATGGTGAATTCCATGAGTGCTAACCATGGATATCTGTATTTATCCTGGTAGGGGAAGAAAAGAGATGGGTAGAAGGCTAGAATTAATCTCCACCACTGATAATTTCTCAGGACCACGTTCTGCACTGTCATCTTATTTTTTCCGCTATGCCATTTCAAACTGAGAAACTCATGTGCCAATGTGCTACCATCCAAATACCAGCTCGTCTTGATTGGCCTTAAGTAAGCCCGCAAGGTTGAGTGCATGTGGTAGATAATGAAGCATCTGTACCAACGAGTGGTCAGAGAGATGTGCGGGCAGATGTTGGACACTCCTAACTTTATTACTTAGGAGTTTATCAACCAAGAAAAAATCTATTCTAGAGGAGTGGCCATATTTCTAATTCCTAAAGGTAAACCTATTAGTTTGGTCCGCCATGAGATGCCAAATATCTATTAAACCCAAATCATCTTTAAGCCTGTACAGGCATTCTCGCATTCTAGGTAGGTTTAAAACTTTGCCAGGAGGGTGTCTATCTTTTTTAGGATCTAACAAAATGTTGTAGTCACCTCCCAGTATAATTGGTGAGGACTGTAATATCAGCTGTGCATACAAATATTGGAAAGGCGCAGGATCATCCATGTTAGGGCCATAGTATCCCATCAAGGACAGTACACTATCTCTGACTTTTATATTTGCTATGGCCCACCTGCCTCTTGGATCTACAAATTGTCCTACCTACATACAATGCGATGCTTTTTTAACAATAATGGAAATGCCCTCAATGTTACATGATTGATTTGTTCAAACAGACTTTTCAATCCATGTTTTATGATTTCTAAGGGGATGCGTTTCTTGTAATATGATTATATCGCTTTTCAGCCGTTTAAGATACTCAAAACGTTTTAGTCATCTCCCCCCTCGTTCTTAACCCTTTCACAATCCATGTCACTATTTTCAAGTCGCCCATTAGATTTGGAATCTTTCCTGCTGCTTTTGACTCCAACCCTGTTTTCTATACAGTTTACATATCGGACAAATACATTTTTTGTTTTTTTTCCCAATGCTCCCCACCCAAAAAAAGTTCCAATAAGCGTGAAAAATAAAAATAAAAATGTGTGTGTAGCCCCACCCTGGAGAACCCTCCCCACTATCATTGAGCAGTTGCCCAGTTTGAGGACCGCAATCGAACAAGCAAAAATTGGTTTGAGACAAGGTAGGCTCATCATGTTACTTATCCCTATTTGTTTTCATACGTTCCAGAAATATCTCCACCTCTTTTGGGTCTCTAATGTTATAGGTTTTATTACACCACAATATGCGTATGAGGGCAGGAAATTTCATCTGGACAGTGGCTCCTTCCGCCATAAGGTCTTGCATAAATTTTCCTGGGGCCCATTGCCTGTCGTCCGTAGTTTTGGATATTTCAGCACAAATTTTGTAATTATATCTGTCTTATCTGACGGTGCCAGAATTTAGAGCCGTGTTCAGGATATGTTCTTTTATTGAATAGGATTTGAAGTTGACTAGGACTCTGCAAGGATTTTTCCTATCTTTATTGAGCCTAAATGGGTCCCTATGGACCCTTTGTATGTCTCCATCCAAATCTTTTTTGTCCATTTCCGGTATGAAACTTTTTAGGAGATTCACTACGAAGGCCCATATGTTGTGACCTTCTTGACCTTCAGGGATATTTAGTAAGCGTAAGTTATTTCTCCTAGAGTTATTTTCTAGGGTCTCAATTTTGTCCCAAAGTTCTCTCTCTGATAATGATGCTTCATCCATATCACTCTGACAGAGCCTTACTTCCTCCCTAATTTGTTCCAAAGCTGTTTCAACCACAACCACTCTGTCTACAAGTGCATTAACCTTAGTCTCCAGAGCTTCACAAGTAGCCTGAATTTTTTCCTGATTTCTCTCAGATTGAGAAAACCCAATTTTCCTCTCCTTTAACAGTGAAGCCACAAGGTCACCAATATCGCCCCCCCAAAGGAGTAACCACACATTGACCACTACCTTGGTCCTTGTCAGAGTTGCTTTGTTTTGGGTGACCCTCAGGTTGTGGGGTCTCTTCTAGTATGTCGTTGGTAAAATTAAATATAAAGCTTTAGTCAGTTCAAGGTGAGAAAAGGTAGACTTTGGATCAAACACTTCTGTTAGATCAACAAGTTATTGTTGTCATATGACTAGCAAAGGAAAATTACTTTAAAGAAAATGGTTAGGGTGAGGTTCCCAATTTGATAGTGTGGGATGCCTATAGAGCCGTTCTTTGAGGAACATTAGCTGGTATAGCGATAGTTAAAAACAAACTGAAGAGGCTAAAAATATCACTCTTAGAAGCTGCCTTGCTAGAAAAACAAGCAAAAGTAGAAGTAACAACCTCAGAAGAAGAACAAAACATTTTGAAAGATAAAACTATGAAAGATACAGGAGCTGGATCTATTCTTGGAGGAAAAGATAAGAAAGAGATAGCAAGCTAGTTTCCTGTCAAATTATGAGTATGGCGAGAATAGCGGTAAACTCTAAGCTAGGAAGCTTAAAACCAAGTCTAACAAAAAAGATAACTGCTATCCATAAGCGAAACAGTGGGCAGATATTAGAAGACAAAGAATGTATTGAAGAAGCCTTCAATCATTTTTTCCAGTCATTATGCGAAGAGGATCTTGCACCTCTACCCACAGTAGTGGACGCTTATCTAAATAAGGCAAAAATCCGGAAGCTAGATGTAGACTCCTGCAAAATTTTAAATGCAGAAATTACCCTGAATGAGGTACTAGATGCAATAAAAAAAACTCAAAAAAAGTAAAGCAGCAGGGCCCGATGCTATACCTAATGAACTATATGTAGCTTTAAAAGATTATCTGGCCCCTAAACTAACTGATCTGTTTAACAGTATCTTTTTTGAGGGTCATTCAATTCCTAAATCTCTGAACTAGGCAACGATTAGCTTGATTTTAAAACCTGGTAAAGATCCCTCTTATTGTGAGTCATATAGGCCAGTCTCGCCTCTCAATGTAGATTATAAAATCTTTACTCAGGTTTTAGCAAAAAGACTTGGCTCCCTTTCTGATAAGCTTATACACGAGAAACAGAAGGGCTTTTTCAGAGGGAGACAGCTGCATGACCTCACACACCAACTGATTGGGGCCATCGATATTGCAGCCCATGAGAAGGTACACCTAGCAATACTTACTTTTGGTGCGGCCAAAGCTTTTGACCGTGTAAATTGGTCATACCTACAAAAAGTTATTCTACATAACAACTTAGGACAAAACTTTTCTAGTTCAATAGCAAATATCTATTCGGCTGCGATGGGGAAAATACTTATTAACGCAGCATATCAAACAGTTTTCCAATTAAAAAAAACACTAGACAGGGGTGTCCTCTCTCCCCACACCTCTTTAATCTACATATAGAGCTGCTAGCTAATGTGATTAGGACCTCTAAAGAAATGATCCCTTTTAGCTTTAACAGTTGGGAGGTAAAAGTGGCATTATATGCCGATGACTTAATGATCAATTCGAGCTATTTAAATAAGACATTTAACAGCATAAGTAGCTTACTAACTGGTTTTGGAGAAATCTCGAGATACCAAATAAATTACCAAAAAACTGAGGTAATGGATTGGAACATATCGACCCCACAATTTGAATCCAAAGAAAAAAATAGATATCTCGGGATTCAAGTTTTAAGGAATATCGAGGATATTGCCCAGGCAAATTTGGAGTTAAAAGCTAAAGAGATGAGGAAATTATTGAATTAATGGAGCTGCCTATCCCTGACTTTTATGGGGAGGGCCAATGTAATAAAAATGGCTATCCTACCAAAGTTAACTTTTGTTTTTAATAAATCCGTCTGGAGTTTAATTCACTGCATATAAAAAAGATACAGAGTGAATTGAATACTTTAATTTGGTCGTCAAAAATGGCTAGGATAGCTTGGAAGAAACTGAGTCAGAAAAAAAGGGATAGCTAGTCCGACTCTCCTGTTGTACTATAAAGATTTCGATTTCAAGAACATTAGTAATCTTTTTGAGACTACGAGTCATATCCCGCTTATTGGAAAGCAGTAACTAAACATAACCACTGCCTCTACAAGTTTGGCCACCAAAAGGTTTTCAGAAAAGTCAAGTTAAAGGTGCCCAGATCAGCATTTAAACTTTGGTCAGACTTTGATCAGACATAAGGAAAATATGGAAAAATCCGTACTACAGCCCCCAAGCACAGATATGGAACACTCCAGGAACTCCTGATTGTTTGAAGGACTCACTAGCACTTCCTCTGAAAAGGGTCAGAATTGCAAAGTGGGGAGATCTTTTGGAAAATGGCAACTTAAAATCATGCGACCATCTAGTGGAAATAACGGAGAATGGAATATCTAGGTTTAAATTTTACCAACTGGCTGGCTGGTCTAAAGATCAAGCAACTTGGCCGGGCTATGTTGCAAACCTAGAGGGTGAATTCCATACATTTGCTGGGAAGAAAGAAGTATCAAAGTGGTACTGGTACTTGGTGGAGAAGAAGGATGCTGATTATGATATTCCAGATCAAAAATGGAAGAAGACCTTTCCGGCTCAAGACTTGCAACAAGCTTGGCAAGTATCCTGCACTTATTTATGGCACATTATAATTTCCACACCTCTTAGGAAAAATAATTTGTTTACTTTGCACAGATCTTATTGGACCCCCGAAAAGTTAAAAATGAATTCCGAGGTGACGAAAAAATGCCCAAAATATGGTGAGAAGGAAGCAAATTATATTCATATGTTCTACTCTTGTCACCACCTTGATTTATTTTGGAGTGAAATTGGTAAGATTATTGATAAGAGCTTAAATACGTCTATTAAGGTAAGAGCCTTCACCTTTATTTTTGGCATTCTGGATAATGAAGAACCCAATAATATAACAAAAAAACAGAAACACCTTTTGTTTACACTCATGCTACTTGCTAGACGCGAGATTTGTATTAATTGGATTCTTCCTTCTCCCCCTCAGGTTGTTGACTGGGTTCGTTCAGTAGAAAACGTTAGGAATTTGGACAGAGTCAGAGGGGATTGTAGGCGCACAAATCAATGGGAATTATGGGACGAATATAGGTGGTTGGAAAGGCTGTCCAATGAGTTAAACAAATGCGATTATGAATCTAATGAGTTTACAGGGGCTGGAACAGTGACACGTTAACTCATGAAAGACGTTGGCTTTAAGGCATGGCTCCCACCTCATTTCCGAGGTGACCCTGTTGCTTAAACAACAAAGATCGCATAAATGAGGACAAACATTTAAAAAAAAATGTAATGAAGCATCTGGTATAGTGAAAGGAAAACATACCTGCTTTGTAGCTCCTTTTGAGATATCTTCCCACTGATTCTACAGTATATCTTTCTTCCTTCGGTCATTCATTCCTACTTCTACTTTATCCATCCCTCCCTTCTTATTCTTCCTTTCTTCCCCTCCTTCCTCCCTTCCCCTCCTTCCTCCCTTCCCCTCCTTCCTCTTCCTTGCTTGCTTCCTTCTGTTCCTTCTTTCCTTTCTCCATTGTTGTTTCCTTCCTTCCTTTCTCTTCTTCATTGAAGTATTGCCTACTTCTTGCTCACTTTGGCTCCTTTCTTTCCACCACACTCTATACAAGCCATTGTTGGAGTGACTATAGCATCTAACAAATTTGAGTTTACCACAGAGGCTAGGTGCTTAGATTATTGTGTAAGCCTAGCTAAACGAATTTTACGTTGGTCAGGCACTGAAGGGAAGACTCTTTGAATTAAAGATTTAGTTAGAATGTAGGTCAGACTCCTGTTCTTAACGTATTGGCCCTGTGAAATTTTGCTTTCAGAGTCTGGTAATAAGAAGGCCAAATCCTGCCACTTGGCTTTACTTGACTGCAGAAAAATTATCAATTTCAAATCAAATACACTTGCAACGTTGGCCAATTGTTATTAATGTAACACACAACCATAATATAAGAGACTAGCGTACCCGTCGCGCATTGCTGCGATCTCAGAAGAAAGGACATTTAAGGAAACTTGTTATGATAACATTTCATTTACGTTGTGTCATTTTTTTTAAACCTATTCATTTTAATATGGAAAACATTTTAAAGTGCTGTTTTAATTCTGTATATTTATTCAAGTGCTTGTGGATACATTGTATTTTTTCTTTTTCCGTCTGGTGCGTACACGAATAAATCAGAAGGTTTTCGGACGCGTGAGCTGGCCACATACAGTTGTCCATGTGAGAAGCACAGATTCTCCAAATCTAGTCCACACACTTGCAGCGATTGTCCTTGTGCTTTGTTGATGGTCATTGCAAAAGCGAGTCGCACGGGAAACTGTAAACGTTCAGTATTGGAAAGATTGTGAGGGCCCTGGGGGCCGATATTTAACACATTTGTTTCTTTTTTTTGCCTGAAACCTTCACTGGAGTGTACTCAACAACTTTTAACAATTTTTTTTTTTTTTTTTTTTTGCCACACAACCTTTGCGGGAGTGTACTCAACAACTTCCCAAAGTTCCATGGCGATCGAATAAATGGTGTAGTAAGGCATAAAGGACAAACAGACATACTTTCGTTTTTATATATATAGATTATTAATTGATAAAAGTGTTATGCCAAATTGCCAAATTGTAAAATACTGAAGGCCTTCCACATCTTTGAAGAATTCATGTAGGTCTAACAGAAAGAAGAAGTATAGCCGGTGACTAATATTCTAGCCCTATGTAGCAGGATTCCTAAGTGAACTGTTACACTTCTAACTAACCCGTAAATTTTCTCAGTAAAATAGTGAGGTGATGTTTGTAAAAATGGGTGAATCAGACTCACTTCTGTTCTTTGGTAATTTTGATCTTTAGGTAAGATGCATGGATTTTTGGACTTTACCCAGCAGTTTGTGAAAACTGAATAGAAACCAAGGGCCTAATTTGGATGTGGGTTGGAAAGCCTCCGACTGCAGGTCGAAGGCTTTCCGTCCGGCATCCAAGGTTGAAATCCGACTGCTGTATTACAATGACACGGGTCAAATTTGAAAGTGGACGGTCATTCCAAGTGGCTTCCAATGGCCAGTCAGAACCACCTCATAATCCCGGCGTTTCAGCCGTCGTGATTGTGATGTTGGTTTTCAACAGGCTTTCCATGTCAGGCTTTCTGACATAGAAAGCCTGTTGGAAAGATACTTTGGGGGCCCCTAGCAGGCCTCCCTTCTCTCTACAGCATACAGTTGTGGGATGGGCGGACACTTATGGTGCCCTCCTGCAAATCCCTGCATCATGTGAGGGCACAATGAGGTGCCTGCCACACTGTGCAGGAATTTACAGTAACTCCCATTTCTCTATGGGATGCTGTGCTGCGGTTGGTTTCTAACCACCGCAAAAGCTCCCATAGTTAAATGGGGAGTTGCATTGTGATTGCGGTTTCGACCGCCGACCCGAGTTTGATCATTTTCAAAACTGCAGGGATGTCGGTCTGAGGCAAATCCGGCCAACATCCTAATCAGCCCCACAGTCCCTGTCTTCTAGTATGATGCAAACTTTTCTGACACTGAAATACAGCAAGCTACATGTAGCCAATATAAGGCTGGCTCAACTCCTTCTCTTGTATTAAGAGAACTACCTATAATTTCATACCTGTGCACTTTCTGGAATATGATCCTCAAATACTAATAAAAAAGCCATGAAGAATTAGTACTAGCTACAGCAACATATCAGCTTGATTGGTTAGCAAGGGCACAGTAAATTAAAAGGAAAGTTATACACAGTAATCCAAGATGACACCTGTCATCTGCAAACAACATGATCGGTCAGGTGTCAACGACATTCTGCATGCACCATCAGCCTTCCCTTAACTGCAGCAACCTGAGCCTCAGAGGTTTTTGAACACCATGCTCCCATGCCTGGCAAAACATGAATGGCAAGTGTTTTTCCTTTAGTTATAACCACGATATCCTCCATACTGTCTTTTTGCACAGCATATTTAGCTTCATATATTCCCAATGCTTTGTTGTTATGTTTTGTAATCTTCTTCATCCCTTTGAATTTCCTTTGCAGTTTTGAGGGGGTGTGTTTGTTTCCCCATTTATTGCCAGTTTTGCCTTTTTCCCTTGACTGAGACACAGGTTATGCTGTTTCTGTCTATGTATGTTACTTTAGTTGTAGCACATTTTCTATTAATTACTGACTCAAATGTTTTTGGTGGACGTATTTTGTCTCTTTGGTCAGCTGTGCTTAGTTTAATTCGCTTATGACTTTTTTCTAGGTGAGTCTTTTTCTTTTGGAGTTTATACATCATTTCTTTTCTCCCCACATTGTGGTTAGAGTTTTCTTGACTGTGCTATGTATTTCACATTATTGTTTTTCTTTTTCTGTTTGTTGGGTAGATCACTTAAACTAGATTATCCCTAGCATAAAGCTAAATCTAGAATAAAGTGATTCTTTTTTTGACATTTTAGCCATCCTTCATTTAAAGATAGCCATCAAAGGAGTTGTGCTTTTCATCGTTGGCATAATATTCACTCTCATACGGTGGTGACGGGGTCACCAAATGATGGCTATCATTGGCTTCTGATGGAAAGTCCAGGTTTATCATGTTCAAATGGGACATAATCTGGTTAAGGTTGGGTGTAGCAGATGGGCAGACTCGATAAAAACTACAAGCAAATCCATGTTTGCTGTAATTGAAAGCTATATTTATGTTTAAACTAGCAGCCCGCCCCGGCTTTGCCCGGGGCAGAAGGGGGCTGGGGGCAGCATTTTAAGCCTCTGTGCACCCCCCCCCCGACAATGCCCAGTCCGCATCCCTCCCGCCCCGACATTGGCCATACCGCCTCCCGCCTCCCGCCTTGAGCCTTGTGCCTTGAGCCTCCCGCCCCCGCCCCCGCCACGACATTGGGCATAGCGCCTACCGCATCCTGCCTCCCGCCTCGCGCCTTGCGCCTTGAGCCTCCTGCCCGCCTCATGCCTCCCGCCTCAGCTTTGTAACCCCCCCAGGTCCCGACTTACCTCATCCGCCGCTCCTCCCTACGCTGGAGTGTTTACCTCTCCACTGCTTGACCGCTTGTCAGCTACCTCATCCGCTGCTCCTCCCCGCGCTGCCACTGCTCCTCCGCTTCTCGCCGCTCCGCAGCTCCTCCCGGCGCTCATGTTCTCCCCTCTTCCTGTTGCTGGTGAACTCCGCTCCTCCCCTCACGCAGACGCTCCTCCCGGCGCTCATGTCCTTGCTCTTCCTGTTGCTCGTGAACGATGCTACTCCCCTCACGCATACGTCGCGGCCGGCGCTACTTGCAAGGGACTACTTTATTTTTATTTCTAAATATTTTAAACAACGTTTTTTTTTCTTTTTATGTAGCCTATGTCCTTCTGCTTGCCCTGAGGTTTTCTAAGATGTCTTGGGTGTTCAGATTGGTGGTGTAGTTTTCGAGTTTACCTGGCTCAAAGGTGCAAGTTCTCTCTTTATAATAGTAGTATAGAAGAGATGACAAGAAACACTTGCCTACATTAGTTCACGGGGAATTAATGGGGTTTTGCCCAAAATAAAAACGTAGTACTTCCTAGCAAAATGTCTATCTAACAAACGGGACTGCTCTGATGCCTATGTTCTGAAATCGTGAGACTGGTGTAACCTTTCATTCACCCCACCTGCCTTACAATATATGACTCAAAACCTACATTGAGGAAGCAGGATTTGGAATTTTAAGGAAGCAAAATGTTGAAGTGAAGAACCTTTTTTGGAGGTAATTTTAAATTGCAAATCCACATTATTTCAAATGCTCTCGCAATGTAACCCTCTTCAGGCAGATTGTAGGAAGAGTGTATGGGAACATATCCAGTTTATCTGCCATGTTTTTATCAGTTGTGAGATTGAAACTCCCTCTTGTGTAGGTGCATCTTTGCATGTCACGATAAATACGTATTGAAATGTTTGTGTGCCCCATCATAGCAGCGTCTACAGCTTTACTTTTTTAAAAAACTGTTTGACTGGGAAACGCTTAAAATGACCCTTTTTTTGAAAATTTTCTTTGAGACAGAACTCCTTTCTAAAGCATGTTGGGGGAAGTTGGGCTCCCTCTGTTTGTTTACTCCACTGTCTTATCCATGGAGGGTTTTTACTGTTGCTACTATCAAATTTCACCAGCCGCCACGGACATTACATGGCATCAACCTCAATACAGAGTGTTGTGCAGGTACAAGGCATTTTATGTCTTATTGCTTGGCCTTCAGAAGATGTTATTTGCTATCATGCCACTAAACACCAGCAGGTTAAGACCGATACACGTAAGACAGTGTGATAAGTGGGCTACCCATAAGCTGATCAGAAAGATCCGAGCTTTCATTCCCCCAGAGTCATTGAAAACTGTGGTAATTGCCCTTGCAATATCCAAATTGGATTACGGCAATGCACTGTACCTTGGAATCCAAAAGCAATATCTAAGCAAGCTTCAACGTTTGCAGAATGCGGCAGCCAGATTCATTTTGAACATTCCCAGACACGAATCAGTGGCTCAGCGACTGGTGTCACTTCACTGGTTGCCTGTTAGAAAAAGAATAGCTTTCAAAGCATTATGCATCACATTTAATGCACTTCATGGCAGAGGTCCACTCTATCTGACCTCTAGAATAAAATACAATGCTCCAACGAGGAATCTTAGATCGGTCAGTCACAAGTTGTTGCAAGCACCTAGATTCAAACAAGTGCGTTGGGGCGGCAGATGTTTTTTGGTAAGAGTGACCAAACTCTGGAATAGCCTACCCATCTCAATCAAAAGCAGTCCGAACCTCATTATGGTCAGAAAACATTTAAAAACCTGTTTTTTTCAAACAGACATTAAAACATACAGGCATTTTCTCTGACGTCGATTTCTTTAGTGTCAGCGCCAAGACGCCTCCGGGCATTCGTTGCGCTTTATACATTTTTTAATTAAATCAAATCAAATCAAATAAGTACAATGTACTCGGACTTTTAAACCCAACTGCAAAATTTAACACAGTAGACAAAAATAACTTCTTACATTTTATTGCTTGTCCAGAAGAGCGAAAGAAGCATAAACCAACAAAACAAAGGGTAGGTTTCAAGGCATAACAAAGAAGCAATTATCAGTGAGGGAAAATAGAGACACGTTTGAAGAGACAATTGAAAATGAACATCATCATGTACTGGCCTGTTATACATATTGTCGCAATATTAACCACTTCCATGCTAATGACAAGGTCAACTCGTCATGGGTTTTACCTGCCCTGTGCTTATGACAAGTTGACCTTGTCATGAACAATGGGGAATCTGAGATTGCAGCACCCAGCGGGAAAACCCCTTAGCAGCCAAGGTGTTATAGTCCAAGTTGAGTGACTTCCACATTTCTCCTCTCTACTTGTGCCAAGGGGCCCACATTTGTATCCCATTTTTTGGGGCACCCTCTGTTGCGATTGATCATTTCTTCTGCTAGCATGCACCAGTCCATGTCGTACCCCGACTCCTCATTTCCTGGTAACATTCTGTTTAGCTGATCCCAACCCCAAGGATAACCACAGCTAACCATATCTATTTGGGGATCATCGCCTCAGATATTTAACACACAACATTTGGCTATATCAGACACATAGTGTTCCATCACATCGTTCATGGTTTCCAGTATTTTCATAGATTAGGGTAGGTCCATAGTACATGGAGAAATGTACCCACTTCCCCAAACCCTCTACCACAGATGTCCGTGGGGCATCTGCCCAAGGCATGGAGCGCCATACGGGAGTAGCAGGATTGATGTAAAATACCCATTTGTATTAGCCTAATCCCAATTTTAATGTCAATCTCCCATTGTCCACCCTCAAGGTCCCCTTCCTCAGATTCCCATTTAATCTTAAGCTGTTGCAGGATCTCAGCAGGATTATTAATCTTTTTTTAAAAATATATTAGTGAGATCACCCCCTTACTGAGTGGCTCCAATAATATATGATCCTCCAAAGAAAGGTAAGGAGTCTTCGAACAAGGTGTGTCTAGGGATATGCGCTGCTAGTGCATTTCTGAGGTGAAGGTACTTATACATTTCTGTGAGACTCAGTTTATACTGACACTACATGTTGGTGAATGTAAGCATGTCCTTACCTTGCCAAACGTACCCCACTTTCAAAACCTCTGGAACCTACCCACTTCCACTAGGCTTTTGCTCATTCAAAGGGGCATCATTTTAGTCAGCTTCTCTTTCCACCCCAGAAAGGCCATCTTGGTGCATGGTAGCAGTTGCTGTGAAGTTGTCACCTCATATAGTGCCCCCAAGTAGTCCTCCTGCCCCAGGCCATCCTCTCCAATCAGATTGCCAGTTCATCCCAGAGAGCGAATGCCCAATCATTAATTACAGGTAGAGTGGCCCAATAGTATTTTTGTATATCAGGAAGACCGATCTCACCATCGTACCTTGCACACATAAGTTTCTTTAGAGCTATGTGCAGCTCTGCCGTGTCCCAAAGGAGGTGGATGAGTAAGGCCTCAATTTTGACAAAAAGTTTGCCACAGACTTGATAGGGGGTATCTTGCAGATCATAGAGCATTCTGGGTAATGTCATAATTTTGAACATCACCGCTCTTCCTTGTAGGGAGGGTGGTAAGGTTCTCCAATGCTGTATGTCTGCGGCAAAGCAGTCCAGAATGGGAGTGAGATTATTATGATGGAATAGTAAGGGGTCTTTTGTCACATATATCCCTAAGTACTTTAACCAGTTTTCAGTCATTGGTATGGATATATCCTCTCACATCTGGGGTCTGGGGCCCGTAATCAAGTGCATGAGGGACTTGCCCCAGTTAATGGTGTATCCTGAATATTTCCAAAAGATTTGTAGGATATACATCAGTCTGGATATGGTCTGGGTGGGGTCAGTGATATAAAATAAGATATCATCTGCATACAAGGAAATAGGCTCTTCCCAAGTCTCCCCCCCCCCAGTTCATTCCTTGTAATAGAAGATGGCTGACGGAACAGAGGGTGCTCCCTAAGCTCCCCTTGCGCAAGGATCAATATCATTCTAAATTCCTGATATGCCCTGGCCGCCCACCCTCTGAAAAAGAATAATCCACACCAGAATGAGACAATGAAAGAACCTACCGTTGGAGGGCCCACTCATCCCTGGCTATGACGGTCACGACTATGAGGGTGATGGCAATCCCATTGCCCCTGAGTACGGTCCGAGGTGAGTGCATGCCTTGCCTCCACCTGAATACTGCATGCCCTGCCTTCACCTGAAAAGTGATGACTATGTCACATGCCATGGCCGCCAAGGATGGGTACCAGAGGCTGCAAGGGACCTTGACCTAAACAACCACAGTCATTACACACTAGTGTCGAACCGCGCCTCCTGGCAGAGGCCAGCTACATTTCCCATTGCACACCCCATGAGTCTTGCTCCTGTCAAGAGCATGCACAGCCCGGAGTCTCTGTGCTCCTGGCTGGAACCGTGTCATGGACCTGACCTTCCTCTCATCATCCACGGAAGTGGGCACATCTGGCGGCAGCAATCAAGTTGGCACTAACTTCCGATTCAGCTGGCCAATTGAATCCAAACTCAAGAGGCCCCCACATCTCCACAAGCAGAATATACTCTTCCCTTGTACTTTCCACTGTGACCCAAATGGAGCCTTGTCGCTGTCCCACTCTACCTCGCAGCTCTCAGCAAAGCCCATCCCGATATGGTAATCCTGTCTTATGGAGGTGGGAGTCCCATGAGACTCCACTTCTGGGCCAACATTAGTGTTTTTCTATACCACGGAGAGAGCAGCAACTCAACCAAATAAATGATTAAATATCAAATAAGATATACAGTACAATTCCAATTGAGAGACAGAGATATTAACAACAACTGAAAGATACTGCAGACCTGCTGGTAATGTAGTAGTAACAACTTAAACACCGTGACCAATCAAAGATGGCACTCTATTCTCCTACTTATCACCACAAGAATTAAACCAGACTAGAAAACCCCTATATCGATAGCTATCCTGAGTCATAAATTACACTGATAAAGAAGCTCAACACCCACCCACCAGCTAACCAACAGTAATATGAACCCCTCTGCTATCCCACCCTCACCTCCCGCCACACGACTCTAACAAGAAATTCAACCTTGCGTCCCCCTCATCTTGAGTACGCCCCTGAATAATCTGAATTTCTTTCCCGCTTCAATTGCACTTAACCACCCCATCAAACAATCAAGATTAACAAGACTACAAAGGCACAAATATGCACACCTACATAGAATAACCCACCTCTACTCTGCCCAGCTACCTGAAACCCCATGGATTGAATTCCTTCTCCATAACATATGCCCCTAACCTTTCAGCCAATGCCACCAACAACCCCAAACAGATACCAAACCAAACAACACCCTGAAACACTAATCTCTGATGCTACTACAGCATCTCCAAGGGCTTAATAAAAACTGAGCTCATCTTTTATACTGCTCCTCCGGCAAAATCTTTCATTACCCTAACCAACCTCCAAATTCACCAACATTCCTCCCGGACACAACATGACAATTAAAACTCTCTCACCTTTAAAGCCAAAGCCACCATAACAATTACAGAAATGGAAGTATCCTGATCCAAGAAAGTGACACCAACCTACGTCACTTTGACTCCTTTTTCCCAACTCTAAAAAACGCTGTTCACCCAGTGACCGACCTCCCCCTCCCGATTCAACATCCACCTCATGAAATATCGTCCGGATCTCAGCCATTAGAGACCATCCACTCCCCACAACTTTACCCCCACCATAACTCCCTTTGCTCCCTACTCCTTTCCTATGGAATCTACCAACACCACCCCTCTCAACTACTTCACATCTACCCACTAGCCAGTAGCAGGCCACCCAGCCAAATGACTTCAAAGAGCAGACCTTCACGTAACAAAACCTACAATTCCAATTCTCAACAGTCCAATTCCCCGAGCTTGACCCTCACCACACCCGCATACCCCCCTCCCGTCCATACCCAGAGGAACACTGACCAAGTGGCGCCTGCTTTCAAGTCTCACGACAACTTCACACCAGCTACCACTAATTGAACTTGATACCCTCCTTATCCTAAATGCCACAAACATGAAAAACTCTCATATCCATTCTCCACTCTCTCTGCACCTAACCATATGCCCATAGCGCTCCAAATGATCGACTAACCCACATAGACGACCAACTCAACATACAGGGATTTGTAAAACCCAATCGACCCTCAAATCCTTTCCTGCACTGACCCAAAGCTCCCCTCCCCTATCTCCCCTTAAGACAACCCACATGATTGGTCAGACACATTCCTCACATCTGACGCTCCACTCCCCCTAAATAATCTAGCCCACAGGCCAAAAAGATTGACCCCACAATATCACTAAAGGAAGCAACAGCCAACTCCTATGATGCTACTCTCATCCAAGACATTCTCACCTCCGAGATACAGGTGATTACCAGTTTTGGCAGAGACATCATCCCTCCAATAACTACCAGACTTTCTACTCATCTCATCAAAGTCCCCCTGGCTTTACCCGCTCTGAATCCCAGCATCACCTAACATTAACTTCATGCTGTTAAACTGCAGATGTGCAGCTAAACATGCAACTGACCTGGAAGAATCCATCTTGACCCACTACATCGACAACGCATTTATCACAGAAAAATGGCTAAACAACACCTCCTCTCCCATCCTCAACCTTCTAGTAGCTCCAGGTTTCTCCATCATCAAGAAGAATAGGAAGAATTGCACCGGGGGTTGCATATCCCTTATCCACGAGTACAACATCCTCACTGTAGAAAACAAACCTACTCCACTTGTGAATTCTTCTGCACAAACTTAATGACAAATAAAAAAAAAACGAAATTCCAACTCCTCTACCACCCACCAGGCATTTTGATCGACTTTGTAGAATACCTATCGGAAATGATAACACACTGCGCACTATCAAACGACAATAATGCATTCCTAGGTGGTTTCAATCTGTACTGATATGATGAAAGAAACTCATCTATTCAATCCCTAATCGACCTCCTTCTCAGCAAAGACCTCATCCAACACTGCAAAGGTCTAACTCTTTCCAGAGGCGTGACCCTGGACGCCATCATAGCCCACAAAAAATTGCTTACTATCGACAGCATTCATCCAATCGACTGGTCGGACCACCACATCATTCTGTTGCACCTCACCTAAACAGAATGCCCCCCCCCCACTTGCCCTCATTAAACTGTACAATAGTCCCATAACATAAGCCCTTAGACGATCTAGAACACAGAACAATGGCTCTGCTTCCACCACCAACTGGCAACCTCTCAACAGACTATATTCCATCCCACTATAACCCTACAATGTTATCCATCCTCGACCAATTAACTACTTCCTGGAAACTTAAAAAATAAAGAGACTCCATCCAGAGACTGTTCAATAAAGACATCAGAGCAGAAAGAAGACAACTAAGAGTGGCTGAAAGACTGTGGAGAACAAATCCCTGCCTCAACCCATCTTCTGCAAGTCAGACTAGAACGCAGAAATTATAAAAAACACATCATCAAAGAAAAAGCTGCATTCTTCCGAAAAGCCCTAGACAAATCAAATAATCACCCCAAAGAACTGTTTAATATCATTAAATAACAAACCTCTAATCCGCCAAAACTAAAACCCCATGTCTCCAAAGAACACTGTGACAATTTTGTGAAATTCTTCAATGGGAAAATCACGATGATCGAGCTATCCCTGGACCAGCAATGTATATCATCCACCAGTAACCCCCTCAGTATGAAAGAAACCAACACACTGGCACCCTCTCTGAACAAACAAGGGGCGTCCCCCCTTCCAGACCCTGATGGAGGGAACACCATCCCACGACCTCCATTAACCCCCAGTAGCTGGAAGACATTTGACTCTTTCGGAAGAAGACATTTGAAGGATGATCGTAAATTCCAAATCCCACTCTCACCTGGCAGATTCTCTCCCAGATTCTCTAGCTAAAAACCTAAAAAACACCAGAATCCACTCTGGACAAAGATAATCAACAGCTCCCTGAGCACTGAACCGATGCTCAACTGCCTCAAATTAGGACAAATCACCCCCTTGCTTGAAAAACCTGGTGCTGACCCAAATCACCGCAACAACTTCAGACCCAATTGAAACCTTCCCTGCCTGGCCAAAATACTTGAGAAATTTGCTCTCTCCCAACTCAGTCAACACATTGACTCCAACAATCTCCTCGACATACTACATACACAAAAGATCTGAGTTGACATCACGTTCCTGAAATTGTTCTCCTCCTACCTCCTTAATCACTCCTAACTAATAAAAATTAACAACTCATCCTCCGACATATTCACCATTACCAGAAGTGTCCAGTACTCTCTCCTACACTCTTCAATATTTATATGGAGCCCCTCACATCCATTCTCAAACATTTAAACATCCTCTACCACCTCTACACAGATGCCACACAGTTCTACCTAGAAATAGAAGCCCTTTGGAATCTTACAGCCTGATTCATCATTGGGCCGTTTTGCGAGTCTGAAATAGCGATTCATAAGGAATCGCTATTCCAGACTCGCAAAACGGTATTCATGTAGGAATCGCAAAAAAATATGCGATTCCTACACATTCCTTATTTGCGATTAGCAAATTGCTAATTGCAAATAAGGAAAAACTCCCCATTCATTCCTATGGGCCAAAAGGCCCATAGGAATGAATGGGGAGTGTTCCTTATTTGCGATTAGCAATTTGCTAATCGCAAATAAGATTGCGATTTGAAGGGTGCCAGGGGTGTCCAAAGGACACCCTGTAGCACCCCTTAAATGCACATTTGAACAGGTGTTGCGCACACACATGTCCAAAGGACATGTGTGTGTGTAACATGCAAAAGAAAAAAATGCACTAAAGTGCTTTTTACTCTTTTTTCGCAATTTACCACCAAGTCAGACTTGGTGGTAAATTGCGACCAAATATTGCGATTTCGCAATTTCTAAATGGTTGATGAATTGCATTTAAGGAATCTCTATTAGAGACTCCTTAAATCCAATTCCACGCAAATATGCGATTTCGGTAATAGCGATTTTTGCATTTGGGATGATGAATCCCAAAGGCAAAAATCGCACTCGCAAAGGGCCAGATTCTGAGAATCTGGCCCTTTGCGAGCGCATATCAGCTTGATGAATCAGGCTGTTAATCTCACCCTCAACGTAATCCAATACTGCCTTTTACTCAACCACCTGAAACTCAACACAGGTAAGATGGATAT